>NC_090928.1:901922001-903306609 GCF_040938575.1 Ambystoma mexicanum | reverse complement strand
AGCCACTACATTGCACAAAAGTTCTTTGCCTTTGCCTTGCTGGTCATGCGTCTTTCTTCCTCGTCATGGATCTTGTCTGCGCATGCTGTGGTTCTTCCCCATTGTCTGTAGTCTCTACGCGTTGGGGTGAGGGCAGAGGGTCTTCTCCGATGTATGGTTTGATGTCACCCAAAAAGATCCAAGCTCCTCTTCCCTGTAACTTGACTGCAGAGGGAGTGACGTCCTCCACTCTGAAGGGACTGTTGAACCTTGGCTCAACCCACTTTTTACTCGTGTGGTTTCTCATCAGGACCGTGTCCCCAGGGAACAATTGTGGAACATGTAAACCCTGAACTTGGTCTGTTGTAGTATCTCCTTCTGTATTCTGTGCTGCCCTGCACCCTTTTTGTCGTCGCTGCAGCTGTCCTGAAATTACAGTAAGCCAAGATGTCATGCAATTCAAGTAGTTTTGTATTTCTGAACCTAACACTTCCCCTGTTGGCTGAGCATCACATCTAGCTCTATCTTGGGGTGCTAGTGGCGTGTGCATTCTTCTGCCTTTCACTATTTCATGTGGCGTGAGATGGTGGTCAGAACCAGGTTGGTTTCTGAGTGCATACAGTGCCAGTGGAAGGCAGTGTAGCCATCCCTTCCTTAGAGTAAGTTTCAACTTGGCTATCCTTTGCTTTAACAAGCCGTTGAACTTCTCACATATCCCATTTCCTTGAGGATGATACGCCAAAGAAAACTTGTGCTTTACACCAAGCAACAAGCTGATCTGTTCAAATACTGCGTTAACCAAGTGAGGTCCAATGTCTGACCTCATGACCTCACATATTACCCATCTGGGAAATACATCCCACACCAGAAATTTGGCCACACAGGTAGAGTCTGGGTGTGTACATGGACCTGCTTCTACCCATCTAGAGAATGGACACACCACAACAATTAGGTACCTGTACCCATTATATGCTTGAATCATATCGACATAATCAACATGCAAGTGCTGAAAAGGTCTGTTAGGCCTTGGGATGACTCCTCTAATTACACGTAGTGTATGCCCAGCCATGAACTGTTGGCAGATTATACAGTTCACCATAAAAAATGCAACGTGCTAAGCCAAGTTCAGTATAAACCAGTCTTTAGCAATCGTCGCTGCTAGATTCTCTTTTGTCATGTGCGCTGGATAGTGTAACTGTTCCAGTGCTATTTTCAATAAGGCTATAGGCATCACCAGTTTACCAGTGCTGTCTTGTCGCCACAAGCTCTCGGAGGGGTTTAAAGAACACTCTCACTGCTTCCAGAGGTTCTTTTCTTCCTGTGGTGCCTCCCCTTGGAGTTCCATTAACTGGGTTTTCTACATATTACTATATCCTTCAGGTTCACTTCGTGCAACAATCATTCTCTCATGCACATCAGTTATTTCCACATTCATTACTATTTTGTCTTTGGTCGACACACGCTTGGCTTCCGTGTCTGCTGCTTGATTTCCGCGTGAGATAAAATCTGTCCCTTTCGTGTAGGCGGGGCATTTCACGACCGCTATGCCCACTGGGAGTTGTAGTGCCTTAATTAGCCTGTCCAATAAGGCTGCGTGCTGCACTGGCGTGCCATCCGCTCTGAGGTAGCCCCTCCTTTTCAGGCCCGCTAAGCCTGCATGTTCTGTCGACGTCACATAGGCAGAGTAACTGTACACCATTACTTCCTGGTCTGTGTGATTCTCGAGCGTGAGTATCAACGCCAATAATTCTGCAGATTGTGCTGAATAATGAGATGGTAATCGTGCACTAATGAGTACTCGAAATTCTCCATTTGCCATGTGCTTCATCACAGCGGTGCCTGTATATCTCTGCCTATCATTTTGATCGATTCTCAAAGAACCATCAACGAAGACGATTTCTCCTTCTGCCAATGCATTTTCCTTCACTCTGGGAATTTCATCATAAAATTCTTCATAGTTTGCGCAGTCATGGATTGGCTCTCCTTCAGTGACTGGCTCTGCTATCAACATAGCCGGGTTCACTATCTTACATCGAATTATCTTAATCGATGGATTTGATATGATCACTTCATGAGCAGAAGCTCTCTGAGATGTCAATGTGCCTTTCGGTTTCTCTAGAATGGCAAATAGTGCATGCTCAATGAAAAACGTCATTGAGCGTCCCAATGGTTGTAGCCTTGTATATGGCGAACCCTGCGGCAGCTAAACTTTGTTCACATGGGAAGTGACCTCTCATCACCCGGTCCAAATTCCCACTGTAGTATGCCAGGGGCTTGTACCCCAACGTGGTTCTCTGTGTGAGTACTGTTGTCATAACACTGCCATTCGTGTGTGAGAACAGGTAGAATTCCTCTGCATAATTGGGAATCCCTAAAACTGGTGCAATGCAAATGGCCTTTTTTAGTTTGACAAACCCTTTCTCCATGGTTTCGTTCCATTCCATTTTTTCTTTCATCCCCTGTGCTTTCATTAGCACCTGTAACAAGGGTTTATTGTAAGAGCTGTAGTCAAAGACCCATGCCCTGACATAATTGCATAATCCTAGAAGACTCTGCATTTGTTTATCGTGTGTGGCTTGGCTGTGTTTAATATGGCTTCAGCCCTTTCAGGGGTAACCCTTTTCCCCTCATGTGAGATCAGCTGGCCTATGTACAGCACTTCTTGTTGACAATAATGTAACTTCTCTTTGTCAACTTTATATCCTTTCTCAGCCAATACAGTGAATAGCTGAATAGAATCGTGTCTGCACGTTTCCTCTGTCATGCTGCAAATTAAGATGTCATCCACATATTGCAAGACAACACTCTCCAATGCATTATTGCTTAAGTCCATCTGCAGGACTCTGTTGAAAATAGAAGGAGACACGCAGTACCCCTGAGGTAACCTTGTACTTTTCAAACGCATTTGTCTGAGCGTAAATGACGTCAAATCTTGTGAATCTTTCTGCAATGGGATTGAGAATTTTTTTTTAAGTGAAATAGTTCGCCTCAACGGGTATATTACATAGGATTGTGGATGGGTTAGGGACTAGAGGGAACTCGGCCTCGACAACGGGTATATTACATAGAATTGTGGATGGGTTAGGGACTAGAGGGAACTCGGCCTCTACAATAACGTTTATTGGGCGAAGATCTTGGATTATACACCAAGACCCTCCCTTTGATTTTTTAATCGGATAAACCGCAGTGTTGCTTGACTACTCTGACGTCACTAGAATGCCCTGCTCCATCATAGGAGAAATTGTTTTTAAAATCCCTTCATCTGCTTCCCTAGACATGGGATACTGTCGTGCTTTTGGTAAAATTGCTCCTGGTTTCAATTTAAACTTTACTTCTCCCACTCCTTTCAACAAGCCTACGTCATAAGGGCCTGTAGTCCACACTGAGACAGGCACCTTTGCCATGTCGTCGTCAAAATATTCAGGACGTTTTTGTGCCAGCATCTTTTTCTGGGGCACTTCTCTTTTGATCATTTTCACTCAATATATGAGATTAACCTCAACTGTTGTTTCAGCTATACCTTTTTGCTCTTCAAACAGATCCTCATCAGTGACGTCAGTCAGTCTGTGTCCTTCTTCAATGGCGATTACTGTGCACCATTGTCTGCCTTCGTCATCACAACCGTCAATCAATGCCATTTTTCCTCGCACAATGGCTGTGTGTATTGCCAAGGGAAACACTTGTCCCTTTTCTTCATGCATAGGTATTCTCTGCCTAAATAAAAACTCATCTGGGGTCCTCATTGGTTTGTCTGTAATGCCTGCTAACCATGACATTAATATACGCACTCCATACGTGAATATTTCTGGTTCCAATGGAACAGCTCTCATAGTCGTTTGTACTGCGTATGCGCTAATCATTTCACATACGTTCAAATAATGCATTTCTGGAGTTCAACATACTATGCCCTTCTCCGTGAACGAGATTGTCATGTTTAACTTCGTCATTAGGTCTCATCCCAATATATTTACTGGGGTTTGCCTTGAATATAGCAGTGGCACATTCATGTCACATTCTCCTATGGAAACTGGAAGTTCTTTTGTAAAAGGAACACGACTTGTTGCTCCTGTGAAGCACTGAGTATTTAAGGCATTGCCGGATAAAGAAAACTTCCCTTCACGTATACACGATCGTGTTGCACCTGTGTCAACTAAGAAAGAATACTCCTTATCCCCTATAAGGACATCTACCCTTGGTTCCTCGTGAGGGTTTGGTGTCACTGATAGGACAGAACACATCAGGTTTTCCAGTGAGCTGTCCTAATCCATATATAACTTTGTCCCAAACTTAGTGAATGGACTTCCTCCATCACTAGTGTTATTTCTCATTCCAGAATTCAGTACCTGCCCTGTACTTGTTGTCTGTAACAGTTGCAATGGCGACTGTTGAGACTGTCCTTGCGGAAATGTTGTCATATTCTGAGGTTGCAAACTTTACTGTGCTCCCGGCGCTTGCTGTTGCACCGTGTGATTTTGTGCAACTCCATTTCCACCCTGCTGTAAAAACACAGGTGGATTCACCATCCCTACTCTTGTTCCTTGGTCGTTTTGCACCATGCCTTGACTTCTGCATGTATTTGTATTTGTATTTATTATATTTGTATAGCGCACCAGGCCCGAGGGCAACCGGGCGCATATCTTCAAACAGTAGGTACATGAATGGCAGGGTTACAGTTACAATTACAGTCACTCACTTACATGAACAAAGGCAGTAAAGTACAAGAACAGTGCAGGTTGGCAGGCAGAGTAGCAAGAGATAGAAGTCAGGCATAGTGAAGGTGGCAGCGATCATATGGCCTAAGAGGACAGTTGGTCAGATGCAGTAGCTAGCCAAAGCTTAGCTTTATGTTTGAATAAGTTAAGAGAAGGCAAGGTTCTAATGCTAAGTGGCAGTGTGTTCCAGAGTTTGGCAGCCGTGATATTGCCGAGGACCCGGAGTTACTTATGTCAACGGCCAATGGGTGTCTTATCTAATCGATTCTAATTGAACCTTCAATCTCTGCTATCAAGTGTGCAGTAGGGACCCCAGCCAGCTCATAGGACTGGGGGTCTCCAAACAGCACTTTAAGCTGAGTAGCAGCACCCTTGAGATGGATGGGGATGCAGATTAATACTCTTGCACCAAATCAAGAATGACAACTCAATAGTTTGGCAAAGGGAGTCCGTTTAATGATAAGTACAAAAAACGGGGAGTTCATGAATATCAGCAATCGCTCGATCTTCCTTCTCGCTTCAACTCCAATTTATTTCAGAAAAAACATAACATTTATACCGAAAACTCATCATCACTGACGTGTAACTCTTAAAACTTAGCATGCAACTTGATTGGTTTTAGGAAGGTAACTTTAATATAGGTACTATATCTGTATATGGTAATGGGGTGAGGGGATTGGATAGACAATGTCAGGTGAGGCAGCTAAGCCCTTCCTTCAAAATGGCTACTGTAAACGTCACTAAAAGTACAACGTCTCATTGGTTTTGCTAACTATAGGACCCTAGATTACATGGTCCACTATGATTGGGTTGGCATCAACCCCACTCATACTTTTCCACTTGCTCTTAGCAGCGTGCAGAATAGCCGGCCAGGTGCAGGGAGTTTGTTTGCCCCCCCCCAGCTTCCCTCCAATTATTGTTACAATCAATCATCACCTCAGTGGTCATGTGTCAATTCTTTCTTTGTGGTTGGCCTCGAGTCTGCTTCTTGGTCTGGGAATGTTAAGGCGTCTGGGCATGGCAATGGTCCATGCATAGGTGTGAAAGTTTCATCCCTTCTCGCTTGTCTGGTCACGTGATTCCGACAATGTGAAATAGGCCTCTTCTTCTTGCAATTTCGTGTATTTGATTTAATTCTGCCCATCGTCTGCCATCTGTGGCTTATCTTGACCTTTCTGAACAGGATACTTTGTTCTTCTTCTCATTAATTGTATCCATTGTTGGCCTATTTCAGACGATATGACCTTGGTTTCTTGGCATGGTTACCCTCGTCTGAGCTTCTCTCCGTCTTTAATTCTCGATTTGTTTGCTGCAAAACTCTCTTCTCGAGACCTTTAGTAACCTTTGGTTGATTCTGCTTTTGTGCGTAGTGGAAGTGTACTTTATATAAAGTGCTTTCTTGAGGTAGACATGTACATGTGGCACTTGCCACAATCTATCTTACTACTAAGCATAAGCAAGCCTCACGATTTCTGTGCTTCTTGCAGTTACTTTGCATATGTACACGTTTAAACTAACTGGATATCTGCATCGTGCTTATGGCACAAGTTTCTGACCTCTTGACATCAATTGGTTTACTCTAGGCTGAGGATGTCACTTGTCCATGGTGTTTTGTCTCGTTTGTCATCATTCTCAGGTCGTTATATCTTCTATATGTGAGTCAGTCCGGGTTCTTATGACGTCATCATTCGTCTTCCTTCAGGATCTTCTTATCTTCTTCGGGTATTACATTCTGACAATTGTCTTTCTGTCTCACTCAGCAATATGGTTTTCTCAATGGGTACCTTACTGTCCAGGTTTTCTTAGGTGTCGGTACTTCAATAGGTGCTGTTATTCTGATAGGTACTGGGCAGAGCCCAACTGCGGCTCTCTGCTGGTTTATTTGCTCATCATATGTCTCATATTCCGGTTTGAACGTTCCTGGTACTTTAAAATGGGCGGCAGGAGTGTGAATCGTGCTTGAGACTTCCTCTTCAAAGTGTTCCCATATTTCAGAAGAAAGGCCCATGACATCCTTTGAAAACAGGTCCCCTGATTGATGAGTGCCCTGCCAGGCACCCTCTCTGATAGTGTGGATTAGAATCTCCAGACATGCAATCTGCAAGAGGTAGTAGGACCTGAACCAAACTAGAGAGCAGAGAGCAGAGAGCAGAGAGCAGAGAGCAGAGAGAGAGAGAGAGAGAGAGAGAGAGTGACAGAGAGAGAGAGAGAGAGAGAGAGAGAGAGAGAGAGAGAGAGAGAGAAAGAAAGAAAGACATTGGTTAGTCCTATCTGAGTCTTCAGGGCCACTTACACTGCAATGTCGTATTTACCATTGGGATTTTGTTCCTGGATGTATCCTGCTGTTGTAGTCTTCCCCCACTCTGATTTTTGCTACCATCAACCCCTCATGGTGATTTTGCTCCTGGGCACACCCCAGTGTTATATTTGCTGACTATAATTTTTCTACAAGATGCATCAAACTGTTGTTTTTGCCAACTGTGATTATTTCTCCCAGTTCCATCCCCTTTGGGATTTTCTTTCCAAATACATCCCACTGTCACGTTTGCTCCCAACACTTTCATATTTGCCTATATGGATTTTTCTCCCATTTACACCCCACTGCCATTTTTCTTATAGGTGCATTAACCTGTAATATTAGTCCATTTTCATTTTGCTTGTAGGTGCACCCCACTGTCTTAGTTCCCCTCTGTAATTCTTGCATCCACATGCAGCCTTTTGTAATTAGGCTGCTATCATATTTGCCTGTAATTCTTGATTTATGGTCACCCCATTGTAATTTTGCAGCTAGGTTCTTCCCGATATCATATTTTCCCACTGTGATTTTGCTCCTGGGTGCATTCCGCAGTCGTATTTTCCCACTGTGACTTTGCTCCTGGGTATATCGCACTGTCGTCTTTGTCCACTGATTTGTTCCATGGCTCATCACACTGTCATATTTGCCCACTTTGGTACCATCCAATGTGATTACCTTCTGGGTTCAGCCCAATGTGATTTGCCTTTAGGTGCAGCCCATTTCGAATTTATCCCATGTACCCCCTTATGAAGTGTTCCCAGGTACTCTGCGTTGTGATCAGCTCCTCGGTACGCTCCCTTACATTGACATTGGCACCTTCCCCACTACAATATCTGCTCCCTTTTACTTACTCCATGCCTTCTTTCCCTTGCACAATGGTGCCTGCTCCTGTAGAGTCCACGGTTTTTGCTCCTCACTATTGTGTTTGGGCTACCTGACTCTTGCTGCTGCCTGGTCTGTGTTGCTTTCTTTCCGCTGTTTGCACAATGGCACCTGTTCATTTACGGAAAACTCTTTCTAGTAGCAGCCTCACAACTTTATGGTGTCTGCCCTCTACCATGCCATGCCCTGGGAATCCTCCCTCTCTACCGTCCCTTAAGCTTTTACTTCCAGAACAACTCCTCAAACGCACCACGCCAGAACCACCAGCAGCCTGCAAGACCATTACAAAGGCAGCCCAAGACAGCAGAACCTGAGCAGTGAAGAGAATCAAAATGTCAGTGCTCACATACAAGGCAATTACCTATTGATATTGTGCGGTACACTCTCTAGTTCTAACTCCAACAACCCACCTACAAGATCTCTCACCTTTTATGTGTCAAGATACCTCTTGAAATACCAGCAACATCTAGGATCAGTCACACTCGCACTTCCATTACACCCAAACCATCCCATGCAGAGAACACCCAACCAAAGAGACAAAAACACACCCACCATCAAGGATCAGATGATCTAAATGTTTGGACTGAGCTTGGAAATCAAGAAATGACCAACAACAGACAAGTACCCAGAAACCTTAAGAATCCATGACTCTTCAATTACTACAGGGTGCATCGCTCATCACCAAACGCCACCCCCTTACCAACCTCTACTGGATCCAAGAAGACAATCTCCTCTCTAAGAAAAACCTTCACTGAATCTGCAAAGATGAATGCAACACACAACAAGAAGCTGCACACATTAACACCAGCCAAACAGAAGCACAGGAAAACACTGAGGGACAAAATGAAACAATTGAGAACTAAAGCCGCAGCTGCCTCCTTGTCAATGCAGGCTCCATAGCCAAACACAGCAGAGACATCTACATCCCACCCAGTGAGGAAGAGAGAGATCCACTATGAATCCCCAAAACCAGCATTAATACACAAGATAATTCCCTCGGACCACAAGAGTAAACTCACCAACTGCGCCCGCAAGTGAGGTGGTAGAATCGCAATTCAACCTAAGTACCTAGCTATGTTCCACATATCTAGTAATTACTCAATGCTTCCAAATGTGTGTAAGTGAGTATTTGCACAGTTGTCTTTAGTAAAAGACATATTTAAAAGGCTTTTGTCCACCTCAATGAATGGATATCTTTTCTCTATTTCTATTTACTGAGGGCTTTTGTGTAAATACTCACTTGCACACATTTTTTCTAAGCATTAAAAAGTAATTAATTGATATTTGGGACAAATGTAGGTCCTTATTCTGAATTTTTAGTGCGTTAACAATGTGTATTTGTATTTAATTTATATAGTGCTTGCTGCTTAAGAGCTGCGCATAGTATCAATGATACAGTTTACATGAGCAAGTAATCAGGAAACCAGCAGACCAAGAGATTTAAAGATGTTATTTTAAACAAGACTTAAAAAGAGAAAAAGAACAGATGAATGCAAAGAATGAGTAAAAGAATTCCAGGCCTTAGAGGCAAGACCAGCAAAAGAACAGAAACGCCATAGGGCACACAGAGCACGGGGAACAACCAACACAAGAGAGATTGAGAACGTAGTGAACAGCTTGGAGAACTAAAGAAGAGAGATAAGGAGGGGCAAGACCATAGAAGGACTTAAAGATAGTACGAAGAAAATTAAGAAGTAAACGATTTTCAAAGGAAAGCCAATGCAAAGAATGCAAAGCAGAAATAAGTGAATCTTGAATGGCAAGAGTACAGAGAACTCAAGTAGAAGAATGATAAATAGAGTGAAGAGAAGCTAGATGAGAAGCAGACCACAAATAAGAGAAGAACAATAAAACTGCTGAGAAAAAACTAAAGAGGAGATAAGAAGCTTAGCAGAAGAAAAGAAACTGACTGGCTTTTTTAATATTAAAAAGTTGGTAGTGACAGGAACGAGAAATAAAGGAGATATGTGTAGAGAAAGATAGCGAAGAATCAAAAATAACACCAAGATTGCGAGTTAAAGGAGAGATAGCAAGAGAAAAGGATGGGAACAAAAGAGAGGAAGGAGTAAGAGGAGGTGGGATAGTAGAAGGAGGAAAAAAAACAGTTTTCGAGGGGTTAAGATGAAGATAATGGGCAGACATCCAAGATTGGATGGTAAAAAGACAAGACAAATATGAGTGAATAGAGTCAGTAAAGCAATTGAAAGAGAGAAAAATTTGAGAATTAACATCATACAGGTGGTCAGAGAAACTAAAAGAAAAGATAATGGAGCCGATAAAGGATGTATAAAGAGAGACCTGAAGAGGACCCAAGACCGAACCTTGAGAAACGCTGTGAGAAAGAGGAAAAGTAGAAGAGGAGTGACCTGACCAAGAGACAGAAAAGGTACGCCCTGAGAGGTAAGAGCAAAACCAATTAAGAACTGAATTACGGAAACCCAAATCAGCAAGAGTGGAAAGAAGAATGATGTGATCAACAGTATCAAAAGCCACCGAAAGATCAAGAAGAACAAGAAGAGAAGAAAGTTTAAAGTGCTGAGAAGGAAGAAGAGAATTAGTATCTGAAAGAAGAGCAGTTTCTGTAGAATGACGGGCCGGAAACCAGACTGAAAAAGATGGAGAAGAGAATGAAAGTTAATGAAAGGGGAAACTTGGGAGTAGACAATGGGGTCTAGAAGCTTTGAAAGAAAAGGAAAAATAGATATTTGGCAGAAATTGAAAGGAAGAGAAGAGTCGAGAGTCGTTTTTTCCAAAAATAGGATAAATAGAGGCATGCTTAAAATACAAAGGAACTGTTGAGCAGGAGAGTGAAATATTAAAAAGAGTAGTGTGATAAGCCAAGAGTGAAGAAAAAACTGGAAGAAGTAAAAGTGTGTGCAAGTTAATGTGTGTACACTGTCTAGCATTATTAATAAAGACAGTAAAAAGACTTCAGTGCAAACACTTGACAGGGAGAATGGGGTAGCAACTGAAACCTCCAAATGTGTTTTCCCGCATTGAGCAATTCTGCGATTTCATTCTGGAAATGGCATTATCAGCAGGAGCAGGGAAAAGGCACATTCTTCATTCCCATAAGCAATTAATTGAGGGAATGTAAAATAGAGACATTCCTTTTCGGCTGGAAGCTTGTGAATTATGTACTGATATGGAGTTGTTGAAAGTGAAGGAATCATTAGTTCCAACTACTCTGTTTCCCTACGCCTCAGTCTAATAATTAAGTAATATTGAAGTTTGGCTTTTTTTGGTACAGTTGGTCCTGTGGGTGACTCCTTGTTCTCCCTATTAGTTGAAGTTACTCCAAAATCTGCTATTCATTAGCATGGTTGGCATCAATTGTCGCAATTCCTCAGAGTCAACGGTATAAAGCCTAAGCCGTTGAAAATTGTATGAAAAATAGAAGAGACTCGGTGACTCTGCGCCAAATTTTTCACACTTAGTTAGATTTAATTGTATAACAAACCCTTGATTTTTCAACCTTGGTTGGATTTTATTACATTACAAGCCCTTGATAACACGTGTTTCGGCTCAGCAGTGCCTTTTTCAAATCCGGGCTGACGAAACAACCTGTTTTTGACCAATAGAATTGTATCTCAACATTTCTGCAATTACCAATCTACCCCCCCCCAATTCGTGATTCCCCAATATATACCAATTAGTAAGACAAATATATACATTGTTCATGAAGCATTAGAATAATGCATAAGTAAATTTGACAGAGATTGAGGATGGGTAATGGGGAGGATTGCATTGGTGGTGAGAAATAAAAATTGCAATTTTTAATGTTCATTTTCAAATATGAAAGGGAAGGTGAGTAAGGGAAAGCATAACAAAGAAAAGAAAAGAAACGTATAACAAAAAAGGAGAGAGAAAAAAATGCATTTTGTTAGCAATATTATCCAAGTACTAACTCTTATGTTACGGTTATGTTCTCTTCAGTAATGGGTCACTTACCCGGATTGTTCAAGATATATTTGCTCAATGTGGTGGTAGATATTTATCTTGGGCTTAATCCCAGACTTCCTTCTTGCCAATTATGTATGAAAAATGGGTTAATCCCTCTTGATGTAACCCAGAAAGGATATGAATGCATACAATCCAGGTAAGTGACCCATTACTGAAGAGAATATAACCGTAACATAAGAGTTAGTACTTGGATAATATTGCTAACAAAATGCATTTTCTTCTCTCTCCATTTTTTTCTCTCTCCATTCGTGTTTGTTATACATTTCTTTTATTTTATTTTGTTTGTTTTGCTTTCCCTTACCCACCTTCCCTTTCATATTTTCAAACGAACATTAAAAATTGCAATTTTTATTTCTCACCACCAATATAATCCTCCCCAACACGTGTTATCAAGGGCTTGTAATGTAATAAAATCCAATCAAGGTTGAAAAATCAAGGGTTTGTTATACAATTAAATCTAACTAAGTGTGAAAATTTGGCGCAGAGTCACGGAGTCTCTTCTATTTTTCATACTAATTAAGTACATCAGAGCATTACATGGAAAAATGGATTAGGTACATTTCTATAATCTTTCCCAGTCAGGATATCCCAGGTCTCTAAATGCATTAAAACTCCCTCAGGATGTCATGTCCTTAAACTGATTGGCATAAACGCTTTGAGACAGGCATTCCTGCATGTGATGCACAGTGCCTGGTCTCTGGGTGGCCCCATTGAGCTGCCGCCACACACACCTCTACTCAAGTGCCAGTGCATTGGGCATGATGAGGTGAAGCAATAGCCTGACAATAAAGAAGCTATCCCCCCGCACGTGAGCGTCGAGTGTCTCTGGGCTATACAACCCAACTCTCCACTTATGGAACATAACAATTAGAGACAAGGGAGAGCCCAGACTGTGGTGCAGTCCCATCCTTAAAGATCCCCTTAGTACCTATAACATCAAAGGTCAAAGTCAAAGCCCTGAACATGACCGTGGTCTGGGTTTACAAGGCACACAATAAGCAGTGTTGCACAGTAATCTGCTATGTAATTCTGTAGGTTTGCTAATTACATTAATACTTGCGTAGCGCCAGCTGGTGATTTAAATAACCCAGTGCAATGACAACACTGCTCACCCTACATTCCTCTCTTGCCCTCTCGGCTGCCCCACCCTCTTTTCACTAAGTTCAAAGGGGCTAATGGAGAGAGCGACTGCAGTAGTTATCATCTCCTCCACTCTGAAAAGTGCCAAAGAACTGTGTGGTAGTGCTAGCCAAGAAATGTTTTTTTCTGTTTCAAATAATTGCAGACCAGACTTATTTTTTATTTTAATGTATTTTATTGTTTAAAGCGCGGACCTAACCCGAGAGCAGCCTAGTGCTGTAAAAGGTTTGAGTTGCTAGCATTTGGGCTGGCAGCTTTTTAACATTAGTGCAGTACTGTGAGTTGTGTTCTGAGCGTCCATTGCGTTTAGTCCATGGGTACTATTGAAAAAGTCACGTTTTGAGAGATTTTTGAAATTGGAGAATTGTGGAGAAGTAATCAGGCCTGTATTAAGCTAATTATATTTTGTTTGGCAAAGGTCAGTATGAGTTAACTTTATTTGTTTAAGACAGTTCTGCAATTCCATTCCTGTTACATAATTCATAACTACAGTATTTCTAATGTAAAAGACTGCAGTGTGTGAATGTTTTCAGTAAAGTTTAGGTTAGTGTATCTAAATCACAAAGTATCAACGATATTTAATTTTGGAGGGGAAGATGCATCATATTGACGAGTTACCACACTTGAGAATGTACATGATCACATGGTCAAATGCTTTTGATGTAAAACGTAGTTCTATGACCTGCTGATCACATTCATCTGTGCAACTGCTGTACAACCCGGTTATAGGTGAAAGTATCTAAAACAAAAGGATTGAATGCCTTTTTTTCGACACCAAAAGTGATGAAAAAACAAGTTTTGAATGCTTTTTTTTAATTGATTTTTTTATGGGGGGGATCCCTAACCCCATTTTCCTTTGTAAAAAAACTTTTTTTGCACACAAATCTAAAAAATATATGAATAAATAAATATAAAAGCATTCGAAACTTGTTTTTTCGGTCCTTTTGGTTTTGAAAAAAATGGCATTCAATCCTTTATTTTCGATCCTTTGACTGGACACCGTACAACCCATGAGCTGACCACAAATTACTTGACATTCTATCTTATAACCCTGTTGGCTTTATACCAGCTACTCCGAAAGTGAGATGTCCGCAAACTACAATATTCAACCTAGTTTTCCAAGTTGTCTGCCTGCTACGCCATGCATGCTTAGTCTCTTAGTTTCTTTCCTCTTCCGTAATGAATACACAAGCCTAACCAGATGTTTATGCAAAGTAGCAGTCAACAGTTCCATCCAGTCTGTACATCTACAGATCTACTGCAATACCATACACTGTAGTCTCCAGAACTTGATTTACACTACGATTATTATTTATATGTTATTGCTTTATATATTAGCACCTGAGGAGAGAGATTGCAAATCAGGAGGCCGGGAATGCAAGCAGAATCATTTCATGACGGGCCGCTGGGCCTCCACCCAGCCTTCACCTTGTCCTTGGAGGAGGTGCCTCACATCAAACCCCACCAGAGACCACCCGCTAGCCTCCATGTGCACCTCCTGGAACACCTCCAGGTCCTAGAAATAATTATTTCCAATTGCGACACATGTGTAGTTTCTTTTTAAGGGTAGTACGAATTGCTCCGAGACTGGTTCCCTTAAAAAAAAAAGTGTCAGCACTCCAGATGGTGGCCTAGGGGTGCTAATAGTGATAAATACTGCTTTTTTGGGCTTCCAGGGCTGGAATGTTACGCTTGAGCGTACCTGGCTCAGGCTAGAGGGCTATAGCCAGCCTTGCTCGCCTCCGAAAGTGATATTTAACTCTATATTAAAAAGCATGGCGATCAGTGACAGACAAGGGCCATCTCATCCACCTGAAGTTCACAATTAACCTACCTGCCACAACACCATACTAAGTACTTAGTCTCCAGCTGTGACATTCCTTTAACATTGTGACCTTGTTAAATGAAATGTCTGAACTTCTCCTTACACAGCACATCATGGGGAAAACATACAGTATACAGAACACGGCCCTGTGCAACACTTACTGCACCCAGCTTCACAGACCACTGCATCGAAACTGTTTCAGACACTTTTTAACATGTATATATATATATATTTGTGTCCATTCATGCAGATAACCCTTACATTATAGAAGCACTCATCTCACTAATGTCACAGACATGTTGTATTATTGTTCATTTCATGTCTTGGGTAAAATTACCTTGTTGTGACATTAAAAATATTAGTAAAACATTGCTATTCAAATATTTTTGTTTACTAATGAAGAACATTTTTATTAGAAAACTGCAAATCCATTTTTGAAGACTAATGTATGCCTTGGTTTACTATTTCAGATCATACTTAGCTGTGTACTGGCACCTGCGCAGGACGCAGTTACGTTACTCTCAGCGCCTAATTGTACCAACTGGTATCTTACCAACAAACAAGAATTATATTGCCATTTTTCATAAGCGGGGATCCTCTGTCCCTCCTAGTGTTGTGTCTTCAGTAGAGTCTTCAGGGGAAGAGTTTGCAGAAAGTGAACCTGCAGCAGCCCCACAGGCCAAGTATTAGTACCGCCACCATACCCGAAATTACTTTCACCGGAAATGTAAAACCTGTTGGCTCTTTTTCAGTGCTGGCCCCCAGCTTGTGGAATGCCCTTCCGTTATATCTGAGAGCCTAGGCTGAGTATCTCCCCTTCAGGAAGGCACTAAAGACTTACCTATTCAGCTCTTACTTTGCCTCCTAGTCTACATGAGGCTTGGTTTTTGTGTGTGAGCTGCTCTCCCTCTCAGCGCCTAGAGACCTTCGGCCCATAGTCTGTGCTTCATACATCTTATAATAATAAGTACAGTGTGGGTGTGTGTGAACGTGTGTGTTTGTGTGTGTGAGTGTACATGCGGGTGGACGTGCTTGTGTGTGCCTATAGGCGGTCTCTGTCTAGATGGGAGCTCAGTGTGTCATTGGTGCTAGGATGGATTGGTTTAGGTTGGTGTGGTGTGTGGAGAATTTCGAGGTGTAGAATTCTTTTGTTTGATGTCTGTAAGGAGGGATTTTAAATTGCTGTATGGGAGTGGCATAGTTTGTCTCTGTATGGTGTGTTTGGGCATGAAGAATAAATGTTACTACGGAGGCACGCCATTCATACTAAGGCAAACAATTAATCTAGGATGCTAGAACGCAAACTAAAGTGAGGCAAAAATGAAACTCGGCCACGTAATTCAAGTTAACATTATCTCTTTTAGAGTGTGTAGAAATGGTATGTCTTCTCCCAGCTAACCTAAGCCTGGAATCTAAAAACACCAAATAAGAGGCACCTATATTATGAAGGCACATATAAGATGTGAGGACAGTTTGTTACACTCATTTCTTTTCCCTCTGTTTTTTGTTTTCCCCCTGTCTGTTCCTTTTCTATCTACCTCATTTTGTTTCGTTTTCCTGTCTCTGTTTCTTTTCTCTCTCTTTCTGTTTCTTTTTGCGCTCGTCACCTTTCTCTATTCCTTTTCACTCTCCTTTTGTTTCTTTTCTTTCTTCCATGTTCCCTCTGTCCCTTTCTTTGTTTATTTTCTCTCAATCTCTTTATTTTTCTTTCCCTCTCTTCGCGTTTCTCTGCCTCTCCCTTGTGCCAAGGACAGGTATGCTTCTCCTTTTTGCATAGACTTGCATAATAGCCTGGCACTTAAGGGGTTAAAAGAAACGTTGAGGGAGCACAGTAATTACAAAAAGCACAGGAATGCCCGGGGCTGTGTAATTGCAAATAGTGCTCAGTCACGAACACCCATAGGCAAAGCACTGACTCATGCAGCAGGAGTGCATGTAGGAAAAATTATCACTGAGCTAAAAAAAATGCAGTTTAATGAAGCAGGCATGATGGCTGTTGGGGAGCTGCCAAGTACTATGTTTAGCGGTCAGATTGTCTTGATGTGTAGAAATGGTTTGGATGTATCCAAAACATATGATAACAACACTGCCTGTGCAGAATTAATTGCTGTCAATGTCGAGGAAGCAAGGAGTCATGTGCAGACTGTGGTCTGAACTGTCCATTACATAGCCAACCCCATCAACCGTGGAACAGATGTTGCAGAGTAATGGCGTCCTGCAGGAATATCTCAAAGTATGCCAGTGAATCTTAAATAATACCAAGAATCTGTTTACAAATATTGGATGGAAAAGCACTTGTGGCACATTTAGGGCAGATGAAGCCAGAATTATTATGTGTATCATGTGAGAGGATGTCGCCTTCTTAAAAGCTTAATCAGTTTGCATATGATTGCATTTGACTGTCTCATAGAGTAGAATGTTTAATAGTAGTGACACAATGTCAATATTCTCGATGGATAATATATGATCTACTGCAGTGGGTATGTAAAACATACCATTTTAGACTCCAAGGTAAATGTGACTTGAAAGCAATTAGCACTGAGCTGGACTGTACAATCAGGATACCTTCAGTTGTAAGGATGCAGCCCTGGCTGTCTGACATGTTTCAGGTATTGAATGATTTTTCTTTAAACTGAATCTGGTCATGGGCAGTAAAGTGCTGCACATCACCATTTAGAGAAATGCTGAAATCAAAAGGAGGGAAAATCATGTCAAACAAGAAATGGATAGGCTAGTTTGTAGGGGTCTATACCTTTCTGCATTACCTATTCTCAGGGGTGTCAAAACCTAGCCCCACAAACCAAAAGGACACTTTACTTTTTCTTCCACAAACTGCTGCAGCAATTTAGAATTGTGTCTAGACATAAAAAAGTGATGAAAGAGGAGCCTTTATGAAATGGGAAACTGGAAAGCTTTCTCAGCTAGAACCAAGCTATAATATGCTGGTCAGCCAGACAGGGGTAGGAGATGAATCAGCAGGGCTTGCCGAATCTACTACCCCAATCACATTGGCGAGGAGAGTTTCTGGAGGATGAGTATGATTTACATGGTACTCATCCTTGCTGCAGAGTATGGGGATGTTTGTAACTTTTATTTGACATTTACTGCAATCAGATTGTGTTTGTAGTAAATGGAACATAAATGATTTACTGTACATAGTGGTAGCATTGCGTCAAATATAAAATGTGCTTGTTGTGGCATGGACCATTTTACAGCAAGCACTGGTAAATATTGTGCGAACTGTCATCATTGGTGCAGTGCTTAGGAGCTCACCCTGCATATCTAGTGGGGTTTTTAAGAATGTGCAAGGCTTGACCAGTCATATTCTATTATGTTTCAAAATGTTCAACTGAAAGGACCAAATAGTCAAGACAGATTTAAAGATTTTTAAAATACCTGCATAAACAAATAGAAGAAACTGCTGAAATTATAGTTAAGGAATTCGAAAAGAGGGCTGGAAACATAATTAGCCTTTCTGACGTTTCTGAGGGATCCAAAGAATCAAGTGCTTTTCAATTCTCTGACAAGATGAATGGTCTTTTGATCTGACTAACATCAGTGAGGACCAGTTACAGCTGTTAGTGCACTGGTACAGAAACCTCTACAATGACAGAGAATACAGATTGCTTAAACAGCTAGTCAGGGGAGAGTGAATAAACAAAATACCTTGGTTTAGTGGAGTTCATGAGACCAAAAGGACAAATTTGTCTGGATTTTAAAAATATTGAACATTAAGTAGAAAGGATGCTTGTCCTGTCAACATCTGCCTGGCGTTATGAGTAAGGATGTTCTGCACACTACACAATTACATTCAAGTTGCTTAACTCACTTAATAGGGCTACAGTAGAGCTTGTAAGAATTTCAGAAGAAGGTCCTTCTTTCGAACTGTGTAATGCAGAACCTTGATATGATATGATATGATATGGCATTTATATCGTGCCTATACACAAGTCCTTCAAGGTGCAACGAGGCAAGGGATGGGGAACAGGGGAAGACAGACAACGATCTTACTAGGCCCAGTGTTATTCAGATTGCGCAAGTGCACCTTCAGTCAATCAATGTCTTTCATCAGCTAAAATAAAGTGAAGGGCAAATTATGCTGGATTTCTGACAGTGAGTGACAACAGTGGTTAAGACTTTGAATATTTTGCCCATTGGTCAGTTTGTCATAGAATGTTTGGACTTCTTACAATGCTGTGGTCCAGAGCAGAGTTTTTTTTTCCATGACAAATTTAGGTTACCCTGTTAAATTTCACGAGTAGTTCACTTGCTCCTGCTTAGCGACTGGGCACTTCAAAACAGTATAACACAATGTTAATGAGGCACCATCGCATACACAGTTAACGTAATATTGATATTTAAATGTATCCATATAAGTAATTAATTGACATCTATAAGTCTTTGAAGAAATAATTCAAACAACAATGATGTCACAAGATATATTTTGAAAGAGAGCAGTCAAAGAACTGCCTCTTATTATGAAGAACAGCCAACACATATTTCGATCATCATGGTTTTTCTTAAGGCTGGTGTGTTCCATAAGTCCAAAGATAGGTCAACGGTAAAGATTATAATGATTGCATGGTTGTTAAAAACATGTGTCATAAGTAATATCCCATTCAATTGTTGAAAAACCCACGGTGAAAAATGCAAAAACAGTTCACATGGTAAAAGTTGACGTGTTACGAGTATGTATATGAGAATATAAGGAGATGGGGAAGAAAAATGATAAACGGGGTTATTCAATTATGTATAAAATGCATATATAAGTAGGCTCAATAAAAATCATTTGCCTTAGTTTGAGTTTCTTACCCAATTGGGTTGCCCTTCGAGTGAGTGCATTTATAGCTGCACATCATACTTGGGTCAACAGGGCTGATTATGTTCGAATAAAATCCCTTATGTGGAGTAATCTGAGTATAAAAAATGCACACATAATTACTATCAGACACATGTTATTAGACTGCTCTATACTTACAGACCACTGGCAAACCCTTCTACAGGTACACTGTGGGGGTTAGCATCTGCCCGAGGACAATTTGGGTGTGGGAACTGTGTAGCATGCCCGCTAACTAATAACATCAAGCATTTCAAACATAATGATTTTAAGTGGACACTTGCAGGCTTCACGAATTGCAATAATTGCATTGTGATCTGTGATCAAATGTCCCTGCAACTTACTTTATATAAGCAAAACTAAAAGACCAATCAAACAACGTATTTCTCAGCAAAGGTCATGTATTAGGCATCATGTAGCCCAGAAACCACTCGCTGAACATTTCACCACATTACGTCACACAGACAAAGACCTGACTGGTTTGGGTATACAACAAATTACATCAGTCCCAAGGGATGGCGGTGTTGACCACCTGCTCACATACAACAAACAAAAATGGATACATAGATTAGATACCATCAGGAATGGTCTCAATGTTTGCATTGAGTGGAATGAACTATTGGTATAATCACTCCACTTGAAGTAGAGACACAGCTATGACATAGGTTTGTTGGGGCATGACATGGCATTGAACCTCAGCACTCCACCTTGTTACACAGCATTGATTAGGACCACCCTTACATGGAGTCAATATTACAATTGTACTAATGGTGCACCTTTATGGATACACTAGGCATGCAAGGAACTAGAATTGGTGATATTGGATGTTGTCAAAAAAGTGTAAAATTGCTGTTAGAATGAATCTGAACTCTTCTGGCATGCTCATGTCATATGAATATGTAAAATAATGACATACGCTATGGACTGCTTAATAGACAATGGCGTGTTCTAGCAATATGTTTATAATGAAAACAAATTCCTTATATACTCATGTTACACAAGCAGATATAATAATGATAAAGGATATGGATGTCCCAATGTTGTTCTATAAAACAAGGAACCAAAAATGGTGTTATGTGGCATGTTATAAAATATGTATAAAAGAGGTATAATCGTTGCTGGAATGAAATTGAACTCCTCTGGGATCTTCATGTCATATGAGTATGTGAAAAAAAATCAAACAATATGGACTGCTTAATAGACAGTGATTTGGTCGAGCAATGTGTATGTAATTCATGGTGAAATGAAAATCTATCCCTTTGTACTTTCATGTTATATGAACTGATGAAATAAAGCTAAATGGATATTGATGTTCCGATATTGCCCTATGAACATATTTGATGTTATTTCCGCTGCATCGCTGTTGCCCCAGTCACTCTCAACCGTGGGGTTAGGGCATTTATTCATATACAACATTCGCTTGGCAGGTGAAAAACGATGGTCTAGAGGATCGTCCAGAGCAATTGCCAGAGGTTTAAGATTAATTCTAAACCTTCCAGCCATCACCTCTTTGTTTTTGCATTGTCCCCCCGAGTGGAACGGTTATGCCCAGTGTTATGTTGATGTCTTTTCTATTATATGTTAATGTGTTATCTGATTTCCATCCCTTGTTCTACTGATGGAATCCTAGCTATTGATGACATCAGAGCAATCCTGAGCCTTGTGTTAGAATGTTATTCTTTGAGGAGTCAGTCTACTTGTGCAGATGGTTGGGGGTCTCTACTACCCAGCTTATCCCTACAAGCAATAAACCATTTGTTCAACTTGTTGTGCCCAGTTTATTGCTTTACATTGGCGACGAGGATGGGATGTGCTGCAAGAGGAAAGCAGCAGCTGGAGTGGGAGTAGTTATCTGGAGCTGTTGAGCTGGAGCCGGACTGAGACCTCCAACCGCCAGGCCTACGGGCGAGGAGCTGCCCCCCCCCGACCTGGCCTACGACATTGGACTGAAGGGAAAGTGCGCTGAACCTTCTCTGAGCTTACCTTCTGGAGACCTGCAAGCAATATTGCGCATGTTTGGTTTTGATATCACATGGTGGAATTGTTAAGAGGAGAGCAGTGTTTTTACAGGAGGTGAGAGCTTATATTTTGAAACATTGGCTGCAGGTGGCAAGTGAGTGACATTCTGTTTTTCGCTTTTGGTGGATTGGTAGCTGATTTAGGAGAGCACTACAGACTTGGATTGGCACCATGGCTGTATCCGGAATCCCGGGTCCCCAGATGTTTTTACCGACCCCGGGCCCTCCGAGAATTAAATGGGGGGCCTGGAAAAAAGGTTTTCTCCATTATGTGAAAGCCACATGTGGCAATGGCATGTCAGTAGAAAGAAAGTTGGCTATGCTTATGCATATTCTGGGGTATGAGGGGCAGCGAATTCTTGAAACTTTACCTGAATTGAGCGAACTGGATGTTGAGGAAGGTATGAATGACTTTGATGTAGCATTGGCAAAGCTGGATAAACATTTTGAACTAAAGATAAGTACTGTGTTGGGACGCTATCACTTTGGTATGAGATCTCAGCATGAGGGTGAAACTGTAAAGGAATACATCACTGCGCTTAGGCATTTATCGCTGAACTGCAAATTTGGTGTAAGTCTGGATAAACATATTAGAGATCAATTCATGTTACATTGTGCCAATGACAGGATCAGAGAGGAAGTGCGGCTAAAAGATGACCCTTGCTTAGATGAAGTAATTGGGATTGCAAAAAGAATTGAGCATACTTTGAAATGTGTGGCAAAACATGCTGTGAAAGAATCCAAAGCTATCCAACAGGTTGAGGTCTTGAAAGTAGGTGACAAGAGGATAGAAACCGCAAAAGACCAAAAGAAAAAGAAGGGCAAAACGGCCAAATCGACTGTCATGTATCAAAGCAAGGGTGGTAATGGTAACCAAATAGCAAATAAATCTGTGCAAGAAGAAAATGTACAAGTGGGAAAAAGGAGACAGGAGCGCCTGTGTTTTAGGTGTGGGAGTGCCCGCCACCTATCTAATTCTCCGATCTGCCCTGGAAGAAGAGCTATATGTAACATCTGTAAAAGATGGGGACATTTTGCAAATTGTTGTGCCAATTACAGTGTTGGTCCTGGGAGGAGCGTTATGTTGGTTGAGGAGCCAGGTGGGCCATCCGCAGATGAATATGAAGGTTCATAAAATGAAATTATTACTGTGAATATGGTTCAATGTTCCGGAATGGATGAATGCGAGCATCCTTCAGCTTGGGTGGAAGTGAATGGTTGCCAAGTTAAAATGCTAGCGGACTCATGTTCCAAAATCACTTTGATGTCAAAGGCGGTGTATGAAAATGTGCTGGGAGGTAGGATGGATGATTTAAGCCCGTCAGACAAGACATCTGGGGGCTATAGTGGCAGTAGGATCGATGTGGTAGGATGTTGTCCTGCAACTTTTAAATTTAAAGACAGGGTTACACGCAGAAAAATATATATCACCATGAAGGGTGAGACGCTGTTGGGATGGAGAGAACAAAGGGGACTATGTATTAAATTAGATCCCAATAGTAAAGAACAAGTGTTAAATGTAGAAAAACTATCCATGGACTGTAGTTTGGATGATAGTTCTAAAAGTTTCATTGCCAAATATCCAGATGTGTTTAATAATAGCGTTGGGTGTTTGATAGGGATGATTCACAAAATTGTGCTGAAGGAGGGTTCCAGGCCCGTGGCGGCAAAACTTAGACCGTTACCGATGTCATTGCGTGATGCTGTGAAAGTGGAGTTGGAGAAACTGGAGAAAGCTGGCATTATTGAACCAGCGAAGGCGGTTGAATGGATTTCCCCCGTGGTTGTTGTGAAAAAGTCCGGTGGGGATTTGAGAGTATGCATAGATCTATGAGAATTGAATCGATGTGTGGTTGCTGACCGCCATCCCCTTCCAAATATGGGAGAACTTCTGTCTAGCATAGGAATTGCCAAATACTTTGCCAAATTGGATATGGCGAGCGCCTATCATCAGATTAACCTTGATGCCGAGTCACGAAAACTCACGGCTTTTATCACATACGAAGGCATTTACCTGTTTCGGCGCATGCCTTTCGGATTAATATCAGCTTCATCAGTTTTCCAAAAAGTCATAGATGGATTATTCAAAGGTATTAACAATGTTTGGTGCTTCCAGGATGATGTGTTGGTTTGTGGCAGTACTGAAGAAGATTTAAAAAGGAAAGTCAATAAGGTTTTAGACATTTTCAGAACACGAGGTATTACCTTACGAAGTGAGAAATGTGTCTTTTCTACTCAGTATTTAGGACACGAAATATCGCAGGAAGGTTTAAGGCCCAAAAAAGTGTTGGTAGATGGAATTAAAAGAATGGAGTCTCCAAAGAATAAGGCAGAGTTAAGTTCATTTTTGGGGACAATAGAGTTTTACCATTGTTTCATTGAAAATTATGCGGATAAGGTTACCTTGCTAAAAGCATTGTTGAGAAAAGGAGTGGAATTTGTTTGGAATGCAGAGTGTGAAAAGGAATTTGTTGAGATTAAGTCTGAGATTGATATGGCAAAACCCTTAGCCATGTATGATACTAAAAAAAGGACAATCTTGTCTGTTGATGCGAGTGAAACTGGTATTGGAGTGGTTATGTCGCAAGTGGGAATGGATGATGCAGAACCCGTGGTGTTACATGCCTCGCGCATGTTGAGAGGTCCTGAATTGAACTACTCGGTTTTGGAAAAAGAGGCTTTGGCATGCCATTGGGGTATAGAAAAACTGAAAAACTTTGTGTGGGATCAGGAATTTGTGTTAAGAACAGACCACAAGCCACTGAAGGCTATATTTGAAAGCAAAGGGTTGGACAAAGTTTCAAGGAGAGTTGCCTGTTGGGTGACAAGATTGCAATGTCACAAGTTTAACATTGAAGTGGTAGCCGGTAAGGACAATGTGCAGGCCGATCATGCATCTAGAGTAAGGATTAGTGATGAGGAAGATGAGAAGGAGTCTGTTGAAGTTGAAAGTATGGTATTTGCTACGGTGGAAGGTGTACTTCACAAAGAAGAATGGGTTGAAGCATTGTTGTCTGATGAAATGTGGAGGCGGATAACCAATTTTATCAAGGATGGTTGGCCAGAGAAAAGATTGTTATCTGGAGAAGAGTGGACTTTGTGGGAGGTGAGAGAGGAATTATCTGTGAAGAATGGTCTAATATATCGATGGGATAAGCTTGTTGTTCCAGTATGTTTAAGATGAAAACTAATTGCTATTGCGCATCAAGGCCATATTGGTACGTATAAAACCAAGGGAGTAATTAAGGCCGATTATTGGTGGCCGGGTATGGACCCCGAGATTGAGAAAACGGTGGGAGGATGTGTAGACTGCATAAAGTCAGGAAAGAGCATATCTGCTGTAGTGCAACCTGTGAAAGGAGTTGAAGGTCCTAAGGGTGTGTGGCAAGACCTTGCCATGGATATTTTAGGCCCAGTGGATATGGGCAGAGGTCATGGTAGGTTTGTGTTGGCCATAGTAGATATGTTTTCAAGGTGGACGGAGTTCAAAATATTGAGAGAAGTCACGGGTCAATCTATTGTAGCATTTCTGGAAGAGATATTTGAGAGAGAGGGCTTGCCAAGGAGTGTGTTGACGGACAACGGTCCATAGTTTACTGGAGGTTTCTTTCAAGAGTACATGAACAGATGTGGAATCAAGCATAAAAAGACTGCATTGTATTACCCTCAAGCCAATGGTATGATCGAGAGGGTCAACCGCTGTATAATGGAAGGTATTAGGAATGCCAATGCGTGTGGGTTGGACAGGAAAGTTGCGGTAAAGGAACAAATGTATGCGTTGCGGATGGCTCCTAATGCCGAAACAAGAGTGAGTCCATTTGAATTAATGAGAGGACGGAGGAGTAACACGATGTTATCCCCAGCTTGGTTAGGCCGGGCCAGAGAAACGGATGAGGTGGTGGATGAAGTGAAAAGGAATATGGATGAACGAAAGAGGAAGTGTGCTGAGAAAGTTAATGAAAAATTTCCAAGAAAGAAGACTATAGTTGAAGTGGGCGATCTAGTTAGAATAAGGAAAGCTGTTATAAAGAAAAAGGGTGATCCGTTGTATTCGGATCTGGTTAAGGTTGTACAAGTTTTTGACCGTTCTGTGAAATTGGAGAGTGGACAGGTCTGGAGCCTTTCAAGGGTTGCGAAGGTGAGGAGGTAAAATTGCTGAGCAAACAGACGCCTTTTTCTTTATATAATGTCATTGTTCGAATTACATGTATTATAAATTGTTTTGTGTAAATAGAAATTTGGTGTTCAGATAAGGGAGGGGGGGTGTGTTATGTTGATGTCTTTTCTATTATATGTTAATGTGTTATTTGATTTCCATCCCTTGTTCTACTGATGGAATCCTAGCTATTGATGACATCAGAGCAATCCTGAGCTTTGTGTTAGAATGTTATTCTTTGAGGAGTCAGTCTACTTGTGCAGATGGTTGGGGGTCTCTACTACCCAGCTTATCCCTACAAGCAATAAACCATTTGTTCACTTGTTGTGCCCAGTTTATTGCTTTACATCCAGACATGGGTTCCGTGCCCTCTGGGCATAGAGACCCAGGCTACACCTCACTGATGATGCCCATAGAGACCGAATCATATCTGGGGATGCTTGTGGTCTCGTGCAAATTGAATGTGACCTAGCAGTTCCAGCTGGACTGTACCTTCAGTGCTGGGAAAATGCCTGATTTTCATATGGTCTTTCCCCTTTCTGTAATGCTTGGCAGGCAAAGAACGATGGTCTGGAGGGTTGCCCAGAACAATTGCTAGAGGTTTAAGATTAATTCTAAACCTTCCAGCCATCACCTCTTTGTTTTTGCTTTGTCACCCCGAATGGGACGAATATTCCCAGAGGTGGGTCCTGTGCCTGCTGGACCTAGAGACCCAAGCTACTCCTCACTGATGATGCCCAATGAGGCTGAAACATGTCTGGGGATGCTTGTGGTCTCATGCAGAAGGGATGTAACCTAGCAGTTTGGGCTGGACTGCCCCTTTGGGGGTGGGACCAAGCCTGAATTGCATATGGTCTTTCACCTTTCTGTAATGGCTCTCTATAACCTTGAATCTAATCTCCCCTCTGTCCTCATCCTACTTGATCTCTCTTCTGCCTTTGATATGGTCAACCACGCCCTCCTGCTCAACCAAATCCGTGATAACATGGGTATCACTGATCAGGCCCTGGCCTTGCTGACCTCTTTCCTCTCAACCGCCCCTCCCAGGTCCAACCTGGGTCCTTCCTTTTTCTCTATCTCACTCTCCACTTCTGATTTTCCACAGGGGTCTAACCTTTTACCCTTGCTCTTCAAACAAAACCTGGCACCCCTCGCCCACCTGCTGCTCTCTACTCCAACTTTCAGTGCTATGCGGATGAAACTCAGCTCGTTTTCAGGATCCCCTCTGTCACCTCTTCTCCCTCTCTCATCTCTGACTGTCTGTCTGCAATCCAGGAGTGGTGTGCCGCCAACGACCTCTGCCTTCATGCCATTAAGAAAGAGATCCTCCTCATCAGCACTCCTACAACTTCCTTTCCCATCACTCTCTGGCCGGTCTCCCTTGGCCCTCTTCCTGCTCCCACCTGTGAGGCTAAGAACCTCAGGGTCATCTTCGACTCCACGCTTTCCTTTTCTCCACACATCTCTGACGTCTCTAAGAAGTCAAACTCAAACTACCAACTGCACCTCCTCAAGGGTTTCCTTCCTTTCCTGTCCTTCCCCTAGAAGCTCACTGTCTCTAGAGCTCTGGTTCTCTCTAGGCTTGGCTTCTGCAACAGCCTCTTTCTAAATCTGCCTGCTACCACTCTCGCCCTCTGCAACACATCCAGAACAGCACTGCAAGACTTGTCATTGGCCTCGAGCCCTGGGATCATATCTCTCCAGCCCTGAAATTTCATCTTGGCTCCCAGTGGCTGCAAGGATTAAGTTCAAGACCTTTTGCATTGTCCACAAGGCTTTCTGAGGCCTGAGTTTGCAATACCTTCAACTGTCCCTTCGGAAATACCTTCCTACTCGAGCTCTTTGCTCCTCCACCTCCAACGCCCTCAGGGTCAGTCACTTTTCCAAGCAGCAAGTTGGTGGTAGATCTCTTTTTTTGGCTGGGCCCTCCCTCTGGAACAGCATCCCTGCCTCTCTGAAACTTGAGGAGAATCCTCTTCGAGTTCCGGAAGCACCTCAAGAACTTCCTCTTTAGTTCTGCTTTCTCTATTCCTCTCCCCTGCTGATCTCTCCTGTTCTGCCCAGGGCATCTGACTACCCTCTGAATCCGGGCCCAGATCCCTGCCCACCCAGCTGCATACCGTCACTGCCTCCTGTCAACCCTTTGCACTTGGATCTGTAATCTGCAACCCTACAGTCCCTTCATCTGCATTTTTTAGACACACGTTGTCTGCTTTCAATTCCTGCACTTGCCGCTTGTTGGCTGCACTACCTGTTGTTGTCTTGATCACTTGTTCAGCATTTCCCACTTCTCCCGTGCCCCTTGCACTTTCCACCTTCCCTCTCCCCTGCAATTGTGTGTTCTCAATGTCACTGGGCCTAGTAAGATCGTTGTTTTTTTCTCCCTTGTACACCCCTTGCCCCGTTGCACCTTGAAACACTTGTGTATGGGCGAGATATAAATAAAATATCATATATAATGGCTTGGCAGGTGAAGAACAATGATCTGGAGGGGTGCCCAGAACAATTCCTAGAGGTATAAAATGAATTCTAAACCTTCCATCCATCACCTCTTTATTTTTGTTTTATTATGGGCAAGCCCATACATGACGAGTGTAATTACATGGGCATACTAGCCTACATTGGTGCAGCCAGTATGGACTTGTTTGCAAAGTGAACATGATAAGTGCTCTTATGTGGCCATATTGGCCACATTGGTGCAGGCAGTGTGAACATGTTTTCTTAAGTGGCAGAGTATTTTTATTGCCATTATCGGCAAAGACAACAGGAATATGTTTTTATGTGGTGATACTAACATATATTGGCAGAGCCAGCATGGACACATTTACTTATGAAACTATCAATATGAGCAAAGTAAAAAGCATGAGTATGTTCTCATGTGGGAATACTGGCATGTATTGATGTAGCCAGCACTGAATTGTATAGGCACAGCCATAATGAACATTTATTTTTTTACGCTGGCAGAATACTGGCATATGTTGTGGGCAAAGGCATTGTGCAAATACTTCTCTGCACTATTTTTGATCCGGAATCTATTGGATTTTTTCATGTGCTAATCCACTAAACGGATTGTAAACAGTGGCTTATTCACCAAATGTGTTGTGCAGACAGTGTGCTGTAAAAGGCTTCATTTTAACCCATTTAAAAAACATTTTATCAGAAGGAGAACCCCCAGCCCTAAACCCCCCATTAGTTGGTTTGGGCTCACTTGCTACGATCGGTCATTCCTGCATTTCAAGGTAAATAAGAAAAATGCAGAAGTGATAAAAACCAGTAAAGCCCTATATGCAGAGTGCACAGAGGGCGCAAAAGCGCATTTCGAAACCTAGGGGGAAAGGCTCAAAATTATTCAATTATAACTCTCAAGTGACCCCATCCCAATGACTTTGTGATTTACTCTCTAAACACTTGACAACATTCAATGGATCCAAGACCACTTTGACAAGAGAGGCCCAACTACAGCATGCAGAACATGCACCAAGATGAACTTCAGTACTGGCATCAGGATCTTTACATCTCTTCTCAAAGCAAGAAAATATGAGCATAGTCAACATCATCAAACCAGCAGAATCACCCAAAGACCTCAGGACCACAACCCAACAACCCAGACTTGTCAATCTCTTCCAATGACTCCTAAACTCATGACCTGAACAAGGCATTGACCCTCAAGCCTTCAAAACCTTTTACGTTAAGCCTCTAAGTAAGAGCGTTCGACCTAACCCTAATGACCCATTGCAGGCTACACCATCTCAAATACACCCTTTACTGATAAAATCCTTCAAATCACAACACAAATGTATTCCTATATACTAAATAGAATCCACCCTCTCATCCCTACGAGGCACACAAATAAACAATGCTGATGCAAACAAATATTTTCTTCTAGACATTTCTGCTGCCTTCAACACCCTCATGCACACAATTCTACTAAAATAACTCATGAATATCATTGATATATCATTGGATTTAATCTTACCTCTTTTAAAGAACATACTTACATGATCCCCTTGAGGTCGTGCCCCAGCAACATAACCTGGGGAGTATACCACACATCCAGCTTACCTCCACTACCTTTCAACATCTGAATGACTGCCGTCAGAGCTAAATGGTCAACGTAAAAAGTAGGATTCACTTGATAGGGTTTGAACAGGTTAATTACACAACTAAAATGTTCACAGAATTTGGGGTTGACTGACTAAAAGGATGTAACCGTTTTCAAAAACAGCCAAAAGATATAGAAACATATCCAACTTGCTTAAGGACCACAGTCAATCAGTGCATTCATTACTTCACTATGTTTCCACATCCTGGTGGTAAAACAAGTCACTTACACTCAAGGTGGGTTTACATGCCCCTCTACAGTTCTTTCCTAGTTGTCTTGGTCCTTTCTCATGCTGTTGCTTATACAGGAAGGTGGACTCTCCTTAGGTGGTCCTCCTCATGTACCAGACATGTCGGTCTGGTCTTGCTACATTTGGGTCATGTTGCTCTAGATCTCACTTGGGCCAGAGGACTTTAGGATTGCACCCAAGAACACTAGCATGCAACTCTGCAACCGTCATTGCAACTACTGGTTGAACAGGTGCACACTCTGAAGGAATTATTACCCTCCTTAATTTCCTTCCTGTTCCATGGACCGTCAAGCAGATGTAATGTTAACCTAATTTGCCATTTTCTACCCTCTTCTTTTTCCTTTTTCGTTTTGATGCCCCACACAGATCGGGCCTCGTTACCTCCCTTCTTGGCTGGTCTTCTCCTACCATGGCAGGTTCTGCCTTTTGACCTCTAAATTGTCTACATCTCTCTCTTGCTTGTTCTTGAATTTTTACTTCAGTCTTTCTTGCCGTCTCTCTGGGTACTATTCCACTTTCTTCACCACTTCTTGGCTTTTTTCCCTTTGTCAACTCCTTGAATCCCTCCTGTCATCCCCATGTCTTCTCTCCAACCCTTTGGGGTTTCTCTTGATCTATTTTTCTGTCCTCACCTCATCAAAGCCCTCTGACCAATTTTTCTTTCTCTCTCCCTATTCCTCTCCAGGGTTTCCTGTGCTGTTCCCCCTCTTCACTTTCTAACGTGCTCATTCTCCCTTTCTTAACCTCTCTCTCTGTGGGGCTCTGCTTGTTTATTCGTTTTTCTCTTCAGCAAAGGATTATTGAAAGTTGTGGAGTACGGCTCACTCCTTGCTGGGATGGCCTGTGTAAACTGAAACTCTGCTCTCAACTGGTTTGCCTTTCTTGGTAATTGCACGCCATTCCTGGGTCAAAGCATTAAGAAGGGGGGGGAGGGTCTGCCATCTTGTCCTTTACACTGCTCTGGTAGTTGCTGCAGCTCACTGAGTTGTCTGAAGTGTGCTGTCATTCAGTGCAGTGCTCATCTGGTGCTGCAGATACTTCTTTTGTTCTCCAGCCCTTCCTACCAAGAAAGTTACATGATATTTGTTATGCAGTGAACCATTGGGTTGTATTAGTTGATTGTACACAGTGGGGTCCAGCATTCATGGTCTTGTCCGTGGGTCCTTTTGATGTCAATCCAATGGCCATTCAACTCAACAGATAATATAGCAAAAGAGTCCTGAGCCCTTTAGTGGTGCTGGACAATGACAGGATTGGTGTCCTCTGGGACTTTTGTTTATCATGATATGTCACAGGATGCTTAAGAGTACTGAGATAGGCAGAACAGGTTAGAGTCTTAGGAACCACCCAAATTCCTCTTCCAGGCCCTACATCGCCTAGTGGGTGCTGTCTCCCAGCCCCCCCTGATTTCCCCAATCTCATCTCCTAACCCAAGGCATTGGACATAGCCACACCCATAGCAATGTGTTGGAAATCATCAGTAACTCAGACCTCACATGCTACAAATATGTTATTGATACACAGGCGATCTTAAAATGTACACACTCTTCAATCCCAAATCAACCAGATTTTGCCACCTGCCTCTGACATATTGAGTCCTCCATGAGGACAAATTAAATATAACTAAATCCAACCAAAATGGAACTTGTGGCATGCAGTGCCACAACAGCAAAACTAACATTGAATCCTATATGGACAGGGGCCTTACTCTTGACCCCGATTTAAAGCCAAGTCTGATTACTGCAATGGCTCCTGATTAAATGCAGGATTCATTTCAATACCCTCTATGTTGCCCACCATGTCTTCCAGGGTAGGAGGTCAGAATCCACCAAGATAAATTGTTCCATTGCACAACAGTTAGAATGCCTCCCTTCCACCGTGCAAGCTTAGTAGCAGACCCTCACTTCAACCGTAAAGGACAAGAAAGATCATCCTTCTCATGCCTGTCAACGAAGCCACGAAACTTCGTGCCTAGGACGCGCCTTCAAAAAGCAGAAATTTCACATAGAACACAACAAACTAGCAAAGCATATAAATAACACCAGAACTCTCAGATCCTTTCAACCTATTAAGTACCTTAAACTGGTAGCTAAAGATTCAAAGAACCACACAGATGGTGGAGCAAAGACCCCAAAAAGCATTGAGACTTTTCCAACACAAAAGCCATCACAAACTTACAACTAAAGACAGACCAGAGAAACAACCTCGCAAGCAAGCTGGGATGTTTAAATCAAGAACACCCTGAAGATTGGACTCGAGTTGCTCTCTCCTCCAATTATATGACATTGACATATCATACTGAAATGGAACCCAGAACAGCAAGAACACTTGACTATGTATTACAGCACATCAGACCACCATTTTAAGCCAGATGACAGGACCTCTATCAGTTCAGGCTAGGCTTCAATGCCATCAGACTCAACTTCCAATTTGCCCGCACCTTTACACTACATACAAGTATGTCTGACACCCGCCCACCCAAAGGAGCTTTATGCCGGCTGGCACCACCATTCTCCCATTAAGCTCTGCATAGCTTCTCAGGCAGCTCCGTGCAGGACCTAAAACATATCCACCCAGGCCAGAGGCTCGCCCAGTCTACCAGCACAGGCAAAAAATAGAAACTGTGTTTTCTCCTCATACCCAAGTGTCAATGCTACAAACTACATCGAAACTTTCCAGCAGTGAGGACTCAGATAACTTCGTCCTACACTCCTCAACTCTGCAGGTCTTACACTTCCCTCAGCCTCTACTCAACCAATTTCATGCCTCTCTTCTTTTGCAAAACCACATGCGGCGGACAAAAATGGCAGCACTTTGGAAAGCAAGACTACTTTACATGACATTACATAATATAACATTAAATATTGCTAACCCATACATTGGCCTAGGCATAATCATAAATATGTTGCTTTATCAACCACATGGTGCTACGCCTTTGACGGAATACACAAGGGGAGTCCAAATAATAATTTATTCTGACATGTTGTTATCTGCCCAGAACAAGGCCCTTCTGCAATGAAATCTCAATATGGCATCTGTCTCCTTCAGAATCTATGTTCGGCAATACACAACAAAAACATCTATTAGCACTCCCAGTAAATCCATCCAATCCCTGGGTTATGTTATCAATTTATGGCCTGATTCATGGAACGTTTTCCTATGGTATTGCACCATGATAAAACACTTCCATGAATCAAGCCCCTGGTGTATAGTATTTCTTTCACATCTTATAGTCAAAACAATTGGACAAGTGATTTGACATTTTCTAAAGGATATTTTAATTTCTGGGAAATTTAACAGCTCAGAGGCTATGTGCATCCATTCAGGCAATATTTCCATGCTGACTCCATTATAGGACACTTCAAAGATTAAAATCCAGGCACCTTTCATATGATATGATATTATATATTTATTTATATAGCGCCTATACACAATGTGTTGCAAAGCGCTTTTCGACAAGGGAGGGAACAAGGGAAAATACAAAGCTTTCTTACAGGCCATGAACAACAAGAATGTGAAATTAACTATCGTACTCAGAGTAGCGACATTTCAGATAGTGCAAGTGCTAAGACACAGATAGGAAGGAAATGAAAACAGACAAGAGACTACCATACTAGGCCTGAGGACATATCTGGTAGTGCCAGAGAATTACACAAGGTGAGGGAGAGGGGAGGAGAAAGAGGGGAGAGGAACAAAACAAGCGACTATCCTACTATGCCTGACAACATTTCAGATAGTGCTGGAGGGGGGGAATAAAAAGTAACGGGGGAGCAAACATTTGTTACTATCATACTAGGTTCACGGACAATTCTGAGCACAGAAAAAAGTAGGGGAGGGGGAGGAGAGAGAGAAAGGGGAGGGAGAGGAGAATAGAAAAAAGGGAAAAGAGCATAGAAGCAGAGGGCAGGGCGAAAAAACTTTCAAACTGCAATGTTCAGCAAGTGGGTCTGCATCACTGTTCTCATCTGAGGCTGTTCCTGGTATGGGCATTGTGGAAGAAGTGCAAGTCTTTTTATCCCTTTCTAAGAACTTTTCGCACTCCCAGTTGGTTTGGCTGCCACTGGATGCAAGAATGGAGCTTTGGTGGTGGCTGAATGGCAATATATCCATCCCAGATATATTATTGGAAGGTGATCCAGAAATGTGGGTTGGGTGCTTGAAGAAGGAACTTTCTACTAGGGGAAATAGTTATATGAGGAATGTCTCATTCACATCCATCATCTAGAAATCCGAGCAGGCTCCTTTGCGTTCAAGAATTTATTAGAGGATCAGGTAAATTGTTGTGTCTTTGAAACGGATAGTGTTTTCTCGTTTAGAACCAGCATTCACTTTTATGGAATCAGATTAAATTGTCTACCCAAGGTTTGTTAGCATTTCTGACTGAAATTAAATGTTTCCTGGAAAATCCAAGACTGTGTTGCAATGGATCTAGAGACTTCCAAGTCAGGGGGGAAAGGATGTGTGATAGGACCCAGATTGCCAACATTCAGAGAACTCGGAGTCAGCATGAATCCTGCATAAACTCCCAGGTCACACAGTTTTGCACTTGGTGACCAATCAATCATCTCTTTATAGATGTCTTGTAATGGTGGCTAGATTCAACCAGAAACGGCAAAGAGAATCTGCTGTCTCCTTCACTTCCACATTTCGCTACTCTTTATCCAAACACCTTGAAGAAAAAGACGATAACTTCACCTTCATAAAACAACAGAAAGACTACATAGGCGACTAACAGCAGCATGAGGCCATCAATGAAACCTCAACCAACTATAAACCTATGCTCAGCAACTCTGTCCCAAAGGAGAGTGCCCTATAAGCGTATGAACTCAAAAGGTGTTTAATTATAGAATTGATGCATTCAGGTCTGATTCCATACAACCAAAATGGAATCTTTTGAATAATTCCAAAATGAGCAGCGGACCAGTGCTAATTATCCCGCTCTCAAATGGATGGTGCCCTCTACCCATCGCCTCGCACTTCATGTACTGTCTACATGTCTACCCCCTCATCTCCCTAACTTACCTATTGCCCTAACAAAACTGTTGATTGAGTTATCATGAAGCTCATGTTCTTATAAATACCTAAAGCCCCACATTCAAAGGTTAAACCAGACTGGGAGTGCAGTAATCCTTCAGATCTTGGCTCTCCCCTCTGGATAAACATATTCACAAGTGTCAGAGCCAGAGCGGCACACCGGAATAGAGGACCTATGACAACAGACTCATCAATATCACAGGTTTTGCATTTGCCTCCCCCACTATCACACTAACAACACCCCTCCTCCTTTTCTTACAGGACCATGTGCAACAAGGCCAAATGGCAGACGGGCGCTATACAATACCACGTTGCATTACTTAGATGCATTTCTCCATGACTGGCCCAGCATTTTGCGATTTGTCATGATACCAAGAGTTCAGGTGCAAATCTGCAAACAGCGAGTGACAGTCTTGACCGTTCAAGGTTTGGTTCCTTTCTCTTCTGGGACAATCAGTGGATTTCCACAAGCTTCACCTCTCACATCCACATTTTCTGACACATCAGAAAGGAAAGGTTTGTAAGTTACTCTTTCAGCTCCACAAGCAAGGCATATTTCAGCTTGCCCTGGTCTTTCCCAGATCCTTTGGCATACATGTTCCATGCTATTAAGTATTCCAGGGCACTGTCTACCCAGGCCTCCATTACAGGTTTTGCTGCAACACTTGTGGTAATACTGCGTAATTTACCAACCACATGAGTTGATACCAGATGTAATATTAGATCTGTAGGGACCACATGCAGAAAATGCTACATGTGATTCAAAAGAAAACGGGGAGGAAGTAGAGACCTGTCCCTAGATCCATCTCAATATTAATATATTCTAATATAAATATAACAAAACGATCTATATATAACATTTTCACAATGTATTAGTTTGAAACTCAAGAAAATCCCATAAAAATAGAAATAAATTACAATGTACCATAATTAGATAATATTTATGATATATATGCAGAGTCCATATTAACATCTTCAAGGATAAAACAAGTGTATGTGCCCCAGTCCTATGTAAACTCTTAAATGCATGTACCAACACTAATTCGTTATCGGCATCACGGCGGTTAGCCAAGACTGTCCCTATCTAAAAAAAGGGGACGAGACCAGCTGGCTAACTACCACCCAATATCATTGTTAGACAGCTCAGGAAAACCTTTGCAAAAGTAATCTTGAGTTATATCCAGCAATGGGATGGTGACAATGATATAATTAATATCCTGCAAGCAGGATTTCAGCAGGCTAAGAAAGAGTGCACGCTGAATCAAAGTTTCTGGTTGTACCTACTTATTCAAAAGTAGACTGTCCTGGTGAAGATCAAGCTTTATTCTATTTTTGTGGACCTTAGGATGGCTTTTGAAGGGGTCCCCCATGATTTGCTCTGGCAAACACTAATCAATAGGGAAAATTCTGCACCATTTGATAACTATTGTACAATCTCTATACTCTGAGAACAGGGTGGTTGTCCGCTATGGTCTAGCAGAGGAGGTCACAGAGTCTTTCCAAGTTGGTAAAGAGGTGAAGCACGGCTGTGTACGTGACCCCTTTTTGTTTTGTATATATATTGGAGACGTCATCTGGGCTTTACTAACTGATTGTCTAGACACCCTGGACCTGGGACGTGAAAGATAACGGCATTGTTTTTTGTGGACAACGCTGTGCATTTAATCCATATCGCCCTGGTAACCTTTCTGAAGATTTGTGGGGACTTGAAATTAGTCTTGAACTTTGAAAAAACCAAGTACATGGTTTTTAAGCCTATGTGTGTAAACAAATTGTCCTAGATATCAAAATCGGGGGATTGTACACTTGAACAAGTCGTATTTTAAGACTACTTGGTAATAAGATTCCATGAGAACGGTTTGTGGACTGCAAACATGGTAGGGGACTGCAACACCTGTTTTTGAGATTTATAAAAAAGCAGGCAAACACCTCTGCCCTGTTTGCGGTGGATATATGGCCCTATGTCAACACTATTAATGTGAGAACATTAGAAAATACATTTCTGAAAGATTTGCTGATGTTACCGCAGGGTTCACCAAATGCACTTGTTTGCCTGGAGGCTGATGTGTCTCCTATTGGTGAGGGGAAGCATTCAAGCTGGTCCTATACTGGTTGAGGCTCTGCCATACTGAGGGTCTCGGAAAATATCGAGAAGCACTGGCCCACTTGCTGACCCTGAATGGGGGAATAAGTCTCTGGTGGGTCAAGCAAGTGAGAAACACTCTTAAGTGCGCGGAACAAGCCTTCATTGTAGTTGAATCCTATGAATGTTAATAAGTTTACTGTCACAAAGATTAAGAGAGCCATTGTGATTATTACTAGGACCAAAATGGGGGAAGATAGTTGTAAACTAACACTTGGCCAGAGTTATCTAGCAAACAAACTAGAATTTGGGTTTTAAAGTTTTCTTGACGCAGTTACCCCCCTCCTCTATATTCATGTGCATTATTTCTGGGATTTAGGATGGGCACCCTCAGGGTGGCAGGGTTTACCAAAACATGTGGCAATGTAGGTGTGGGCATCTGTCCTCTGCGTGGTTCAGTTAAGGAAACGGTGACCCATTTTGGGTTTCTGTGTCCAATGTTAAGTAGGCTGAGAAACTATTATTTAAAATCAATGTTACGAGCTACGGGTATTTGAGCTGTGGAACATGCCATGGCATTTTGCAGAAGCACTAACAATATGGATATTTGTCCACATCACTGCAAAACATGCTCACCGAGCTTGGATGCTAAGATTGAAATATGGAACAGCCCAGCAAGCTTGAAATCAACCTCTTAGATGAGTGTTGTATCTGAAACAATAAAAGAGTGCACGCCTTGGCTTTATTGTGCATGTTAAACACCATGTTAGGATGAAATGTTTATTTAGTGCCCTCATATTCAATTGTTTATGGTGATTTATTGGGGCTGCGAGTGTGCTTTCCTCTTAGCTTTTACATCTATGTTTTTAAACAATTTATTTCTTCATGATGACTGCACATGTTTCAACATTTCTATTAATTATGACCTCATTAATTTGACCAAGTCTATATGTATTGGTTTTTATTATTTAATCATATTGTTGACGAATTGTATATTATCATTTGACTTTTATTGTTGATGTCTGTCTTTTATGGCTTTTGTGCTGAATACAAGTATTTGACTGATATATATATTTATATATATATATATGTATATATATAGATTCAACATCAAACATCAACATTTTGTACATATACACAAAATGTTGAATACAATGTGATGTAACACTTTCATTCAAGTGTACTGTTCACATTAAAGGTTAAACTACCCAAGCCCTACTGTACCAATAGGTCATATATACATGTGTCTTATAACGCTCCACGTTTCTGTACTCAATGCTGAGTAGACATTCTTCATGAATACAAATAATCTTTATTATTTGTATCCGTGTGGGATTCCTTTAATTGATTTTCAGACTATGACTCTCTATTGTTCATGATCCATATTTCTATGTTTGCTAGATTTATATTTAAACTGTCGGTTTGTGAATCAAAGGAGAATTGTTAAAATTTCTTTTTTCATCTTCATTTAATCAAGAGAGAGAGAGAAATCTCTCTGAAAGTGAGAGCTTTACCTCTACTTCTTTGCAGTGTCACTATTTGGTTTGAAATTCTTTTCAGCTCTAGGGGTGTGTTAGTTACCTTCGGCTAATATTAATCTACTGGAAGAAAAGTGATCCTTATCTTGACTACCCTGGCACTCCCGGGATTTGCCCTACATGATGCAGTATGACGCATCAAATTCGACGACATAAACCGTCCATCATTAAACTGCGCTAGCTCCCACTGAAAGTACGCATCATCTTCAAATCCTGCTGTATCATCTACAAGGCCGTCGCTCTCAAGTCCTACAGCAATCTCGCCGAGATGCTCAGCATCTCTGGAGCCCTGCGATCCACCAGAAGTAATAATATGTGCAGACTTGAACTCCACCAGTACAGGAAAGAAGGAAACAGAAGACAGTACTTCTTTGTCTACACAACCAGACACTGAAAACTCCACCATGTCAATCTCGGACTCGCCCCCTCGCTTGCTTTTACATTTCAGGAAGAAAGTCAAGACCCTCCTCTTTAAGGAATGGCTCCTCCCACACACCTAGGTCTACACACCCTACATTCCCCACCTAACCTGAGACTGGGTGATCTGCTGCCCCTGTCCTCCCTCTGTCCCCCGCTGCTTGAAGATCCTTTGCTGCCAAATTGTCCTCCCTCCCACCCCCGTTGTTCGCTCCCAGCTCCCTTGTATCTCTACTTCTGACACCATATACTTCCCTCATGACTTGTAAAGCACTCCATTGCTTCCTGAAGCTCAGTCTGTGCTCAATAATTTGCCTAATAATAATAATAATAATAATAATAGTAATAATTAGCTAGTTGAAACTGCAGCGGAGTAATATTAGATTCTACACAACTATACCTAATTTACCTTTCACTTACCTTCCTGTTGACTATTGCATGCCTCTTCTTAATGTTCTTTACTCTCTAAGGCTTTTATTCAAAGGGTTTCTATAGTGTAATTATTATTGTAATGTCTTTCATTTATATGTGGTCATTTATCGGATCTATAATAAAAAAATGAATAGCTTAGAAGAGATATGGTTTTGTTCTAAGTACTATAAACTGCAAAATCATACCTCTGTTGTATATATCATAAAAGGAATAAAGTGTTTATCTATTTGATACACAAAGTCCTTTCAATGAATTAGGTCGAAATGCTACAAAGTAAGTACACCATTAACAATATGACTGTCATTCTGTGCTTTTTTTCAGATGCCATTATTGTACATGTCTAAATGATATATGGTTATTACACCTTGGCACATGCAAGATGACAACTTCACACACAATGCATTGGCATTGTCCTAATTACCTCTTGACACATGCCTGGTGACAGCATCATGCAGCGTATAGAACTATTTGCAACACTGTCTCTGTCAATATTCCGTTGCTGTTCTTGTGTAATTATGCCATCTCATGATGTGTGCAAATAATCCTCGTGAGATATATATGTATAAACGCAAACAACTGTAGATGTAATAAAATGCCCAAATAAATCATACCAATATGCTACTGTGTATTCTTAGACAGAGACCCAGATATGGAATATAATAACCATATCACAATACTAAATAAAGTTTAACTCCAAAACCTGAACTTTGGCCTCGTCCCTGTAATTTGCAATATTTCCATAGTGGAGTCCAAGAAGATATTATAAATGTTCTTGCAGAAATGAGAAACATTTTTTAGTAGCCATTATAAAAGTAATTGTTTCTAGATTTTCTAAACAGATAGTACTTTATAGTGATATTCAAGCCTGAATTAATTAGCAGATAGATAGGAAGAAACCAGGCCTTTCTCTCTGCACTACATCCACATTTTGGAGTGGCCCAGGAGCTCCACCCTGCGCCTGCTCCTCTGCCTGCCTCAGCAGACTCGCAAGGGGGCAAGGGGGATAGATCCTCTGTACTCTGCAAAAAAGCTGAAGACAACTCACTCAGTGCTGGAAGGCTATTCAGGTCTGAAGAGTTCCTATCCACCATCTCAGGTTCCTTTTGTACTCCAATGGACAACCCGGAGGTCACTGAATCTGTGCTAACACAATAGTCACCTCAGTGGCTGCTGAGACCTCTCTCAAAGGAGTAGGTGCCTCAGGGGACTTCTGGTCTAAATTGGAATATATTGCTGTGACCGGTCTTTAGCATTCTCTAACTGAGGAATCCTCCTGTTTTTGGAATAGGACAGGGTTTTCACTCTGTACCTGTTCCCGGTGTTAAAATGTATCAGGTACTCCACCCTGTTTTTGATCCATGGTCTGCCTCAAAAGATGGCTGCAATGGAACAGGCTTGCTTTTCCTGGCAACAGTCAGCCTGACTTGGGACTCCGGCTGAAGACAACTCATTCATTCCTGGAATACATTTCAGGCTTGAAACTACCCTGTCTAGCATCTTGGGCTCCTTTTCTATGCCAGTAGGCAACTCTGAGATCACTGAACCTGGTGCCAACACCATAGTCACCACAGTGGCCACTGAGCCCTCTTTTGCAAGAATAGCCACTGCAGTAGACTTCGGGCTTGGACGGAGACAGCCTGAAGAGACACTGGTCCTTTGCGCTCTCTAGTTGAGGAAACGTGAAGGCCACTGTCCTCAAGCACTACCTTCCTGTGTTGCTTCTAGAGCTTCCGCTCCATTACTTCTCGTGAATACATCTGGATCAGGGAGGTCATTACCTGACAGACATCCCACTGGAATGGAGAGTAAAACTGCAATATGGTAGAGGGAGGGAGCGCCATTTCAACTAAGTCCTCCCAATTCCAAGGGACAGTAACTCAGACTGTCAAGCCCCCTTACCTGTGAGTTTGGTCTTGAGGTGTACCGTCCTACCTTCATCAGTTGCCTGGCAGCAGTGACACTAGCAGCAGTGCCAAGTAAGGTGGGAGGCTGTTCACTGTTTCTACAGACGCATTCCAGAAACATCTAGGTCTTGGTGGGAAACTGAGGCCCCCTCGAAAGGCCCGTTACTGTCCACACTCAGGGGGAGTGAATTTTCAGCCACTACCTGGCCTACTGGGACTTCATCTTAACATATGATGTAGTACATGAGCTGTATATTTCAGTGTGATCAGTTAAACAATCTGTGTCATTTTTAGAGTGTCACATAGTATAAAGAGAAAGAGAAAAGAACATCCATTTAGTGTGCCCTCTGGCGAATGGGCATATTTAATCATTGTTCATGATAAAGTGGTTCCGGTTGAATTTTGTACTGTTAAATTATTTATATCTACAAAGGGGATTCACTCTAAACCGCGATTTGACAGTCAAATGACATGGCCACCCCGTGACTGGAGAAGATTAAGGTATTAGTGTTAGTTCTAAAGACCCGTATCGCCCACAGTAAGGATAGTAATGGCTAAGAATAAATAGGTTCTGTTTACCAATAGAAACAGTGTCTTCCGAAATTCAAAGTGCAAAATAATGGAGATAGCGATTTCAGGAATGTAATGCGCTTCCGCGGGTAAAATACTTTAACTTGGAGAGCAATAGATTACTGTAACAACAGGAAACATAAAGACAAAAGATGGTGTAAAAGTAGTAAAAGACTAAAGAGCAGTAGAAAGGCAACTAGAGCATGTCCAAAGAATATACCTGAAAAGTAAATGAAGGCCGAGGATAGATCCCTAGTAACGGGAGTAGTTAGAGACGGAAAATCTCCGATACAGGCATACGTGAGGCAGCGGTGCTTCCAATGAATAGCTTGATATACGTAAACTGGTCTGCAGGTACATAAAGATAACAAAAGCGTACCTTAAGAACCTTAGATATACAATAAGGCAATCAACTTGGTTAATAACTTCTAGGAGACGGTATATAGATTACCTTGTATTTGTGTCCTCAAAAAAACCTTTTTATAGTTGAAGCGCGGGTTATCACGCTCCGTGCACTGAGTGAAAGGATGCTCGGGCAGGCGGTCTGATGGCTGTAGATACGCCTATCCGATTATATCCACATTCGAATGCTAAGCAACTAAGTGAGAGAACTCACGATCTGTCTGTATGTACGTGTGGATCCCTGCAAGGATGAAACAATAGGTTAACCCAACTAACGGGTTAGATCTGTAATCCACGTGTAATCCCGGGGTGGGGATAATAAAGTACTGCTAATGCTTACTTGCATGTAGGCGGACTGTTCAGAACAGCAACTGCTGTGGGGTAAGGCGTCTTTCCTATGCAACTATGGAAACGGCGCAAGTTCTCAGGTATCTAATGATAGATGTGACGATAAAAGACGGACTATGTGAGTAACGTCTGAGTGCGGGCATCTTGGACTGATGTAGTAACATTAGAAGGCGGCCATATTGGAGTGTTAAAGGACGTCCTGAGCTAATCTAATAACGAGAAGAATGGCTATACTCAGATGGTTTAAAATAGTATTAAGCAAGTTTTAGGTACATGCAATTGTAATAAAATGAAGAGGAGCAAGTAAGGGAAGGAAACAAGAAATGGTACTAAATATAGGTACCAAATTAGAGATTAATTAACGTGATATGGAGTACTCCAAAAATGGAGTGAATGACTATACCTAAAAATGGGATAAGCCCAATATATGTCAATGCTGTCAAATCGTCGGAGCGAGGAACTATTCAATCTATGTGGGACTGATATAAATTTGTTTCAGAAAACTGAAATGGACGTCTTTTTCAAAATACAGAGAATGTTCAAAGTGGACAAGTGTCCAGTACATCTAATTTAAGGCAGAATATTCAAATCTTATACAATTTAACCATAATTGAGACATATCATAAAATGATATCTGATAGAACAAAAATTGCAATCCAAAACTGCTTCTTGACACAGAATTCACAATAGAATAATAAAAACTTAGTTTGATCATCACAAAAACCATAGGTCTAGCACCGGTAGTCTAGTGTTTCCTATTTATAGGAAGCAATTTAAAGTATAGTCTTCATTGAAGCCACATGGTTGTAAAGAGCCCATTTTGTCGATCCAATAAGCCTCTCTTTAAAGTAGGAGGGATTGGTAATCTCCACCCCTTGTTGGTCGTTTTACAACTTCAAGTATCTTAAACTTGATTTGTGCAACTGAATGTTTCTCAGCATTAAAGTGGCGTGCTACTGGCGAGTATTGATTATTGCATCACATGTTTGATTTATGTTCAGTTAGTCTTAATTTTATGGGTCTTTTCGTCTGGCCGATGTAGACTTTCCCACATGGACATTTCAGCAAATATATCACTCATGATGTCTAACAGGTAGAGTAGTCTCTAAGCTTAATTTTCTGACCACTTCTTGGGTGAGTTACCACATCTCCTTTAATGACGTTGTTGCAGTGTGTGCATCCCAAGCAGGGCAATGTACCTAACTTCTTAGTGGTTAAGAAGAGATGCCTCTCCTTAGGTATTCTTTCAGCCTTGACTAGTTTGTCTTGGATGTTTCTGCCCCTTTTGTAGCACATCATCGGTGGGCTCGGGAATAATTTTTGTAAGGTCTGATCATTATGAAGGATATTCCAATGTTTCTTTATGCTCCTAGCAATCTGGAAACTCTGTCTTGAGAACTTTGTTATGAATAGTAGTGTAGTATCCTTTGTACTAGATTTTGTTCTTAACAAGTCTGTACTTGTGATTTCTGATGCTCTGTTTTTGCCAACTTCTAAGACCTCCGTAGGGTAACCTCTGTTAAGGAATTTTCCTTCAAAGATAGAACATACCTTGACTAAATCTTCTGGATGTGAGATGATCCTTTTGAGTCTTAAGCTCTGACTATATGGGAGGCTTTGAAGCATTGCCCTTGGGTGGAAGCTTGTGTAATGCAACAGATTATTTGCGTCGGTAGGTTTGTGAAATATAGATGTTGCAATTGTGTTGTTGATGATTCTCAAATTAACATCCAAAAAATGGAGATAAGGGTTGCCGATTTCCATAGTAAACTTAATTCTAGGATGCACTAAATTGATGTATACAAAGAATTGATCTAGTTCTTCGCGTGTGCCACACCAGATGCAGAAGATGTCGTCTATAAACCTTTTCCATGTTAGGATGTAGGGTGACCATGTATGGTGTTCCAATACATGTTGGCTTTCAAACCCGAACATGAATGTGTTCGCATAGACAGGTGCCATCGATGAACCCATCGATGTGCCTGAGGTCTGTAAATAGTATTTATCCTGATATCTGAAGTAGCTATTGAATAAAATCAACTTAAGCAATTCCAAGACAAATTGTGGGTTACCCTGAATGCCTGGATTGTTAAGCAGTAACCATTCAACCGATTCTAAACCTTTGCCATGGGGGATTGAAGTATACAGGCTACAGATGTCAAGACTAAATAAAATACAGTCATCACTGACGACTGAAAAACCTTTGAGTTTCCTTTAGGTAAGTTGATGTTGCTTGTATGATGGGTTGCAGTAATTTGTCAATGTAAACAGCCAAGGGGTCGAATACACTCTCCGTTCCGGCTACAATAGGTCTAAGTGGAGGATTGTGTTTATCCTTATGAATCTTAGGAAGTCCATAGAAAACCGGAGTAACCGGATAAGAGTTGGTTAGGTATTGGTATGTTTTATCATTAATCCACTCGTTTTCCCTTGCAGTTGTCAAAGTTTTGTTTATCAATGTTCTGATTTCTGGTAATGGATCTCTATTCAATACTGCATAAGTGTCCGTATCACTAAGAAGTTCAGTGCATTTTTTATTATAGAAGGATGTATTCATAATCACTATCGCGCCGCCCTTATCGGCCGGTTTGATAGTGATCTCTTCACTTTTGGCTAAATCATTTATTAAGTCCAATTGACGGTTCTTGATATTGATGGGTGTTTTTCTCTTATAGTTGATTTTGCTCAGATCTTGTAGAACACTCTTCTCAAATAAATTCAAGATTGAATTTTGGACATGTGGATCAAACGTACTCTTTGGACGGATTTCCAGCATGTCGTCGTTAGTCAATTTGGGTGTCATTTCTGGTTGTGTGTCAAAAAAGATTTTTAACCGTAATTTCCTCAGCAGCCTATGTAAACAGATTTTCTCCTGAAATAGTGAGGTGTTACAGGTGGGTACAAAAGAGAGTCCTTTGTTAAGTAGGTTAAGTTGTTCCGTTGACAGAGACTTACTGGAGATGTTCATCACCAAGTTGTTGGCCTACATATGTTTTTCTTTTTTGTTTGCAGCTTTCTCTCCTGGTTTTTTTCTTAACCCTAAAAAAGCCCCAGTTGAAGAGTTGGGGTCAATTTATTTGTTAATCGGAGAGCTTGGTACTCTTGGTATTCTAGGTCTAGTGGTATCTTCAGGTAAGTCTCGTTCACTTGTTTGTTCCTGTGTGGGTCTCTGTATGAGTTCACCAATGCTGCTGTCACTGCTGTTGTCAGAATTTGTTGAGCCTGTATTGTGTTGTTTATTACGGTTAAAATTCCTTTGTCGGTAATATTCTTGCCAGTTATATACTATACCGTTCAAATAATCTAAAGTATCTCTCTTAAATTTATGTAATTTTCTTTGTTCAATTTCAGTTTTGTAATTAGTCAATTTCAAATTGATTTTCTCCAAATTTCCGTAAGATCCTTTGCCGGTTTAAATTTGGATATTTGATCTTGAAGAGTTTTGATTTCAGAGTCAATAGTTTCAAGGGATTTAGACAATTCTTCTATGGTTAAAAGAATAAGGTCCAGGGAACACTTGTTCAAAATTTGATCCCACTTTTGTACGAAGGCTTTATTTTCACTACACAAAGTTGGTCTCAGATAGACTCTCAGGCCTCTGGGGATTTTTTTGGCTTCATAATATTCGACCAGTGTGCTAGCATGTAGTTTTTGGGAGATTTCTCGTCTAATAAGTTTTTCAACTTTTTGGATTGATTTTTCAGGATTATCCTCGCTTTGTAATGTTTGTTCTGTGTCTTTAATAAAACCTAAGATACATGTTGCTTCTTCTGCACTAAAAGCTAGTGTAGTCGCGTGTTTATCAGTAAATTCATTTAGTCTCGAAAAAGACATTATAGATAAGGGTAATTATAGACAATGGGTGCAACCTATAGTTTGTGCCACACTAGACAACTAGTGAACAAAATAGTAAAAAGGTTGAATACAGGTGCACACCTCAAATTAAATGGAGATACGAATATTCTTTACAAACTGTTTAAGGTTAGTTTTAGGTGCGGGGGAGGAACTGGGGCCATGGCACAAAACCCCAACATTACAAAACAAAAAGGCAGAGGAATCAGTTTAGGAACCCTCCCGTCCCCTGCACACTTTCGAATGTGTGGACTAAGTCCACTACTCAATTTAGATATTGATATCAGAAAAGAATGTAAACCAGAAAATTCAATTCTGTCCAACAGGATGAGGATTTATAAAATATATAGTCAATGTTCATTCACAAAAACACAAGAGAACAATATCAAGTAGAGAGCCTCTCTACTTGAATTATCTGGTTTACATTCTTTCTGATATCAATATCTAAATTGAGTAGTGGACTTAGTCCACACATTTGAAAGTGTGCAGGGGACAGGAGGGTTCCTAGACAAAAGGTTCAATCCCCACCTCAGATGGTTGGACTTTGTTCTTGGTGATGGGGCACCTAGACTGTCCTGAGATACTTCCCTCCCCACTTGAAGTTGTATGAGTCTCCCATTCAAATGAAATTCCCACTTCACCAAGCTCTTAGCAATGCTCAGAGGTTTCTTAGCAATTCAGGTTTTCGAACCTTACTGCAATGTGGGAGGCCCAACCTCTCAAAGAGCTTGTACAGGCAGCCCGTTCCAAGCTGTCTCAAATATCCCAACCACTGCCACCAATATGATGAATTGACGTATTGATGTCTGCTCTGTGGGGGGTACAAGGAGGAGAAGTAGCTAAAGTGCCTAATCATCCCTCACACTTCTTCAAACCAAAAGCCAACACAATCTCAAAGGTAAAACAGGTACAGTTAAGATATATACTTCGTTCTCCTTTTGTGGTAACGTAGGCCGAGGGAACGCTATGCTGGAATAGGGACGTAAATGGGATTCAGTAGCAACCCAAACAGAAAAGCATAACATTCCACAATAAAGGGAATGCCGCATTAAGGTTCTATAAAAAATAGTTATTTTTTATTATAACACATCTTCAAAAATAACTAAATAGAAAAACACTAGACAAAACCCACCCCTGAGGAAAGAACAAAGAATAAGCAAAGATAGCAAAATGCAGCACTGTGAGTAATGGATCAGGGGTGTTAGGCAATTTATAACCCCACTGTTCTATAAAAGAATATGTATCTTAGGTATCCGGTAATATTATCCCCATAAATATGGTTGCCATACATATGGTCACCAGGAAAAGGGATTGGCGACTTTATATATGGTGACCATATATATGGGGTCAAGGAGAGCGGGGGTTGCAAGGGTGTCCCTGCTTCCCTTGAAAAATAAAAGGTTTTGGGGCTTGCAGGGGTGTCCCCTTCATGTTCCATGTGATACTGTCCCTGCAAATCACAGCCATTTTTGGTGACATTTTTGTCAGACAACATTTTTTGCATGGAACCGTATCTTGGATGCAAAAAGGGAATTAATGACCTAACCAGTCTCTAGGGCCCAAAACCCGACCATGGTTGCAGTTAATAGTTAATACTGCCTTATAGCGGTTCTTGGCTGTTTGACAAGACAGCACGAACCAGGCTATGTGCTGTTGTGAAAGAGGGGCCCAAAATAAGTTGTAGGACTGTGCGACACAGTTGATCCAAGCATTGAGTGGGCATTAAGCGGGGTCGAAAACAGGGTACAGGAGTTTGAATGCAGCTCTCGAGCGATGCAGGTCGGACTGTTGACCAGTATCAGTTCAAAGTAATCACTCTCTCTGTGCCCTAACAAATGAACAAAGAGAGGCCACCCTCAAGGCTACGACCCTGCCAACAATGGCAAGGACAGCCTTGTCTGGAAAGAATGCACATAATCAAGCGCTGGGCTCACAGGGCTGACACGTATGTGATATCAATTGGCTTTGGCTGTTATAATTATGAGAAATACCATTCACTATACCAGGTATGGGTTATATTTAAAGATGTATCTGCCACCAGAACAGTACTCGCATAAATATAGGGTTTTGGTTTACAGGTGAATGTCTTCAATGCAGTCCCTGCACTGAGGAGACCTGAATGTCACTGCAGAAGTCCAGTTGGCATATGTGCCCTCTGAACCTGATCTGTACCACTGGTACAGCATGTACTGCAGATCAGGATACTGATACAGCAGGGAGCAAGTACATAGTATGCTTTCGGCATGGCGCATATGAAAGGGGATTCTGATTGGCAGATTACGGCTTCCAGAGATGGAATTACCCATATCATTTTATTATATCAATACAAATCGAAAAGGCCAGGACATCTACACCCTTGCCAAATGCATCCATCACATGGACCATCCATGGGAAAGGGCACAAGCTAATGAGCAGTATCTCATATGCTCAGTAAAAGAGTGATTTTAATGGGTTTGGGAACAATGATGTGATAGGATTGGCAGAGCCCAGATTCCAAGACAAAGGAAGAGGGAAGAGGAGTGAAGATTGTAAGGAAAGCATGGTATCAATGTAAGTCAGACACAAGTGATCACAGTTCAGGGGTGTTTATTAAACTGTAAAAATGGCAGAGATAAACGCCTATTCTAAACCTAAATCCAAGATGGGAGCAAGCTACGACCAACAAATAATAATACCGTCCAAGTGGCGTCTAGTCGAATAAAAAGGGCCTATACTAAAAAAAAACTAATGCCAATCCTTACCACTATGCTACAAAATAGTGTGGGATTATGTTCACAAGAAAAGAAAGAAGTGTTCACAAAATGATAGGTCAGGATGTTATGGCCAGAGTCTCCTTCCCCTCGTTTTTAGTACTGGACAAGGCGGGACTCTTGAGCACAGCACACTCCTGGGTTTGTAGTGCGTGTGCGAAAAACGAGCTAAAACAACATGGCGCTGATGCGTGGCCATTTTGAACATTTACTTCCATTACTGCAATGAAAGCCTATGTTTTTGTGGGCTCAGTAAGTAAACGTGCATTTTTGCAGCAGAGGCAATGTCACATAATGATGTCAGATGAACTAACTGTGGGGAATAGTTGTTGTATTGTCCGCCGAAGGACCAGTCAGAAAGGAGCATTCTGCGGGTGCAGTGATAAGGGGTACTGAGAAAGAAGTTAAGGAAGAGAAGATGGGGTTTTCCACTTCTAACTGGAATTTTCCACTCTTGGCTCCTCATGCTTATTGTCTGCTCTTCGGCTGAGGGCAGTCTGGTAACCTAGAGGGGCAGAGACTCCCCCCATAAAGAGAAGAGGTATTCCTCTCGGAAAGACAGATAGAACTGGACCCCGGGTGATGCAGTCTCGCTGAGAGGGAGGACACTCTGCTTCAGACCCCATTAGCACGAGTGATCTCTCTGCCTACCTGCTCTGGGACTAAGCAGTGTTGTGGTGGCCAGATGAAGGTGTCTTCTGCAACCATTCTAACAGTGATGCTCTTTTTATATGTTTTTATATCATTGACTATATATGTTGTGTGTGTATCTACACAGTGTTAATAAAGGGCCTTTAACAAGCCATTTTCTTTTTTTATAACCATTGGTTTAAGTGTGATTTGTTGCCTATCTGAGTCGAATAACTTGTCTTGTTGGGGCCTAGGGTGACATAAGTCTGAGATCCCTCCACGTGGCCAAGCAAAAGCAAAACAATGGGCCTCATTACACGGTAGGCGGTAAGGGTTAAGGGTTACCAGTAATGGTACCGGTGACCGTTAACCCTTACCGCCTTACTACGAGGTCCCTTTGCGGGTTGGTACTTTAAAGCCTGCTTTTTAGCAGGCGTTAAAAACCAACCCGCAAAAGTACCAGGGTGCTAATTACGGTACCGCAATTTGCGGTTCCGTAATTAACACCTTCATCATTCCCATTATGCCCTATGGGGCAAAAATGGGAATGGGGAAGGGCAATGGGGGAAGGGGGAATTACCGCCCCACCAACCTTGGAATAGGGCGGTAATTCCCCTTTCCTCCAAGGCGGTGCCGGTATTTTACCGGCATGGACCAAGGTCCTTGGTCCACCGCCTACCGTGTAATGAGGCACAATGTTACAGTTCCTTTTCTCAATATCAGGACCTTCTATGTCCAAGCCTCTTTCATGCAAAGTCTCTTGCTTCAGAGGGCCAGATGTATCATAAACAACAAAACAAAGGTTCCTTCTATTTATCTTCACATCGGGCAATTACTCTTCACCTTTGGATCCCGCTCAGCCAGTCTCAGATCCTTCTCTCAACGTAAGTCTCTCTCAGTCGAGCTCAGACCAACCACTCACTGTGGACATCCTTCAGTCAGATTCACACTTGTCATCACAATGTTCACGGGTGTATTACTGCTCACTCTTATTTGCAGGCATCCTTCAGTCGGGTTCACATTTGATGAAATACACAGTTTACTTAGTTTTCTCACAATGCAGGATTCACTTCCCTTGGCTTTCTCTGGCATCCCTCCGTTGGGTTCACATTGCCATTTTAACACAATTCAAAGGAAGGTCATTCTGGACCCCTTAGGTTCTTCTCTTACCCAAGTTCGGATCTCAACCCCCAGTCAGGCTTTCCCTTAAGCCCACAGTCAGGTTTCACACAGTTTTATCACCACAATGTTCTCGGATGGGTTACTGTTTGCCCTAATTTGCAAGCATCCCTCAGTTGGGGTTCTGTCATGACCACTGTGAGGTGGCACAAGTTGCGCCACAAGCAGGCTCCCACCAGAACCATGAGGGCTTTAAAACCACTGCAAAAGGGCTCCTGGAACCAGTCCTGGCGCCTTTGGCATCAGGCTCATGTGTACTAAGGAAGGGCTGTTCAAACTAGGTCCCATTTATGTACATGGGCCTTTAAATCCAACATGGAAGCACCCACACGGTCTAGTTCTAAGAACCAAGCCATGCAGTCTAGTGTTTTGGGTGTGGCAGTCCTGGAACTACTTTTCCTGGTACTACTTTACCTGGGCTACATAAACCACACCCTGACTGCAGAACATGCTTCGTGTTATTCTGCATCCAGCAGCGTGACGCTCACCGTGCCCAGCTCCTGGTCTTCAGCATCTTCCTGTAATCCTGCAAGAACAAGAACAAGAACAAGATCATTCTGTCTTACCTGAGAAAACACCATCTAGCACTCAGCAGCTCAACTAGGCTGCAATCTGTGGAAACTGAGAGAAGAAGAAACATCACTCACCTGTGAGTACTAGCTTAAGGACTTCCGGCGAACCGCTACCACAGCTGCTGTTCGAACATTGCGACCTGCAATAACGAGAAAGGGAAAAACTATTAGAACGGGCGCTTCCAAAACATCGAATTCCAAAAGTCTTAGCTGAATTCCATCGCACTACGCCACGCTTCCATCCGGAGCACCACAGCAACCTCTGCAAAGGAAAAGAGACATATTCAGGTTCGCTTTCAATATTAAACAACTGCACAGCGCTGTACTACCATAACGAATTACGGGGGCCTGTTTTTCATCACTCTCTCATCCACTTGCAGCACCACAATGGCCTGTGAGGGGAAGAAGAAGAAAACACAGGTTAGCTTCAAAAGACAATAAAGGCGCTGCGCTTCGCGCTTTCTCTTACCTAGAAACGTGCCTCTCCATCCGGCACGCCAGCATCAAGACCTTCGCACCCGAAAAGAAGGAGATAAAGACATTAACGAATTCCCACCATAAACAGAACAAAGACTTACAATTAACAAACCTACCTGCCTACCAGCAGATTCAGGGTCACAGCAGGCCTGGACCCAAGGAAGGTGTACTGCACCAGTGAAGCAACTCGGACAGATGGCCAACAAACGTGAAGCGCCTCTGCACAAGAAACGCAGGAGGAATAGCTCACCCTAAAAATAACTAAGGTGAGAAAAGAACCCAGTGGGAAGGGAATCAGTTAGAGGGAGGTAGGAGATTCACCCATTAGAGACAGTTATCACAAATCCTCCCTTCTGTAATTGCAGATTCATTATTCAGCACTGGGCAACTACGCATCCAGGGTTCCAGATCTCAGAGCCTTCCAGACTCCCCTGGGGATATCAGGTGAGCGTAACAGGTTCACACTTGCCGCATTTACACAGTTCACTTTGTTTAGCTTTCTCTAGGCATCCCTCAGTCGGGTTCAGATCGGCCTCCATAACGTGCCAAAGACTTTCAACTGTACAAGGGGTTTGTCTTGACCCTCGTATGACCACTTTGACACCTCACGCCAGCCTCACCTAGGGCCTCTTGGTACTTTGGTAGTTTCTACACAAACAAAGGCTTTTGACTGTGCATGGGATTCAACATAACCCACTGTAGGACCACTTCGATTTCCCAGTACATGAGCAAGGTCCCAGTCAGAGTCCTTCGAACGAGAGCCCACGTGGCGCCAGACCACTCTAACTCTGTTACCATGTTGGCTTACAAAGGACCTTTGTCCATTAGTCTTCTTTCTTCATATAATGTTGCTCTTTGAAACCTTTAGCCCAACACAGTCCAGTCTATTATCAGTTCTTTCCGACTCACCAGCTGTGCTCAGAGCTGGGGGTAAACACGCTGGAAAAATGCTGATTTCTGGCCCAATTACTGCATGGTAATACTGCCAGCGATAATTGCGCTGAGTATTCCCCATTGGGTCCAATGGACACAATGGGGAATGGGGAATAACGTTTACCGGCCAGCCCGTAATCTGACGCTAATTACGCCGGACGGTTGGGCGGTAATGCAAATAAAGTTGGGCGGTATCCCAGTCAGGATACCACCCAACTCGTGATGAGGCCGATTGTGACAAGAAAGGGGGGGTGAGTTTCTAGATATCCTACGTGGCAGGATGGGGAAAAGGTGTCATAAGGAAGGGGGTACGCGTCTCACTCTGCAGTGTCCCACTTCCACTCCCGAAGACCTCTCACACAGGTGATCCTCACGCACTGGTCCATCCCCAGGAACTAGATCCAATAGCGATGGCTGTTTCCTGCCCACCTGGATGACAGATCCCTGGGGACTAGCGGGTGAGACACCTTCAGGTTTCTCAAAAGATGCACGCCAAAGGCTTTCTGCATTTAATTTGCTTACTTTGAGGCATTTAACTCAATCTTAGAATGAGCCCTTAATGATATGGAAACTAGGGGTGGAAAAATGCATTACTTAGATGACTTTTTGCTCATTGGTGAGAAAAGGTACTGATGTGTGTGTATCATTACTGGCAAAGTGCCTCAAGCTAGAAAAGTATTTGGGTGTGCCTCTGGTGGCAGACATAACGCAGGGTCCTTGGACTACAGAAACATATTTGAGCACTGAAATAGATACCTTGGAATGTGTCTGGACAGACTGCCATGAGAAATGGTGGAAGCATTTTCCGACAGCATTAACACTGTTTTGGCTGACAACAGAGTATCTCTGAAGGAGAAGCAGGTTTTACTGGACCTGTTAAGTTTTGCAGCCTGAGTCATCCTGGTAGGGAGGGTCTTCACCAGACAGCTAATGAACACGACAGCAGGAGCTGAGAAGGGATGATGACACTACGTCGATTAGAATTCTGGTCTGAGGACCCCAGCCTGTGGCACCATTTTCTTAAGATATCCAAAGGTATCAACATATGGCGACTGTCTTGGGTCCTTTGTTCTCAAGCAAAACTCTTTACAGATGAGTCTGGAAGATACTGATTTGGAGTTATTTAGAACCACCATGGTGCAGAGGGGATTGCCCTAACAATTGACCCAGAAAGGTTGGTGTAGAAACATAAATGTGTTTGAATTATTCCCTATGCTGGTCGCTCTGCATATTTGGTCAGGGAAGTTGTCCCCAACAAGTGACTGGCAGTCTGGTCGGAGAACGTAGGAGTGGTGCAAGCAATTAACAATCAGAGCGCTCACTGTACTATTATTAGGAGCCTGCTCAGGCAGTTAGTGAAGACCTGTTTGCAAATAATCACGTAATTAAGGGCACAGCACCCTCCTTATGACCTTAACAAGGTGGCTGATGCACTTTCCCGTTCACAATTCAGAAAGGCATAGGCACAGACGAGAGCATTGATGACACCCTTCGATGACAGGCTGTGGGAGCTAGACCTCTAGAATGGAAAGCATGAGCAGATGGGAATCAGACAGGTTTAAGATTTATCTGCAAGTAAGGGGTGTGCAGAGGAAGATAGGAAGATGCAGGAAAAAATTGTTAGAACAGGGTTACGGCATTGGGGTACTATATGGGTTGGGGTTATAATCTATTAGGGGAGCTAGGTACGCATCACTCAGCACTCGGTAACATGTCCGTTTAGTGCTCTGAGAACTTAAATTGGTTTGGGTTGTCAGACATTCTCTCATCACAGGATCTACAGAGGATGCCATGGAAGAATGACAGGACAGGCATCTGGGCTTCACCAAGACAAACATACTGTGATTTAGGAATGTTTTGGGGGCATCTTTAGGAAATGCTAGAGGAAAGAATGAAGAGACAATCATGGCCAGGCACGCGTGTAGCCTATTTCTGGGGAAATTACTTGGCTGGGTTAGGGATGAGAAAGCTCCTTCGGAGATTGAGGGGTTTGCTGCTGTAACTTTGCAATGCATTTTAATGAACTAAGATACTCTGGTCCGAAATCATCCCTAGGCAAAGCTGGCAGTGATCCCACTCTACTAGAGGGATTGAGAAGGCGAGGAGGAGACTGGATGGAAACATGGAGACATTCTTTACAGGAATGGGCATGGTGTGGGTCACGCATCTTCACAACTCAGTGAGTCTCCCAGGCTATTTTACCAAAGACGAGGTGCCATGTTTAAAAAAACGGTATCTTGTCAGTGCGAGGTAAGTTTTAGGCTTTACTGCACATGTGCTTGCAATGAAGACTCTCCACCTAGTGTGTAGCTATACTTGCCTTCACATCTCTGGCTTCTGACGTGTTTCCCTTTTGGCATGTGTAGGCTCCCACTTTCGTAGGAAATGCAGCTTTAGCAGACAGAAGTCACCATACTGTAAGCATGCTCGCCTGCCTCAGATCGTATGTGAACCTTTGAGAAGTACATTCAGCTACACTAAATGTATCACTTTATGCTGTTCTTCCTGCTCAAACTGTCTCAACGAGTGAGAATGCAGGTGGTATTAAGGACTTGTATAGTGGGACTTTGTTCCCTACTTGTAACATTGTTTCAGTATGATTCCTTGCCCTGTCTGTACGTCCCCTTTAATTGAAAAGCATGTGTACCTTTGGTTAGAAGACAAAGATGCACAGAGGGAGGGGGGTTCTCACTTGTGTAGAAACCTCACACAGTCGTTGGTTTGTTGTTGTCCTGTTGCTTGCTTTCTACTGATAAATTCCCCAATCCGCCAGAATAGTTGTGGTAATTTTTCCACAACATGTTTTGTGTCTGCAATGTCAGATTTCCATTATCCTGCGGCCAAGTCAAAGGGTCGCAAGGCGCACCTCCCGGCCGGTCATCTCCGTGGGCCCAGGAGAGATGGTTTTGTCAGAGGGGAAAGCTGGCTGGAGCACCCAGAGACTGAGAGAAGGTGGCTAGAGCATAGGTGGAAGAAAAGCTGACCCAAAATTGTGGGTTGTTGAACACAGGTAATTGCATCAGTGTATTGTCATATCTTGAATAGTATTGTTTGAAACAGGGTGTAAATGTTGGTCTCTAGTTAAAGAATTCTGAAATTTGAAAACTGTCATCAATATCCAAGGATACAGGAGGGCAGGTACCTTGCCTACGTAACTGTTTATCTGAATAAGTAAAAGCGGATGGCCTCCGCAGCTTAGGGGAAAAATATATAAGCAGCTCATCCATGCTCCCTACTGACTTAAGAGGGCAGGAGACCACTGCACCGGCCAGATTAGTGTATTATGGATCAGGGACTAAGATGGATGTGTTCTGTGTAAATGTGAAGAAGGTTTTTTGGATGAGAACCCCATGGTTGTCCTGTCTAAGCCCGTACCACGATATTTGGCCCCAAATGTGCAACTCAGTTGAGACCCTGATTTATATTTCACCCTCTCCTCTATCCTAGTACGGGAGCTGTTACAGGCTTTGTTTCTACCGATTATGTGTCTTGTCTTTGACTCTCACCTACACAAGTCTCTGAAATAAGCTGAAATACCACTGTGGGTAATATAACGGAGGATATATGCTGTGAATAAGCAGTCATCTGAATCTGACCAACACCTGCGTGGTTCACTGAAATTTCTGTACTGGGTAGGAACAGGAAAATAGGTTTTACTATAAATGACAATATCGTCAATGTAAGCTCCACGGAAATCAGAGTAGGGTTGTAAAATGTGATCCACGAGGTGTTGGAAAGTGGCTGGCGCACTTGAAAGGGGACCCTAGGGGACCCTGATGTCTATGGAAACAAGGCGAGTCACCACACACGCCAGACACGAGGTTGTATTCCCAAAGCTAGGGTTTATTGCAAAGCAAAAGTCTCAGTTGGCCAACTTGGTCTCACGCCCCGCGACGTGTATCTCTAGACCTCGAGGGACGCAAGAGAGTGAATTACGTACATCAGTTACATATATACAAAATGTATATCAAACAATCAGCTATGACATGTTTAACACCCCCCTTTTATTGGGTTTCTTTGAACTTGGTGAGATGATGGACATCTCAGTCAACTATAACACATTCAAACATCTATTCTAGTAACAATTTGCAATTTGTGAGTGCGAAGGCATCTTTCAGTTGTTGAATAGAACACAGTGCTTCTGTTCTTGGAAGCGAGCTACATATGAGGGGGGAAGAGTTGCACTCCGGACCTTGCTATCTATTAGGTGCTATTCGTGTCCTGGGAGCCGACACGCTCTAGCGGGCTCAGCAAAGGGGGGCCGTAAGAAAAGCATAATTCAAGCCTTTAGCGGTATTATTCTAACATATTCTACCATATAACGAGACTGGCTGGCAGCTGCGAAATGATTAAATGCCCTGCAGCTCTGCTTCAAGGCTACATTCGGGAGGGAGCCGGGCATTCTTCCTGGCGCTGTCTATGTTTGTGTTTCAACAAACTCTTGTTATCCTCTCGGCCCTGCGGCCTTGTCCTTTTTACATACACACAACAATGTTTTACAGTCGAGCAGTGTAAGCGGAAAATATACTGCGAAGCAATAGGAACAGAAAGCAATGAGCAATGGTTAGAAAACAAAATGGCGATTCTTGTTACATCAAAATGGCCGTTCATTGGCAAACTCGAAAACCTATATTCTGTCATATCGTGCATGAGACGGTTGGCCCACGGCCACCAAAATACATTTGCGGTCAAAGTATAGGTATCCATTTTTCTAGACTGACACACTGTGTAAACCAAAATGCAGTACTTTAAATTGAAATAGTCCTAGAGGCGTGGGAAACACGTTTTTTTGCTTATCTGGCCCGTATACAGGGACTTGCCAGTGCCCTTTGGTTAAATCTAGGGTAGATAGAAAGGTGGCTGCTCAAGTTTATCAATTAGGTCATCGATGTGAGGCATGGGATATGCATCGAAGTCTGAGATGGAATTAACTTAATGGAAGTCTATGTAGAATCTCCAGGAACGGTCAGGTTTAGTGACCAACACGATAGGAGAGGACCATGGCCTTGAAGATCGTTCAATAATATTAGCTTTCAACATTTAGTTGACTTCCTCGATCACTATCTGTTTACGGGCTTCTGGGAGTTGATACAGTTTTAAATTAACCACTTTACCTTTAGGTGTTCTAATATAGTGGTATTTTTTATTTTTTTATTTATTGTGTGATATATTTAAAAAATGAAACTTTACGCAGATACTCACATGAAATCATGCAGTACAGTAGAAAAAGGATTTTCTTACAAAATACAAAGTCATCCAACATCATGTATTACTTAATAAAACCATTTTAAAAGATTCTTTTTAAACTGAGAAATTTCATATAAAGACACAAGTTATTTTAAAGAATTCATCACATTAATTAACAATCTATCATTGGGGCGAACTAGTAGCTTCCACCAGAAAGATTCTCAATTTAAAAAAGGGCGAGTATTAAAATAAGATTTAAAAATGTCCTCTCGTTGAATAGTTAGGGCCGGACATTGCACAATTATATGCTTCAAAGTTTCGCAATCACTTCTACAACAACGGTACAGGCGTTTAGTAGAAGGGAACAATGCCGGCCACCTAGGACATCATTGGTTGGAAGTAGATTTAGTTTTATGCTAACCAGAAAGTTCAATGACCTCAAAGCATGTTTTATCATGTATTTCTGGCGAGAATTGAACAATTTAATGTCCAAAGAAAAGTGCTCAAACAACTTGTACACAAACGATTTTCCCTGTTTGCAATCCAGTCATTTTCAAATAGTAACTTCTTAACCTTGACTGGGTTACGCTCCAATTCATCCAACCGTAGTGCTCGTTCGTTAACAATGGTCAGAACAGAATTCACCCAGACCTTTTGTGAGCACCGCACAATTGTCTAGATTGTAAAGTGTGTTCAATTGAATAAAAAGAGTCGAGGCTGGCGGAAACATAATAGATCTCAAGTGGACAATTATTTTCCAGTGGACCTTTGTCTCTAAGGATATAATACCCAGAATATGCTTGACCGGCGGGAACGGGGTACCACCTGGAAAGCTCAGAAATCATTTCCAAATAAAAGACACCATCTTCGCCCAATCCAAGCCCTCCTCCCGGACCGCCGCCCGTGAGTTAGTTTTGGTACTAGCACCTGGTTGTACATTTTGAGGGCTGGCAGTAATGAGAAATGTCCATATTTTCTGTCCAGCCCGGAGTTGTGCAGCCGCTGAGATAGCATCTAACTTCAGCGCTTGGTTAGCCAGAAACAATGATCGTTTAGATTTGTTCACCACAACAAGATACTTAAAATCAGTGACCACCTCCAACTTCTTGTCATCAATGTACCAACCAAAATTCGCTCTGCCTGACAAGATCTTTCTGCGGATAATGACCAAGATTTTAGATTTGGTCACACTAGTCCCTAAATAAACCCTGTGTCCGTGTGAGGGATTTTTGTAAACCTATAGCAGTACGATCGAGTAAAAGAAGATCATCAGCATATAACAGATACTGGATTTTCACATGTCCCAGCCTTGAAAGATGTACACCTATACCCCCCAGAACTGCCCTAATACCCAAAATGTATACATTAAACAAAAAGGGAGCTAGTACACAGCCCTGACCTAAACCACGACCCACATGGATCCAACCAGAATACATGCTCTGTTTGTCCAACCTGACCTTAATTCTAATATCTTTATGCAGGAGTTCCAGCAACCGAACCAAGGCCTCCGGACAGCCCCATGTCCTAAGCATTCCCCAAAGCCTAGTTCGATCCACACAATCAAATGCCTTAGAGACATCAAGGAAAGAAAGATATATTGTGTGCTTCAATTGGAAAGCCTGGTTTTTCAGAAGTTGTAATACAAGGCAATTCAGAGATGTACTAGTTCCCTTACGAAACCCGGATTGATTAGAATCCAACTTATTAGCATGAATTGCCCATCTTTCGAGTGCCTGAAGAAGAAAGGTAGAAATAATCTTACAGGAAGCACCCAAAAGGGAGATGGGGTGGTAATTAGCCGGATTCGCCCTATCGCCCCTTTTGAAAATGACTATCACAATGGACTCTCCAAGTTACAGGGCGCCTAGCTCGCCCAACCACATTGGAAAACAGTTGAAACAATACCTCAGCCCATATTGAAGGTGCTGATTTTAATGTAAAATTGGAGAGCCCATCGGGTCCGAGGACATTCGAAGACTTGGCCCTCCCTATAGCCATCTGAATTCCTTGTTGGTCAATATCTAATAGGGCCCATATTTCCCTATCCATACAAGGTCTCAGGGTCACAAACACACAAACGTTACTGCTCACAGCAGAATAGAGCTTGGTGAAGTATTTCTCCCAAGCCTTGCCTGGGATTGGCTGATGTTGCAGAGAGAGTTGCACCCCTAACCCCTTGCATTAGTCTCCAAAGGTTAGTCGTGTCTCAAGATGCCTGGGCTGCTAACATGTTTTCCGCATCTCTTTGCAGTAACAGGGCAAGTTGACCTTTCACCCAAATTCTGTAAGTTTGTTTAAGCTTAATTATGACTGCAACCACGTTTAAGCCCAATTTTCGTGTTTCCTTAATGTCCCCCTTAAGCTTCTTCTTTTTAGCATGAATCTCTGCACTAAACATATGAAAAGGTATTGTGTGGTTTCTCTCCATTCTAATGGTCGAGAACGGAAACAGGGCTGCAAGTGTGTCCTTCAGGTGAGGCGAAAAAGAAAGAGGACACATATCTACAAAGAGCCCCCCAATAAGTCCTCGTCAATCTTAGCATTAAACCTGGCAGCATGTTTAGGGCACCAAATTACAGCCTGGTTACAAGGATTCATCTCTAGGGAGCCCGAGACCTGATCAGAGTTATCCATTGTAAAAATACCTCCAAAGGATACCCTAAGAAGTGAATGGTCACTTTAAGTATAGAGTTCAACTCTAAAGTTGTTAAAAGTGGAGGAGATGTGGCCGGAAACAAATACAAAATCCTAAGTGGATTTTCAAAGGCCTTCTAACCAACCAAGTATATACTTAGGCGGTTTATCAGCAAAAGAATTCCCGTTTAGGGGAACAAGATCCAAACTATCCAAACAAGCACGAAAAACTATCCCTCAAGCTCTAGCAGAAGGAGAAAAACACCTGGACATCTCAGGCCGATACCAGTGAGAGTGGGAGCATTTGGAATTAAATTCACCCATAACTAAAAAACAAACATAAGGTAACAAACAATATGAATCAAATACATTAATAATGGATGACATAAAATCTATCAAAGTCGATACAGGATTAAAATAGACATTCAAAACAATTAAGACTGTTAATAAATCGTCAAAAGGGTGAAACCATGTTATTTTACAACCTAAAATGTCAGGGTGGCCTATACAGAGATTTTCAATATGTGAACCAGGGGAAACACGCCAGGCACACATTTAGCTGCCGTACGGCCTGCGCTTTACTCCCTTCCTGGCAGGCTCAAATGCGACAGTGAAGCCATCCACAAAGGGAGTATCAAGCATGAAAGATTCTTGAATACATATCAAAACGGCCTCTTTCCAAAGTTCCCTATTAGAGCGAAGATGGCAAAACCCACATGTATTTCAGGAAAACAATCCTGACTGGGGCAATTCATCGAGTGCCACTTTGGAAAGGGTTATGTTGATGTAAGGAATTTATAATGTAAGACCAGTCGTATGTCACGTGCAGGCTCAGTCTCCAAGGGGAGAAGTTGATAGACGCATTTTGTGCAGCCAGTAGCACCTTAGTTTTTAAGGGTTCTCGAGGGTTAAGCTCTGGTCCGCCATCTCCCCCCTGAATAGGTCCCTTTGGAATATCTTGTGGCCAATCTTCAGTTAAAGAATCCCCCAAATTTAGCAGACATTCAACCTCCGCAACCACTAGGTTGTAAATAAGTTTAGAATAGAAGTCATTTTGACCAAGTCAACATGCCTAAAGTCCAGAAAGAAGATTCTGGCGATGTCCTTTTAACAAAGTAGTTGTTGGCTAGTTATTTGACCAAATAATGCTAAAATATATTGACAATTAAGCGGGTAGAGCTCTTAAATTCTGAAACTTGTGCACAAACAATTTGTGTGCAAAGTACGACTCAAACACAAATAGCTCAACTGATCCCTCTCTGTCAGGACCGAACCTGACGGCATGGGTGCCTGAGTGCCATCAGAAACCCCCCCTTCACTGGTAGTCTAAAGGTAGAGCCCACAGATGGTCCCTTGGGGCATCTACTTTGCCCTATAGACAAAACACCAAACCCAGTTTGTTGCAGGAGGTACGTGCTCCTTTACTCCATTGTTAAGAAGCCAGGTAGTCCCGGGATTATTGGCGGGGCAAGCATCCCTGCTGGCTCAAAGGGTTTAGCAGTAGGCTGCAATTCCAACGCAGCCGAATTTATAGGCCCGTGGGTATGAGGTACTCTTAGGCTATCACCACCTAATGCCATAGGTTGCGGCAGAGGATCGCCTTCCTAAGGCAGGGTGGCAAAAAGAACCTCCTCATCAGATTCAATTGAATAAGTGGAAAGGGAGGAAACTTTTAAGCCCTCATCAATCACTACTGTCGTTTTAAGTTTAAGGTATGCAGTGATCAATTACTTTTTATTTGCCTCACATTAAGTGGAACAAGGCTGGACAGTAGTTACTGCCTGCGTCTGTGAGAGAGCCTTGCCCTCCTTACAGTTGCCAGCCACCTTAAAAGCAGAGGCCTCTGGCTTGGAGATGGGAGACCCATCTTGAAAGTTTGAGAGAATGTTTCCGTCTGTGCCTTAATGGATCGCAGAAATTTAAGAGAGCCTTCATTATTTGTAAGAGGTCGAAGAGTAGATTTTTTGTACCATTCTTGGCTTTCTTTTTCTTTCTGCGGCCAACTTCCAAAGGTGGTGCTAACTCACCAACAGCAGCTACCCTGGGAGAAGGCATTAGCCCTCCAACCACCTGCAAAGGGGGTTCAGAAGTGCTATTGCTTGAGGCTGGCAAAACCTGAGTGTCCTTCTGTATATGGCTTTGTGGGCCAACAACCTCTACCTCATCTAAAATACCCGGCTCACACCACTTTGCCGGGCATAAACTACAATCGACCCAAGATCTTTGGGCAGCAACAGAAACTGAATTTACAGCCGTACGAGCACCCCCAGTCAAAGGTTTTTTTTACAAATTACACCTGCGGCACTCAACTCCAAAATGAATCCTTCAATAAAATTAATTTTTGCAAGCAGATCCTTCAACGAGGATTGTACTTCTCTCAATTCATACATGTTCATGTCATGTCCCTGATTCATGGTGTCTAAAATCCTGGATAGGACGGGAAATGAAAAAGCATACACCACTAACTCTACTTGAGCTGGATCATCGTGTCTCAGTCATACCAACTTTAGGGTAAAACAAAACAGCCTCTCATCAGAGGATGGCGATGAACAGTGACGTTGGGCCAGGCTGATTAAAAAGGTTATGGGCATCTGGCAGAATTGGCAAGCTGTGACAGATCGTAGGAAACACATCAACCTCCTTCTCGTGGGCCACGGGCTGAAAAAGTGAAGACTTCAAATGTTTCACATCCTCCATGCCCTTCACTTGAAAGGGGGATCCCGGGATGAACTGCAGCAATCAACTACCCAAGGGTAGGCACATTCTTTTTGCTAGTTCCAATGAGAGCACCGGGAACAGAATGTTCAAGTCAGAGACGAAGTTTGACCCTACTCGATCTGTTAAGTCTTCTGGGTCTGCGTGGGTTATAGAAACTGAGCCATCTGCGCTCTTCTCAGAGATAATATTTCCCACATCAATGGAGGACCTCGGGTGGGGGGAGTTTAAATGTTCCAGGTTAGGAACTACACCTCCTGTACATTCCTCTGTGATTTCTGATATACTCCCTGTAAATTTGACGCTGCATAGACCAGGCATGGTTTACAAGTAGCAGAAGCACAATCAAACAGGGCGGGATAGAAATAAACAGTTAGACCATACCTTTGAGCATTAAAGTTAGCCACCTGGCGTTGTACAATCGAAGCAAAAGTACGCCTCATGCTGTCCTCGGGTGAACCAAGGCAGACCACTTGCACCGCACCACTTATACCGCCAAATTGAAAAGAGAGGCTCAAAGGTGCCCGACCTGCAGTCACCTCTACTTATCAAACAGAAAAAAAGTATCACAGTTTACTTTACAAAAGACGGAAGCACTCTGTTCACACACTTCTCCCACTACTATATAGTGGTATGTGGTATGTGCCTTTCGCTCTTCCTGGTTTTTCTGAGAATACATCGGAAAAGGAGACTACTACGTCTTTTAAATCTTCTTGTTGTATAGATAGCTCGGGAGGGATTAATTCAAAGCTATCTATCTTTTCAGGAACCAGACAGGCTAGTACTTCGGCATGGGTAGCTGACGGGTTATCTTTCCACTCTTTCAAGAGATTTACGTGATGCAAATGGATTTAATATTTTCTGTCCAGTTGGGCTACTTAATAAGTACAGGTTCCCGTTCGCTCTACGATTTCATAAGGTCCATACCACTTGGAAACAAGTTTGTTTTCTGAGGTGGGTAAGAGGACTAGTACTTTCTGTCCTATGGAGAATGATCTTAAATTCGTTTTTTGGTCATAAGTGGATTTTAGTTGGCTCTGGGCCTTTTCCATATGTGTGCAAACCAAGTCTCGAACCAATTCATATGTTCTCGCATTCTGGTGGCAGTTTGCGAGATGGGAATGGGGGCCTCCTCTCGTTCTTCCCAGGTTTCCTGGTGCATGTCCAGGACATCTCTGTCCTGGACATGCGATAGAGCGATTTGAAGGGAGAGAAACCTGTGGAAGCTTGGGGGGGTTTTCCTCACTGCAAATATTGCTGTAACGCTCACCTGGTATCCACAGGGACTCAGCCTGTTCTGACTGGTCAAGTGGCACAGCGAGTAGAGCACTCACTTTGACATTCGTGCAGAGCCTGCTAACGCAGGTTCGAATCCTGGTGGGGCCAAACTCAGCCTTTCATCCTTCCGAGGTCGATAAATGAGCACCACACACTGTGGGTAATAATAAGCAGCGCTCAGATACCTGAGGGTTCGTAGCGCTATATAAATGCCAAATTATTATTATTTATCATTACGACCTCAAACCCTTCCCTGGAGTCTACTCGACTGGAGACTGGGCCTGAAACACAGGATTGGTAGAGTTTAACTCCCTATTGTCTCTGTGTGCTTAAACCCTTCTTCCCCGGGGTCCAACCCTTCCCTTTGATCCACAGCTCACCTTGTTTTCTTGGAAAGTGTGCTCTCTGTCCTGCTTTCAGCGCAGGGGTGCGTTGATTGATGCAGGCTCGTTGCTGCCTAGTTACCTCACTGGCAAGAGTCCGACAGGTAAGTATAATGAGTCTTTTGAACAGTTCTCTAACTTCGTTCCTTTCCTTCGATGATGGCCGGCGTCCGGGGATGACGACGTGCTGCTGAGATGAGTAGCGCTGAAGGTGAGTGAGAGTGCGATGCGCGATGCGACCCTTTCGTATTTGTATTGAACTGGATTCTTTTTCTGTGTCTTTTAGGTGCCGCAACGTTTTCAGCGTGGATGCCGGTTATGAAGAAGAAATGCGGTGAGTAAGTGCGGTATGCGGCGCCTCTAGATGTTTCCACGCTAACCTGGAGTGTCTTTTCCCTCTTGCAGATGGATGAGAAGTTCCGAAGACAGAGTTCCCCCAGAGCGGCTGGGTTTCAGGTAAGCGTTTGAAGCTCGTACAGTCTTTAAAAATAAGTGAAGATTTGCTGAATGCTTACTAATGCCTTTTTTCTGTTCTTTTCCCTTTTCCTTAGGAAGCGGTGTGCCGGGAACAGAATGACACCGCCGAAGATGCCCGCAGAACAGAAGAAGCAATGAATGATGGGCAGAAGCGCCGCAAGGTAAGGCTGTTCCTAACAGTGTTCTTGTTCTTGCAGGAGCTGAGCGCAGAAGAAAGATGCAGGCCTACTGGAGACCGATCCGAACACGGTGAGTGTCACGATGCAGGTGCAGAAAACACAAAGCATGTTTCTCAGCCTGGGCGTGGCTTAAATAGTCTCTGGGTATCCCAGGTGTCTCTGGGCTGAACAACACCCAAAAGACTAGACTGCACATGCAGTTCTGGGAACCGAAATATGTGGGGGCATCCATCTTGTCCCCATCAATGCACTACAAGTCCAATCCCCAATGTTATCCTATGGGAGTGAGTGAGTCTGGTGCCACAAGCGCCAGGTTTGACTCCAAGTGGGTCTTTGGAGGGATGGAGAGGCCCTTGAAGGCCATGTAGGTGATTGTGGCCTGGCTGCAGCCTGGCAGCCTGGAGGGCTGGGGACATGAGGGGCAGGAATCATGACAGCACTCCACCCCAAAGCCCCCCTCAAGGTGGCTCTTCTGTCTTGTCCTGGTTTGTTTGGATGGTTTTGATGAAATTGTCTAAGCAAGCGAGGTGCATGGATGTACTCATAAGGCTCCCATGTCCTGTCTTGTGGACCATACCCTTTCCAGTCTACTAAGTAGTATAATTTGGATCTGACGTACTTTGAATCCAGGATGTCCTTGACTTCGAATTCTGGCTCCCTGGCTACTACTACTGGCTGCGGTGGCGTTGCTACCCGGGTCCCAGGTTGAACAGGTTTAAGGAGAGACACGTGGAACACGGGATGAATCTGCATGTTTGACGGCAAATCTAGTCTGACCGCCACAGGATTTATCACGGAGGTGACGGTGAATGGACCCAGGTATCTTGGACGGAAAGTTTGGGTTCCTTTAATGGACACGTGTTTAGACGCCAGCCAGACTTTGTCTCCCACTTGGTAGTTGGGGGCCTTTGCTCGGTGTTGATCAGCAAACTTCTTTTGGCGAATCTTAGCTTGAAGTAGGTGTTCAGCTGCCCTTTTAAAGGTTTGAGAAATGTGCCCTTTTTGGAAATAGCTCCACGACCACAAGAAAAGTGTTAAAGCCTTGACTGGGTGGTAAGTCAGTAATAAAATCGAGGGACAACATGTGCCAGGGTGCTGGTGGGATTTCCAATGGTTGTAATAGCCCAGCCGGTTTCTGCTTGGATGACTTGTTTTGAGCACACACTCCACAAGATAGGATGAATTGGATGATGTCTTTACGCCACGTGGGCCACCAATAATTTTGTTTTACCTTGGCTAGGGTTTTAACGATTCCAGGGTGGCCCTCGATCAAGGAATCATGATAACCGGACATGACTTGTTCTCGTAGTTCTTGGTTTGGTAAGAATAAATGATTCCTGAAATAGAGCAACTGAGCTTTTATCATGTAATGTTCTCCTTGTGCACTCCACACTTGTAATTGCTCCGGACTCATCAGGTTTTGGATTTCTTCATGTAATTCTTTCTGAGTTATGGTTGCTGTGATTCCTAGGAGCTTGTCACTCGGGATGATTGCCATTGGGTCAGGGGTCTGATACCCTTGCTCTTCCACCCCCATACGGGAAAGTGCATCGCCTTCCCGTTTTTCACCCCTGGTCGAAATGTAATCACGCAGTCATATTCAGCAAAACAAAAGAGCCCAACGTAGTTGTCGTGAGGATTGGGCCTTTGCCGTTTTTAGGTAATGGAGGTTCCGGTGCTCAGTTATTACGGTGATTGTGTGTCTGGCACCCAAGAGGTAGTGCCGCCATGCCTTAAAGGCTGACTTAATGGCCAGGAGTTCTTTGTCTGTGATAGCGTAATTGAGTTCAGGGGGTGTGAATTTACGTGACCAGAAGGCAACAGGGTGTAACTGGCCCGTTTCGGGGTCCTTTTGTGAGAGGACGACTCCCATATCCATGCTTGAGGCGTCTGTTTCCACCAGGTATGGGAGATCAGGGCGAGGGTTGCGTAATATTGGGGCAGATGTGAATCTTATTTGAGTTCCTAGAAAGCTTCCTCGGCTTCTGTTGTCTACTGGAACTTTTTGTTGCTTTTCCTTAGCAATGACGTGATGGGATACACAATTTGCGAAAATCCTGGGATGAACCGGCGGTAGAAGTTTGCAAAACCCAGCATACTTTGAACCCCCTTGAATGAATTTGGGGATGGCCAGTTCAGGATAGCATCTACCTTGTGTACATCCATTCGGATTCCATTCGGGCTGACAATAAAGCCCAGGAATTCCACATCGGAGACGTGGAATGAGCATTTTTCGAGCTTGGCGTAGAGCTGGTGTTGAGAGAGTTTCTCCAATACGGATCGGACGTGTTTAACGTGGTCCTGCTTTGATGCGGAATATACTAGAATATCGTCGATGTACACTAGAGTACAGACATCAATCAATTCCCGTAGGACATCGTTCATGAAGTATTGAAATGCTGCAGGCGCGTTGCAAAGGCCAAAGGGCATTACTTGATGTTCGTACAAGCTGTATTTGGTTCGAAAAGCGGTTTTCCATTAGTCCCCCTGTTTTACACGAACAAGGTGATATGCCCCCCTGAGGTCTAGTTTTGTGTAGATTTGGGCATCTTTGACTTGATCAAGCAATTTAGGGATCAGTGGCAGGGGGTAGCGGTTTTTTACTGTAATCTGGTTCAGTGCGCGATACACGTTCTCAAGTCCCCCCTCCTTTTTCAGTACGAAGAATAGAGTACTGGCTGCTGGAGACTTCGAGGGACGGATTAACCCATTGGCCAGGTATTGGTCAAGATAGGCCGTCAGGTGCTGGTTTTCTGGTTCTGTGAGTGTGTAAATTCGCCCACAAGGGATTTGTGTGCCGAGTATCAGGTCGCTTTGGCAATCGTATGGTCTATGCGGTGGCAGGGTATTAGCCTGTTCTTTCTGAAAGACATCTTGAAAGTCTTGGTATTCACTTGGTAGGGTGCCGATTGCCACAGTCGCAAGCGTTGAGGTTCTGGTGTCTATTGGTTGTTTCTCTTGGCGATAACATGTGTGGGCGCAAGTCTCAGGAAAGCCCAATTCTTTTGCTAGCCAATCGATTCGAGGATTGTGAGCTACCAACCATGGCATTCTCAAAATCAACCGGAACTGTGGTGCCTTAATGAGGTCTAAAACGATAGATTCTTTGTCTCCATCCTGGCACAGAAGGCTTAAAGCTGCAGTGCATTGGGATACTGGACCAGACGCTATTTCCGTGCCGTCGACAGGGGTAACAGTGTCGGTGGTTGATTTAGGGCGTAACGGAAGCCCCATCTTTGCTGCAAGATCCTGGTTGATGTAATTCCCAATGGCTCCACTGTCAATGTACGCTCTTAATGCATGCATCCGAGATGGTTGTTGGTGATTGAGCAAGACCACAGATTTGCAAAATGGGAGGTCTGTAGTTCACTTTCTTCGCTCGACAAGTGGACCCCTACACTTGCCGGGCTGGGGAGTTTTCCGATTACCATCAAGCCACCGAGGAGGACGGTAGGGGCCACGGACAAGGAAGATACCACTTCCTTGTCCGTGGCCCCTACCGTCCTCCTCGGTGGCTTCACAGGGCACTCTTTAAGGAAATGACCTGAACTTCCACAGTGCAGACAGAACTGCTGCTGTCTCCTTTTATCCCTTTCCGCTTTAGTCAAGGGGGATCTGACCCCCCCCCCCGATTTGTATTGGTTCTCCAGAACCTTCTGTTGTGCTGGCAATATTGTCCTTTGAACGCACATACATAGGGCGAGGGTGCAGTCTGGTTCTATCTGCTCTTCGGTCCTGCAACCTATGATCCAGTTGAACAACAAGGTCAATGAATTCTGAGCAGTCTTTCGGGGGGTTCACTACTTGTGCGAGAACATCCTTGAGCTCCCCCCGCAACCCCCGATGAAATAACATGGTTCTTTTCTCCTCAGGGTGTTGGTCTCCTGCCTGGCTGCATGTACTTCGGAACGTAGCTGCCCCAACATGTGGGCTAACTTAACTGGTCGGTTTCTGATGTTTCCATGATGCCCAGGTGGATTTTGATATGAGGCTTGTGTTCTGCAACGCTCACCTGGTATCCACGGGGACGTCACTCAGCCTGTTCTGACCTCTTATGACCTCGAACCCTTCCCTGGAGTCTATTCGACTGGATACTGGGCCTGAAACACAGGATTGGTAGAGTTTAACTCCCTATAGTCTCTGTGTGCTTGAACCCCTTCTTCCCCAGGGTCCAACCCTCCCTTTGATCCACAGCTCACCTTGTTGTCTTGGAAAGTGTGCTCTCTGTCCTGCTTTCAGCGCAGGGGCGCGTTGAATGATGCGGGCTCATTGCTGCCTAGTTACTTCACTGGCAAGAGTCCGAGAGGTAAGTATAATGAGTCTTTTGAACAGTTCTTTAACTTCATTCCTTTCCTTCGATGATGGCAGGCATCCGGGGATGGCGACGTGCTGCTGAGATGAGTAGCGCTGAAGGTGAGTGAGAGCACAATGCGCAATGCGACCCTTTCGTATTTTTATTGAACTGAGTTCTTTTTCTGTGTCTTTTAGGTGCCTCGACGTTTTCAGCGTGGATGCCGGTTATGAAGAAGAAATGCGGTGAGTAAGCGCGGTATGCTGCGCCTCTAGATGTTTCCACGCTAACCTGGAGTGTCTTTTCCCTCTTGCAGATGGATGAGAAGTTCCGGAGACAGAGTTCCCCCAGTGCGGCTGGGATTCAGGTAAGCGTTTGAAGCTCGTACAGTCTTTGAAAATAAGCGAAGATTTGCTGAATGCTTACTAATGCCTTTTTTTCTGTTCTTTTCCCTTTTCCTTAAGAAGTGGCGTGCCGGGATGGGAATGACACCGCCGAAGATGCCCGCAGAACAGAAGAAGCAATGAATGATGGGCAGAAGCGCCGCAAGGTAAGGCTGTTCCTAACAGTGTTCTTGTTCTTGCAGGAGCTGAGCGCAGAAGAAAGATGCAGGCCTACTGGAGACCGATCTGAAAACGGTGAGTGTCACGCTGCAGGTGCAAAAAACATAAAGCATGTTTTTCAGCCGGGGCATGGCTTAAATAGTCTCTGGGTATCCCAGGTGTCTCTGGGCTGAACCACACCCAAAAGACTAGACTGCACATGCAGTTCTGGGAACCGAAATATGTGGGGGCATCCATCTTGTCCCCATCAATGCACTACAAGTCCAATCCCCAATGTTATCCTATGGGAGTGAGTGAGTCTGGTGCCACAAGCGCCAAGTCTGACTTCAAGTGGGTCTTTGGAGGGATGGAGAGGCCCTTGAGGGCCATGTAGGTGATTGTGGCCTGGCTCCAGCCTGACATCTTGGAGGGCTGGGGACATGAGGGGCAAGAATCATGACAGCGCCCATGGGATCATTCAATCCCAGTCTTTTCGTCATTGTCTACCAATTTTTGTAAAATCAGTTTCAAGGTCTTATTGAATGTTTCTACCAAGCCATTGGTTTGGGGATGGTACACAGAAGTTTGTAGGGTGTTAATGTGCAGTAGCTCTTTGACTTCAGCTATAAGCTTACTCATAAAGTTTGAACCCTGGTCTGTTGGTATTTCTTTGGGAAAACGGACCCAGGAAAAATACGGTAGAAAATGTTTCAGGATTTGCTGCGTGGTATTATTTCGCATTGGGAAGGCCTTGGGATATCTGGTCACATAATCCACAATCACAAGGACATATTTATTACCTAATCGGGATGTCTCTAGAGGACCAATTATGTCCATACCGATTCTTGAAAAAGGGATTTCTATGATTAGCAACAGGCTCAGAGGGGCAGATAATGGGATGTGTGTGCTGGTCTTTTGACAGATTTTTCATGTCCGAATGAAGGTTTTGATATCAGCGTTGATACCTGGCCAGTAAAACCTCCCACTAATATGCGCCTGGGTTATAGATTGTCCTACATGCCCCCCGTTAAGGTGGGAAAGCGCAATCTCGAGAACAACCGTTTGGTGGCTCTTGGGTATTACCAATTTTATTTTTACTAGACCTTCCATAGATGTCTCTCTTCTATAAAGCCATGCTTGTGGACTTTCCTTCTCTAAGCTGTATCCTTCTTGGATTGCTTGTAGAAAAGCTTCAACCTCTCCCTTCCTTTCTTCAATGTTAAGAGATTTAACAGCTTCTCCAAAGCATAAGACACAGGCTTGTATGTGGACTCGCTTCTTGGTGTGAACAGAGAGTCGGTATTGCCTTTGGAGCAGGCGTCAGGCCATTTTGTCAGAGGATGAGCTATAAGCCCTCCATTTCCTCTCAGCCACCCTACACTTACATTTAATTGTAGCTAGGTCAGGGTCATACCAAGAATTGCACTTGGCTTTGGACTTCAAATGGATCCTCATGACCGGGGCAAGAGCATCAAGAGTAGAAGAAATAGAGGAGGGACAGGGCTGTTTCAGGGTGTGAGTCAGCCAAGGGTGGTGGGGGGGAGGGGGGCAGCGAAAGCCTCGAATGACACACACTTCATGGGACGGATGACCGAGAAGGTGGGTGGCAATCTTGGGGTAGGCTTGGCTTGAGGGGAGGAGATGGAAAGATGGGAGGAGAGGAGGTGGAAAGATGGGAGGAGAGGAGGCAGTGATCACTCCAGGAGAGAGTTGTGAGGGGAATAGAGAGGGGGAGGCCAGAGGAGATCAAGACATCAAGTGTGTGACCAGCAGGGTGGGTCGGGCCGGAGGGGAGGATAGAGAGGGAGAGCGAATTGCAGAGGTCGCGAAAGAGCACAGATGAGGAACAAGGAGAATCAAGATGGATGTAGAGGTCACCAAGGAGGAGGAGTTGAGTGGTTGAGGCCAGGAGGGAGGAGGATAGGTCTGCCCACTCGGAGAGAAAAGAGGTGATTTGACCAGGGGGCAGGTAAAGAGTAGCAACAGTAAGAGAGTGGCTAGGAGAGAGAGAGAGCCTGCAGACAAGGCCTTTGAAAGAGGAGTAAGTCTGAGTGGGGATGATAGAGGCAGGAATCCACTCAGGGAAGATCAGGTCTACACTCCCTCCGGGCGGATCTGGGGATGAAGAGGATCTCAGGGAGCAGAGCGTCAAAGCTTGTGACAGAGCTGGCCGTGAACCATGTCTCGGTAAGACTGAGGACATCAAAGACAAGTTCTTCAGGGAGGTGGCAGATGTCAAGGAGAATTTGACACATAGCGAGAGTTGAGAGTGGCAAAGTGAAGAAGGTTGCCAGCCTTAAAGACCTTCTAGGGAGGGGTACAAATAAGAGGTACGCCCTGCAGAGGTTTGGAGGGAGCCTGAGATGGGGCAGAGGAGAAAGGAAAAGAAGGCACGGTAGCCAGGGGAGGAGAGTAAGGGAGAGCTGGAAATGAGAGGAAGGTGATGAGGTGAGGGAACCACCTATCAAAGAGGAGGAGACTGGCCTGAGGGCCTTGCACCATGACAGTGCCATTTAGGTAGACATTAATGATGACTCTGGAGGAGTCAAAGGAATCCATGAGGACTTCCCAGCGGGTGCCACCATTAATGGGAAAGGAGGAGACAGGACAGAGCACAAAGATCATATGAGGGGTTCAGAGATCTAGCGAAGGAACAACAAAGAGGATATCAGTGAGGGTTTTTCTAGCAGAGGTGCTGAAATAGGTATCAGCAATGGGGAGATGTGGATTGGAGGCCAAGATATCCTTTTCAAATGTCTTCTTACTCGACTTAGTGAGAAGTGAAGCATAGTTGATCGAGAAGCAGTTGGAGTAGATATGAGAAACAGATAACGCCATGGGCAGGTAGAGAGAGGAGGTAGTGGGAGAAATATGCAAGTACAGCAGTAAATGAACAGTCACTGGGCTAGCAGGTTACAATTGAGGGCCAAAAGTTAAATGAAAAACACACCCAAACTTGATTTATGAAAACACACCCAAATTTGACTTTCAAAAACACACCCAAATTTGAATTATGAAAACACACCCAAATTTGAATTTCAAAAGCACACCCAAATTTGACTTATGAAAACACACTCAAATTCGACTTATGAAAACACACCCAAATTTGACTTTCAAAAACACACCCAAATTTGACTTTCAAAGGCGGATGCTAAGGCACCATAGGTAAAAGCAATGAGGGACAGGTTAGAGGTGAGTGCTGAAATGATAGCAATTAGAGAGCAAAACAAGGAGACCAGTTGGAGCAGGCAGAAGGGAGAGTGAAGGAACATGAAGGGAGGACAAAGCGTAACAAAAGGAGGGAATTAGCACATAGAGAGGGAAGTAGGAGAGTTTTAGTAGTCCAGTTTCATAACTGAGTGAGCTGGCTGCCCCAGGGAGGGTCATGTAGCGGTAGTGGATTCATGTAGCATTCCAGTAGCGGACAGGGAGCAGACAGGGGCCTTAGAAGTGGGCCTTTGAACAACAGGCTGACTTCCGCCTCCCAGTGCCAATGATTGGCCAATAAAATCCAAGGCAGCCAACGCTAGGGATTCAGAAGCAGGCTACATGAGCTGCATTATAAGCAGTCAGCCATCTTGTGAGGGGAGACAACTGCTGATCGAAACAGAAAGTCACACAGAATTAACACAATGCTAGCATATGCAGCTAGATGATGGCCAAAAACATGTGCTTCAGCTTACACATTTTATCTGCAAATGCGGCTGCGTTTTAAACATACTAGCAGAATATGCACTAAATTGTGGACATACAGTTTCCCAAAAACAAACACGATGCAGAGGGGCCAGTGGCAGTAGATGGGGCCAACAAGGCTTACCTAAGTGTGCGAGTACTGCTGAAGGATCACTGCCGTGGGCTTGGAAAGCAGCTGTTTCAATTGTAGAGGTGCATGGAGAGCGTGTGATCAGCTGCCTGAATGGAGAGAAATTCGAATGCAGGACAAGCTGATTGAGGTTGTAGATGTGCGCCGAGAGCACGTGATCAGCTGGCTGCAGGAGCAGGAATTAGAATGCAGGTCTAGCTGGAATCAAGTTGTAGAGGTGCTCGGGAGCGCTTGATCAGATGGCTGCATGAGACGAGGATAGAAGAAGAAGCACCAGGGGCCAGAAGTGAGCCTTCGAACAACAGGCCGGCTCCTGCCTCCCGGTGCCAATGATTGGCAGATACAATCCAAGGTAGCCAATGGTAGGGATCCAGAAGCAGGCTACATGAACTGCATCATAAGCAGTCAGCCATCTTGTAAGGGGAGACGACGACTGCTGATTGAAACAGAAAGTCACACAGAATTAACACAATGCTAGCCCACGCAGCTAGATGATGGCCAAAAACGTGTGCTTCAGCATACGTGTTTTATTTGCAAATGCGGCTGCGTTTTAAACGCACTAGCAGAAAATGCACTAAATTATGGACATACAGTTTCCCAAAAACAAACACGATGCAGAGGGGCCAGTGGCATTGGATGGGGCCAACATGGCTTACCTAGATGTGCGAGAACTGCTGCAGAATCACTGCAGAGGGCTTGGAAAGCAGCTGTTTCAATTGTAGAGGTGCACAGAGAGCGCATGATCAGCTGGCTGAATGGAGCAAAATCCGAATGCAGGACCAGTGGATTGAGGTTATAGATGTGCGCCCAAGAGCGCGGGATCAGCTGGCTGCAGGAGCAGGAATTAGAATGCAGGTCTAACTGCAATCAAGTTGTAGAGGTGCTCGGGGAGCACTTGATCAGCTGGTTGCACGAGATGAGGATCTAACAACTCAGCCACACTCTTTAAAATCTGTAAGGAGCTGGCCAACCCTGCTGCAGTCTCCACCCCTCCTCTCGCCTCCCAGGCTCTTTGCAATGCCCTTGCCTCTCACTTTATCTCTAAAACCCAGGACATCTTGTCCACCCTCTCCTCTTTTCTCCCCTCATGAGGTCGCTAGACAAGTCTGATCTATGAGAGGCTCATCAAAACAGGCCCATGCCTGTTCCTCTAAAACCATTAAGGACCCTCGCTCCGGCCTTTGCCAGTTTCTGCAACCGCTCCTTTGCCTCTGGATCTTTCCCCTCCCCTCTGAAGCACTCCCTTGTGCATCCTCTCCTCAAGAAACCCACAGCTGATCCTTCTTGTCCGGCTAACTATCGCCCAATTTCAATTACTCCCTTTTTGGATAAACTCCTGGAAAAATTGGCCATCTCTCAGCTTAACCTTCTTTCTGATTCCGTTGGCTCTCTCCATGACCACCAATCTGGCTTCAGAGCTGCCAGAAGCATGGAAACTGCTCTCCTGAGCATCCGTGAAGACCTGTTCTACAACCTTGACTCTAACATTCCCTCTGTCCTCATCCTACTTGATCTCTCCTCTGCTTTCAACATGGTCAACCATACCACCCTGCTCAACCGTCTCTGTGACAACCTGGGTATCACTGATCAGGCTCTGGCCTGGCTGACCACTTTTCACTCTGATCAACCCTCCCAGGTACAACTTGGATCCTTCCTATCTTCTATCTCCCTCTCTACCTGTGGTGTTCCCCAGGGGTCTACCCTGTCGTCCTGGGTTTTCAACAAATACCTGGCAACTCTTGCCTACTGCATTTCCATTTTTTGCTCAAAAATCCAGTTCCATGCTGATGACACCCAACTCATTTTCAGGCTTCCTTCAGCCACCTCCTCTCCTTCCCTCATCTCCGATTGCCTAATCACCATTCAAAATTGGTATGCTGCCAATGATCTTTGTCTAAATGCCAATAAGACTGAGATCCTCCTCATTGGTACACCTTCAGCATCCTTTTCCCTCATTCTCTGACCGGCCTCCCTTGGCCCTTCCCCTACCACCACCTGCGAGGCTAAGAATCTCAGCATCATCTTTGACTCTACACTGTCCTTCTACTCACACATCTCTGACGTCTCTAAAAAATCAAACTTCTTACTGCACCTCCTAGACCCGTGTATGACCACTTTGGCCCCCTTCTCACCTTTCTCCAAAGCCCTTCTGGTAACGGTAGTTTCAACAATAGGGTAAGCGCCCAAAGTTTCTTGAGTGAGCACCCATGTGGTGCCTGACTCCTCTATGGTGGACTTCCCCCTTGCGTATCAACAGTTCTTTGTACTTTGTTTAATTAGCAGCTTGTTACTTTCGTTCAATACAGTTCAGTTTCTTATCAGCTCTCCCTTCGAATCACCAGCTGTGATGAATGGCCTGGCCTTTCCTGTCTCTGGAGTCAAGGCTGGCACCATGGGGGCAAGCGTCTCTCCCATGCTGGCTATTGTTCGTGGTCTTACCATTCCTTTTGCAGAGGTTTCAGGGCCTTGGTCGGAAAGGGCAAGGTCGCTTTTCTCCTTGGCACCCTCTCGATTCATGTCGTGTTTCTCCTCCTCTTTAACTGCTGTGCTGAGTTAATTCTCTCGTCGTGCAGTCTGCCTTGCGCGTATTGTGCTCTCGTGCTCCAACTTTTATCTCTGTGGGGAAGGGCCGTAAAGTGTGTGTGATTCTGGTCAATTCCCTGACTTTGCCGGACCCTTGTGCTGGGACATGTCAGGTAAACAGCTCTGGTGTTTGCCCATCGTCTTTCGTGGTATGCGAAAGTGTTTGTGTTGGAAAAAGGAGGGGGTAGAATGTTTGAGTATCCTATGGGGTAGGATGGGGAAAAGGTGTTGAAAGAAGGATGATACTGCGTCCCACCCATCAGTGTCCCCACTTCCACTCCCCTAAAACCCCCCATCCAGGTAATCCTCCCTGACTGGTCCACCCCCAGGAACTGGATCCAATAGGGATGGCTGTGTCCTGGCCACCTGGTTGTCAGATCCCCGGGGACTAGTCAGGGAGACACCTTCAGGTTTCTCACAGTAGCCAACCACCACAAGCGAAATTACTAGGTTCCAGCCTCCACTGACACTACTCCATACTGATGATTATGATTGCCAAGGGGTCTCTCAACTTGTTGCACCACTCATACCAATTGATTCTACTGTTCCGTATGTTGATTGTGTTATTGCTGCTCAAATGATTAAATATTTGGTTGACACAGAAGCATCACTCTCCACATTAAAAGCCTCTGAGTTTCCATTATTATTCATTCTGATGAAATTGTTAATTCTGCAGGTATAAGGGTATGCCAATACCCCATCCTGTGACTACTCTGCTTATGGTCACAATAGGTGCAATTTCTGACCAACATACATTCTTGCTGAGCCACTGCTCTCGTGTGAATTTGTTTGGATTAGAAGTATTGTGCAAGTTAAGTTGCTTTATTTACTGTTCCCATGATGGTTTACCTCTTGACATCCCCACTCACAGAGAGCATGAGGTGCTGGCGGCATAACAAGAAATTACTCATTCGAACCCTGGAGACCGGGCCAACACTCTCTGTTTGTGACAATAAATGGTTGACTGAGTCCCAGTGAAATCATGGTCAACCCATGCAAATGACTCTGGTTAAATGGTCAATGCCGAGCCAGTCAAAATTACTCTAAATCCTGCCAAGCCCCTGCCATGTGTATCTCAGTATCCTATTTACTGACAGGCTGAATAAAGCATTTGCCCTGTAATAGAATCCCTTCTCCAGCAGGCTATTATTATACCAACTCGTAATCCCTGCAATACTCAGATTTGGTCCACAAAGAATCCAGGTAAAGAGGTTAATCGTTCAATTCAGGATCTGCATGCAGTTAATGCATCCATAATACCAGCTTTTCCTGTTGTACCTAACGCGGCTTCCATCCTATCATGCATTCCCTACTCATCCAAGTATTTTACTGTTGTATATCCTGTGTGAGAAACCTGAGGGTATTCTCGCTTCTACTCCCTTGCAATCCTCCTCGCAGGTGACCAGGGAAAGGCAAGTTTTTGGATCTTGACCCTGGGGGTGGAGAAGCTAGGGAGGTTCACCTGGGTGGAGGGTCCTTGGGTGTTGGGAGGGAGATGAACTCATGCAAGACACAGTATTTCCCATGCCCCTTTCAGGAGGAATCTTCCATTCGAAGGACAGTGATGGGATATTGCTATATATGTACCCTTAACCAGGAAAAGGGTATGAGACATCATCAGTGTAGATGTACCAGAAAGGAGAAAAGGGTTAAATATAAAAGGGGCAAGACATGGGGCCTCATTATGAGTCTGCTGGTCCGGAAAGCAGGGTGCCGGTTGCAACGTACAGTCACCCATTCCGGACCGGCAGACTACAAGTCTGCCTGCCGGAGCAGATGCACCTGGCAGGTCTGACCTGCCAGGCGCATCAGCCCCAGTAGGCAGGGTTGCCATGGAAGCACTGGCACTGCTGACAACGGTGCTGGTGCTTCCATGCACCCATTCCCGTGGAGTCCTAAGGGACTTCACGGGAATGGAGCACAACATTTTCTGCCGCCAGATATCCCAGGCCGCCGGGACTTGTAATGTCCCGGTTACACCAGGATCTCAGGTGGCGGAAACGGTGTTACAGGGTTGTCGGCAACCCGCCAGTGGCACCAGTCGGTTACCGCCAACCTCGTAATGAGGCCCATGGTGTCCCCTTTTTCCTAAAAACAACCCACCCAATCCTTCTCCAACCTTTATGAGTTATTGTAGACCAGTGTCCCTTATTTTGTCTCAGTCATGCCATTCTAGTACTAGGATGAGGAAGAGACGACTGGGAGGCATACACACAAATATGCAAACACACCACTCTAGTACTGAGACGTGGAAGAGAGCCTCAGAAGAATACCACTACAAAGATCAGGCATGTCACATTAATAAGCCTAATTATGGTCATGCAATTGAAAGAGAGTACTCACACCTGAAGCTCATACACACATCACAGGTGTATACAAGGTGGGAAACCAAAAGAGCACAGAGAGGAAGGAGAGAAAGGCGACAAACTGATGTGAGTCGTTGGATGCAGAGCTGCCGTGTGACGAGGATCAGATTACCAGGAACTGCAGAGGATGGCAGTCCAAACTGGGACGGCATGAAAACCGGAGTTATCCGGCGTCACTGCAAGTCAAGAGAAGTCGGCATGCTAAGGGGCCGGCGTTCTTATGAAGAAACAGAGTGCTCGCTCTCCATTGGCACTGTGAGAGCGTGGCAGTGTCTCGGGGGCAGGAGGCAACTGAATTGAAGCAAGTTCAGCGCATTATGCAAGATGCCTGCAAAGGAAGCCAGTGAGTTTCAGAGATCAGGAAACCCGCTGTGAAACTGACCGCAAGTGCTGTGAAGGAACCATTACTCTTAAAATGTAGTGGAGTGGTCACGTGGGTCTGAAAGAAGCGGAACACTTTCTCGAAAGTCTCTGTCTGAACTGTATAATGAATTAGCAATCATGTGATGTGTTAAAGGGACCACCCACCCCGAGAAAAGGAAGAGGGCAGTCCTGAAAGGTTCCAAATAGCAAAACAGATATTTCAATGGTGTAAATGAAAAGGAATCTTTATTGCTCAAATTTATAAAACCGACAAAGCTATTTTGAACATTGAACTGAATTAAAATAAAGCAAATGGTTCTTTTTTTCGAAATACTGGATTGAATGCAGGTCAACCACCAGAAGGTGAAAACCAGAAATTGGGAATCTATTGAGCCTCTTAAAACTGTGAATGATTCTGAACTTGGGGAAGGAAACCCCTGCACCTAACCTGTGAATTACTTTGAACTTGGGCAAGGGAACCCCAGCATTTCTACTGTGAATTACTTTTGAACTTGGGAAGGGAACCCCAGTGCCTCTATTGTGAACTATTTTTTAACTTGGGAACCTGGATGCTTTTGTTGTGAACTGACTTTAATCTAGGGAAAGGAACCCTCGGTCCCGATTCAAGCTATTTTCTCTTTTGTCTACAAAGGATCATTTTGAGACTTTGTTACGAAACTACTTTACACTTGGGAAAGGGGCACGACTTTGGGTTAAACACTGTTTTCTTTTGGGTGTTTATATCCTTGCCCATTGTATAAACTTAGTGGTGAGGGCAATTATAGGTTTTGGACACAGACAGGCTCTTCACTTTTGGACGTTCCTTCATTTTCTTTAGGTAGGGAAATCCCACCTTAGAATAGGGCAAGTTAGGCCTTTTTCCATCCTGACCTTTAAGTTAATAAAAGTGTTTATTTTTTAAGATTTGAATCTGTTGTCTGTGTTCTTCACGAAGCCTGCACACTTGACAACCAGTATCTGCATTTACCCATAAATCCACACAGTACATGTTCACTCATCATCCAATGGTATACATAGATAGCCCTACCCTATTCTCCCAAATTTTAAACAAAGATCGCGACTCAATTTGCTTCCCAGGAGAGTTGATGCTGGTGCAGTACGTAGACGATCTGCTCCTAGCCTCTCCCTCTCCGGAAGAATGTGAGGAAGATTCTCTCATTCTGTTGACAGTGCTTGCTGAAAAGAGTCACAAAGCATCTAAGGACAAGTTACAGTTGTGTCTGCCCCGTGTGCGATACCTGGGCCATGAGATTTCAGCTGGGAAAATACTTTTTTAAAGATCGTATTACAGCAGTCCAGTAAGTCCTGAAGCCCACACCAGAAAGCAAATGAGGGGGTTCTGCGGGAGGGTCGGTTACTGCAAAAAGTAGGTTGCAGGACATGTAACCATAGTTAATCCCCTTCAAAACCTCATGCATTATTTGAACCCCAAGCCTCTGCCATGGTCTCAGAAAGCAGAAGATGCCTTTGTCACCATTAGGCAAGCACTTGCAATGGCTCCGGCTTTATGTAAGCCAGATTATAGTAAACTCTTTTGCTGTACTGCAACAAATACAATGGTTTTACTCAAAGTTATACAGTGGCAAGTGTGTTGACTCAGTTACACAGTGACAAGCATTAACCCTTATCCTACCATTGTGTAGCCTTAGATCCAGTAGCTGCAGGACTCCGAGCTTATCTGTGAGCCGTCGCTGCTGCCTCTCTGTAGATAGAATAGACTGACTCACTAGTGCCAGGTCACCCTGTCATGATTCCAATTCCATATGCTGTGTTGTCATTATTGCTTAAAGGGAAGACACAGCATGTGTTCAATTTCTGTTTCACCCGATATGAAAAGTTGCTTATTTCTGACGCTAATGTAACCCTGAACCAATGTACAGTCCTTAATCCTGCTTCTTTCTGCCAACCCCACAGGACAGGGAACCGCATGACTGTCATGTCATCCCAAGCTGATTCATCAGATGTGCCCCTGTTAAACCCTGATCTGATTCTTTTTGTGGATGGCTTGTGTCCCTGTGTCCCAGAAACTGGGGAATTGGTGTCTGGTTATTCTATATGTATCACCATGACGTCTTAGAAGCATATCGATTAACCATGGCCAGATCTGCACAGCTCACTGAACTCATAGCTCTCATGAGTGCCTGTGCCTTAGCCCGGGATAGATGGGCCATGAGCTATACCGACTCCTAGGATGAATGGAAAATATGCGTCAGCTGTATTGAATGTTACTTCTGGCAGCTGTAGCTATTGTTAAATGTAAAGTACACAATCACTCTCAGTCATTTACAGGCCAAGGAAACGCAGTAGCAGAAAGTGCAGCTCATTCAGCGGTCTTAAATGGGACCCCGGCTCCTAATGATATTCTTGTTTTCGTTGCAGTCCCATGGTCATGATCGCCTCCCTTTCCAGACTGGCAATTCTCCAAGACCAAGTGCCTGAAGCAGAAAGGGTGACTTGGACCCAACATTACTGTAAGTTGGGAGTAGACTCCCTGTGGCATTCCCCAGATCGCCACCTGGTGGCATGCAAGGTACTCCTCCAGTGCCTAGTGCATGAAGCTCACGGCATAGCCCATTCAGGTAAAAATGCTATGATTACCCTACTGAATAGAGCTTTGATTGCTCCTGGGTTAGCCTCTATGGCTCAATGTTATTTTGTGTCACACGATGTTGGGAGAGCGGTACCCATGAGGCTGTCTGCACGCCCAGTACCATAGGGTCCCTTCCTGCACATGCAGACAGACTTTATACAGTTCCTCACCTGCATGAGCTTTACTTATTGTTTAGGAATGGTAGATGTATTCACTGGATGGGTAGAGGCCTACCCATGTAGAAAGCAGACGCTGTTACAGTGGCAAAAACCTAGTTGGCAGAGTTCACACACTGATTTGGATTGCCCCTCAGTATAAACAGCGACCGAGGCGCCCATTTTACTTGTCAGGTCATTAAAGACGTGTGCAACGCTCTAGTGATAGCTCAACAGTTCCATTGCGCTCATCAACCCCAGTGCAGTGCACATGTAGAATGTATCTTTGGGGATCTTGAATTAAGACTTTCTAAAGCCAGGGTCTCCAACCAGAAGATCGCAAGCCACTGGTAGCTCACCTGAAGCTTCCCAGTAGCTCTTTGCATCAGACACCAAAATAAGCACTGTGCATTTATTTTGGTGTCTAGAGTGCCTGGGCCTCTTCCCAGGCCCCCTTCTTCTCCTATTCCTGCTAAGCAACAGTCAAAGGATGTGTGCACAGTGTGAGGAGGGGCTGAATCTGGGCTGGAAGGGCTCGAGACAATGTCCCAACAAGAGGTTAACTATCAATAACAAAAGTAAATGGGAAATGTGTGTTGTCACCAAGAGGTCCAAATGATTACTGATTAGAAAGGGAAGGGGTGCATACATCTGCATGCCATGTGAAATACAGCTGAGGCTGTGATTGTTTCAGTCTCACTGTGTTTCTTTAGATTTATTTTGATTAGCATTACTTTGCATTCTGGTATGTGTAGGCTTTCAATCAGAATGGGGAAAATAAAGCTACAGCTGTAATTGTTTTTTGCTCAGCTGTGTGTGTGATTGTGGTTTTGTAGAAAAGAGACAATCTGTGCGAGGCCCAGCTTGCAAGAAAAAAGATACATCGGGCGTTACGCGTTGCCGTTTATGGTAAAATTGTGAATTCTTTTTTTTATTCGAAGATATGGCATTCCCTGTTTTTAGGCAGTATTGCCCAACTGTATTAAAGGTTAAGATGGAATTTGCCGTGATATGGTGTAGCCCACCTATATGCGTGTCCCCTTACAGGAATTCAAGTGTTAACAACAATTCTACATTTAAGTAAAAGCAGAAAACTACTAGCTCCACTGCATTCCTGTGCTTGTACTTACATTTATATAACCAAATAGGAATGTAAAATGACATGTGCTATCAATGCCAGGACTTAAAAAACATGATTCCAGATTTCTGTTTCAGCCTATCTTTTACGATACAAGGGTACAAATGAAGTAATTAGGTGTGAAAAGTGAGTAGTGGTTTGTATGTATATATTTTTACATTTACAGGATTAATATAGATTAAACCTAGTTACTAAGTAACAGAGCACTGTACAAAACAGGGTGGTGAATACAGGGAGAGAACATTGAAGAGAGCCAGGAGATGGGATAACAATTAATAAGTTGCTTGCCTTTGGCTATGTACACAAACCATGAGATCTACAGAGGTCTGTGGGAACTTGTACCCATATATTCAAATTCTGGCATGGGATTTCCAGTCTTTCAATACTAGGTTGAAATGGTTCCATTTATGAGCACTCTTTTGTCTAAAAATTGGGCAAAACACCATGCAATTAACCACCAATCTCTAACACATGAAAAATTCCAATATATCTGAGAGAGCTGCATGTGCAAGCCTGACATGGCCTATTCCAGCAGGGCGAGGAAGCAATCCTGTGAGCTGTTCTCCGTGATACTGCCTCCTTTGAAAAATAGCCCCTCGCTACAACCATGCTCTCTTTGCTCAAAATGTTTATATAACGATTCATACATTGTCTGGTTGGGTTCTTATATGATTTGTATATATTTTAAGTCATCACTATAAAACTGAATGTTATTTTAGCCCTGTGAGTTACACCTTTATTTGTATATAACCACATGTTCCTTTTTTTCAATCTTGCCATTTATTTGGACATACAAACTTTTAAGGGTAGTAAACAAAGTAGGCTTTGGCTTACTTTTTCTTGGCGGAATTCTGTGATCTGGCATGTGAGCAATTTGCATGAATTGGGGATGTGCTAAACTGGCAGTGGATTTTATTTTTTGACAAAGCAGAACATGGTGTATGCTGACTTTTAAAGAATTGTATAACATATTGATTTAAATTTTCCTCAGATTGTTTTTGTACATTCAACCCCAAAAGAAACAATAAAACTACCTTTGTTGAAATCCTGGATGCATATGCACCATCCAACAAAGAGCAAAAGATGCACCATTTCCATCCAGAATGGGAAACCTGTTTTTTCTTTAAGCGAAAAAATAAAATGTGCATCTTTAATCTAAGGTGCCCAAGTTACTGGTGGGAAAAAAAGAGTAACGTTGATAAGCATTTTGCAATAATACACACAAATTATGAAAATAATTTCTCCAGGAAAGCTGTCTGCAATCCTAAAATGATGCAGTGTAAGTTCTGTTACAGAGCTATCCTTCAAAGTTGCTAATCATTTGATGAAAAACAAATGTACTTTTACAGATAGGGCAACTCCTGGGACTGTCTGTTGTAAGAGATTTGAAAAACTGTCCTGAATTTATGTCTGCTATGTCAGGTGTTCGGTTCGGTGCAAACACTATGGCAAGGAGGGCATCAACAGTATTAGCCAATGTGATTGCCTATTTTTGTGAAACTGCCTTTTTCAGATGAAATTTCTGAAATCAACTGTCACATCCTGTCTGACAGCATCTAAGTGCTGTTGCTGTTTCAAACTACACACCAGATTACTAAGCACTGGTGGATAGCACGCAGAGTCAGACTTCCCATTGACTGTCCCAATTGATATCCTACATTCTGATATACTTGACATATTTTAGGAGACAGCTACTAATATAACAATTATAAAATAAAGATATTGAAGTTATTAATATCAATATTAATACATGTTATTGCTTTTTCACATAAAGAGCAAATAAAGCGACCAGAAAATCTTGGTACAAATTCTCAAACTCATGGACATCACCTCGCCAGTAGCTCCTGCCTATTGGCCATTAACTACAAGTACATCTTGCCACCATAAAGGTTGTAGACCCTTCAATTCAAAAGTGTGTAAAGAGTTTGGGTTGAAATGGAAGCCACGCCTTGCCCCTGGCTCTGTTTGCCATGCGCAATAATCACCAACGTAAACACAAACTGCACACAGAATCCTCACAGTTCACCCCATGAGAATGGGAACTGCACCCCCAGCAGCCCCCTACATCCAGGTTTGCCTTCAGAGGATGATATTGTACTCCAATACTGTTGCATGTTGATTAAAACTGTTCAATCTCTCCACGATCAGGTCCATGAAGCCCTGCCTGAACCAGCTACGGAACCCTGCCATCCTTTAGAGCCATGATACTGGGTCCTGGTAAGATCCATAATCAGAATTCTGTGCTCCAGCACAGTTGGACGGGTAGGTTCCAGGTCCTCGTAACTACACACACAGCACTTACATGTGCTGGGACCCCGGCCTGCATTCATGCAGCGCACTGTCGCAAGATCGTCACCCCAGTTCACATCACCACCTCCACTGCAACTGATCTTACTCAGCTTGGCTACGGTCCCACAGGGACCACCCACTCCTCCACCAGTGACGCTGCCAGTCCTTTGCCGATGCCAGACCCTTCCAGCGCTGCTGGAAAGAAACGGCTAGTATCAGAGGACGAGTGTGTGGCCCTCAATCACCTAGTATGCTCAAGTGCTGAACTAGGACCCACAGCTTCTGGCCCTCTTCCACACAGTGAGTTCCCTGCGGTAGCTATTGTTAAGTCTCCTTTGTCAGTCGGTCGAAGCCCTGGGGTAAATGACCCTGATTCAGACCTCACTTCTGGCATGCCAACTTCAGTGTCTAACCCCCCTGGATCTCACAACACATCCTGTGGAAGAGCTCCTGAGAACCATTCGCTCTGAACAAAGGGGCAACTGGCCAGGTCACTCGCCCCTGGAAAAAAAAAAGAAGAAGAAGAAGAAGAAGAAGAAAAAGAAGAAAAAGAAGAAGAAGAAGAAGAAGAAGAAGAAGAAGAAGAAGAAGAAGAAGAAGAAGAAGAAGAAGAAGAAGAAGGAGAAGAAGGAGATAGAAAGGGGAGAGGCCCAAAGTGCAATAATGAGAAGGGAACGGCAGTGGTAGAAACGGTAGGTGGGCGACAGGTAAAAGGGAAAAGGGTGGAGGGGTAGAAAGAATGGGTGGAGTAATGAATTTGTAGAATGGGTAGAGTAGGAAGGACTTAGAATAAGTGCAAGAGTAAACGGCAAATGATTGGAGTACAAATGGTAGAAATGGGCGGAGTACTACTTAATGGTACCAATGTGCAGATTCTACAATGAAGGATAATGCAATTGGGGACAAAACTGCCGGTTCAAGCACGCATGCTCCATGTGCGGGGCATACGGGCACACGGCACGGAATTGCAGGGGGGCGGCCACGGCAAACAAACAAAGGAAGCCAGCGCCATAAGACCTCCCAGCGGGGGGGTATCGGGCACCATGCCCTCTTGTGTCGTTATCATTTATACAATGCATATGCCTGTGTAAACATGCTGTGAACTAAAATAAACATTCTTTTCTTCAAGGTGGCTACTTATCTGGTGCTTCTAGAAGAGACTGGCCAGGGGCACACATGCCGGTGGGAACATACGAGCAAAGTCGCAATGGTAATACAGGATAGCCAGGAAGCGATGGATGGGCGGTCATGGGGAGGGAACGACCTGGGCAGTAAAGGTCTTTCACCGATCAGGGTGGACAAACTGCTAGCCTGGCTATCCCGGTATCCTTTGTCCCAGGAAAGAGACCTTTTGGCCGGGGGTTTCACGATGGGGTTTCAGATCCCCTACAAAGGCCCCAGAAGAGCCAGAACAGCAAATAACTTGAAATCAACCAATGAATGGCCGGAAGTGGTCTGGGAAAAAATTATAAAAGAACTATCATTGGGCAGGGTAGCGGGCCCGTATCTGACGGCAGCGCTGAACGATCTGATAATCTCACCATTAGGGATAGTACCTAAAAAAGAAAAAGGAAAATTCCACCTTATACACAACCTATCTCATCCAAAAGGGGACTCAGACAACGACTGGTTGGATGAGGCAGATTGCTCGGTGACTTACGCATCCTTCGACCAGGCAGTCTGTCTCACCCGAATAGCAGGAAAGGGGGCATTACTGGCAAAAGTGGGCATAGGGGCAGCTTTCAGGTTACCCCCCGTGCATCCAGACAGTTTTTTCCTACTGGGTTTTCAATTTCAGGGACAAGTGTACGTGGACAAGTGCATGCCGATGGGGTGTAGTATTTCATGTGCGTACTTCGAGGCTTTCAGCTCTTTCCTGGAATGGGCACTTAACAAACTGGAGAACAGGGGAGGCAAAACCCATTATCTGGATGATTTCTTGTTCGTGGGTAGCCGAGACTCAGATGTATGCTCTTCTCTATTGCACAAATTCATCACATTAGCCGAAGAACTTGGGGTACCACTAGCAGGGGAAAAGACGCAAGGGCCATGCACAAGATTAACTTGCCTGGGGATTGAAATAGACACGGAATCAGGGACATGCCGCCTGCCCTCTGAGAAGATAGATGAATGCAATGCCGACATCAATGCGGCATTATCTAGCGACAGGACCACCGTAAAAAACATCCAATATCTAGTAGGCAAATTTAACTTTGCAGCAAGGTTGATCCCGGCAGGGAGAGTTTTCGCAAGGCAACTAGCGGCAGCAACTGGGGGTGCAGCAAAGGGCTGTCACAAAGTACGCATGAGCACAGGTTTGAAGGAGGACCTGAAGGTTTGGCGCACATTTTTGAGGGACTTCAACAGGGTATGCTTATGGCAGTCACCATGGGTGGCATGCGCACAACTGCAGAAGTTTACAGACGCCGCAGGCTGGGTGGGGTTTGGGGCCATCTTGGGTAGGGAATGGTGCAGGGGTGACTGGCCGAATGCATGGAACAGGAACGGCCTGAGCAAGAACATAAATGTCTTTGAATTATTCCCTGTGGTCCTAGCCTTGCACATCTGGTCGCGCGAATTGGCGAACAAATGCTTAGTGGTTTGGTCGGACAACATGGCAGTAGTCCAGGCGGTCAACACCCATTCAGCACGATGCCCCTCACATTGTCCTTGTTGGGCCATTTGGTGCACAAATGTTTAACCATGAACGCAGCAGTGAAAGCGCGCCACATCCCCGAGGTTTATAACACAGCGGCCGACGCTCTCGCGTTCGCAGATGCCACAATTTCGGAAGGCACATCCGCAAGACCTACCCATCATGACTCCGTTCAACGACCAACTGTGGCAGCTAGTGAGTTGGGTGAAGGAATGCGACAGCTAGCTGCACGGTCACTGGCGGGAAGCACAAGAGCCAGATACAGCGCCAACTTTAGCACATTCCTAGAAAACACGAAAAACCTTGGGGAGGCTAGCGAGGAAGAGAAGTTGGACTGTTTCATGCTATGGGCAAAGGGGGGGTGGGAAAATCAAGTTCTTGGCTCGCGGCACACCCCAGCCCAGTGGCTTTTCACAGCCAGCTAGCAGGGTACCATGATCCAACCAAGGGCTTTCTCGTGAGGGTGGCACTAAAAGGTTGGGACAGGGACAAGGGGTCACCTCAACCAAGGACAGAGAGGAGACCCATCGATTTCGACCTACTAAAGAAAGTCATGTCAGCCACAGCAGTGGTCTGCTATTCATGGCATGAAAACCTCATGTTCAAGGCATGCTTTGCGTTAGCCTTCTTCGGGGCACTACGGGTCAGCAAACTAGTGGCTAGAGCAAAGGGAGACCACAACCACAGGCCCTTGTGATTGGAGATGTGTCGATCAGGGACGAGACACTGCAGGTCACTGTAAGGGTATCCAAGACTGACCAAGGTGGTAAGGGTTGCGTGCTGGCGTTGGCCAAACTAGGTCAGGAAGCCTTCTGCCCCGTGGCGACCATGGCGCCATACTTAGCGGCCAGGGGGGGGCTGGTTACTAGTTCGCACACGAGGTTGGAGCGCCTCTCACGCAGTTTCAATTTAGAAGGGTGTTGGCCGCAACCCTGGCAAATGCCGGCGCCGACCCAGACAACAGCAAGCGGGGAGGGACTAGGGGACGACATGGTCAAAAAGATTGGGAGATGGGACTCGGATACATTCAAACTTTACGTCAGATAACTCAAAGATAGGGGCTCGGGGAGTGCGGGGACACAAGGATCAGGGGCGCAGTGGCACCTGGGAACCCACTTCGTACTATTCAAAACAACCTCTCCTGTCTTCATAGAAGCCACCCAGGTATGGGTCGTGGGACATTCTTTTGTGTCCAGAGCGGCAGACAGAGCGGGGCGGCTTCTAGGGATGGCAACCTGGGCCTCCAAAACCCAGATTAGTTGGATTGCAAAGGCGGGCCTACAGAGCAACCAGCTATGGGGCACATTGGAACAAGCGGCTCAACAACACCCTTCACCCGACATTTTGTTGCTCCACATTGGGGGCAGCGACTTGGTGGCAAAAGGAAGAAGGGATTTGACAGAACTTTTGAGATCGCTCCTCACGTGGATTGGGGGGGCCTTACGGGGCAACGAAATCATGTTGTCCAAAATGATCCCCAGGCAAGAATGGAGGGGCGCATTACGCCACGGGGCAATAGAGACAGCTAGGAGAAAGGCTAACTCTAGGATGGGGGATTCCTGAAAAGCAGAGGAATGGGATGGGTCTGCCATCCACTCATCACCTTAAAAGTACCTGGTTATTTTGGGGGGGACAGGACACACTTGTCTGAAGCAGGTACCGCACTCATGACCATGGAATGGAGGGACGCCTTCACAAATGCAGGTTGCACCTAAGGTGGCTTGCTGGCATTGGCCGTTGGGGGGGGGTTGAATGCCCCCGCACCCGCACCCCCACCAAGGTGTGCGATTGATCAAGGATGAGCAACAAGCAGAAGTGTCGGAAAGGGAGCGACTCGCTCAGGCTGGGGGGAACTCTCTGCCACCGACAACCAACAGAGAGTCTTGGAAGAGTCACAGGTCGATCCCTTTAGCAAAGCACTGGCAGGGGCAGGCCCATAGGGGAATGCTCAGCCAACAGCCTAGATCCTATGGCGCCCAATAGTAACAGACGCAGGGGAGGCCCTGGGGAAAAAAGGGGAGGGTTTTTAGGGGGCTTGGTAGCCAATTCCAACCCCAAAAATGCAGGGGGGGGGGTGGAAAGGAAAAGAAAACACAAGGTGACAACAAAGGTCTACAAAGGGAAGTCGGGGGGGCAAGATGAAAGCATGGTGGCACAGGTATGGTTGCCAAAGAAACCGGTTGTGGGAAGTGTTACGGAAGAAAGGATACACAGAGGGTAATGCGGGGGTTAAAGACAGGCTCGAAGGGTGACAAGAGGGAACAGTGGGGGGGCACAAGGTCCAAGGAGGCGAAGGGGGGGCAAGTGCAAGGCTGGGGGCAAAGAGACAGGGGTACTTGGGGGAAATCGAGAAAATGGGGTTGGGAGTTTGGGGGAGAATGGATCCCAGGGAACTGTAGGTGGAGGAAAAGGTGGGGGGCCCAATACTAGAGAATTGAACCAGGAGTGGGGAGGAGCAAGCCGGAGACATGGAGGGTTAGGGATAGGAATCATGGAATTTGTCGTGTCTGTTTAGTTAGAAACTGGATAATTAGGACACTGGGACGTGTGTCGGGGTGTTAGAAACAGGTACCTTAGAGCAAGGGGGACGTGTCAAGAAATGCAATGGAAGCAACGAATCGAATGGCCATGGGTAAAGAGAAGCTGGTAGCAAGGGCCGGGCTCAACCTGAAGCATCCACCAGACGTGGACGGTGGGGGGGGAAGAGGGCGGCATACCTAGGAAGCCCCACACAGCGTAGAAGAACCTGTGGTGTGGTGAATTCACGGATCGCCTGTAAAATAACTCCTTGACTTTATGCAAATAAAGCTTTTGTGGCATTAACATTTCCAACTTTTACAAATTGGGTTTGCCTGTTATTTCCTGTAATGCAACGCTGCCGGATGCGGGTACATGTAGGGGAGGGTGTGGGGAGGTGGCCTGAACAGAGCAGGCCGCAGAGGGGCAGGGAGTGGGGAGGAGGTGGAGGCGCGGCAATGGGATCCCCCCGCTATGGCAGGCGAACGTGCTGATGCAGGAGGCATGGCAAGGCGCCGCCCCTTAGTGGGGGTCGCCCAGCCATCCTCCTCCCCCTCCTTAGAAGTGTGGGGCGGGCCCTAAATCATCGGGGGAGGGCGGCCTGCCCCATGAAATGGGAGGAACCACCACCGGAAGGAGGACGGGGTGGGGAACCGAGGGACATGAAGCCACTATAAAGGCCCGTGGAAGCAACAAACAACTCTCTCTCTCTCTCTCTCTCTCTCGGTATCTGTCCCGTGTGAAGGACGCATTTGGAATCCCACCCTCCCGCCCAATTGCAAAAGCTGGCACTAACCGGAAGGAGGACGGGGTGGGGAACCGAGGGACAGGAAGCCACTATAAAGGCCCGTGGAAGCAACAAACAACTCTCTCTCTCTCTCTCTCTCTCTCTCTCAGTATCTGTCCCGTGTGAAGGACGCATTTGGAATCCCACCCTCCCGCCCAATTCCAAAAGCTGGCACTAACTTGTCTTTTTGTGTTTCAGGTGGCCCAGCGGAGTTACATTGCGATCCCTTTAGCAAAGCACTGGCAGGCCCATAGGGGAATGCTCCGCCAACAGCTTAGATTCTACGGCGCCCAAGAGTAACAGACTCAGGGGAGGCCCTGGGGAAAAAAGGGGAGGATTTTTAGGGGGCTTGGAAGCCAATTCCAACCCCAAAAATGCAGGGGGGTGTAGGGGGTGGAAAGGAAAAGAAAACACAAGGTGACAACAAAGGTCTACAAAGGGAAGTCGGGTGGGGAGCAAGATGAAAGCTTGGTGGCACAGGTATGGTTGCCAAAGAAACCGGTGGGGGGAAGTGTTACGGAAGAAAGGATACACAGAGGGGGATATGGGGGGGTTAAAGACAGGCTCGAAGGGTGACAAGAGGGAACAGTGGGGGGACACAAGGTGCAAGGAGGCGAAGTGGGGGCAAGTGCAAGGCTGAGGGCAAAGAGACGGGGGTACTTGGGGGAAATCGAGAGAACGGGGTTGGGAGTTTGGGGGAGAATGGATCCCAGGCAACTGTAGGTGGAGGAAAATGTGGGGGGGCCCAATGCTAGAGAATTGAACCAGGAGAGAGGAGGAGCAAGCCGGAGAGATGGAGGGTTAGGAATAGGAATCACGGAATGTGTCGGCGGTGGGGGCTCTGGGTAAGATCTCAGGGAAGGGCCTAGAGTGAGGGTACTGGGGAGTACAGGTACTTAGGGGAAGCACCGCCCTGGGGACAGTAAGGCGAAATGGGGACACATCGGGCCTGAAGCATGATGGTAGGACTAGGATAAAAGTAGCACAGTTGGAGACGGGAGCTCAGAGTAGAGTAGATATGTGCGCTATGATAGTTGGACATCGCAAAGTGATGTCTGCATAGGTGTAATGTGATGTTTGGGTACCGCAAAGGTGGTGTCTGCATAGGAAAAAATGTGATATTTGGGCACCGGAAAGGTTGTGTCTGTATAGGAACCTACGTGATATTTGGGCACCGGAATGATTGTGTCTGTTTAGCTAGAAACTGGATAATTAGGACACTGGGACCTGTGTCGGGGTGTTAGAAACAGGTACCTTAGAGCAAAGGGGACGTGTCAAAAAATGCAATGCAAGCAACAAATCGAATGGCCATGGGTAGGGAGAAGCTGGTAGCAAGGGCCGGGCTCAACCTGAAGCGTCCACCAGACGCGGACGGTGGGGGGAGCATACCTAGGAAGCCCCACACAGCGTAGAAGAACCTGTGGTGCGGTGAATTCACAGATCGCCTGTAACGTAACTCCTTGACTTTATGCAAATAAAGCTGCTGTGGCATTAACATTTCCAACTTTTACAAATTGTGTTTGCCTGTTATTTCCTGTAATGCAACACTGCCGGATGCGGGTACATGTAGGGGAGGGGGGGGCGGCCTGAACAGAGCATGCCAGACAGGGGCAGGGAGTGGGGAGGAGGGGGAGGCGCGGCAACGGGATGCCCCTGCTAAGCAGCGTTGTGTGGACATTTACAGATGTTAATGTCACAGAGGTGGGCCCAACTACATTAGCTTCAAGCCCCACTTGTTAGACAATCCTGGCTACGCCTGTGGGGGGGGCTTAGAATGCCAGAAACAGCGCAGATCCCGGAGGCGCTGGTTGAGATACAGAGCGCCTGTGGGATAACTCCTGCAAAATAAAGCATGCTGCCCCATTTTCACTGACCCACTCTATTAACTAATCCTATTGACTCATTTAATTGGAAGTATTCCAGGAGTCATGGTAAGGTGAGGGGAGGGAGAGGGACAGAGGGCTACCATTAACGTGAGCGGTGGGAAATGTGATGCCAATAGCCGTTTGTTGGGAGTGAGCAAGTCTGGTTTGCCACTGCAGCTGTTTTCCAGCGTGGTCTTTGTAGTCGGTTACTTTGCACAATTGTTCGTCCTAACAGTTTGTTTTCCTTATGACGCACGTGTCCACGATCCATAACACAGCCGCTTCTAATCCTCTTCAATGTGAATGCAGCCGACTGGGCGGCGGGGGGGGGGGGGGGGGGGTTGGGATGGGGGTCGTAAGAAATCCGGGTTCTTGGACCTTCCAGAACAGTCAGGGCATGCATAGGTATGAAAACGCACATTGCATTTTTGTGATTAACCCCTTCTTTAGTGTCTCCCCCTTGTTACCGTGGAAGACACGAGGTAAACTGTGGCCTACGGAGTGGGTCTGTACCACAAACGGCACACACTGACGCACACACGCTGGCATATAGACTTAGACACACTCACGGGGTGGGTGTGGCGCGAGCTTTCAGTCAATGGTTATTTTCATCTTTAATACTGGGTCGCACCTGAATGCTGGGCCCAGCTGCAAGGCAGAAGAGGGCGAGTGGGGTGTGCCGGAACGTAGCAGACAGCAGGAGATGGCAGCTATCAGGAATTATAAGGCCTGCGGCACTTCAAAGGCCTGGCGGGTGACACGTGTCAGCATGTCAAGGCACCACATGTCCGGCCCCATTTGGTGCACAATCGTGCCTTTCACTTAAACAACTGGCAGTGACATGGACTGCCCCATATCAAACCCACGCCCTTCAAAAACAAATTCCATTATTTTATCGACATCATTTAACAGACTGCCAATTACACCAGCAGAACCACTTGGACGAAACGTGATGGTTAAGAGGACTTGTGTCCACCCGAATTGTAAGTTGACAGGACCCCCTGAATTTTATGCAGGAGCCGATGGCGGCAGCAGCGCAGCGTGAAGCCGACATGGAGGACGGCTGCTGTGCCTGGAGCAGGCGGGCAACATTCCCCCCTTATCGCAGATGTAGTGTGCTATTCTGAGCTGCACACTTCCACTGTGCTGCACCCGGGATGCAGACAGGAGTGAGGGCCTCGTCTGTGAAGGCACAGAGCACAATTGCTGCTCACAGCTAGAATGCAGATTACATGTTATGCCTGGTCATCTCTGCGGAGAACCACACAGGCAATTAAACTAGGGGAACACAGACGGGAACCAAATACCACAGATACGGCTGCATGGCCATTGATTGGGGGAGGACTGGCAATGTTTGCCTAGGGGAGCAAGTATAATTTTTCGGCCCATGGTTGCAATGCATCAGCCCCAGTTTCCAGAATAACTAAAATTAATACTAATATCTTCCCCCCCACCCATTCTCAAGTATATATATCAGACATTATTCATAATAGTTTCCTTTAATGTAATGCATCTTTCAGTTATCTGTATGGCTTGTTATATACCTGCCCCAGGGAACATCCCCCACTTACCAAATGTAGTAAAATGATTTCAGATGGATGATATGGTTAATATTATAATTATTTATGGAGCAGTACTTTATTTTATAAACACATATGAGTAAGATGTTCCATATAGAGTAAGGAATATAAGGCGCAGTGATGAAAAGTGATTTGCTCAGGATCTCATAATGTGTGAAGAGGGGAAGGCATGGATTTGAGCCCTGTCTCCTTGGTTCCACGGTTTGTAATTTAGAAAGCAGAGGAGACCACATCTTCTCCTATTCCATCTTTAATATTAGAACCAACAAAATGCTTTCTGCAAAGTTATTATTCAAGGGCTAAACTAGTAAAGTGTTCAATAAATCTACGTTCAAAGTGCCAAGTCACATGATAAATCAACCAGAAAAATATAAAAGAGAATTCTTAATTTAAACACATGTTCATAAAGCAAGTATGTATCACTTTGTCAGAAAAAAGAAGAGTTGAGCCATCCCTACAGCCAGCTGCCGTGGCATGCAAGTCAGACACAGACCCCAGGATGTCACTGAATATGCTGACCTATGTTTCAAGATGTCTGCCTCTATCTCATTTACTCTATTCTCCTTACCCATCACCCTCCAGTTGCCTTCCCTTTGACCACATCCACAACGCCTCTTCTCCCCCCTCCTTAAAGGAACTTTCAGACCCATGTTCCCCGTTTGCACCATCTCTTAACCATTATCTCCACCCCCTTTCCTTACCTCATGCACACACCCTTCCCTAGTGTGGCCCATGTTGCTCAGTCAAAAATTCCTTGTGACTCACACTTTTCATTGCCCCGGCTCACATGTAGATGATAGACCACCTTGATTAGTCAGTCAGCTTAAGCCAGGCTCGCCAAGAAGCTGTGGTCAGGGTATCAGGGGTAATTGTGGTTATGGGATCTGCACTTGGGCAATGCAGAGTGAAAGACGACAAAGGAAGTTGGCTTTTCATTTGCTGCCAATATGCACTTACTTGAAAAGTCAGCTGTATCTCTGAATTGGTGGAAGCAGAGGGCACTGAGTAGGGAGTCCGCTTGGGATCTGGTAATGGAGATGAAGTAAAAGCAACCTATCGTATTTGTTTGGGCTGGGAGGATAGCTCAGTGGCAACACATGTGTCTTGGAAACAGGACAACGCAGAGCAATGCAGGTTTGAATCCCGGGGCGGTGCTTAGAGACAGTTGCTGTTCACTGAGAGTGAGATCCTGTTCCACCCACCTGGCCATCTGTTGTTTTCTGCACATGTGAAGTTTGTGCATGGCTGCTGCTGCCCTCCATTAGGTAGGTGCACTTTCTGTGCATTACTGCACCTCCAGGGGATTTATTGGACCTGAAAAAATTGAAAATTGAAAAAAGAAGAAAAAACAAAATGTGCTTGAAATTGGTGGAAAAGTACTGTTTTATTGCACATTTTCATCGTGCTGGCGTTTTGTGAGCTTTTTAATACTGGAAGCTGGCTTGCTATTTTGAAAGCACAAGTTTTCCCATTGTTGCCTGCTTATTTGACTGATTTTTGGCACTTCTGAGATGGCCGCCATTGTTTTCTTTGTTGTGAAGGCAGGCTGGCTGAGCCGCCTTTCCCTGTGCAGCACTCTCATTGGTTGCTGAGTGTCTTCTTCCATTCAACCAGGGACCGACAGGCTTTAGCCGGGCCCCTCAGCAAAGGCCCACTACTAAGGCCCCTGTCTGCTCCCTGTGCACTACCGGAACGCTAATTGGGGTCCTCACTGCACCTTAACTACAATGATGCTGCCACCTCACTCCTCTAAGAAATCCGGACTGCCTTGACATTGTCATCTCCGGAACTATGGGTTAGTTCCCTCCTTCTGGACTCACTCCTACCGCCTTTGACTATCACTGTTCTTTCTGCTTATTTCTCCCATGTTGTCATTCTGATGCGCAGTGTTTCTTAAAATTTGTTGTTAACATCTGAATCCCTGATTGGAAAGTCAAATCCTGCTGTTTTTGCTTTTTTTCTAAAAAGCCGAATCTTGCTGTTTTTTCTTTTTGCTAGAAAGTCAAATCTTGCTGTTCTTGCTTTTTGCCAGAAAGTCAAAGATTGCTGTTTTTGCTTTGTACCAGAAAGTCAAAGCTTGCTGTTTTTTGCTTTTTGCTAGAAAGTCAAATCTTGCTGTTTTTGCTTTTTGCTAGAAAGTCAAAGCTTGCTGTTTTTTGCTTTTTGCTAGAAAGTCAAATCTTGCTGTTTTTGCTTTTTGCTAGAAAGTCAAAGCTTGCTGCCCATTGCCAGATTCACTGTACTTTGCTTGTATACTGTTGCTTCTCTGTAACTTGTAGGCCCAGTGACCTCACCACTCTCTTTTGTCCCACACCTACCTACCTTAACCTTCCAGCTTCTCCCTCCTCTCCTCGCTTCCACCCCCATGGCGCTTTCTGTTTCTCCTATCATTTCCAACTGCTTCTCCATGACTATCCTTCCCTTCTCACTAAGTCTGGCAGGAAGAAGTTCAAAAGGGTATCTTGGCCTCTAACATTGGTCTTCCTATCGCCGACACCTACTCCAATGCTTCCTCCAGGCAGACCCTCACCAACATCCTTTTTGTCGTTCCTTCGCCAGATCTATGGACTCTTCATATGATATCTGTCCTATCTCCTCCTCTCCCATTAATGGTGACACTCGCTGGGAAGTTCTCATGCTTTCCTTCGACTCCTCTAAAGTCATGATTAATGTCTACCTTAATGGCACTGTCATGGTCCAAGGCCCTCAGACCAATCTCCTCCGCTTTGGTAGGCACTTCTCTCACCTCATCAATTTCCTCTCATCTCCTGCTGCCCCTTCCCCTGCCCCTTTGGCTACCCTGCCCTCTCCCTCCTCCTCCTCTGTCCCTCCTAGGGCTCTTTCTCATCCGTTAGGGCATACCTCTGATCTGTACCCATCACCGGAAGGTCTTTAAGGGTGGCACCTCTCAACTCTCACTCTGCTGTCAAACACTCCTCTGGCATCTGCCACCTCCTTGAAGAACTAGACCTTGATGTCCTTGGTCGTACTGAGACATGGTTCACGGCCAGCCCTGTCACAAGCTTTGATACTCTCTTCCCTGATGGCTACAAGATCCTCTCCGCACCCAGATCCTACCGGTCGGTTGTGGGGGTAGCCCTGATCTTTTTTGAATGGATTCCTGCCTCTATCATTCCCACTCACACCTACTCCTCTTTTGAATGTCTTGTCTGTAGGCGCTCTCTCTCTCTCCTACCCATTCTCTTACTGTGGCTACCATTTACCAGCCTCCTGGTTAAATCACCTCATTTCTCTCTGAGTGGGTGGACCTCTTCTCCTCCCTCCTGGCCTCTACCACTCAACCCCTCCTCCTCAGTGACCTCAATATCCATTTAGACTCTCCTTGTTCCTCCTCTTTACTCTTCCGTGACCTCTTTGACTCCCTCTACCTGTCCATCCTCCCCTCTGGCCCGACTCACTCTGCAGAGCACACACTCGATGTCTTGATCTCCTCTGACCGCCTCTCGATCCCTCTGACCACTCCTCTCTCCTGGAGCGATCATTCCTTCCACTCCTCTCATCTTTACCTCTCTTCCGCCCAAGCCAAGCCTACGCCAACATTGCCACCTACCTTCTCGGACATCCGGCCCATGAAGCGTGTGTCAGTTGAGGCTTTTGCTGCAACCTTCTCTACCCCCCACAATCCACCTCTGGCTGACTCAAATCCTGACACAGCCCTGTCTCTGCTCCACTCTTCTATTGCTGCTACTCTTGATGCTCTTGCCCCTGTCATGAGGATCTGTTTGAAGTCCAAAGCCAAGTGCAATTCCTAGTATGACTCCGACCTAGCTACACTTAAACATACGTGTTGGGCGGCTGAGAGGAAATGGAGAGCTTCCTGTTCATCTTCTGACAAACTGGCCTGTCACCTGCTCCAAAGGCAATAACGACTCTCTGTCCTCACCAAGAAGAGAGTCCACATTCAAGCCTGTGTCTCTGCGGCAACTAACAACTTGGCTGAACTCTTTAAAATCTGCAAGAAGCGTGCCAACCCTGCTGCAGTCTCTACCCCTCATGTGGCCTCCCAGGCTCTTTGCAATGCCCTTGCCTCTCACTTCATTTCAAAAATCCCAGGACATTCTGTCCACCCTCTCCTCCCCTTCCTCTCCCCTCTCTCTCTGTGCTTGCTGACCCTCCTTCAGCCACCCCCACCCTCCTTCTCGTCCTTTCCTCTTTTCTCCCCGATGAGGTCGCTAAACAAGTCCGATCTATGAAAGCCTTGTCCAAACAGATTCATCCCGGTTCCTCTAAACCCATCAAGGACCACATTGACAACCTCGCTCTGGCCCTTGCCGATTTCTGGAACCACTCCTTAGCCTCAGGATCCTTCCCCTCCCCTCTGAAGCACTCCCTTGTGCATCCTCTTCTCAAGAAACCCATAGCTGATCCTTCTTGTCTGGCTAACTATTGCCCAATTTCCATTACTCTCTTTCTGGGACAACTCCTGGAAAAGCTGCCCATCTCTCTGCTTAACCTTCATTCGGATTCTGTTGGCTGTTTCCATGACCACCTGTCTGGCTTCAGAGATGCCAGAAGCATGGAAACTGCTCTTCTGAACATCCGTGAAGATCTGCTCTCCGACTTTGACTCTAACATTCCCTGTGTCCTCATCCTACTTGATCTCTCTTCTGCCTTCGACACCATCAACCATACTAATCTGGCTCAACCGTCTCTGTGATAAACTGGGTATCACTGATCAGGCTCTGGCCTGGCTGACCTCTTTCCTCTATGATCGACCCTCCCAGGTCCAACTTGTGTTGTTCCTATCATCTATCTCCCTCTCTACCTGTGGTGTTCCCCAGGGGTCTAACCTCTTGCCCTGGCTTTTCAAGCAATACCTGGCAACTCTCGCCCACTGCATTGCCATTTTCTGCTCAGATTTCCAGGCTACGCTGACGACACTGTACTCGTTTTCAGGTTGCTCTCGTCCACCTCCTCTACCCTCTCTCTCTCATCTCTGATTGCCTAACTGCCATTCAATATTGGTGTGCCACCAACAATCTCTGTTTGATTGCCAGCAAGACGGAGATCCTCCTCATCGGCACACCCTCACCATCCTTTCCCCTCTCTGGCTGGCCTCCCTTGACCCTCCTCCTACCCCAACCTGCGAGGCTAAGAACCTCGGGGTCATCTTTGACTCCAAACTTTCCTTCTCCGCCCACATCTCTGATGTCTCTAAAAAGTCAAACTTCCTACTGCACCTCCTCAGTGATACTCTGCCTTTCCTCGCCTTTCCCCAGAAGCTCGCTGTCTTCCAAGCTCTGGTTCTCTCTAGGTTGGACTATTGTAACAGCCTCTTTCTAAATTGACCTGCCTCTACTCTCCGACCCTCTGCAACTAATCCAGAACAGGACTGCGAGACTTGTCCTTGGCCTCAAGCCCTGAGATCGTATCTCTCCAGCTCTGAAATCTCTCCATTGGCTCCCAGTGGATGCAAGGATTAAATTAAAAACCCTCTGCATTGTCCACCACAAGGCTTTCTGGGGCCTGGGTCCAAAATACCTTCAGCATTCCCTCTGCAAATACCTCCCCTCTCGAGCTCTTCACTCCTCTACCTCTAACTCCCTCAGAGTCAGTTGTTTTTCAAAGAAACAAGCTGGGGTAGATCTCTATCTTCGGCTGAGGTCTCCCTCTGGAACAGCCTCCGTGCCACTCTAAAACTAGAGGAGAACCATCTCTGGTTCCGGAAGCAGCTCAAGACCTTCCACTTTGTTTCTGCCTTCTGCCTTCGCCCCGCCCCGTGCTTATCTGTTGTCTCTCTGCACCGTGCACCTGGCCACCCTCTATCGTCCGGGCCCAGATACCTACTCACCCTGCCACCCTCCCGCACTGCCTCCAGGCCACCCCTTGCACCGGGGTCTGTATCTGTACCCATACAGTCCCCCCTTTTTTCTTCCTGCACTTATCAGACCTACCCTGTCTGCTGCCTTAAACCCAGCACTTGCCACTTGCTGGCTGCACTACCACTGTTTGTAGCCTTTATAATTTATTTATTTATTATTACTTATCGGTTTCTCCTTTGTATCCTGGGAGGGGTAGTCGACTTTTTTCCCATTCTAGGTTTGGACCCACGTGTCTTGACATGCAAAGTGCTGTTGTCCAACAAAAGAGGACTGGCCGAATGTTCTTTGGCAGAGATCTTGTAGTACCTGCGTATCAAGTGTGAGCAGGGAAATTGGTTTGTTGAAGGGTTCTGGGCATCCATATCTGTGGCCAGGTTGACTGTTTGTATGTCTCGTTAAAGAGGATAAGTTTATTCAATTGTGCACACACTGTTAAGGGAAGTTTCCAGAAACTACAACTAGAAGACCACATAGAATTACTGAGCTACAAGCTGACCCCATTACATACCTACGGGCTATGTAATCTACAGAACAGACAGACTTATCTCTAGAGGGGAGGAGTAGCATTAATTGCCAAATAATTCATCCCTATCACACACACTACCATGCCTATGACTGGAAACTGCGACCTAATCACAGCCAGGATATCCCTCTCTGACACAGTCACCATGACCATATTTGTAGTCTACAGACCCCCTGACCCCATACTCACCTTTGAAGAGGATCTCCTGCAAGTAGTGGGCAACAACATCAAACCATTCTCCAGCATAATCCTCCTGGGAGATCTGAACCGTGGCCTCAACGACCTGTCTGATGCCCATGTGTCCAATATAGCCCATGCTCTCAGTGCCTTGGGCTTCCGGCACTGCATCCAAAACCCCACTCATATCGAGGGTCGCATCCTAGATTGGATAGCTGTCCTCAACTGCCAGACGACCATCCCAAATAACATCCCTTGCCTGTGGTCAGATCACCACATACTATAATTCATCACCACGCCCACAGAACACACTACCTACCCCCGCCCGCACTGCCCCCTGCTTGGACACGGAGCACACGCAAACTTACCAAAGAGAGCCTATTCCCCCTCCTGCAAGCCCATCAAGCCCAGAACCTGCACTCTAATGACCCCTCCATTCTGGCTGACCTCTACACTAGCAACCTCTCAACAGCAGTGGATACAGTGGCTCCACTTGCCCCCAGAAAATCCCAAACTGCCAAACACTCCAACTCCTGGTTCACCCCCGAACTCTTAGAACTACGCAAAACAAAACGCCTAGCCAAAGCAAATTGAAGAAAAATACTGATAGACTCCAAAAATATATATATTTGCTAAGGCCACCAAACAATATAGACTAGCGATTATAGCTGCCAAAACCACCACCTACAACCATAGAATTGCAAATGCCAAATCCAACACCTAAGACATGTTATCAATCTTACAGGAACTAGAATCCCCGGCAACCCTCCATCCTGCTATAGTCAAAGATGAGGCTTGGTGCTCATGTATCCAAACAGCCATGCTCGAGAAGATCAAAACCGTACACAAAAAAAATCTCCATTAAGGCAGCTCTACTCAAACCGTCAGCCATGCCAAAACCACTGCCCATAGGGACCACCCAAGAACCCAAGCAACTCCTGATGTTCTACTTAAAGCCTATCACCGAATCTGAAGCAGCAATCACCCAGAAAGGACTCTAAAACCCTCCAGGTGTAAAGGTGACGTCTGCCCAGCATCAATCATCAAGGACTGCGCAGACAGCTTGATCCCATTCATCACTAAATTTATCAATGCCTCCGTCGCTGCTGGCCAAGTCCCAGCTAATTTGAAAGAATCCTGGGTACTTCCCCTGATCAAAAAACCCTCGCTCGACCCCGCCTCCCCCAACAACTAACGACCGATCACCTCAGTCCCCTTTCTGCTCAAAAACCCGGATAGAATGCCTAGACCCAGATCCAACCATTTCTGGAAACCCACCACATCCTGGGCGCCCTTCAGTCCGGCTTCTGGTCTGGCCATAGCACTAATCAACCTCAAAAATCAGCTTGATGAGATCAGGGACCAAGGAAGCCTTTGGTCTGAGTTCAGACAACACAGACAACATCATTCTTTTAAATAGATAGAGTTCGGGCTAGAACTGCTTGGGTTGACCGGCTGTTAGTTCACTGTTCCAGACCTCCTTTATGCCTGGAAGTGCTGCTTTCTCAAGCTAGCAGGCACGCACATGAAAAGAGTGATGAGTGGCGCAGTGTGCAAGCAGTGTGTCTGGTGAGGACGTGAGGACAGACCGCTAATTCACCGCTCTCTCTGAGCATTACAGATTGTTACGTGGACCCTCCTGCTGCAGTCCGCTTTCTATTGCTCTAAGAAAACCTGAGTTCCACCTTCATGTAGACCGCGCATGCGCAGAGTGCTGCGCGGTGTGCAAGCAGTGTGTCTGGTGTCTGTAGTCGGGAGGAACGGTAAGCGGTCCTCCCCTTCCTTTTCCCCTTGCGGACCCCCATTAAAGAAACTGTGTCATCAGCACCACCAACGTACCTAACAGTACCCCTAATTTGTACAGCCCAGTATCTAAGCAAGGACAGCTTGAAAGGGGCAACAAACTTCGTTTTCCCCCTCTCCCCACCCCGTCCCCCTCCAATTTCCCAGACCAACCTAAATCAACATGGCCCCGCCTACCCCCAGTGAGGTCGAGTCGGCGAAACGCTGCTTGAGAAGCAGCAAATTGTCAACAGAAACCAGGGAAGGGAAGGGTGCACAGCCGCCTAGGTCCAGCCAGCAGGAACAGCAGTAGGAACAGCTTTGCCTGACCCGGAGAACCTGGAGGCAATAAGCAAACCCCAAGCGGCATCCCCCCAAATCCACTGCAGACCGCAGAGCTGACTGTGACACGGACTAGACCCGTGGATGGAGCCGAGGGTGCCGCGGCCCCTGTAACAACTTTGGCTGAGGTCCTGGCACCAACATTTGAACCACCAAAAGCACCGCCTCGCCAACTTGGACCATTTCCAACGCTTTCCTCTACCCCTGGCCGTTCCACCGTGTTGACGAGCGGCTCCCCGCCTGAGACTGTCGGAGGACGGCCTCGGCGGGGGTCTGAACAGCCATGGGATACTAATCTGCTTGCTGCGACAGACGTCGGATCCCCGAATTCACAACCTACGTGTGACCTACCACCTGCCTCCAATGGGGGAGCAAATGGGGGATTAGACGGGCTGGCACAGGCCCCTCTCTTAAGGCACTCGACTACAGCACAGATCCATAGCAGCAAGATCTCATCTACGGGCAATCTGCCCTTAAACACTAGCATGGACATGCCTATAAGAATGAGCTCAAATGACTCTTTGAATACTGATCAGGAAGATCAGTCGATCATACAAGAACTGCGGAGCACAGATGACGCCGTTTTTGAAACATGCGATGACGGAAAGTCCAATCATCCGGACTTCTCAGTGGAGTCAGTGGGGCTGGAGGAACAGGTTCACAACGTTGAGGAACCAGAAAACCCAGAGGAACCAGGAACCCACTACAGAGACTACAACAAAGTCGGTGGCTGACCCTCCAAACGTGCCAGGCGATTTGCAGATCAACAAAAAGGGGATCACTGGCAGCACTACAGGGAAAGTAAATCCAGCACCAAAGGGAACAAACCCAAAAGGAATTGTGAAAACAAAAATTGCATCAAACAAAATACTCATAAAAAAACACTGCAAGGTAGGCCCCAAAATACAAGGGGGGTCTAAGTGTTTTTCGACTCCACTGATATCGTCTTCCTTAAAAGAATACCTCTTGAAACAGCATTAAAAGAAATTGGATCAAGACTCAGAGTTACCAGATGCAGAGATCTTGGAGGCCATACAAGAGCCCCCTCCGGCGAACAAATCATGCAAAACTGACCAAAGCAGCCCCAGGCAGGACTCAAACCCAAAATCTCGAGCACAGAAGGCTCCTAACACCGAAGCCATAGCTGAAACAGCTCCCTGAAGTCTCTTTCAGATACTCTTATGCAACCACCTGCCAGCACTCGGACCCCGGAGAGCATCCCGGCCACAAACATCGAAAAGATGGAAAAAAGAACAGACCCTCCACTGGCGCATGGTGCAGTGCGCCCCTCAGTATCCAGCACACCTGTACTCGACCAGGCCAAGCCAGTAACAGGTCAGGTCCAAGTTGAGTAATGTTACACGTGGACTCGACCGCACTTACTAGGAAACGCCCGTGGAAACCCTTTGGCCCAAGTTGCGGGCTCAGGCCATCTACAAGAATTAATGACACCTCAAGAGAGTAGACACCAAGATAGACTCTCGCAGCAATCAAGTGATAGGGGTATACATACACCAGTCAAAAGTAGACAGCTAAGGGAAATCTCAGGATCAGCTCAAAAGGAGTCTCTAAGCAAAAAAGGGGACTTACTATCAATAATGTCAGCAGTAACAATTGCACTAAACCCATTTGGGAAACTTTACGAGTCAATCAATGAGGCCTTAAAAGACAATACTACAATGATAGCTACAATGACTGCTAAACTGTCTTTCATCGAAGGCTACCTAACAGCCTTCGAATCTAATGCCAACAAGACACAGGCGGCCTTGGAGGTAAAAATCACCAAACTTGAAGATCAGCTTAAGGAAGGTGCCCAATGGCACAAATCACCACTATTTCATCCTCCAAGGCTACTCAAACCACCAAAGGACTGATACAGAAGGACCTGGCCCCCATCTTCACAAAAATAACACCACGAAAAACAGCCACAATGTTGGAACCCAGGACACAAAAAGGGTCAACGGTGTGTGAGCCTCACCAGAGGCAATCACCGAAGAAGCGAAATCAGAAGAAAAAATCAGAAACGACCGATATATCAAACCAAACATTGGAAAAGCCACCTCAAGTGCTGCTGGTACCGAGTAATGGTAGCCGGGAAGAGAAAGAAAGGAGGCGACAGAACCAATAAGAGACCTACCTGCCACCAGGGCAGCTCATCTCGGACTTGATCAATCACCCAAAACTATAGAAGATTTCTAGGCTAACAGTGAACTGATGAATCTGTCCCAACATTTGGACACATCGGAGGAGTTATCGGCCTCATCATCAAAAAAATTAACGACCAACAACAAGCTACCCCCAGTAGCTCCTTCAAAGAAACCGCCGCCGTGTCAACATGTCGACCAGATCCAAACAGAAGGCGAGGACGAGAGCCCAGAGGTCCAGGCAGAACACGGCCGGAGTCGTCACTTCGGAAAAAAAAGGCACAACCAAACGAGGCCACTCAGCCAAAGAGAAGACCGAGAAAATGCACCTACGACCGGCAGAGAACATCGACCAAATACTTATCGAGCAACAACACCCATCGAGGAACTCAGGATGAAGCCTGATGGAAAGAAGCTGGACGAAAAATTGAAAGGAACCTCAATTTTTAAATTGGAGCAAATTTCATCTAAGGAAGGCTGCACGGTGCTGAACAGAAAAATGGTGTTAAAAACTTAAAAACCCTGGCTAAAGTCAGCACGCTTCGACACTTGACACTGAAGATTTTCAATTGGTTGAGCCATACCATCGGGAACATAGAGCCAAGGCTTACCTCCATATAAGAAATAAAGCAATACGTGAAATTTCCTCACATGTTACAAAAGATCTGCACCATTTGGGATTCAAACTGCAACTAGTACAAAAGCCCCAATCCGATCAACCTGAACAGGAAACTCGCAAGAGGGGTTCACCGAGGAAGTCCCACTACGCTTCGAGAACCGAAGCACTTTACAAACAAAACCGATGGCAAGACTCCCCAAGGCTGCGAATAGTTTGGCATCAGAACACGAAGACTCGATCTGAGGAAGCCCATAGAATGGAAGAGGTAAGGAACCACAAGCAACTTCCGAGACACATAAGCTCACGCACGATGAGCCAAAACTATACATCACACATAAGCCATCAAAGGCCTCTAGAAAGGAAATCTGACGGCCAGAATCGTTCTACGAAAAGTGAAAACCCAAAGATACACCAGACTGAAAAAACCACAAATGGTCCATGGAAGTGGCTAGCAGACACTTTTGGTCAAAATCAGAAGAGATAGCAGCTAACATCGAGTTCCCAAGGTTTCGCCAATGAGGTCAAAATATCAGCGACAAAGATCTCCAAGAATGATATGCCGATGGTGTCTTGGAACACAAGAGGGTACAGACATCCAACCCGCCTCAGCGACGTCAACTTGGGAACTTTCAACATCATATGCCTACAGGAAACCTGGCTAATTGATAAACCCACACTGGACGGGTTCGTAATTGAACTATCTCCTGCATCTAGGTCTCTGTTGGGAAGACTGTCCTCAGGCCTATTAACTGCTATTCGTATAGGCTCAGGGATAACACCGAAAACCAAATTATGGAAGCCTATGGCATGCTTGCCACTTTAACATCATGGCACCACTGCGACCTAGAACTCGACACGTGGACCACATCGGACTTGGCCATAATCAACCTTTATTGGAGAGAACAACCACAAAAGAATTCTGTAAATTTGTTGCAAACGCAATCAACGCAATTAATGTGCACCTCGACGTGGACATCATTATCTGCGGAGACCTGAATGCCAAATGCGGGACGACGACCACAACCCCAAGTGTATCATACCTTCACCCCCTCGCTGACGAAAGAGGCCTGGCGTGGTCAAAACTGATGAAATCTAGAAATGTTTACAATGTGGCAACAATACTAGAACCCGACCCCCAGATCCCTACTTGAGAAAGGCAAGAAGCATCTTCCACCCTGGACTACATCTTTATAACACATCTTTATAACACAAGGCCTGATTCCCCACATCATTTCTTTCAAGGTACAGAAAACAATCGAAAGTGACCACAACCTTCTACTGATGTCTTGGGGGGGTTCGGGCCCTGAAAAGACATTATACTCACCGGCCGTCGAATCAAACAAGTGGCAAAAACGGCTTCACCTCACTTCAGGAAACATAAGGGCTATAAAGGAAAAACTAAGCATGGATCCAGGCTCAACACTACCAGGTACGGTCGTCAAGAGACCTGAGTATTTATCTCCTCTGTTTCCCAACAGGGTGAGCTTCACAGGAAAGACACGGAAACAGCTTCAATACAACCATACTTTCGAACGAATGGTGGTCGCGAAGCGCCGTGAAATGAGAAACTTGAAAAAGTTTGCACTTCGCCACCAAACTGAAGAGGCCTGGATCGCATATGACAAGGGAGCGAAGCATTACAAATCGTGGATCAAACATTACAGTTTGACTCTTTACCAAAACGACACTGAAGCCATGTTGAACACCTGGGTCTCTAGAAACACAAGAGATTTCTGGACCTTATTGAAGAGCATAAACGGGCAGAAGGTGCCTTCACTCTCAAATGCAGTCTCAGAACAAAACTGGGTCACCCACTTTACTGACGTGTTTCGTCCCCCCTCAACTCCTGTAGTGAAGGAAACACTGACGAGCCATGAACCATGGATATCTCTAACAGATGTGAAAGATATCATCAGAGTAATTGTCAAACTGAAGTCTTCGAGAGCCCCAGGCCCTGATGGCCTGACTAACATAGACCTCAAAAGACACCCGGAAGAATGGGCGGCAGTGATTAGCGAACTCTTCAACCACTGCCAAAAATCAAAACAAATTCCAGAATCATGGACAGAAGCAGTACTGGTCCCAATCTTCAAAAAAAGATGCAGAGAAAACCCGGCCAATTATAGGCCAATTGCCCTGCTGGACATAATTGGCAAAATGTTCGTGAGACTGCTGCTCTCGCACTTTCAAAAATGGGCCAGAAGCTCACCCTCTGCCAATGTGTTTCAGACAGGATTTCAGAAGGGTGCCAGTACGGCAATTAACTTACTAGGTTTAAACATCATAAAAGCTAAAGTGAAAGCAGGCGCCCCAAAGGTCCATCTGGCGCTGGTGGACCTCTCGCAGGCTTTTGATATGGTGGACCGCAATAAACTTTGGACAAAACTGAGAACCTGGAAATGTCCCCCACCAGTGCTTGAACCAATAATGGCTTTACACAAAGCTACATCGATGCGTGTCTGATTGAGTCAGCAAGGTCAACTCTCAAACACCATTTATTCGGAACGAGGGGTCAAGCAAGGTTGCCCACTGGCCCCAGCGCTTTTTATCGCCTTCATTGGAGATTTCCAAGTCACTGAGAACAAAATTCGATCCTTCCCTCCTAAGGTTGGACCGAGCAAAGTCTCCAGATTGTGGTACACTGACGATCTGATACTCATGGATCAGACCAAAATAGGACTTCAACGTCAATTAGCGAAACAACAACCTGGAAATTAACAAACAGAAGACAAATGTCCTCCTTTTTTCCAAATCGACAAATGAAGGTAAAGCCTCTCCTGTGTGGTTCCTAGAAAACACAAAAATTGAAGTGGTGAAAGAATACAAATACCTCGGTGTATGGATCGATAACTCTTTGAAAGAAAGTAGCATGCAGAAATCCCTATGGGACAAAACAAGATATCTGACGGCACAAACAAGAGCCGTGGACAAAAAATTTGGAAAACTTTCGTGGATGCCGGCACTGCAATTTTACAAATCCAAAGTCGTGCCAGCATTAACTTACGGAATGAGCGCCAATTTAAATTTGCCAACAGAAATCTGGATCCAGCTTGAAGGTTTTCTGTGGAAGTCGGTCCTGGGACTTCCAAAGTCTGCACCTATGGCGGCAATTCGGCAAGACCTGGGCCTGTTGTCTCTAGCGTCAGTGGTGGAGCAAAGTGCAATGCAGTTGTACAGAAAAAATCTGCTGACCAATACTCTCCCAGTCTTCCACGTGGTAGCCGATGAAATAAAGAGCGGCGGATGCAAACCACTCAACACCTGGGTAAGAAAACTCCAAGGAAAATTGGAAGAGTTAGCCTGCACAGAAGAACTCCTGACCACAAACCCGGACAGAGTGAAGTACAAAATGGAGCAGCAAGATTGGATCACCACCAATGAAAAGATCCTGGCCTACAAGTCATTAAAGCACCTTCCACCTGGCCATAATAAACTAAAAACGCCATTGAAGTACTGTGAGAAATTTCCAGACAAGGAGCTGAGAAAATTCTTCATGAGAGCCCGCCTAAACCTGCTCCATACCAGGGAAATCTTGGCTATTAGATCACAAACTCCCATAGCTACATGCCGTCTCTGTGAAAATCACGAGCAAGTAGAAACGTTAAGACACCTCCTTACGACCTGTCCTGAAATGACCAAGGAAAGAGAGGCGTACTTGGCACCACTTATATCCTACCCGTCAGTGCTAAATAAAGAAATGGGATGCAATCGACTAATCGCAGGAGACTCGGCTAGATGGTCTCGGGCTGCAGCGAAACTCCTGGACATAGCACTGAAAAAGGCAAACTCTGCGAATGATAGCCTGTAATTAATCAAGGGCTACGTAAAAGAAAACAAAAAATGAACGGAGAAAAGAAAAATGAAAGTGGTGTCTTAAGTACCATACATAAACTTTGAAAGCCGAGCGTCAAAAGTTGTAAAAATCTTAAATGGTTAAACATAATAAAATTAAAAAAATTAGAAAAATTCTTCCCTCTTTCTGCTCCTGGATCCCTCAGCTGCATTTGATCTAGTCGAGCACCAGATCCTTTGCCATCATCTCAGGGATTTGGCCCAATTCTCGAGGGATGCCATTAGATGAGTGGCCTCCTTCCTCCAAGGCAGATCTACGAGAGTATTTGCAAAGAACTGTAGGGCTACACCGGCACCCATAACCAAGTCCCTCAAGGATCCTATGTCCCCCCCACCCTCTATAACATCTTCACTAAACCACTCTTTGACCTACCTGACTCAATCGGCATCAGTTACACTAACTATGCCGATGACACTCAAATTCTTCTCTCCCTATCTTGCAATTACGACGAAGACTCCCTAACACTGAACAAAGTTTACTCTATCATTCGACCGTCGATGACAATAAGACAGAGCTCCTTCTAGTGGGGCCACCGTTGGGCACAAAAAAAGTTAGACCCACAGCACACCTCCTTCTGCATTGATGGTCACCAAATTCCAGTACCGGCTTCAGTAAAAACACTTGGTATGTACCTTGACAATACACTCTCGCTCACATGCCAAGTGAATGCCATCGCCTCATCCGCGACCCAAACCACCAAACTGATCAATTCTGCTAGATCCTTCCTCTCCAAAGACAACTGCCTCACGATTGCGCGAGCCATTATAGGATCAAGATTGGATTACTGCAATACCTTATTTGCAGGCACCTACTCCCGAAACATTGCAAAACTGCAGGTAATCCAGAACAATGCCATTCGAGCAGCCCTCAACATCCCTAGACGAGAACATATCTCTGCCGCCAGGAAAAGCGTTCATTGGCTTCCAATCAAAGAGTGCTTTATCTTTAAGTCACTGTCTATCAGGCACAGATGCCTATCCAACTCTGCCCAGACTATTTATCACAGAAAATCATCAGAGACCAATCCAACAGACCCTGCAGAGCGGCCCACAGCAACAAACTACTGTAACCAATTTACAACAGAGCTAAAGCCAGAGGGGCCAGCTTCACATTTGCTGCCAATCAATGGAACCTGCTCCCGCAAGCTCTGAGAGCTGAGACCTCCTACTGGGCCTTCAGGAGGTCCCTAAAAACGTGGCTATTTGCGTACAGCACACTCACTGGTAATGAACTGCCACATGTTCCAAGATCGTGTAACTGGTTGTAACAGCGCATTGATACCTTTAGGTTTAAAGAGCTTTTTAAATGAAATAATGAAAAAATAAATGTGTGACACCTTCGGCCCATCCAGGTATTTTATCCAACATCACTTTGCATGCTGGGACATATGCTCATCCTTACCATTCTAGGGCCCCGCGTGCCCCAGAACGCACTGGTTGTGAGGTAGCACTAATAGCAACGGGCCAGCTGGTAGCTATAGGCTGAGGAGTACTCTGTTATTACTTGGGCTGAAATTGCCAGGAGCCCCATTGTGGATTAAATACAGGGCCTTCACAAGATGTTCACAACACAGTACTTGATACAAGTTTAGAGACATTTGAGAGATGCGCGTGCCCCTTCTAGAGTCTTCCACTGAAAGTGCCCCTCATTAGAATCTTTGGCTACAGCAATTCTAATAATGCGGAACACCCAAAATCCCGCAATTAGCTTGCAAACCTGGCATTTTTCAATTAGTCACTGAATGACATGAAACTGCCAATAAAGCAACCCTTGTAAGAAATACGCCTCCCAATCACACGCCATTTGCGCGAGCCCAGGGGCCCGTGTGTACCAGGAGAGGCTGGGTGCGTGAGATGCTGCGCCGGTTCATTTCTAGCTTTAAGCATCCCCCTGGCAGCCCATTTTGCGATATTACAAACTTGTAAGGAGTCGAGGAATGCCCCTGTTGTTCCCTACAGTTATAAAGCAATTAGCAGGACATATGTGCCAACATGTTCCTTTCCTGCCTTCGTTTCTCACTTCAGTTCTCCTGTCTTCGTTTTCTGCCTAATAATTACCGCACGGAGGAGGCAACAAAGAGTCGGGCACATAACAACAAACAAAAAAGGTCTGAGCTGCCAAATCTGTGAAGATGGCGCAATAGTTGTCTTCGGCAGCAGGGAGAACTTTAGGTCAAATCCTGTGCATTTTTATTGGGCCTAGTACCTACCTAAAGAGGGGTGCGGAATAACAAACCTGTAGGTTTTTCTTTGGTCTGTGTCACGAGGATGTTAGGTATGGAGCAGCTGCTCAGAGGAACTCCTCCCTACCCTGTACGTCAAATGCCGGAAGAAGGCAGTGAAGCAACACCTATGTCTGCGTTGCTGCCCCCAGACGGTGAGGGGCGGGGGCGGTTTTGGGGCTGCAATGCCCACAACTCAGGTTCAACGTTCCTAGCAAAGCCAACTCTGGGGATAGTGAGTTTTTGCCGCAGTAGATGTCATCGCGGTAGTAATCATAGAATTTTTTTACTACGGATTTTGCTGCAAATATATGTGGAGGGACATAAATTCGAAGAAATTACATAGCACCACGCTAATGCACACCCTCCTGTGCTGGTTGCAACAACAAAAACAGCCATGGTAAGGTGTTAAGGGCAAATAGAACCGCTGCTTCCTTCCTGCCCCCCCCCCCCACGTCTACTGCCACTCAAAAATGAGTCTGGGTGGTGGGTGTGCCAGACCTAGTTCATGAACAGAGCTGTTGGCTCTTGATGTCACTCCATGGTGATGTTACGCAGCAGCAACACTTGTCCATACGGTGGCATGATAGCCCCATGTTTGCACCCGCAACCCCCTCCCAGTGGCAGATTTAAGGCAAAAATGACAGAGGGCCCCCAAGTGGGCGGGTCCTGGAGGCAGGGCCCCAAAGTGGGCGGAGTTGCGCAAAGATGAAATTTAGGGACACATGATTCATTTTATTTAAGTTAATATTACAACAAGCAGAATTCAGGTCTGCTTAAATCTGCATTATTTCTTAACTATAATACATTAAACACTTGCAAGAGCAAAGGAGCGTGCGTTTCTGGCGAGAAGTAAACTGCCCTGTCAGAGCACCCTGGACCGAGCTGCAGTGAACAACTGGAAAGTGATTAACACAGAGTAATAGTGGGCATTGTGCACCAAGGGGCAGGCGTTTAACGCCAATTAATAGATTCATTGCCTCCATTACAGTGTTTCAGGTTTGACTGCAACGTGTGTCTCAGAGAGAGACTGGGAAGGGAAGGGGTGGGGCAGGGCACAGGGGCCCGCTCGCCATTTGTCTGTCTGCCGACCGTTAAGTCCGCCACTGCCCCCTCCTCGATAGGTTCCCAAATGCCAGATGCCCGCATCAAGGCGACCTGTGCACCTCCGGCAGCACATTGCTGGTCACGTCCATCATCCTCACAGATGAAACACTCTTGGAAGTGCAACATAGCACGTGTTTGAAGGTTCTCCAGAAGTATGCAGCGATGCGGAATGCGATTTTTCATCACTGTTCTGCTTTACTGAAAATGAAAGGCCCTGCTGCACTTGCTCGTCTGCTCTTATTCCCCAGTCCCCTTTACACCCTTTCTCAGACCCTGTGCCCATCTGGGAAATGCCTTCCTTTTTAAAAAGAGTACATCAAGATTCCAGTGATGACAAAAGGACACCACCAGCGCCTCATTTTGAACACAGACTCCTAGAATTTAAGACTTTCAAAGAAACTAATGGCAGTGGCAGAAGTGTACCGGAAAAAGCAGTGGAACTGTGTTCTCAGCAAGGGAGAGGGTAGGTGGAAACACAGTGCAACGAGTAAGAAGGAGTTGAGACCGGTGCATTCAAATAGTCTATGTGACTAGTAACTAAGTATTCCAACTTTACACTTGCAGAAGGACATGAATGGACTAATCCTCCATCTAGAATGGTGAATATGGTCGTAAAAATAAGAGGAATGGTAAACAGAACAAAATGAAAGTAGTGGTACACCGCTCCCGACCGTTTCCGCTCACTTCGATCCCTGACTAACGGATCATCATGTCCAGCCCAGGCGGTGGTACTTTCCTCATGCACTCATTCCCTTATGAAGGCAATGTTTGGAGCATTGCAGCCATTAACTCTGCAATAGGCCACTTTTAGCATTTAGGCGGTTAGGTAGCTTATATGCACTATATGTATCCCTAAATATCCTGCGTTATTCATTTTGAGGGGTGTGTTGGGGGGCCTTGCATCATCTGGGGAGGCCCGTATATCAGTTCAGGTTTCTGGATAAGTTTCCGCTCCCTGCGGTGCTAGGTGACCATTGATCATGCTTTTTTACTGGGCCCTTGTGATTGGATGAGTACCTGACCCCTAAGTGAGGATCCGTGAACTAATAGCCCGCCTCATTCGCTCTGTCCTTAGTGTGCTTTTAGGCATTTTGGGCCCACCTCTACGTGCATCCGGTGGAACAAATGATTGAAACTGGCACTTCCTTCAGTTCACTTAAAGATTTGAACAAATGAGCACAAGAAGTTATAGTCATTTTCTTTGTTGGGGAAATACTCCCATGTTCAGGCAGAGTACCTCTCTCTAACTACACCTGACAGCGAGCTGGTCCAAGACCAATCATTGCGTGCTTTGACATACTTCTTTCTAGGCCTTTACTTCATAGCCTCTTCTTTGTTTTCTCCATTTCTGAAGTGTTTTGATAGCACTATCTAGAGGCAACTCCTTTGGTTGAGTTTGAATACTGATGTATCTACTGGTGGTATTAACTTCAAGCAGGACACACAGGAACCACCAGAGAGCCAGGTATACCAAAGGTAAGTTTTCTTTATTTAGTTACAGCATCAACACGAAGGTGAGAATAGGAGATCAATAGTATGCTGCCTTCCACTCTGGCTCTCTCCCTGCAAGTCCCTTACCGTCAAACCAGCAACCCTCTCACTCACCACCTTCCATGCCTCACACCAACATTCCAAGCTCCACTCACAGACCCACAGCTCTCATACCAGATATAAACCATACATTTACTAGGATACAACACCATCCCCCTCCTTACAAACCAAAGGAAACTTTCCAAAATGCAAAGAAAATATCTCTCAAGAATCTGACCACCTTTGTCCTGGTCTGCCCCCCAGGACCTTGGGGCTGCCACCCCCAAGCACAAACTGCTCTCTCTGAGCAAACCCCACTAACAAACAAAACCCTCAAAACAAAACCTACCTCCTTCCGTAAGGGCCTGCCACACCCAAACCCTGAACTTGCCACGTCCAGGCACAAACCTCACCCCTATTGCAGGACACTACCGTCACTTGCACAGTGGGCAAAACCTACCTACTTCCAAAATCAATACAACATCTGGAAAACAACTAAAAGGTTTGACAACTTCTGCCCTAGTAAATAATTCTAAACACACAAACAAACAGCATCACCACCACTCTCCACAAAAATAAGCAAGACAAATATAGGATAGCCACTAACAATACAGAGATCACAAAAAAACATGACACAACCACAAAAGACTTGGTGTGCTAAAAAGGTAAGGTGCATAGATACAACCGTGCAAACACAGGAAATTATTACACAAATGTTGAAAAGATGAAAATGAAACACTTGCAGAATATTCCCGAAAACTCCAAACGTACACACAAGATGAAAAATGTGGTGCATTGCAAAACATAAATTTACAAAAAAATTAGTTTAGATGCACATGAGCGATGAAAAGTAAAATGTGCAAATCTAAACTCTCCCCAAAACTTTTAGAATAAATATTAAAACGGGTATCAGTGTGGTTCAACTAAGTTTAACACTGCAAACTCCCAAAAACACCACACTAACAAAACCTCCAAAACTGTGTGCCACCACAAAACAAAATTATGATAGCAAAATCAACTGGCGAGCCACTACTCCTCTTGAGGCATCGCCTGGCACCACAGAAAACCCATTAGGAGTGTAAAGTTCACTTCCAAAACAGTAACCTCCACCGTGAGGAAACAATTGTGCGATAACCTACAACGCACCATAATCTACAACATGGGCCCGTGCCCTAAAACTCTAACATAACAACTTGCGTAAAGACCTCCAATTACCTCATGGGCCCCTTGCCTTGGCAACTACGCCACTACCCAAAACCAAACGGTTTAACTAATAGCGCCTCGATGTCTATGGGCTGCAGTGCGCTCTATAAATGTAAATAAATAAATAAACTCCCCGGAGCACTCAACGTAAAGTGTCCTACCTCTGAAGGTTTTTCAAACTACAAACCGAAACCACACCTGGCCACAGTGTGGAAACCAAATCTGCTTCATATGCATGCAATTCCAGTACAGACTCATCACACAAAACACGTACACTACAACTACAAATGTGTCACACTACTCACGTGTACACACTACAACATCCACTTCTCACTACATTGCACTACAATTGCAGAACCCGCTGCTTACTGTGCGCACTATTGGGACACACAGCCAAAACTCCATTTGCACACACACATGCAAACTTCAACAAATAACCCATACTGCAATTCCATGATCTCACACATGCACTCCAAACTCACTGTCCACAAAATACATACACTATGCATAAATGCACATTAAAAATCTCCATCTGCTGAGTAAGGAATGTGCAGCGCCACCACCCATGATGGCAATCAGTCACCATACCAGGGTCGCCCATATAATCACCAAAAACATCTTGAGTGATTTCCATTAAACTCATAATTGAAACCCTCCCGCTTATAAACATCCCTGTAAAATTGCATTTCCCAAAAAATATTCGTGGACATTTAAATTTCAAAACCCAAAATGCCTAAATTATACTCCTGGCTGCAAATATCCTACCATAGCTACAAATTAATCATGTGCTGTCCCCATTTTAAAAGTTTGTATTTCCTTCTTGCTGTGCTTAAAATGTGCACCTCCTATTAAATTCGACAAATACACACTACACATAGAAACGCATACGACTTCATGGCAAATAATCTCTATTAATCTCCAACATAATTTCCATAAACTCTACCCGATAAAACATTAAGAAGCATCGTCAAAACTGTTTGAAATGCACCATCACAGTCAGAGCATCCATACACGCGCTGCACATGCCTATCAACTCGCATGTACAATAATGAGCATTTACTTAATTTCAACAAAAACCACTTCTAATCTGCAATTTAGCACTGAATTCATAAAACACGTCAAAACGTATAATTCTATGATATGCCTCTTGAAAACAACAACCGATTGTTCAAGTCCTCCTGCAAATTAAATGTGTAGTTAACATTTAAAATATTTAGGGGCCGATTCATGGGACAAACGTGCGCCGAAAATCTTGGCGCAAGCAGGCGCAAGCGCGAAAAAACAGGCGCACGCGTGCGATTCATGGAAGTCCCTGCGCGTGTTTTCCTCGGGATGTGTGCCAAACCCGTGCATGGCGCACACGTCACTGCAACATCCCGAATGGCGTGCGTGACGCGCACTGTGAAAGCGCACAACCTCGGCGCATACACCAGAAAGTGGGCGGAACACGGGGCATAACGCGCGGAATGGGGAACAACACGCGAAAATAAGGGCGTAACTGGGGATGTACTGCAGGGAAGCAGACGGAACGCCCACACGCACTCGAACCACACGTATTCATGGAATCAAATAGGGTAAAGCCGCGCACAGCCAAAGACACGCCCGCCACACGAAGGCAGGCGGTAGCGTCCCTGCGCATTACAAAAGTGCCAATATACAGCAATGATGAATGTCCCATACTGCGATTGGCACGAGAAAACCCCGGAAGGGGAAAGAAGTTCACATGGAAAAGTACTATATTAGTCAGAGTACTCAATTGTAAAAACTAGAGGCAAAGAAGAGGAGGAAGCTCAGACATAGATATTCACATTTTAATTTTTAATTTATTATCATAGTAAAATCGCATGATATATAAACATCTAAACATCAATGAAAAGGAAGAATTAATTTATGTATAAAATTGTTGTCAAATCTCATGCCTCGAAATATTCAGACACAATTAAACTACCACAATTCATAACCTTGTATTGATCGAGGTAAAAACATCACTGTCTCATTTATAAGTTGCATTCAAAGGATAGAATTGCTGTAAACCCAATTAATAATTGAGTGCTGATTGCAAACGAATGCTAACCAGGAAATAAAGTGCTGGATGCAAAAAAAATTGCTAAGTTCCAAACTACCACAATTCATAACCTTGTATTGATCGAGGTAAAAACATCACTGTCTCATTTATAAGTTGCATTCAAAAGATAGAATTGCTGTAAACCCAATTAATAATTGAGTGCTGATTGCAAACGAATGCTAACCAGGAAATAAAGTGCTGGATGCAGAAAAAGTGCTAAGTGCCTACTGTACATACTGTGCATAGATGATCTTGAAATATCAAAACAGTTTCGGCGAATTCAGCCTATCTGGTTCAATTAAACGAACCAGTAGTCGCCTTCTTCAGGGCGCACTATGTATTACAGATATAAACCTAGAACATACTAATGCATGAGTATCGATATATCATTCAGTAGTTCTCGTAGATAAAATCTTTGTGTAATTCATAAGGGCTTGATTGTGGATCTGGAGTCTGTTTTGAAGACGTAGACCCTAAGTTGGTCCAAGATAGTGGTGCCGCAAAATAATTTTGATTCGATCCGCCACCCGAGCTGGACTGGTGATGCAAATTAATTCACATCTTAAAATGATTTGAACTCTTGATCGAAGCCGTAAGGGACCCAGTTCTGGAAAAAAGGATCAGGAATGTTCCCACTGGGCTGTCCGGAATATTCCAAAATCGGTGTAAGCTCAAGCCGGGAGAAGAGGCCAACGGTTTCGGGACCGTAGAAAAAATAGCCGTGGGTGCAAACCCCGGAGTACGCCTTTACTCTCGCCTCTGTAGACGGCCGCTGGAATCTCGCGAGGCGTACTCCGGGGTTTGCACCCACGGCTATTTTTTCTACGGTCCCGAAACCGTTGGCCTCTTCTCCCGGCTTGAGCTTACACCGATTTTGGAATATTCCGGACAGCCCAGTGGGAACATTCCTGATCCTTTTTTCCAGAACTGGGTCCCTTACGGCTTCGATCAAGAGTTCAAATCATTTTAAGATGTGAATTAATTTGCATCACCAGTCCAGCTCGGGTGGCGGATCGAATCAAAATTATTTTGCGGCACCACTATCTTGGACCAACTTAGGGTCTACGTCTTCAAAACAGACTCCAGATCCACAATCAAGCCCTTATGAATTACACAAAGATTTTATCTACGAGAACTACTGAATGATATATCGATACTCATGCATTAGTATGTTCTAGGTTTATATCTGTAATACATAGTGCGCCCTGAAGAAGGCGACTACTGGTTCGTTTAATTGAACCAGATAGGCTGAATTCGCCGAAACTGTTTTGATATTTCAAGATCATCTATGCACAGTATGTACAGTAGGCACTTAGCACTTTTTCTGCATCCAGCACTTTATTTCCTGGTTAGCATTCGTTTGCAATCCGCACTCAATTATTAATTGGGTTTACAGCAATTCTATCTTTTGAATGCAACTTATAAATGAGACAGTGATGTTTTTACCTCGATCAATACAAGGTTATGAATTGTGGTAGTTTGGAACTTAGCAATTTTTTTTGCATCCAGCACTTTATTTCCTGGTTAGCATTCGTTTGCAATCAGCACTCAATTATTAATTGGGTTTACAGCAATTCTATCCTTTGAATGCAACTTATAAATGAGACAGTGATGTTTTTACCTCGATCAATACAAGGTTATGAATTGTGGTAGTTTAATTGTGTCTGAATATTTCGAGGCATGAGATTTGACAACAATTTTATACATAAATTAATTCTTCCTTTTCATTGATGTTTAGATGTTTATATATCATGCGATTTTACTATGATAATAAATTAAAAATTAAAATGTGAATATCTATGTCTGAGCTTCCTCCTCTTCTTTGCCTCTAGTTTTTACAATTGAGTACTCTGACTAATATAGTACTTTTCCATGTGAACTTCTTTCCCCTTCCGGGGTTTTCTCGTGCTATTTTGTTGTTTCCCAGTTCCATGGTTTAGGGGTTACCCATCCGTTGTGATACACCATACTGCGATTGGGCCTGTGCGAGCGGGTCACGTGTATTTCGGGGGTGCGCGGCGAAGTTTCACACGCGATTGAGCGGGGTACGTGTATTTTCGGGGGTGCGCAGGAAGTTTCACACGCGATTGAGGGGGGTATGTGTATTTCTGGGGTGCGCGGGAAGTTTCACACGCGATTGCGCGGGGTACATGTATTTCTGGGGTGCGCGGGAAGTTTCACACGCGATCGACCGGGGTATGTGTATTTCGGGGGTGCGTGGGAAGTTTCACACGCGATTGAGCGGGGTACGTGTATTTCTGGGGTGCGCGGGAAGTTTCACACACAATCGAGCGGGGTATGTGTATTTCGGGGGTGTGCGGGAAGTTTCACATGCGATTGAGCGGGGTACCTGTATTTCGGGGGAGCGCGGGAAGTTTCACACGCGATTGAGCGGGGTACGTGTATTTCGGGGGTGCACGGGAAGTTTCAAACGCGATAGGCCTTGGGCGAGCGGGGTACCACTCACCGTCTGCGTGTAGAAGAACGCGTAGCCAACACCCACCCGCTGTGAAGTAATAGCGTGTGAACCCCAATGCCAGGGAAACACACGCACCGCACCCCACGGAAAGCACGTACAGAGCAATGGAAATCCACGTGGGACCTTCAAGCCCTGCCAGGGCAACGCCCGTGCGCGATACGTCACAGACGCGCTTACGCGCTAAGGGCCTTTGGTCCAATGAAATCGAGTATGCGTGCAGACGCGCTTACGCGCTAAGGGCCTTTCTTCGAATTACACGCTGATGTGCAATTTTTTCACGTGCCCAATCACTCCGTATCAAGCTGGCCACGCGAAAACACACGGAAGACCACGCTCCTACCCAAAAGGCCGAATCACTGCCCCCCAGAGCCCCGAGCACGCTCCCACCTGCCATCTGCTGCTGCCTGACTGCCTGCTACCCTCATGCCCTGCCATTTGGTGCCTGCACATCAGCCATATGCAGGGGTCCAGTTGCGGTGCCCACCCCTGCTGGAACAGAAGACTCCCGACTGGGATACCATCGCTCCACAGCCCAGCCCCAGGACCCAGTTGCCCACCCACACCTGCCTCGGGGGTCGCCATGTCGGGGCAAACACCATCTGAGACCACTGGCGACCCCCAGCCAGAGGGGCAGAGGGCCACCAGCTTCAGTCAGAAGGAAGTTGGTGTCCTGGTGGAGCTTGTCCTGGGGCATTATGATGCCCTCTTTGGATCATCACGCGCCAACAAGGAAGGACGGGACAGGATCTGGGACGACTTTGTGGTTGCCATCAATGCGGAGAGGGTGGCAAGCCGCAACATCAAGCAAGTCAAGAAGCGCTGGGAGGACTTGAGGTCCAGGACCCTCATAAAGGCCCGGCGCCTCGTGGAGGGGGGCCGGGGCAGCATGAGTACCATCCAGATGAGGGTCCTGGAACGCGTACGCCCAGTGCTCCATGCCCAGATCCTTGAGAGGCAGACCCGTGTGGAGTCGAGCGGTAAGTGGCCAAGCATTGCTGTGTGAGACAGGGCATGTTGCAGTGTGCTGGTTGTCTGATACTTGCCTGTATGTGTGACATAGGCCATGTACGCATGTGTATGTGCAGGGACATCATGGTCATGCATATGAGACCAGTAATGTGTGAACCACACGGTTGGTGCATGTGTTTTAAATGCAACATGGGGAGCCCTATGCGGAATGGACACATGAGAGCATGCCAGTCTCTGTTCCTGGACATGGGTGGGGGTGAGGGATGGGTGCTGATGCCATGAACATGTATGTTGTCCATGTCTGTGTGTCTGACCTGCGTGTCTGTGACTTGTGAATGCCATGGATGCATGACACATGTCTGTGACAATGTTCAGATTCACTGATGCAGCCTAGTTATCCTTGCATCCACTGGGGTGTACGAGGCCAGATGGATGAAACTACGGTGAAGTGTGTGCATGTGATAGGCATGACCCATGATGCATGTGAGTTCCAAAACAACATTGTATGTTTCAAGAGTCCCTTTGACATGTATGCTAATGTCCATAGCATGCGCCATACCTGTTACTGCATGTGTTTTGCCTGCACTGACCCATGTGTTGTGGAGGGACATGATGTAAGTGATCTTTGACAGTGCCACTCATCTGCTATTGCTTCCTGTCTAGGGGACCATTGTACAGTACCCTGATGCTTGTGTTCTATGTCTCCCTCTACACAGCGCCAAGTGAAGAAGAGGGCGGAGCCATCCAGGTTGGTGGTTTCCACAGAGGAGGAGGAGGCCGCTACTGAGCTGCACATGGGGCCTAGTGGGGGCATCCCTGCTGGTGCAAGTGCTGCAGTCCAGGGGCAGGGGCAGGAGGCAGCACAGGTCGCCGTGGAGGGGCCTATGCATGTCACTGTCCCTGACACTGTGACTGCCCCCCCATGCACCAGCAGGGATGCCCCATCCCAGGCCGTATGGAGAAGGTCCTGATTGGTGTCGCGTTGCGCACGTGTGACATTCGTGATGATGTGCGTGCTTCCAGGGGGGAGCACGCACATCATCACGAAGAGCACCGTGCCAACGTGGCCCAGTTGGGAGCGGCCATGGTCGGGGGTTTCGTACATGTGTCGGCCACTCTGGCGACCCTCTCCTCCTCTGTGGAGGCTATGCGCCAGTCGTTCTCCATGCCGTCTTCCGGCCCAGATGCCACCAGGGCCCCCTGTGGACCTGCCCCGACCAACGCAGCCAACTCGGTGGGGATCCCATCCCTGCCACAGTCAGGAGTGGGAGGTCCAGCAGGGGTGGACAAACCAGCAACTGGACCCCAGCAGATGGAGGATGTGAGGGCATCATCGGGGAGGGCACGTGCACAACGGCGTCAGTGGATTCCATCAGCCTGGATGCCGTCATGCTGGCAGAGGCAGTTGCGTCGGAGGCAGCAGCAGGCTCGACGTGGGAGGCATCATGGTCTTCAACATCAGGGGGGCAGGCATCGGCCGGAGGGCAGGAGAACCCTGGAATGGGAGTGTCTTGCGTGTGGGAGCGGTTGGGCCAGCAGATAGGTGCGGAGCGGCGGCGGGCGGAGGAGGAACGGCTCACAATGGTCAGGGCGGAGAACTCCATGCGGAGGGCGCTGAGGTGGGCTGAGTGCCTCGAGGGTATTCGCAGGGAGTTGGAGCTGGACACCGCATTACCCTGCAAGACCTCGGGGCCAGGGAACATGTCCGCCTCCAAGCCATTGAACAGGAGTTCGATGATGCCCTGGCCCATGACATCAACCAGTGAGCCGTCGGACTAGCCCGCCGCCTTTGTATATAGTTATTTAGGTTTAGGTTTCATTTCTTTATTATTATGATTTGGAGTCCACAAACTTTGCTCCACTTTTTGTATATAGTTGTATTTTAGATAGGGTTCTTGGTAGGCTTCATTTGCTTTTGGGATAATGGACCCTTCAGACTTTCGTTTTCAATTTTCAGGACATGTATATACTTTCTTTTAGTCATATTCACATGGAGTAATGTTTTTTTATGCTTTCCATCTTTGGATTTCTTTCTATGGACTTTGGGGATGCACCACTTATTTTTTTCATGTTTTGGATTTCTTTTCTTGCTTGGATTTGACTTTCTTTTTCTTATTTCAAATATTGTTTCTTCATTTGCATGTGTGCTTTTCATTTTGACATTTCTTATACTTTTTAATACATTTCTTTATTCAACATTATTGGTGTGGTGTACAGTGATGATTTTGGTGTATGTCTCCATGAGCATTGGCACAGTCATGTGTTGCAACTGTGTGGCTCTGTAGGACATTTGCTGATGGGCATGCTGGTTCTTTTCAGACTATCATGGAATGGGTGATTTACTAGGGAGTGGGTGCAGTGGTTCGTTGGGTGTTTGCACTGGGGGGTGGAGGGGTGGGATTTGGGTTGGCATTAGGGCCATGGGCTTGTATAGTCATGGCGTGGTGTTTGGGGGACATGAGTGGGGGCCTGCTGGCAGGTGCCCCACACTGCTGGGGGTGGAGGTGCAGGGGGACATGAGTGGGACATGAGTGGGACATGAGTGGGGGCCTGCTGGCAGGTGCCCCACACTGCTGGGGGGTGGGGGTGCAAGGGGACATGAGTGGGACATGAGTGGGGGCCTGCTGGCAGGTGCCCCACACTGCTGGGGGGTGAGGGTGCAGGGGGACATGAGTGGGACATGAGTGGGACATGAGTGGGACATGAGTGGGACATGAGTGGGGGCCTGCTGGCAGGTGCCCCACACTGTTGGGGGTTGGGGGTGCAAGGGGACATGAGTGGGACATGAGTGAGGGCCTGCTGGCAGGTGCCCCACACTGCTGGGGGGTGGGGGTGCAAGGGGACATGAGTGGGACATGAGTGGGGGCCTGCTGGCAGGTGCCCCACATTGCTGGGGGGTGGGGGTGCAGGGGCACATGAGTGGAACATGAGTGGGGGCCTGCTGGCAGGTGCCCCACACTGCTGGGGGGTGGGGGTGCAAGGGGAAATGAGTTGGGGATCAGTAGTGCAAGGAGACATGTGCCTTTGCTGGGGGGCATGCCCATGTTGGGTGGGCTGCCTGCGGGACATGACCAGGGGTGCAGGGTAGTCCCCTGTGGTGTGGGCTGCTTGCAGGGGCCGTGGAGGGTGTACAGGTAACACCTGGGAGGACCCACAATGCCAAATCACGTGTAGGACTCCCCGGCACCCCCGAAATACACGTACCCTGCTGAAATCGCGTGTGAAACTTCCCGCGCACCCCTGAAATACACGTACCCTGCTGGAATCGCATGTGAAACTTCCCGCGCACCCCTGAAATACACGTACCCTGCTGAAATCGCGTGTGAAACTTCCCGCGCACCCCTGAAATACACGTACCCTGCTGAAATCGCGTGTGAAACTTCCTGCGCACCCCTGTAATACACGTACCCCGCTCGCACAGGGCCAATCGTGTGTGAAACTTCCCGCGAATCCCAGTAATACACGTACCCTGCCGAAATCGCGTGTGAAACTTCCCGCGCACCCAGGATATATACGTACCCCGCTCGCACAGGGCCAATCGCGTGTGAAACTTCCCGCGAACCCCAGTAATACACGTACCCTGCTGAAATCGCGTGTGAAACTTCCCGCACAACCCTGAAATACACGTACCCTGCTGGAATCGCGTGTGAAACTTCCCGCGCACCCCTGAAATACACGTACCCTGCTGAAATCGCATGTGAAACTTTCCGTGCACCCCTGTAATACACGTACCCCGCTCGCACAGGGCCAATCGCGTGTGAAACTTCCCGCAAACCCCAGTAATACACGTACCCTGCTGAAATCGCGTGTGAAACTTCCCGTGCACCCCTGAAATACACGTACCCTGCTGGAATCGCGTGTGAAACTTCCTGCTCACCCCTGAAATACACGTACCCTGCTGAAATCGGGTGTGAAACTTCCTGCGCACCCCTGTAATACACGTACCCCACTCGCACAGGGCCAATCGTGTGTGAAACTTCACGCGAACCCCAGTAATACACGTACCATGCTGAAATCGCGTGTGAAACTTCCCGCGCACCCCTGAAATACACGTACTCTGCTGGAATCGCGTGTGAAACTTCCCGCGCACCCCTGAAATACACGTACCCTGCTGAAATCGCGTGTGAAACTTCCTGCGCACCCCTGTAATACACGTACCCCGCTCGTACAGGGCCAATCGTGTGTGAAACTTCCCGCGAACCCCAGTAATACACGTACCCTGCTGAAATCGCGTGTGAAACTTCCCGCACACCCCTGAAATACACGTACCCTGCTGAAATCGCGTGTGAAACTTCCCGCGCACCCCTGAAATACACGTACCCTGCTGAAATCGCATGTGGAACTTTCCGTGCACCCCTGTAATACACGTACCCCGCTTGCACAGGGCCAATCGCGTGTGAAACTTCCCGCAAACCCCAGTAATACACGTACCCTGCTGAAATCGCGTGTGAAACTTCCCGCGCACCCCTGAAATACACGTACCCTGCTGGAATCGCGTGTGAAACTTCCTGCGCACCCCTGAAATACACGTACCCTGCTGAAATCGGGTGTGAAACTTCCTGTGCACCCCTGTAATACACGTACCCCACTCGCACAGGGCCAATCGTGTGTGAAACTTCACGCGAACCCAGTAATACACGTACCATGCTGAAATCGCGTGTGAAACTTCCCGCGCACCCCTGAAATACACGTACCCTGCTGAAATCGCGTGTGAAACTTCCCGCGCACCCCTGAAATACACGTACCCTGCTGGAATCGCGTGTGAAACTTCCTGCGCACCCCTGAAATACACGTACCCTGCTGAAATCGGGTGTGAAACTTCCTGTGCACCCCTGTAATACACGTACCCCACTCGCACAGGGCCAATCGTGTGAGAAACTTCACGCGAACCCCAGTAATACACGTACCATGCTGAAATCGCGTGTGAAACTTCCCGCGCACCCCTGAAATACACGTACTCTGCTGGAATCACGTGTGAAACTTCCCGCGCACCCCTGAAATACACGTACCCCGCTCGCACAGGGCCAATGGCGTGTGAAACTACCTGCGAACCCCAGTAATACATGTACCCCGCTTGCTGTGCTGGTACAGGGTTAGGGCAGCCTGCAGGCTACATGTTAGGGTCATGTAGACCTTGTCCTTTGTTGACCTCGGGATCAGGGGATTACTTGAATCGGCGATGTTAACCTACAAGTATACAAGAACAATAACGATATTTGAACATGACATGCAAAACATCTGTTTGACCTGTATTAAAACAAATATGTAAAGAGTGTAAAGTTAAACCCAGAGAATAATAGTGTTCATTAGTAAATATATTAAGAAGTAAACCGCATGCACAAGATATGTAAATTAGGAACGAACCTGGCACGAACCCTAGCCCAGTACATGATTAACTTGTAGGAGGCTGGACATCGTTTTGAAGAAACTGTATAAATACGCTGATGTCCAGCTAGCAATTCCTGTTCACTACTCACATTGAACCTGCTGGTGGTCTCTGTGATATACTGACGGCCAAATAGCTATTGTGTACTTTGTTTTGTAAACTGTACAGTATTGCAATAAAGATTCTGGTAATCTTTACAAGCCTGTGTTGGTGTATTTCTCTTTGCATGGTGTAAAAGCCTTAATATTGTATCTGATTCCACACCCTGCCACACTTCTTATCGTAGGTGTCCCCAACAGTCTGCCTTTGGCTCCTTTTCTTCACATATGTCTCTCAACAAACTCATTTCCAGTGGCTTCTCATTTCATCTATATACAAGGATACCCAAATCTTCTTCTCCTTCCCCTCCTCGTTCCCCGAGCTGTCCTCCCCATCCATGAATGAGACTCTCCAGGAGTTTCCTTTTCGGTTCTATGTGTTAAAATGGCGGCAAAAATTGCCGTTTACACAAAAAATCACAGCAAAAAGGCAGTGGTTTCGCTGCTGCAATCCATGTAAAGGATGCGGGGGACACCCCTGCAACCCGCAGACCCATTATACCATTTAAGGGGGCGGGGGCCACCCCCGCAACCCCTGCTCCCCTTAAATGGTATAATGGGGTACACCTTTACCGGGTCAAACCACAGCATTTTTGCCGTGATATTTTGTAAAGGCGATACTTTTACGCAATTTTATTACTGCATACCTTCTTTTCCATCCCATAAAGCTTTCTGGCATCTGTGAACTCTGACCCTGAGACAAGAACAAAGGAACGAACGCCCTGGTGGATTTCACAGCCATCTTTGTTTACAGGTTACAAGACACTCTGGAAAAGCACACACAGTAATTCTGCATTCCCCTTCTTATGTAGGCCGTTTTGAATGATGCAACACCCCCATGCAAATTACTACCTTGTCAAAGCATATATCTGATAAGTCCTTTTATCTAGAGAAAAGCCCTCCCTATGTTTTGATACAGTGGCTTATCTGTAACTCACCAAGCCCTCATTAGCTCATACTTGGCAAACACTTGCTGACTGACGCATAGACTAATAAGCTTATTTTAGCCCCAGCCAAACACAATTACACATTCTTCAACTCCTGCCAAAAACAATTATAATCACATGACTTGTCAGTTCTTATCTACTCTTCGAGGTTCTGGCAAGTTTTAGGGCCTCATTACACGGTAGGCGGTATTTTACCGTGTCCGCCTTGGTGGATGGTGGAATTACCGCCCTACTCCAAGGTGAGTGGGTGCGGTAATTCCCCATTCACCAAGGCACTTCCCCATTCCCATTTCTGCCACCATAGGGCATAATGGGAATGGGGAATACGCTAATTACGGTACCGCAAATTGCGGTACCGTAATTAGCACCAAGGTCCCTTTGCGGCACCCTATTTTAACGGCTGGTAAAACCAGCCGTTAAGGTCGGGTCCCGCAAAGGGAACTCATAGTAAGGCTTTAAGGGTTTACCGGTATCGGTGACCTTACTGGTACCGGTAAACCCTTAACACCTACCGTGTAATGAGGCCCTTAGTCAGTGTCTCATACCGTGGAAAAATTATGCTGGCAAGTAATGCTGCCAAGTAATTCAGCTGGTTTTGTCAATTGGTCTTCAAAAGTGCATCATGCCCTTTCTCATTATGGGCCTTGTCTGGTTTTCCTGCCAAGTTCCAAATCTAACCTCCCAGCCATGCTTATCTTACAACAAGATGCCGCCAAAGAACATTCTTTTATCAGCATGAGTCGGGATTTTCTCACCTGCCCTTAAGACACCATTTTGTGCTTTGGCATCCATTTTGACACATATTTCAATCTACCATTGTGCTACCATACAGGGAATCATTATTTTCTTTAAGCATTTCTCATTTTTGATCTCTTTTTCAGAATATATTTTTACATATTCATAATATGTGTGTAATACTTGAGACACTCTTGCTGGGCCATTCTAACCCAAATATGTGATGTGCACACATTTTTATCTTAAAATAAAAGTGCTATAATTCTGATTTCTGCAATACTAGAACCATTAATCTGCCTATCATGTTATCTGTACTCGGTTTGAGGGGGGCAGTGGTCTGGCACCCCTACACAATACTTAGTTGCTTGATGGATAACTCTCCTTTATCCCAGCCTCCACTGCCACATGTTAATCCTCTCTTGTATATCATGTCCCCTGACCTTATCCCTCATCCCCAAGGATCAGAATCTGCTACATCAGACAGTTTTAACCTCCTAAACATCTGTAAAAATCTATTCCCATCTTACCTTTCACTCTAGAAAAACACTCCTCATTGGAATACCCTTCCTCTCCTTTGCTCCTCTCGACAAGGTATTGCTACCCTTATCCGCTTTCCCCGCCACCTCCATGTACCACCTCCACAAGGGTACTCTATGCATGCAAAATTGCTCTCCATCCAAATCCTTTCTTCTTGTGTTTTAATCCAGCTTTGGGGTACCCCCTCTACCACTTTCCTGCCTCAAGCTAACTCCAGCTAATCAGCTCCTCGTAGTCTACACTACCAAGCGCTCATGAACATAACCATCCCCAATTCACCCTCTGCTGCCTCCGGCCTTTGCTACTTCACCCTCGGATCCCAATCATTGGCACTCCCTCTCTCTGCAATTAAGAACATTCCAACAGTAACTGGCTTCAATATTAGCCTTAAGAACTGTCTTCTCTCCCAAGAAATAGCTCAAGAGAGCAGTGGCACCACACTCAATGCCTATCCCAACTATTCGGAGCCACCATAACCACTGGATTTCACATGTAATATTCTGTAAACACTGAAGAGGGATATAAAGTCTGTCTTATGCTGTAAACATATACTGTTTCCAACTCCTTCCCAACCACAACCAGTTTAATGTTTCAACTACTATATCATGACTTTGAACATTTTTGTAGCGCACCCAGCGATCCAGCCATCAACACGTGTTGTGCAGAGCTTCTTGATGATGTACTTTTCCTTTTTTTAAAGATACAAAAATATATGAATAACAAATATCTGTGAAAAGTGAGTGTCTTGAAAACACCCTGCTCACAAAGGAAGATGATGTATCAATTTTCCAAACGTGACTTTTGCTCCATTTACAAATGCAGTTCAACCATAATTTGGAATAATCCATTTGTGAGATTGAAGGATACAACGATAGTCAAGGGAAAGCTGGATCTTCAAAGGAGTGCGGTTCAGGGTCCAGTTTATGCACAATGACAAGATCAGTTTAGAAAATCCAGCAGATGCACAACATACCAGACAGAGATATCAGGAATCACATGCACCTGAAAAGGGATCTAGATAAAAACACCTGCACCCCCTCAGTGTCCAAAGGGCACCCATTCTTGCTGAGTGAACCTGTTAAGCAACATTTTGGAAGGAACCACAGGAAACTAAAAGTTTCAAATGGGTACAAGATGCAGAGCTTAGACAAAACGACGGCATTTGGGAAGTGTAGGCCAGATTGGTGTGACAAAGTGATATTTGTGATATTTGAGGAGACGCGGTCAGAGATGCTTTCAAACAATGTTAATATTTATCAGAATTCACTTCTAAGGTAGAAACAGATCTTGCTCTGTATGTTCTGATGTCTGAGTAAGTTGTGCTTTCTGCCCAAATGGGTGTTGGAATTGTGGTTTGGTGGATGTACAATATTGCATTGCGTTGTTCATTGCAGTGCAGTCAAGCTCCAAGATGATGTAATGGAGTGGATAAACATGTCTGAAACCAATAAGAAGGTCCCGGGTTTGGGAGTTGGGTTCACTCATGCTTTTCGTCAACACATAACATATATACATCTATTCCCTAGTGGCTTATTTCCTACAAACAAATGCTTTGTGTTGCACTATTTTGTTTCATCATGAATTTTTCAATTTATTATTAATCAAATTGTACCAGCTTTACACATTTTGAAAACGTATCCTTGCTGTAAAAGAGGCAGTTGATCTCCTTACATATATTCAGTTTTTACACAATGACAATGTGACAAAAGAGAAATGTCAATATTCTGGTCAAAACAAATCAAACACACATACCAATAATTAAAACCCGCTTTTCTATCCTAAAATTTCGGAGACTCAAGGAGACTCTTTTCCCAACATGTTTTAGTCCTTTTAGTTGGAATTGCTTTTGAAATATTACATTTTTCAGAGCAGCAAATGATCACCTAGGATAATAAATCGAATAAATGAATTTTATGGATTGAAAGGTCAAAAGAATTTGAAGCCACCTTTCTTCTGTGTTCATACTATAACTAAAACAGTGTAAACTACCAGTTTCATGCAGTTCTGGAGTGAACAATGCTTTAATTTCTGCTTGCTGTTAAGTACAAGCTCTTGTAAGTAAGGGAGCGCTGAGGGCGAGAGAGACCATAAGGTCATGTATAACATGATTTGCCCACATGAGCTATGGATATCTACATCCTCTATCCAGCTATCATCCACCTGACTATCAATATCTGTCTTCATATTAGACTACTGACATCATCCTCTGGCAGTTCTTGGATTACATTAGGCAATCGGGGTGCAGGCACACTCATCGTTAATTCATACATTTTGGGGATGTGGCCTGCCAGCCTCCATGAACTTCCTGGTGCTACCCGGGTGGAGCATGAACACTGCTGATAAGTGCAAGGGGCCTGAGCCCTTCACGGGTACCTGCAGCTGAGTGGGGTTCAGATGGTGTGCGGCACTGGTGGATGGTGTTTCGGGAAGTTATCTGCACTCCAAAGGGATTAAAGCTGCTTGAGATGATCGGTTCCGGATGACGGAAATATAAAATGGTGGCTGCCCAAGGCTGCGTGCAGTGAGAGCCTGCACATTTGGTGACCACAGTCTGAAAACATTTTGCTTTCGGTTTGAGGTCCATAACAGTCACTCGGTGGATGGAGATTCGGGGCACCCCAAAAGTACGACTTTTGATACGATCAGCACCAGTGAGCATAAAGATAAGATGGTGCTACCCATGGCTGCGCATAAAAAGTGCTCCCTGATTGAGGGTTGCAGCCTGGAGGAGTGAGGTCTTTGCTTGAAGAAACATGCCTGCTACGTCCTCAATAGCCCCACTCAAAACTCTTTTAATGCTCTTATCTAGACTTCCCAAGTGCTAGCTCCCTGAGGGATGTGAGTGCCTCTGTTCACCTGGGCTACAAAGATCAAGCCAATGGGCCCTGACCTGCTCTAAGTCATTGCTCCAGAATCCACCACCTGGAAACGTAAAACCTCCATCTGGAGATACATACATGCCACCCATCCTAGTCTTTTCATGGACTTCTCCCCTAGTCCTGCTGATGAAGGCGCCTCACAAACGAAAGAGGGCTTCTGGCCGCAAGCGGGTAGCAGCTCCGATTGGGAGATATTCAGGGCCCCATTTGAGTCTGTGCTTCAGGTGGCTGTTTAAGAACTTGAGGCCCCACTTGGGGCCTTTTGACCACCCTCTCCTGCGGCTTGGTCACAGCCTTGAGAAGCACCTCTTGGGGAATTATCAGGTGGTGCTGTTTCCTGTGGGGTAAAGGGTCCTCTGGTCGCAAGAGCATAACAGCTTTGTTAGGGAGTCCTGGTCCTTATTAGAGTCTGTCAGTCAGTCCCTTTGGGCCTTTTAATTCCCCTCCCCTGGACCTTGGCAGCGTTCTTGAGTAGCACCTACTGGGGAGGGGATCAGATAACCTGGATATCTCCCCCTTGTCACTGCTTCGACCCTCCCTTCCTACAAAGTGCAAACTTAAGAAGGCCACGTTTCGGTTTTGAAGCCTATATTTGAAGAGTGTCTTTGACATTCCTCTCTACATCTTTGCAGTTCACACCTGATTTGGTCTGTACTGGATCATTTCACTTTTGTAGGTGGGCTATTGTATACTACAAAGTGTGAATATTCTATCGCAGTAGACAGTCACCACTTTCAAATATTTTGGTTTTCAACAAGATCTTGGTGCCTCTCATAAGTCATTGTGAAATCAGTAAAGGAAAAGGTTGCAAAATCTGCATCAATTAAGGCCTTTTGGCAAACCTCTGGTTTGCAGAAATCACCAACAGCAGTGGTTTACAATAACACCTTAATTTCCTTTCCAACCCCTGGTTCTGCATTAAATGAAAGGGAGGATACAGCAGCGACTGACGGTGACCTCACTAAAATGCTACTCGAACATAAGCATTCACAGTTCACAAAGCAAAAGTGAGTTGACTACTGCAATATCCACATTAAACAAATATGTTCTCCATATTGAAAAGAAGATGGAGGAAGCCAAGACAGTTCTCTGTGAGCAACCTTATGAACATTCTGAGCTGCCTGGAAGTCCTTGCTTTAAAAACACATCAACAAGCCCTAGCAGATGAAGTTGATGATTTAGAAAATCATTCCTGTCACAACAACATATGAGTTTGGGTGTTCCCTGTGAGGTGTCAATCTCCAAATTGCCATTGTAGCTTCAGGTTTTACTCTAAGAAATTCTAGATGAGGAGTATTCAACCTTGGTTCAGCTTGATACAAATTACAGGGTCTTCTCTGCAGTTCAGAAAGGAGGGATATACATCTCAGCTGTCCTAACATTGTTCATTTCTTTTGGGAGAAGGAACTTATCATGGCTGCGTTCAGGAAATATGGAAACATTCCCTTTTAGGAAAACAAAGATTACCCTTTTCCAAGATATTTCACAAACCACAATAATGGAAAATGCAATATGATCCAGATCAGCAACTGGCTGAGGAATACAGGCATTCCCTATAAATGGGGCTTTTCCTTCAACCGTCTCTTCACGTTCAAGGTAAACATTGTTAAGTATCATCTAAGGAAGAAGTAGTAAGAATTCTCAAACTGGAGGGTGCTCCGGTGGTGCTTGTATCTTCTCAAGAGACTACCCATTGTAATTCTTGGTCCACGGACGAAAGGGACTCTGGCTTGCAGGGCTTCTCTTTTGCGAGAGGATCGAAAAAAGGGCAGAATTCTATCCGACCTCGTCTTCCGTTGGGTTCCCTGCTTAAAACTACTTGAATTCATATTTATTTATTTATTTATTTATTTATTACATTTGTATAGCGCACAAACAGCCCTTGGGCATCGTGGCGCTGTTACTTGAGGGGAACTTAGTTACAGGGAAAGGTACAAGTGGGCTATGCATTTACATGGTGTGTATTAATACACTTTGAGCACAAGTCATAAACACATTTTGCAAGTTAACAGGAAATGCAATGGGCAGTCACATGAGGGGAATGTGGGAATATATACAGTTAACAGGTTAAAGTTTTAGTCATTCCCCCCCCCTGGATGTTGGTTTCCCCCTTAAGAGGATGGTTAGGTTTCTTTTTCAATAACAATGTGTCTTTAGTTATGGTCGGTGTTCATGCGCCTCTGGATATCCCATCCCTAAAAGTATATCATGGTGTTTTTAGCCACAATGGACACCACATTATTATTCAGTCTTTCCGCGGTTCATAAGCAAGTGCTGAGTGTGTTTTGGAATTTTTTCCAGGCTTATTCTGTGGTGAGATATGTGTAATGTTTAGGTCACTTGAAGTGTTTTTTTATGAATGTTTGATTATATTCATCTTGATGCAAAGGAGTGAATGCTTGCAAGCTCAAATGATTGTTTCATTTCACAGGATTAACTTTATTTTGTGTGCCTTATCCTTAGTCCGACTGGCTCTGGCGAAAATTATAATGTTTCCACAATTATTGTATATTTTCCAAGTAATACCAATGGTTCTACCAAATGAGTTTTTTCATGGACTTAGGGAAGCTCCTCTTATGGAAGGTGAGTAGCCCAAGAGTAGCACTGGATACGCTACAACTGCGAGTAAGGGAGGCATTGGTGCACCGAATTATAGACTGTATTATTGGGCGGCAACATTGGTGTGTGTTAGAGTCGTTTAAACGCCCACCTGTGGAGGATGTCACCAACATGTTGATAGGTATGTGTGCACCGTTGAATCTGTTTGAATTGATAGGGGCGAGCAGAGGCATTGGCCACAAGGTTTTGCTGGGGCCTGGGTCCAAAATACCTTCAGCTATCCCTCCGCAAATACCTCCCCTCTCGAGCTCTTCGCTCCTCTACCTCCAACTCCCTCAGGGTCAGTCGTTTTTCAGAGAAACGAGCTGGGGGTAGATCTCTGTCTTTGGCTGGGGCCTCCCTCTGGAACAGCCTCCCTGCCACTCTAAAACTTGAGGAGAACCATCTCCGGTTCCGGAAGCACCTCAAGACCTTCCTCTTTTCTTCTGCCTTCGCTCCCCCTCTCCCCTGCTGATCTGTTCTCTCTTGGCACCGTGCACCTGGCCACCCTCTGTCCTCCGGGCCCAGGTACCTGCTCACCCTGCCACCCTCCCGCACTGCCTCCAGGCCACTGCGGTCTGTATCTGTACCCATACTGCCCCCCTTTTTCTTCCTGCACTTATCAGACCTATCCTGTCTGCTGCCTTAAAACTAGCACTTGCAAATTACTGGCTGCACTACCACTGTTTGTTGCCTTTATTATTTATTATTGTTATTTATCTGTTTCTCCTCTGCTTCGCACTTTCCACTTCTCCCCCCTTCCATGCACTTTTCCCCTCCCCCTCTCCCATGAACTTGCGCGTTCTCAATGTCACTGGGCCTAGTAAGATCGCTGTTTTGTTCTTCCCTGTTTCCCTCCCTTGCCTTGTCGCGCTCTGAAACACTTGTGTACGAGCGCGATAGAAATAAAATATCAATATCAATATAATAGCAGAGGATTGTATATGGCAACCTAAAAAAAAACGGGGAGAAGCATAGATACTTTATATTTAATGCAAAGCTCAGCATGCAAGATCGCTGTTACGTACAAAGCAGTGGGAATGAACAGTGACCCGCCTAATCACTCCTACGTGACCTAATGGAAGGCGGATCTCCAGGCAGCAATAGCAGAATCTTCCTAAAATAACGTATGGGTTACAGCTGCCAAGCCTTCGCCTTGTATCCAAACAAGAGAGGATGCATACAAATTCTGTTTTTGATGGTATCTCAGACTAGTATGGTTACATAAAATATAACTGGGGCCAGCTTATTTTCTGCTGGAGGAGTCTTCTTGCCAGAGGATCCCTCCTTCACATATGGTGGAGATGATGTATGGTCGAACATTTTCGGAAAGAGGCCATCTCACATATTTCAGCAATTGCCAATCTTGTTGGGACACGCTCCTATCTTTATGCTTGCCCTTCCCTTCTCTATGCCCTTTAGTGCTTTGTAGAAAAAAGAATAACTAAATGGCGCTGGCCGCTGCCTCGATCGCCCCCCCATAGGCATCTTCACACCGGGAAGTGTGCAGGAAGCCGCCGCAGCAAGTGATCCGTGGCACTGGGTTGCATGGCAGGAGCAGCCCCGCTGCCCACGGGGCCATGGTGGCAGGCAGCCCACCTGGGGGCCAGACCACACAGGTTCATCCAAGTAAAGGGCATGGACAGCGTGTGGGGCTGTCTGGGTGGAAAATGAACAGCTGAGTCTGGGCCATGTGAGGGGGCAGCCCGAACCAGGCTACCCGATTGTGCCCCAGTCAGCCCGCCTCATGGCCGGTGAGGCGGGACCATTCTGAAATGCTTCCTGAGCCGCGCGAGTCTGGCGGCAGCCTGGAAAGTGAAGAGCGTCTTGGTCGCAAAGTCCACTTCACCCCGCTGGGCAGAGCAGTCAAGGTAAAGTCAGCCCGGGTTCAAAGTGGGTCACGGTAAGTCCCGCGCAGCCTCGTCATGGCAGCCTGGGCGAAGAGAAGCCCCGGCTCTGCCACAGCGAGGTGGCTCACCCACTGCGTCTCTGCAACGCGATGTTGAGGGGGCAGGCCAAGAAGAGCATCAGTCCCGGGACGCAGTGGTGAGTGTAGTGGTGACCCCATGCCAGAAGGACTCTGACTGAAGTAAAGATGGTGCCCCAGGGCACGGCGGTACCATGGGTAGCCCCCACCCCAACAGGGCTACCCAAAAGACTTTAAAGTGGCATTGGGGTGCATCAGTGATTGCAGGTGTGCCCCCCAGACTATAGGGCACACCCTAAAGAGAGTATGAGTGCCTGGGTTGCAGCGGTGATGGGTAGACGCCCAAGTACGCAGTGTGCCGCCCAACAACACTAAAACAAGCATGGGCCACGTGGTGAGTGTGGCTCGCCGCATGTGGTGGACACGGCCACCCAGGAGAAAGAGAAGAGGTGGGGGCAGGCCCCATATATCATCAGCGGACAGTCCCCCATCCAGCCCCAAAGACAGACACATGGAAGATACTGTAAAGGGGTTGACTGACTACAGCAGTCACCCCATTCTGACATAGTACATTATATATTTTATATATGTTGTATGTCATTGTATGTTATAAAAATTGAAAGGTTTGGCCAATATGAAGTGTTGTCTGTGCCAAAAAGTATCTATAAGTTATGCCCTAACCATCCACACATGTGTAATCATTATGTGCTGTTCCTATTATTCATGTGCAGCCTGAGTCTCACTTAGTTTAGGCATAGATTATAGTATTTAGAGAAAAATATGTATTTATTTTTCAAGCTTTTCTTTCGTAAAGAGAGAATAGTGCAAAGATAAAAGTTTATTTCCATTCAGAGAGCACATTATAGAACAGTAGTGTTCACTTGATTCAATTCAATAGGAGACTGGCTAGGTTCCAATCGTTTTTACTCCGCCTAGCTTATCCACAAGCCTAGCCGACATGCGTTTCAAGTCTTGAGCTCTTTATCAAGTCTATTCTTATACCGGTTCTTAGGATTTACGTGATTTGCTCGAATTTTTCTTCGAAGCCCATTTAATTGATTTTCTTTTAATTCATTTCACTACAAATCAATGTGGGGAGACCACTGCACAACTGCCTGCATCCCCTCAATACTCCAACCCAATCCCCCCTCTACATTGCAGTGAAAATATGTTAATAATTTCGATGTAATGGCATTGAAGAAATATTCGAGCACATGCGCGAGGGCCTGCGATGTAATGGTGGAATACCGTTTCTTAAGCTTATTCCCATTAGTTTATGATGAATTGTGACATCTGTATGATTTACATGTGTAGGATGTGAAGTTAGTGTAGGATATTAAGTATATATTAGGGAGCAGAGGGGAGGTACCCTGACGTGAGGTAGCGGGCTGATGTCGCGGCGTGCGTGCCCTAGGCTGCCTAGGTAGGGGGGTACCACCTACAGAGACCAATCTCTGGCCTCAGACTCCACGTGGGTGGTACCTGGAGTTATGGAGGGAGTCTATTTGTATTTGTATTTTATTTTAATTTATAGAGCGCCTTTGCCAGGGCACTGTACAAAAATACCAAAAGTAGTACAAATAATCAAGTAATGATTTCATAACAGAAGATTTAGGGAGGTGATAGAGAAGAAAGAAGAGGCGCTTTTAGGCAGCAGTGAAATATGTGAAGGGAGGGAGATGCACGGATATCAGGTGGGGACCATTCCTGGACTGGACTTAAGGGCAAGAAGACGTGAAGGCACACAGGGATGCTGCGGGGTGGTGAGAAGATGAAGGTGTTGAGAGCGGAGTGCGAGTGAAGGAGAACAAGATGAGATAAGAGAAGTCAGATAAACTGAAGCAAGGCTATGATAGCACTTGAAAACTATACAAAGAAAATGAAAGAAGAGGCGAGAGTCATTGGCAAGGAGAGAGGCAGAGCTAAAAGATGTTAGGAAGGGGATTACAAATGTTTACAATAGTTTAAGCGTTTATATAAGTAAAGAGGGGTCCCTATAAAATTCACCTTGGTGTCTGTGTTCAATTGGTGAGGTAAGAACTCAGGGTGTAGACCATCTCCTGGTAACAGCAATTTTATTTTGCAGTTGGAGCGCCCCTCCCTATCCAGCAGGTCTGGGGGTGGGTGTGGTGGTTCCTATGGGGACTTTCCCTGACCTAGGCAAGGAATGAGTGCTCCCTGTCCTGGGTTAGGGCCAGAAAACAGGGGCTACGGCTATGCACCGCCTTTCTCTGTCCCACCCCTGCTCTATGTCCCATCCCTCCATTGGAGCAGCAGTATGGCAAAATATTCATTCTGCTGATAACCTTACCCATGAGTTCATCCAGGTTGGAAATCCTGTTGCATTCGACTGTTATATGAAATGTTATGTTATCTGTCTTTAATACTGTTGGATAGGTAAAATCAGAGGACACTATTGAGGTTATGAGTGGAGGAAGAAACTGACCAGGGGAGATATCGCTCTTGTCTAGCCATCTCACAATTGCAGTGCTTAGCAGCAGGAGGAATCTGACAGAACCAGTCATATAAAACCCGAATGTTATTATCACAACAATCAACTCTCTTTGGCTCAGCTCATAACCACAATAATATGACAACAACATTCAAGGTCATTCTTTTGGAGTAGAACGTGATTCTCAGACACACTTTGCTAATGTTCTAGACCTCAATATAACTTTCACTCAAGTAAAAAAAAAAAGAATTGATTACAGCTGACGAAAGGCTTTCATGACCCCTGTATCGCGTCTGAATTAGTTTCCGGACGTCTTGCCTTTTCCTGTTGCCTGGCCAGTTCCGGTGAACAGCAGTGTAAACGGTGAAGTCCTCCCTTAGAAGTGCTATTCAGAACAGAAGCAGAAAACAATGCAAGGCAGAGGAAATACACATACCCACGGTCACGCTTTCCTGTTTAATTCACATGGTGGAGTTTGCGTTTTTTAAGGGACATGGGCAAGATAGGGGGAAGTAAAAATAAATTCCTGCATGTTATGAAAACAGCTCAATTTCTTAAAACAGGCGTCTGCTTTCCACACGTCCACAAACATACTTCCACCACATCCTCTTTGTGGCAGAGTAGAGTCAACATCCTTGCTCATATCTTGGTCGGCCAATGTCTTCATTTTTCGGTATCTATTTAAGGTTGTGAAGAGCACTAAAACCACTGAGTTGCATGGCTGCAGTGGGTGGAACAGGATGGGTGAGTCTTCAGAGCTCTTTTGAACTTGCAATCTTTCAGGTCGAGGTGGATGATTCATATAAGGGGGCTCCGGAGGGAGGGGCCTTGACAATGAAGGGATATACCTCGGAAACATTTGGACATTTGCTGCCAGATTGCTGGCAGGCTTTTGGAAACTGGCCTTAGGCGTCTGGTCAGCTGGGCTGCAGCGTACACACTGGGGAAGTAGTTTGGGGGCAAGGCCTTGGTGAGCCAAGCTGAGAATCTTGTGGTCTTCAGTGCGAGGCCAGATATGATCAGATTGTTTTGCTCAGAATATAAGGCATGCAGCATGGTTTGGTGCAGTACAACTGTTAAAAAGTGCAGATAATTAAGTGGTCTTGAGTTGGGGGGGCATGCCTTGCACAGTACTGAAAGGCATCTTTGGTGGCAGCAATGATTTGTTGCACTAAGAACAGAGCAGCATCTCCATTTTTCTGCATGTTCTAGCTTGCTTTTGAGGGCATGTGGGTTGGTCCCGCGCCAGGCATCCACAGAAATGAGTGGGCCGGGGGTTCACATGGCAGAGGAACAGGACCTCAGGTCTTGATGGCTTATGCAACGGTAGTTGGTTTTCACCCAAGCCTGAATATGGAATTGCGCACCCTTGATGAATGTCTGTGTTCTCCTATTATTTTATGTGTAAGTGCATGTGATAGCCGACTGTGTAGCTGCTGTGGGATTGTGGCAAAGAGACGATCCCTGGGGTACACCACATGTCATATTGGTGATAGACAGCAAGATTCACCTGGTGTGTCCCATGGTACAAGAACGAAGTGAGTCTCTTTAGAGCTGTGCCCTCAATGTCCATTGATAAGTATAAGCTGTGCCATTGTCAACAGTGTCAAAAGCTGAAGAGAGGTTACACGGCAGAGGTCTGCAGTGGAGGCCTGACTGCAGCCTGCAAAAACCTTGTCCCTGGTGTCAATCAGTGTGTTTTCAGTGTTCCGGCAAATGGGAGCCTGCATGATACTCAGTTAAAAGGTTTTTGCATTCATTATGAGAAGAGGTTTCTGAGCACTATCTCAACGGCGTTGGTCAATGAGGGGTTAACTGAGATAGCTCAGACGTTAGCCAGAGTCTAAGTATTTCCATTGTGCTTCTAGTGGTAAGGCAATGATGGGATGTTTCAACTTGATAGGTACTTCACTACTACTTAGACAAAAAAAATTACTTGTGTGAGAAGGGGGGATATTACTGGGAGTCAAATCTTGCGATCTCTGCATCAAGTCTGTGGCTGAAGCCAATTTTTGAAGTACTTCAGGGCCTTGAAAACATTGTTCACAAAGACGAGGGCAAAATCAGTCAGTGTTGCCAGGGCGAAAAGTGCACCTGGAATTCCAAGATGAAGTCAGCTTCAGGTGGGCCCTCCATGGCAGTGGCGGTGTCCAACCCACAGTCAGGGCTGGGGCCAGTGGGTGGTAAACAAAGAGGGAACTGGGAGGGATAGGGAGGTCATCAAGGGCAGCTGTACAGCTCCCAGCATGGGTGGTCGCAGCACGCGGCAGGGCCTACACAGGAGCAAACCACGGGCAAGGGGGCGGGTGCGTTGGTGTCCTTAAATTGGGGAATAGAGGAGGCCTAGAGGCAGAGTACAAGGAAGGGCAGTGTACTGTAAAAGGGGGCAGGGAATACTGGGCAGGGAGGTGGAAAAATCAGAGGGCTCAGAGGGTTGGGTGCAAGAGACAAAAAGAAGGGGTTAGAGCAGGTTCCGGGGCATCAGCTGGGTAGAAGGACTTGGGTCATTAAAGAAGTAATGTGGGAGGAGCATGGTGCAGCTGCCCAAATGAAGTGAAATAAAAGTGGTTTAGGAGCAGTGCAACCAAGGTTTGAAAGCGAGCTGAGGTAGAGGAGAGTCTGAAATGGCCCCCAGAAGAGGAAAAGAGGAGTGTGGGCAAGAGAGCAGGATGTCTCAGTTCAGCAGTGCGGGTGTGGAAAGAGGGTCTGGTCCCACACAGGTGGAGCAAAGCTATGGATTGTGCAACCCCATGTAACAGGAAATGTAGCAACCGAGCGCAAGTAGTCTGGAAGGATGCGGCGGGTACTTAGTAGAAGAGGAGGTAAGTGAAGATAGCAACATGGTCAAATGGAAAGAAGTGGGTTGGAAGGAATGGCAGGAAGAACAGAATGAGGAGAGTGTGAAACAAAGGCAGTGAGTATTGGTATAGGAGCAACACCACAGCAACACCACAGCAAGAGGAAAAGTGATGCAGCAATATATATGAGACATTGGTGGCTGACCATTGGCATGGGGAATGGAGCTGAGTGGCTAATCTGCAGGAAGAGGAAGGGGAAAGATTGAAGGGGAGAGAAATGCTCAAAGGGGAGAGAATTTCTCTTCTCACAAAGTAGTGGCCCATTTCAAGAGTAGAAGAGGAGGCCTAGCACGCAATGGGTGGGAGGAACAGCTGACACGAAGCTGAAAAAGGCAAAGGATGTGCTAATATGAAGTTTAAAAAGTGGATGATCATTGGGTGGTGGTAATGGGGAGGGACTGGAGAAGGTCCGGAGCACAGAGGAAACACAAGGATAGGGAGGAGCGAGGGGACACAACGGTGGACATGTAGGTGCAGCTGCGGGAAGGATCGACAGAATCGAGGATGAATACAGAAAAGGAGCAGGTTGGAGCAGCAGGGACAACCATGGTCAAGCTGAAGGAAAGGGAAAGAAGATGCCTTAAAAGAGCATCCCAAAACCACCATTTGCTCACCGTATGCAGGCAACCAAGGAGAAGATTTGAAATGAGGAGTTTGTGACATGGTAAAGCTATTCTGTAGGCAGATGTGGTTAAAAGAAGCAAGAGGCGTGGGAGTCAGCAAGGAAACCAAGGATGCGAGTGACAGTAGAAAATTGGACATAGGCATTTGTAATACATACTAGTGTCTACTTAGAGGACTACCCTGAGTGGTGTGGGGCTCAGTTCAAGTGTATTGATGTAATAAGGAGAGTGGTAGTCCATGTTGTAGCTTAGCATGAGTAGGGTATAAGCAGCTGCCACATGAGTTAGGGCTGGAGTGCGGTGTTGAGCTAGCTGGATATGGTCCTCCAATTGTAGTGAATGGCTCTGTCTTAGCAGGTGCCAGCTGCACATACTTTCAATTGGTTGCTGCTCCCATACTGGCCCTTTCCTGGCTATCCCACCCAGGAAGGGGTGTAATGGCAGCAGAGAATGGTGTAGTGGGCATACAACAATGAGTCTTTTTTTTAGTGTGTGTGCAAATTTAGGCTTGAGACAGTAGATGTGCCAGACAGCACCTGGTCACTCTGTGGTACCAGAAAGGGATGGACAGGATTTGCTGAAAGAGGAAGGGGACACAGAAGGGTAGTTGACAAAGGTACCTACGCCAGTAAGGGTCTCTGTGCTGATGGAGTGGCTGGGGTAGCTCCAGGACGGGGGGCTGCGATATAGCTTGCAGAGGTATTTCAAAGGGGTCATAAATTGGACTACAGGAGTCCCAAAGTGAGAAGGTTAGCGAAGAACTTGAGATCGGGAAAAGACATGCCAGAGATCATTGTTAGGAAATTACAGATGACCTGATGGAAAGGTAGATCACTGGCCCGTTTGAGAGTTGGCCATTGAATTATCTGATGATATCCCCTTTGGAAATTGACCAAGGAGATTGAATGGGAATATAGACTGGTCCATCATTTGTTATGACCGGAATGCTTGTCAATGAATGACTTCATCCCAGAGCAGAATTGCGCAGTGTCTTACACCATTGTGGATCAGGTGATTGATCTGGTTTGGAAGTGTGTGAAAGAGGCCTTGATAGCCAGGTTTAACAGTAAGTTGGCTTTCCGGTTGTTTCCATAATGCCCTGAGAGCCTTTGGATTTTTGGGATGTTATTTTAAGGGATAACATTTCTCACACAAAGTACTGTTCATGGATTGCTCAGGATCAGGTGCCCTCCTCGCATTGGTGCTTCTCCTTTAGGATAGGGTTCACTCAGATATTACACGACTTGGGTGACTTTCTGTTCGCCTGACAGGCTAAGGATGGGGTGGAATGGTGAAGATTGCTGACTGAGTTTGTACAGTTGATGCAGGACTTAGGATTTCCGTTGACAACCAAAAAGACAGAAGGTAGACGTGAAGTTCACTTTTCTGAGTACTGAATTAGATTCTGAAGACATTTGCTTGAGGTTTCCCAGGGATAGAATTGAGAAGCTGATGCAGCTTTTGTGGGAGGCACTCAGGGGTTAAGAGTTTGCTGGGCCACCTGAATTTTGCATTCAAGGTGGTGGTGCCAGGCAGAACGTTGAAATAGAATATGGTATGAGCCATAGCAGGAGATTAAGTGCCTGAATCAGAGAATATATCATTTGGGAGCTATAATGGTGATGCTTTATCCCATTTGTAGTGGTGGAGATTCCCTGTATTGGTACCAGGGGCAAGCAAAGCGCAAACAAGGAGACCAGAGGTGCTGCGGCAGCTAGAAGATAAAGGGCTCTGGAGGGTTCTATGTTGTTTCCTGGACCTCCATTTAAAGTACTGCTGTGTCTGAGCCAGGTAAGAAGACAAGGAACAGGAACCAGACTGACCCAGGTTCTGATCTTCCCTGAGTGGATTCCCGCCCCTGTCATTCCTACACAGGCTTAATCCTCTTTCGAATGCCTTGTCTGCAGGCTCTCTCTCTCTCTCCTTGCCATTCCCCTACTGTGGCTACCATCTATCGGCCACCTGGTCAGATCTCCTCCTTCCTCTCTGAGTGGGCGGACATCTCCTCCTCCCTCCTGATCTCAACCACTCAACTCCTTCTTCTTGGAGACTTCAAAATCCACCTGGATTCTTCCTGTCCTTCCACTGGACTCTTTCGTGTCCTCTGTGACTCTCTCTCACTCTATTCTCCCCTCTGGCCCAACTCACTCTGCAGGGCACACTCTGGATGTTCTGATCTCTTCAGACCTTCCCCTTTCGATCCCCCTCACCACCCCTCTCTCCTGGAGCAATCACTTCCTCCTTTCCTCCTATCTCACCCTCTCTACCCCTCAGGCCAAGCCAACTCCAGCGCTGCCACCTACCTTCTCGGTTATCCGACCCATGAAGCATGTGTCAGTTGAGGCTTTCGCCGCCACTTTCTCCCCCCTCCTCATCACTTGGCTGACTCACACCCTGACACAGCCCTTTCCATGCTCCACTCTGCTATATCTGATACTCTCGATGTCCTTGCCCCTGTCATGAGGATCTGCCTGAAGCCCAAACCAAATGTGCAACTCTTGGTACGACTCAGACCTTGTCACCCTTAAACGCCAGTGCAGGGTGGCTGAGAGGAAATGGTATGCTTCCGGTACATCCTCTGACAAACTGGCCTGCCACCTGCTCCAAAGGCAATACCGGCTCTCCATCTGCACCAAGAATAGAGCCCACATACAAGCCCGCGTCTCCGCAGCATCTAACAACTTGGCCGAACTCTTTAAAATCTGCAAGGAGCTGGCCAATTCTGCTGCAGTCACTACCTCTCCCGTCCCCTCGCAGGCCCTCTGCACGGGCCTGGCTTCTCATTTCATCTCTAAAACTCAGGACATCATGTCCTCTCTCTCTTCCTCTCTCCCTGCTCCCTCTACCCCGTGCTCTTCCTCTCGCCCTTCTTGGAACACTTCTCCTCCCTCCTTCTCTGCCTTTCCCCTGTTCTCCGCAGACAATGTTTCTAGACAACTCCGTTCTATGAAAGTCTCGTCGAAACAGGTTCACCCTGTGCCTCCAAAACCATCAAGGACCACATTGAAACCATGGCTCCTGCTCTGGCTGACTTCTACAACCACTCCTTCCCAACTGGAGTCTTGCCCTCCCCCCTGAAGCACTCCCTTGTGCACCCTCTTCTTAAAAAACCCTCTGCAGCCCGTCATGCCCAGCTAACTATCATCCAATCTCCATCACTCCTTTCCTGGGCAAACTCCTGGAAAAGCTGGCCATCTCCCAGCTTAATCTTCACTCTGAATCCTTTGGCTGTCTCCATGACCATCAGTCTGGCTTCAGAGCTGCCAGAAGAGCGGAAACGGCTCTCCTGAACATCCGTGAAGACTTGCTCCCCAACCTACTTGATTTCTCTTTTGCCTTTGACACGGTCAACCATGCCATCGTGCTCAACCGTCTCCGTGATAACCTGAGTATCACCAAGCAGGCCCTGGCTTGGCTGACCTCTTTCCTCTCTGATCCACCCTCCCAGGTCCAACTTGGGTCCTTCTTCTCCTCTATCTCTATCTCTACCTGTGGTGTTCCCCAGGGGTCTAACCTCTCCCCCTGGCTGTTCAACCAATACCTGGCACTTCTTGCCCACCGCATTGCTGCTCTCTGCCCCAACTTTCAGTGCTATGCGGATGACACAACTCATTTTCAGGCTCCCCTCTGCCACCTCTTCTCTTTCTCTAATCTCTGACTGTCTTTCCGCCATCCATGAGTGGTGTGTCACCAATGATTCTTCTCACCAGCACACCTGCTCCCTCCTTCCCTGTCACTCTCTGGCCGGCCTCTCTTGGCCCTCTTCCTGTTCCCACCTGTGAGGCTAAAAACCTTGGTTCATCTTCGACTCCACACTTTCCTTCTCTCCTCACATCTCTGACGTCTCTAAGAAGTCACACTATAAGCTGTACCTCCTCAGAGGCATTCTTCCTTTCCTCTCCTTCCCCCAGAAGCTCACTGTCTCCAGAGCTCTGGTTCTCTCCAGGCTGGGCTACTGCAACAGCCTCTTTCTAAATCTGCCTGCCTCTACTCTCTATCCTCTGTAACTCATCCAAAATAGGACTGCAAGACTTGTCCTTGGCCTCAAGCCCAGGGATAGTATCTCTCCAGGACTGAAATCACTGCACTGGCTCCCAGTGGTGGTGAGGATTAAGTTCAAAACCCTCTGCATTGTTCACAAGGCCTTTGGGGGCCTGGGAAATAAATACCTCCAACTCTCTCTTCCTAAATATTTTCCTTCTCGAGCTCTTCACTCAACTGCCTCCAACTCCCTCAGGGTTAGTCATTTCTCCAAGCAGCGAGTTGGTGGTAGATCTCTTTCTTCAGCTGGGGCCTACCTCTGGAACAGCCTCCCTGCCTCTCTGAAACTTGAGGAGAACCATCTCCAGTTCCAGAAGCACCTCAAGACCTTCCTCTTTGCTTCTGCTTTCTCTCCTCCTCTACCCTGCTGAACTCCTGACTGAAACTGCACTGGTCACCTGTCTACCCACTGACCCCGGGCCCAGGTCCCCTCGCCCGCCAGCTGCACACCTGCACTGCCTCCCTGGCAACCTTTGCACTCAGGGACTGTTTTCTGTATCCCTGCAGCCCTACTAGCACTTGACACTTGATGTCTGCACTTGCACTTGCCACCAGCAGGCCGCCCTCCTATTTATTGCCTCTGTTTATTTTACTGTTATCCTATGTACTGCACTGCCCACCCCCCTTTCCCCTGCACTTTTCCCCTTCCACCCTCCCCTGCACTTGCGCGATCTCAATGTCACCTGGCCTAGTAGGATTGTTGTCTTTGTCTTCCTTCTGCTTCCCCTCTCTTGCCTCGTGGCGCCTTGAAACACTTGTGTATAGGCGCGTTATAATTGCCATATCATATCATAGGGTACAAAAGAAACAGGATGCTTTATTCTTCTTTGGTACAGCTTAGCAGGTTAGAGGTCGGAGAGAAGGTTACATGCATCCACTCTGGTCCCTATCATCTCTCCAAGTCCCTAACTGACTTTCCTGGAACCTCCAGGTCTACCATGTTCCACATACATCATAACATTCCAATAGGCCTCTCTCTACAATCACACAGCCACATTCACTCAAGGTCAACACACATCTCCTTCCCTAAAAACAAACAGTTGTGATGGACACGCCTTCAACAATGCCAGGACAAACCATCACAAAAAATAAAACACCTCCTACTCTGGCCTGCCACGCCAGGGTCTGCCACTACCGGGCACAAGCTTGCCACACAAGGATGAATAAACATACCTACTCATGCAACCATCAAGAAACAAACTCCTTCCGCCAGGGACTGCCACTCCCTGGCCAAAGGTCTGCCACACCTGAGAACACACCTCACCCCACCAACCGTGGCAACTCACTAACCAACAAAGTCCCAAGGCATCCATCCAACCAAACAAAAACCAAAACATCCAAAAGACCAACTACACCCCACCCCTTCTCTCACAAGAAAACATAAAAAGAATGAAAGTAGTTTACATGACAAAGAACACACTAAACAAAATGCGCAACCATACAGACATAGGCCCTCATTACGACCCTGGCGTTGGACCATGGTGCTATTAGCCATGGTGGATGGCGGAATTACCGCCCCCATCACAAGGTTGGCGGGGGCGGTAATTCCCCATTCACCATTTGCCCTTCGTCATTCCCATTTTGCCCCATAGGGCATAATGGGAATGGGGAAGGCGATAATTACGGCACCGCTAATAGCGGTTGCTGTAATTATCGCCAAGGTCCCTTTGCGGCACCCACTTTAACGGCTGGTCTACACCAGCCGTTAAGTACGGGTCCCGCAAAGGGACCTTGTAATCAGGTGGTAATGGTTTAACGGCGCCGCCGCCTTTTACGGCGCCGTTAAATCATTACCGCCTGGGTCGTAATGAGGGCCATGGTGTGGAAAAATCACACAGACCCTGTGGGGACGGGGGCCACAAGCATACTGCGCAAAGCTACATGCAAGCTCAACAGGTGGAAAGTATGTGCTTGCTTCAATAAAATCTTAGAGTTGAAAACAAAATCTTAGTTTCTAAAAAATGTGACTTTCTAAACTACTACCAGTGTCTACATAACTACCGATATAACAACTCTTCACTAGTCATCAGTAAACTTCAACACACTGGTATGTGCTCTGTGTGCCACAAAACAGGACCTCCCCTCCTTATTCTCTAAACATCAATCGGCATCACAGACCCTAACAAGGGCTCCAGCTACAACTTCCTCGTGGAATGCTCCAGCAACAACTGCAAGACAACTAAACGGAGACAGGTATGGGCGCCATCAAAGTCAAATAAGTCACACCTACACATTGTGTGGAAAATCCAAACCCAAGCAAGCAAGTGAACATACTTTTCAATGTCTCCAGGATTACTTACTAGGACACTCCACCTCTGTCCCACGCAATCCTCTACACCTATGCAGGATGATTAATATTATTATTATTATTTCCATATGCAAATGTTTCCTACATTTCCACCAAGGATAAAACTCTACTAATGGACCCTATCCCACCCATTCATCTCATATTTCCACTACTGTCTATGATAAATCCCCACTTATGCCCACACTTACTCAAACTGCGACTTATAATCAAATACTAAACTCGGATGCTCTCCCACTCACGCATCTCAAGCTTCACCTCCAGTACATTCTCATAATCCTGATGTGAGGAACACACCTGGCCAGCGTGTGAGCTACACATATCACTTCATGCACACCAACATCCTCAGCGTGCACACAACTCCATTACACTTCATGCACATTGTAGTAGTTGCTCGCGCCTCCGCGAGCTGTTGTCAAAGGTTCCAGGCGCGTGGAATGTTTATGAGTTCCACGCTCGGGGCGGCGGTTGGGTTTTTGAAAGGAAGGAGCTGGGAGGTGATGGTGGATTACGGTGTACAGGTTTGAAGAATAAACATACGTTTACTTACCTGTTGTTCTACGTTATTACACTGGCGACGAGGATCTTCAAACCTGACCCACGCGCCTTGCCAAGCCGTAAACATCATCAGGTGCCTCAGCTGGTTGTCAGGGCTGCGCTCCCGGACGTGGTCGAGCGCGGCCCTCGGCGTGATTGGTGTCAGCTGGGCCAGCGCTACCTTCGCTTTCAGGACCGGCCGAGCCGCGCTCCCGGAGGAGGTCGAGCGCAGCACACGGCGGAGAGTGCAGCCGTGCCTCGTCTTAGCGGCCGCTGCTCGTACGCAGAAGATCCTGCCGAGCCGCGCTCCCGGAGGAGGTCGAGCGCGGCTTGAGGGAGGGTGCGGCTGGCGCCTTTCAGTTGAAAAGGGGACTGAAGAGCAGAGCAGGTGAGAGGCGGATCCTGGGAGGGGGCACAGCTCTGCGCTCTTCATAGCCGGGAAGGCGTTAATGGACTACGGGTGTCACGCAGTTCGGCTCCGCCCACTACATGAGGAAGCGAGCCGAAAGTTTCATATTCATTGGTGGGTGTGTCTGCAATACATTAACTGCAAGGAAAGGAGAGTTAACTCCTTGAGTGCGGGCGTTTGAAAGAACTGCACTTTTCTGTTGGCCACGTTTGTTCTAAGAGGAGGGAAGTGATAAGAGCCTGCCGGTGTAACCATATGGTGCAAACCATTCCACGTATCTGCTGCCAGTAAGGGGTTTTTGTGGAGAAATGTATCATCTAGCCTGCTGTTAGGACAAGGTGTAAGTGATAGCACCTTATTATTCAGGGAAGTGCGCAGACATTTTCGCCTGTTCATTTGTATTGACTTCTGTCAGAGGCTATGTCGGTTCCATTGACCATGCAGCACAGCAATGCTCGCCCTCCCCCAGCATTTCTCCCCAATCCGGGGGAGCCCCCCATTGCATGGGAGCTTTGGGTGGACACTTTCAAGGTATACCTGAGAGCGTCAGGTGGTTCCAGAATGTCTGATGATGACAAGGAAGCGACTCTGCTCAATTGCCTTGGTACGGAAGGTTTGAGGGTGTTCAGGCATCTTCCGGGCCAGGATGTTTTGGCGTTGTCTTCAGGCGAAGGAGATGGAGAAGGGGGGCAAGCAGTGATTTTGGCATTTGAGACTGCCCTTAAAAAGCTAGAGACACGCTTTGGCAAGAGAGCTAACATTGTGCTAGAGAGGTATCATTTCTTTTCAAGGGCACAAGGTCCTGGCGAGAACATTGATTCGTATGTGACGGCACTGCGCACCCTCATTTCTACGTGTAAGTTCACGGGCATGGCGGAGGAATACATTCATGACCAGATCATGATGAGGACTAGTGACTCAAAAGTTAGGGAGAGATTATGGACAGAGAAGGATCCTCCGTTAGAGAAAGTGATAGAAATAGCTCGTGCCCTGGAGGAGTCAAGGAAGAGTGTCAAGGAAGTGACGGAAAAGGCGGACATTGTACACATGGTTCAGCCACGCAAGAATGAAGAAAATCGGGCCAGGGACAAGGATCAAAGAGTGATGCCGAATAGCAGAGATTTCTGCAAGAAATGTGGTTGGAGGGGTCATGTTGCTGGAGCTAGGGAGTGCCCTGCTTCTGCTGTTGTGTGCAGAAAATGCAAGGGAAGGGGTCATTTTGCCCGCATGTGTAAGGCTATTCCACAGAAGGAAGTTGTGCGGATGGTGGACCCTGAAGAGGACGATAATAATGTAACGGTTGTAGGATATGTTAGTCCCTCGGTTATGGCGGATGTGCTTCCAAAAGAAGGTGCGCTGTTGAGTGTGGGATCGTCAAAAAAGAGTGCATGGGCTACCCTTAATGTGAATGGAGTTTCCCTCAGTGTGTTGGTTGACACGGGTTCTCCTTACACTATGATTTCTCCTGAGATGTACAAATCTAAGTTCCTTAAGGAGGTGTCTAGTTTGAATCCGTCTGATATTAATCCTTGTGCTTACGGGCGTGTTCCGATTAAAGTATTGGGATACGAGTGGGTTAATATTGAATTTCATGGTCGGAAAACCAGAGGAAAACTGTATGTAGCTTGTAAGGGTGATCCAGTAATTGGGTGGGATGAGCAGGCTGCCCTGGAGATGGAGGTTCGCCCTGGCAAAGCTGTACCTGTTTTGTGTGTGAGCAAGGGAAGAGAAAGTGGTTTGAGTCAAGGGAGTGTGTTGACAGCTGATACTCTCCAAGAGAGGTTCCCGTCAGTTTTCTCCCCTGTCCTGGGCAAGTTGCATGGTTTCTCACACAAGATCGTGCTCAAGAGGAGTGCTGTTCCCGTTGTGCACAGAGTTAGGCGTGTGCCCATCATGGCACGTGAAAGTCTCCAGACAGAACTTAAAAAGCTGATGGAAGCTAGTGTAATTGAGGAGGTAGAATCGTCAGAGTGGTTAGCCCCGGTTGTATTGGCACGTAAATCCGATGGTGGGATGAGGATGTGTGTTGATCTAAGAGATTTAAATTCAAGCATCTGGATAGACAGGCATCCCTTACCGAATATACACAAAAGGCTTTCACTTGTAGGAGGGGCATCTTGTTTCTCCACCTTAGATTTGTCGTCTGCCTATCACCAGGTGGATCTACACGTCGAATCACGCCCTCTAACTTCGTTCATTACGCCATTTGGAGCTTTTCGTTTCCGGCGTATGCCGTTTGGTTTGGCCTCTGCCTCCGCTGTTTTCCAGCGGGTGATGCAAAAGTTGTTTTGTGGAGTAGTTGGTGTGGAGTATTTCCAGGACGATATCTTGGTGTGGGGCAGGTCGCGTGAGGAACACAATGAGAGGATTCTACGAGTTTTGGGCATTTTGGAGAAGAGTGGTTTGACGGTCAAATTGAGTAAGTGTAAGATTGGGGTGGAGAGTGTGACTTATTTAGGACACACACTGGATGCCAAGGGGATACATCCTAAGGCTGAATTGGTGAAGGCGTTATGTGAAGTATCTCCACCCACCACTAAGGACCAATTACGGTCGTTTTTGGGATTGGCTGAATATTATAGCAGGTTTATTCCCACGTACTCCGACAAGACAGGGGCCATGAGAGCATTGCTCAAAAAGGGTGTACGTTTTGAGTGGTCAGAGTCGTGCCAACTTGAATTTGAAGGCTTGAAGGCTCAGGTGGACCAGGCTCCATCGTTAGCTTCCTTTTCCCCATCTAGGAAAACAGTTTTGACAGTGGATGCTAGTGAGTATGGAGTGGGTGCTGTTCTTGAACAGTGTTTTGATGGAGCATACCGCCCCATTGCTTTTGCGTCTAGGGTTCTTAGTGAAACAGAACATAGATATGCTGTCATAGAGAGGGAGGCCTTGGCTGCTGTCTGGGCATCCAAGCATTTTAGAACATTCTTATGGGGAGTAGAATACACTATACGCACCGATCATAAACCCCTAGTGCATGTGTTGACAACTAAGGGTTTGTTCCAGGCATCCTCTAGGGTGATGCGCTGGATGGCAGACATGAATGAGTATAATTTTAAGGTGGAGTATTTACCTGGCAATAAAAATATGGTTGCGGATGGTCTCTCTCGTTTTCCCCGCAATGATGTAATTGGAGAAGATTCAACACAGGCTGTGACGAGTGATGAATATGTGTTGGTGGCCAAGGTGTTTCCGGCCGTCAACGACCAGGATGGGGTAGAGAGTGTGCAATGGATCCCGTGTTGAACAACATCAAGGCTGCTCTCGCTACCGGTGCTGGCATGGATGAATTGGATAAATCGTTCGGACAAGTATGGTCTGAGCTGTCTGTGGGTCCGTGGGGAATTGCCCGGGGTACCAGGTTAATACCACCTGATTCTCTTAAGGCCAAGTTGGTGGAGTTGGCTCATGAAGGGCACATCGGTAGATCTATGATGAAAAGAAGGCTTAGAGAGGGGTATTGGTGGCCCAAGATGGATGAGGAGGTTGAGAAAGTGGTTAAGGATTGTGTGGCTTGTTCAGTCAGTGATAAGAGTAGGACAACGTCGCCCCAACCCGTACAGCCTGTGGAAGTGCCGAAAGACGTGTGGTCAAAGGTGGCCATAGACATTATGGGTCCCATGGACACTTTGGGTGGAGGTTTCAGATATTTTGTAGTGTTGGTTGACTACACGTCTAGGTGGGTGGAGGCCACGGCTTTGTCCTCGATCACCACTGAGAAACTAATTGATTTCTTGTCGGCGGTGTTTGACAGGGAGGGGGTTCCTGCTGGAGTAGTAACCGATAATGGTCCCCAATTTGTGTCAGTCGCCATGCAAGAATTCTTCTCCAAACTAGGAATTCGTCACCGTAGGGTGGCTTTGTACAATCCAGAGGCCAATGGATTAGTTGAGCGGATGAACCGGTTCGTGAAAGGGGCGGTTCAGTTGGCCCTAGCAAATGGTTTGCCGTGGTGCAGTGTTGTGACTGAGGCCCTAAAGGCTTATAGGGTTACCCCTTTATCCTTTACCGGTGTGTCTCCGTCGAGTTGATGAGAGGTAGAAAACCAGGCTCTAAACTCCAGGTGGCTGCTCTTGGTGGTGGTGTGCGAAGTTGCATCGATATGCAGGAAGTTCTTGACAAGGTGCGCATTAAACAATCCCGTTTTTGGGAATCTCAGCTTACCAAAAGGAAACCCCTGCGTGTGCAAGTTGGTGATCTTGTGGTGGTGAAAAATCCAAGATTTGTAGCCAAGGGTTTGTCCAAATTTATGAAACCGTGTGTAGTGACCAAAGTAGGTCATGGATATGTTAAACTGCAAGATGGTACCAGATGGAGTTTGAGGCGGGTGGTCCTTGCTAAAGGAAAGCTGGCGAATACTAAGGACCAATGTTGTGAAGGAGGTAGTGCTACAGTTGGGGATGGTCTCGAGTGTGTGTCTGAAGGTGTGGTACCCCTACAGAGCGATAAGGGTTCCAGTTGTGCTGTGGCGGTTCCTGGCGAGGCTACTCGGGCGGGACATGGAAGTATGGAAGTGCCTGTCTCGGGAGGTGATGGTGTTGCGCCATCAGATGGAGCATCCTATGCGAAAGGGGTGGGTGAATATTCTGAGTGTGATTCTGATAATTGTGCTGTTGGCCCGACTGGGGTGGAAACGAGGGTTGCAGAGGAGTCTTCAGTCCTTGTATCAGATAATTCCGTTTTGGTTCCACACGGAAAGGGACTATGCGAGGACTCTGTTTTAGCGGAAGCCTCCAATAGGGTGAATACTCGCCCGAACCGAATGAGGAAGATTCCAGCAAAGTACAAAGATTTTGTTTTAGAATTTGCAGATGATTAATATTGAACTGTAGATAATTAGCATTCTTCTATATATGTCTTTTCATGCATATTTCCTTATTTCTTCCTTATTTCCATTTCCTCATTGATGTCCGTATTTGATGTATTTCCATTCGTTGAGGTTTACAGGGGGAGATGTGTAGTAGTTGCTCGCGCCTCCGCGAGCTGTTGTCAAAGGTTCCAGGCGCGTGGAATGTTTATGAGTTCCACGCTCGGGGCGGCGGTTGGGTTTTGAAAGGAAGGAGCTGGGAGGTGATGGTGGGTTACGGTGTACAGGTTTGAAGAATAAACATACGTTTACTTACCTGTTGTTCTACGTTATTACACACATCACATAACTCCATCGCAGTTCATGCACCTAAATTCTGCACTTTAGCCAATAACTTCATGCACGTTGCTTCCTAAACATGCACATTTCACTTAACAAGCACTCTCTTCACCTAAAAAAACAATTTTAAAATGATGTTCTGGATGGGAGACAACACTAGGCAGAGCAGTGTTCATCAGGCACTGCTCCGTCAGTGATCAACAATGCACCATGTTGAACATCCCAACATTAAATTATCAGTATTCCACTTATTAATTCAGTAACAAAAACATTGCATCTCCTAAATACTGTGCATGTTAATATAATTAAACTGGCATATTGACTCAAAATCTCATCTGCTACCCATTAGCACACTAAAAGCATATAATATTTCTCTTATGTGCACACTGTACAGCTATACCACAATTACAACGCTACTCTCACTGTATCTCCTCTCCCAAAGCCGACACTTTACTATGCAGCACTAATCTCACACAGCTATTGATCCATAATAATCAATTCATTGATGGCTACTTGAAACATCAAAATCATTAAAAAAATAGTTTGACTAAGTTGCTTCTCCGGTGCCGTTGCCTTTAAACCATGTCCAAAGTAACTCTTTTGTCCCACAGATGCAATTCAGTTCAGCACGGCAACGTATTAAAATATATCACCACCGCATAATTAATTCCAGCGCCAGCAAAGAAATTGCCCTGCGCTGCCAGATCACCTGCTCTGAAAACCTTTCTCACTGTGCTGATGAAATCTTTAATGTACAGTACCACTCCTCCAGGGCTTTACGTGGGGTAAGTACTGGGGGGGGGCACTTCATTTGGGGGTGTGGCTTGTGGGATGGGGGTGGGCTAAAAATATACACAAACCATAGTAAGGTACGCAAAGAAATATATAAATGCATGTAAGCATTTATATATGTGTATGCGTACCTTACTGTGGTTTGTGTAGCATGCAAGCCATCTTTTAAAAACATAGAAATATGTAACATATTTCAATGTTTTTAAAAGATGGCTTGAAAAGTGCACAAGCCTTAGTAAGGTACGCAAATAAATATATAAATGCTTACATTTACATATTTATTTGCATGCCTTACTATGGTTTGTGTACTTCAAGATGGCTTGAAAAGTACACAAACCATAATAAGGTATGCACACAAATAGATAACATTTATATATTTGTGTGCATACCTTATGGTTTGCGTACTTTTCAAGCCATCTTTTTTAAACATTTCAAGGTTTATAAAAGATGGCTTGAAAAGTGCACAATTCAATCCATCTTTTATAAAGCTTTGACGACAGACAAAGCCTGAGGCGTCTTTGTCCATCGGCAAAGCTTTATAAAAGATGGCTTGAATTGTGTACTTTTCAAGCCATCTTTTATAAACATCGAAATAAGTCAAGGAATCCCCAGGTTCACCAAGCGTTAAAGAAGCCTCGGCGGACTGGGGAAACAAAGGGACAGTAACTTCCTCTGGTAACCCCTCGCGCAAGGGGTCATCAGAGGAATTTACAGTGACTGACAGAAGTGCCAGCTAGCCAGAGCGTCTCTGTGGCTGGCTGGCACTTGTCAGCTTGCCTGACTTAATGGCGGGCGCATCTCCCGTCACGGCTGCAGCCGCGGCGGGATAATGTGTCCCGCCAATGTTGTGCTGGGACCGACTGCCGGGGCCTGGCCACTGCTGGCCCCAGTCCACTTAAAGCACTGCTCTCCATCCCTCACGGCTCTGCACACAGCTGCTGCTTAAGTCACTTCATTGCTCATTATGTTCTCTTTTAATGGGTGCATCAATTTCTTGCTGTACCTTACATTCCTTTATGAACAAGCAGCCACAATCCATTGAACCGCGACCGTCAGTGGTAAGATGTAAAACCCATGTTCCGAACTCGGAATGAAATAGATCTCTACCATATACGTCATCCCAAAGGATGCATGTTAAGAAGTCCTCTACTTCAACACACTGCCTCTCCGAATGCTCATTACAGTGACAAAGGTGCCGGGCCTACTAATATGCGTTTCAGCCTAACGACAAGGCTGAAACCCAAGGGCTCAGCTGGGCGCGCACCACCCAGGGCCCCCTTGGACCTCACCACAAGCCTCAAACATCTTCTCCAGGCCTGCGGTCTTAATTTTACTCCATACAGCTCTTGTTGCAGAGGACTGGACCACACGTCCCGCAATCCTCTGTCTTCTCCTCTAAGCGCAACAGCGCTCAAAACTGCGGCGACCTACTACACAGATACAGCCAGCATGTACATCCCTCTGGCTGACACTTGGCTTGGACACCTCTCTGCCCAGCTGCTCTTCTCCATGTTTGAGGACGCTTTGGAACTGCTCAGATGCCTCTGCCATCTTCCTCTATTGCCTCCTGACTCCATCTTTGGATTTTCAGCCTGCCTTGACCTGCACTCCGCCATAGGCTGGTCAAGCTTCATCAGAGTTCACTTCTCTTCACTCTCCTTCACTTTTCCCGTCATCTGGCTCTTCATGACTTGTATACTGGACCAACGTGTCGCCAAATGATGTGTCTGGGCCCGGTAAGAAGACAAGGAGCAGGAACCATACTGACCCAGCTATGGTACAAAAGAAACAGGATGCTTTATTCTTCTTTGTTACAGCTTAGGAGGTTAGAGGCGGGAGAGAAGGTTACATGCATCCACTCTGGTTCCTGCCATCACTTCAAGTCCCTAACTGACTTTCCTGGAACCTCCAGGTCTACCAGGTTCCACTTACATCATAACATTCCACTGCCTCTCTCTACAATCATACAGCCACATACACTCTAGGTCACCACACATACACAGTTTGATCATCACTTATCTATGCACTCTTTCTTTAAAACTGTTACATTATTAAAGAAAATCTTTGTAAACAGATATTGTTACAGTGAACCCAAGAGAGAGAAGAGAAGCCCATGACTCAGAGCAGCCCTCCATCCTCAACTTGCGTTAGATTAGAAATCCAGGAACTATCCCCACACCTCAGACTCAGCTCATGTTACATTAGAAATTATGTTGAAACCCCTGAACCCACCATAGCCCTGTGACTCACATTACAGTAAAATAACCCAACAACCCACTATTACATTGCAACAGCGCTCCCACCCTCCCTGATTTTCCTATCTCGCATAGGCTGCTTAACCCTAAACCCACACTCCTGCATAGGTTGCAGGGTCTTGCCATGTAGGCCCAGAAGCATCTCCATTGGATTATGCTTCTCCATAATAGGGCATAAGCAGGCCCATTCAGGCGACACCACACCAACAACTGTTCTAATGTGTAATTTGTATCCCTCACTGGGAATACCCCCCTTGACCTCCTCCTCTCACCTCACCCTGCATCCTCCAAAATCCAATTAACAGTCTCGCACCCAGAGTGAGCATTCTCCTTCACTCTCCTTTGTGGTGCGTACCTGCACCTCTGTTACCCCTTGATTGGACTTCCAGTACTGTGCAACCATTTCCACGTACGCATCCCAAAACCTGTTACATGTCTGTGCAAGTGACTTAAATGAATGGCGGCTCACGTGTGCGTAAAGAGACCTAGCATTTGCCTTGAACATGCCCTGGCATTATGGCTGGCCAATTTGTCTTTAGAGTCCTATTGTTACAGCCTGTGCACCATATAGCATCAGACATTAAAACATCTTTTTCGGCTGTTTGTTTTGGTTGATTAAACAACCATTAACGCTCTGGCATTGGTTGAAGGAAAAAGCCATTGAGGACAGTCTCCACTTTCGGATACAGAGGAGCATTGCTTGAGTAGTTTATTAGTGGTTGAGGCACAATATTCCATAAGCACAGTTGATGCGAGGTCGAAGGGAAGGGCGGATGTGGTCAACTTCATGTTGAAGTTTATGGGTTAAGGATTGTCCGGGATCAGAATTGCTGGTAAATGTGCACCAAAAATAGGCTGGGCTGGCAAGGAGGGTGGTAGAAGCATGGGTAAGAGAGCGGGAGATCATGGCAGCTGAAGATGGAGTTGCTGCAGAGATTGGCTGGGATGCCTGTGAATGTGTACTGGTTAAATTGGGAGAGACTGTACATCCTGCGTTTGCTGGTTCTTCTTTGGTGCGTTCCGGGTATCGGAGCTTGTAGGACGTAGAAGGGTTGGGAGTTTTATGGCAAGCCGTCATGGTGATCATTAGCACACGAAATGGACTCATGGGGAGAACACCTGTCAATATCCCCAGGTAGTTTATCACACAGATCATCACAGGTGATTATCACTTCATGATTGCTTCATAGATTTGTAACCTAAGTTTAACTTGCCCTCCAAACTGTTTCTCTAACCCTGTTGGATCTTTATTCTTACAAGAGCCCGTCTGTTGCTGGACTCTTATTAGGGGGTAGAAGTAGAGACAAAAACTTGCCCTATCTAGATCTGTTCACCCAGACTATAATATGTGTTATTTAGGATTTTCAAATTATGTTCCCAAAGACCACTCCGTAGTAGTTAAGTGTGTTTTTGCTTCGCAAATGGAACTCCTTTCCTTTAATTGTTTTCCTTTGTTCTGCAAAAAACCACACTTTAAAATGATTACTTCCAGGACCAAGGGCTCCTGTTGTAATACTTAAAAAGGGATCACCAAGATGGTAAGATGAAAAGAAGATCTTCCCTTTTGGTGAAGGCTACTGTGCTAAGGAATGACGAAAATATCCTTGGGATGTGAATGTATTACTGTGAGAGTAGCATACATGGTGAGTGCAACGCTTTGAAGATATCTTTTTTAAGATAACAAAAAACAGCAAAAATAAAACCAGAAAAAAAAACTTTAAAAAAACATGGTGAGTTTTTGATAGTGCAGACAGATGAAACTATTGGTCGAACAGTAGAGTTGGAGCATTGAGTATATTATAGGATCTGGTGTATCGTGTTGTCTAGTGCAGGGGTAGCCGACCTGTCACCCTCAAATATTTCTGCGATGGTGTGGCCATCGAAATTCTGGCACAAGTTGATAAAGTTGAGACAGTCCATGTCGGTGATCACCTCTTATGGTAGGAGCTTGAGGGGTGATACAATGAGATTTAGAGATCACCGAAAATACACATTTATTTGGATAGTTGGGAGCTAAATCATTTAGCCTGGTGGAAGAAGCTGTTAGTAGCCTTGGAGTGTGAAAGGGTAGCCAGTTACTGGCAAGAAGGTCCAAATTTGGACTTTGGGGCGCAGATCCAAAATGCCTTCAAAGGAGTCTTGGATGGATCCTAGGAAATGATCAACAGTATGCAGCCTCCCCTCCTTGACTGCTTAGTTCTGCGATAGCAGGGCAGAGTAGGAGTGAAGCGGAGGCATTAGCAAACCAATTTCGTGAAGGCCAGGAGGTGGAGAGAATGGCCAGGTATGATGTTGCAAATGTTCCTGCCAAGCCTTGCATTGCACTGGTGAGGCTGGTATTATTCCAGAGGGTGGGTTGTGTTAATGGCATGGATCCTTGTGTGACAATGTCAACAATGCAATGGGACCAGGCCTCATGCAATGATCAGGCGATGATGGATACCAGAAAACGATCATGGTTAGTGGCCTGGCCATTTGAGCCACAGGGGCAAAGGGTCAGTGCGACTGAGGGCCTGGCATGGGATAATGTCAAAGGCACTGAATCTGTAATTCATCTACAAGAAGATGTACCACTCATACATCCGCAAAACATCTTGCGAATACACCTTTACCCACCATCTCCTGCTCTGCAGCAAATTATGTAGCCCTATGCCACAGTCGGAGCTTCTTTCTTGAAGCCAACTCCACTCAGAAGCACTCTACAAACACTCCTGTCTTCTGAGAACAGAGCGCTCAAGTTTCCTGTGGCCATGCGTGAGAAAGGCAATCCAGTTTTGCATTTTGCGTGGAATTTTCGGACTTCTAGATTTCCAAAATTACAAATGCGACAGAAAAAACTACAAGTCCCAGAATCCAAAGGGTAGAAAAACAGGACTGGGTGGTCACCTCACGCATGTCTACGGGACACATCAGTGGCCATTAATGTCAAGATGGAAAAAAAAAACCTATCCCTAGCCTTCACTTAAGTTTTCAAAGGCTGCCAAGTGTGTATTGTGTGCTGTTCTCCTCCCTCTGCACACTGTAAAGTGCAAATACGCATTCCATGTTTAGTGCACGAGCTGCACATTCACATCATTTCTTGTCTGGAACAGTCCCGTGCCTGGCTCCTGCCCGTCCCCAGTGCATTCTGTTTTTATAACTATGCAAGATAGGTGGAAAAAACTTGCACTGCAGAGCAGCAATCTCTTGGCAACCCTGGCGACTGAGCGGAGTTGCTCTGGAATGCACGGGATTTGATAAAGACAAAAGACAGCTTTTGTAGTTATTATGGCCTTTCTCCTCGAGTGTGTTTTTTGTTTTCGAAAGGGGTGTGAGAAGGATTGGGTGTCAGAGAAGAGGAAGGGCTGCACATGCCGGCCACATTCATTTCTTTTTGTGGAGAGCTGCAATTATCAGCAGATCTGCAACACGTGCCGAAGGCAAGGCCCGCAGCCCAGTGGTTGGGCGGCACTGAGAACTCGCAACCACTGACAGCTCAAACTAATGCAGCCATAAATCAGGCCGAATTCATTTCAGCTGTAGTACAACGCCTTCCGCCATGTTGAGGGGGTGAGGGAAGTGCTCGGGCCGGTAATTACTCAGCCCATGAGCTGCTAGCAGAAAGGAAAAGATTAAAAAGGAGGCACTTTAACTCTTTCATTACTCTTTCCGTTAGTGACATATAATTCATGGTGGGTGCTTATGTAAATACCACTTTCTAATTACTTTATGCAGAGAGAGCCTGAGGTTAGCACCTGGCAACACTAAAAACCAGAACAATGTTCTAGTAGCCACAGCTTAGCCCTAGAGGAATTTAGATGAACCCCCATCCACCAAGTTGCGTCATGTGTGGCATCCCAGCTATTACATGCTGAGTCCTGTAGTTTTATTATTCCAATTGTAAGTATGGGCCTACAAGTCCCGGCATGAAATGAGCAAAAACAGGCCTGGCTGGAGGTGTCCCACATGACAATCAGACATGCATGTGAATCTAGTATGCTTTTAGCATATCCACCAGGGACTATAAATCACAACTCTTCCTCGTTTGGAGGGAGTCACATTTGTCTCAGTATCACTCCCCCAAAAACCCCAATCATGCTTTTCATACACTTGAATGGGCTCCTCCCACCCCACCAGCAAACCTTCAACCTCCACCTAAATGTTCACATCTGGATACTGGTAAGCTCTGCTCCAAACAGTATCCCCACCAATTCTTCTCCACGGATAAGAACATGAAGGAAGGCATTGGTATCTTGATTGGTATCTTGATTGGCAGAAAAGTACAGTTCAGTTTGGAAAAAAATAAAATTGATAAGGGTGGCCGCTATATATTCCTGACTGGAGTATTCAACAGAGCACGACTTACGATTCCCAATGTGGGACAGAATGAGATTGGTTGTTCCGTGCTGAGAGAGCCTTCACCAGCAAACACCTACTTCTAGAAGGCATCTGAATCTGGCCTTCGACCCCAACTCAGACATATCCAAGGATTCCTACTTGGGTGTGTAACAGCCTTCACTGGACCTCCAAAGCATTATTTCGGAGTCAGGATTACTAGCAGGATGCATATCCAGGAGAGAAGAAGTATACATTCTTCTCCCATGTTCATAGAATATACTCTGTGTTTTAAGTGGGATAAGAAATTGAGGGGGGCCCTCATTTGGGGGCATGGGTTGCATGATGGGCATGAGCTAAGACTTGAAGTGTGTGGCCTAAAAACAAACATGTAAAAATGGTCTGGCCTACTTAAGTAAATGCATACCACAACACAGTCTGCTTGCTACCTCCCTTACAGCATAGTAAACACCCCTGGAGGAGCTTTGACCTCTGGGCACAGCTTGCAATGTGCATGCATCGCCTCAGTGCTGCTGGGCCCTGTGTTTTGGGCACTGGATGCTGTGAGGGCTCAAATAGCCTCGACGGGCTGCTGGGCACCATGTGCTGTGGGCACTGTAATTGCTCAGCTAATTCATGGGCATAGTGTGCTGTGAGTGCTTGCATCGCCTCGGCTAACACCATTGCAGTGTGTGTTGTGAGTGCTTGCGTCGCCTCGGCTGGCATAAGGGAACTGTGGGCTATGAGAGACTGAATTGTGCAGCAGGCATTGCACCTGCCACCTCTGCTTTGAAACCCCCTGTGTCGGAGTTCCTTTGCAACCCGCCGCTCACCGCTGCATCCTTCTCACACAGGGCCAGGCAGGGCCACGGAGCCCAGTCTTTTTTTGTTCCATGTATAATGTACCTGTGTAATATCTTTACCAAACCACTCTTCAATCTCCTAGATTCTTATCAGTATCTACTACACCAATTATGCCAACAATACCCGAATTCTCCTCCCCCTCTCTGGCAACTATCATCAAGACTCTGTGGGGTGCATACAAAGGCCCCAAAAGGAAGTCCCTTTCACATGAAAACCAGGGTTTTTCAGCACCGACACAAAAACGGCTCTGCTTGTGGCTGCAAGTGAAAATTGAAAGTCCCTTTCACATGAAAAGCAGCATTTTTCAACACTGACACAAAAACAGCTTTGCTGTTTAAATGTGAAAATGTACAACTGCTAACAGAATAATGTCAGGGAAGAGACATGGTGCGTGTTGACAAAAAGTAATGTATATCATGGTTCGCATTCAAAATACCAGAAGACGTTTGAAAGGAAAAGCCTTTTTGTTTTCATGAAAAAGTGTCTCTAAGCCAGAGGCAAACCCTTTTGCTGGCTGTGGAACACTTCACAAAGAAATCCCCCACTACCAGTCTGGATTTTACATCCCCCAGCTAATTACAAACTGCAATAAAGTGTCCTGCTAAAGGTGTGGAAAACCCAGTATTCCCCAGACTTGCTGGCTCTGGAGGCAGTTACTGCAGGACAAGTTCCCCTTGACTGGAGCATGACTAAAATGTGTGACGATTGTTGGCTACAACTTCAAACAGGCAATCAACTTCAAAGAGCAAGCTGCAAACAAACACAAGGAGAATAAAAACTCTGGTTAAAGGCTGACCCAGTGAGGCCATATGGCCTGAAGGCAGGAGAATTGTCATTTGTCCCACAAGAAGATTTATTGTTAATTTAAAAGAACTATTATCATTTAGGGCTTTTTCCCAGCAACCATAAGGTGTATTTTCTTCATTTATGTACCAATTTATAGGTAATTGCCAGGTGATTTCGGAGATATAAAATTCATGCACCTACGAGTTAGGGACCTGTAATGGCCCATTAAACTAGGTTTCTGGCTGATCTGAAAATGTTCCAAATGTGAGAGTTGGTGAACCGGTAAAGGATAAAATTAGGAATACGGGTAATACATTACATATTCATAACTGTTATGCTTTTTATAGAAACGGCAGAAAATTGCCACATGGCCATGTAAAATGGTGCAGACCTGGCTGTCGTCTTATTTAATTCCCCATGATTAGCTGAATCACAAAATATGTATATTATGGCAGTTATTAGTACAATTATGAAGATTTGCCACATAACTAGTTTTTGCCAAAACTTTGACATGAGAACAAGTGGGGCTTGTAAATTAAGCTCTTACACCAATCCATACAGAGGGGCTGGAGTGGGCAGGAAAGAGAAGGGTAACTGTCCAATCCTATTTGAGTGACCTCTTGTAGGGTACTCCCCCAAGATTGTACAATTGGTGGTGTCATCGCTGTTATATAAGGGGGATTGTGCTAGGAGGAAGAGACAGAGCTGCTGTAAGTTACCATCGAAGAGCACTGATGAAACTTATCATCTGACAGCTGCAAGGGAACACCAGAGGAGATTGCTGAGAGTGCATCTGGGTGGAGCTGTCTATTGCTAGGAAGGCCTAAATCTGAATGGATTCTATGGTGGAGAGTGGGATGCCATCCTTGAGCGTGGAATGACCAGACCCCTGCCCTATCTTTCCAAAGGGTCCTGACGTGTAGCTTGCTGTCCTGAACTGTAAACAGAGGCTTTCTATGCAAGTAAAACTGAGCCCATGGAAGCCAAAAGGCGGGGAGTCTGCTTGCCCGAAATCCTTTCCCTTTATAGGGGTTGTGTGTGGCAAAGATTTGTAGATCTGTAGCTTACTTAACTGAAAAGATTAACAAAGCTCACTTCCTATTGTGCGCTGAAAACCATAGCCTATAATTTAATTGGGTAATCCTTTGTGTCCTGTTGAATCGACTTTTTTAAGGAAAAGGTGTGTCTTTCTTCTTTAATCAGTTCAATCTTTTTATCCAGCTTCCCCAACACAGGCTTTTAAGCGGGCCTTTAAGTGGAGGGGGTTTAAAATCCTAAATCCATAAATCATTCCAACTTTCTGTCTGACTTCCCCAACACAGGCCAACGTGGGGGGTGAGCGCGGGGTCTGAAAAACAAACTGCTAAATCACCCTGTGTTTATTTTAAACCAAAAGTGTAGGTGAAATCATAATTGCCATATGTATTGGTACCAATCTTGAAATCCTACTGCTCGCCATTTAAGCCTGCATTGTTATCAAAATTGCACAGCACTACATTTATTCTTTTATTGATCCGTTTAATTATTTCTTGAAGTTAAATGTGTAGAAAGTAAAGAATTGTGATTCATGTTTTTCTTTCTTAACTAATTTGCATAATTGATTTGTGTAAAAATAAGTTAATGGTGAGCCACAAAGAAGCTAGTGTGTGTAGTTGTGTGATTACTATTACTTTTATTACTTGAAGGATCCAAGGGGCATGGTATGTGTCTGAAGTAGGGCTGAATAAAAGAATCTGTTAAACAGTTTGTTGCTTCACACTTTGAGTGGGGAGTTAAGGAACTCCCCATGTTGAGGGTGGCTTCTCAATAAACTGTTACAAATTGGGGGCTCGTGGCCGGAATTTAGCTAGCTATTTCCAACTCATGACAAAGTGCATTGGGACAGACTGTTCATTGTGATGCAATTGTATTAAGGTGGATGGAAAGTCATCTTTACCTTGTTAAAGTGCTGCAAGGACTTGACCCCTGAGTTCAAGGGAGGAGTATAGGTGACAAATTAAGATTGTGCAACAATTGACTTGTGTGAGGAAATCAACCAGGAACAGGGTGATTCTGCCCCCTGCATAAAGAACGTTTTACGAAGATGCAAAAAGCCATTGTGAAAATGACTACTGTACAAATTGGTGAAGCCAGGGAGCATCTCCAAGTTGAATTATTTCGCAAAGGAGAATGGGTCAAGGACGATGCAGGACACTGGCAAACCAGAATTGTGCAGGAGGTTACCTCAGTAAGCAATATTTGGCTTGAAGGTGGAATGTTAGACCAGGCGCTTGAGGCATTTTATATGACCACAACTGCTTGTTATGAACGGATACAGATGGCTCAGCTAACTGCTCAGGTATATTTTCATTTGCTGGTAGTAGAAGAGCGTTGGCAAAATAGTGAGGCTAGTAGGACGAATCAGGTTGGAGACCTGGCAAAGGCCCAGGATATCATTCAACAACTCAAAAATGAGTTAAAAACCCTACAGCAAGAGAGTGCACAGCATGAAACATAGATGAGTTGTCTGCACTGCAAAATGCGCATACAGAGTGTGTGGAAAATCTGAGCACACTGCAACATAAGGTTATCAGACTATTTGTTGTTAGATGACATTATGGGCCTAAAGCAATGAATCAGGACCTTATAAAGGGAACATAGTCAGTTTATCCTTAAACAAATGTACTCACAAAAGGAGTTTGATGAAATGCACCATGGTACAAGTACTCTGAAACAAGAGAGGATGCAGCTGATTCAGGAAAAAGACCTCTTGAATCAGGATAACACCATCCTTTTACAGAGAATAAATCTGTTGGAAATGGTGGTAGAAAAGGAACAGTCAGGTTCTTAGGAACTGACCAGAATTAGAGAAGAAAGGAATGAGCTAGAAAGGTGTGTGAGACAAATAGAAGTTGATTTATAAGAGGAAGCGCCTTGAATATGCACGCAGCATACACAGCTCACAGAGGGAGAATAAATAACTTCAGCATGAGGTGCAGGAAACAAAGTATCGGTTGACAGCTCAGAGCAGGGTGCATGAGAATAATCAGGCCTTAGCGTCAGAATTAAAAAGCCAGCTATCTGAATACCAACAGGAAATAAGGACGAGTGAAGCAGGTGTGAAAGTCTCACAAATGAAATTGCAAATTACAAACAGGCGCTTAGGCACCCTGACCAATCAGGATATGGGACAAGTCCCACTGATCAAGGTGAGATTCCCATCAGGGGTCGCAGGCCCATCATTTACAACCTCCAAGGTACAAATGGGAACTGACCTCATGTATGCCACCGACAAAGAACTGGGGAACATGGGGCAGTTGAAATTACCCAGGTTTAGCCTGACTTATCCAGAAGGCCAGTCCTTGTCTGATAAGGATGAACATTCCTCTATACCACACAGAAGGGAGCGCGGCCGGTCCAGTGTGTCCTGAGAAGGAAGGAATAATACTGTAAGTACTTCATATCATGAACATAAAAATCTTGTGAGGAAAAAGTCAGGGAGTTAGATTGGCTGAAGATGCAGCTACAAAGAGACCATCTTGGCCGGTTTGCTGAAGAAAAAAAGCCAGACCCTCAGCCTAGGAAGGGCATTCTAAAAACCTCAGTATAATCAGGGAAAGGGGGGAATTCCCCAGACTCCCTGGGAGGAGGGCTGAGGAAACTGGGTTCTAACCTGGGCCGGAAAGGAAATCCAGGGAGAGTGATCCGGAGAGTTCACTTTGGTCCAGGCGAGAGGAGTCCAGACCCTGTGGTTCTGGGAGATATTCTCAGTCTCATAGAGATAGGGAGTGCCTAAAAGACAGGGAAGGGAGTACCAGTAACAGCTCTGAGTCAGAAAGTGAATGTACTCCGGTGCAGAAGAAGAAAAACAGGGAAACAAAGAAAGGGTTTTGTTTAATACCAAATCAGACAGATCAAGGCCATAAAGAGCTTCCTGACCCCCATACCACAAGAATGTCAAGTATTCGGAATGGGAGCACCTGGAACTTTATGAGCAGATGATGCATCATTCCAGATCAGGAATGATTGTGAATTGTATAGCATTTGCAAAATGGACTTTCTCACCTGAGTACTCCAGTTTCTTTGCAGGACTGGAGGACCAGGATCATTGTAAATGGTCCACCTGTAAGGTAGCCATTTTGAAACATTTTTCAACATATAGGAACCCACAGGAGGCCCGTAAGGCTGCATATAACTTGCAATGTGGGGAGGATCATGCACCTAGGGAGTTTGTGCAGGAGTTAAACCGGGCTTTTCACCAGACTTCCCGGTGGATGAACACCAATAGTAGGGAGTTCATAATTGCAAATTTCCATGTGCTCCCTAAATGCATAATGACTTATTTGGTGCGTGATTTTCACAAGCATAGGACCCTGGATTGGGTGACTGAACAAGCCACCAGGATTTATGAGGTCCAGAAGCCTGCGGGGAGCAAAAATAATGCCAAACCCCCCAAACCATCTAACACCCCTGCTTCTGCAAAGGTGCCAGAGGTAAACACTACCCCTCCATTGGATCTGGATATGGGGGGCTATAAGTAACCCTCCTGCCAAAAAGCAAAATGGTGGGCAGAAGGGAACCCCCAACCCGGCCCAATCGAATGATAGGCAGGCAGGGGCCCAGAACAACGATCCCTCTGACCACGCCACCTATGTAACTCCTAGTACTAAACCCATCCTGGGGTATGTGAAAAAACAAGAAGGGGCCCCTTCTTGTCCATCCTGGGGTATGTATACACTCCCCAAGCCAATGGGGTAAACTAATCAGGTAAGTACTGCCATGGGAAACTTCCCTCATGAGAGAAGTATCACTCCACCTCCCAATCTGAACATTTTCCCCAGATATGCCCCAAACCAGAACTTCCAAAACAATCCTCCTCTCTCTACCTGTTTCCAGGACAATGTATCTCTGAACCCGGGTGAAGTGAGATTCAGGACGGAAAATTATGCGGGAAATGTCCATTAACCGAGCTACTCTGGGAGAAGGGACAGTTACCATTTTTGGGAACAGCAGAGGTATGACTTGAGACCTCCCTACTAACCAGACTGTCAAACTGGATATTAAATTATGCCTCCTAGTGTAGACGATGGTATGTATATTGGCCTACGCCAAGTCGCATAAAACTGTACGTGAATAACTCTCTACGGCAAGGTCTCGACCTTAGAAATTGATGTAAGTCGCAATCTTGAATCAAACCGCCATTTTAGGTTCTCTTGCTGTTTAAGAGTCACCCTGAACATCAAAATGGTGGACGATGCCATTTCGAACAGAATCTGGTCGGCATGACCTCTGTACAGCTAATGTATAACTTGCCTGCAGGCCACTTGTTAGGGTCATGACCTGAGACCTTGTCCTTCTGTTGACCTGCATGTAAATGGATTACCTGTATCAACGGAACTGATCTATGCACATACAAATGAATAAATTAGAGTTGACCTGGCAGAGACCCTAGACCTGTTACACATTCATGAAATGGTTAACCCATGAAGGGGTTGGAAAACAGGCTGGAGAAATATATAAAAGCCTGAATGTCCCAATGTACAGTCTCTCACTGAATACATCGAACCCCGTTGAAGTTTGTTGTGTTACACTGAGGGGCGATAGCTATCTGACCTGTCATTTGACTTTGTTATTGCTTGACCTTAAAATAAAGTACTTTGTATGTTCCTTTGTAACCAGTGTTTGGTGTGTTTCCTTTGGGTTCCCCGACCTCATATTATTTTCCTCTTTTCACAGTTGGCGCCCGAATAGGGACCCTCAAGATTGATGCCGGAACATTGAAGGTTGACACATACTATCAGACTGGGATCGGACGGTGTGATACTACGGGCCCGACTGAACGAGACGCGACACCTCTACAGCGCTGCACGATCCGATCCCTGGACGATAGCCGTGCAGTCTGAGACGGCATCTTGACGAGGGTCCACTTTTGAGGCGGGCAGATTTGCCGAAATCACCAAACACAGGGTAAAATTTGTTAGGTAAGTTCTTTGATAAACCGTACGCTCCTCCTTAGGTTTGGTCAGGTGAGTCGTGACCCGACTCTTAATTTAACCCAGACAATTTGAATTTGGCGCATTGTATCTGCAGACACAATTATTGACCAGGTAACACCAAGTTTTTGAGAAATGCCTGGGAATTGACTAGCTTCTTTAGGGCATTTTTCCGCAGCGATCGACAATCTTTGGAATTTAGCCGCCCGGCACCACAGGAGGGGTCGACGGCGTTTACTATGTATTGTAAACATGGCATTGGAAGTGTAGTATTTAATGATATTTGGCACAGACAAACCAGACATGCCTCCGAACTTCAGTGGCCAATCAATGGTAGTTTTGAGATCCCTCGTATTGAGTACTTAGAGTCGGTCTTGTTAAAGAAAAAAGCCAGACCCGCACCATTTGATGTTCTGCAGGATTGGAAAAAAGAAGCGTTGCAGCAGCTTAAGACTAGGGAAAAACATGCGCGTCGTCATAAAACGAACGCTGAAAAGGCGTTGTTGTATGATCAGGACAAACAGTCTGAATCAGTTAAGAATATGGATAGGGCTTTCTCACTCGGTATTCAGAAAATCTATCCATCTAAAGACCTTCATGTTTCTGACGAGTTTCTCGACAAATTGTTAAATGAGCGAAGGCCTGTTGCACCAGCTCCGTATGATCTTCTTCCTGTTGCTTTACCTCTTCCTGCTGTTATTCCTGTTCTCCCTGCTCAACCTGTTGTTCATATTGTTCCGGCTGTCGTTCCTCCGCCTGCTCTACTACATCTTCCCATTGCACCAGTAATAACACCTCCATTGAATCTGCCTGCACCTCCACCCCCGAGTGGTTCTGTACCGACTATAGTTGATCGGGGTGTGGGGTCGAAGGTTGTTACTCATAATACTGTCCCTACAGATAAAAAGCGGGATTTGCTTGCATGGGCTAAGCATTGTATGGAGAGAGATGACCGAGCTAATGTTTTTGCCACACTGTCTAAATATGGATAATTTTTCTGAGAAAAATGTTTTTTTTGAAGGTTTAGGGATTCATTTGTGTGTAATGTGGGGTAAATTAAATAATGTGGATCTCCTACAAGGGCTGAGGGATCTGAATACTTTAGCACTATCCAGAGATACTGTGGAGAAAGTACATGAGCATGTTGAGAGGTTGTTTGAGTATAGGAGAGATTTGGAGAAGTTACGGAATGAGGATGATGAAGAAGAGAGTATGTATATACAGAAACGATTTCTTCCGTGCCGTAAATGGGCATCTGAGGAAGCACAAATTTGTACAAGAGATTAGATGGATTTCGGATTTATTGATAACTCCGGTTGAGGTATATGACACATATTGTCAATATACGCTAGAAATGCAGAGGAAGGTGATTCAGGTAATGGTAGAGTACCTGCAGGATGAATGTGTGAGGAAGAAGGTTAGTTGTCCCACAGAGTTACTAGGTATTTATAAGAGAGCTTTTTCGCTTGACACTTCTTCGACTGCCTTAGCGCTCGACTTAGCTCTGTTGCTTAGTAAGCGTTCGGAGTTGCCTATATCTCAGTTGCCTATGAGAGAGGTGCCTCCGACATTTGTCCCAAAAGTTGAGATTGCCGCTAATGCTGCAGCAGGTATAGCTGCTGTGGACATTCCTGCACATTATGTATCACAGTTTGTTCACGTTCCGTTTTCGCGACAAGAAGTGAACACTATTAGGCAATCTATTCCCGACATTAGGAAAAATCCGACAGGATTCTATAAAGAGATAGAGTCTGTCTTACAGTCCTCAGTGTTCACCCTAGGCGATATTGACTTGTTATTCCCTGTACTCCTGCCCGTAGATTTGTGGAAACAGATTAGAACAATAGATGATGCACCTGGGTTGGGAGGTACGTGGGCCAATATAACTAGGCTTGACGGGGAAAGGCCAGCTGGTGAGAGACTGCCTCAGGTGATACTCACTTTGCCTGACAGAATCATTGCGAAATAAAAAACTATAATTCCCGAAAAAATAATTATTTGGGACAAGCTTACGGCCTGTGTCCAAGGAAAATCTGAGGGTGCCACCGAGTTCTTTAATCGGTTTGAACAAGTATTCTCGGACTTCAGTGGACAGGATTTAGGCACAGAATCTGGGAAAAGGTTATTTGTGGACAAATTTGTGCGTGGATTGCTGCCTGACATCCAGTCACAGATTATGTCTTCCGAGAGCGCTTGGCAGGTGAAATCCCAATCAGAAGTACTGCACATGGCTCAGTACTACGAGAACCGTGTCAATAATTAAAAAGATAGAGTAGAAAAGAGAAAAGGAGACTTAAAGACTAAAGTATTATTACAACAAATTGTTAGAGGCCCCAGAGGGGGTAGTTCGCAGATTAGAGGTCAGTATGTTCCACAAGGGAATGTGCCCTTGGGTCCTGTGAACATTAACCAGTGTGCCTATTGTCGCCAAGAGGGTCATTGGCATGCACAATGCCCCGTCCTTCGACAGAGGTCGAATAACACACTTGGGAGTATGGGTAGACGACACAGAGGTCGCCCCGGGGTGGGGGGCCCTGGTAGAGGTCAGTTTTCACAGGATCCTCAGCAACCTTTTTCACAGGACAATCAGACTTCGAGTTTGGATACTAGAAACATATTCGATCACCCTTCTGCTGCTTACCTCTCTGAGGCGCTTCCTTCTGATGATATTTTGTTTCGTTAGGATTGCCAGAAGCAGGGTTTGGAACCTACACCTATTTCTGTTAGTCAGAAAGGTCCCTACGTTGAAATGGTAGTGGGAAATAGGAAACATCAGTTCTTGATAGACACTGGAGCACAAATGTGCTCCATTCATCATTCTCGGGTTCCAAACATTCCACTGCCAGGGCAAACCAATGTTTCCGTAGGGTTTTCTGGCACACCAGTCATTTGTCCAGTTTCTTCGCCGGTACCTATTTCTTTGGGTCCCTTTATGGACCATTGTCCCTTTCTTTTGACTTCGAATTGTGGAGAGAATTTGTTGGGGTTGAATCTGTTGAAGGAATTAAATGCAGTAATTTATTGTTCACCTGATGGGGTGCGTTTGCGATTTCACCACAACAGTTTTCTGTTTCACAATTCTTGACTAGACCTTTGCCACCAGAATTCAGTAATGTCCCGGAGTGTTTGTGGGCGGCTGACGACAATGATGTCGGTATTCTACAGATTGAGCCTGTTAGAATAGTCTTGAAACATGGTATTAAGCTGCCACGTATTCCGCAGTATAAGATCTCGGTTGAAGGTGAGCGAGCTTTGAAGAGCATTGTTTCCGATTTTGTGCATCGTGGGGTGATTGAGGAGATTACGGGAAGTTTGTGCAATAGTCCGATCCTACCCGTGTACAAAAAAGGCGATAATGCTATTCCGTTTCGTTTTATAATTGATTTGCATGCCATCAATAGAGTTGTCGCTCCACAATTTCCAATTGTGCCTGATGTGACGACGATATTAACTATGATTCCAGCTACGGCTACTAACTTCAGTGTTGTGGACCTGAAGAATGCTTTCTTCAGTATTCCTATACACAAGGACAGTAGATATTTGTTCGCGTTCACCTTATGGGGAGGCTCATTCACATTTACTCGTGCACCTCAAGGTTACATCGAGAGTCCTAGCATTTACAGTAGGGCCTTGAAAGAACAGCTTGACATTCTTGAATTGCCCCCTACTTGTACGGTGCTTCAGTACGTTGACGACTTGCTTTTAGCAGCAGATTCTGAGGGCTCTTGTAAAGAGGGCACGGTATTGTTGCTCATCCATCTTGCTAAGCATGGTCACAAAGCTTCGCTTAAAAAGTTTCAATATTGTTGCCAGGAGGTCGCCTATTTAGGCTACCTCCTGTCAAAGGAGGGAAGAAGATTGACACCTGAAAGAATAAAACACATTTCTGGCATGTCTGTCCCAAATACACAGAAGGAAGTCAGAGCCTTAATAGGTATGGCCTCTTACTGTAGGTTATGGATCCCAAACTTTTCACTAGTGATAAAACCAATGTTGGCTTTGACAAAGAAGGGCATTTCTTCGCCATTACCATGGAATTCGGAACATCAACAATCATTTGAGCTTCTCAAGACTGCATTATGCTCTGCACCAGTTTTGAGTACACCAAATTACAACAAGGCCTTTGTGTTGTTTGTGCATGAATTTGATGGATGTGCTTTGGTTGTATTAACGCAGGAACATGGAGGGAAGAATAGGCCGTGCGGCTACTACTCTTCCGCCCTTGATCCTGTCGCATGCGCTTTGCCAAGATGTTTCCGAGCTGTCGCTGCTGCTGCCGCGTCTGTAAAACAGAGTGAGGGAATGGTCCTAGGCCATGATCTAACCCTGATGGTACCTCACTCTGTAGATGTTCTAATGAACAAACCCCAAACGCAACACCTCACTTCCGCATGATTAACGAGATATGAGTTAATTTTATTTGCTCCCCACATACAAATTAGGAGGTGTTGTGTTCTTAATCCGGCTGAACTCCTACCTTTCCCGCAAAATACTGTTTGCGGTGATGATGAGTCACATGACTGCCTGTATACTACTGAACAAGAAACGAAGGGCAGAATTGATCTTAAGGACACTCCTTTGGATAATGCGCAAGGGGAGCTATTTTGTGATGGCTCCTGTTTCAAACTTCCGGATGGTACATCCACAGCTGCTTATGCAGTCACTACATTGAGCACGGTTGTAGAGACCAAGCGAATTACACATAACTCTGCGCAGGCTGCAGAGATTAGAGCATTAACCCGAGCTTGTGAGCTTTCCGAAGGGCTAACAGTGAATATATACTGACAGTCAGTATGCCTTTGGGGTGGCTTACAACTTTGGGAGACTTTGGTCAGAAAGAGGGTTTCTAACTTCACATGGGACCAAGATTCAACATGGCCCCCTGATAGTACAATTGCTCTCGGCGCTCGCGCTCCCTAGTCAGTTAGCGATCATGAAATGCGCAGCGCATCGCAAGATCATAGACGATGTAGGAAAAGGGAATGCTTTCGCTGATCAGATAGCCAGACAAACTGCCACAGATCTTCGCACAGAAATGTATGCTCTAAGAGAAACTAGGGATGTCTATGTAATGGACGAGGATATTGGGTCTGTGCGGGATATCCAAGCTGATGCCACAGTGGAAGAATCTAAGAAATGGGCTGAAGGCTTGGGGAAATTAGAGGATGACAGGTGTTGGGTGGACGCAGTTGAAGGGAAATGGTTACTTCCTAATGCCTACATAGTTATGATGGTTACTATGGCACACGGTCCCACACATGTGTGTGTTCAACAGATTACGAAAATGTTAGAGAAATTCTGGGTAAATGATAAGATTTCGAAAATTGCTCAGCATTATGTCCAAAATTGCATGATTTGCCTACAGCAAAATGTGGGGAAGGGGACGGTAACTCCAAGGGGTAGCTTTGGGCCTCCTTCTGTCCCATTTGAGGTGATACATTTTGATTTTATTGAGATGGAGCGGTGTAATAGTTTAAAATATGTCCTTGTGGTCATTTGTGCCTTCAGTAAATGGGTTGAGGCTTTCCCTGTCAAAGACGCCACAGCCATGACCACTGCAAAAATGATGGTAAAGGAATATTTCCCGCGGTTTGGGTTGCCAAGAGTCATCTGGTCGGACAATGGTCCACATTTTGTTGCTGCTGTAATTTTACAGATATCTACGGCACTACATATTGATAAACGATTTCATTCGGCTAGACATCCTCAAAGTGCCGGGTTGGTGGAGAGACATAACGGTATCCTAAAGAACAAACTCGCTAAAACGTGTGCCGGTACCAAACTAAAATGGCCGGATGCCTTACTGATCGTGTTATTAGCCATGCGCACTACCCCTCAAACTAAGACTGGGCTCTCTCCATTTGAGGTGGTGATGGGGAGACCTGCCAATATTTGGGGTCTTCCAAAACCTAAAGCACTGAGAAATGTTGAGAATGTATTGCTTTCAGACTATTGTAAGCAATTGACTAAACATCTGTATTTCATTTATCATCAGGTACGATCAGCTTTACCTGTACGATTCGAAGGCCCAGGACACAACATTCGGCCTGGAAGCTGGGTCCAGGTGAGAGCATACGAACGGTCCTCTTGCCTCGCGCCTCGCTGGCGGGGACCATTTCAGGTTTTGTTGGTCACCCAAACGGCAGTACGGGTGGCTGGAAAGAAGAGCTGAATACATGCGACGCATGTCAAGAAACTTCCTCACCCGACGCCGCACGTTACAGAAGAAACAGAACCCCTCGCTAACGCTGCAATCGATAATCCTGGAGCAGCAAATAGCACTTTGAGTGAATCGGAGAATCTCTCTGAGCCTGTGGGGCTTGGGGAACCATCCATTTTGTCTCCACACTCTTTGGAAAAGTCATTTCCGGAAACCATTGCTTCGAATTCTGCAACTTCCATTGCCTCTGATACGTTGCTTCCCTCAGGGAGTGACGTTACCTTATTTCCGGATCAAACAATACCGGGAACCACCAGATATAATCTTAGACAGAGAAAATAGACCTACAGCACGGTTTGACTGTGCATTCGAAAGAAGGAAAGAATCGTCAAGGGCTTGCCTTTTTGCCCAAATTTGAGAAAAGGGGGTTCTGACGGCTAGGGTTGGGGAAGGACTAAGAAGCCGCGTGACCGGGGGGTCACCAGCAACGAACATTGGGGTTTCCATCCGAAGACTGCGATGCCTGCCACCACTAGTGCCCGTATTGGACTTGTAAATAAGGGGGGTGACCAACTTGGACAATGAACAATGTGCCTGGGCCCCGAAAACGAATTGCTGTGTTTTGATGTTAATAATTGGGATTTTTATAGTAACTGCTTTAGGATTCTGGTACATCGAGGAGATTTATCCTCTAGAGCCTCTTTTGCCAACTGAAATTGCACCTACTGTTTTTACTCCTTTTGTACATCTGCATACTCTGTCACCTAGGGACTCTCAGCATAGACAGAAGTATCACAATAATATTATGATGTTAATAATGAATTCAACACATGCCATTTTTAACAAAACCAATTGTTGGGTCTGTTCACATTCACCGCAACATGGGGATAAGGGGCTGGGTTGGTATATTCATCCCTTACCTTTGACGACTGCTTGTTATGCCTCTCTCAGAGCACTGTTCTTTGGCCGATGGAATGATAGCATCTCGGGGAACTTCGATGGAACTAATTTGAATGATTATGAGAAAAGTGTTCTGACTCCCCTGGGATGCTCGCTTTTCGCAAATAGGAGCAAACCCAACGTTGCTTCTATTAGGCCTTCTGATAGACTATCTCGTCCTTTCGAATTTTTAGTTTCCTTTAAAATGGCTCTGATAGGCAATAAGGATGCCATGCCTCCTTCTTACTTTGTTAACCATAGCCCCGATTCAGTTTCTTTCTGCATACAGAGGAATGGTACCCGGTCAATGGGAGATTTTAAAGGCTGTGCCAACGTTGCAAATTTGACTGGGGAAGACAAGCCTTTGTATGTAGGCGAACCTGTCTATTTCGTTTGCGGTAATGTAGCATTTCCATGGTTGCCCAGGGATTGGCAAGGAACCTGTTATTTAGGGATCCTGTTACCTGGGGTATTCATAGCAAGTACTTTGGAAGTTTCAAAGGCTCGTCCACGACGGGACGAGAATGGTGATACCCCCGCACAAGATATAGCAAAATCAGTTGTGCCATTTTGGGGGCAGATAGCAAATTACGAAGACATCAGGAGACTAGCGAGAGTACTGGAGAGAACCATCAACCGGACCACAGATATACTCTATAACATGACATTAGAGCAGAAAGCGATAAGATTAGTAGCACTCCAGAACCGGATGGCATTAGATGTCATTCTGGCTGAATGTGGTGGAGTATGTAAATTAGTGGGGTCCGCTTGCTGTGTTTTTGTACCAGACTCCTCCCCAACCATTTTCAAAGCAATTCAGAATCTGCACGTCCTTAGCTCAGAAGTGCATGTTCCCGAGGGGAACTGGAATCTTAGTGCTTGGTTTTGGGATTTCATGCGATCTTGGGGTTGGAAGGTACTCTCAGTCTTGTTTATCATTTTGGGAGTTCTGCTATTCCTTTGTTGTTGTATCCAATGTCTGCCTAGTATATGTTCGATGCTAGGGGGATGTTGTGCCCAGGCGATAGGTATGATAGGACACAAAGTATATGCCCCGGATAAAACTTCCAAGGAGTATGTGTTAAAAGAGATTTTAGTGAACGACCTGATGGCCATAGATATCTCTGACAGCGATTCAGGGTGTATGGACGATGACGTATGGAGTTACTTGCAAGGAGATCAGAAGTAGTCTTAGCACTTGGCATAGGCCAAAAGGAGGGTTTGTCAAACTGGATATTAAATTATGCCTCCTAGTGTAGATGATTATATGTATATTGACCTACGCCAAGTCGCATAAAACTGTACGCGAATAACTCTCTATGGCAAGGTCTCCACCTTAGAAATTGATGTAAGTCGCCATCTTGAATCAAACTGCCATTTTTAGGTTCTCTTGCTGTTTAAGAGTCACCCTGAACATCAAAATGGTGGACGATGCCATTTCGAACAGAATCTGGTAGGCTAATGTATAACTTGCCTGCAGGCCACTTGTTAGGGTCGTGAACTGAGACCTTGTCCTTCTGTTGACCTGCATGTAAATGGATTACCTGTATCAACGGAACTGGTCTATGCACATACAAATGAATAAATTAGAGTTGACCTGGCAGAGACCCTAGACCTGTTACACATTCATGGAATGGTTAACCCATGAAGGGGTTGGACAACAGGCTGGAGAAATATATAAAAGCCTGAATGTCCCAATGTACAGTCTCTCACTGAATACATCGAACCCCGTTGAAGTTTGTTGTGTTACACTGAGGGCCGATAGCTATCTGACCTGTCATTTGACTTTGTTATTGCTTGACCTTAAAATGAAGTACTTTGTATGTTCCTTTGTAACCGGTGTTTGGTGTGTTTCCTTTGGGTTCCCCGGCCTCATATTATTTTCCTCTTTTCACAAGACAAGGTCTCACAACTGGAGCGACAGGTCCAGCAACTGACGGATGATCTGGGGTGCATGCTGAGGGCTCAGTCCAACTCACAACCTAACCCTGCTTCCCAGATCTCCCCAACACTCAGGTTTGATGCCCCAGGGGCAAATGATGGGAGAAAACCTGAGACAAGCCACAGGTTCCTGAGGAGGGGGCCCCCATGGAGGGGAGATGCCAAGCCCTAGAGGAAGCTTCCTTTCTCACCCAAACATAACCCCTAAAAACCTCTCAGCCTGGAAGAGTCTCTTCTACCCCCTAAATGTTAGAACCCAAATAGCAAAGGGTAAGTTGGAGAGGCCAAAGAAGAACACACTTTGTGGAGGAACTCCGGATTATCCCCTTTGAGAGAGAAGAATCCCTGGAGGATTCAGGTAAGCAGACCTTCTCTTTAGAAAACGGGGTGATCCCTCCCAAAGAAAAATGGGTCCCAAAAGAACTGAGTGGGACAGGGTAAGTATGGAGATCCCCAACATGTGAGCCATACAGAATGGAAATGTAGGGGGGTGCCCTTTCTCCAAACAGGTTCCGAGAACTGTTGTCAGGTAACAGGGGACAGCCAAGGAGCCAGGGGAAAAGGAGGATTCCCCAACAACTCCCATTGTGAGTTGCAACATTTAATTTACAGATTCTAGAACTCTGAGACAGAAAATTGCCCAAAATCACACATGGTTGGAGTTTACTATTGAGAATGACCACCGGGCTGTCAAATAACTCACACTTTCTTTGCACCTTGGAGGAGAAAGAAGACTTATTTGATGTACCGGTCAAGGTCAGTGTGAATTATCAGCTCTGGAGGATACTGGCTCCCAAACAATACTCCTGTCCAAAACGGCCTTTGACCAACTAAACTCAGGACAGCGGGAGGGCCACCAAATTCCACTCACACCACTTCCCAGACAACTCCAAAATGTCTATGGGAATGATATTCCTGTCAAAGGGACTGCAAATCTGGAAATAAAAAAGGGATGTCATCGGCTGAAACATCCAGTGATAGTTGTGACTTTAGAGATCACGCCTTGTTAACTGGGGAACGATCACTTGAGGAGGTTATCACCTCTGATTGACTGTGTAAACAAGGTCCTCTGGACTCAGACTAACCGCCCAATAAAATTAGAAATGACTACCAATTATGTACGCCTGAATGGTACCTGTAACATAATTGATCAACGCTTTGAGAATGTAGAGTTCCATTTCAAGAAGAACCAAGTCCCAGACATCACTATCATCTCTTTTGGAGAACAAACTGGTAATGGGAACCTTTCTCCATTTTTGAAAATCAACCTTCCTCCCAGTTTTAAGTGGCAATCCACACTGAAGGGTAACACCCTACAATGTTGCATCAGTCCAAAATCAGAGGAAACAATGAGTCCCGTGAAACCAGAGAAGGAAGAACCTGCTCAAAGTTTGACGGACATTCGGATAAAGGGCAAAAAGTTGTTTTTCCCAATTCATTTAAATAGGGGGAGGGGCCGATGCTCGCCAGAATATGCCTCAATAATGGAAGGAACTTCATCAGCGAAGAATTATTCAGGAAACTCCCAAAAGTTCAGACCATTCCCACATTTAAATTGATTGACAAATGGGAAGTAGTTCTGGAAAACTTCTTCTGCTGTATGCTAAAGATTTTCATTGGCAACAAAAGCATAGAACATAATTGTTGGGTTGTGAGAGGTGTCCCTTCTGCCTTTTGTCTGGGAAGTGACATTCTCCACCGATTCGCAATCAATGTGTACCTAATTAATCATAAAGCCTGGTCCCAACTGGGGGGGTAAACCCATCGGCTTTGACAACACTGAAAAAGCCTTTCAGTCGGCTCGATTGCTGCCTTATGTGGTTGAAGTTCAATTGCGAGAAGAGGTTGCCATCCCAGGGCAGGTGCGACAATTTACTCTCCCCCTCAAAATTAGGTGGGGATAGAACCTCAAACATCATGACGCATATATAAATCTAAATTCCCATCTCCAACAATTATGTTTGTATTTAAATCGGACACCTCTAGTAGACCTAGAACGTGACACCATTTGAATATTCGTGGATAACAGCAACCCTCAAAGTATCACTTTGTGCGCAGATGCCTTTATTGGAATGGCGGGTGATGCCCAACATTATTCTATTGATTTAGGTAATTAAATCATGGGACCAATCTCAAACAACTGTTTCAACCTCAGCAACGGTATTCCTCCAGAATAGATTTTTACTAGTCATGGGGGGAATTTCGTGTTGTTCTCTTCTGCCCCTATGATGTGGAACAGGTGATGTATGACATTAGCAGGGAGGGGGTAGTGTTCAGAGTCAAAGACCACAACCTCGAATCACCTGTCCAGGTCAACACCATCAGAAGAGATCTCTCCATCCAACTGGAGGATACAGCTGAAATTGGCAAGCCAGAGGTATTTCCAGGTTTCAAGCAGATGGCAGAGGAAAGGATCAATCTTGCTGATGCATGTGAGACTGAGGAGCAAAGACAAAAGCGAAAACAGGTCTTCCTGGAATTCCAAGATATATTTTCAGTGGACTCATATGACTATGGATGCACATCCATTCATTCAACCACCATTCCCCTGGACCTTGAGATGGCTCCACTATTTGTGAAACAATACCGGTTACCGCTCACGTCCATGGAATCACTCAATAACCCGGTACTGGGGATACTCAAACCAAACGGCCAATGGAGACTATGTGCAGACCTGAGGGAGTTGAACAAACGGGGCACCATGTCAAGATGGCCCCTTCCCACCCGGATCAGGGACTGGCCCAGATCCAAGGGTCAAAGGTGTAAAACTCCATTGACCTGACCAATGATTACTGGACAGTACCTGTGAATAGGGAAGATTAGTACAAGCTTGCTTTTACCTTCAAGAGGCAGCAGTACATGTGGATCTGGACCTCCTTCGAATACATACACTCCGACAATGAGTTCAACATCTTCCTACATAAGGCCATGCCTGATTTGGGCGAAATGGGAAACCTGGCCTATGTGGATGATGTTTTGATCAAAAGCTCAACTGTGGAAGACCATATAGCAGAAATCTGCTATGTTCTAATCCAGTTGCAGAAAGCCGGAGCAAAACTGTCCTTTCAGAAGGCACAGTGGTGTAAGACCCAGGTGAACTTCTTAGGGCACGAGATCACCCCTAAAGGTCTTAATCCCCAGATGAAGAAGGTGGAAACCTTATTGAAATTAAAAGACCCTACCACTCTGCGACAATTAAGAAACCTTCCTGGACGCACTAATTATAGTCAGACATTCATTGAAGGCTATGCAGAGGTAACTCGACCTTTGGTCCATTTATTAAAGGCCAGAGTCAAGGGGGAGTGAGGTCCAGAACAATCCAAGGCAGTTACAAAACGGAAAAGAAGTCTTTCCCAGTCTCCTTGTTTGGCGTACCCTGCTTAGAGACGGGGTTCTCACATACTTGCCTCACTGCGGTTTTGTACCAAAAGCATGGCAAGGTCAACAAAGTTATCTCATAGGCGAGCAAGACTTAGTCATCTGTGGATGAAAAATTCAATGACTGCGAGAAAGCATTCCTATCAATGTTGTGGGCATTGAAAAATGACTGCCCATTTACACAGGAGGATCACCAACCCTTGCAATATTTACAAAGTGACAGAATCCAGGTGGGGAACCTTAGTAATTCCAGAATTACTTCCCAGATTCTGTCTATGCAAGGCTTTCCTGTGGAGGTCAGATATGGCCAAAACAAAAGAGTCCCCTAGCCCAAGGGTTAGCAGACTCGCATGATTGTGCTCAAGAAAATTGTCTCGAGGGCAAAAGTCTAATGGCCAACAACAACATGGAGGCATACTTAACTTTCCTAAACAAGGTCTGTGAAGAAGAGATGTGTCAGGGGAGACCTACAGTTTATGTGGATGGGTGCTCCTACCATGTTGATTACAACGAGGAAAAATAAATGGTGGCTGGCATTGGGAATGCCCTCGTGAATGATACCCCAGAATCCTCTGCTGGTTATAAAATAGGACCCCAAAGTAGTCAGGTTGCAGAGTTGATGGCCGTTCAGCAAGCCATCCTCACTGCCTTGCACTACCAACTCAATGAACTGGTCATAATCACTGACTGATTATGTCAGGAATGGGTTTGTGGAGCACCTGATTAACTGGAATAATCGAGACATGCTTTGTGACAAGAACAAACCCCTTAAACATGCCAAACTGATCCAGTCAATTGACAATCTGGTGACCTCCAATGAGAGGACCATCTATTGGAAGAAAATAAGGGGTCATTCCAAAATAGAGGAGCCAGATAAGACTGGGGATGACCTGGCTGACCAGCTGGCTAAAATTGGAGCTCTGCAGGAGGATTTCATAGAAACAGAATGCCTGCTGGGTGAAATCCAAGTTGCAGCTGTCACCAGGTCGCAGACTCGTGCAAACAGCCAACTCTCGACTGCCCAGTAGAGTAAAGATACCCCAGATACAGATTTGATCACAGCACAGAAAGAGGACCCAATTATTGGGAAATATTATCGACACATTGAAGACCCCGTGAGCCTTCCTCTAACAGAGTCAGATTGTAACGATAAAGACGATCTTCGGGTGTTGATGAAGTTTTCCAAGATGTTCCATATCCAAGACGGTTTGTTGATAAGGAGAGCCCTATCTGGCTGTGACCAGTGGGTGGTACCTATCTCTTTCTGAAGCCTGATATTGAACCACGCCCATGAAGTGGCCACTACCGGTCATGGGGGTTTCACACGACATTAGAATTCTTGTGTAAGGTTGCTTACTGGCCACACATGGGCCAGGACCTTGACACTTACCTAATGGGGTGTCTTGTGTGTGCTCAATTTCAACCCAATTCACTCACACACCGACCTCCCCAACATAAAAGGGGAATGACACTGCCTTGGTCAGATTTGCAAATCAATTGCATTGGGCCAGTGATTTGTTCCTCTAGAGGAAACAAGTACATGTTGACTGTGACATGCTTGTTCACAAAGTGGGCAGAATGTCTTCCAGCCCCAAATTGTAAGGCAGAGACAGCTGCTGCATTCATGATCAATCAGATCTTCTCTCATTTCGACCTCCCACAAAGGATTGAGTCAGACCGAGGAATCTATTTTACCAGTGAGGTAATGGCAAAGATGTGGGAGATTCTAGGGGTAAAAAGAAAACTCCACATTGCCTACCACCTAGCCTTAAGTGGGCGTTAGAGAGATACAGCAATACAATTGTGAGTATCGTAAGGAAGTTTGTGGCAGACCCTGTTGGGACTTCTGATTACCGCTTGTCCTGATGGCTATTAGGTCTACACCATCCTCTGCAACAACGATGTCTCCATTTGAGCTCATGACCGTAAGAAAAATTGTGTTCTGCAGAATCTGCTCTATAGGACTCAGGAGCAGACACTAATAAATGCGTCTACTACTCATGAGTACATTGAACATTTAAGGAAGCAACTCCAGCATGCTTTTGCTTATGCTGAGTGCAATTTAGAAAATCGGCTGAAGGAATAAAGACCCATTATGACCTAAAGACCACCAAGAAAGAATGTGAGGTAGGGTACAAGGTTTACCTGGACAATTTTCAAAGGAATCAGACCAAGGGGCAGAAATTCCTCCCATCTTGGTATGATGCCTTTGCAATTGCAGATCAAATATCACCTGTTGCCTACAAGGTCCGCATCCCAAAAGGAGAACAGACAGAAGAAAAATGGGTCTACATCAATCAGTTGAAAACTGTCTCACCCCAGACGTGCTTTATGACTGATTGAAGAGCCAAATGAAAATCGAGCAGAGAAACCATCTGAAGAATGAAAAGGAAGGATGAAAAATCGGATGGAAACTAAGACAATACATACATATATATATATATACATACATACATACATACATATATATATATATATATATATATATATATACACACACACACACACATATACATACAGGGAGTAAGGTATTTCGTACCCATGGTGAAAGAGAAAGAAAATAAATAAAATGTGTGTTGTAAAATGGTGACCATGGGCCTCATTACGAGTCCGGCGGTAACTGAGGCGGTAAAACTGCATGGTTACCGCCGGACTCGTATTACCATTCCGCCTCCGTGATTCCCGGAATTACCGGGGCATTACAACCCCGGTTTTCCAGGAATCACGGAGGCGGAATGGTGTTAATCCCCATTCCCATCGAGTCCTATGGGACTCGATGGGAATGGGGAGCATGGAAACACCGGCAGCATCTCGTAATGCTGCCGGTGTTTCCTCGTCCGCCTGCAGGCGGGCGGTGTTAAACCCGCCAGGTCAAACCTGGCGGGAACATCACCTCCCGCCTGAAGGAGTCGGGATCAGGCAGTCCGGAAACAACGGTGGCGGCGGGTTTACCGCCGGACTCGTATTACCATTCCGCCTCCGTGATTCCCGGAATACCGGGGCATTACAACCCCGGTTTTCCAGGAATCACGGAGGCGGAATGGTGTTAATCCCCATTCCCATCGAGTCCTATGGGACTCGATGGGAATGGGGAGCATGGAAACACCGGCAGCATCTCGTAATGCTGCCGGTGTTTCCTCGTCCGCCTGCAGGCGGGCGGTGTTAAACCCGCCAGGTCAAACCTGGCGGGAACATCACCTCCCGCCTGAAGGAGTCGGGATCAGGCAGTCCGGAAACAATGGTGGCGGCGGGTTTACCGCCACCGTTATTTCCAGACCGCCTGATTTGTAATGAGGCCCCATGTCTTTTTATACTTGCATGCTGTTGTTGTTGTCCGTTCTGTGTACATCACCCGGGGAAATATTTGTGTAAAAAGTACTGTACCTCTTTTTCTTTCTATTATTAGAGAACTAACCTCCTTCATTTCCTGCCTGGTGGGAAGAGGGGAGGCCGGTGAGAGTCCCAGGGACCCCGTAAAAGAAGGAAGAAAGGGGTGCCGTGCCACAACCTCCAACCCAAAGATGGGAGGGGAGGCTGGAGTGCCCACTCCCCAATGAAGGATATTGAGCCTAATGAAAGTCTACTCTGCACTGCTCTTCCCCACCAAAGATTCATGGAAGAACAGCGGGAGGGTATGTGATGTGTATTCAAAGGATCCCAAATGGAAGCGCCTTTCACATGAAAAGTAGGATTTTTCAGCACTGACACAAAAATGGCTTTGCTTGTGGCTGCAAGTGAAAATTGAAAGTTCTGTTTAGATGAAAAGCAGGATTTTTCAACACTGACAGAAAAACGGCTTTGCAGTTAAAAGTGAAAATGTACCACTGCTAATTAAAAAATGTCATGGAAAAGACATGGTTCGTGTTGACAAAAAGTTATGTATATTATGTTTCGCACACAAAATACCAGCAGAAATTTGAAAGGAAAAGCCACTTTGTTTTCATGAAAAAGTGTCTCTTATCCAGAGGCAAACCCTTTTTCTGGCTGTGGGACACTTCACAATGAAATCCCCCACTACCAGTCTGAATCCCCCAGCTAATTGCAACCTGCAATAAAGTGTCCTGCTAAAGGTGTGGAAAACCCAGGATTCTCAGACTTCCCGGCTCTGAAGGCAGTTACTGCAGGACAAGTTCCCCTTGGATGGAGCATGACTAAAAGGTGTGAAGATTGGGGGCTACAACTTCAAACAGGCAACCAACTTCAAAGAGCAAGCTGCAAATACAAGGAGAACAATAAAAATTCTGGTTAAATGCTGGCCCACTGAGACCATATGGCCTGAAGGCAGGAGAATTGTCATTTGTTCCACATGAAGATTTACTATTAATTTAAAAGGACTATGTTCATTTAGGCCTTTGTACCAGCAACCACTAGGTGGATTGTCTTCATGTATGTACCATTTATTTTAAGTAATTTCCAAACGATTTTGGAAATATAAAATGAATGCACCTACGAGTTAGGGAACTTTAACGGCCAGTTAAGCTAGGTTTCTGGCTGATCTGAAAATGTTCCAACTATGTGAGTTGGTGAACAGGTGTAGGATATAATTAGGCATATGGGTAATAAATTACATATTTATAATTGTTATGCTTTTTACGGAAACAGCAGAAAATTGCCACATGGGTGTGAAAAATGGTACAGACATGGCTGTCGTCTTATTTAACTCTACAAAACAAGCAGGGTAGTCAATCACAAATCTAAATGGAAAAACAACTGCATTCCTACCGTTACATCCCGTAACTTTTCAGCACATCACAACGGACTACGGAGCCCTCTCTTAGACATGCATATTCATTATCATGCAAACAAATGCATCACGACCACTCAAGCTGTCCTTCAAGAGGAAGCACACCCATATCCTGTCAGGAGAGGCTCACCCTAGGATACCAGTGGTACGCCGCCTATCTAAAAGGGACAGCGGGAGAAAACTGTCCCTAGTACCCAATGACGCACTGAATGAGTTCTGAACATTTTTAAATCCAACAAGGGGTGATTTCAGACAAGTGTAATTGGGTAATCCTGTCTAATATGTGTTCTCAAGATGCGTGCTGCCTAGGGGTGTTTTGCATAGCTTTATTAACTAACTAGGTAGCAGGCTCGAGGATCATCTATAAATCACTCCTGGATGTTAAAAATCAAACCATCCCACTTGTGGGAACACAGAGATCAATAAAAGTTCGCTAACAAAATCATGTCTCCTAAAAAGTGTGAGCAGAGTATAACAAGCGCACCCTAACACAACTTTGAGAATATCACCATAATCACAATGGGTCGACTGGTTTCGATGACTAATAGTATTGGTGTCATCTTCTTCAAGACCTAGTTATTCACATATCGAAATGTTTCATAAGAAATCTGCAACTCTGGATTGGGGGCGAACAACTCCATCCCCTATAGGGAGAAAGGGCAAAGCAATAGGTCAACCCCTACCACTGCAAACATATACTAAAACATCTTTACATAGGTGCAGCTTTGGTCCTTTCATCCAATCAATGGTTGTGTCACATTCAAAAGACACTGGTTATGCCACATTTATTGACTGGCAAAGTGTAAATCCCTGAAGGGGAGGGAGTGAGGGGGAGGAGGGAGGAGAAAGAAAAGGGGTCTTCCACTTGGGGCGTGTGCAAAAGCCTGGTCATCAGGTCCTCATCACCATGTGATTCTAGCTGTAGGTTTACTACCATCACACACATTCTAAATTCCAATGAAGTGTGCAATCAAATGTACATTGCATATAAAAGAGCGGTAAATCACACATACCTCAGAGTTCAAATATGTGTAATCTGCGGATGGGAAATTAAAAACTGCAGCGTTCCCAGTTGCTTCTCGTCTGTCTCCATTAATTGTGAGGGCTTATGCTTGCCTCGTATCTGCGGGGAGAGTGAGGGCGCATAAGGTCAACAAACATAGGTGCACAAGCTTTTGTTTTCTCAGAGTTCAGTCAAAAGCAAAGGAGTGTCCTGTAGCATATCGCCGCTTGGAAAATCGAGTCGGAGGTAGCCAGTGGTCACTACAAGCTTACTTGTTTCAGCTATCAGCTGTCTCGCTGATGCACAGCTCCATCGCGATTCACTGGCGATCAACGTCACAGAGATATGACGCGAGAGAGGATTGCTCCAGTGCTACGTGGCCGGGGCGTGTGGCAAGAAGGCTTGTATATGTACGCTCAATGCTCTGAAAAACGGGCGGCCATCTTGGACTTGGTTGTTGATCATCAGCAGAGGTACTTAGCCTGGTGATGTCAAAAAAGGAAAACTTGTTCGACTTAAGTGTTATGTCAGTGTTGGCGAAAATGTACATCCTCGCCTGGCTGCCAAATAAAATCAATTTAGGAGGCAGAATATCAGCACGGAAAAATTATTGGCAATACCCACTTGTAACTTGTTTATCTGCGAAGATGCAACATGCAAGTAACAGGTGTGTATGTGGTGTGTAATTAAAGTATATAATTGTATAGAAACTTTATTGGACATTCCTTTATTTTGGACTGTTATACTTTGCTGTTTGGATTGCTACTGTTTCACCTTCACGCCCCTCTTGAGAGTATAGCCTTCCCTCGCCTGCTGTTCCAAGTCGGAGGTGTATCGCTTAACTGTGACTATTTTTACCTTTATGATTGGGTGATTGGGTTTGGCTCTTGGTTTGTAGAAGTGTGATGGATGAGTAAGCATGTTAGCCTCTGCTCATCCTTGTACTCCTGCAGGGCAGAAGTCAATTTGTCACAGTTACTGCTTGATAAAGATATCACAGAGATCCTAGGCCATAGGAATGAGCATGACCATGGTCAGCCATGGGTGGGTAAACAAACAAACAACACCTACAAGCTGTGTGTGCCTCCTCATACGCCATCTCTCCCAGAGTTGTACTCCAATGCAATAGATTCCGTTTATGGGGAGCGCTGAAGCACTACCTAATAGCCAAAGCTAAAAGTAATTTGCCTAAGGAGACACACTATATTTAATTGGTGAATCAGGGATTTCTGACCATGGCAGACCGAATATCCGCTCACTCCTATTGGTAAAATATATAATACCCCAACCTGGTAGACCTATATATCCATATGAAAATACATTAGACAAAGAGTAATACTATAGTTTAATGGCCCTCATTAGGAATGGAAATATAAAGCTACCAGAATGCAAAGAAATAGTCTAAGATGGGCCAGATGGTTATTCTGTGACTCTATATATTGTTCTGAGAAAATTCACAGATTTTGGTGGCCAAAAGGAGCTGTGTGAAGACTTTAAACACTAAAGCCACCATCAGCTCTGATCACCTAAACGTAATGCTAACTTAGGAAGATTTGCTGTCATTCACAACTTGCAAAATCTGCCCTTTCAAGTGTGTGGAGATGTGTTACAGCATTTGTGGTGCCCTCCATTCCGGGGCACATCAGTCTCTTAACTGTGGTTCTGGAAGTGTGTGTGGACTGGGAGCACCCCTGGAGAGCAGGGCCACTGCCAGTAACACAGGCAGCCCAAGCCATCTACTGGCCCTGGTAGTACATGATATGATATAATAGGTTATTTATAACACGCTTAATACCCAGAGGTTTCTAAGCGTGGACCCAGGGATTGAACCTGTGTTGTGTTGCTCTGTGTCGTCATGCTTTCAAGGCGAGCATGTTGCCCCTGAACTATCCTCCTGAGACATGGGCATATGATGCCAATATCTCTCAAATGGGGAATTCCTGTGAAATGCCCATACAAATTTCTAAAGCCTGAACTACTGGCTTTATCAATACTTGTTACTCATGACAGATCCTGATTGCCATGTCTAGGCATTAAGTGTGTGTGCTCCAATTGCAGGGTCTTGAAATCAGAGGCAATTTAGGCTGTCAACCACTTTCCTTCCAAACACTCCACCACAGACAGACGCTGTGTGTTTCCTCCAGGCAGCTGTGTCTGACAGAAGTGCTAGCTACCCACAGTGGCGCTTGAACTGGATGGCACTTCTGTCAGTCACAGCTGCCTCACTCAATCATGGCAGCGGGCTCATCTCCCATTGCGGCTGCGGCAGGATAATGTACCGCTGCGGCGTGGTGGGACCGGGAAGCTGGGCCAGCTCAACCTCCCTTTTTGGAGCACTGAATACACTCTAGGATTGACTATATATTTCTGAGTCCTAGTTTAATCACATGTATGGTGGACTCTGCGATAGGCGTAATAATGTTCTCAGATAATGCCCCAGTCCAGGTGTCCCTAGACATACAGCCACAGGAGCCTAGGCCTAAGCCCTGGAGGCTAATCCCTGCTCTTATTAAGGACCCGGTCTGCGCTAAGGATATCAGTGAGGACATAGTATGCTTCTTTGACTGCAACTCTCAGGGCTCCACAGTTGTACTCTGATATGCAAAGGAGCTGGGCTAAACACATTTAGGAGGTAATATCATCGCCTCTTGCTGGAGTGTCCTTGGGCCCATGAGGAGAAATATCACTCTACTGGCTCCCGGAAGGCCTTTAGAGAACTCCAACATTTACGAAATCAGATTAATACAATGGAGGAGAACAAGGCAGAGCTTGCTTTGTTGAAAGGTAAACAATGGTACTATGCGTATGAGCCCAAAGCAGGCAAACTATTGCCATGGAAATTTAAGGCCAGAGCCAACTACAACCGCATCCTAGCAGTTATGGGGAGGGACGAGAAAGTTAAGTTGATAGAAACCAATAATCTCACTGAGTTTGAGAGATACTGTGGTACCCTTTATACTTCTGAAAACCTGACCCGGAGAAGATCCAGGGCTTCTTAGCTGAATGTACTCTTCCGACTGCCTCCAAATCCCAAAAACAGGCATTGAACGGGGAAATCACTAGTGAGGTGATCCTGGCTGCCACTGCATTACTAAAATCGAATAAATACCCAATGGGAAAGATGATTTCCCTGCCTTCTTCTATGAAACCTTCTCAGGGAAGCTAATATCGCCACTGAGTATACTTTTTAATCATGGCTCCTCATCAAGCATTATGTGGGAAGCCAGGATCTCCCTAATCCATAAAGAGGGTAAGGATCCCATGCTCTGCTGCTCACCCTAGAATCCCGTTGCTGTCCTCAACAAGGGCATGCAAATGCACCGAAAAATACTGGCGAACCGACTGGACCGAGTATTGCCGGACCTGATTGGGAATGATCAGTCTGGCTTTGGGGCCGGTAGACAGCCCCCGGACAATGATTGGAAAGTGGTCAGCCTAGAAGATATAGAACATAAGAGAAGGGTGCAGTCAATGTTGCTGGCCCTGGATGCGGAGAAGGCCATTCTCTTCCTGCGCTCGGTCCTTAGCAATTTCAGGCTGGGAGAGGAATTTATCTGGGGGGACTTTGCCCTATATTCGTCCCCCACAGTGAGGGTTTCGATTAATGACTTCCTGTCGGGGGTATTTCTGTTAGTCAGGGGAACCAGGCAGGGTGGTCCACTCTCGCCCTTGTTATTCGTGCTGACGGTTGTACTATTGGCAGTCAGGACCAGAGCTGGTGAATGGACCGTAGGCATTCCCTATGCCGGCGCCCCCTACAAACTGACCCTATGTGTGGATGATATTCTTCTATCCATCTTCTATCCATCTCGGACCCTGAATTATCCCTTTCCCGTGTGCTGGGCCTTCTGCAGGAGTTCCGAGAGGTCTTGGGCTACAAAATCAATTTAGATAAGTGTGAAACCCTGAACTTAAACATCCCCCGAGTAGACTGGAGCATGTGAAGAAAAGCTCCCCCTTCAAGTGGGCCACACAAAGCGTTAAATATCTGGGGTTCTGAATCACACCTTCCTACTCTACCGTATACAGGGGCAACTATCCACAACTGCTGCAATTCATTAAAGCCGATCTCAGGAAATGCAGCCTACAGGCCATTTCTTGGTTTGGCAGCATAGTCTCGATTAAAATGAACATCTTACCAAAGCTATTATACCTCTTCCATCCTCTACCGGTCATGATTCCGGAGGGTTTACTAGAAAAAGTGTTATTTGACCTGCTAGCATATATATGGCATAACCGCTCCCACAGGGTCCCCACCTCAACTCTATATAGACCAAGAAGCAATATAGACCATGCAATATAGACTTCACATAGACCAAGAAGCAATGGCCCGTACCAAATATATTGAGATACTTTTAAGCTTCTCAGTTGAGAATACTCAGAGATTGGATCAAAACACACTCGCCCGAGGGCTGGCGACTCCTGGAACCACAAGTGGCCGACAGACCTCTGATGTATATGCCCTAGATTCCATGGAGGGACAGACCCCTGGGAATGTACAAACTCCCCACCACCAAAACTATACTACAGGTTTGCGATAGGTTGGAAGAGAGGCTCAGGCTAAACACTTTTCTGGGTCCTGCGAGACAGATACATTGAAACCCAAATTTTACCCCAGCCTACAATAGTGTGGCTCTAAAGTCATGGGTGGGTGGAGGATGCACATTTTTTCTAACACACATTTTCGAGGGAATGAAAATCAGGTCATTTGAGTTGTCCAAGAAGACTTTTGGCCTCGGAGAGCATGAACATTTTTGATATTATCAGAGAATACATTGGGTGATGCATGGCAGCAATAAGGTGGTGGCAATAATGCCACTTAATGCCCTCAAGAAAACGTTTTTTTCCCATCCAGGCTACTCAGGCCTCATATCCGGGATATATAGGTGCTGTGAGAAACCTGAAGGTGTCTCACCCGCCAGTCCATGGGGATCTGTCATCTACTTCCCGAGGGTGGCCCAGTGCGGAAGGATCACCTGGATGAGGGGTATTTGGGGAGTGGGAGTGGGACACCAGATGGTGAGGCGCAGTATCCCCTTTGCTGTAACACCTTTGCCCCATCCTACTAGGTAGGATACTTAGAAACTCAAACCCCCCCCTTTCCCGACATGAACACTTTCTTACGGACAGCTCACCGTGAGCGAAAACGGACTAACACCAGAGCCGTATACCTGACATGTCCAAATACAATGGTCAGGCAAGGTCAGGCAATTACTGATCATTACATACACCTGACTTCCATCATACTTCCCCACTTGGATAAAAGGCGGAGCATGAAAGCACACCCTCAGCAAGGCAAGGCACACGCGGAAGGAGCAGTTCCAAGATAGCATTTTAATATAAGGAGAAAGACGGCGAGATCGGAGAGGGTTGCAAGGAGGCAAGTGTCGTTGACCTTTTCAGACCGTTACTTTCGTGAGCCTTGGAAAATAAGAAACTGAAGACCTGGAATTAAAGCTGAAGAAACCTGCATTGTGTGTCGGAGGTATCCAGGGCTCTCCCGCATCAACAACCAAGGCAGGGAGAAGCGTTTGCCACTGTGGTACTGTCCTTGGCTCCTACAACAAAGCAGCACCAGTAAAGTCAGCACAGCCAGTGAGTCAGGAGACTGATAACAGACCGGCCTGTGTTAGAACCAAGGTTGCAAGCAGCAACGTTGTATGAAGAAATCGTGTGTGAATATTATGTGATGAGCAATGCGAATATAATTGAAAAACAGGAGGAGTGACTGAACTTTTGAAGCCAAGAAAGATACCATAAACAACCACATGGGTGCTCATTCGAAGGTCTCTGTTAGGTATCCATCTGGGTGGCAATTGTGAAGAGGAAATGTGAGATCAAAGTGGTCCTGCAACGGGGCAAGCTAAACCCTGTGCACATTCGAAAGTCTTCGATAGTTAATGCGAACTGAAATTGGTGCGAACCCGGCAGAGGGAGACTAATTGTGTAAGAGGAAAGGTCTGAGCCTGGGTGAGGCTGATCCTGGGTGAACTGTGAGTCACCCGAGATAGAATATTCTCTGAACATTGTAAAGGGGGATCTGAGCCAGGAAGCGGGGGATCCAGGGTGAAGAAGGAATCACCTGAACTGAGTATCTGTGAGAGGAAAATAACTTTTCATTTGTTTTGTACATCAGGCCCTCTGAATCAAGAGACTGATAATTAAACAGACTTGGGCAAAGAAGGCTATCAAAGAAGTTTTCAGAACATGAAGAGTGACAATCAGAATATGCAAGGAGTGCAAATTAGAAGAGCGCCCCTTGTATTTTGGACATGTGGCATGACTGGCCACATTGCACGCATGTGTGGAAACCAAGGCTTTGTACAGAATGGGCAATTTCTAAGAGGGGAGACAGCTTACCCTCCGGCGTACAGCCCACAAATTAGAAATGGATTTGCACATAATCAGACAGTGTATCAGCAACAAGCACTGCAAATACAGCAGGCACAGCAAATGCAGCAAGCACCATTGAGTCCGCCGCAAGGGCAGTCACAGCACGTACCCATGCAAATACAGCAGAACACAAATACAAGACAATTAATGACACCTAGAGTGGGGGTTGCTACTGTAATAAATGGAAATCCTTGTATGGGTACTGGAGTGAGCATATATCCACAATAGGACAGCTCAGAGGATGACTTCTTGTGTTCAGTACTATCAGTAACACCAGACCCCCTAGAGGAACTGAGGGTTGATTTATCAATAGGAGGCAAATCCTTTTCTTTTTTAGTAGACACGGGTGCATCTCGCTCATGTATACGGGAGGGAAAATTTCCGTTATCAGGAAATGACATGAATGCTCAAGGCTTTTCTGGAGCTTCAACTAGAGTTCCTTTTACTAATGAATTGCCAATCTCTGTGGGAGAATGTGACATGTGTGCACCGTTGTTGTGTTCAAGGCAGACGCCAGTTAATATTTTGGGCCGAGATCTAATGATGAAACTTAACATGACGATTTCATTCACTGATGATGGCATGTGTGGTCCACTCTTGGGATACACTATTTAAACGTGGGTGAATTCAGGCTGGGATGGGGCAGGCTATGGAGAACAGTCATTGCCATTGGGGAAGGGTATAGACTGACTGATGTCACAGATGAGGATCTGTTTAAAGACGATCAAATAGATGATGAGCTAGCATTTGAAATGAATATTACATATTGGATTAAGATGGAGAAAAGAGAAGCCCCACAGCGAGTGATGATAGTACGACAACGTCCAGAATATTTTGACGAGGATTTAGACAAAGTGCCAACCTCGTTGTGGACTACAGGCCCATATGACGTAGGTCTAATGAAGGGGGTATGAGAAGTTCAGATTAAGCTGAAACCAGGAGCAATTTTACCTCGACCAAGGCAGTATCCCATGTCTCGAGAGACAGATGAGGGTATTTTTAAGACGATTTCAGCATTAATGGAACAGGGTATTCTAGTGATGTCAGAGTTACCATGCAATACCACAGTGTATCCAATTAAAAAACAGAAGGGAGGGTCATGGCGTTTAATTCAGGACGTGAGGCCAATTAACCAGATTGTAGAAGAAGAGTTTCCTCTAGATCCAAATCCTGCGACGATATTCTGTAAGATTCCCATTGAGGCACGATATTCCACGGTGATTGACTTGAAAAATGTGTTTTCTCAATCCCGTTGCATAAAGACCCTCAAGATCTGATGTCATTTACGTTCCGTCAGATGAAACCGAAAAGCACACATTTACCTCAGGGGTACTGTGAATCTCAATTGATTTTTAATAGGGTTCTTCAGATGGACCTAGGCAATATTGAATTGAAAGGGAAAAGTGTTGCATGCAATACGTAGATGATATTTTGGTTTGCAGCATGACAGGACAAGAGTGTAGAGAAGACTCGATACAGTTATGAAAGGACACTTTCCTTGCAAACAATCGCTGGCTGCAGCCGCGTTCTCTATTGAGAAGGCTAAGAATATAGTGATGAGAGGCTCTATGAGGTTATTCGTTGAGCATGCCTTGTTTGCAATTCTGGAGAAACCTAATGTTAGGCAAAGTTTGTATGCAGTACCATCTGGGACCACTACACGCAACTAGTACTAAAGGTGTAAGCAAAACCAAACTTTGGTATAAGTCTGTACCACACAGTTTTTGGTAGCGAGCTGAGCAGCCAGCCTTATCTCAAGAGGGAATGTGAACTTGAAAGGGTGTTACACAGAGGTCTATAATTACAAGTATTCAGATAGACACTTATACTCAATGTTTCTTGGTAAAACACTTCTTAATTTATTACACAGTCATTTAGAAAACATTCACTAGAAGGAGGCAATCACTCTCACACGGAAATATACTACAGTACTTTACACTATCAGGTTCTGAGACATTTAAACTACTTTGAAGTAAGAGCAAAATGGCATTCAGAGCATTTGAAGTAGGAGCAAAAAGGCATAAGTTAATAAAACAAATAATGGAGTTACTCTTCAACAGTGCAAATAGTTTGAGTTCACCAGAGGAGTTGATTCAATGCAATAGGTAGGCCAAAGTCAATGTACTCATATCTTATTATAGGTAAAAACGGTTCTGGTATTTAAACGGAAAAGTCTTTGCCACGGTTCTCGGAAGTAGTTCACGGGAGAAAGGTTCATATGTCGGGTCACAAGCTGACTAGGCCTGCAAGTCTCCAAAGTTGTATGCACTTTCGCAGTGAGAGGTAAGTGCCCTCGGTCGGGTTTTCACAGTACCTTGTATAGAAGAAAAAGATGCAGCTGAAGACTTCTGTTCCTGGCAGTTCCTGCAGATCTCGCTGTTCCTGAGCCTCAGTTGCGGGGACAAGAGGGAGGACGTTGGGGGACTCCTGCACTGCATGGGGACTGATCACAAAGCTGGCAAACTGGAAAATCTTTGCTTCCGGTAGCTGTCTTAAAGCGCAAAAACTGCTGTCCTTCTCCCTGGCTATTTGGTTTTCTGCAGCACTCTGAGGAAAATATAACCAGCTCCAAGAATGATTTCCAGGTGGCTTACGAGTCTTACCAACTCAAAGGGAGAAGTCGTCCTTGAAGGGCTTCTCTGTCGAGGTGAACTTGGCAATTCGGACCTGCAGCAGGGCTTCAACAGGCAAACCAACGGCCCAGGAGTTGCAACAGCTGTCCTCTTTCAGCTCGTCTTCGGATCTTTCATTCCAGTGGTTGACTCTGCCTTTCAGTCCAAGAGACTCGCCTTTTAAACAGATTTCTCCCATTCATTCCAGCCTAGCTGCCACTCACCGAGCAGGGTGGCTGTCTGTTACACTCACCTGGTCTCTGCGGAGGCGTTGGGGCACGGTTGCAGCCCTCCCTGAACTTGAATCACCCCCTTCAGGCCTCTCCCTCAGTAGAAAAGCAGTGAGCAGTGGTACGTGGTGATACTGCTCCTGTGAATTATGGAAGCTCTCCATCCTGCTACTTCTGGCAGGGGCGCGTCGAATGGGATCTATTTCCTTCACTGATCCCTGAAAAGGATTAGTCTAGTCCAGCTGCGACTATGCTTCTCCTTATGATTGGCAAGTCTTTCTTGAGCTCTTGTGATGCTGTTCGTTCTGTTTAATGTCTTTATATGTTGCGCCTATTTATGCCCGCAATAATGTCTCTCTTCTGTTTTCTTGTCTTAGATGGAAATGCGGCCTCAATGCAGCTGTGATACGCGAGACGTGGCCGGATGGACGATGGATGCTGCCACAATGTGCGACAGGAGGTAAATGATGGTTTAAGGAAAGCGCGAAGTATGGCGAAGCGCAACCTTAAACTGACTGTTTTTTCGATGTCTAACCTGGTCTTCTGTTTTTCCTGGCAGGCGCTGCTGCCGACGATAGAGCGTGTCGTGCTGTGGTGCCAAGATGAAGGTTTCAACGTTCCGGAAAGTGTAAAGATGAATACTTGGTTCGCGAAGAGATATACAGGTAAGAACAGCTTCCCCCAGTTGGTAAGTATGCTGGCAGGAAGCAGGATGTCCACGAAGCAGGATCTTCAAAGGTAAGTATGACCTCAGGCGACGCTGAGCATTATGCTACTTGCAAGTGCAGAATAACGCAAAGCATCTGTCTTGAGGATCAGGGCAGTTTGTATAGCTGAGATCGTGGGCACGCCCGTTAGGGCCGATTTACCAGCCACACCCTGCCACTCCTAGAGAGTGAGCACGTGCGAAGGCAATCCATTAGCAGCCACACCCAAGAATACACTTGGGGCTGCTTAATGGATGGAATTTTCAAGGTTAATGCATCCTGCTTAATGGATGGGATGTTCAAGGTTAATGCATCTGAAGTGCTATATCCATAATAAATGTTTTTTGGTGTTAAATGGATGTTCTTCTTTACTTTTGTTCATGAGCATGGTGCCAAAGGGGCCAGGACAGTGTCCATCCAGGTGTCCTGTGAATGCGACCCCTGCATGCCTGTGCCCCTGACTTCATGACAATGACACTGTCCTTGTTGGACAGTCAGCCAGCCAATCACGCCAGAGTGCATTTGGGTCTCCTAGGAGACTAAGCACAAGGCGTTTCGGGCACCTCCCTCACTTCCTGCCCACCCCAGACACTCGGGCGCCAGAGGCAGTCTTCAGTCCTGAAGCCTGCCAAAGGCGTAGGAACAAAGGGACCAAACCTAGTTTGGCGTGCAGAGACAATCTCTAGAAGGACCTTTCCAAAAAGAAATGGTGAAAAAAGAAGACCGGGGTCTGTTTAAACAAAGGGGGCTCAGATGCCATCTTGAAAAACATGGCTACTGTGATTTTTAGCTACCGGTGTTTGCGGTCAGGAAAAATCATGCTAGTTCGTTGTAAAACCACTGCCACCAGCCATTTTGATAGGAAAGGGTAGCATGTGACTGCTACATGAGTTTCTAGATATGGGGGATACTAGGTAACCCCTCCAACACTCTATTGTAAGATAGGTTGTGCTGGGTCTAGGAATTTAAAAAAACTAGTAAAGTCAATTTAAATGTACCTTCTCTGAGAAACAGTAGTTTATCCCAGAGAAGGTATTTAAACCTTGGGACAGCCAAAAGGCTTCCCTGTGTCATTGCACTGAGGGTGCTGTGTGACACACATGAAAAAGATGATGCCTATGGAGTTGTCTAAAACTCCATAATCAAAGAACACAAGAGTAAAACACACATCAAAATACATGAAAGAGTGGGAAAAAAGGCTCACACTCTTTCCAGGTAAAAAAAAATCAAGTCCTCAAAATGCAGCAAAGTTGCTGGGGGTCTCTAAGGTGAAGGGAATTAGCACATTTATGATAATTCTCCCTAACACTTAAGGGCACAATTGACACACCAGAGAGCTCCTGCCTATGAAGTAGTCATATCGAATCCTGTGATTAAGATAGTCAGATGCAGGATAGTGAATTCTGCCACATTTGTAGCTGAGCCCGTGGCAGAAGGAGAGCAAGTGCATGATTGTGCCAGTTATGAAGAATCGTATGACATACTGCATGTAAATGAAAATGCATTGTCGGCGGGAGAGATTCACTTTATTGATGGGTCTTCGAAGATCGATCAAAATAATAGAGAAAGACGGACTGGGTCAGTTGTAGTAAGATACAGGGAAAATGGATAGTTTGAAGCAGTGGCAAGCATAAGGCTACCATCACACTTTTCAGCACAGGCAGCAGAAATGGTGGCACTTGAGAAATACGAAGGAGAGGAAATGACAGTGTAGAATGACTCTGCTTATGTGCCGTCAACCGTACATGAAGGGCTAGCACGTTGGAAGAGGAGGGGCTACCTACGAGCGGACGGCACTCCAGTGCAGCACAAAGTGTTATTGGACAGGATTATTAAGGCACTACAGCACCCAGCAGCCATTGCAATAGTTAAATGCACCACACATACTAAGAGGACTGATTTTATTTCATGCGGTAATGAAGCCACAGACCTAGAGGCCAAAAGGGTTGCAGGTTCTTCAGATATTTCAAGTTTCGATACCCCTAGTGTAAAGAGGGGGGTGACCATGGCTATGATAATGCAAGAAAGATTTAATCATTTACAGAAAACACAGTTTATGGAAATTCAAGGAAGTGCTCCACAGGATGAGAAGGAGTTACGGGAAAGGAGGGGGTGTTCTTTATCCCCACTGAAGCCTTATGGCAGCAAAATAGTACTGGAAAGCCAGTAATGTCAGTAGCATTGTTGAGGGTAGCGCGTGAACAGCTGCACTACCCTGCGCATGTAACTAGGGAGAGTCTGGCTGCAACTATTGCAGAAGACTGGTTCGTACCGAACCTGCTAGAACACATTGCATTTTATGTAGTAAATTGCATCGTATGTCAAAGGTTTACTGCTGGGCATACACTGTGAACAATCCGGGGGGTGATCCCCAGACCGAATGGTCCTTTTCAGCATTTACATATTTGCTATGTTGATATGCTGCATATATGTAGTGGATATAGATATATGATAGTTGTAGTGTGCCCCTTTTCAAGATGGATTGAGGCCGTTCCATGCACACATCCTGATGCCACTTGCACAGCAAAGTTTTTAGTGAGAGAATTATTTCCTAGATGGGGAATATGTGAAGTATTGAGGTCTGACAATGGTCCACATTTTGTAAATGAATTGTTCGAGCAGATAAGTTTGTTATTGAATATTAAACATACGTTTTCTTCTGCTTATCACCCACAAGCGAACGGGATATGTGAAAGGCTCAACGGTCTGCTCAAGGAGAGAATCACTAACTTGGAATTAACACTAAAGAATGGATGGCAGTATTGCCTACACTTGGCACTATATGCATTAACGAACCAGTCTGGTTTGGACCATCACCTCACACCCCACAAACTAGTAACAGGGTGGCAAATGAGAATGGATCTGACTCCATCGAGGAATAGAAGTGATGCCCAGAGGACAGCAGAAATGTTAGGAAAGGAGATAAATGACTATTCGAAATGTATGACCGCTAGTATCTCTGTCATTTCAGGTCAATACAGCAGCAAGGGGTGTCGGTCTCAGGATGCAAACAAAGACTGTTCAGCAATTGGACTATTGGAATTTCTACCTGTTCCTAGACTGTTTATTGGAGAATCGGTCCTAATCCGCAACTACACAAGAAAGTGGCACGAGCCCTATTTTGTTAGTGCATTTGTGATTGAAAATATTACCCCTTGAGCAGTAAAAGTCCAAGAAAGGCCTATCTGGATTGACTTGAGAGATGTCAAGCCGTATGCCGTAGAGACCGTTCCACCCCCACCTGTTGAATCAGAAGCCAGTCAACACGATGTAGTTCAATATATTCAGACTCGATCGATGACGAGGAAGAAGGATGCAGAAAGTGCTGAATACACAAATGCAAGTTTGCATTTGGACTGTGGCTTCCTTCAAACACTCTTTATAGATATTATAGCAGGCGTGAAAATCCGATTACTTAAGCAAGTAGTTCACAGGCATGATGCGGAGTCCTAATAGTGATAATATAACAGACAACGAAAGAGCACAGCGATGTGTAAGGAATCACCGCTGGTGGAGTTTGATGTAATGGTGTATAATATATGCATGCACCACATTCATTATTGTTTTTCTGCTTCTCACAAAACACACTGTTTACTATGTTGGTCCAAAGAGGACAGCAGTTCCCTTGTTCCTACCCACACAAGAGGCTGTTGCAGACATAACTGTTTCACGAAAGCAAAGGCCCTTTGTGATCATTCCTACACCAGTGGCATGTATAGAGTTACCTATCCCATTAACAAGTGTCCCTATGATGCCCCCCTGTAGGAAGGATGGCTACTGGTGTGTTTCATGAGTTGTTAGCACGTACGCTTCCTGCAAGAAAGAGACCTAAGAGAAGTATAAGAGAAAATGATTATGAGTTAAATAATGATCTTGATAGTACAGCACATTTGGGGAATAGCATGTGGTATCAGCACATGAAGGAAGTGGGCAAAAGACCTTCTGATGAGAGTTGCTATGTTTGTGCTCTCCTACCTTATGCATTGGGAAACTCTAAGATATTTATAGCTATTGCGATAGATGTCCAGACAGCTCATTGCCTGACTCACCTTGCACTGTGTCATACAAGAGGTCAATTCCACGGTCGACCAGCATCTTTAATATGGGTGGCAGAATGGTCAGCACCAGAAGAAGATGATTATGTTCAAGATTTAAAGGTCATACAGGGGTCTTGTAAAATCCTCTGTATTTTCGAAAGTCTTTGACCGACCGATGATTGTTAAAGAAAGGCAAATTAATCCTGCATGGTGAAAACTAGTACATGAACTGTTTTTTAAAAGGTGGCAATTGTGAACCTGGCGCAAGGATGCTAATGAGACTAGGCTAAAGTCCAACAGTGAACTGTTTGTAGAAGTTTGCGAGTGTGAGCCCGGCAGAAGGAGGTCCACAACCAGAATAGCGCGTTAAGCGAAGTGAACCCGACCAAGGGGTGTCTACGGTGAACTGTCTGTAAAAGTTGCCGAGAGTGAACTTAACAGAGGGAAGCCGACAATCAGAGGCAGAGCCTGAAGAACTGTTTAAAAAGACATTAAGACCTGTGAAAGTAAGAAGCATTGGAAGACTATGGAAAGTGAATGGTCCCCCTTGTCAAGTGGGTCCCAATCTGGCCGAGGGAGATCCAGGGTTGAAAAGTCCTCACCCAAAGTCCATTTGCAAAGGAACTTGCTGTTTGTTTGTTTGTTGTTGAATACATCAGGCCCTCGAAGACAAGAGACTTTTTTTATTGAGAAGAGGCTTATCCATCGAAGAACCTGATAGCTGGAACGGAACTGGCAGCTCGTACTGAGAAAGCGCGAGTGTGTGCTTTGCTTCAAGGTCCCACCTTATGCCGTGCTGAAAACGTGGGGAAGGGAGGCACATGGCAATCACATCCTGACTTATTATTTGTGAACACTTCTTTCTTTATTGAACCTTTATCCCACACTCTTTTTGTAGTTCGTTATAAGGAATTGGCAATAGGTTTTTCTTAGTATAGGCCCTTTTATGTTGACACAACGCCACAAGAACTGCCTTATTTTTCTTTTGATGGTTGACGCTTGCTCCCATCATAGACTTGAGTTTAGATTAGGCATTTTTCCACCCTGCATTTACAGTTTAATAAACACCCTAGAACTCTGATCACTTGAGTTCCTTACAGTACCTAGTATCCCTCTTCTCTCTGCTCTTGTGAATTTGTAGTCACATAGACAACCCTATAGTTTTGGCTGGTGGCATTGGACATGTTCTACCAACTATTGTGCTATTTTCTACTGCAGACTGTATTCACAGTCTTGATTATGCACATTAGGGTCACGGATGTTCTAATATGGTGGCTCCTGTCTCTTTTTGCCATTTCTATCGTGGTTGTTCTTTGTTAGCCCTTCTTCTACCATTCTTGGAGGCGGACGTCTGTGTTTGTGTTTTCCCTTTGGGTGCCAAGCCTAGGCTCCGGTGTGTCTGGGCAGGCAGGAAGTGGGAGAGAAGTAATTCACTACCCTTGCCTTTGTCTGCCAGTGTGCCTGAATGGAAACAGTTCCCACTGGGGGGCTGGCTGTCCTGATTGGACAGCCACCAGCCCCCACCTGCCCCTTTCTGTAAAATGCTGAGGGAGTTTGCAGAGGAGTATGTGGGAAAAACAAATAAAAGGTGGAGGTTCCTGAGGTGAAAGCCAAGTTGACCACTGGAACAGAAGATACGAAGCTGAAGACAATGAGAAACACCTACAGGTCCTTCCAGTAACTGTGAAGCAACCACTGCTATCCTGACCCCGTTTTATTATCGACAGAAGAGATACAAAGAGGACTCCTTCCCTTTGGCTGATGGGACCAATCAGCCCTGAGACGAACCACTAATTGAGCCATCTCCCAAAGTGTGTGCCTTTCCAGAGCTGCAGACTGCAAATACCAGGAGACCTCTGACCTATTTGCAGTGCAATGTCTTTGCGAGGCCAAATCCATCCAAGACTTTGGTGAGCTCCAGTTGCACCTCCAGAGGCATGATCCCAATCATCTAAGTCCCCTCACCAGAGTGCAAAACTTAAGCAGATCGACCAGGCAAATATTGTCCTTTGTTGTTGCTGAGAAAAAGGTGTCAAAATCGCAGACCGACCAAGGAGACTGAAGAAATTCGTGCCAAGGGTCCTCTCTTGAGACTGCCGCTGAGACATCCAATTCAGGGTCCTTCTTTTTGTCACCAGACCGAGGAATCAGGAAACCGGGTCCGTCGCTGCTGCACAGAGGAGAATCCAGCTACATGAATTTCCTCTAGCCTAAGGTACTGTGGGGTGAAAGGTATAACTTACCTTGAACTGAAGAAGTCACTCCAGCGTGGCTGGAGTGCCCGAAGAGGTGTCCAGGGTGTCCACGCTACCTCTGACCCAAGCTTGTCAGCTTGTGTCCCTTTAGGGAGTCCTTTTGCAGGGTTCTCCTAACTTGTGTTATATTTTTAAGTATCTTATCCTAGAGACTGAAAGTATCCTGTGGAACATTGGCTCCACTCCTACGCTGACTTTTTCATATAGTTAGGGATTGGACTTTTAAAGCATTGGAAGCTAGGAAAAGTGTCTCTTTAACGTTAAGCTCTGCTGCAGTGTGTATAACCAACCTTTTTCCTTCCAAAATACTTTATTTTATGTGATTTTGCTAACTAAATACAATTACTGTATATCTGTGAAGTAACACAAGTGCGCGGTAGTACCGATAATATGGTAGAACTGTCATTAGTGTCAAACTCTGCAACAATTGAAACCGTGAGCAACTACTATTGAAGTAATCACCTTTGAAAAGTATTATTAAGAATTCCTATGTGTGTTGGTTAGAGAATTAAGTGTTGATCTGCCTTCCATGTGTAAATAATAACAAATGTATATTTTTAATATAACATTTACTGTGTAAAAGTTTCTTTGGACTATTGTATTTACTGGGTTCAGTGTACTTACCTACAGCTCACATATTCCTCCTATAAGCCTGGCTGCTCTGCCATTGTACCAAGATCCTCTGGGTAGTGCAGACTTGTAAGACTTATAAATGTTGGGGACCTATATGCCAAGGGATAGTTTTATGAAGTCTTACCTCAAGTGGACTTTATGAAAAATCCCCTTACAACATTTACCCGGGACCTCAGTATTATTCCATGCCCTGGCCACCACCACTCAAGCTGCTAGGAGCAGATTTTCGCATCATGTAGCCAATGATAAAATAATACTCCTCCTCCCCTATTAAGCCAAAGAACACCAAAAGAGCAGTCAATGGTGTATCCAGCCCATCCAAATCACGTATCCAAGACAAAACCTCCCTCCAGAATAGCTGCACCTTCGGACAGGACCACCATATATGCCAATAGTTGCCCTGTTCCCCACACCCTCTCCAGCAATGTGGATGCACATTTCGGGTACATTTTCGCTAGGCGAGATGGAGGTCATTGCCATCTATGGAGCAATGTGATAGCATTGAGCCTTTGTTGTGAGGATATTGAAATCGTGTTTGTGCATCTACACATTAACCTCCATGTCTCGTCTGTCACCTTCATACCCAGATCCTGCTCCCATTGATTCCTAAACCTGAGATCCTCCAGAGGGGCTACCTGCAACAGTGTTCAGTATATTTTGGAGAGCCGACCCTTCTTCAAAGCCGCCCCCAAACCCGCCACTAACATTTTTTAGAAGGCTGTAAGATCTCTAGCTAGGTTGTTGCCCCACCTCTTATTCGACAATGTTTCCTTCAACCTGAGAAACAGAAAGGTTGTGATGATAAGCCTGGCTGCTCTGCCACTCTACCAAGATCCTTTGGGTATTACAGGCTTTACTAAGAGTTGGGGACCTGTATGCCAAGGGATAGTTTTATGAAGTGTTACCTCAAGTGAACTTTAGGAAAACACCCATAACACTGGTGTTATAGCTGGTGGGATTGAGTAGTGTTGGATTAGATTGACTCCTGTTTGCACCTGCGTCCAAAGAAACCATCCACCAGGCTGGCTACTATAAAGTGAACTACTAAACCAGTGTAGCAATGGAAAACTTTAAGGCTGAGGCTCTTATCAATCGGACAGTAGATCAAATAGATGATATGTGTATAGAAAGATGCCTCAATACAAAAGGAAAGAAAAATGAACTGATCCCAAGTTTGTTGGATCACCAAGTAACTGAGTAACCCCTACTCCCAGAACTGATATGCATGAAGAAGATCAAGGGCAATGTTTAACTCTTAGTTCTCAACTTCCAAGAAGTGAGGTAGAAGAAGAAGTGGATTCAGATATAGTTATTGATCCACCTTCAAATATCCTAGCTTCACAATTACCTATACTTAACATGTCAGCAGAAATGGTTCTAGAAATAGAAAAAATGAAAATGCAGCTTGAGTTCAGAAAGCTGGAGATACAATCTGAAATGCAAGAAAGGGAACTAAGGAAGGAACTGCAACTCATGAGAAATGGATGCAGGATGTGCATGATATGAAAGGAATGTCTTGTGACTCCGACTCTGTTTCAGAGTTTTCATTGCCATACACCTCCAGGTTTCGGAAGCCTTGCCTCCCCAAATATTTGGTGAGTGTGTATGATGTGAAAACTGATATTCTGGATTGGCTGGGTACATTTGAATTTATTTATTTATTTATTTATTTATTTGTGTGTTCATTTGTATAGCGCACCTCACCCAGAGGTATCTGGGCGCATTCCTTGATAGAATAGTGTTTTTACAGACATGAAAGACATTACATTACATTTACATGTAAACTGCAAAGTATATGTGAAAGTGAGCTTGTTCCATTGGTTATCCGTAGGCACCTCCAGAATGACTGTGATGGAGTTAATTGGTGCTGATACAGAGGAATACCAGTTGGTAAAAACTGCTCTCCTAGCTAGGTTTGGGAAAGCCCCTTCCCAATACCTGAAAAGATTTAGGGACAACAAGAATAAAGATGGAAGCTTGTGGGCCACTTGGGTGTGTGAGAGCCATTAAAAAGTAGATGGGTGGATTAAGGGTTACAACGTGAACACTTTTGATGGTATGAGATGTCTTGTCATGCTAGAAAGTATTGTTGATGCCTGTTCCCCAGAGCTGAGACAGCACACTGCTGACTCTAAGGAACTGGACACCAAGAGGTTAGCACTAGCTGCTTACTTGTGGGAGCCTCACAAATATTCTGTGGCTCCTCACAAGAAAGAGGAGGGCAGGAAGCATAAGAAAGATGAGAAGGTTCATTCCAAATATCCCCCATCAAAAGAGGTCCACAAACATAACAACGGTAAACAATCTTATAGGGCTAGTGAAACCTCTGGGGTTACCAGAAACCCCCATTCCAAAAGACTTTTGGGAAATGTGTGGTTTGTGGGTCTGGTGACCATGCTAAAGGAGACCCCAGATGTAAGAGTACATTTTTCTGGATACCCATCTGTCTCCTTAGCCTTCACACGTGATGTGGATGTACCAATGACAGGTGTAAGCTTTCACACTCCAACTGAAGAACCCCACTGTGGGAACAACAAAACATAGAGGTCTATAATTCCATTCCAGATAATACTAAGGAGTATTATAAAGACAGTGTGCTTGTAAATCGTCAGGATCCCCCTGCCATTGGAAACACTGGGGCCAGTATAGCTGAGGTAGATGAAAGTTTCTTTCAGCCTGAGAAAGTTGCTTAGGCTCCCAAAAATCTTACCAAGTTAGCAGGAGGTCCAGTCCAAATGTGTCCCATACTGCCAGCTATCCTTAAACGTAATGGCATGACTGTAAACATCACTGTGAGTGTTCAGTCTGAAGTGCTTGGTAGGGTACATTTAGGCAATGACTTGGAGGCCATGGGTGTTGTTTCCAGCACACAAAAGCCCCCTTTTAAGAGGAGAATGGAGTTGACAAGAAATGCAAGAGAGGCAACCTTGAGAAACCTTACCACTGAGACCAAGGAGAAGTCCAGCGTCTCCAAAGGAAAGAAGGGCCTCAAGTCCAAACCTTCCTCAAAGAATAGAATTCATGTAAAGGAGAAACTCCAGGTGACACCTGTGACCCCACCATCAGCTGAGGCGGAGTTGGTAACAAGAATCCCCTGACCTCATCCCCACACCCAAGGACAGAGAAATATGTCTCTGGGAAATATAAGCGAAGTCCCTGAAGTGAAGAGATGAAGAGAAGTGAAGTAAATATTGAAAAGCAAATCAAAGTAAAAGCCAAAGCAGGGAAATCACTAAGTGGAGGAAAGGTGAATTGAATCCCCAAGAACGCTTGTATGAAACCTAACTGAATGTAAAGTAACAAGGAGTTGAACTTCTAGAGTGTTAAAGATATGTGTAAAAGAAACGGAAGCAAGATCTAAGAAATACAAGTACCAGAATGCAGTAGTGTCGGAGTAGTCATGCATGGAAATAAATAAAACCATGCAGTTTTGAAAGCCTCTGAAAGTAAAGCAAAATTAATCGGGAAGTAAAAAAGTTGGAGAAAGGGTACCCCGTTTTAGTGTGTATAGTTAAGGAAGTCAAGAATCAGGTGAGGGAAGCCTGAGAAAGACCTCATAAAGAATTGTTAAAACAGAACTGTATTACTTGTGGAAAATACAACGGCAGGCTAAAGAGGCCTAAGTGATCTGTGTGAATAGTAGCAAGCCAAGAAGGTTTGAAGCTGAATAAGGAAAGCATACGTATCCCTTTTTGCGAACCATTTAAAGTAAAATAAGTATTCTGAAGATCCCAGGTGACTGGAACTTGGGGAGAAGAACTGTGAAAGAAATATATTGCCATCTTGACATTATTGTGACATACTTTTATGTTTAACATAATCCCGTACACATTTTGAGGAATAAGGTGAGGGCAAGTGCAGGTTTTGATACAGACATTTTATTGTTTGTACAGGACGGAACCTTAAGACTTTTTTTGTTAATGGTTGAGACTACTCCAATTTTAGAGATAGGGCCAGATAGGAAGTTTCCAAGCCCCTTTAACGTTACAAATAAAGGTTTTGAAACTGTTCTCTTGTGTCCGTTTTCTTGCATATCTAACTGTTGATACCATGCCTACTTTACATATGGTGTCAGAAGTGGCCTGCAACGCAACGTAAACAAGTTGGGGAACCCACCCGATTAGACAACCTTTAAATTCCAATGCCCTGCTAGAAGCCATAGAGAGAGAGCAAATGACCATCAGCGTCCTCAGTAATGACTTAAATATCAATGGCTATAAAATTATATGATATGAAAGGTTATTTATAACGTGATTAATCCCCAAAGGTTTCTAATTGCGGACCCGGGGATCTGTTGTCTTGCTTTCAAGGCGAGCACATTGCCCTTGAGCTATCCTCCGGAGACCAAAGAAAGCATAACCAAAACTCTTGTACCATCAATGGAATAAGGTCTATGGAACAATCACGAGAACCCTTTAGGAATATATGGCAAAGAATGGGAATCACATTTTTCCCCTTAAATGACCGTCATCCTTCACATTAGGAAAAATGTGGCAAGCAATACCTACCGTTTTTTTTTCATCATACCTGTCAAATCCCTAAAAGGGATAAAATAATAATTTCCCTGGAAATTAAGGGAGATGTACCGGCCCTCTCTGTCATGTATCTTAAGCCCCTGGGTGAAATAAGGTGGAAGAGAAAGTTGAAAGTGTTACCCCTCTTGGCCAATAGCAAAGAATTAAAAGTTGCCCTCTTGAATTTGTCATATCATATGATATAGATTGAGAGGGGTGAACTGACGGGACTATTGGTATATAAAAGTTCTTGTGAAGCCTCATCCCAACTAGACCTTTGGGAAAGCATTAGGGAAACTACAGAGACAGCCGCCTTTAAACCTTCCCCACAAAACAATGTTGATCAACAAGGGGGAGGACATAGAGAGGGATTCCTCAGTGGAATCTATAACTGTTTCTCTTGCCCTAGTAAATCCGGTAGAGGGTCAGGGGACCGGGCGGAGCGGTGCAGAGCCTAGGTCATTGTTTGAGAGAAGAAATACTCTGCCTGATTATTTTCTCACTCTCCTAGAGGAACCGGAAGAAGATGGTCAAACTGTAGTTCTCTCCAAGGACTTTGAGTCCAAGAGAGAAATCAACCCTGTTCGTTCATCGTTAGAAGGGAATCCTGAAAGTGGAGAGATCTTATGTCCCATGTCCTCTATTGAGGTGCCAGCATCTCATCCCAGATTGGAAGTTGAACCCTCAGGAAGATTAAGAAGTTGAAGTGACCAATTCTTTCTTTGATATGGAATATCCCTGTTACAACTGTGGAAAGTTTGACCACACCAATGACCCGTGTCCTGGGGATATGCATTTTTAAAAACTAGCAACCAGTAACATAAATGTGCCTGCGTCAAGAGCTAGGGAGAAATATACTTCAATTTCTGTTTTATAAAATCAGAAATGTTTTTCTTGTCATGGATGGGGGCATAGTACAAAACCTTGTCCATTAAACCAGTAGGTTTTTCTCTTATACCATCCCTAGAGAATCCCATTAAAAAAGGGCTGGATGATGATATAAGAAACAAAACTCCCCCGAGGCACATCCTTTATGTCCAATCTAATGTAACACCAAGTGAGTAGGAAAATAACTCGAAGAAACACCTTTCTTAAAACGCAAAGAAAAATCTAAGAAAATCCCAAGCCGTTTTATGTATGGGGATAAAACCACCTATAGGGTACCTGCTACATTAGAAGGGAAAAACATTTGGGCCCAAATGGACAGTGGAAGCAGGGGATGTGCCATAAGGGCATATTTACTTCCCCAAGGGTGGGAAAAGATGAGTAAAGGTAAAAACCATTGTGTTCACGGTCACATTCAGAATCATCCTTTCACCAAAATTCCTGTTACCATCTTGGGTAGAAGGTTACAACTTATAATGCTGTGATCCCTAATCTTCCAGCCCAGTTAGTATTAGGAACTAATCTACCCCAATTTCACCACTGGGTCTCATGAGTGGCAGAAATAAATCTTTAATGGTGAACCTCCCCATTTAAAACAGCCATCTGACTTATGGGAAAAAGAAAACAACTCAGGGAAAGACACAGATTTCCAACAAGAAACCCCAGACCAGAAACTTAAAATTGTCCCTTGCGCGGGAAGTCAGGTGTTTAGGGGAAGGGTATTCCAGAAACCTAGGGGTATTCTCCCTTTTAGACCCTGAGAATCCTCTATTCGGGTGGCATGGGGAGGGACGTTGCTTTTAGATCCCAACCATGGGGGTGGACGAGCGAGCGAGTCAGGTAGTCAGGGGTCATTTTCATGGGAATACCCTAGGTAAGACATGGTATCTGTTACGCTCACCTGGTCTCCACGGGGGCGTCACACGAAGCTGAGCGATGAACGTCTGCACGTGTCTTTCTCTGTCTCACAATTTCTTTCACGAGCGGGCGTTTTCCTAGAATATTGGACGGAGATGTTAACCAGCTGTGTTGGTTAGGCAAGACTCCCACCTCACTTCCCCTCCTAGCGCTCCCCTCTGTGCTTATGCCTCACCTTAGGTGTTTTAATGATGGACTCTCCGTCCTGAGTCTGAATGCAGGGGCGTGTTAATGTTCATAGGCTTTTCTCTTGATCTAGTTGCATCACTGACCCTGCGGCCTGTAGCGGAATCCAGACCAGCCCAGCTGTGACTCCGTAGGTAAGTCTCTGTACCAATCGATTCTTGGTATCAGTTTGCTTAAGTGTTCTTTTGTTGCCAAAGTGTTCACTATTGTGCTTATTCTTTTGCAGGTGTGGTTTTGGAGGTGCCAGATGAAGAATTAGACTCCTCACTACGACGCTGCGCAATATTCCTGCAAGTGAGTGTTAGCGCAAGAGCGCGGCATTAAAATGTTTTTTGGATATGGTTCCTTTATCCTTGCGCGACTAACCTGATGTTCCGTTTTCTCTTCTGCAGGTGCGGTGTGACTCCGGAGCGGCGATGTCGTGAACCACTTTGAAGGATTGCTGGAAGACCGTAGCCTCCGAGTGAGTATTAGCTCTCCCTTCTTGTGTCTCTTCTGCAGATGCGGTGGATCCGGGGAGCGGCAGAAGAGGAGGCCGTTTCTGATGGACTGCTTCTCAGGTAGGGACACAACTGCTATTCTTTTGCTTGTTTCTCTCTTTCCTTTTCTTTTCTCCGACAGGTGCTGATGTCTGTGGTTCCTGAGGCATGGCTGACGACCGGGTAAAACTGGAGCTGAGCAGACACGGTGAGCTGCAGGAGTGCAGAATAACGCAAAGCGCGTTCTGTCCTTTGGGTGTGGTTTATATAGCCTTGCTCAAATAGTCCCAGGTAAAGTAGTCCCAAGCCCAGCCACACCCTGGAAGCTAGATGTATGGCTCACTTCTTCCAGACTGGGCTATGTGCGCCTCCATGTTCACTGAATTCTTGTTTAAAGAGGAAATGTTATGAGCCTGGCGCCAACAGCGCCAGGACTGACTCCAGGAAGGCTTCAGACAATGTTTTGGGGCCTTAGATTGCCCCATGGGAGCTTGCAACTGGGGAAGGCTAGTCTGAACCTGACGTCTGGGGGCATACATCATAACAGTATCCCCCTTCTACAAGTTAGCCACAATTGAAACCCCCTTTACCTTCTTGGGGTATTTTCAAACACACACCATCTCCGCCTCCCCATGTTTACATAATACTGGGATTAAGGAGCGACAACTGAGAGTAGCAAAGATTACCTGTATGAGACACCTTACGAAACAGAAGAAAGACTACCACTAACTACTCTCACAGTGTCCCACTAATGGAGTCAGGCAAGGTCAGGCAAACCCAACCCTGACCACACACCTGTAGCCCATTAACATCCCACAGGTGTATAAAGGGAGACTGCTGAGGGAGAGAAGTAAGATGCAGTTGGGAGAGCAGGACGGACATTGCAAAGCTGAGACCGGCAGAGGATCCCTCTTCAAATCCCAAACCCCAGAAGTGAGCTGGGGAGGTTGTCTGGAGCAGAGAAGCCGAGAGACTAAGAGCTGTCAGGAGAATCCAAAGGAGGTTGTCATGAGGCTACGCTGGCCCAGTGAGAAGAAAGAGCCATGCCTCCGACGTGTTGGAATCAGACACCCAGGACCCTGCTGGCGAGGTCCAGACAATTGCTTGTTCCCTTGGGGCTAGTGCCGACTGCAAGGCGGTCTGAGGGGTAGGTGGTGAGGCCCTGACCTCATCCCTATGCCCAAGGATGGAGCCGCTGGCCCTGCAACACTGCCCAGTGAATCTGATAAAAGAGAGAGAATGAGTGAGATTTGGGTGAGTGGGCAGGAAGCGAAGCGTGTGAGTGAAGGCACAAAGTAAAGAAAGAAAGGGTCCGAGCCTGACCGAGGGAGACCCAGAGGTGGAAGTAAAGAAGGGGTCCGAGCCCAAACGAGGGAGACTTGCATTTGAAAGATACATTGAAAGTGAGAAAAAGCAAACGCAAGAAACAAAGTAACAGAGTGACTCAGTGTGAGTGAACACGATATTGGAACTCTCTGAGAAATAATAGCAAAGTCCCTGAAGTGAAGGGAAGTGAATATTGAAAAGCCAACGAAAGTAAAAGCCAAAGCAGAGAAATAACTAAGTGGAGGAAAAGTGAAAAGAATCCCCAAGAAGGATTGCTTGAAACAGAACTGAATGTAAAGTAACAAGGAATTGAACTTCCAGAGTGTTAAAGAAACGTGTAAAAGAAACAGAAGCACGATCTAAGAAATACAAGTACTGCAATGCAGTAGTGTTGGAGTGTCATGCATGGATGCATGGTAAAACCATGCAGTTTCGAAAGCCTCTGACAGTAAAGCAAAGTGAATTGGGAAGTACAAAGATTTTAGCTATGTGCTTATAAAGCGCTGAACGCCAGCAGGCATCAGGGCGCATAACATAAAACATGAATACTACATACATCGACATTCAACAACCTGACCTGAACGTCTGTGTGGCGGGCACTGTGATCCTGCCTTGTGCCTCTGATCTCAGGGGTCGATTGGGAATGTATCGTGTGATCTTTTTCTTTAGATATTCGGGTGCAGTACCATAACCATACAGGCACCTATGCAAGACACTATGATACAAGTGTCAAGGATTTGAATTGGATCCTGTCTTCGATCTTCAGCCAGTGCAATACTTTCCTATCCAAGGAGATGTGTTCACTTTTATTTTTTCCTTTGATTATTCTAACTGCATTGTTCTCCATGACCTGGCATTTCTCAAGGCAGTTCTTGCTAGCCCCAAGCATGAGAGATTTCCGTAATCTAAATGGGACAGAATGGTCACCCTTGCGATTGTGGCGCTGTTCTTCTCACTCAAGAAGGGACGAATGGCTCAAAGGAGGCGGAGATGGTAAGAGTTGTTCTTATGCAGGAGCGAACCTGAGCCTCTGCTCCCATAGAGGCTTTCATTACAAGCCCAAGGGTTTTTACCTGCCCTAGTACCTGGATACGGGTATCTTTGATGCAGAAGGCCTCATACTCAGCCCCTAATTTAGCTTGGGCTTGACGGGTGCCGAAAATCATCATCTTCGTCTTTTTACAATTAAGGCACATCCAATTGCCCTCCATCCAATTCCCAATGATGTTATAGAGTGTCGAGATTTTAGCACCATCCTCCAGATAATCGCCATGTAGCTCGACCACCAACTGGGTATCATCGGCGTAATTTGCTAAAAAACGCTCCAAAACCTTCCAGTACCTCACAGAGACATCTCATGTACAGGTTGAAAAGGAGTGGGGATAAACTAGCCCCTTGCGGGACCCCGTATCTTATGGATGCTACCCTGGAGAATCGCCCCCCCACTAGATGTTTTCCTCTCTGTCGGATAGGAAGGATGCCAGCCAATGCGGATGCTTCCTTGGAGCAGTCAGACACCTTTTCCAGGACCAGTTGGAGCAGTTGATACTCTACTAGGTCAAATGCCGTGCTCAGATCCAAGAGCATTAGGAGCCCTGTCTTGCCTTTACCTAGTACACTAAGCATGTGGGTCTGCAAGTCTAACATGACTGTCTCCGTACTATGTGATGTACGAAAGCCAGATTCTTGGTCATGCAGTATCAGGTTGGCTTCCACGTGCCTCTGTAATTGTGCCTTTGCAATTTTATCCAGGATTTTCAACAGGAAATTGCAGTTCGTGATGGGACACACATTCCCTGGATCTTTGGGATCTAACCCTGGCTTCTTCATAAGGGGTGTGATGGTGAATGCTGTAATGCTCTTGGGTACAATGCCTTCTCTAAATGAAGCATTTGTGCTATATTGGGTAGTACTGGTGAAAAGATCTCCTTATTGTCCAGTATTATCCTCGGGGAGATTAAGTTCTCAGAACATGATGTAGGCTCCATTGCTGCAAGCACATTGACCATTTCTTCTTTCGAGATAGGAAGGAACTGGAAGTTAGCTACTTCCCGCTGACGGTGATACCCAACAGGAGTTGGTATGTCTCTATTGGGGGTTTCCCTGGCTGATATAATGGTATCTCCGGCCTTCTGAATTTTGAGAGCAAATGCCTTTTGCACGTTCTCACAATCTTCCTGCGTGGGGGAGAATGGTGGAGACAAGGCTTTAGGCTTTTCGATGGATTTTAGGATATCGAATAGTTTGCTGGAAGAATTGGGTGCTGATGTGATTAGCTCATTATAGTCGTTTTTCTTTGTTGGCTTGGCTGGGATGTTTAGCCACTTAGTTTCCATACCTCTTTGCACTTTCTTGAGTTTGGTTAACTCATTGTTGAACCATTTCTGATGGTTACTGTATTTGTTACTAACCTCGATTTTAAGGGTGCCAGCTGGTCCTCTAGCTCCTGTACCGCGTTAGAGTATTTCAGTAACATGTCTTCACAAGAGTCACCTTCCTGGAAATTCTCCTGTATCTTTTTCATGCACTGTTCCAATTGTGCTGGCCCCATGTTCTTAAAATTCCTTAGGACTCTTTCTTCAGTGTTGATGTTTTTTTCGTGAGAGTAACTCATTTTTATCGCAAAAATGACTTTAAAGTGGTCGGACCAAATGCATGGTGAAGTCTCAAACACCTATACCTCCATGTTTTGTGCTATGACCCAGTCTAGCTCGTTCCTTAGCTGTTGTGGCTTCCTTATTTATGACCCTAAAGTTAATGTGATTCAAGGTTCCCTCGCCATCTATTGAAGTCGCCCAAGAGCAATGTTGCTACGTTAGTGGACTTCAGGTTGTTGAGCTGTTGGGTTCGTTCATTAGTAAAATCTGAACTAAGGGAGGGTGGTCTATATATGACTAAAATGTTAATACAGTCATTTTTTGTGGGGGTGATTTTCAGGTGCAGTGTCTCACATCCTGCGCATGTGATGGTAGCCGCAAACAAGTGTATGGAATCTCGAACAATAACTGCCACTCCACCCCCTGCACCAGTACCCATGTTATTATTTTGCTTTACTCTGTTATTGGGTTTTACCAAAACAAAACAATACGTGAACTTGAATGAGATAAAAAAAATAAGAATAAGAAGCAATAGGGTTAGAAAATGTACAGTACATGTTACCAATAATAAGCATTTCTTGACAGCACCGAGGTCCACAGGGATCGGGGTAAGGGGAGGGGCCTAATCTTCGTCTATCCATTTCCCCCATACTTTCTGAAATTTTTGGGGACAACTACATGCTTTGTAAATGTGTCGTTCCATGGATGCGCACCTGGTTACTTCATTGGACCATCGGTTTATGCACAGCCCCTGGTTGCGGCAGTCCGCAAGGATAATTTTTCATATTTTGTGAAGTCCACCTCTCCCCAGATCCCTAACAATATCAATTATGGGTCTCTTGGAACCGGGGACCACACTATCCTGGAAATCTTGTTGCAACATTCCTCCCACAAGGACTGTAAAACATTGCAGTCCCAGATCATGTGGAAAAAGGTACCCTCTTCTCTCTTGCAACGAAGGCCGACTCCACCACCCACCCAACTCCATCTGGCCAGCATAGTTTGAGAGTAGTATGATCGGTGTAGTATTCTGAGCTGTATCAGCCTTAACTTAGTATCAATGCCTATGTCTTGAGGAAACATCAATGCATCTATCCAGTCTTCCGACTCCAGCCTACCCAAGTCACTTTCCCACTTCTCTTTCAATCTAGTTAGTTCCTCGGTGCCAAAGGAGTTAAGGGCCTGGTAAAGCGTGGAGGTGACCTTGGCGGGAATGCAATCCGGGAGAACATTAGTTTCCAAAGGGGAGCAGGGGGTACATCGGGCAGGTTCAGGAATTGGGAGTTCATGGCATGAACGAGTTGTGTGTACCTAAAATGGTCCATGTGCTGCAACCCATATTTCCCCTTCAGAGTTTCAAAATCCAGAAGGCGCCCCTCTTGGACTATGTGCGCTAAAGTGCATATGCCTTGTTTCACCCAATTCCCAAAACATCCAATATTTTGTATTTCTGGGAGGTGTTTGTTGTACCATAGGGGTTGGGTTAGTGGCGGTTTTACTCCCCCACCCAATATGTCGGTGTACCTCCTTCCAGATACGACGGATATGGAGTGTCATTCTTGGTATTCCCGACACTCTCTTATTGTCAGCGTATAAAGCCTGGAGGGGGGGGGGGTGGAGTTCATTGCGCCTAGTTCCATACAGATATGTGGGAGTGTAGGGTTGCCGTGCAACCAGTCGTTCACCAAGCCTGTTTGTGCGGCCAGGTAGTATGTACAAATGCATGGTAGTCCTATGGCACCCTCCCATACTGAGCACTGTAGTGTTGTAAGTGTGATTCTGGGTTGTTTCCCGCCCTAAAGCACTGTCCGTAGGGTCCTTTCCATTGTTACGAAGGTCTCAAGGGGGATCAGGAGCAGAGCATTCTGTAGAAAATACAAGAGCCTTGGAAGCGTCATCATTTTAAATAACATCGCTCTGCCCATCAGTGACAGAGGGTCTGCCAGTGAGAGACGTCAATGGCAAATCTATCCCGCACTGGTTGTAAGTTGAGCCCGAGGAAGTCATCCTGAGTTGGGCTAATACGTATGCCTAATTATGTGAAGCCCGGGATTGAAATGGGGTATGGGAAAGGTTGAGGGATCTCAGAATCACCCCCTTGGATTGGGAAGTACACAGTTGTATGATTATTTACTCTGAGGCTGCTAAAGTTTTGGAATTCTTGCAGAGTTTGAGACACAACCGGACAGGAGGCCACAGGGTTGGTAGGGTAGATGAGGAGATCATCCGCATGTAGCGAAATTCGGTCCTCCCCACCTCCCGGCCAGGCAAATCCAGACCAATTCTTGTCAGTTCTGAGTTTGATCGCCAGCGGTTCAATTGTAAGAAGGAACAATAGGGGGGAGGAGGGGCAGCCCTGTCTGGTTCCACGACCCAGTGGGCACATCCTGGACGACCTACCGTTCACTCTCACAGTCGCTTCGGGGGATTCATAAAGAAGCTTGACCCAAGACATGAAACCCTGCCGAAAGTTCATCCGCCTCATAATTTCACACAGGGCCGCCCACCCAACGAGAAATCTACAGCCAGCAGGGCTAGCAGATCCAGTATCTTGGGGGCACGGTCTATGGTGAGTTGGATTCTATGCGATTTATTAGGCATAAATACACACTGGTCCGGGTGAGCGAGGGATTCAATCACCCCGAGTAATCTATTAGCCAGGACTCGCGCAAGGAATTTCATTTATCAGCAAAATAGGCTTATAGGAGGCACATTCTTCCGGGTTTTGCCTGGCTTGGGAATTACCACTATGCATGTTCTCCTGAGGTCCAGGGGGAGTTTCCCCTGTTCCCTACTCCGGAGGAACATACGGTGCATGTGTCCAGTTAGTGTGTCACCCAGGCGTTCCCAAGTTTCCATTGGAAAGCCGTTGGGACCCGGGGTCTTCCCTGATTGAAGCTGAGCTAAAGTGTCCTGCACCTCGTTCTCAGTGATCTCAGAATCAAGCTGTTTCGGCCTGCAGTTTGGAAAGTCTAGAGATTACGATCAGGTCGAGAAAGTCGGAGTGGCCTGGTGTGAGGTCCTCCGCTAGTGGGGAGTAGAGTTGTTCGTAGTATCTAGCGAAAGCCTCCACAATATCAGAGTCCGCTGTCAACAGTTCTCCATTGACCGATCGTATGGCCCGTACCTGCTCCTTGCTTTGCTCGCATCTTTCTAACCATCCCAGAGTCTTGCCTGCTTTATCTCCTTCTTCATAAATATGACTCCGCACCGATCAGTGGGCGGCCCGTGTGTTGTCTAGGGCTATGTTTCTTAAGACCTCCTGTGCCGTCATCAAGGCCTCTGTGAGGCCCTGGTTCCTAGCTCAAGGAGATGTTCTTCCCGTCTAGACACCTGTCTCTCTGCTTCCTTGATCTCCCAGGTATGGTGCTTGCGATAAGCCGACACCAAGGAGATAGCTTCTTCCCGAAGGTCTCTTTGTATATCTCCCACTTCATTATCGGGTAGTCCACTGATCCCTCGTTCAGATTGAAATATTCTTTGGTCTTATCAGAGAGTCCCCGTGCGATTTCTGGTAACCCTACGTAATATGTATTCAGGCACCAAGTGGCGTCCGGCTTGTACCTTGTGCCTTTCAGCGTTATCAGAAGGGGGGGTGGTACAGGATACCTCTAGCCAAGAATTCTGCGGATGTGAGTCTATGGAACATATTCCGGGGGATGAAGACATAATCAATTTTCGAGAGTGATTTGTGTGCATTGGAGTAGAATGAAAACCCAGTCTCGGTGGCGTGTAGTGTTCTCCAGGTGTCAGATAGCCCCGTTGCCTCTGCAAAGGTGTGTAGTGTGGTCGGGGCATCTCGGATTCTGTTTCTCTCGTATGACCTGTCGCAGGTGATCTCCATGACTTTGTTGAAGTCGCCTCCCATGGCCCACGTGTCCACTGGTTCTTCCAGCAATATCGTCTGTAGCTTGCTTAGGAGGTCTTTTGTGAGAGTGGGGGGGCGTATGCAGCGAGAAGGCCCACTGCTCTCCCCACGTCTACGAGCACCGCCACAAATCGGCCACAAGGACGGCTCACACTTTTATAATATGGAAAGGCACACGTTTATGAATGAGAATCATCGAGCCCCTCGCACCCCTGAAGAATCCGGACTGGTACGTGTGCGGGTAATTGGACCTTTTGAAGAAACCACAATCTGTCCCGACCAGATGGGTCTCCATGAGAAAGGCTATATCGGGGGAATGGTGGTTAAGGTATTGGAGCACTAACTTCCGTTTGATGCTGGTACCAAGGCCATTAACGTTCTAGGGCATCAGGGACAGCCACCCAGCCTGTGTCATGTTTGTTTGTTCAGGATTTCGTGACCTCCAAGTGTATCTTGTAAGCCCCACTGACCATACAAGTCTCCCCTAGCCCTGTGCCTTGGTGCACACACAATGCCGACCCGCTGCTGTCATGTAACTATATAACATAAACCATAACTGTCTGGTTTCACAAGACCCAACATATGGGGTTTTTGTGTCCGCCACTCTAGGTGGATAGGGTGCAATAGCCTCTTTTTCCCCAGGATTTGATCGCAAGCGGTTGTACCCTTTGTCCCTCATGTTTGCTAACTGTGCACCATAAACACCCCCCACCCTGTACTTCCCCCAAACCAGTAGCACCTGTCGCCCAAACACGTAGAACCATAAACCCATAACAACCTGTTTGGGGAACTCCCCTGGGGCCAAACCACCTCTCAGCGTCCCCGTCTGGGGCTGCCGGTTTTTGGATTCCATTTTGCGAACATTGAGTACATCATCAACTGGCGGGGGGGTGGGAGGCGCCTTCCTCTAAAGCAGGCCGGGGCTTTCGTAGGTGTTGTCCCACAGTGTTAGTCCTCAGGTGTTCCCAAAGCATGTGGGTGGGTCATCCGCCACATCTTCCTTGCGTGGCGTAAGGATTGGTCCCTGGTCCGGACTGTCCGGGTCACCTTCTTTCCTCGATGTGCGGTCCATCGGGCGTGGGACGGACGGGACTTGTGTCTCAAGCCATTCCCAGGCCTCTCATGGGTTATGGAACAAGTGGATTGTTTTGTTATGCCATAGCTTAAGGGTGGCTGGGAAGAAGAGTATGTATTTAATGCTCAAGGATGCAAGTTTTTTCTTTCCACAGACAGAAGGACTGACGGGACTTCTGGACTTCCCTTGTATAGTCAGGGAAGAAACCAATTTGATTGCCGTTGTATGGAATCAGGCCTGTTGCATATGCCATATGAAGGAGTGTATCTCGATCTCTGTAGTTCATGAGTTTGGCAATCACTGTGTGTGGTGGGGCTCCGAGTATTGGCCTGCCAGCCAGGATCCAATGCGCCCTCTCTATGGAGAAGAAGTTGGAAAGCTTTTCAGGAACCATGAGGTCCGAGAGTCAATTCTCCAGGAAGAGTTCCATAAATGGCCCCTCCTCTTTCTCTGGAAGGACCAGGATACACAGGTTATTGCGGTGGGATCTACCCTCGCTGTCATCTGCTCTGCTCTCTAGGGTAGTGATCTTCCTCGCCATGTGTTCCAGGCATTCCTCCAATTTCTTGACTGTATCTTCAGTGTCCGAATTCCGTTGTTCTGTTTCACCTACTCGGGACGTCAAGTTCTGCAGGTCCTGCCTCAGGAAGGAGACTTCGAAGGTTACCTATCAATTTTGGTCTCCACCTACTTCCTGGACTACCCTATTGCCACCATGCTGTTCGTGAGTGATAGGATCTGGCTTATCTCTTGGGCTGTGGCCCCTTCACCCACCTTGTCTGCAGAGTCGGGGGCTTTTGCCGGGGTGGTCACAGTGAATTTATCAATTTTATTCTGCGTTGTCCTCTGCGGGGCATGTCTTTGCCCATTGCTTTCAGTTCAGAGGTCCGACGCAGGGGTGACAGTCCTTCCTGTCCCTTAATCAGTATCTGCAGCCGAGACACGGTAGAGCCACCCGAGGGCGGCTGTCTGTCTTATTTCTACGTGGTGCCTGTTGGCCTGGTGTTTGGTAAGGCAAGTAGTTCCTCGGTCTAGGTCTAGGTCTTGTAGGGGGGACTTGAGGAGGATGTCTTCCGGTGCTCGGCCCTGTGTCAGCGCTCAGTTCCTACATACACCTCCACTGGGCTAATTATGTTGTCTCATGGCCCTTCAGAGCACAGTGCCTGCATGTCTCAATTTCCAAGTTCACTCTTGTGTGCAGCAACTTTGACTCAATTGCGGTCCATTTCCCCACATATTTCAAGCCTAGAGGGCACAAAGTCAGGCAGAGGACAGAGGGGTTTGGTGCTTCAGTGGTAAATGCCGTATTAGGTGTGTCTCTTGCCTTCCCGCAGTCGAAGGGTTTGGGGGGGTTCACAGGGTATGTTGTCTGGGATGCCCCTACGGTCTAGAGTGGGAGGCGAGTATCTTTCTAGGCGTTATTGGGGGTAAGCGCCCAGTTCCCTAAGCCTCTTATATTAGCTCTCCTTGGGGAGCAGAGCCTGCGATTTAATCTTGCCCCAGTTCTCTGCACTATTATCCGGCCAGGCTCTGAGTTGTCTGCGCAGGGGATGGGAGGAGGGAAAGGGTCATTGTTAGTCTGTCGGCACTCAGTGGCTTCCAATATCCCCAAGATCCGACCCCCTAGGCGCCACCAGTGCCCTCCCCAGCTCTGTGCATTCAATGCCAGCTGAGTGCCTTTCCCTCCTGGCAGCACTTACTTGTCTTGTTGTGTTCGGAGCGCTTATGTGGCCGCCAAGATGGCCGCCGCAGCCTTTGCCTTCTTCTGTTACTTTCAGGGCCACTGGTCAAGGGCCAAGTACTTCACCACCTGCAGGGTCCCAATGGACCCAGTCTTGGTGCCTATGGCACCAAGCTCATTACCAAGTCTGCTCCGCACACAGAATACAGAAAGCATGTGCCTCTAGGCTGGGCGAGGCCCTACCAATACAGGGAAGGCACGTGCATTAGACAGGAGGAGTGGCAAGGTGGGGCCACAAGGCGGGGCCTAAGGGGAGTGGCTGGGGCCAGGCCTACCCGCATGCTGGCGCTTCGCGTTAGTCTGCTAGAGCAGCGTAACGCTTACCGCCATTCAGAAGACTCTTACATGGTTCCGCACGTGCATCTTCAGTCTCCGGAACCCTCCAGCATCTTACCTGGAATCAGCCACACCATCGCTAGAAGCACTGCCATCTGCTTCCCATCTGCAGCCGCCGCACACATCTTACCTGAGTCAGCCTCGCCTTCCCTTGAAGAAGCACTGTCATCTGCTTCCATCTGCAGCCGCCGCACGCACCTTACCTGAGTCAGCCTCGCCATCGCTTGAAGAAGCACTTCTACCGCTTCCGACTCTGCAGTAGCCACGCTCATTTTACCAGTCTTCTTGAGTCCTCTGCAGGTGCCACCTAGCATCCCTACCTGTCCCGAACTTCAATCATCACAGGGTCATCTTCCGTTGCAGCATCCGCGCGGATCTTCATCTCCGGCAGCCTGCAGGAGTTCGGAAACTGCTCACCAGCTAACACCGACCAGCTGCACCTGCAAAGGGAATAGAAAACACAAGGTGAGCAAGTCGCATAGACCATAACACATTAAGCAGCGCTACTCACGAACTTGGTGCAGTTTCTGGAACAGTCTACTTACCACCAGTCAGGTCCTTCGGGATAGACCTTTTTCATCACCACGCACTCGTGGGCCATTTTCATATCTAGGGAGAGACAGGACAATATATGGTTATGGACAATAATCATTGGGGAGAAATTACCACAAAAGATGCAGACAATAATCATAGTAATAAACCTACCTTCAAGACGGAATGGTCGCAGCCGGTCTGGACCTCCACACCCAGTACCAGTGACGCAACTAGGTCCATCCACAGCGGCCCTCCTGAAGGAAAGCAGGACAGAGAGCCCATCATTACATCAAAACAGGTGAGCTTGCATGGGCAAACTCTTGCGCACTACATTCTGGCACAAAAGGGTTGAGGGGAATCACAGCACCGCCACGCTATTCTCATTGCCTCTCATCTTCTCTCAGGACCAGTACCAGCACCCCGGGTCCTCAAAACCACTGCAGTTGGGAGAGAGAAGCGATCCAAGGGAGTCAACTCCTGGGAGGGATCCAACTGTGCCCCAACGTCCCAGCAGAGACCAGGTGAGCGTAAGAGTTATCAGCCATTCGGGTGGGGGACTCTAGAGGGGTGGCCCTCGGATCACTTGTGCAGGGCCCCCGGGTGCCCATCGTAGTGTGAAGTTGCCACATGTCTGTGGTCCGCACCCCGCAAGGTCTTTGCAGGCGAGGTTGTGTGCGGGTCGGGTGGGGTGCACCTTGAGTCCTCTCCCTGCTCCTCCGCGGCAGCTGCTCGAGGTGTGCCGACATCGTCGTGTCACCTATTTAGCAAACACACAGTATTTTATGCATGGCTCGGGTCCCTGGATGGGACCGATCTCTCCAAGGTGCGGTCACTGCTTAGTTGACACCCAAGAAATACATGTGTTGGCCGGGGTGTCCGTCACCACCGTCCATTGTGCTGCACCACCTCCTCTCATGTTTTTTCGGCACCACACGAGGCCGGGGTTCGACGACTTACTGTGCAGTGGGAATCTGCCCAATTCGGCGGTTCTCGCCACCCGGAGGCGGAAAAGTATAAGAGGGCCAAATGGGGCGGTCAGCTTTCCTGCGCCTCGTCTGTCTCCCCGTTCGCCTAGCAGGTGCAACCGGGGTCTCTCTGCAGCCACCAGTCCGGATCGTGTTGTCCTAGGTTTCAGATTCGCCACGGCAGGGGTATTGATGGGCTTCCCTGCTCCAGTTCACCCTGCTCCGGGCAGGTGAAGCATGTCAAGGCGTGTCCAGGGTCGGCAAACGCAGCCAGTGGTGAACGTTGTCTTCTCCCTCGCAGCGGCGCCGCAACGAGGCCGCAACAAGTATTCTAATCATCCTGGGCTCGCTGTCTTTCTGCACCTCCAAGAGGGTGAAGGAGGCACCGATTTTCTCTGGGATTTCGGGACAGTGAGGCGGAGATGTCTCTCTTTCTAACAGCAGCCAAGGGGGATGGAATTTATGTTGGTATTCAGGATATTATATCAGGATAAAGCAGCCCCAGCGGAGCAGCAGAACTTTACGTCTGCATCCGTCGGCTGCTCAGCAGCGCCCGGTATCCCTGTTCTTATTACGTATAGTGTACCCTTCTGGTACAGGTATAGCACACACAGGGCCAATTGGGTCTTGAAGCCAAGTCTCTGTGGGACAAATAATGTCCATCTCCTCCTCGATGATAAGATCATGCACACTTTACGCATGTTTACATAGCGATCCAGTGTTCAGTAGGCAAGCTTTCAAGACCTTTGAATCCCTCCCTGTTGTTTTAGTTATGACCTGCGTGGTTGTATCGCCTTTGGGCGGATTTTTGCTTGCTTTCCTATTGTTCTTTTGCAATTCAATAAAGTTAACCTTCGCCTGTTGGTTTGTATGTAACAATGTGTGTTCACTTACTCTAGCTTTTTCCATGGCATTCTGCACAAAACACTGAGCAGCTGCCGTGCCACAGCTACCCTGAGGGATGTCAGCGTTGGCCATTTCCACCCTCTTACCTCTAGAGATAGTTGAAAGGGGAGGCAGGGGGAAGAGTTTGTCGTGAGCAGTCTGGGGTGCTGCAGACACTGCGGACGGCAAGGACCAGCGAAGACCGGCTTGGCTTTGAAGTGCCGGCGCTGAAGCGCCTGACATTTCTTTAATAAGCCAGCCAAGACTTCTGGGCAATGTAGTCCCTGATGTCTTCAATCTAGCAGAAAAGCCCTGCTTACGCAGTCCCAGTCACAAGAATGCTGATGATGTCCTGTAGGCTAGCAGTATTGAACACATAGCTCAAATGGAACGGCTGTAACTATATCCGTTTAAAGAGTGTATAGTTAAGGTAGTCAAGAATCAGGTGAGGGAAGCCTGAGAAAGACACCATGAAGAATTGTTAAAACAGAACTGTATTACACTCGGAAAAGGCAACGACAGGCTAGAGAGGCCTAAGTGAACTGTGTGAATTGTGGCAAGCAAAGAAGGTTTGAAGCAGAAAAAGGAAAGCATAAGTATCCCTTTTTGTGAACCATTTAAAGTAAAATAACTATTCTGAAACTCCCAGGTGACCTGAATTTGTGGAGAAGAACTGTGAAAGAACTCTATTGCCATCATGACATTATTTTGACACACTTTTTTGTTTAACATAATCCCATACACATTTTTAGGAAAGTGGTGAGGGCACATGCAGGTTTTGATACAGTCATTTTATTGTTTGGACAGGACGGAACCTTAAGACTTTTTTTGTTAATGATCAAGACCACTCCCATTTTAGAGATAGGCCCAGATAGGAAGTTTCCAAACCCCTTTAACGTTACAAATGAAGGTTTTGAAACTGTTCTCTTGTGTCCATTGTCTTGCATATCTAACTGTTGATACCATGCCTAACTTACAAATGTCAGATAATGTGAGGAACTACATTAAAGAAGAGGTCAACAACATGCTTGACCTTGGAGTGACTGAACATTCCACAAGTCCATGGGCTATCCCAGTTGTCTTAATGCCAAAAGCATGTACCAAAGAACTTAGGTTCTGTGTGGACTATATGGCCTTGAATTCAGTTACCAAAACTGATGCCCACCCTTTGCCAAGGACAGATGAACTGGTGGATAAGCTGGGCTCAGCAACATTCATCAGTACTTTTGACTTGACAAGTGGTTATTGGCAAATTGCCATGACCGAACATGTTAAGGAGAAACCAGCATTTTCTATCCCAGAAGGCATGACCAGTTTAAGTTCATGCCTTTTGGATTGAAAAATGCACCTGCCACTTTTCAGAGAATGGTAAATCATGTTCTGAATGGGTTAGAGAACTTCTGCATGGCATACTTGGATACCATTGCAGAGTTCAGCCCACCTGGGAAGAACATATTATCAATCTTGAGCAAGTGTTGCAGGCTCTTCAACAAGCAAATCTGATTATCAAGGCAAGCAAGTGCCAATTTGGTCAGAGTAAAGTGGTCTACCTAGGACATGAGGTAGGAGGAGGTGAGATCAAGCCCTTACCCAGCAAAGTACAAGCTGTACAGGACTCCCTTCTACTCAAACTCAAGTAAGAGCATTTTTAGGACTTACAGGATATTACAGGAACTTCATTGAGAACAATAGGACAATAGCTGCGCTCTGTAAAGCTCCGCTGTGAGAGCTCCAGATTATACGCAGTCCTTCTTAGTCCAGACTGATGCTTCCAACACAGGGATTGGAGCAGTCTTTAGTCAAATTGATAGCAAAGGTAGGGAGCACCCCATCTGTAGAAAACCTAAAGTTAGGGAAACAAGGTGGGCAGCCATTGAACGTAAATATTTTGCCATAGTGGGAGCCATAAAGACGTTTAGGCCATACCTTTATGCATCTACTTTCAGGATTCAAACTCACCACCAACCCTGAAGGTGGTTTATGCAGATGAAGGGAGAAAATCCAAAGTTGCTCAGGTGGTCCATTAGCCTCCAAGGCTTTGACTTCACCATTGAGCATCTGTCAGGTACCCAACATTAGAATGCTGATGGTCTCTCCAGAAGGTATGACTGACTGGAACCAGATAACCATCCAGAAGTGGATTAGATCCTCCGTCCCTTAATCTGAGGGGGGACGTGTGTTAGGGAGATTTATAATTTGTATGCTTCATCCCCTATCCTAGTGAGACTCCCAGCACTTTTTGCTGGACTTCCTTCCTTTTCTTTCTATCCTGAATGAGGTGAGCCTTTTTCCCCTCATTCATTCTTATTTACTCCGACTTTTTGAACTCTGTTCTCTGTGTTTTATCTTATCTATGGAGTCTGCTTTCCTCCATATCACTTTAAAGGCATCTGTGTTTAACTTTTACAGCACACAGCACCCTATGTGCAGCGTTGCTGGAAACCCTTTGGGTACTCCTTCGAGATTCTTTTATTATCTTTGAGAACTACAGTTCTCTAGGATTGAGGGATACTTTCTGTCCCTCCTAAAACTTAATACTATGAGGGATTTGCACACACAAACTTATGTTTTCACAGTCTCGGTTATGCACAATAGGGTCACCTATGTTCTAACATGGTGGCGCCTTTCTTTTTTCACCATTTCTATCGTGTTTGTTCTTTGTTAGCCCTTCTTCTACCATTCTGGGAGGGGGAAGTCTGTGTGTGTATTACCTTTTGCAGGACCCCTTCGGTGTCTCCGCCTATGCTGCCGTGTGTCTGGGCTGGCAGGAAGTGGAGGAGGAGTTATTCACTCCCCTGCCCTTTGTCTGCCAGCGTGCCTGAATGGAACCTGGCCATCCTGATTTCTGTAAAATGCTTAGAGAGTCTGCAGAGAAGTGTGTGGGAAAAACAAATAAAATGTGAGGTTCCTGAGGTGAAAGGCAAGTCGACCACTGGAAAAGACGATCCGAAGCTGAAGATGACAGGAGGCCCCTGTAGACCCTTTCAGTAACCGTGAAGTGATTGCTGCTGTCCTGACCTCGTGTTCTTATGGACAGAGGAGCTCCTAAGAGGACGACTCCTTCCCTTTGGCTGATGGAACCAAACAACCCTGAGATGGACTACACATTGAGCCATCTCCCGAGTGCAATGTCTTTGCAAGGCCAAATCTGTCCAAGATTTTGGTGAGCTCCAGTTGCACCTCCAGAGGCACAAACCCACTCATTTAAGTCCCCTTACCAGAGTGAAGGACTTCAGAATCGAAGAAAACCGACCAGGCACATACCGGTCCATTGTTGGTGCTGAGAAAAGGCACCAAAATAGCAGACGAACCAAGGACACTGAAGAAATCTGTGCTAACGGTTCTCTCTTGAGACTGCTGCTGAGACATCCCATTCAGAGTCCTTCCTTTCATCACCAGACCGAGGAATCAGGAGACCGGGTCCATCGCTGCTGAACAGAGGGGAATTCAGTGGCGTTTATTTCTTCTAACCTAAGGTACTCTGAGTTTAAAGGTATTACGTACCTTGAACCGAAGAAGTCGCTCCATATTGGCTGGAGTGCGTGAAGAGGTGCCCAGGGTGTCCACTCTACCTCTGACCCAAGCTTGTCAGCTTGTGTACCTTTAGGGAGTCCTTTTGCAGGGTCCTCCTAACTTGTGTTATATTCTTAAGTATCTTATCCTAGGGACTGAAAGTATTTGAAACTCTGCTATTCTGCTACTTCGTAAGACTTTGGCTCCACTCCTACACTGACTTTTTCATGTCATTAGGGATTGTACTTTATAGCATTAGAAGCTAGGAAAAGGGTCTCAAGAACATTAACCTTTGCTGCTGTGTGCATAACCAACCTTTTTCCATCCAAAAGGCTTTATCTTATATGGTTTTGCTAACTAAATACATTTACTGTATATCTGTGAAGAAACAAGAGTGCCCCACCTCTTATTCGACAATGCTTCCTTCAACCTGAGAAACAGAAAGGTCGAGAGCCACCCCATCCTGAGGAGCTCTTCAAACTGTTGGGTAGTGCAGTAGTACCCGTTCTGCCACATCTGGCCCGCCCCACTCAACTTGGCTTAATACCAACGTTGACATCTGCTTGGTTCCGGAATGCAGTCCTGGATGGGTGGTGCCCATATGGCATTCAGGGGAGATGGCCACAACAACCATCTCATGTCCACCTGTTCTCTCCACAAATCCCAAACGTCCTTCAATATCGGATGTGTCTGTATTCTATGTGAGAGGCCTCCCTGGGACACACAAAGCCACTCATTAAGAGGAATTGAAAATAATACCTCATCTATAAGGTCACCCATTGTTTTACTGTCAGAGGGTTCATGTGGTCCATCAGCACCCTAAATTATGCCGTGCGGTATTATGCAGCATAGTCCGGAAGAGCCACGCCCCCTGCTCCCAGGGCCTAGTCAGCCTGTTGTACGCTACCCTTGGATTGGCCCCTGGAAAAAAAAGTCCAACACTAGTTTCTGCAGAGTGTCGTGAAAAGACTTAGGCAGGACTATTGGAAGCAGCTGAAATAAGTACAAATGCCTTGATAGTATATTCAGCTTAATAATATTGAGGCGCGCCATCCAGGATAGAATCATCTTATGCCATCTCTCCATGTGTTATCTTGTCCGCAAGTGACAGATAGTTTGCTCAATATAAATCGTCTAATGTATTTGTGGTGTATATGACCAGGTATTTAATCAATGGGCCTCATTGCAAGTTTGCCGGTCCGGGAACTACGGTACCAGTAAGCTTGCCGGTACCGTAGTTCCAGGACCGGCAAACTATGAGTTGTGCTCGCGGGTGCCTTTTTGCCCGGTAGAAATAATAATAAATAAATAAATAAATAAATAAATAAATAAATAAAAAAGTCCTCCAAAAGCACACAAGTAATTTGTTGGCTCTGGCGGGCAGAAAGGCACCCGTGAGAACAGCATGTCGGATGCACTGGCACCGGTCATAATGTTGCCGCTGCATCCGGCTTCCCCATTCCCATTGAGCCCTTTGGCTCGAATGGGGAAGAATTATTTCCGGCGTCCAGAAATGGGCAAATACCGGGTCTGGCAAGGCCGTAATGACCCAGTAATTGCCCATTGCTGGGCACGGGAAAAAATAAAATACCGGAGGCAGCTGTGCCTGTAAAACAGGCACGGCTACCACCAGCCTCCTAATGAGGCCCAATATGTTTTTTTAAAGGCACTGTGACTTCCTGATATACTCATCCACTTTCCTGGAGTCCTCCCTCATGGGGAAAAACACTGATTTTGACAAATACATTTTGAAACCTGAATCTCCCCCATAATCATTGAACTCTCTAACTATCTCTGGCACTGTCCTAACCAAATCCCTGATGTACAGGAGCAGATCATCTCCAAACAGAGCCACCCTGTATTGGACATTCTGGACCTGCATGCACTCTTTCCATGAGTTATCCCGCAGAGGTGAAGCCAGTGGCTCCATTGCTAACATGCAGAGCAATTGGGACAGTGGACAGCACTGCCTTGTGGGCATCCCGAGCGGCATGACCTCTGACTGCATCCCATTCACCTAGACCCACGCTGTCAGCCCCAATTATAACTTCCCCAAACATGCAACCCAAATTTGGCCTGGGTCCGCAGAAGGAAAGCCCAGTCAACTCAGTCAAAGGCCTTTTCTGCGTCCATTGCATCATTTTGTCTCTCAGTTGCACCATCAGATTGAGGGTCTTCCTCAGGTTGACCGCCCGCTGTCTATACTTCACAAATCCCACCTGGTCTGCATGATCTTGGTAAAGATCTTCACATTCAATTTTAGTTATGAACTACGTCTGTATGAAGAGCATAGTGCAGATATTTGCATTCTTTGGGGGCAACCACTATCAGAGCTCTTGGAAAGGAGGGCCGGCACGCCCGGTCCACCCTAAAGTTATTAAACAGCTATGTAAGAAAAAGAGAGAGAACACCAGCAAACGTTTTCTTGAAAAAAGACAAAAAGCCATTGTCTCCCAGTGCTTTACCAACCTTCGGATCCTCAATAGCTTGAACCACTTCCTGTCTGGATATTGGATGGTCAAGGCCAGCTACCACCTCCTCCGTCAAGATCGGGAGGTCCACCGGGGCTAGAGGCTAGATATTGGACCAGTTTGTCCTCCTCTGGGGGGACCGTAGGCGTGTAAAGCGCTTATAATATGCACCAAAACTCGCCATGATTTCCTCCGGCTAATGAGCCACCCGAATCAATGTGTCGAATCATCTTGACTCCCATATCCAACCCTTGTTTCCGAATCCTACTCACCAGCATGGTCTCTGCTATGTTACTGTGCTCGTAGTACTTCTGCTGTACCCCTTTCAGCATTTTGTGGACATTGTTATAACAGAGTTCTCCCAGTGCTTCTTCAATACCCAATTCTAGCAGTGATTGCCCTCTGGTCTACCCCCCGCATTGCAACTCCTCCCTCAAGAATGCAATCTCCTCCCCCAGCTTGGCCTCCTCCAGCCTCCTGGTCTGCTTGACCTTAGCCTCCTCTGCTATAAGCAGATCCCGGATGGTGGCCTTCGCCGACTCCCATACCATATTCAAATCAATGTCGCCCTTACCGTTCACTGAAAAGAAAAGCTTCAGTTCTTCCTGGAGTAAATCCCAGAAGGGCGATCCTTTAGGAGATTGACATTACACAACCATCTTCCCCTCTGGGTCAGGGTCCTCCCCAGCTAACTTCTATAAGGACTACCTCATGGTCTGACCAGCCCACCACCGAGACATTCACCCCTTGGGCCAGGTACTCGTGCCCTTCCCCATTAACTGATAATCCTTGTAAAGGACCCATGGTGATGCGAGTAACAAGTAAAGCCACCTAGCTTAGTAAGAAAACTCACTCCAAATGTCGAACCAGCCATAGATGTACAACGCCTCATGTAAAATATGTTCGTCCATAGTCTGTGTGGGATTCCTGGGATCTGTCCCGGCATTCATATCCAACTCCAGGTCCCGTACAGTGTTAAAGTCCTCTCTCAAAATGCAAGTGCCCTCCGCCCAATTTTCCAAACCCTGCAGCGCTGCTTCCTAAGATCCACAGGAGCCCTGATTTGTTGCATAAAGGGTGGCCACGGTCAACACAATCCCTTGCAGCTTACTCTTCAGCATCAAGAATCTCCCCTCCAGATGCTTTTTCACTTGTTTCGCTTCCAAGTTAACCCGCGGGTGCAAGAAGATTCCCACCCCCGTTCTATTGACCGGTGCGGATGACCCGTCGGAAGTGCGTCGCCTGGATCATTAATATAGACAGCCCCTGAGATCTCATCTCTCTGCCCAACAAGGTGAGATCCTTCACATTAAGCATAGCTATTCTAAGAGTCTTCATTTCCCCAGCCCACGTGTGTTTCTACCTCTAGGTTCTTGGCCTGTTTTAAATGCAAACTTCAATCCCGCCTAGTCTATTCAATCCATCCAGCGCCCCATGTGTCGTTCCCTCTCCCCATTCCCCCTCCTCCCTGTAGGTGCAAGCATCTCTGCCCCTTCTGAGCCATCCACCCCAAATCCAAATGAGGGAAGACACCTTTGCAGGCGTCTTCAGAGAGGCCCCCCTATGTATACATCTGGAGCATGCCAGGCAAGCAACAACCTGCAGTCTCCCTACCGCTCCCGGCGAACAATCCTCTTCAGTCCCACCCTTGGTCTCCCTCTCCCTTTAATGCAGGACATGTATAAACTTACAAACAGTAAACAGTAAAAAGTATCTTTCAACATCGAGACTGAAACACCCACTTATCTCTTCTGTTCACTCCACCAAGCCAGCAATCTTCCTCTTGTAGCCGTCCACAAGCACCATCCTTGTTCTACATTCTGACCCTACCCGCCTCAGCTCTTAGGTCTGCCTGGCGATGGTCCCGGCAGCTACCTGAATATCCGGGATCCAGACATCCTGGCCCTAGACACCACGTTGTTGAATGCCTTCAAAAACCTGTGCTGTTTCTCCTTCTCCCCTTCCTGCGTACATTATGCCCGGAACCCAAGGTGGCATCCTTGACAGATCTCCACCTCAGGGCCACAACCAGATGCACCCCGGGGCCTTGTTCAGTCTCTTCGTTGGGGCGGCCAGAGCGTGCAGTTTATGCTGCCATCTTCACTGTGCCCCCTGTTGGTCTCCAGTTAATATGTTTTAACTTACTTTATCATTTTAATTCCTGTTGTTACACACGCCCTATTGGGAAACTACATACCTAAGCAAGCCTAGCACAGTGTCGAGATAACAAGTATATTTCTGCGCCCCAGGGCTTAAAAGAGTCACATCAGTGCAGTTTTGCACCTATTTTTCTCACCTCCGACCTGCATCTCTGCTTTCACTGCAAGCAACATTGTTTTTAGAATACTTATTTTTTGCATTCTTTTTAGATATTGCTTCATTTCTTCTGGCCATTAAGGAAAACGTTTTAACGTACTTCATGATTTTAGTTTATCTTACAACACCCTTTCAATTAAAAACCAACATGCCCTAGACTGCCTAGCGCCGTGCCGAGATAATGTGCACTTTTGTGTGTCCTCAGGCACTATAGAAGCGACGCAAAGCCTGTTAGTTTTAATTCCTTTTATTTTCCAACTTCTCTTTTCATATCTTGGCATACATGTTTTTCTTCTCCTTATTTTAGGCAATACTATTATTGTCTATTCATTACCCATTACTTATTTGATATCATGCTAGTATATACAGTGGATACTTAAAAAAAAAGTAATCATCTCTCTTACACCATTACATATAGAATGTTTACTAAATTAGTTGTTTCTTTTTGAACATACATTCTCCTAGGATCTTATTAAATGATAGGTTATTTATAATGCACTTAATACCCAGAGGTCTACTAAGCACGGACCTGGGGATCGAACCTGTGTTGCTCTGTGTCTCTTGTTTCCAACGCAAGCACGTTGCTGCTGAGCTATCCTCGCAAGACAATTCACTTGCCCCCATTAACCTCTGGGCCCCCCTTTTATCTAAATCCCACATATCATATGCTCACTCTATATTGGGGCCTGTTCATAGAGCCTTGAAGTGTTCATTAATGAATGCACGTGAGATGTAGCTCACAATATCAATTTACATGATTGGATTTTATACCTACATTCGGATATTTTACTTTTGACAGAAACATTAATGAGACTGCTGGATTGCATAAACTTGTTATCACCCCCTTCGCTCCCCTGAATATTCATCTATCTATTTGGATAGATCATATACAATGGGAGGTGTTCTTGCTATTACGTTGAAAAAACATTTCAATTTGCAGCAACTTAATAGCTTGAATTTACCAACTAGTGAACTTTTATATGGTAAACTGAATCGCTGTTCATCTGAAACTGTCACAATGACAATAATGTATCGTCCCCTGATAAGCTAAAAAAATAGTTTTGTTGAACAATTTACTGACTTTTTGCATTCCTTTTCAATTGCATCAAATGCATTTCTTATTTTGCATTGCACCTCATGGGTTTTCTTTTTTTAATACTGGGCCAACTAATTAGTTCGATTTTTGTCAATATCACTTTTTCTTCAGTTATCAAACTGGACTGGTCTGATCATAAATCTATCAATTTTTCAATAACTTGCATAAACAAAATAAATTCCCTGAATAATTCTTCTTCTTTAAAACAAAGCTGCCAATTGTCTCAACTAAAACCTGAAATGTCTCTCCTAAATATTAGTAATGCTTTCAAAGCTATTCAACTCAGATCAGATCTTACTCAACAAATAGAGCTTTACAACAAGACTCTTAGTGAGATTACAGACTCCTTAACCCCTTTAAGAAATATTAAATGCCTTTCTAATCTGTGAGGACAACAGTGGTTAACATGTGAACTTCGTATACTGTGCTCTGAACTTTGAAAAGTATGGCATTAACGACACAAACACAAATCTGTAGCAAATCATGAAATATTAAAAATAATGAAAAAGAGATCCAAGTCTCAACGTGTCACTGCTAAAAAAACTATTCTATTCTCCAAAATAAGCATGAGTGGAAATTCTCCAAAAGCCTTGTTTCATACCCTGCAATTGCTAGAAAATAAGGCCCACTTTTACTAATTGCCTACAACAAATTCTCCATGTTAAGGATAATAAAATGAATAAGATTTGTAAAGAAATAAGAAATCAGTCCCTTTCCCTACCTGTACTCAACAGCTGTTACTGCCATACTGGAATATGCTGTTGTACTTCCCAATTCAGTTTTTGATGAAATCCGTCCAACATACCCACGTTTTCCTACATTCCACAACATGCACAGGCACTGAGTGAACCTTTTCAGATGTGTGTAAATGCCTCACTAGACCAAGGCTTTGTGTCAGAGGAGCTGAACAAATCTTATCTGATACCTTTGTTAAAAAAACGACTTTGGACCCTAAGGTCTTGGCCAACTACCCCCCTATTGCAGGGCTTTTATGGCCAACAAAGTTGTAACTATACAATTTCAAGATTACCTCGAAGCTAAAAATATTTTTTATGCCCACCAGTCTGGATTTAGGCCGGGACATGGGACAGAAAACACTTTACTAAAGGTATGGGATGATCTACTCGAGAATGCCGTTCATGCTTGACTTGTCGGCAGCTTTCTACACTGTGGACTACAATATACTTAGGTCTAGGCTAACCTCTGTGGCACAGGTATCAGAAAAAGCAATGAAATGGTTGAACCCTTTTCTCACTTACCATTTCCAACAAGTTAAGAATGGCCTGTACGTTTCTGAAATGCTGACAGTACCGCAGGGGGTCACCATTGTCACCTGTATTATTCAATTTATATATTTGTCCACTGTTAAAAATCTTTGCGGAGTTTGACCTTCAGTATCATTTCCATGCAGATGATACCCAGATCTAAGTCATCTTAAGACAACCATTGGAGGCAACAGAGCACATTCTGGAGTGCGCAGAAAGAATCCGTCTGTGGATGCTTGAAAGCACACTTCGGCTGAATCCAGCCAAGACCGAAATTATTATATTTAGCTGAAAAAATAAATTGTCAAATATGTTTCCTATACTTCCCTGTCCATCACTCTTTGGAATTGCTTCCAAATTTACTGACTCTGTTAAGAATCTAGGATGCATCTGGCAAACCAACTTGCATTACAATTTGCAGGTGAACCACATTATTAAGTCTGTATGCTTCCAATTGAAGACTTTAAAACCTGTTGTCCCCTCATATCTGAGCATGACCCGCGGTGGTAGGCACCGTTGTCAATGCCAGGCTGGACTACTGCAATGTGCTTTTGGTAGGCAGTCCAAAATATCAACTACAGTGCCTTGCAGTGGCCCAGAATACAGCAATACGCCTGATTTTCTCCTTAGCATGTAAATCGTCAGTTTCTGAATTCTGCAGAAGTCTTCATTGGCTGCCGGTCCAGCAACGTATCCGAATTCAAGCTATTGTGTCTTGTCTTTAGGTGCATTCACGGCCTTGCGCCACTTGACCAAACATCAAAAAATTAAGCGCTATAACCCCACACAATGCTTGTGATCCATAGACCAGGATTTTCTGTTGATCCCACCCTCTAAAACCACTCGCTGGGCTGACAGACACTTCTCGGTGGCCCAGCCCACAGGCCTGGAAATTACTTCCATCTAACCTACGACAGATTGAATCCCTGGCTGTTTTTAGGAAGAAACTGAAAACATATTTGTTCGTATGAATCTAAAATGCTCTGCACTATAATGTTCTATTTCCTCGTTTTTGGACAAGATCTGCACCTAGATGCAGCTTGCTGCTTGGTTCCTATGGATTTGCGCTATATAAATTCAAATTCAATTCAATCAAGCACACCTTTGGCCTCCTGAAGGCACGTTTCCACTGCCTCGACCGTACTGGTGGAACCCTGATGTGCGCTCCAGAGAAAGGGGGTAAAATGGTGTTTGTGTGTGCTATGCTGTACAATATCTGCCTGAGGAGAAATATTCCACTACCCCCTGATGTGGACATGCCACCCCCAGAGGATGAGGAAGCAGGGCCAGTGGCTGAGGCAAATGCATGCATTGCCAGAGATGATGTGAGGGATGGAAGATTGGCACGCCAAGGACTGATAGACAATTTCTTTTGACACTTGCACATGGCGCCTGCCATGCATGACTGTGTGACACCACCTCAATCAATAAACATGACAATGACACAATCAGGAATGTCCTCGCATTGGTGAAGTTCAATGGTTTTTATATAATGAAGTGCCCTAGTGAAGTGCCACAACTATCATCCTTCAACCAGCAACTCACTATCACACTATTCTCTCCCCGTCCCACCACCAACTCCCCATCACACTATCCCCCCTCCCACCACCAACTCCCCATCACACTATCCCCCCTCCCACCAGCAACTCCCCATCACACTGTTCCCTCTCCCACCACCAACTCCCCATCACACCATCCTCCATTCCCCCACCAAGTCCCCAGCATGACCACTCATGACAATCAGTGTCTTAGAATACTTCACAACCGTGGACTCTTTCCCCCCTGCCAGCCCCTGGTGATTTTGGGCGCAGAAGGTGCTGTGACTGACACCTCGGTGTGCCCTGCTGTGATGCCTCTGTGGGTGTGGTGGAAGTGGAAGGCATGGAACCTGTCCCCAGGTTTTGTTGGTGTTGTACCTCCGTGCCCTGATCCTCTGGGTGTACAGTGCCAGGGCGGCCATGTTGGCTGTTGTCTCGGCCCTGTTCCGCGTGATGGCCTGCACAATCCTGCGGGTAGCCCCTTGGATGCTGTCCCTAATGGCGTGCAGGTGTTCGGTGGGCATGTGGCCAATTACCTCCATCTCCCACTGTCTGCGCTCCATGTCCTCAAGCCTCCATCATAGCATGCTTTGTGCCGGTATGTGCTGTCTGAGTTAGGGGCTCTGCACTGGCCCTGGGCTGTATTCAGGGGAGCCATATGAGGGTGTATCAACGTCTGACTCAGGTGTCGACGCATGCTGGTGGGGTGGTGGGCTCACTGGGGGGAGGTTGTTGACGCCGGTGGCGTGGAGGGCTCTCTGGGGTCTGTGGCCCTTCGGCAGGCAGTGACATCGGGCTGGTGTCTCCCTGTGCTTACTCAGTCGCTCTGCCAGCAGGTGTGGTCTCAGTGTCTGTGCTTACGGCTGCGGGTGTGGGTGCAGTGTGCATTGCACTGCTGCTGGTGGCTTGTGGTGTGGGCGTTGGCTTGGCCCTGCTCCGTTGCGGTGTTGGTGTTACGCAGTGGGACATCTTCCTCAATCTGGCCTGAGCTGACCTTTATGGTGTGCTGGCAGACTTTGAGAGCCTGGATGCGCCACTCCCAAATGGGCCTCCTCCTTCTTCAGTGCCTGTGGCGATGCATGAGTGCCTATAGGGGACATAGGAAAAGTAGTCAGGTATGGTTCCCCCACAAGTGTTGGCATGCAAGACACAATTGCTATGGTACAGAGGGGACATGTGCTTGTCTTCCATGCCAACATGGGGCTGGCCAACTGGGCCCGCAACATGCTGGTGTGACTGCTGTACAGTGTTGTGGTCGCTCACACACCTCAATCCCGTTAGCAGAGGGTGCGCCAGTAGGGGTGTGGTGTGCATGCCATTTGTTTGAGTCACTTGCCACTCCTTCCCGCTGCTATGATGCTCAGGGGTGCCCTTGGTGCCCTCCCCATAGCTGCTGTGGAGGGTGGTTTACGTGCCACCCCGTCTCTCTGCCCTGTTGGCATGCCCAGCTTCTGGGTATGCTGATATGTGTCCCTGTCCACTGGGCCATCTTATGCTGGGGTATCATTTGTGCATGCACTTGTGTTGGGGGAGGTTAGACTCACCTAATGCCTCCTGGCTGCTGACACCCACCTCTGAACTGCCAACTCCCTCTATCACTTCGATGTCCAACACTGTACTGCATTTCTCCTTCCAGGCAGTGAGGACCAGTGGCTCCACAGTACCTCCTCCAGTTGCCAGGTACTCCTGGCGGTGTTGGGACAGCAGTCCCCACACCCTGACCCTCAGGTCCTTCCACCGCTTGCATCAGTCCTCTCTATCACAGGATACACTTGCTTCTGCTGTCACCTTCTGGCAGATGGCATTCCAGATGGCTAGCCTGCGCTGCCCAGTGGTCTTCTGCTGCCGACTGCCATAAAGTTCCTCACAGTTGGCAATGACCTCATCTGTGAAGACCACCAGCTCCACCTCACTAAATTTGGGTTTGCGCAGGCAATGTTCTTCCACCTTGCTTCTTATTTCTTATCCTCTCCTGGGACATTCTTGCTTCTTTCCTAAACCAAATTGCTGCAGAAAGTGGAGATATTTAATGGATTGTGTTTTTCAAAATGGCTTCCACAATGCTTCCCATTACGGCGGTGATGCAATTTCCAACGGCGCTAACAACACCGGGATCGCCGGTGGTTGCACTATTAGTGCAGGTTTGTTGCTGCAGTTTCTGCCAGGCCTTAATAGCATTGCGGCAGGTTGTGATGCAGCGCTAATTCCGCTGCACGAGCCAGAGGTAATGATATTTTCGCTTTGAAATTGTGCGAATTACCGATGGACTTGTGATGATGCCCTATATTTTATAATCCACATCCAACGTTTTCACATCTAACGCATGTTTCATAGATATTAGATATAATAACATAGTCAGTTTGGCAAAAAGATGTCGAAATGTGAAGCCAATGTCAGGCAAAAACTGAAACAGGTTGAAAACCAGGTTGACATCCCATAAAACACAATACTTAGTCTTAGGGGGCACCTTGATATGGATAGACCTGAGAGCCTTCTTCACCATAAAATGTTTGCTCACCAGTTCCCCTTTCACTAGAATATGTCCAGCTGATAACGTATACCTGAAACTATTAACTGCCTAATACACTTTCTATTTTAAAGTGCCAAGGATGAGTATGCTCGTCCTTTTTGCATAGACTTGCACAATAGCCTGGCACTTAAGAGGTAAACAATGAAACCAAACAATGTACTACCTCTACTGGATGAGAAGTTATGGGATACATTTTCTGATCCACGCTCTAGGAAATCCACCTGGACTATCAGAAAGAATATCCCAATTTTGTGGAATTGTCCCAGGGGTCCCTGGTGACCAGGAAAGCATCCTCTGAAAGTCCTGGTGATGTCAAGTAAGCACTGAAATCTTTCAAACCATGAGGGGCAGATGCCTCAGGAGGACTAGATTGTGTGGCTGACTCCAGGGTCTGTGAGCAGAAGGGGATGAGTGGAAAGAGCCTAGTAGCATCCACTGTCAGTTCCATAAGGGCTAGAAACCAAAAATGGGGCCAGAAGAACTAACGATGCCTGATGTTTTTGCATCTGAACCAGAACCTTTGCGATCATGGCGAACAGAGGAAAAGCATACCCTTTCGTCTGGGACCAATCTTGCCAGAAAGTATTAAGATCACTGCTTCCGGATCTGGAAACCAACTCAAAAATTTGGGAAGTTGACAGTTGAGGCAGGAGGTGAACAGTTCCCCTTCTATGGGACCCCAAAGTTCTGGGATGGGAGCTAAAAGACTATGATCTAACAGCCAATCACTCCTGTACTGGAGATACCTGGGGGTTCAGTCTACAACAGTATTGACTTGACTGAGATGTAATGGATCGCTGAAATATTGTCTATGCGTAGAAGGATACAACAGTTTACATGATCCTACTGTTTGAGATGTTACTGTGTATGTACCTGAACAAGAACCACTAGAACATCCTGCAATGAAAAATAGCCATAAATATCATCTGAATGGATACCGACAACATCCCCACCGCCCTTGCTAATTGTCTGAGGGAAAACATCTTCAGATTGAGACATCTCCTGAGGTATCCTGTTCATCCTTGCTCTTGGAAGCAGTAGAATACACTACTGTGAATATATATTGAAGCCAAGAAATTGGATTAATTGAGTAGGTTGCAGGGTGGACTTCTTGGTATTTATAACAAAAACTATACATTGGAGAAGAACTAATGTCAGGGTAAGGCGTCGTTGGAGGGTTGAAATATCCTTCTAGTAGAAGCATGGCGTCTAAATAAACAATGATCCTCCCCCTCTTGATCTGAGGTGCACCATCATCAGTCTCAAAAGCTTGGTGAAGTACCAACGGGCTGAGGCGAGGCCAAACAGGAGCATACATACTGGGGTTATCAGGAGGACGGCTCTGTGGTAACCTGGGTATCACTAATCAGGCCCTGGCCTGGCTGACCTCTTTCCTCTCTGATGAACCCTCATAGGTCCAAGTTGGGTACTTCTTCACCTCTATCTCACCCTGTGGTGTACCCCAGGGGTCTAATCTTTCTCTCTGGCTATTCAACCAATACCTGGCACCTCTCGCCCACCGTGTAGCTGCACTGTGCTCCAACTTCAGTGCTATGGGGATGACACTTAGCTCGCTTTCAGCCTCCCCTCAGCTGCCTCCTCACCCTCTCTCATCCCGGATTGTCTGTCTGCAATCCAGGAGTGGTGTGCCTCCCATGATCTCTGCCTTAATGCCAGTAAGACAGAGATCCTCCTCATCGGCTCATCTGCACCTTCCTTTCCTGTCACTCTCTGGCCGCCCACCCGGGGCCCTTTTCCAGCTCCCACCTGTGAGGCTAAGGACCTCAGGGTCATCTTCAACTCCACACTCTCCTTCTCTCCTCACATCTCTGATGTCTCGAAGACGTCAAACTACCAGCTTCACCTCCTCAGAGGTATTCTTCCTTTCCTCACCTTCCCCCAGAAGCTCACTGTCTCCAGAGCTCTGGTTCTGCCTGGTCTGTGGCACAATGGACTAATGCATCCACTACAGGGACCTGTGTTTGGCCTCATGGTCACAGGTTCGAATTCCGGCAGGTCCACTGAGCCCTTCATCCTTCTGAGGTCAATTAAATGAGTACCATTAAGTAGGGTAACAATAAACATCTGTTATTAGCACCAAGATGCCCCTTCGGGGGTGAACCTGTGCTTTACAAATATGCCTGTTATGTTATGTTCTCTCTAGGCTGGACTACTGCAACAGGCTCTTTCTAAATCTACGTGCCTCTACTCGCCATCCTCTACAACTCATCCAGAACAGGACTGCAAGACTTGTCCTTGGCCTCAAGCCCAGGGATCGTATCTCCCCAGCCTTGAAATCTCTCCACTGGCTCCCAGTGGCAACAAGGATCAAGTTCACGACCCTCTGCATTGTCCACAAGGCCTTCTGCGGCCTCGGACCGCAATACCTCCAACTCTCTCATGGGAAATATCTTTCTGCTCAAGCTCTTCGTTCCATCACCTCCAACTCCTTGAGGGTCAGTCACTTCTCCAAGCAACGAGTTGGGGACAGATCTCTTTCTTCGTCTGGCGCATCCCTCTGGAACAGCCTCCCTTCCTCTCTGAAACTTGAGCAGAACCATCTTCGGTTCCGGAAGCATCTCAAGACCTTTGTCTTTGATTCTGCCTTCTTTCTTGCCTCGTCACGCCTTGAAACACTTGTTTATAGGCACGTTATAAATGCCATATCATATCATATATCATATCACAGAGAATTTCCACCTGCAACCCATCCACAGAAACTGGAGATATACCCAATTATGCGGAAAGATCGGAATCACAAGATAGGCATCCTTGAGGTCTATTTTTCCAACCTGTCCCAGGGCGTCCCTCCAGACGGATACCCAACATCCTGAAATGGTGATAGACTATAACACATTCAATGCCTTTAGGTTTATGAGAGGATGGAAACCAGTAAAATTTAATTTAGGAACTGAGAGGTCATACAAATCTTAGGTACCACTTCCCCTTTCCCAATGAGATCCTTGGTCTACAGATCTATTAGAGTCTCCTTGTATTTGTTGAAGGCCAGAGGGACAGGGACAACCAATTGGACGGGGCAGGTAGACCTCTATTTGGAATCCCACTGCAGTCTGGAGGACCCAGGGGTATGACATAGTATATAAAAAGTGGGCAAGTCCTCCCCCCAAACCTTTGCGGAAAGACATATTTAAATGGCACTGCCTTACTTGATGATAGAAGAGATTGAGCAAAGCTTCTGCTGGAGCATCCCCTCCACCGATTTCCTCTTTGGGGAAAGAACCCATACTGGCCTCCAAGAGCAGGGAAGGAAGAGAGTGCATCCCTTCGGGGATACTGAATGGGAGCAGGCTATGCCTTTTCGGGTCCTGTTGAAAACCTTACACGCGGTGGCTTGTGCTTTGACCAGGGCAGTAAAGGTATGTAAATGGAAGGAAAAATACTTAATGCACCCATCCCCAAAGGAGCTGAACACCTATCACATAATAAACCCTTCTCTCCTTGGATAAGGCTGAATTAGCATTGTTGGGCAGGAAAACTGCCTCAGCCCCTCTGCACATGCTCATCTAATTGCACCTCATGGATTGCACAATCCTCTACCAACTCGACAATCTGAGAAATTAGGCCAATTATATCATGCAGTTGGTTTTGACACTTTCCCAGGGACTTATCCACCCCCTTTTTGGGCCTTTCCCCTACTGTGATTGGAAGGAAACCAGAGGTTAGTCTATTTCTGGGGTCTCGGAATCCTTGTCAGGTAAAGTGGGCTAGAGAACAGAGCGTGTTCCATTCATCCTTACCTAGAGGCTTTTTGACCAATGAAGTAAGAAAGAGGACAAAGCCTCTGGCGGTCGCAATTCATTCATATAATAGTCCAGTGATATCACTTCATCATTTTCCTTGCTGATTGCTACCACAAGTTAACTTTCTTCTCATGTTTCTTAAACTTTTGTTGTTTCAGTGCATATTGATCGTATTTCACATTCGGGTGTTTGCATTGTTTCAAATCTCTTGTTTCTTCTGGTATTTATAAAGTGCAGCGGCACAACGCCAGTGAAGATTTTGCCTGTTCCCTCTGCTGTTTCTTCTCCAGTTTCGGAGCCTGAGGCCTGAAGATATTGTGCATGTGCAGTGCTCAGAAAATGGAATGCTCGCATGCTTACAATTCGGCTGCAGCTGAAGGAGGGTGCACAGGAACTCCCCTTCTCCTTGTGGTGACCCATCCAACATACCCAATAGACCATGCCTGGCTGGCAGAGCTTTACGCCCCTGCCAGGCATGATAAATTTTTATGTTGTTATTTGGCATTTATATAACGCTCTATATATCATTGGTATGACCGCAGAGCGCTGGTAGGTTGAAGGCCCTTGGGAACTGTAATCCAGGTCAGTTGAGAGAGTAAGGTGTCGTACGGTGCATGGGTGCACCAGTTATGTGTGCAGCTGATGTAATTGTCTGATGATAGCTGCCTCCTAGAATTCGATGTGGTGGTATTGATATCAGTTGAATGTGTGCAGTCTGGCAGGTGGACACCCAGAATGGGTTCTGGCTGCATTAGGCCTGCAGGACGCTTACGTGTGCAGCTAGGCCAGTTTGTCATGGGATATAGCTGCGTTTTATCAGAATGATGAGGTGTTGTGCATGTGCTGCAGCATAGATTCCCGCCGACAAGGGATATCACTCCTGTGTGTTGTTCTCTTCTTTCTGCTTCATTCTTGTTCCGTTGGCTCCTATATATTGGGGGGCTGGGTGGCAGGCTGCCACCCAGCTGCCCATTATGGACAAGACACCGCTGTATTGTACCTAAATGCTGTGCTGCTGCCAGTGCAGTATATCTTTGGGGCACTGTGTCATATTTGCCAAACAAGCACCACTCATGAACTTTGAAAGTGGATAGAAGGAGAAGGGGGGATCATATATTTGTATTTCCTCCCATTCGGGGGTCTGGAAGGGGAGACAGGATCTGTGCTTGACAATGAGGTGTCTGTACAGGAGGCAAAATGGGCCGAAATCCCTGGTTTGTCTGCTTCTCATAATGCACAGGGACAGCAGGGAGGTGGCCTGTACTGTCCAGGCAAAACAAGACCAGGTAGCAACAGTCCTATCGCATATATGTCAACAAGCCCCATTCCATTTGGGTACTGCTTATCCATTCTTGGTTTTTTCTTTGCAATCTGGGTTTTCTAGCCCATGGTTTATAATGCCAAGTCCAGGACATGAATTCCACAATTCAATGGAAAATCAGGAGTTGCCATGAACCTGAAAGGAATGGGGAATGTTGGCATGTATGCTCTTACCAGCAAGGCCCGAGCAATGTGTTTACTCAAACATTTCATGGTGGCATACTGCTATGGTTGAAATTCCAGTTAATCAGGTAAAATAGCAAAAAGCAAAGGAAAATGAAATGGAAAGGAAATGTGCAGCTTTGGCCATTGGCTCAAACCTTCTCGAAAACCAAACCTGACACCCAGTTAACCATCATCCATAAATGACATCAATGTGCCCTCTGTTCCACCCTCACAGGGGTAGAGACTTCAGAGCCTGCCTTCTTCTGTCCAAAGGGTCTTATCCTAGAGCAACTGAGTCCCCTAACCACTGCATCTTCTACAGCAACCCCCAAAGTTGACATACCACCCACAACCTCAAAGCTGGCAACAATTAAACTTCTCTAACCTTGACCTCCTCGACACTCTTACTCACCTCAGTCCTCTACATCCTAATCAACTGCCAGCACTCATTAGCCTCCAACCCTCCACCAAGTTGCATGCTCCTCAACATCCTTTCGGCAGCCAAACACGCTTTCGTAATCTACATTCGGCTCTTGGACTATAACCTGAATATCCTCAGTCTCACAGAAACCTGGCTAACTGACTCCTGCAACACCATCATCAATGAGATGTTCCTGCCTGAAAACGTCATCATCCTCACAAACAGAATCTCAAGAAGAGGGGGCGGTGTTGCCTTCATCCACAAAAACCTATCCCTGTCACCACTGTTAAACTTACCCTCCACGCCCTCGCAGAATGTGTACTCATCAAGTGCTCTCCCTTGTGTACTTACACAACCCACATCTTGATCATCTATCCTCTCTGGGCCCTGCAACGCCTTCAATGATGCCTTTGCTGATTCCATCGCTCCACACATGGTTTCATATTCCACCTTATCAAAGGGAATATCAACATCTGGATAGGCTAACTCGTCCCTGCTGCTTAGAGCTCCTTCACCAATAATATGTAGGTTCTCTGCTTCAAACAACAGGTCTCCAATCCCACACATACGAAAGCCCACACTCTCATCCTGCTAGTTACCACTGACTCCTCAGACATCTCCTGCATCCTATCCCATGGCCTGACCATTTTGGCAGCCCTTTCTCCAATCACCTCCCTCCTCCCCTTCTGCCCCTTCTTGTCCTCTCACTGTACTCACCAGCAGACATTTGAAACATGCTTGTCTCAAATCCATATCCCACTTATAACAGACTCTCATTTCCATACCACCTTTGATCTCAATCCCTTCTTTATTGGGACCACGCAAACACTCTCCCTCCTCTGCCCTGAACAAAATATTACCTTTTAAAAATATTAGATCTCCACCAGCAGGATCCAATCAAAATGGTTCACATTGCACATTCTGCAATCCAATCACCTGCTTTGATCCCTCAATTGAAAATTGTACCAATTTGAAACTCCTTCGACCAAAACCGTCTAGCTCTCCCATTTCACAAGCCAAAAAAGCCTAATTGTATTGGAAGAAAGCCCCATATTTTACAATAATTTACATTGACCCTAGCACTTCTCGACAACCTCCCCAATCTTCTCTTCAGCTCCATCCCAGCCTTGCAAGCTCAATGCAGTATGCTCTCCAAATTCTTTTGTGACAAAGTTGACTCCAGTTGCCTCCTTATCTCCTCAGCGAAAGCACGAACCAGCAGCCAACCTCTCCCCTGCTGTCTACAATTTGGCGAACTCTTCCACCTTTTTCCTTTACTTCATTTTCCCACATCTCATCTGCCAATCTCCTTTATCTCCTATGTAAAATCAAAAACTCAGGTTCCCCTTTGGGCCCTGTCCCTGCCAACTTATTCAAAGAACTCTCCCCCTTTTTGCCAGCCTCCTTCTCCACCTTATCAACTTCAAGAAATAAAGTTATCACACCTCCTCCAGAAAACCCTCAATGGGCCCTTTATCCTCAGAAACGGCCAAACCATTTCGAACCTCCATTTCCCTGCCAAGATGCTAGAATCCATTGTGACCTACCTATTCCAGACCTACCTGGAAGACCACAATATTCTGGGTGACAGTCAAGCCAGTATCCATCTCATCTCCGGCACAGAATCTATCATCACATCAGTCTTGGATAACATGTGCTTTCTGACAATGGTCAGGTGCTCTCATCCTCCTCAAGTAACGGTGGCCTTTAATATAAGCAACCACCAAATACTACTATTCCATCTCTGTCCTCTCGCCCCTCCTCTTTACTATCTACCTTCATCCCCTTTCTCAACCAATCTGCACCTTCGGTCTTACCTATTAGACACAGCAAATCTCAATTTTGTGCAGCATACAACCTGCCACCGATGTATGACTGTCATGCGCCAATGGATGCACGGAAACTGGATAAAAATAAACAGAGATAAAACTGAGGTTCTCATCACGACCAACTGCCTGAATCTCTGGATTCCCTCCATCTGGCCTTTGTCCCTCGTGCCTTGCCTCCAGCCCTCATCAACAGTGAGAAGCCTGGACTTCCATACCTCTTTAAAGCCCTTCCTAGCCTCCCAAATCAATGCTGTCATAAACACGTCCTTCTTTCCCCCATAGCCTTATAAAAACTCTTCCACTCCTAATGTTGCCATACAGAGTCATTGAGATGAATGCCCTAATCTCTGCGTTCCTAGTGAAAAGATCTTATTCAAAAGGTCTTTTCACTAAAAGGTTGCTTTAGAAAAACCGCTCCGTGACCACACAGAGCAGTCTTTCTAAAGCAAACTGTCATGCCCCTGCCGCACACAAGTGCATGCAGGGGCTGACAGGCTCTGCGGGACCAGAAAGCGTAGTGCGAGGAAAACGGGTAAGTGTGTGTTTGTGTGCGCACGCGTGTGTGTTGGTGTGTGGGTTGTATGTATGTGTTTTGGTTTAGGGGGTTGAGAAGGGCCTGGGACTGAACTCCTGTGAGAGATGGTGGTGTTGGAGGAGGGGCAAGTTGTTGAAATCCTGCGGGAGAGGGTAGAGGGGTGGGGGAAAGAACAATGGGGGGCTCAGGGGATGAAACACCCCGAATATTTTAAAAAAAGGGAAAACGTCATTTTAAAAGGAGTCAGGAGAAAAAGACCTTTACAATGACAGCTTTCCGATCAAAAGAAAATCGGTCAAAGTAAAGCAGTCTTTTTCTCTTGAGATCTTTAAAAAAACTAATTTCACATAGAACCAATCTCTGCCGTGCTCAACTATAGAAACAGGGTATGCCTTGGCCTTCCTCCTGCGCTACTTGCATACTCCAAAGGGTGCAAAACGCAGATGTTTGCCTCCTGTGCCACTTCAGAAGAGACAACCATATCAAAGCTGAACTATCATCCCTCCACTGGCTTCCTCTTTACAAAAGTATTGCCTTAAAATCACTCTGCATCAAACACTGTGGGCCTCATTACGAGAATGGAGATAATGAAAAAAGGAAGGCGAAATGGTAATAGCGGCATTGTTAACGGGTCCGGGGCATTCCGACCCGACAAACCGCCAATGCCGGCAGCGCCCGTACTGTGCCCCCTCATACCGGCATGTGCGCATACACGCGCCCCTTTAGGGAGCAAATACCGGCATGCCGGTAATAGGAGGACATCACAACCCATGCAGACATGTAAATACCGGCATCCCGAATGCAGTAATCAGGGGCTGCACGATGCCGGCCATACCGGCATCGAGGACCACCCGGAAACAGCAATCAGCAATCAAGCCAACTGCCACAGGTGCACACAATCACCACAGGTGAACTCAATGGAGTCTGGCCCAGTATAAAACGAGTACACCCACACACCACACCCCTTCCTACACCAAAATGCTACCACTAGCTGTTGCAATCATGGCGCTGGAGGACATGCCTATACTGCTACAACTACAGCAACAACAGCAACTAGCACAACAAGAACAGCAGCAACAACAGGCAGCACAGAGGAGACGCAGGAGGATAAGGAGGGTGAGATAGGCCCAGAAATTCAGCAAAGAAAAAGTGGTTAGGACGGGCACCGCTGAGTTTCTTTTTGCATTCGTATGGCTACTAGTTAATTAGAACAGGCGATTAATGGCGTCACCAAGTAAACCAGTATACACTATACTGGGTGTACCGAAGAGTTGCATAAATGTCTGATGGGAAAGAATTGCCATCAGACCTTGGGTCGCCAATTGTAGTGAAGACTACTGAAGGAAATTAAATTCATTCATATTAAGTAAATAGATACGTTGTAGAAAATTGTGCCTGAAGGCACAAAAATGCTCTTGAAAAAAATGTATCCAAAACAAAATTTTTAGTAAATTGATTCTTTACTTCATTTGTTAAGAAGAAGCAGAAATGATGTGCCAATGCATTTCGGACCTATACTTGGTCCTTCATCAGGGCGAATTTCTGTAGTACAAGGAAAAAACATGCACAGAGAAAACAAGAAAAAACAGTCATAACGAGTATTTACATAAACCAATTTCATTGCTAGCCACAAATGACCATCTCAAATAAAACCAAAATCTGCATTTATATCTGTCCTTGTCACTATTTCATCATAATAATGTTACTATTATCCTCATAATATTTCAATGCATATCAAGCGTTGAGTTACGCCATAATTTTGCAAAAATTCAGAAATATCGGAAATAACTTAATAGTTTCTATATGCAATCTCGAGAATTCCGAGAGTACCCAGATGTGTATCTGTGAAACATTCTAGTGTAATCATTTTAATGCGACCCAACATCTTGCATCATCATACAAACAATAGTCATCCCGTTTAAGAATGCCAATTTATGCTTACTACATTGTAATGGTAAAGAAACACATACCTGCTTGTATATATTGCTGCATTAAAAACTATTGTGGCGCGTGCGTTACTAATCTTGTTGCACGTGCTGTTTATTAGAGGTCTTCATTCCAATGTAAATCCACTTATAACAATCCCATCTGTAAAGCAGGTAGGATGATGCAGTGGTAAGATATCTAAAACGTACCTAATATTATTTAAAGGAAACTAATATAACACTGTGAAAGCTTACCTCATAACATGCTAAAGCTATCTTCATTCTATTGCAAGATGGAGATGGAAGTCATTAGGGCTGCCAGTAACGTTGCTGTAAGCTAGGTACGTGTATGCTTACACTCCATGGAAAAACCAACAGAGCGCAAAGAGTCCCGCCTGTCGAACAAAGGAAATCTAAGTGTCAAAATGGTATTTACTAACTAGCCTTACACACTAAAATGGGCATAGATACACATTAATGATTAACCTACCCCGTAGTGTCGAGTTGAAAGCAGAGACACAGTAAGACGCGGTTTTAATCTGGCCGCGAGCTGTTAGTGAATAAGTACGAGCGTTGTCATGGAGACGCTTTTGTTAGACGCGTGACGTGGTTACGTGATCTTACGCTGATGTTAATCAGAGTCATGGCAACGAGTCAATGCTGTCTGTTGCTAAAGAGATGTGTATACAACAGCAATTACAAAAAACTAGAAACTCTGGGCTACTAGCAAGGAAAGCACCAGCGCGAAGTTGCAATTGCAGTGAAACAACAGTAATAAACTAATAGAGCGCGGGCGTTATCTGCAAGTACTCATTATGCAATGTTTACCTAATGGCGTGACAGTGCTCTTGTGTTGATATATACAGTGGCAACTAGACTACGAGGTGTAAAGCACGGCTGATAATAATTAGAGTAACTATGATACTGTCAAAAATGTGCGTGGGTGCATACACAGTCTACAGTAAACAGTTACTTTTTTTTGCAATACTTATGACAGAATAAAATAAAATCAGACAAGGTAATAAACAAGATAAGTAACTCTAATGGGGTTACCTAAACCGTGCATTAAGCCACGGAAGTTGTTATACAGATATAATAGGAAATAAATTACAAAAATTACAGAATAGTGCAGATCAAATAATAAACATTGCATGACATATTCAAAACATCCAAAAAACCATCAGTACCTTTTTCTTTGCCGTTCTTCTCCTTACACTAAATACGGGCGGCGGCACGCACTACAAATAATCGTCAAAATGTCATATGAAGAAATTTCTAAAATTACAGATAAACATGCCCAAACTATGGGATTCTCTACAGAAGAAGCAGAAGCTATCCTTAATTTGATCAAGGATTCTAGTACAAGTTCAGTGGAAACAGATCCAACTAAAAAAATCAGACAACTAGAGTATCTCATTAGAAAAGAGATCAATCGTAAACTTCACGCTGTAACATTAACCAAGTATTATAGAGCTCAACGTATTCCTAGAGGATTACGGATGCCTGTACGCCCAACTAGTTTTTTGTAATTGCTGTTGTATACACATCTCTTTAGCAACAGACAGCATTGACTCGTTGCCATGACTCTGATTAACATCAGCGTAAGATCACGTAACCACATCACGCGTCTAACAAAAGCGTCTCCATGACAACGCTCGTACTTATTCACTAACAGCTCGCGGCCAGATTAAAACCGCGTCTTACTGTGTCTCTGCTTTCAACTCGACACTACGGGGTAGGTTAATCATTAATGTGTATCTATGCCCATTTTAGTGTGTAAGGCTAGTTAGTAAATACCATTTTGACACTTAGATTTCCTTTGTTCGACAGGCGGGACTCTTTGCGCTCTGTTGGTTTTTCCATGGAGTGTAAGCATACACGTACCTAGCTTACAGCAACGTTACTGGCAGCCCTAATGACTTCCATCTCCATCTTGCAATAGAATGAAGATAGCTTTAGCATGTTATGAGGTAAGCTTTCACAGTGTTATATTAGTTTCCTTTAAATAATATTAGGTACGTTTTAGATATCTTACCACTGCATCATCCTACCTGCTTTACAGATGGGATTGTTATAAGTGGATTTACATTGGAATGAAGACCTCTAATAAACAGCACGTGCAACAAGATTAGTAACGCACGCGCCACAATAGTTTTTAATGCAGCAATATATACAAGCAGGTATGTGTTTCTTTACCATTACAATGTAGTAAGCATAAATTGGCATTCTTAAACGGGATGACTATTGTTTGTATGATGATGCAAGATGTTGGGTCGCATTAAAATGATTACACTAGAATGTTTCACAGATACACATCTGGGTACTCTCGGAATTCTCGAGATTGCATATAGAAACTATTAAGTTATTTCCGATATTTCTGAATTTTTGCAAAATTATGGCGTAACTCAACGCTTGATATGCATTGAAATATTATGAGGATAATAGTAACATTATTATGATGAAATAGTGACAAGGACAGATATAAATGCAGATTTTGGTTTTATTTGAGATGGTCATTTGTGGCTAGCAATGAAATTGGTTTATGTAAATACTCGTTATGACTGTTTTTTCTTGTTTTCTCTGTGCATGTTTTTTCCTTGTACTACAGAAATTCGCCCTGATGAAGGACCAAGTATAGGTCCGAAATGCATTGGCACATCATTTCTGCTTCTTCTTAACAAATGAAGTAAAGAATCAATTTACTAAAAATTTTGTTTTGGATACATTTTTTTCAAGAGCATTTTTGTGCCTTCAGGCACAATTTTCTACAACGTATCTATTTACTTAATATGAATGAATTTAATTTCCTTCAGTAGTCTTCACTACAATTGGCGACCCAAGGTCTGATGGCAATTCTTTCCCATCAGACATTTATGCAACTCATAGGCCCAGAAATTACCACTAGTGCACCCAGTAGTCCCTCGCAGGCAGCCACCAATCCCTCGCATCAGACTCAGTCCATTCAATCTAACCCCTGAGCAGATCCATACCCTGTACCGGTTGGACCGGGACACCATCACCACCTAAGTGGACATGATAGGCAACAACATTGCCAGCCTCATAGAAATATGCACTGCCATCCCCCTGCTAATAAAGGTGGTGTCTGTGCTCCTCTTCCTGGCCACGGGCACCTACCAGCACACAGTGGGCCAGCTGCATGGCATTTCACAACCACTATTTTCACGCATGCTGACCCAAGTGCTGGATGCCCTCCTGAAGCACGCTAGCACACACATATCCCTACCACGGACTGCCCAGGAGATAGCCGACACCAAAGTAGGCTTCCATGCACTGGCAGGCATGCCCAATTGTGTTGGTGCCCTGGACTGCACCCATGTGGAATTGGTTGTCCCCCATGCCGTAGAGGCGGTGTACCGCAATCGCAAGCAATACCACTCCATCAATGTGCAGATGGTATGTGACTCCAGCAATCACACATTGCTGCGTCCGATTTCCCGGATCAACACATGATGCCATGGTGCTGCGGAACTCCACGCTACCCCATCAGATGGAGCGACATGCTGGACCACGTGCCTGGCTGCTTGGTGAGTTGCGTGAGTGGGCCATGGCAGTGCATTGGGGTAGGGATGTGCTGCGATGTATACCCCACCTGGGTGGGAATGGGGGGAGAATGCATACCCCACCTGGGTGGGAGTGGGGGGGAATGCATACCCCACCTGGGTGGGAATGGACAGTGAGTGGAGAATGCACGCAGAAGTAATGACACCCGACCTGAACCCCACAACCCCAACAGGACATATCATTGCCACACATCTGACCATTAATGCATATCAATGACCACATGTAAGACGCACAACCTGACCACCATGTGTATGTCAAGCAATGCAAGACTAAACAGGATTGCAAATGTGCCAATGTGGCTAGTTTGACCATGCACAGAGTAGTATACACAGCATAAATGTGAGGTTAAACATCGTCGTAGAACCACAGTACATCCGCCTCAGCATGCATTATTTCACCCTGCATCATCTATTGAACGCCATCCAGACTACCACACCTCATTGCAGTATAGTATGCCTCTAGATGACATTCGTGCCTACGTACAGGGACATGTGCATGTCCACACCAAATAGCTGCGGCCATGAGTGTGATTCCTGAAGATGGCAGCTCAGAGTGACACACACCAATTTGTATTTGCTTGCAGGTGATGGAGGATATCCCATGAAGGCGTGGCTACTTACCCCTGTGCGGAACCCGCAGAACAGCCATGAAGAGGAGTACAATCGGGTACACACCCGTACCCATGTTGTGATTGAGCAGACCTTTGGCCTGTTGAAGGCGCGGTTCCGCTGCCTAAGCAGGTCTGGTGGAGCACTCTTTTATTGGCCTGCGAAGGTGGCAAAGATCACCATGGCCTGTGTCATGCTGATAGACATGTGTCAGTGACACACCGGGTCCTTGTGGACATGCACACAGGGAATGTTGGGATTTGGGCACTGAACACCGTCATACAATAAATGGATACACACCAAATCACCAATGTCCAGCCATTATGTTTTTTTCTCATAACGGGTGTATTGGATCAAACTGCAAAAATGTGACAACCCCTTCAACCCCCCCAGTGAACTCCCAAACCCCCCAATAAACTTCCAAAACCCCCAATAAACTCCCAAAACCCCCCAGTGTACTCACAAACCCCCCCAATAAACTCCACAAAATGCTCCCATTCACCCCCAACGATGTGTCCCACTCCCATTGTCCGCCCACACTACTTGCGGGACTTTTTTGCTGCCCGGGGCAGCATTTCGGTGTGCCTTGCACTCCTTCTGGTCTGACGCACAGGGCTGGTGGTGACTGAGGAAGCAGGTTTGGTGGCTGATGAGGAGTCGGTGGCAGGTTCCACGCCTGCTGCAAGGCATGGCCGTTGCATGTGGCGCAGGAAAGATGTTAGGACCTGTGTTATTGCCCCCAGACAGTCCCTCATCAGCACTGCCGACACATTCACTGCGGTAATAGCGGCAGTGGTCCCCGCTATGGCAGTGGTTATTTCTCACCTGGTGTCCTCGCCATCTGCTATGTATTGCCGCAGGAACTCCAACATCGCCTCCTGTCAGGCCTCCACCCTCGCCAGCCGTGACTCGAGGGTGTTGGTGGGAGCAGGAGTGGTGGGGGGTGCTGTCACGGGGCCTGCTTCTTCAGTGCTGTCCTCGGGGAAGGGGCTCAGGTCCGAATCATGCAGGCAGGGATCAGCACTGCTGTAGGTGGGTGAGGGCTAAATTTGGGGCGGGGGTTAGACACAGGGTTTGGGGTGGGTGTACATGTCACTTGTGTGACTCCGTCCTGGTCCACACACTCCTCAAAGTCATCTTCGGTGATGGCCAGTGCTACTAGGGACTCCTCTTCCACTGGTGTGGGTGTGGGCTGCTGGGTCTCGAGTGTGTCAGGCACACTGGCTGTAGCTGTTGTCAGCTGTGTCTCGGCTGTGTCAGGCACACTGGCTGTAGGTGTGGCCTGCTTGGCTGCCCCGGAGGTGGTGGTGGCGGTAGCCCTTTTCTGTGTGCGGGACGTGGATGCCCTCGCGGTGGTGCCTTGGCTGGCATCTTCTCCATCGGTGCCTCGGGGGGTAGAAGAGATGCAGGGCATCAGTGATGGTGTTACATGCCAGAAGCATACCATGGTGCTGTTCATTATTAATTTAATCATGCATTCATGTCTTACAGGTTTGTCACACAGGGTAGTCTGAGGGGGCATTTTGGCATTTGCTGCATGGCAGGTGGCATGCCGTTGATTTGGGGTTTGTGTGGTGTATTACATGGGCACGGTCCATGTGTGTTGGCTGTGTGTTGGTTATGGGATTGGCACTCAGCATGCATTTCTGTCTGGCAGGGTTTGGGCCGCCATGTGGACTTGGATGTGTTCATGTGGGTGTTGGGACATGCATTGCCTTGCCTAGACTCTCTTCCACATCACTTGTGCTACGTCATTGTTTCCCCTACAGGAATCTGCATGGTCACTCACCTCCTTCTGGTGATGATGCCGCACCCGTCTCCATCTCCTCAAATCCCTCGATGGACTCTGGATTAATGAAGCTGCTTGCGATCTCCTCCCAGGGGAGCATTTTGGCAGGAGAGTGGGAACCCCCGCCTGTGGCCATGGCCTCCTTCCTGTTGCTTGCCATGATGTTACGGACCCTCAAGCGGAGGTCAACCCACCTCTTCCTGCAGTCCCTGACACTACGTCCCGGGAGGATAGCTCAGCGGCAGCGTGCGCGTCTTGGAAGCAAGACGACACGAAGCAACAACAGGTTCGATCCCCGGGTCCGCGCTTAGAAACCTCTGGGTGTTAAAGCGCGTTATAAATACGTAACTAAAACAAAAAAAAAACACAATTACGCAACTAAGAAAAACAAACAATTCCTGTAACAGCGCCTCGATGCCTGGGGGCTGTGTGAGCGCTTTATAAATGTAAATAAATAAAAATAAAAATAAATATGTGGGGTGGTTCCTACAGCCGACACCTTGCGGGCTACCTCCTGCCAGATGTCCTTCTTCTGCTGCTGCACCTCACGCTTCATGTTCTGGGATTTCATGAGATCTGCATGTGCAGAAAGGGTGTCTGCTAGGATATTTAATTCAGCGTCGGAAAAATGATGTTTCCGCAGCCGGGGGGTGGTCTTCCGGGTTGCCTTGGACATTATGGAAGTATTGGCACAGAGTTCTCCAGGAAACAACTGGTAGTTTGTGAGGATTGCAATGGATTGTGTTTTTAAAGATGGCCTACGGCCCATTTCCCGTTCTGACGCGATGACGTTATTTCTCAGTCCTGTTTTACCAGCCCGGTATTAGCAAATTGGTATTACCGGGTTGGTATTTAGGGGTTCCTCCTAGGCGGTGGCGGTATCGGCGGGTCCCATGATGGCGCTATCGGGGGGTTGGAGGGCCTTTTGCAGCATTCTGGTATGGCCATTACTGGCATGGGGGTTTGCGCGTGCTCACGCACTCGTAATCACCCGCTATTAGCAGCATCATACGAGCACAGACCTGCTCATTCTGCCATGCCGGTAATGACCCCGTCTTTACCGCGCAACTCGTAATGAGGCCCTGTGTCTTCTACAAGCTTGTCCTCACTCTCTTAGAAATGTAACCAATCCATTCTCTTCAGAAACCTCCAGTCATCACTGAACACCTCTTTTTCTGCCGAGTGCTAAAACATGTCTCTTCCAACCAAACAAACTCCCCCGCCTTCCACCACCAATAGACTACCATGGTTGTAAATGTGTTCTACAAATACGTAAGAGAAATAACTAAACGTTACTGGTTAAATATAAATACACGCTGAAACTAAACTAACAGACAATCACAATGCTGTACAGGAGCATGTAGGGGCCAAGTGATCCTCCTAATTTCTGCTGTACCACTCTACCTTGCACCACAGTTCTCCTCTGAACATATTATATTTTACAGCAAATCTTTGTTTACTTTATGCTGTCATTTATAGTGGCCTGCAGAAGACCCCTAGGGATATTCGGGATATTAATATCTAAGTCTTACCACCAGAATCCACATATGTATAGCACAAACTTACTTGCTAAAAGTAAATGCTTGTAATTTTAATATAGAACAGCATAGACTTAGTTACAAAGTGAAACATATTTCTTGACTTAATGCCACCAGTGAATCCACACTTTGGGGTCAATTCACAAAGAAGTTACACTAGGTAACTCTGTCTTACACTATACTTATCCCTTTAGGGCGCTATTTGGTCTGCAAAAGAAGTTACTATAAGTAGTTTTGATTTACACCTGACTTGTTCGCAGTAAATCGGGAGTAAGTCATAGTTACTCATAGTTACTACTTCCATAAATATCACAGTGCTCTCTAGGGGTAGGACATGGGAAAGTAAGAGTTACTCAGTGTACAATATTTATGAATCACCTGAATGTTTGTGTGGGTATGGCCCCACAGCTACGCCAACCTTCTTGTGCCCATCCCTTTAAGTTTCTTACTGATGTTGCTTTCCCATAGATGTTCTTGGCTTGTCAAAGTACTCCATTGAAATGAAATGCCCCATTGTGCTGGCATTGCGTAATTAGGAAACTAGGATGTGATGTCCCTATTGGTAAATGTACTGTCTATGGCAACATAGTAGTCGAAGCTTAGCCCAGAGCAATGTTTCTAATTAAATATGCTTGATAATTACTTATTATTAGGTGGTGGAACTTTCAGCAATGTCTGTTCTCATAGATACAATGTTTCTTACTTGTGCGCACATTGTGCCTAACAACAAACTGTATTCATGCATCAATCAATGGCTCAGAGAAGATGGTTTGGCCACACACGTATAGCCCAAAGGGCATACTACACACATCTCAAATTGCCCATGTCAAGTGTGAGCTACTCAACAAGGTCTGAATTTTAGTCTCCTATCGCTTTGCATCTGGTACTTGTATTCATGCTGTTATAATGAGAAAATAAAAGTACAAATACTGAATACACAGAACACAGAATGATGTGTGCTACAAATCCAGGACTTGAACATCTCAAAGGTTACAAGGGACAACATGTGGTCGTTTTCTATGTACTTAAAAACAAAAGTATAAATAAGAATCACTTCCTGAGTGTTGATTATTCTTTTGTTACCATACCTCCAAGGCATTGGGGATGTTTCTCACTGAGAGTAATAGACATGGACAAGCACACGTTCTACTCCAAGGGAGCCTCCCACCCTCCTCCTACTCCTCATTATGACACGGTTGGGGCAGGTGGATCTTCCCTGTGATGCCACATCCTTAGTTTAGTTTAGTTAATTTATTTATAGAGAGCACCAAGCCCTTAGGCAACTGGGCGCTTAGCTTACATGTTGAGATATACAGACAATTATAATAATGTACAGCATACAGAAATACAAGAAATGATCAATGAAGGACACATAGGATATATACATCAAATTTACACAAGTACAGGATAATTACAAAGGATATCTGACGGGACAGGATTAAGCAATAGGTAGCTGATCGTGCTCGTAGAGCCAGGCTCTGGTCTTATTCCTAAATGCGTGGTAATGGTTCTTCCCTTATGGAGAGGGGGAGGGCATTCTATTTTCTGGCAGCTAGGACAGGGAAGCTGGCTCCACCTGGACATTGTTGCCTGAATCTAGGTATATTGACACAGTGCCTCATGGTAGATTTAATAGGTCGTGAAGATGTATGGTGAGAAATAGTGTTGGACAAGCAGATGGGGGCTTGGTTAGATAGGCACTTATGAGTGAGGTACAGGGTTTTGTAAGCTATTCTTTGTTTGATGTTAAGCCAATTTAGGGAGAGTCTAGTTTCAGAAATATGGTGATTCCGAGGAATATTTAGGGCTGCTCGAATGGCGTTATTTTGCAAGACCTGCATTTTGTTAAGGTTTTGTTGAGATGTGCCGAGGTAAAGTGCATTGCAATAATCTAGCTTGGAAAGGACTGCAGCTCTAGTTAGTGTGATGCATTTGGCTGGGGATAGGTACGGTTGGCAAGCTGTGATAAGCTTGCAGGTGTAGGCGGATGAGGAAGCCAAGGCATTGGTTTGTCTAGTTAATGTTAATGCAGAGTCTATATAAATCCCTAGTGTTTTCACCACCTTGGCGACTTTAATTAAGTTTCCATCAATGTTGAAGGAATAGAATGATTCGTTCAGGTTATTCAAGTTGGCCGGCGAGCCCAGAAGGAGCAACTTTGTCTTGTCATCGTGAAGACAGAGTCCATGCTTCGCCATCCAGGCTTGTATGATGATGTAAATGATTTTGAGAGTCTCACTGTCCACAGTGTAGTCGCCAGTAATGGGGATGAGTATATGTGTGTCATCAGCATAGTTAGTGTAGATGACACCCAGATAGTCAAGCTCATCAAAAAGTGGCTTGGTGAATACATTGTAGATAGTGGGGGACACACAAAAAACCTTGGGCCACCCCACAGGTGACGGGGGCGGTGATGCAGTGCAGAAGCAGACGGTGCAAAGACCCTCATGGATCTGTTGTTAAGGAAAGACTCAATCCACGCCTTGGCTTGGTCTGGAAGGTGTGCAGCTGAAGACATGTGTTTGCATAACATTTTATGATCCACCAAATCAAATGCTGCTGCTAGGTCGAGTAAGAGGAGCAAAGCTAATTTGCCTTTGACTTTCAGCGTCTGGATTTGGGTCTTGAGGTTGATAAGGACGGTTGCAGTTCCATGTCCGGGTCTGAAACCTGATTGCCTCAGACCTAAAGGTTGTTGGTTTCAAGGTATCGTTGTATCTGCAGATATGCAGCATGGTCAAGTATTTGTAGAAGAAATGGAACCGTCATAATGGGTCTGTAGTTAGCTGGGTCGAGGGAGTTTTTTTTTAGAAGCAGGAGTACCCATGCATCTTTCAAGTTATTGGGTACTATGCTAGATTTGAATGAGGCGTTGATAACTGATGTAATGAAGGGGGCTAGTTCCTTGGCAGCTTGCTTGACAAGGGGGGCAGGACATGGATCACCTTGACAGTTAGAAGGTTTAAGTTTCTGAATAATGGTTTTGACATCTTTGATGGCGAGTGGAGAAAAATTAAATTGGGGTTGTGTGCTCTTGGTCGGGGGGTGTGAGTTCGGAGTGGGGTCACTATTGGAAATGAAGGATTTCTTAATTACTATTTTGTTTTGGAGCATAGTAATCTTGTCTTAGAGTGCATTCGTTATATTGGTATACCATTGAGCGTCTTTAATGCATGTGCCAGGAGGCAATACAGGAGATTCTAGATATTGAAGAGTTGCTTAGTGATGGACTCTGCTTTGTAAATAAGGTCATTGTAGTTGTCTTCCTTAGCTTGAATTGTAGCGATTTTGTAGTTAAAGGAAGCTGCGGCCAAGTTGGCTTTGTTTGCTGCAGAGGGGGTGTTTTTCCGTAGTGACTCATAATGACCTTCTGCCCCAAAAGCTTGACCTTTAAACTCCCCCACCCGATAAATATGACATGTGGCACCCATGCAGACACTAATAGCTATTGACAGAGAACTATACAAAACTAAAGATGGCTAAAACTTGCAAACTGTGCAACCAGGAAACCTGGGCTCATAGAGAGGCACCCCCATAGCATCAGGAAAATCACCGACCTGTAATGGGTCTGATGTGCCTTGATTGACGAAATTGGGATCACCTATACGTGAACATGTTAAGTGTGCACTACACAAAAAGCCTCACACATATATGATATTGGTCATTTATGTAATGCACACTACGACCAAACTGTCCGTAGCCAGCTCATGGCACTGTGATTTGTGAGCCATAGTTCTTTAATAAGTGAAAAGAAAATGCATGGGCCCAAATGACTGGATATTGACACATTATGAAACTAGATTCACTGCAATGGCACATGGTTTACTGCTTTTACGTACGACACATAATTCTATATTGCCCTGATTGCTATTATGGCTTATTTGTGAGAGTTTCTGGGCAAAACACCTTATTACCTCAATAAATAAAACACAAATACCATTTTTTGATTTTTTAAAGTTCCCTTTAGCTAGGGGTATTCAAACGTAATTACGGTGTACCCAACTACAGTAGAAACATGTTTGTGCCCAATTTCAGGTAAAAACAAAGGTATTCTGGGATTTGCAGTCCTTCATTTCAATTGAGTACATTTGACTTAAGCACTGATACAAATTACTTGTATTTGAAACGGCCAGGCTTTGAAAAATGATTAGTCAGTGACATGTTCGGGGGCACAGTACGCCACTACACAGACAAACCTGGGTACTCTGATACGTCTACCAGTGGTGATTTGGAAAAACTATAAAAGCATATCAACATAAGATGACAACCCTAGCCGCACCCCCTCATCCTCACTACCTGCAGTGACGCACAACTAGAAATATGCTATCAGAATCAGTGTGTAAAGTTGCGAGTAAACATAGGGACAGTTACCGTTTTCGGAAGTAGCAGAGGTATGACTCGAGACCTCCCTTGCAGCTGTAGCAACAGGTCCAGCAACCGACCGATGACCCGGGGTGCATGCTGAGGGCTCAGTTCAACCCTCAACAAAACCCTACTTCTCAGAATTCCCCAACACACAGGGTTAATGCCTCGGTGGGGGAAATGACGGGAGGAAACATCCGACAAACCACGGGTTTCTGAGGAGGGGGCCTGGGTGTAGGGGAGATGCCAAGCCCTAGATGAAGCTTCCTTTCTCTCCCAGACAGAACCCCTGAGACACTCCCAGCCTGATAGTGTCTCTTCTACCCCTAACATGTTAGAACCCAAGAACCCAAAGAGCAAAGGGTAAGTAGGAGAGGCCAATGAAGAACCCACTTTGTGGAGGAGATCAAGATCATCCCCTTTGAAAAAGAAGAGACCCCAGAGGATTCAGGTGAGCAGACCTTCACTTTCAAAATCAGGGGATCCGTCCCAAAGAAAAATGGGTCCCAAAAGACCCTGAGTGGGAAAGGGTAAGTATGGAGACTGACCCAGAACAAGAAACTATTCAACCCCCGAAATATGAGCCAGATAGAATCGAAACAGAGGTGTCCTTCCCCCTAACAGGTTCTGAAAACTGCCCCCAGGAAAAGGGGGACAGCAAAGAATCGGAGGGAAAAGAGGATTCCACAAATCCACCCATTGTTAGATGTACAATTTTCTTCACAGATTCCCGATCTTTGACCTACTAAATTCAGAATGGAGGAGGACCACCAAATTCTCCTCACACCACTTCCCAGACAACTGCAAACATTTGGACGGGAATTACATTTCTGTCGAAGAGACTGCAGATCTGGAAATAAACATTGGGCAACATCGAGTTAAACATCTGGTAATAGTCGTACCTCCGGAAGGCACACCTTGTTTACTGGGGAACAATCTCCTGAGGAGGTTATCACCTCTAATCGACTGTGTAAACAAGATCCTCTGGACCCAGACTAACTGTCCTATAAAATTAAAAACGAGTACCAATTATGTAAGCAGAAATGGTACATGCCATTTAATTGATAACCTTTCTGAGAAAGTAGAATTCCATTTCAAGAATAACCAAGTCCAAGAAATCACTGTCATCTCTGTAGGAGAGCAAACTTCCTCCCAGTTTTAAGTGGCAGTCCACACTGGAATGGGATACATTGACATTTTACATTGACATTTCATACCAGTCCAAAATCAGATGAAATATTGAGTCCTGTGAAAACAGTCAAGCAAGAACCCACTTAAAGTCATTCAGAAAAAGGGCAAACAGTTGTTTTTCCCCATTCAGTTAAATGAGGGGGAGGAGCCGGTGCTCGCCAGAGTATGCCTGAATAATGGAAGGAGCTTGATCAGCAAATAATTATCCAGGAAACTCCCAAAAGACCAGACTATGTCCACATTTAAATTGATTGACAAATGGGAAGTAGATCTGTAAACCCCAAATTCCAAACATCTCCTGCCTAGGAGGTGTATGCAAAAAATGTCCATTGGCAACAAAATCATAGAGCATAATTGTTGGATCGTGAGAAATGTCCCTTCCGCCTTTTATCTGGGAAGTGACATTCTCAACCGATTCGCAAACAACTTGGACCTAATTAATTCTAAAGCTTGGGCCCGACTCGGGGGTAACCCCATGGGCTTTGAAAACACCAAAAAAGCATTCCGGTCAGCTCAATTTCTGCCTAATGTGGTTAAAGCTCAAGTGCGAGAAGAGGTTACCATCCCAGGACAGGCACAACAATTCACAAGTCCCCTCAAAATTAAGCGAGGACAGAACCTCAAACATCAGGACGCCTAGATACATTTAAATTCCCATCCCCAACAACAAAGTTTGTATTTAAATCTGACACCTCTAGTAGACCTAGAACACAACATCATTGGTATACTGGTGGACGACAGCAACCCTCAAAGTACCACCAGACACCTTTATTGGAATGGTGGTTGATGCCCAATTAAATCATGGGACCAATAACAAACAGCTGTTTCGGCATCAGCAACGGTATTCCTCTGGAAAAGATTTTTACTAGGCATGGGGGGAATTTCCTGGTGTAATTTTCCTGCCTCTAAGGGTAGAAGAGGTGCCCTGTGACATTAGGACTGAGGAGGTAGTTTTCAGAGCCAAGGACCACTACCTCGAATCCCTGGAACCTACTGTCCAGGTCAGCACCATAAAAAGAGATCTTTCCACTGAACTGGAGGATACAGCTGAAATTGCCAAGCCCAAGGTCTTTTCAGGTTTCAAGCAGATGGTTGAGAAAATAATCAATCTTGCTGATGCCTGTGAGACCAAAGAGCAAAGACAAAAGCTAAAACAGGTCTTCCTGGAATTTCATGATATATTTTCAATGGACTCATACGACTGTGGACGCACATCCATTCATTCAACCTCCAAACCCACGGACCCCAAGATGTCTCCAGTATTTGTCAAACAATACCAGTTACTTCTCACGTCCATGGAGTCACTCACAGAGATTATTAAGAAAATCCTGTGGGATAATTTGTTTGATCCATAGTACCTTCAACAATCCGGTAATGGGGATACTCAAACTAAACGGCCAATGGAAACTATGTGCAGACTTGAAGAAGTTGAACAAACGGGTCCACAAGTCAATATGGCCACTTCCCTGAATCGATCAGGGACTGGCACAGAAGGTGTACACCGCCACTGACCTGACCAACGGATGTTGGACAGTACCCCTGAGTAGGGAAGACCAGTACAAGCTTGCCTTTACCTTCAGGGGGTAGCAATACACATGGACCTGAACCCACTTTGGATACATAAACTCTGGCAATGAATTCAACATCTTTCTACATAAAGGCCATGGCCAACCTGGGCGAAAGGGGAAACCTGGCCTATGCAGATGATGTTCTGATCAAGAGCTCAACTGTGGAGGAAAATATAGCAGAAACTCGCTACGTTCTGACCCAGTTGCAGAAAGCCGGAGCAAAACTGTCCTTTCAGAAGGCACTGTGGTGTATGTAAGACCCGAGTGAACTTCTTAGTGCATGAGATCACCCCAGAGGGTCTTAATCCCCAGACAAAGAAGGTGGAAGCCTTATTGAAATTAAAAGACCCTACTACTCTGTGAGAATTAAGAAGCCTTCTTGGGCTCACTAATTATAGTCGGAAGTTCATTGAATACTACGCAGAGGTCACTCGACCATTGGTCCATTTATTAAAGGCTGCAGTCAAGTGGGAGTGGGTTCGGAACAAGCCAAGGCAGTTAAACAACTGAAAAGAAGCCTTTCCCAGGCTCCTTGTTAGGCTTACTGCATAAAGAACAAGGAGTTCTTCTTGGAGACGGAGTTCTCAGATACTTGTTTAACAGCGGTGTTGTATCAAAAGCACAACAAGGTCAACAAAGTCATCTCATTCGTGAGCAAGAGTTTATCCTATGTGAAGGAAAAAGGCAATTATTGCGAGAAGGCACTCCTGGCAACGGTGTGGGTGTTGAAAAATAACTGCCCATTCATCCAGGGGGAGCACATTATTGTCAAGACTCCTCACCAACCCTTGCAATATCTCCAAAGTGACAGAATCCAGGTGGGGAACATTAGTAATCCCAGAATTACTTCCTGTATTTTGTCGATGCAAGGCTTTCCTGTGAAGGTCAGATATGACCAAAACAAGAAGAGTCCCTTAGCGCAAGGGGTTGGCAGACTTGCATGGTTGTGTTCAAGAAAACTCGAGGACGAAGGTCTAATGACCAATAACAACATGGAGGCATACTTAAATACCCCACACAAGGTCGATGAAGAAGAAACGTGTCAGGGGATATCCACAGATTATGTGGAGGGGTTCCTACCATGTTTACAACAACGGGGAAAAAAGAACTGGTGGCTGGGATTGGGAATGCCTGGGTGAATGATACCCCAGAACCCTCCGCCGGTTATAAAATAGGACCCTGGAGTAGTCACGTTGCAGAGTTGATGGCCGTTCATCAAGCCATCCTCACTGCAGTGCAACACCAACTCGATGAATGCCATGCTACACCCCCAACCCAAAGACAGAAAGGGGAGGCTGGAGTGCCCACTCCCTACTGAAGGAAATTGAGCCGGATAGGCTCCAACAGGAAGAAAAATATAAGATCAAAATGGGACATCGGCTGAAAACTCCACTCTGCCCTGCTCTTCCCCACAAAAGAATCTTGGAAGAACAGGGGGGGGCATGTAGGGTGTACTCAAAGGTCCCAAACCCAAGAACTGAAGGGCCTCCAGGAACAATGACCTGCCAGCCTTAATAAAAAAAATAACAGAACCCTCACACAGAAAAGGGGCCATTTGAGGCAGACTGTGGGGTTTCTGAATGTAACAAAGGGATGCGCTATGTGAAAAGGATTACCTATCATTACAAAAGGAAAAGCAGCCTTTTTGATTCCCAGTGGCAGAAGGAATCCAAAGGCCCCTTTCACATGAAAAGCAGGATTTTCCAACACTGACACCAAAATGACTTTGCATGGGTGTTTGCAGTTTAAAGCAAGACAAGAGAAAAATGTTCCTCTGCCAACATAAAGATGTCAGGGAAATGTGTGCGCTGATAAGAAGTAATGTATATTGTGCTTCACATGAAAAATACTGGCAAACAATTGAAAAGAAAAGCCTGCTACATTTCGCAAAGGACTCTCCACTGAAAGCCTGACTGGTATCCCAGTTTTTCACAACTGCAATAAAGTGTGGCTGCTAAGAGGTGTTGAAAACAGACTATCCCTAGACTTGGTGTCTCTGAAAACTCATTTCTGTGCAGAGCAAATGGCTCTAGCCGGTGCATGACTGTAATGTGGGGAGGGGATTTCTGTGTAGCAAATGCATCCCCGATTTATGATCTGCAGCCTACACTTCAAACAACAAAGAGACTAATAAAAGTACTGGCCTAGAGAGGCAAATGGCACTTGGGACAGGAGGGCTCCAATTTGCCTAACCCAAAGATTTGCTGTTCATTTAAAAGGACTATTATCATTTAGGCATTTTTCTCAGCAACCATAAATCGTACTTTCTTAATTGATGTGTCATTGTTTAGGTAATTTCCAGGCAAATTTGTTAAAATACAATTCATCCACCTGCAATTTAGGGAATTTTTATGGCAAGCTAAAAGGTGTTCCTGGCTGCTATGAACATATCCTGGATTTGAGAGCTGGCGAACTGGTGGAGGGTAAAATGAGGAATGTGAGGAATAAATTGCATGTTCCTAATGATTATGCTTTTTGTAAAAACGGCAGAAAATTGCCAAACGGCCATGCAACATGGTGCAGATCCGGCTGTTGTTTTATTACATTCCCCATGGTCAACAAGTGCCCCATGTTTAACTGAAGCAGAATATATATATATATATATATATATATATATATATATATATATTGGCAATTACTAGTAAACCACAAAGTCTTTCCCCATAACTAGAGTTTTGCCAAAATTTCACATGAAAACAAAAGGGGATTCCAAATGGGGATTGCCATATGTCTCCTCCAGACTCCTAAACCAATCCATAGAGAGGGGTTGGAATTGGGAGGAGAGAGAAGGGTAACTGTCCAATCCTATTTGCGAGACCTCTTACAGGGTACTGCCCAAGATTATAAACTTGATGGTGTCATCACTAATATATAGAGTGGATGCACTATGAGGAAGGGACAGAGCTGTTGAAATTTACCATTTGACAACCCCAAAGAAACACCAAAAGGAGATTTGGCTGAGATTGCATCTGGGTGGAGCTGTCTTTTGTTGGGGAGGCCTAAACGCTGACTGGGACCTGTGGGGGAAACCTGGGGACCATCCTTGAGAGTGGAGTGACAAGACCCTTGCCCTGTCCTTCCAGAGTGTGCAGCTGGGTCTCTGGAACTTTAAACAGATGTTTTCTACTTAAGTAGAATTTAACCTTTTGCAACCAAAAGGTGGGAGAATCTGCTGGTCTTAAATACTTCCCCGTTATTGCAGGTGAGGTGGGAAAAACTGTGTAGATCCTTAGCCTATTTAACTAAAAAAAAAAAATATTCACCTTGGCAGAACACTGCAGGGTGATTTTTGTTAAAATTCAAAATTAACAAAGCTCATTCCCAGTGTGCGCTGAAAACTATAAACTATCATTTAATTGTTTAATCTTATTGGTCCAACTTTCCCAACACAGGCCTTTAAGTGGAGGGGATCTGAAATCCAAAATTCTCAAATCATCCCAGTTTTTACCATCCAACTTCCCCAATACAGATCTTTAAGTGGAGGGGGTCTGAAATCCAAAATGTTCAATCAATGCAAATGTTCTGTCCGACTTCCCCAACACAGACCAAATGTAGGAGGGGGTATGAAAAACCCACCGCTAAATCACCATGTGTTCATTTACTGGTAGACTTTTAAGCACGCGGGAAAATAGAAATTGCTCAGCACACCTGAATGTTAGCATGCCCGCACTTAGAATTGCGTACATAGGCCTGCGTCGCATCTAGATAGGACTTTGAATGTTAGCATGCCCGCACCTAGGTGAAACCTGGAGACTGGCATGTGGCACACTTGGAGTTGTGAACATTGGCCTCCTTTGCATCGAGATAGGATTTTGATTGAAGGATAGCATGCCCGCGCTTAGATGAAACTTGAATGTTGGCATATGGCACACTTAGAATTGTGAACCTTAGCCTGCGCCGCATCTAGATAGGATTGTGAAGGTCAACAAGTGCCACACTTAGACAAACTGTGAATGTTAGCATACTAAAGGTCAGGTAACCCACTAACCAATATAAGCTCAAACTCTGCATACTTATCTCACTCAAAAAACTCACACAACCATCTCTCGCACAACAAGCTGCAGGCACTTCACAACACTGCAACAACACATAAGCCGGAGCAACAGCACATGCGGACTGACACCGATCCAATACCCGCACCAAAGTTTAGCACCCGGTGTATACCGAGTTGAAGCTGCCAACAGAACACCACTCCTCCCACTTCCCTACTCCCTTTTCACCTTACTAACCCATCCCACCTTCTCGTTTACAGATCTGCCAGAGTGCCTGGGGACCAATTCCGTTGGTGACGGTGCGCGGTAAAAATACCTTTAACATTTAACATTTAACATTTAACACATTTGTAATTGATTTTGTTCACTGACCAGCGCTAATTATTTCTTGAATTGCAATTGAGATTAATTACTGTGATTTGCATTTTTCCCCAATTAATTTGTGTGATTTATTTGTGTAAGAAGAAGTTAATTGTGAGCCACACAGAAGGTGGCGTGTGTAATTTAGTGTGATTTATATTAACTTATAATTTTAAAAAATACAAATATATTTCCTGTACACTGCCGGCCTGGTTCTTGGCTCATTGGTAGCTCAGGGCGTCCAAGGGGCATGATATGAGGCTGAGATAGCGCTGAATAAAAGAACTGACATTACCCGTTTATTGTGTGACACTTAGCTTGGGGAGGGAAGGAACTCTGTGTTGGGGGTGACTTCTCAATAAACCGTTACAGGGGACACAGTACGCCACTACACAGAAAAGCCTAGGTACTCTGATACTTCTACAAGTGGTGATTTGGTAAACTTAACATAAGATGACATAACATGACATGTAGTCATCTGATAACCCTAGCCCCACCCCATATCCACACTGGCAGCAGTGACGAACAACAGAAAATATGTTATCAGAATCAGTGTGTGTAAAATTGCAAGTAATCATACAGAAAGGCTAAAACCTGAATCACTAAAGTACATGTCTGAATAACAGTAAAAGAATGCCTTTAAAATAACCTTTGCTGCCCGGCTCCCTGGTTCCTGGTTCCCAGTGGAGAGGTCACAGCCACCTGATAGGAGTGGTGTAGCTACGACTTCTTGCCAGGGTGGGCCTGCACATTATGCACATGCGTCTAGGAGAGGAGATTACACAACAAAAGGAGATGTATTTATTTAATCGGGGCATGCTTCAGCAAACCAAGGCAAAGTTTAATATGTAGGCTAATTTATATTTTCGAGTAATGAACAGACACAATTCGACCAAATGCTCGCTTCAATTGTACTAGAGCTCAAAGGGATGTGAACCCAACAAAAATCAAGTCTTCTGAGTTTTACTAGTGTACTTTCAAGACATACAACAAAAGAAACAAAGGGATAAAGGTACCCGATAGCAGTAATTGTTTTACAACGATGTTCTTGTCTCTGTGACAAACAATATTTGAATTGTTAGACAAAATCCAAACCATTTTTGTAGGTCTAGCAAGGAGACATTATGAAGTAAACTATGAAGTTTCAAAGGAAATGGGTTTTACTTTGTGGGTCAGGTTGTCCTCTCTGAAGATAAGGTTTCTAAGAGAGGTGTGTTTGGGCTTTGAGACCAGATGCACCCATTGCATTTTGAATCTCTCAACCATTTGCAATTACTAGGAAGACGTGTCACCGTAAATGGCGTACATTCAATACATGGCAGTGCCTACATGTAGTATCACAACATGTAAGGTTACCAGACGGCTCCATCTTGGAAACCATGACCCAGTGGTGGGCTTTCATGTCTCCACTAATTGCATTCTGTGACTTGAAGTCTTGACACGCCTCAATTGAATAGACTTAAGTAAAAACGAAACTAAAAGCAAAGCCCAGGGCTAGTGTAGTGTGCTCCCATTGACACAGAGTCATCTGGTAGCGTTATCGCAGTTTGAATAACACATATCATTTATTATTATTAAACTAAACAGTGTTCATTTTACCGACTGTGTAGAGATGAAATTAAGCTAGTTTCGCACAAATGCATTTTTCTTGCTCTGTAACTGTTGAGTATGAACATTCTAAAGCCAGATAAAGACATAGGCCCTCATTACGACCCTGGCGCAAAGCGAAAAACGATGGCGGTAAACGGTTACCGCCATCGTCTTCCGCTCGGGCCGATTACGACCCGTGACCGTAAACTACGATGTCACTAGCGGCATCGTAGCTAACGCTGCCGCTGACTGCGCCAAGGGCGCGCGCACGCGAACATCCACACCGTACTTAGCGCCATGGCGGAAAGGTGCGGGAATGCCGACCCAAGCGGACATGCCCCTAACGCCATCACCCAGGCCGTTAAGTACCTTACCACCATGGTGCAAATTACGCCATCGCGAACCAACCGTAAAGGGCCATGTAAAGTGAATGCAGCTGCCACAGGTGCACAGAAACAGCACAGGTGAAGGCAATACAGACACAGGAAGTACAAAAAGAGCACACCCCACCCCTTCCCACACCCAGTCACACTCCACAATGATACCAATAGGACTAGCAATGTTGGGGCTGGAGGACCTGATAGCAATGCGAGTGCTACAACAGCAACTACAACAACCACAACTACAACAACAACAACAACAACAACAACAGGCTGCACAGAGGAGACGCAGGAGGAGAAGGAGGGCAAGGCAGGCCCAGCAAGCCCCACCAGCACAGCCAGTGCCACCACGCAGGCAGCCCCCAATCCCACGCATCAGACCCAGCCCATTCAACCTCACCGCTGAGCAGATCCACACCCTGTACCGACTGGACCGGGACACCATCACCACCATTGTGGACATGATACACAACGACATCGTCAGCATGATTGATACACCCACTGCCACCCCCCCCCTACTGAAGGTAGTGTCCGTGCTCCACTTCCTGGCCACAGGCACCTACCAGCACACAGTGGGGCACTTGCATGGCATATCACAACCATTATTCTCGCGTACACTGATGCAAGTGCTCGATGCCCTCCTCAAGCACACAGATGACCACATCTCATTACCACGGTCTGCCCAGGAGATTGCCAACACCAAAGTGGGTTTCCATGCACTGGCCGGCATACCTGGTTGCATTGGTGCCATTGACTGCACCCATGTTGAATTGGTGGTCCCACATGCCATGGAGGTACCGTACCGCAACCGTAAACATTTCCACTCAATCAACGTGCAAATGGTCTGTGACTCCAACAGGATCATCACACATTGTTGTGCCAGATTCCCCGGATCAACCCATGATTCTATGATCCTTCGGAACTCAACAATACCACGCTACATGGAGCGACATGCAGGCCCAAGATCCTACCTACTCGGTGAGTCTAATGACATGAGCATGGAAATGCAAAGTGGGTGTTGAATGACGTACCAATGCATATTACATCTGGCAGATACAGGGGGGTGGGTGCAACTAGCAGTTGCCAGATCATTCCCTGTGGCAGCACTGACGTCAACAGAGAAGTGTACACATCATGCCTGACCTAATCATCCCAACATGTGAATGAAAGTGCATCCCAAAAACGACACAACCATTTGCAAGTGCATTGTGCAAATTGTGGCCGCATTGACCCTAAAGAATAACACCAACATGCACGTCACCATGCACCAACTACTGAAAGGCCTGTCCCCCACAACTGCGCACAAAGGAGGCACATGACAGACAGGGACATCAATGCACCACTACAAGACCCACAAACTGTCCCCATTGACACCAGTAATGCTCACTGGGGTCATAATGAGCCAGACATCGATGTTGCTATCATGTGAGCTTCAAGCTCACAGGACACGTGCAAGGTCACATGAATGACGGCCTGAACGGACACAGTGGATGGCCACTCACAAGGCAATCGTCCCCCCTGCATTGTGTTTTAGCACGCAAAACAGTACATGAGAGCCATAAACACATACTGGTTGCACAGTGTAAATCCATAACCACAACTCCAATTGGTGCACAGTAACAGTCAGAATCAAGGCATGGTTGTGCGTCATGTTCACATATCAATCTCGTTCCTGACACATTCTTTTCTCACATTTTACAGGTGATGCGGGCTATCCCCTGAAGAGGTGGCTCCTCACACCAGTCCGGAACCCATCGAACCAGCATGAGGAGGACTACAACCATAACCATGCACGTACCCGTGTGGTGATAGAGCATGCTTTTGGCCTACTGAAGGCACGTTTCCGCTGCCTCAGCAGGTCTGGCGGGGCACTCCTGTACCGCCATGAGAAGGTTGCAAAGATCGTCATGGCATGTGTCATGCTACACAATATGTGCATCAGACGAAACGTGCCTCTGCCCCCTGACGCAGAACCACAACCACCTGATGATGGGGATGATGATGATGGGGATGGGGCAGCACCTCAGGGAGGCAGCGATGCACAGGAGGGCCATATTATGCGTCAGAATGTCATTGACCGATACTTCTAGCACACACAGCGAGTGTGTGACATATGGATGGCACTTGGGGCACTGTGTGTGTCTGGTATGTCAACACTGTGGACTGTAACAATAAAGCACACATACGCAATGAGCAATGTCCACACTTTTAGTTTGTGAGAAAAGAAAAAGTGTATTGTACTACTGAATAGGTATAACAGTACCCCTCCCCCTCCCCCCTGCACACTCCAACACACCCAATACCCCCCTCCCCCTCCCCCCTGAACACTCCAACACACCCAATACCCCCCTCCCCCTCCCCCCTGAACACTCCAACACACCCAATACCCCCCTCCCCCTCCCCCCTGAACACTCCAACACACCCAATACCCCCCTCCCCCTCCCCCCTGAACACTCCAACACACCCAATACCCCCCTCCCCCTCCCCCCTGAACACTCCAACACACCCAATACCCCCCTCCCCCTCCCCCCTGAACACTCCAACACACCCAATACCCCCCTCCCCCTCCCCCCTGAACACCCTGCAAACATGTGACAGTGCCCGTGGTGAAGTGAGTATAGTTCAGCACACTATTGACTGCCCCCTCTCCCGGAACCTGGGGCCCCCCTGCCTGTGCTCCTCAGGGTCCTGGATGACCTGCGGACGGGAGAGGCTTGTGCTGAACTTGCAGCCGAGGATGTACCGGGCTGCTCAGTACGGCATGAGTCCAGAATTGTCTGGATGAGCTGGCTCATCATCTGCCGCCCTGCAGCAAGTTCAGTGCAAATGTCCCTGCTGGCAGTTTGGATGGCAGCCCTGATGCCATCAGCACTCCTCTCCATGGCTGCACTGGTACTTACACATTCTGCTACATGCTGCGTGAGGAGTGTGCCCAGTGCTTCCTGCCTGTTGGCAATCTGCTCCAGCGACAGCTGGAATTCTGGCCCGATGGGGGGTGCCAATGGGGGACCAATGGGACTACTCCCATCTTCCACAACTCCCACTGGGCTTGGAGTTGCTGGCCATGAATTAGCTGGCGATGGGCCCAGGGTGTCATCTCCATGATGGCTGATTGGGGATAGGTGTGGTGAGTGCAGTTGTGTGTTGTGGTGAAGTCCGGTGTCATCCTCCACATCACTGTCGGAGCAGGCAGCGATGGCTGCAGTCTCTCCAACAGTACTGCTCCCTGCTGACGCATTGCCCTCAGTGGGCAACAGTGGGTGTGGTTGGGCTGCAGGTGCTGTCACGACCCCTTCCTCGGGGGACTTTGCTACCCTGGGCTCTTCAGCCTGGCGTGGATTCTGCCTGGGTCCAGCAGAGGTGGATGCATGGTTCCCCTCTCCCACTTTCCTGGCCTTCTTGGCTGGGGTGCTGGTGCTGTCGTCCCTGCCAGTGTCCGATTGCGAGCCTGTGGTGGAGCAGAGGAGGGTGACTGTTATTGATGGTTCAGCCGACATTGAGCAGGCATTGTGAAGAGTGAAATGGATAGATGGTGGAGTTAGTAGCCCGTGACATACAGGTTGCCTCCCTTTAGGTTCGGTTTTGCATGCAGGTGTGTGTCTGCCTACTGTACAGTGTACATGCTGCATGTGCGCAGGGTGTGTCTCATCTTCTGATGTGTTGCGTCTGCCACATTGTGATTGTCACGTGCAAGTGTATCAGGGTGTCTTGCAAGGCTGGATATGAGGCACCTACCTGTGTCTCCAGATCTCGGGGCCCCTCTCTCCATCTCGCCGACACCTTCGATGCACTCAATGCCAATCAGAGAGGCACATGTCTCCTCCCATGGCTGCATCTTCAGTGGGGAGTCTGCTCCCCCGCCAGTTCCCAGGGCCAGGTTACGGTTGGCAGACATAATGCCCCGGACCCTGATCCGCAGGTCGTCCCATCTCTTGCGGCACTGTTTGGAGGTGCGTGGGGTGGTTCCAACAGCACTGACACGTTGTGCCACAAGTTCCCACACCTCCTTTTTGCGGCCTATGGCTGTTCGGGTCATCTCATTGGAGAAGACAACATCAGCCTTCTCCTGGAGCGTGTCTGCAAGCATTTGCAGTTCCTCTCGACTGAAGCGCTCCTGCCGCTGCCTGTCACATGCCTTCTTGACAACTTTAGGCATGGTTGGCTGTGGAAATGGGTGGGTTATGGGAATGTCAGGGTTTGAGGGTTGGTTGTGGTGTGGTTGGGTAGGATGGCAATGGATTGTGTTTTTTAAGATGGCCGCTGTGCTGTTTCCCGTTCCGCCGCGATTACGCTATTTCCGGTTCCGCCTAATTGCGGTCACCGCTAATTACGGTGACCGCTGACTACGGTCGGCGCAATGATGGGTGGCGGTAGGTCACCCTGCGCTGTTAACGAGGGCGGTAAGGGCTGTTTACGCCATGGCGTAGTTTACGTTACCGCCATGGCGTAATGCTCGTGCGCGATGGGTCGTAATGTGGCGCTCTTATCGCCATCGGACCATGGCGTTAACGCTCATTACGCCATGGCGGTAATTTCAATCACTTACCGCCTGGGTCGTAATGAGGGCCATAGATGCAGACAACCACAATCCACTTATCTCAGCTAACATCAATACCACATGCATGCACACTCCTGCTTCTTACACAAATGCAGAAACAGAGTTCTCAATTCATTTCCCATAGGTCAGGGTGTTTGTTTTTCGTGCTATTTATAGGGCATGGCAACATGTACCCGAACACAATACGATTCAATACACCAATCCTGGCTTTTAGGTTAACATCACACATGACATGGCACAACGTAAGATCCCTGCAAACTCCGATATGGCTGCAGTACCTTTACATTCAGACGTTTACACACAACCCTGAAGTGCCTGTGTGATAGTCAACTACTTGTAGACACATGAATGTGTCCTGGCAATAAGCACAATGTGCATAACATTTGCAAATCAGCAAAGAAAGGTGTTAAACGCTCTTTCGGCAGATGCCTGGGCAAAGCCTCTGGCTTGGGTCCGAGTTGGGAATGTTTAGTTACCCCGAAGCTTTATCTGTGTTTGGTGTAGCAGTAGAGGCTTACAGTGCTTTCCTTCATAGGACAGGGCTCCTCCATGTGGGAAAGACATTTTAAAATGAAAGTGCAGCTTGTATGCAGTCATTGCAGCTGAATGGGCACGTAACATCCTGTAGTTAAAGAACAACAAGAAATACTGCCCTTCAAGATGTGTGTCTACTCCTGTAAATAGGCATCAGTGGAAGGGACCGAAATAGATGAAATTGCATTTTATTTAACAAGATTGAGCTGCCTGGGGCTCTGGTGGTTTTATTCCCCTGATGTTCCCTGTGCAATTGTGTCAGACCCTTCTAATATTTCACTTATCCGGACGCTGTGAGCAGTATTCCAGTAACCCATGAAAGGCAGCCGCTGACCCCTCCACACTCATCCCCTCCCCTGCATGTATTGTGACAGGTTGGGCCCTGGAGAAACGGCGGCGCGGCTTGCTCCTCCGGCTACAGCCTGTCCATGCTCCTGCCTGATGAAGATGTAGAAACCCCAAGAAAACACACAAATCAATGCGGAATATAGTGAAAGATATATGTAATTATATATGTAACATATATGTGTATGCCACATATACTTTTGTGTGTATGTGTTTTTCTGCACAAAATAGTACATTTACACATTACTTATAAAATACATACATCATGACGCAAAATAAAATATCACAGTGCAAACCAAATCTCACAAAACAAGACACACCAACATCTTAACTAAAATACCAGGTTCCCCTTTAGAATTCATGTACACCAGCCGCCAAATCCTTAATACCTTGTTCTGAGACCTCGGTCAACTCTGAAAAAATAATCATTAGCATCCTAACCAAAGCAACAATGAGTGAAATGTGCAGACTATTCATGAGCCTGTTCCATAAATCTTGAGATATGATCTGTGTAATTGAATGAACAAATCTCCCACAAATTGTAATTCTCAATTATGCAGAAGATGGACAGTACATCACAACATGGAATAAATGTTCTACTACGTCCGAATTGCACATTTTACATGTTCTCAACTCAATCCGGATGCCAAGCATTGGTCCCAAAAACACAAGAGTGGGGAGACACTGCAGCCTAAACCTTAGATACCAATGTCAACATTTTGATGATGGATATCGGTCAAATATGATCTTGGCTTAGAAATGGGCATGAAGAAAGACTCCTTGCCCGCATAGAGTCTCAGTCTGCACAAATCTTGTAGGTCCATAGCTCTGTCCCAACACTCAATCCTCCTCTTCACCACTCCCAATACTTCTCTACCCTTCCAGTCAACAGCCTCCCCCATCCTATATAAAAGCCCAAGACAGATTTTCCTGTCTGCTCCAAGTCGTCTATTAGAGACAGGCTCCTCCTGGTGTATTGTGCCCACCAGGAGGTTAGTCCTAGTTCAAGTCTAATGACACTGACTGGAACTGAGACTGGAAGGCCCAGTGCTCTCATCAAAATCCTAGACTCAACAACATCAAAGAATTTTCTGTCCTTGATGATCCTCAATTCACAGCCATACAAAATGATTGGTGACACTTTGGCTTTATAGAAATCAATGAATGGTATTAGAGTGAACGCACACAGTTTGGACTTTATAGCCATCAGCAATGAGATACAGGAGCAAGTGTTTTCTTCCATTCGCGCTCTAAGATACTCGTGATGTTTTTTTACTGATAGTCAAGCCCAAATAGCATATTGATTCAACTCTCTGGATTGGTGGCTCTTCCACTTTCCAAACAAAGCTCTTTATTTTCCTGTGTGTTCTGCTGACCATAACATATGATTTCTTTGGGTTGATCTGCAAATTATTTGCTTTGAGAGCGTCTTCTAAGCTTTGTAGCTGACCTTGTAGACCTTTCTCTGTATAGTCTACTTAATCATCTTCATAAGTGATACACCTCACTTCCAGATTGGGCCACTTGGGCACATACCCTCCCCACTCTCTGTGTTTTGCCCAAAGGTCAGTTAGATATAGATTAAATAGGGTTTGCGCTAGCACTCACACCTGCCGTATGCCTTAAATCAGTGGATTCTTCCTTGACAACTCACCCTGCATGTTTAATCTAACTTTGGTCGAGTTCTCAGAATAGAGTAATTGGATCAGGGATAGCAAGCCCAGATCTATCCCCCAGTCCGACAGCTTAGACCAAAGCTCAGAGATGTTAACATTGTCAAAGGCTGCAGATAAATCAACTGTGGCCACGTAGAGCGATCGACCCATGGCGGGGGGTCCAATGTCAGACAGACAAGCTATCAAAAAATCCCTCTAACTATGGTGCCACTGCCTCTCCTAAAACCAGTTTGGAGAGGATTCAAGATGTTAGTTTCCTCAGCCCATGTGGTCAATTTCACAAGAAGAAGTGCAGCAAAAATCTTTGATGTTGTGTCAATCAGAGAAATTGGCCTACATGACGAAGGGTTCTCCCTGTCCCCTCTCTTGAAAATCGCTACAAGTGTGGAAGACTTCCAAGTGATAGGACAGCTACCATCCGTAACGATGTGAGTGAACAGATAGTACAAGATGTCCACCCATAATACTGAGTTACTTTTAATTATACCATTTGTCACTTCATCCGGTCCAGACGCTCTGGAATTATTTAATTTGCCAATAATAGGTTAGATGTCTAGCCGATTAAATAACATAGGTATGGAAGAAGGGGTAGTGTGGAGGAAATTCATAGCACACTGAATCCTACTCTTGCTATGATTCAGTTCCAATTTTTCAGAGAAATAATCTACCCATACTTTCTATGCAATTCCGGGAGATTGGTAGTGCACCTGATTACTGCTTTTATTATTCAGAATCCACCATATAGCACGGGTGTCCTGTGCCACAATTTTGCTCAATATATCTTGATTTTTTGCTATGAATTTCCCATATTGATATTGTTCACACCAATTTCTGAATTGCTGATTTAGCACCCTTTCCGCCTTTGTTTCTCCTGCCAACGTTTGGAAACACATATGACCAATTTCCTAATATAATTCCTCATTTGGCATTTTTGAACCTGAATATCTTTATCAAAATTACGGTGTTTCCCTGAAATGCGTTTTCTAAATCTTGATAATACTTCTGGGAACACCTCAGGAGACCATAAGACAACTGTTAATAGCCATGAAGTCAGCGTTTAACTATAGTGATGACATTCTGGTATATGGGATGACCTAAGAGCAACACAATCAATCTCTCATGGCAGTATATGACATCCGGAGTAGGACAGGCCTCACGCTGAATTTTGATAAGGGCAACATCAACAAAGACAAACTACGGTTCTACAGGCATATTTTCTTTAGCCGCATGATGCAACCTGACCCCGAGAAAGTCGGTGCCATCAGTGAGTTGTCTGCACCAACGCAGAGAGCCGAAGTGAGGTTGTTCTTGGGGTTGGCGGGGTACTGTGTCAGGTATCTTCCAGGCGCGCCATCACCACAGAACCACTGAGGAGGCTGTTGCATTCAGATGGTCACAGGAGTGCCAACAGGTGTTGGACACAATTAAGGATGAGCTAGCGAATGTGAGTCACCTAGCCTACCTCAACCCGGTGTAGCACTTGGTGATAGTAGTTGCGCCAGCCCCAAATGCTTAGGGGACATCCTGGCCCAGCAGGAAGATACAGACTCCCAGGCAGAGAAAGAAACCCTGGCCACCATCTGGGCATGCAAGTACTTTAATCACTTTATTATAGGAAAGAAATTCACGCTAGTGACGGATCACCAAGCACTATTGGCACTATTTGGCAACCCAAGAATGAAGATGCCACCACGGATTGAAAGGGGGGGCATTAGGCTTCAGGAATACAAATGGAAGGACTAAAACCAGCAATTCCAACGCCACAGGAATGCCAACAGGAGGGAGGTGGAACGGCTAACTAAAATCAACAATGAGCTTGCAGTTTCCGATCAACAGATCCTGCTACGGGATGTAATTTAGTCATTCTGGCGACACTCAGGAAGAACATTGTGCTGACAGTGTATGAAGGACATAGAGGGGTGGATGCTACAAAGAATGCACTAGGACAACATGTGTGGTTACGTTCATGGACATTATGGTCGAAGAGGTAGTCAGGAAATGTTTCCCATGTCAATGCACAACTAAAAGTGACCCGCCACTGCAGGAGACAGTGATTCCTGAGAGGGTGTGGAACAGAGTCGCCATGCATTTGTATGGGCCGTTGGAAATGAGTGATTAGCTGTTGGTAATGATGGATGAATTTCTCGAGATTCCTGATCGTATAAAGGACAAACACCACAGCGTTTGCCCAAGTCGCAGGGGTGATCAATGAGGTCTTTAGCGAATGGGGTATCCCCTATACAGTGAAAATGGACAATGGGCCTCCATTCAATAGCCACGAGTTTCAACATCGGGGATTCACGCATCAGAAGATCACCCCCCTTTTGCCTCATGCAAATGGCATGGCAGAGCAATTTATGGCATCCATAAAGAGAACAATACACAAGGCCATTATCGAAAAGATGCCAACACAACAAGCACTTTGTAGAATGCTTGGCAGTACGAAAACAAACCCCACAGTGGCACAGGAAAGTCCCCAGAAGAGCTGCTGGTGGCTTATAATGCAAAGACGAGGCTCCCCAGAGCAATGTGAGAACAAGCAGAAGGAGCCCTAGAAGAGACGGAAGTGGACCTAAATGATCGAGACGCCAGGGGGGAAAGAGTGAGCAAAGGAGTGGACTGACTGGAAGAGGGGAGTGAATATTGAAGGTATTCAATGATGAGACAAGGTCCTGGTAAAGCAGAGGATGCAGAAGACGATTGATTACAGATATGAAGCAGTGCCTCTGCGGGTGACCGAAATCAAGGGGACAATGGTGACCGCCCAGAATGAGAGAAAGGAGTTGACCAGAAATGCGCCGTTCTTCAAACACCTCATTAGCGACACAGAGGGAACCGAAGATCAAGAAGGTGACCCAAAGCAGGACATCCAAAGGGCGGTCGGGGAGGCGAGGAGAACAGACGGGCTCGATGAACAAAGGCAAATAGGGATCGAGAGAGAGCAGTGGAAGACCACAGATAATCATCAAAAGGCTAACCAGACTCATTGAAGAAATGTGAGGTGGATGTAAGGAAATATGTGAGGGGCAGGAGGTTATGGGTGTTACATTGTGTTGTAGCACGAGCCCCTATTAAGGGAGCACCCATGCAAGAGGAAGGGGAGGCGCTAAGGAGGAAAGAGTAAGAAATTAAGTTGATAGCACCTGCCTCTGTGTCGTGCTTGCCTGTAATTGCATGAATAGGCGACGCCAGCAGTCTCCAACTATAGCACTCAGGTACAATTATCACACCAGGTTTCCAGTAGAACCGCCAATGCAAATAACTTCCATTGAGAGTCCTTCTGTTCACATTTCCTTTGTGTGATTCTCATGAAAAAGCCTCCCTGCGAGGTTTCCCAGTTCCATGCGTGGCACCTCGAGCCAGTCCTGGTTTTCGATTCCAATTGCATGCTGGAACTTGCAATTTTGATTTCCCATTGCAAGGGTGGGCCTACAAGTCTCAGCATGCAGTGTGAAAGAAAAAAACAGGACTGGCTCAAAGATTACGCATGGAACTGGAAAACTTGATAGTTATGTAAAGCTGTGCTGCGGACAAGGCTTGGGGACGGACATGATTTAAGGAATAACAAGGGGGGGTCGAGGTCATACTCCTATTTGGCCAGACCGCCATTTCGTGGAGTTAGAAACATGTATGGACCTAATACCCTGCAGGTGAGCCGCACCGGCAGACCCGTGTAGTCTGCCTCTTTCCACTCTGACTGTAAATTGGAGCAAAGCTATGCAGTTTCAGCTCTGCCTTTCCTTTTCACTGCTAGTACTTCCGCTCTCTTCCTCAGTCCCTCTTGATTGATATCACTGTTGCCCCCTACATTGCCTTTGAAGGGAACATGCCATCTGTGTCGCCAACTCTATTGGATCCTTCTAACCCCCCACAGATCACACCAACACCCGGGGCACATTTTGTTTCACAGCCTGCTTGTTCTGCGACCGCTTCTGTTGCATTGCACTCGTTACCTCGCCTTTATTTCTATCTCCGAGGGACGGTGCTGCCTCCACCTCTCCTGCCCTCGGACCTCCTACAGACATTGCACGTTTCAGTGGCTGCATAACTCCTGAAAGGACGTGCGGTGCGAGGCTTCATCCACATGGTGGCCCCGGTCTAGGCCATCTCTAATCTGAATGTGTTCTGCCGGAGATGCGGTCTGAAGGAGCAGCCCTGCCCGTGATAAGGGCCTAGATAAGACAGCAGCCCTTTCTCTCAGTCGGCCTGTATCCTGCCGCAGATATGCCCTCGAGCAGAGGCCGTGCCCTTGGTGGGTACATGGGTAGGACAGGCGCCCTTTCTCTCAGTCGGCCTGTATCCTGCCGCAGATATGCCCTCGAGGAGAGGCCATGTCCTTGGTGGGTACATGGGTAGGACAGGCGCCCTTTCTCTCAGTCGGCCTGTATCCTGCCCTTTCTCTCAGTCGGCCTGTATCCTGCCGCAGATATGCCCTCGAGCAGAGGCCGTGCCCTTGGTGGGTACATGGGTAGGACAGCCGCCCTTTCTCTCTGCTGCTGCATCCAGACCCTCCTCGTCCTCCCGCGTTACTTAAGTTATCACGTTGTTTTCAAACGTTGATGGCCTTATTAGATAAGCAAAGGCCCTTGGTCTCCTTCCTTTTGTGACCTCTAATAAACTCCCTTATCCTATCTCGTCTGCTGCCCAGCCTTCTCTCCATCCCCGTATGCACGGTTTTGTACTTGACTGTGTTTAATCTTAGTTTTGGCTTCTGAATATTACAGAATGCTTCTTAATGTTCTTCTAGTTATTCCATTTTCATTTGATATAAACCTTTTGCATCATCCGTGAACAGACTATTCTTCTTCCCGTTATTATGTTTATAATGTGTAGTTGTACTTATTTATATTTCCCTGTGTTCTTTTGTTTGCCCAATAAAAAAAATGTGATTAACAAAGCACCATATGCAAGAACAATTTGCTTCAAGGTGTTAACAGGCATTGCACACCTCAGTGCAATCCATTGAGTATGCTCCACAGCTTGCTATACTTTTAGAATACAATTATCAATCAATACTCTTTAACGTTCAGCATGTTTGGCCTTTTTTGCGCTTAGTGTACTAATAGTAGAGGCGACGACGAGTAATGAACGTTGTAACCCTTGGCTTACTTTGGGAAACTATGGATAAAGGCTAAGCCCCCGAAAAGACTCGGTGTAAGAGGCCCTTTGACTTTGTATATCTCTGCTTCGTGCTGTTTACAGGGATCCCCTGAGCCGAGCTTGTCGGCGTCCTACGCACCTCCTGAAATGACAGCCGCTGTCAACAGTCGGGCTTCACTTCAAGATGTTGATGTCCCGGGGGTGGTCTGGTCTCCACCTGCATTCGTGGAAGATAAGCCGGTGCACGGATACGTCTTGGATGCCCCCGCGCCCCGCCTCCCTCTCCTAGCCCATCCTTTCCTCCGAATATTGCAGCACCTTCTAGTCCCCCCCCGCAGCTATCGCGAGACTCGGCAGTAGCATTGCTAGTTTATAATCCTTCCGCTGGCATGATGTCAAATATTTTCATAGCTGTCTGAAGAGGCGGCTAGTTTTGTTTTTCAGGTATAACTTCAAGAAATTCATCGCTTTTTGAATGCATCAGTATTTTCAGAGCCCGGTCAAGCTGCAAGTAGTCTCCCACCTGTATATTTTACATTTGACAATAGTGTGAGAATCCTGGCAAGAAAAGGGGGGCTGCAGTCTTTCATGGCACTCGCAACGGTTATCGCCACTGCTACTGGCTGAGGGATTCAACCTCATTTTATTGATTTTCGTAATTCCATGATATTATATGATATGATATGGCATTTATAACGCACCTGTACACAAGTGTTTTTAGGCGCGAAGAAATTATCCGTCAGCTGCAATTATCAACATCCGTCTTCTAGTCGGTTTGTTTTTTTTTTCTATTGTGCTCATCATGCTCAGCTGACGTTTTTTAAAATCTAAGTGGGCCAAGGTTGTAACCACAGGCCCAATTCCTGTTTGGTGCTGTTTTTTCTATAGTGCTCATCATGCCCAGCTGTCGTATTTTTGATCTAAGTGGACCAAGGTTGTAATCTGGGTGGGCCAATTTCTGTTTGGTGTGGCTAGGGTCGGACTGGCACAAGAAATAGCCCCGGACACCCCAAAAAAGTGGCCCACCCCTCGCCTCACGACCCTTGACCTCTGATGAAATCACCAGAAGTGATGTCATTTGACCCCACCCCAAATTGACATCCCGGGAAGCGAAGAAACACAACCTTTCACCCCTTGACAAAACAGGAAGTGGCATCAAATAGCATTGTTCCTAAGTGCACTATGAAAAATATGGTTATGATTTCACTAATGTGATATACATTTCATACAAGAATGTATCACCATATGTATCATTAATATCTCTGTGTATAGATCCATATTGTCAAATTACTATGAATGCAAGCAGACGTCCAAGGCCAAATGTTAATATGTTATTGTATACACTTATGCTTAAGCTCTTTTTTTATAGAACAAATATGCATACAATATCATCAACCTAAGAGGGATGAAAGGCTGAGATGGCCTTGCTGGGATTCGGACATGCAGATCACACACATATCGCAGCAGCGAGCGCTCAACCCACTGAGCTATCATATCAGCTATAGTAAAATGAGCAATTATTCTGTAGTGGATAGCCTTAAACTGGAAACTGAAATTTAACATCTGATCAGTTACGTTCATCTGCAGGTCTGGTGCAAAGTTGGCTGCAAGTCAAGACTGCATGCATCTACTTTCAGGCTTCAGAGGTTGGAAAAATAGGGAAAGCAGCGCACTCACAGGACATCCCATACTCTGAGCACTTGTTACCTCATACATGCAAACAAACATCCTGAACAGCATGTCAGGGAGATGGGAAAGATAGACACATTACAACAAAGCATTCATTGTGGCACAATGAAGTTAATGGCCACTTGATGTGCTATGGTCAAATATTTCTACACTGTACAGAAGCTTTTAGGCACAAGGATTTTGTCAAGTGACCAAGGACAGCGAGATGGAATGTCTTGTGATGATCATAACAGAGACAACGGCAGAGAAAAAGACATACTATTACTGCATGTTGCGAAAGGCAAAATACATAGTCTGAAATGGATGCTTATTCTACTCTAAAATTGGTTGTTTATCACTAATACAACATCACAGCCACTCCAGGGGGCACCGTGCCCCGTGGAGTGGCGGCACAGTGCCAGCCGCCGGCACGGCGGCTGCCTCGGCCCCTCAACTTTGCATGCTGCAGCAGCATGTGAATGATGCATGCATCACAATTTATGATGTACACATCATGCATGCAAATCAATCATCAAAGCAAGGTTTCCTTGATTTGATGAACGATGCTGTTGCAGGTGTTTTTTTCTCCCAAAAAATGTTTTTCACAACATTTTTTTTTAACATTATTATTTTTTTCCAAACCGGGCCAGGGGTGGCCAGAAACAGGCCCACTCCCCAGGGATGATTTCGGCCCAGCCACTGGCAGAGAGGCCGAGGGGCCAATCCAACCCTGGGTGTGGCCTACTTTCTGTTTGGAGCAGCCTACACCCCCAGGAGTTACATCATATACGTTTACAAAAGCATCACACAATACTTGACACATTCTCTTTGCATACAGACTCTTAACTCAAATAGTATGAGGTTATCAAGTTAGAACCAGCCAGAACTGTTATGAAGAGGCTGGCACAGACAGGTAAGTGATATTAAAGTTTTAATTAGTATTCAATAAAGGAAGAAGACCCCCAACATGTAGAGACTCCTCTCCTTCAGCTCTTTCTCCAACTGACAACATTAGAACACTTAGATAACCCCAACCAGGAAAACTGTCATCAACATTCCATGACATCATACTTGGGATTCAGCACACAGGAGAAAACACCATAGAGGGCATTCTCCACTTACATCTTATGAGTCTACAACACATCTCCCCTTTTTTTTTTTTAACTTCACTTATATAATCTAACATCCGATCACACTAAATAACTTAAGGGTGTCATGTAGACGACCACAATAACTCACCTAAATTGGTCCAGTTCTCGACACACATACTATATATGCCCTCTCTTGACTGCAGCAATTCTATCTTTATTCCACACTTGCCCTCCAGATACACGTACGGCCCCTTTCATGACCGCTACAACTCTGACTGGATCCGAATAAAGAGACTCTCCTTTCCTCTTCACAATTCCCTTTTATATCCTAACCCAATCTCCACACTCTACGCGCAACTCTTTCTTACCTCTCTTCAGGTTTTCACGCGCCACCCATTCAGACTTCTTCCTCACCAATGACTTTCTTACTTCATCAATAACCAGATCTGTTTCCCTACTCCTGCCCAGCCACGGCGGACACGCCATGGAATATGGCTTCCTGCCTCTCATAAACTCAAACGGGCACAGACCTGTCGTAGAATGAGGCGCCATCCTTAGGGTCCATATCCTATTCTGTATCACAGCCAACTTATCCAATCCGCACTCTTCCCCCATGCGAATACTCTCCATCACACACCTATTCATCCTTTCAACTACACCGTTGGATTCGGGATGATATAATGAAGTCCTTTTGTGACGCACACCACATTTCCTTAAATAGCTGGTGAAGTTCCCCCCTACAAATTGGGGACCATTGTCCATCAACAAACTCTCCGGCAGACCTTCATTGGAAAATATCTCTTGCAAAGTCTTTATCATGCTTTCTCCTGTTACATCTCTCACAATTTTAAAATTCACCCACCTGGAGAACAGATCCACCACCAGTACTATGAATTTTCCACGTCCATACCCCAATTCCACAGGACCAAGGATATCCATGGCGAGATCACTCCATATCCTGGACGGAAGGCCCACGTCCACAAACGGTTGCTTCTTAGCTACAGATCCCTTCCCACTCCTGACACAAAATTGACAATTTTCTAAACAATTTTCTATTTCCCTGTCAAAACCCGGCCACCAACAGTCTTCCCTCAATACACCTTTGGTTTTGGTAACTCCTATATGACCACTGTGTGCCAACTCTATCACTCTCTTCCTCAATCCAACTGGAACCACAGCCCTTCCCCATCTGAACAATACCCCATCGATGACCGACAATTCATCCTTCACTTCCCAATACGGCCTTGCGCCTTCCGCTATTTCCACTTTCTTTGGCCATGTGGCAGAAACAACATACGGAACTATTTTATTTATGTTCTCATCGCTCCTCATCCCTTCCAACCACTCCTGTTTGGACACTATACCATCTGTGTTGACAAACACTAATTCCATTTCTTCATCTTCCACAACACCAGAATCAATTACTCTCACCCTTGACAGATTGTCAGCCAATACGTTGTCCTTCCCGGGAATGACCTCCATCTTGAAACAATGTGTTTGCATTCTGGTGACCCATCCTGCCACCCTGCGGGAAATCTTATCAAGGCCCTTGTTCTCAAATATGGCTTTAAGCGGTTTGTGATCAGTCCGAATTACGAACTCCACACCCCACACAAAGTTTTTGAATCGTTCCACTGCCCAGAAACATGCCAACGCCTCCTTCTCGAGAACAGAATACCTCACTTCCGCTCCCTTGAGACCCCTTGATGCATGAGCTATCACCTCCTCAGACCCATCGTCTTGTTTCTGGGATAAAACCGCACCTAAGCCATATTCACTAGCATCCACTGTGATGATGGATGGCTTTCTTGTGTCAAAGCAACCTAAGGGTTGGGCTAAGTTTATCTCTTCTTTTATACCATTGAATTCCGCCTCGCACTGACTATTCCACACAAACTCAGCACCTTTCCTCAGAATCTTTCTCATCTCATGCACTTTGTCAGCATAATTTACCACAAATTTCTGATAAAACTCCGTCATTCCCAAAAAAGAGCGTAATTCACTCTTATCAATCGTTCTTTCTATCCTCTTTATGGCATTCACCATTTCTTCCTTGGGTCTGATACCATTTCCCGACACTTCATGTCCCAAATAGTCCACTTTTGTCACAGCAAATTTGCATTTCTCTTCCTTAAGTGTGATCCCTCTTTCCTCGAATATCTTCAACACCTTACACAAATTCCTGTCATGCTCCTCCAATGTCACTCCACACACCAACACATCATCCTGAAAACAGAAAACACCCTTCACCCCCTTCAACAAGTGATCCATAATTTTCTGGAACACTGAGGAAGCGGATGCTAACCCGAAGGGCATCCTCCTGAATTGAAACACACCTTCATGTGTCACAAACGCCGTGACTTTCCTACATCCCTCCTCCAACTCCACCTGATGATAGGCTGACGTCATATCCAGTTTGGAGAAGTACTTCCCTCCACCCACCATGGTTAACAATTCACCCATGTTGGGTAGTGGGTGCCTGTCCACCAATGCACACTTATTCAACTCGCGCATATCAACGCACAGCCTCAGATCCCCTGAACTTTTCTTCACAACGACGACCGGGGAAACCCACTCGACCCCCCCTGCTCTTTCAATTACACCTGATTTAAGAAGTTTCTCCAACTCCTTCTTTACTCTGTCCCTTAACACAAAAGGGACGGGCCTGAGTTTCGCCACGGTGGGAACACTGCCTCTCTTCAACAATATCTGATGCTGAAATCCCTTCACTCTTCCCAATGTCTCGTCAAATACCTTCCCATGCTCTTTCACATACTTGCTATATGTCGAACACACTTCTGCTACTTGTAAAACTTGATCAGGATGGTTGGGATCTAATCTGATTCCCAAATTCTTTTGCTCTCTCCATCCTAGCAAAGATTGGCCCTTCTTTGTCACATACACTTTCCCTTCACAGCATCGTCCTTTAAATTCAAACTTACTCCAAACATACCCCAGCAAATCAATCTTTTCTTGGTTGTACCCCCCTGGACTTATGTCTGGCACCGATAATGTTGACACTGCCCCTTTCATTTCATCCTCAAATGCGCTTTTGGATATCAAAGTGATCTTCGACCCCGAATCAGCCATCATCGACACTTTACATCCATTCACGGTCACAACAGTATATGGGCGCTCACAATCATCCGGGATATCATCCCTACCAACAACATTGACAGTGTTCACAATGACATTTTGCAAAGTCATTCCGTGTCATCTTCTGATGACCTCCCTTCTTCCTCCTCATTCACGTATAGGACTTTCCTTTGATTGATTTGGCTAAACTGATAGTTCTTGCAGCACGTCGCAAAGTGTCCTCTCCTCTTGCACTTATTGCAGATCGTCTTCCGCCCTGGACACACCACTGAAGAAGCAAAATGAGTCGCACTGGCGCACCTATAGCACAACCTCTCATCCTTTTTATCTTCTCTTTGCGTTGACTCTTGATTTCTTCTTTCTTCTACATTGCTCCTCTCCTTCTGTTTGTTTCTTCCCTTCCTCTTGTACTTCCCTTCATTCACCTTCAATACTTCCGGCTTGGCTTCTTTAGAATCTCCTCCTTCAGCCTTCAATAGCTTGGCAACACATGCCAGCGAATGTTCTAGACGTTTGGCTAAGTCCAATACCTCGTCCAAGTGCGGCTCGTCCTTCAACAACAGTTCCTCGCGTATCTTATTTGACCGACAATGCGTCATGAATTGATCGCGAATGTGCTCGTCAAAACTTCCTTGAAACTTACACGTTAGAGCCAGATGACGAAGGGCAGTTACATAGTCTTCAACAGACTCCCCCTGGGCTTGTATGCGCATGCGGAAATTGTAACGTTCCAAGATCGTGCTTCTTTTTGGGTTGAAATGTTTGTCTAGTCTCATCAAAGCTGACTCGAAATCATTCAATTCATCCCCGCTTCCATCACTTGCTAAATCAGGGAGAGTCTCAAAAATTCTTTGGCCTTCATAACCCAAAAAATGAAGCAATAACGCTAATTTCCTTTCGTGGAATATGCCGTTCCCCCGGCTGCCTTCATATAATGCATAAAGCCCTTGCGCCATTTGGGGCCAAGCAATTTTTGCCGCCCCTGGCGTGGGCATAAATATGGGTGGTCCAGATATGCCAGGTAAAGCTGCCATGTCTTCAAGTCACAATTCTATTTCAGAGATTGAGAGTGCGCTTGTTGGAAAAGAGAAAAAAAACTCAAATCTGTTGAGTTGTCACAACAGGATTTTTCTTTTTGATGCTGGGATACCTCTGCAGTCACTGGAGCCCCTTTTTGCCGCTACAGTTCAGTTTCCACCCTCTCAATTGACTTGCAGTAGCACTGTACCCAAAACAGTGCTGTATCAGTTGTGATTGACTCTCTATTACATGTGCTACGGTAAAAGCCCCTCCTGATGCAACCTGTCCCTCTATTATGAGGAACACGGTAATTCGGCTCGAACAGTGTTCCTTCCTGCTTGAAGTAAAGAAAACCGTGGGGATGGCCCGTGTGGGAATCCGCGGCGGCGTGACACAAAATGTACACTTACTTGGTAGCGGGGTATGATGGCCACTCAACGCCAGGGACCAGCGGAGCAACCTCCCCCGCGCTGATGGCGCCTGTCCAGCACGTCTCCAGGCGACACTTATAAGGGTAGGCGGCCGCTCGACAGTCGTCTCGCCTTTCGCAATGGGGAAACCGCTCAACGCACGGAAGATGCGGATCAGCCCACGGCGACCCACGGCTCCTCCTGGCTGGGCCGCTACTATTCACACGGGCTCTGGGGCATTACCAATTGTCCCTCTGCGGCCCACTCCACGCCGATGGACCTCGACGGTCGTCCTGTCATTCGCGCAAGGGGGCCGCTCAACGCACAGATGATGCGGAGCAGCCCACGGCAAACCGCGGCTCCTGCTGACTAGGTTGGGACCGCCGCTCCTCTTCGCCCGGGCTCTGGGGTCACTCAGCGGCCTTCAGGAGCAAAACAGGTACGGCTGGCTGTTGGAGGTCTCCTTTCGCCTGTCCGCTGTGGCCACCTCATCCCATCCTCGTCGCCATTGTTATGAAGAGGCTGGCACAGACAGGTAAGTGATATTAAAGTTTTAATTAGTATTCAATAAAGGAAGAAGACCCCCAACATGTAGAGACTCCTCTCCTTCAGCTCTTTCTCCAACTGACAACATTAGAACACTTAGATAACCCCAACCAGGAAAACTGTCATCAACATTCCATGACATCATACTTGGGATTCAGCACACAGGAGAAAACACCATGGAGGGCATTCTCCACTTACATCTTATGAGTCTACAACAAGAACCATAACAGCTTCTGGTTGGGCAGGATTCCACACAAAAGAATAGGCGTTCTGCTTAGGTCGAAAATCCTCAGGTATGCATGATAGGAGGAGCTGAAAGTGGTACAAACTCGTCATACTATCCTTACTATCCTTGATATTTTCAAGGCCCAAATCATAGAAAGTAAGGCATCCACTACTGCACAACACTGATTTCGTGAAGCGTTTGGACTTTGGCCACAGTGGGGAACCAGCCCCTGAACTCACAGTTGCAACGTTTGAACAAACTCCCATGTTCTGGGAATGTACCACACTGTATCAGTAACAGAGACTGCTTCAGTTATTTGCCGCTTATTTTCTTGAGGAGAATCAACTACTTTAGAATTGGCCCATATATCTGCCCCCCCAGGAGGGCTTTGGGTTTTCCAACGTAGTTTGAATAATATACGTCTTGCCTCGAAAAGGACCCGTTGTTCTGGGTCGAAACACGTGTCGGCAGTCTTGTTTTTGCATCATTTCATAAAATCTGTTTCGACAGCGTATTTTGACTGAAGAATCTACTTGCTTTGGACTCTTTGTTTCGCCGTATCTGTTGTCCAGTTACACACTCAATTTGAATAGGACATTTACCATTTGCTCAGGGCTGCACAATCATTTAGAGGTGACAATTTCAAGTGTTTCTAAAAGAAAACTGCTCATGCAAACCCATACCAAAGTCAACTTGAGAACTTAGTTTTTGCATAATTGCGATCAAATTGTCTAACTGCAGTACTTTCAGCCGGTTGATCCTTCCATCATAGTGAGCAGTGCTGCTTGAACCACTAGACCACACAATCTAACAATGGCTGGGTTGGCTTGTACTCCAGTCCAGAGGGCATGTGGCTAAGCAACTCAGACTGAACTGCACCTTTTGGTGGCAAGACCAATATTCATTTGCATGTGGCTAGATACTATTCTATAATGGTACATACATACTAAAAAATGATGCCATGGAAGTCTGTCAGGGCAATTCTAGTAGTAACAATGTATTCAAAGTCTTGGATCCACCACTTTTTGATTTTACTCAGCTCTCACTCCAAAATTACTTTTTCCTGTACCAACCTTATCTTATTCACTTATTCTCCAGTAGGTAAACACAAAGAATATATACTCTGAATGTAATTTATAAAGTTCCTCAGTCAGTTGATGCACCTGCTGCAGATATCTGTGTTCAAGCTGCAGTTCACTGGTTTGTATCTTGGATGAGGCAGAAAACAATTGAATCTTTCTGGTGCCGATAAAATGTGTAACACCGAGATGGCTCTCAGGGTGGGATCAGCAAGCAGACCTACTAGTGGGCTTCATCCCTGGGGTAACGTTTCCCAGTGTCCGGGAGGAAAAAGTGGGAGCAGCCGGGGTCACCCACATGCCCTGTATGGTGGAAGAAAGAGGAGAATAATGTGTGGCTTATTGCAAGCATCCCCCATGAACAAGGCAAGTGTGCCCCACCACCACACTCAGAAGCTGGGTATCAGGTAGAGACAGAATTAACACAGGCCCTAGGTCATCACAAGTGAGTAACATTAACCATTCTGACAGGCTCCCTACACAGTCAAGATGCATAAGACGATGCAAATGGTAGCAGATAACCGAATAACATTACATCATTATATTTCACTTTCCTTTTAGGAGAGAACCATGGCTCACACGCGATGGTGCCACGAGGATGCTAAGGGGCAATTCAGTCCATGGTCTGTACTGTGTACCTTATCAATATTATCATTATTATGTATGGAACTAACTTGGTAATCTATTTAATAATATGTGAGTGATGCATGTTGTGTAGTGCACACCTCGCAGAATAGTGGACTGCCAAATAAAATAAGACTGATTTAGGATGAGTGATTTGCCCAAGATCACATAGACTGGTTAAGTGGGGAGGCCTATCTGTGAACCCAGGTTTTCTTATTGTGCAGTTTGCAATTTAGTAGGATTCAAATCACATATTCTCCTACTGGATCTTTAGTTTTGCACCAACATGCAATGCTGTCTGAATAGTAGTCTGGCAAGAGTTATACTATTACTATACGTATGGATGCAAATTTGTAGATTTTCTGTGTGTGTGCTCTATCCAAAAGCACAATCTTTGACTGCGCTGGAAGTAACATCACACGAAAGACCAATCTGCCCAAAACGTTTAAGGGTAAGCGTACATGACCTCCTGCCCGAGCGAAGACTAGGGTCCCCACCCTCGTGATCTATGAGAATCGTATATCATAGTCTGACCAAAGAGAGGAAGGAGTCCCTACTCCCTGTACCTCTGATCAGAGTTGATTTAGCTTTCAAAACACATTTAAATGAGTGTGCCTCATAATGTTCTCTTTATCATACAATTTGATCAATATGAAGAACCCCAAACCTGCAACATACTCACGGATTGAGCTATTTTCCAGTCAACGGTTTCACGGGACTTAATGCACAGAGAAGCATAAAGGCAGAAAAATCATAGAACAAACAATGCCATGCTTTACAGGAGAATGTGTCAATAATTCACTGAACTATACAGCACCATTTCCGCATACGCAGAAGGCAAAAAATAACCTTGGTTTGTATAAAAATAAAACATCTTTATTTACATGTTTCACAAACCAGAATCTCACGAGCTTAGAATCACTAGAATTCCCACTAAAACAGAATCCTGGGAATGGATATGACACAAGTCATCACATTAAATGTGTCACAAAATACTTGGTATGATATGGCATTTATAACGCGCCTATACACAAGTGTTTCAAGGCGTGACGAGGCAAGGGAGGGGGAACAGAGGGAAGACAGAGGCAACGATCTTACTAGGCCCGGTGACATTGAAATCGTGCAAGTGCAGGGAAGGGCGGGAGGGGGAAAAGTGCTGGGGCAAGGGGAGGGGGCAGTGCAGTACATAGGATAAACATTAAAATAAATAAACAATAAATAAAAAGTGCGGCCAGCTGGTGACAAGGGTAAGTGCAGACATCAGGTGTCAGGTGCTGGTAGGGGGCTGTAGGGATACAGAAACAGCCCCTGAGTGCAAGGGTTGCCAGGGGGCAGTGCAGGAGTGCAACTGGCGGGGAGGGGGCCTGGGCTCGAGATCAGAGGGTAGCCAGGTAACCAGTGCAGTTTCAGTTTCAGCCAGGAGATAAGCAGGGGAGGGGAGGAGAGAAAGCAGAAGCAAAGTGGAAGGTCTTGAGGTGCTTCCAGAACCGGAGATGGTTCTCCTCAAGTTTCAGAGAGGCAGGGAGGCTGTTCCAGAGGGAGGCCCCAGCCAAAGATAGAGATCTACCACCAACCTGTTGCTTGGAGAAGCGACTGACCCTGAGGGAGTTAGAGGCGGATGAGCGAAGAGCTCGAGAAGAAAGATATTTAGGAAGAGAGAGTTGAAGGTATTGAGGCCACCAGGCCCCAGAAGGCCGTGTGTACAACGCAGAGGGGTTTGAACTTAATCCTTGCTGCCACTGGGAGCCAGTGCAGAGATTTCAGTCCTGGAGAGATAAGATCCCTGGGCTTGAGGCCAAGGACAAGTCTTGCAGTCCTGTTTTGGGTGAGTTGCAGAGTCCAGAGAGTAGAGGCAGGCAGATTTAGAAAGAAGATGTTGCAGTAGTTCAGTCTAGAGAGAACCAGAGCTCTGCAGACATTAAGCCTTTGGGGGAAGGAGAGGAAAGGAAGAATACCTCTGAGGAGGTGCTACTGGTAGTGTGACTTCTTAGAGATATCAGAGATGTGAGGAGAGAAGGAGAGTGTGGAGTCGAAGATGACCCTGAGGTTTTTAGTCGCACAGGTGGGAGCAAGGTAAGGGCCAAGAGAGGCCGGCCCGAGAGTGACAGGAAAGGAGGGAGCAGGTGTGCTGATGAGGCGAATCTCAGTCTTAATGGCATTAAGGCAGAGATCATTGGTGGCACACCACTCCTGGATAGCAGACAGACAGTCAGAGATGAGAGAAGGAGAAGAGGTGGTGGAAGAGAGCCAGAAAATGAGTTGAGTGTCATCCGCATAGCACTGAAAGTTGGGGCAGAGAGCGGCAATGTGGTGGGCAAGAAGTGCCAGGTATTGGTTGAACAGCCAGGGAGAGAGCTTAGACCCCTGAGAAAAACCACAGGTAGAGATAGAGATAGAGGAGAGGAAGGACCCAAGTTGGACATGGGAGGGTCCATCGGACAGGAAAGAAGTCAGCCAAGCCAGGGCCTGATCGGTGATACCCAGATTATCACAGAGACGGTTGAGCAGGATGGCATGGTTGACTGTGTCAAAGGCAGAAGAGAGATCATGTAAGATGAGGACACAGGCTGTTGGAATCGAGGTTGGAGAGCAGGTCTTCACGGATGTTCCGGAGAGCAGTTTCTGTGCTTGAATCCCAAAATACTTGAATCACAAAATACTTCAATCTACGATTCTTGACATCTCCAGAAAGAAGACCTTTATAGAAACTAACAGTGAGTGTCTGCTTGTACTGACTTCTCAACAGTTGGTACAGAGATTCCCTTTATATCATCTACATATGCTTCTAATAGGTTATGAACTCTGTTATAACACCTCAAAGCATCAGAATAGACATACACATGAAAAATGAAGGCACAATGTATAATATCACATAATATCGAGTCAGAGTCAGCATAGAAATATAGCATCCTATATTCATAAACCATGACGTTAAATCAAAAGCATACAACCCCTTTCTCTTTCTGTCTGCATTCAGCATCAGCCCAGATCTAGGTTTTTATAGGGTCTCCACTAACTTGGATAATTCCCAACCTACCAATAGGTCATCATCCATCAGACCCTGCATGCCGCTTAATCCGCAGCCCTACACCTTACATTCCTCGGGAATCAATAACAAAAAACATTGGACTTGTTGACATGCAATATTCTGTGAGCACATGGATCAACAACCCTATGGAATATGGTGTCTTTTTGGTTATCAGGCTGGCTCTTGTTCAATGCCTCCTTGTGACAAGATTCCTTAACAGGCAATGTAATTCTAGCTGCTAAAAAATGAAATGAGGTCTGCTGTGCTGGCATGCCGAATATTCCAGACCTGTGTAGGAATGAAATCGATGCATCAACCCACTGAAAGTGTTGCATAGTTACACTAAGTTTATCAACAATACACTGAAACAAAGTTGTCCTGGGTAAGCGTTTGGATGTTTTTGAAATACTGAGTTTTTTTTGTAGCTCACGACATTCCATATTCTTTCAAAGTATTTGTAGTTTCATTTTCCGAACTATAAATACAGGAATACCATAATATAATGTGATGGCGCCCTAAGCACCAGAGCTGGCCGAGCACATCACTGAAATGGGCCAACTGAAGGTGCCTTTAATCTCACTTCTGGATTATAAATCAGTGTTACTTCACCTGCTCTTATTGATTGTTTGATACAGTTGTATGTCTCATTAAACACAATATGAATAAAAGCTCTACTCCCCCCAAAACTAAACTTTCAATAAGTTACAGAAATCAGATGATGATTTTCAATTTGAGAAATAGCTTTCTTGGAAGGAATTATTTGAAGTATTAACTGGAATGATTTATCAATTTGTGATTCGTGTTCTGTAAGCCTGTGATTGCCTCATCACGCCTTGGGCGGTAACGCCAGCGCTATCTGCCCTACCGCCGAACATCCGGCGCTAATAGCGCCGGATCACGATTTTGGCAGTAATGGTATTCCCCATTCCCCATTGAGCCCATTCGGGAATGCCCCATTCCCCATTGCGCTCAATGCTGAAATTTCGTGCTCATACCGCCGGCGGATTTCCCGTCGGCGGTATGAGCACGAATTTTCAGCGGATTTCTCCCCAGCTCAGAGCTGGGGTCAAATCCGCCAAAGCCCTGATTTCGCGGACCTTAAATCCGGCAGTAATAGCGCTACCGCCAGATTTAAGGGTTACCGCCAAAGTCGTGATGAGGCCCATTTTTATTCCAAATGTTTCAGAAATCACATTTATTATTATTTAATGTTTTCAACGTTTTAGTAAAAGAAAAAAACACAAGACAACAAATAAATAAACACAATTATTTTACTTTGTAACAGAGAGGTTCGAATTGTTAGCAAGACTAGTACTACAGTTTGTAAGTTCTGAAAAAAACAGTAACACACAGGCTCTTGCTAGATATTTGTGTGCAGCCTGCTTGAGCAACAATGTGCTTCTTTGATGGCTGTGAGGCATAACTCATTGCCCAGATCAAGCAAACAATCACTGGTTGTGCCTCCTGGAGTGCAACCACTCTGAAGTTAATCCCCCTGTAGTCTCTGCTTCCAAATGGATGGGCAAACATCCCCAGCCCCTACTTTGTCAGCACCACTGGGGAAGTGTCCTTTCTGGGGGGAAGGTCAGAGTCTTTCTTTAGACAGGTCTTGCCTAGCTGGCCCACCCGCTAGCGCCTCGCCTGGTGCTCATGCTGCCAAGTGGCCCCTTCGAAAGGTGGTTAGGTAGAGACGTGTCTTTTTGGTAAGAATGTGTCTTTAGCTCTCTTTGACACTTCACATAACTTTGAGGAAGATGAGCAGTGAGAGGAAGTTTCATTGGATTGCTACTCCGTAAATGACCGCTCTATTGCCAAAATGGTTCCCTATTTTCGGACGCCAACGTTAATCACCTGGTTGTCTAATCAGCAGACGAAGTTAGGTTAGGCCACCTTACGCTCTCCTGTCTTTCCTGCTGGACATGTGGAGTAGACTTCATCTCATACATGCCTTCTGTCATCAACTTGTTCCCACTGCATAGTTAAGCCTCTGTTACCACCTTCAATCCAACAGTTGATGGAGTAGATGGAGTGGATGAGTGGATGGAATTGACAAAATTAATCAAGTGAGTGGAACAGACAAAGTGGAAGGAACGGACGAAATGGATGGAATGGACGGAATGGATGGAACGGACGGAGTGGATGGAACGGATGGAGTGGATGGAATGGACAGAGTTGTTGGAACTAACCGAGTGAATTGAACGGATGTAATGGATGGAACAGATGGAGTGATGGAACGGACGGAGTGATGGAACGGATGGAACAATGGAACAGATGGAATGATGGAACGGATGGAGTGAAGGAAAGGATGGAATGGTGGAACGGATGGAATGATGGAACGGATGGTGTGATGGAACGGATGGAGTGATGCAACAGATGAAACGCATAGAATGGACACGCATAGAACGGATTGAACGCATATAACATATTGAACGCATGGAATTGATCGAACACATGGAACTGATGGAACGCATGGAACTGATGGAATGCATGGAACTGATGGAACAGTCGGAATGGATGGACTGGATGGAATAGATAGACCGGATGGAATGGATAGACTGGATGGAATGGACAGAGTGGATGGACCAGATTGAGTGGATGGACCAGATCGAGGGGATGGAACTGATGGGACGGATGGATCGGATGGAGTGGATGGAAAGGATGAGAGGATGAAGAGGATGGAGAGGATGGAACGTATGGAGAAAATGGAACAGAAGGAACAAATGGAATAGACGGAGTACATGGTACGGATGGAGTGCATGTAACGGACTGAGTGCATGTAACAGAGGGAGTGCATGTAACAGATGGTGCGGATGCTACGAATGGTGCAGACGCTATGGTTGGTGCGGACGCTACGGTTTGTAAGGATGCCTCGGATGTTGCGCACACTTCGGATGGTGCGGACGCTTTGGATGGTGCGGACGATTTGGATGGTGCGTACGCTGCGAATGGTGCAGACGCTGCAGATGCCATGAATGTTGCGGACCAAGCAGACGCTGCGGACGCTACAGATGGCACGGATGCTATGGATGGCACGGTTGCTATGAAGGGTATGGACGTTCCGGATGCCGCGGCCGGTGTGGATGCTGCAGCAGTTGGTACATATGTGTATCTCCTATATTTACTGTGGACCTGTATCCCCATGTTATCTGTATCACACGTTTACCCTATCCATCCTGTCGCTTTATATAGGTATGCCGCTGTGTACGCCCCTCTGTCCTGTTCTCGTGCCTGGTCACAGGCGCTATACTGATAACCACCATATCACACTACTACACTTACTCTCTCCTATACATGATCACTCAACTAGAACACAGCTAAACCATGGTAAATTCGAGCTAGCTGTTCACATACTAACATGACCACACGAACACCTCATCATCCTAATAAAACACAGCTAGCTGAGCACATTCCGGCTAGCTTAGGCATCTCTTCAGGCCTAATGCAGCCAGAACTCTGTCTGGGTGTCCACCCTCCAGACTGAACACATCCAACTGATTTCCCCAGCACCAAACCTACCGATATGAAGCAGCTATCATGCCACAACCACACCAGCTGCACACATATCCGGTGCGCCCACGCAGCATACGACACTCCCCCTCTCTACTGACTTGAACTGCGGTTCCCGAGGACGTTCAACCAACTAGCGCTTTGAGGTCATACCAATGCTATATAAGGCGCTCTATAAATGCCAAGTAACATAACATAACATAGCATAACAACATCAGCTTTATGTGCCTCTAAAAAACAGGTTTGAACAGCGGGTGGGTGGATGAGGCTTGAAGGTAAGGGACTGTGGGACTAATTGAGAGTGAAGGCTGCTATAGGGCAGAAATGTGTTGGCATACATGTGGCACACTGGCAATTTTAATTGGCTTTTTACAGGCCTTATATTTTTAGAGGCAGACTTCTGGAGTGGTGATGCCTGTAAAAACCTATGTGCCTCCATGCTGGACCCTCTTGACGGGCCCATCTGAGCACCATTTTTAGATGCTTTTGGCCCACTGACCTGATTATCAAATGGTCGAAGCTGCAAGCATACAACACTTACTGAAAAAATCATCATTGTGAAAACAAGTCAACCATGGATCAGCCCAGCTAAACACCACACATCCTTAACATGCAACTAGAGACCATGATATTATGTTATGTGTGATGAATCTGATGATGTCACCACTCTTTTCCCAAAGGTAGCCTCTCTATATGAGGCCAGGGGACGACAGCCACTACCTGATCCTGACCCTGGGGGTGGATATACAATGGAGGACCACATGAGAGATCAGAGGAATGGGCAGGCGTCATCAGATGAGACATGCTATCCCCCCTTTCCTTTCAGGGATATCGCCTCCATTCTCGATGCCTTAATCGCATATTGTGAGAATCCCTCTCGACATTCTGTAAAAATTGCTGACAGAACTCACAAACATTTTACACCTTGTGAAGCAACATATACTAAGACGAGGAAGAGGACTGCAATGAGCAACAGTGTGAAGTAAAACGTGCAGTCTACTGTTGTGAAGAGGGTGATTGGTCCAAAACAATTTCCAGCCTGGAGGCAGGAGTTTAACAGCTGCTGCGAGAAAATGGAGAGACCTTCCTTTTCCAAGCATCGTCTTGGAGACCGACGAGAGACGCAGGGTGCAATGCAGAGCAGACAGTGTCCCAATCCGGGAACGAGCCCCAAAGGCAGGTGAGTGGATACAGTAAGAGAGGGAGCCGACCGAAGCACTCCTGGACAGTCAAGCAAACCAGGAAGTTGACAGGACCGTGAGCTGTGGCTGCAGAGCAGTCCCTGCGGTGAGAGAAATGCAGAGGCGAGCCCCGGACTTGCCACGTAAGGAAGCAGTGTCAGTTGACTGAGGAACTGCCACAAAAAGAAGAAGGAAGTTGTGGCCGAACTGGAAGCTAGGACGGGCTTCGTTCCGATGCAAGGAGCGAGAACGCTCCGTGCCGCTGACTGGGTAAAGCCGCTCAAGGCCAGCACATACGGAAGCGAGTACCCGAATGTGTACAATTGGAGTGAGAGAAAGCAGATGTTGTCGGTGAACCCAAAAGGGAGAACGGAATGCTGAAATGGAGGCAAAGAGACACTAAAAGAGTGAATTGGTTGGCAAGAGTAGGGGAGAGAGTAATCTTCATTGCAATCAGTGTCATTTTTATCGTCACAGTACTTTGTGTAGGGTAGACCTCCAGACAACCAGACACGAAAGGAAATGCGACCCTCTAGGGAAAAAAGCTTGGCACACCTTTTGCAAGATAACAAAGTTTTACTTTCGAAATAGAAAATACATGTCAGCAGGGGCATTCAAATCCTACTGCCACAGAGCAATGTAGCTAGTTCAAAGCAAGCAGGACATTTTAAAGGGCAGCAGCATCACTCTTGAAGCAAACAATATACAGTATCATCTCGTCGTCCTCATTGGTGGGCCCCTACATACATATTGTCAGTCCCTTACTGACCGCCAGATGATTGGCTGTGGTTTCTTGTGTCAATCCTCTTCCACGTGGTCCTTGGCCTTGTTGATTTTACACCCTAGCAACACAATTGGTTCATTAGACGAGAAGGCTCCTCTCCCCACATTTCAAGCACCGTATGTGCACATGTCAATTAGACATGAGCACAGTTGATAATCTCGAGGTCAAGATAACCCTCTGAATTGCGAAGAGCTTTGTTCAATCCCAGACACTCTGGCGCCCCCATCATACCTCCCCACTGTTGGCCTAAATTTGTTACCCTCACCCCCCGCACCTCGCAGTGCAAATCACAGAGCCTTCTGTTTGTACTCCCCCTTTTGCACCCACCCCTCCCTGAGCTGCCCTCCATGGACACCCCCAATCAATCAATCGCTGAGGGATTTAGGAGTTCGGATATTGGGCAACTGAAGTTCAAATATAATGACTGGGGATGTGGGGGCATGGGTGCTCTAAATCTGAGATACATGTTTTGGCAGCTTCAGATCTCTGCCCTGCCTCCCATGAGAGCGTCCTTCAGGGACATGTGCAACCCTACCCGTGCTTCGCTGTTCACATTCCTTTCAGATTACACGGCCTGCAGTGTTGAACAATGAAGGGTTATGTCTTAATTGATTAAATGACCTTCTAGCCTATCGCCTCAGATGGGAACAGGGATGGCAGAGTATATTCCTGTACCAGCCTCCGTTTATTATTCTCAGTACTGGGTCCTGGCCACTCTGGGCCTAGCTTCCTAAATGGTGGCAGTTCAGTATATTTTCTCCACTTAGATTGCCTAATGTCAGCAAACGCTACACTATCCTATGGCCCTTCTATACACTGCCCTCTCCCCCGTGCCACCTCGTGCAATTAGGTACACACACTCCTAGCGTATTTCTCTCAATCTGAACATCTTGGGGTGGAGGCAGGGGTGCTGGGAATGCATCCCAACATTTGACATAAAGTAACTTAGGGAAGACCCACTCCCCTTGTACTGAATGAGAAAGAGAGATTTCAGTATAAAGTCCTGGCATGAGAGTATACCAGGTGAATAGTGGATCTGGGATTTGCACCCAAATTGTGTAAAGGAACTGTAGAAGAGAACCTGGCAGGAGAGTATAGTAGATGTTTTTCGAGTCTGGGATTTGCACCCAAATTGTGTAAAGGAACTGTACAAGAGAACCTGGTAGGGGAGTGTACCAGGTGTTTTGCGAGTCTAGGTCTTGCAACCTAGAGTATTATCTTGGAAGGAGCAATCTGAGGAAGACCCATGTCCTTAAGATTGGAATTGTATTGAATGTGGAAACAGGCCTGGGGAAGGGAGTCATTTCCCCTGTAGTGAGTTGCAACACAAGAGGGAAGAGTTACCCACTTGACCTATACAGATCTTGGTTATTCTTTGAAATTTTGTTTTGGTGGAGAGAATCCTTGCGAAGGGAGTAATTCCCTCTGGAATTGTAAACATTATCCATTTGGAGCTGTGGTTGGAGTTATACTTTTATTGAACTTGAACATTTGTGCACTTTCTGAACAAAAGAAAATACCCTTATCACCTTAGAGTTAGGTTTATAATGTAAGGGCTAGGATAGGATATCAGACGCCGGACATTTTTGCTTTGGACATTTGGACATTTGACAGACCCTTAGTGTTGGAAGAGGTAGGGAAATACGTCCTAGATTACGTATAGTGAGCCATTTTTCAACCCCTTTATCGTTTCAATAAAAGTCTATAACAATCTCTATGAGTTCTCTGTGTCCGTGTCTCATTCCTGGCTCCTCACATAGGTCACTGAGTTTTCTATAGTGCACCTTGGTGAACGAAGATCAACACACAAATCCATTCAAAACTCACCCACAGAGGCCAGAAGACTAAACACTCTTCCAAAATATCTGTCTATCACACCATGCAAGCGTTTAAGAAGACTCTACCTGAAATTTTGCCTTAACATTCTTGAAACTAAAGACATTTTGAGAAATCGACGGAGGATCCCATTAGGAAAAACAATCTGCAGATTCTGCTCAACAGAGGAAGAACATTTAAAACATTTAGTTCTTTTTTGCACCAAACTGCGAGACCAACGCGAGAAATTCCTAAGGAAGGAGATGGATAAATACCTGACTTACAACGCAGAAGAATGGTGGAGGCAATTGCATGACTGTGAGAGCAAATCACTGATGATAGCAACAATGAGATTCCTAGAACATCTGCAGATGATGCTTCAGTTGGTGTCATCTAACAAGACTTGAAAGGGAACTCATTAAGCAGTGAACGAGAATTGATGGCTATAGGGTTGATCTTCTGTGTTACTTTCTCTCCTCCACCGTTCAATGCTTCTTCCTCTAGGATTATTGTAAACCAATTTCTAGAGTAGTATATATCGAGAGTAATTGTGTTGAGATTTTTATATTTCAAAAGTTTGTACAAACTATCTGAAATAAAAAATAAAAAAATAAATAGTGCACCTTGTGATATTTCCATGATTGCCTTAGACTTTAGGCTCCAGCAAGAGAATTGGCTGGTTAGTGAGAACAGCAGAAGCACTGCAAGATTGTTTTGCAGTTATGTTGATGCATGCAGATCGTAAGGAAATCGGTTCTGTGTGCCAGTATGTTTTTAGTTGTCTCTGGCCTGAAGTTTACCCTGAAGTTGATACACAGGTTGCCTATCTGGTCAATGGGTTTCATTATGACCCCGGCGCTAAACCATGGTGCCAAGGTTGGCGGGGCGGTAATTCCCCATTCACCATGGGCCCTTCCCCATTCCCATTTTTGCCCCATAGGGCTCAATGGGGAAGGCGCTAAGTACGGTGCCGCAAGTTGTGTCACCGTACTTAGCACCAAGGTCCCTTTGCGGCACCCTACTTTAACGGCTGGTAAAACCAGCCGTTAAGGTCAGGTCCCGCAAAGGGACCTCGTAATCAGGTGTTAAGGGTTTAACGGCGCTGACACCTTTTACGGCGCCGTTAAACCCTTAACGCCAGGGTCGTAATGAGGCCCATTGTCTGTTATCATACGTTTGAGCATTAGGGTCTGGTGGGGTGGGCTATTTGTAAATGTTTCGTGCCTGCATTTGTTTGTGTGTTTCTTTGCAACATCCATTCCGTGATAGTGCAGAGGATCTGCGGGGTTAGCATTTTGGCAGGCTTCAGGCTACTTGGTTTTGGGGGGATTTGGGGTTCACACTACATGCAGGCTCACTGCCACATGTCTGTCCCCTGATCATTTGTGTTTATAAGTGCAGGGAAAGAAAGATAGTAGGATGGCACGGCTCTGTATTGGACTGCTTCAGTTGTGATACGGCTCGGCGACTGTGTTGGAGAGCACGCCTTTCTCACGCTCGGGATGCAAGCTGAGTTTGCTTTAATCCCTTCTGTGTTGGTCACCATCAACTCATTTTTTGCAGCAGGTGTTAAGGTGCTGGGGCTTAATTTTTATACTTTTTATACCTGCGTATGTCTGAGCGCATTCCTCTTTTTGGATTTGCCGCAGATGCTTCTTTTTGGGGCGGTTTGGGCTAGTCATGTTTGGCCTCTGGTGGGTTGAAGGGAAGGTTGCCCATGACTTCTAGATTGGGGTGGTCCTTGATTGAGGATGGAGGGTTCTCCTTCATTGGGGTTCTTGGGTTCTTGACTCCCTTGGTAGCTGTCCATGATTGTGGGGAGGGGTGAGGTTGTGCGGCTCTGAGGAGCCCACTCTCTTGGCTGCAGCCTAAATCAAGCCTCATCATTTGGGGGGAGTGTCTGAGAGACCATTCCTTGTGAGGCAAGGGTTTTGCCGTGGCTGGCAAAACAATCAGGGATGAGTACTGTTGGGGTCATCAGGATCAGTTCTGCTGAGGGCCTGGATGGATGGGGGTTCTGCTCTTGAGCTCGGCCACCATGGTTGTGAGGTTCTGTGCACTGGGACTTGCCTTTCCTCTGCGGGAGAGTGGTCGTTCCTTGGGGGGGAAGGGTGGTGATCAGTGGCAGTCTCTGGGGGTTGTAGGTTCCAGGGATGGATGCGGCTGATGCAGGCAACGGGAGCCTGTCAGTCCTGTGGTGAGAGTGGATCATGATTTTGGGACGGGGGATGGGTGTTGATCGTGAGAGCAGCTTTTCTGTGGGCCACGTAGTGTCGCTCCAGTGCTGCAGAAAGAAGGATTCAATGTTGAGCTGAATCGCCTCCCCTGGAGAGAAAGACCAGAGATTTGACTTGACAGCATTTCGTTTGCTTTCCTTTGGCCTTCTGCTGTACTCTGTGTGCATGTGCCCGGGAAGTGGGGGGATTTCCAGCCATCATCGATGGGGCAGATTGCGAGTCTTTGCGTGGATGACGTGGAGAGGGCGGGTTATAGGGCCCTACGTGGAGGGGGGTCTTTGAAACTGTGGATGAGTGCAGGGAGTTGGAGAAGGCTATTTGAGGCGGTGTACCCACCCATCTGCTACTTGAAAGTATGATGATCTCAACTCCCCTAAAATCCCCTCATTCAGAGTTTCCTCTTCTCCCTCTCATTTGCGCACCCTCTCCAGCGATTGCACTGAACCTTAGTGCCTTTGAAGGAGTTAGATCAGGCTTTTCACGTGGTTTTGCAATTTACGACGGCGGTTACCATCTGGGAATGGGAACATGGAGCTTTGCGTCAAGTGACCGGTGGCCAGTTTATGGTCCTGAGGTTGGAAAACACGTGGATTGTTGTGAGTGCTTGTGTTTACTTTTAACTTAACTATTTATGTTTTTGTCTGAACATCTGATGCATATAGCCCTGTCTCCTCATCTTTACTTCTGCTGTTTAATGACAACCTGGTTCGTATACACAATGTGTTGCATGCGCTGTTGTATACATCCGTTTTATACCGTTATACGTTAACGTATATCCGAAAGAAACGGCATACGTGCCTTTTCTTATTATTTGGCCCTTGCTTCTACTTAATGGAATGATCTATGAGGTGAATGTTATTATTTTACATAGCATTTGTTAGCATACAAAGACATTGTTACCTGTCTTTCATTTGTTCAGTAGGGAAAAAGTTATGTGATAGGCGCATTAACATAATTTCCTTATAATAGTCCCTTTTATTGGGAGCATCATTATTTATAATAAATTGTTGGACTATTGTGCGATTTTATTGGGAGTTAGTGGGCGGAAGGCTTCAGTGATGTGCTGGGACTCTTACTTTTCGGATATCAAAGAAGTCTGGATTTCAAAGTAAAACATGATTTGTGGGACTCCCAAACTGTTTAATATTGGGGATATGTATACAGCGCCCCATCTCCAACTCGTCTATGGCCCGTTCCTCAACATAGTTGCCTGTACCTTGTGCTCTACAGTATTAAGTCCTCTCCTCTGTATAGAGTTTACACTATCTGCTATATAAAGCCTGATTGAGAAGAGAGTCACTTCTCCACAAGGGGGAGCCTTTCCCTATGAAGACAGGGAGGAGAGGCCGCTATACAGTGCCCTCCCTAGGGATAGAGGCAAGCGGGGCCTCACCGGCAGAGACTTCCCCCTTGAGGACAAGGACTCCCGTTCCACCAAGGAGCTCCCTGCGTTTCTCACTTACAACACACCATTAACAACTAAGCTTCAAAAAGACCAAAAACAACAAGCTACTGTCTGTTACTGTGCCATAAAAACAATGTTTCAATGTAAGGAAACATATATTATTAATACTTGGAAAAAGATGAGTACTCGAGTGATAAAGGACCTTCAAGCATCAGAGACCGACCGATACTACTGAGAAGAAGAGTGACTGAGTGATGCTGAACACTCAATGGAAAGTGAAAAAGGACTGTACAGCTCCACTGTGGGAAGGACCAGCTTCACATCATAAAATGAGTAGGAGGAGCTCTATCGCTAAGGGAAGCCCGGAAGTTTCAAATCTGGGTTGCTGCGAAAGCTGAGAGAATACGAGAAGTGCAGCGTGCAGACCAGGAAGACAGCTGTCATGTCAGGGTGATGCAAGAACAGCTAGAATCTGGAGAAATTGGGGAAAGAGAACCCCAATGAAGAAGTCGAACAGTGAGTGGTGGCGTGACCACGAAGTATGTGAACAATCCAGTGAACAATCCAGGAATAACGCTGAGACCACGGACCCTCCAACAACGCAGAACGGGTGCAGAGGTAGAGAGCAAGAAGGAGAGAAGAGCAAAGCCAACCTGACAGAGCAAGAAGAGTTTCCCGTCCTCCAGACAGGCAGGATGACGCTAACCCCAAGGAAAGGAGGTAACAGGGACAGCAGGAGACCCGTAAGGGATAGTGGGCCTCATTCTGAGTATGGCGGTAAGGGATAGCGGCCACCGGTAACGAGACCGGTGGCGGTATTCCCTTACCGCCATACTCCGAGTTCCCTCTGCGCCCTCGCCCTTAACGCCTGCTTTGAGCAGGTGTTAAAGTCGAAGGCGCAAAGGGGCCTCCAAGCCAATAACGGTGACCGTAATGAACGGTCACCGTTATTTGCATCTTCCCCATTCCCATTGAGCCCTATGGGGGCTCATTTGGGAATGGGGAAGAGCCTTGGTGAATGGGGAATTACCGCCCCGCCAACCTTGGAATGGGGTGGTGATTCCGCCATCCACCAAGGCGCTGCCGGTCCGGGTACGGCGTCAACCAAGGCGTTAATAGCGCCATTGGTTAGCGCCGTACTCGGAATGAGGCCCAATGAAAATACAGAGTGTATGAATCATAACAGTAACAGTGAAGAGTGGAATTCAAGTGATAATCCCAGGAAGGATAACAAATCTAATGATGAGTATATGAATCATGCTCGTCCCAGTAAGAATAAAGTATGGAAGTCAAGTGGTAATCATTACTGGCACAATCATACTCATCCGAGTAAACGTGAAGAGCAGAACCCAAGTGAGAATCATTACTGGAACCTCCCTACTTGTTACAATAATAGAGAAGAGTAGAAGCAAAGCGAGAAACTTGTTGAAAGTGTTGATAACTGGCCCAGCCAGGGAAGAGAGTGGAAATGAAGGGCATCATCAGGGCCTTGGCAGTATCCCTGTGGTAATTGGGCCGAGATACCACCTACACCATTAGCTTTGCCGCAACTCGGTCCGGCACAATTTGCGCTGGATCCTGAGTTGCGGTGGCACTGTAATTCCCCATTTTCTTAGAGTCCAAGGACTTTATGGCCCTCATTACGAGTTCGGCCGGTAGCCATGCCGCTATTGGCGGCATGGCTGCCGCCGAAATCGCATCCATATCCGGGTCCTCGGAATGAGGACTTACCGGGCCATTCCGAGTTCGGTTGGCCCAGTAATTCCTCCCTCAAGGACCCGGACACGGTCCTTCCCCATTCCCATTTCAGCCCCCATAGGGCTGAATGGGAACGGGAGAGGGAGCAAACAACTGTCCATAACGAGATGACCCGTTGTTTGCTCCCTCTTCCCCTCGCGGGACCCGGTAAGCACGCCTGGTTTTCCAAGGTGTGCTTAACGTGTCCCACGAGGGGACCTCGTAATGTGGCGGAACGGGTTGAACGGCGCCGTCACCTTTTACGCCGCCGTTTAACCCGTTCCGCCAGGGTCGGAATGAGGCCCTATGTTTTTTTTGCACTATTACCACCAGCAGTAATAGCGCCACCAGTAATTGCGCTGAAAATGGGCGCAAAGCTGGATATTTATTCCAACCCCTGATGAGGCGCTAAGTCAAGAAGGAGTAGGATAGCTCAGGGGCAACACGCTCGCCTTGGAAGAAGGATGATGCGGAGCAATACAGGTTTGATCCCCGGGTCCGTGCTTAGAAACCCCAGGGTATTAAGCGCGTTATAAATAACCAATCATAATAATAATAATAATAATATGTCCCCGCCCCATGTCAAAATTGAGTAGGTTGCAGCAGCTGAAATAAATATGATGTCACTAATTCTCCATCGCACATATAAAGATGATTCTCTGTTTGATCCCGTTGCGGCTACACTGTTTGCATGGGAGCGCGTATTGGGCCCAGTGTCATAGCAGCAACCGTACTATAAATGGCTTCCCACATGGGGGTATCCCCGACTCGCACCCACGCATGCCAGCCTTCTTGCTGCCCACTGGAAAGCGCTGGGGTACCCCCGAGGCGCCTGAAATACAATACATAGCCAACTCTGCCCAGGTCCAAGGGGTAGTGTCCTCCTTATATAAAATATTACTGTCAACATTTCTGAACTTACCCTGTAGGGCACGCAATGAGTGGTCGGCTGAGCTCAATCAAGAGATCTCAGATGAAACCTGGAAAACGATGTGCTTACACACACGCAGGGTCTCCCTCAACTTCAGATACTGCTGTATGCAATGTACTGAATAGGCTGTACTACACCCCACACAAACTAACCAGGTTCACTAGAAACCAGATACATACCTGCCCGCGGTGTCACACGGAGGGAGCGGACCACATGCCTTTGTTCTGGTCTTGTGGCTTTTGTGTACATTGGGATGAGATTCTCAGAGCTTTCTCCGACATTGCGGGTACTACGCTTGACCCTGACCCCGCTGGGCTGCTGTTTGGAATGTGGAAGGATGATAATGCCAAAAAAAGTCTACGTTTTTAAACGTGAGCTGTATGGTAGCCAAAACATGTATGCTTCTGTGCTGGAAGAATTCCTCCCCTCCCACCTTTAAGATGTAGTTGAACGTAGTCACCTGGACTCAAACAAGTGAAGAAGAATACGTCAACTCCCTACCGATGCAAAAACACCCAAAAAATGTGTGGACTGCATTCTGCAGCTATCTGAATAGGCAAACAGATCGCGGTCCGCCATCGCCTGACACACCGGCCCCCATTACTACGGCTTAAGTCAAGTGGTGTTCTATTAATTATATGCCTCCAGAAATGATGTCAATGCCTTGTTGTTGATATATGTTGCAAAGTGTTGCTCCAACTTTATGGCACTGCTTTACTACATGTGTATGTTGTTTGCTTCTGCCAATAAATAAACGTTTAAAATAATAATAATAATAATAATAATAATAATAATAATAATAATAATAATAATAATAATAATAATAATAATATGTATAGAAAACTAAGAAAGAGGGAGAAGGAACTTCAGAAGGGAAAAGCACGTTGTCAAGGACATGTTTGAAAAGCCGAAGAATCCTATTTCTGCACTGTATGAACTAGTGAAAGTAGTTGCCAAGAACTGCCTGAGGATCAAGTACTAAAGTGACTTTGCTGAGAAGCAGAACACAGCAGGAAGTCATTCTCCTATGCCATAGTTCTTTTCTGAATAGTGGCAAGGACAGAGTAGATTAGATTTGGACAGGGGACAGTTCTTTCTTTTGGGCTGAACAACGACTTACGAGCACCCTAGTTAGTTTGTGTTAGGTAGGGAAAACCCATAGTTTAGGGATAGCTAACAGTTTATTTAATTTATTTTATGAATAAAAACCCTTGAAATGGAAGACACTCGTCTCTGTCCTTCTCACCCACCACACAAGGAAGTGGCTTCTTTTAACCAGCAGGGTATGCGTCCATTATGAGCACTTATTCGAGCCCCACATCCCAGGATAGATGGGGGAGCGCAAAGGGTCTTCTTGGTGTGTAGTTAGGGCAACCCTATTTAACTGGTTTATCTGCATGTTTTATTACATTAATTGTGCAACTTTTACCTTCCTAAATATAATTGTTAATTACTCAGTGCCTGACCAGCTATCACATACATTCAGTATCTGCTCAACAATTGTCTCAGCCATGTCTTTATTTCCATATTCACTTTGATAGTTGCATGTGATCATATATCATTCATTGTGCGTGTACAGAGCATGTAGCACAACACCCCATAGCTAAGTCCCACGGACAAATTTGGTCCAGCTGTTCACACAATGCCTACTACTATACACATGTACACTGCATTTGTAGTATAGCAGAGCCCTCAATGGTTGGGAGTTGCCATTGGGGTTCATAATCATTTCTATTCCACTGCACTGCGCCTAGAGTGCTGCGCCCCATACATAAAGTGCCATGACTCTGAGACATTTACAGGGTAATTCATAGAAATTCGCACAAAAGTGGCGCACGTGACTGGCGCACAGCGTGCCCGTGCGAATGTCTGCGCCAGCCGCGTGCGCTAAAATCGATTTCCACGCACAGCGTATTCATGGATTTTCGCATCCAAAACCAGCCGTGGCGCAGCGTGGTGCAGCGACCCTGCAGCAGCACCAGTTACGCCCCCAAGAACGCCCTCGCGCAAGGAAAAGCCTTCAAAATCCCCAAATAATCGCAAAGGGCTGCGCTAACCCTGGACCAGTTCACAGGGCTGGCAAACAGCAAACGCCAAGCAGGGAACGTGTATTTCAGTGGTTCACGGGAAGTTCCACACGCGATTGTCCTGTGTACGTGTGCATCAGGGGTGCGTGGGAAGTATCACACGCAAAATCAGCAGGGTACGTGTATTTCAGGGGTGAGCGGGAAGTATCACACGCGATTCCAGCAGGGTACGTGTATTTCAGGGGGGCGCAGGAAGTATCACACGCAATTCCAGCAGGGTACGTGTATTACAGGGGTGCGCGTGAAGTTCCACACGCGATTTCAGCAGGGTACGTGTATTTCAGGGGTGCGCGCGAAGTATCACACGCGATTCCAGTAGGGTACGTGTATTACAGGGGTGCGCGGGAAGTTCCACACGCGATTTCCGCAGGGTACGTGTATTTCAGGGGTGCGCGGGAATTTCCACACACGATTGGCCCCGTGCGAGCAGGGTACGTGTATTTCAGGGGTGCGCGGGAAGTTCCACACGCGATTGGCCCCGTGCGAGCAGGGTACGTGTATTCCAGGGGTGCGCAGGAAGTTCCACACGCGATTTCAGCAGGGTACGTGTATTTCAGGGGTGCGCAGGAAGTTCCACACGCGATTGGCCCCGTGCGAGCAGGGTACGGGTATTTCAGGGGTGCGCGGGAAGTTCCACACACGATTGGCCCTGTGCGAGCAGGGTACGTGTATTTCAGGGGTGTGCGGGAAGTTCGACACGCGATTTCAGCAGGGTACGTGTATTTCAGGGGTGCGCGGGAAGTTTCACACGCGATTGGCCCCGTGCGAGCAGGGTACGTGTATTTCAGGGGTGCGCGGGAAGTTCCACATGCGATTTCAGCAGGGTACGTGTATTTCAGGGGTGCGCGGGAAGTTCCACACGCGATTCCATCAGGGTACGTGTATTTCAGGGGTGCGCAGGAAGTTCCACACGCGATTGGCCCCGTGCGAGCAGGGTACGTGTATTCCAAGGGTGCGTGGGAAGTTCCACACGCGATTTCAGCAGGGTACGTGTATTGCAGGGGTGCGCGGGAAGTTCCACACGCGATTTCGGCAGGGTACGTGTATTTCAGGGGTGCGCGGGAAGTTCCACACGCGATTTCAGCAGGGTACGTGTATTTCAGGGGTGCGCGGGAAGTTCCACACGCGATTTTAGCAGGGTACGTGTATTTCAGGGGTTCTGGGGAGTACTACATGTGAATTGGCCGTGTGGGTCCTCCCAGGTGTTCGCTCTACAACCTCCACGGCCCCTGCAGGCAGCCCACACTATGGGGGACTACCCTGCACCCCTGCTCATGTCCCGCAGGCAGCCCATCCACCATGGGCATGCCCCCCAGCCAACCCACATGTCACCTTGCACTACTGATCAACAATGCATGTCTCCCACCACCCCCACCCCCCAGCAGTGCAGGGGCAGCCTCCACCAGGCCCCCACCCATGTCTACCACCACCCCACCCCCAGCCACCAGGGGCAGCCTCCACCAGGCCCCCACTCATGTCTCCCACCACCCCCAGCCCCCAGCAGTGCAGGGGCAGCCTCCACCAGGCCCCCACTCATGTCCCCCTGCACCCCCACCCCCCAGCAGTGCAGGGGCAGCCTCCACCAGGCCCCCACTCATGTCTCCCACCACCCCCTACCCCCCAGCAGTCATGGGCACCCTCCACCAGGCCCCCACTCATGTCCAACTCATGTCTCCCACCACCCTCACCCCCCAGCCACCAGGGGCAGCCTCCACCAAGCCCCCACTCATGTCTCCCACCACCCCACCCCCTAGCAGTGCAGGGGCAGCCTCCACCAGGCCCCACTCATGTCTCCCACCACCCCCACCCCCCAGCAGTGCAGGGGCAGCCTGCACAAGGCCCCCACTCATGTCTCCCACCCCCCCACCCCCCAGCAGTGCAGGGGCAGCCTCCACCAGGCCCCCACTCATGTCCCCCTGCACCCCCACCCCCAGCAGTGCAGGGGCAGCCTCCACCAGGCCCCCACTCATGTCTCCCACCACCCCCTACCCCCCAGCAGTCAGGGGCACCCTCCACCAGGCCCCCACTCATGTCTCCCACCACCCCCACCCCCCAGCAGTGCAGGGTCAGCCTCCACCAGGCCCCCACCCATGTCTACCACCACCCCCACCCCCCAGCCACCAGGGGCAACCTCCACCAGGCCCCCACTCATGTCTCCCACCACCCCCACCCCCCAGCAGTGCAGGGGCAGCCTCTACCAGGCCCCCACTCATGTCTACCACCGCCCCCACTCATGTCTACCACCACCCCCACCCCCCAGCCACCAGAGGCAGATTCCACCAGGCCCCCACTCATGTCTCCAACCACCCACACCCCCCAGCAGTGCAGGGGCAGCCTCCACCAGGCCCCCACTCATGTCCCCCTGCACCCCCACCCCCCAGCAGTGCAGGGGCAGCCTCCACCAGGCCCCCACTCATGTCTCCCACCACCCCCAGCCCCCAGCAGTGCAGGGGCAGCCTCCACCAGGCCCCCACTCATGTCTACCACCACCCCCACCCCCCAGCCACCAGGGGCAGCCTCCACCAGGCCCCCACTCATGTCTCCCACCACCCCCACCCCCCAGCAGTGCAGGGTCAGCCTCCACCAGGCCCCCACTCATGTCCCCCTGCACCCCCACCCCCCAGCAGTGCAGGGGCAGCCTCCACCAGGCCCCCACTCATGTCTCCCACCACCCCCTACCCCCCAGCAGTCAGGGGCACCCTCCACCAGGCCCCCACTCATGTCCAACTCATGTCTCCCACCACCCTCACCCCCCAGCCACGAGGGGCAGCCTCCACCAGGCCCCCACTCATGTCTCCCTCCACCCCCACCCCCCAGCAGTGCAGGGGCAGCCTCCACCAGGCCCCCACTCATGTCTCCCACCACCCCCACCCCCCAGCAGTGCAGGGGCAGCCTCCACCAGGCCCCCACCCATGTCTCCCACCACCCCCTATCCCCCAGCAGTCAGGGGCACCCTCCACCAGGCCCCCACTCATGTCTCCCACCACCCCCACCCCCCAGCAGTACAGGGGCAGCCTCCACCAGGCCCCCACTCATGTCTCCCACCACCCCCACCCCCCAGCAGTGCAGGGGCAGCCTCCACCAGGCCCCCACTCATGTCTACCACCGGCCCCACTCATGTCTACCACCACCCCCACTCTCCAGCCACCAGGGGCAGATTCCACCAGGCCCCCACTCATGTCTCCCACCACCCACACCCCCCAGCAGTGCAGGGGCAGCCTCCACCAGGCCCCCACTCATGCCCCCCTGCACCCCCACCCCCAAGCAGTGCAGGGGCAGCCTCCACCAGGCCCCCACTCATGTCTCCCACCACCCCCTACACCCCAGCAGTCAGGGGCACCCACCACCAGGCCCCCACCCATGTCCAACTCATGTCTCCCACCACCCTCACCCCCCATCCACCAGGGGCAGCCTCCACCAGGCCCCCACTCATGTCTCCCACCACCTCCACCCCCCAGCAGTGCAGGGGCAGCCTCCACCAGGCCCCCACTCATGTCTACCACCACCCCCACCCCCCAGCCACCAGGGCAGCCTCCACCAGGCCCCCACTCATGTCTCCCACCATCCCCACCCCCAGCAGTGCAGGGGCAGCCTCCACCAGGCCCCCACTCATGTCTACCACCACCCCCACCCCCCAGCCACCAGGGGCAGCCTCCACCAGGCCCCCAGTCATGTCTCCCACCACCCCCAACCCCTAGCAGTGCAGGGGCAGCCTCCACCAGGCCCCCACTCATGTCCCCCTGCACCCCCACCCCCCAGCAGTGCAGGGGCAGCCTCCACCAGGCCCCCACTCATGTCTACCACCACCTCCACCCCCCAGCCACCAGGGGCAGCCTCCACCAGGCCCCCACTCATGTCTCCCACCACCCCCACCCCCCAGCAGTGCAGGGGCAGCCTCCACCAGGCCCCCACCCATGTCTCCCACCACCCCCTACCCCCCAGCAGTCAGGGGCACCCTCCACCAGGCCCCCACTCATGTCTCCCACCACCCCCTACCCTCCACCAGGCCCCCACTCATGTCCAACTCATGTCTCCCACCGCCCTCACCCCCCAGCCACCAGGGGCAGCCTCCACCAGGCCCCCACTCATGTCTCCCACCACCCCCACCCCCCAGCAGTGCAGGGGCAGCCTCCACCAGGCCCCCACCCATGTCTACCACCACCCCCACCCCCCAGCCACCAGGGGCAGCCTCCACCAGGCCCCCACACATGTCTCCCACCACCCCCACCCCCCAGCAGTGCAGGGGCAGCCTCCACCAGGCCCCCACTCATGCCTACCACCACCCCCACCCCCCAGCCACCAGGGGCAGCCTCCACCAGGCCCCCACTCATGTGTCCCACCACCCCCTACCCCCCAGCAGTCAGGGGCACCCTCCACCAGGCCCCCACTCATGTCCAACTCATGTCTCCCACCGCCCTCACCCCCCAGCCACCAGGGGCAGCCTCCACCAGGCCCCCACTCATGTCTCCCACCACCCCCACCCCCCAGCAGTGCAGGGGCAGCCTCCACCAGGCCCCCACTCATGTCTACCACCACCCCACCCCCCAGCCACCAGGGGCAGCCTCCACCAGGCCCCCACTCATGTCTCCCACCACCCGCACCCCCCAGCAGTGCAGGGGCAGCCTCCACCAGGCCCCCACTCATGTCTACCACCACCCCCACCCCCCAGCCACCAGGGGCAGCCTCCACCAGGCCCCCACTCATGTCCCCCTGCACCCCCACCCCCCAGCAGTACAGGGGCAGCCTCCACCAAGCCCCCACTCATGTCTACCACCACCCCCACCCCCAGCCACCAGGGGCAGCCTCCACCAGGCCCCTACTCATGTTCCCCTGCACCCCCACCCCCCAGCACTGTGGGGCACCTGCCAGCAGGCCCCCACTCATGTCCAACTCATGTTCCCCTGCACCCCCACCCCCCAGCACTGTGGGGCACCTGCCAGCAGGCCCCCACTCATGTCCAACTCATGTTCCCCTGCACCCCCACCCCCAGCACCGTGGGGCACCTGCCAGCAGGCCCCCACTCATGTCCAACTCATGTTCCCCTGCACCCCCACCCCCCAGCACCGTGGGGCACCTGCCAGCAGGCCCCCACTCATGTCCAACTCATGTTCCCCTGCACCCCCACCCCCCAACACTGTGGGGCACCTGCCAGCAGGCCCCCACTCATGTCCAACTCATGTTCCCTGCACCCCCACGCCCTATCACTGTGGGGCACCTGCCAGCAGGCCCCCACTCATGTCCAACTCATGTTCCCCAGCCAACATGTCATCACAATCTAGATCCCCGGTCCCTATGGTCAGCCTCCAAATGCAAAACACCCACCCGAGTATTGCATCCACCCACTCAGAAATGGCAATAACATGATAGAACTGCAATTGCAAGTTTGGAAACGAACACATGTCCCTCACATACACCCAATGGGTGTCAGTGAATCTCAAAACCCATATCATGATATGCATGAAACCAATTAGATGATACTACACATTGAAGTTTGATAAAAAAATATGTATTAAAGAAAACATGAATTGAATCAAAAATAAACTAACAGAAATGGGAATGTAAAAAAAGTAAAAAGAAGCATGTCCATGAAAAAATGCAAAACCAAAAATCAGAATCCAAAGGAATGGTGTCCAAAGTCACAGTCCAGAAAAGAAAATCCAATGGGAAATTATAATTGAAAGCCATTGCTCCATGGGTAAATTGTAAAAAGAAAAGAAAATCCAAGAGTGAACTATGTACAGGTGAACAAGCCAGGGTCCATGATCCCAACAAAAGAAATGAAACCTATCTAACAATACTACCTAATAAAAAATAACTATATACAAAAATGTGGCCCATTGTCCAAAAGGTCCAAAGAAAATGCAAAAACAAAGGAAACCTAACACTAACTACATAACTATTTACATGGGCAGCAGGCTAGTCCAACGGCTCACTGGATGTTGTCATGGGCCAAGGCTTGGAGGCGGGCATGTTCTCTGGCTCCGAGGTCTCGCAGGGATAAAGCAGTGTCCAGCTCCAACTCCCTGCGAAGACCCTCGAGGCACTCAGCCCGCCTCAGCGCCCTCCGCATGGAGTTCTCCGCCCTGACCATTGCGAGCCATTCCTCATCTGCCCACTGCCACTCCGCACCTATCTGCTGGCCCAACCGCTCCCACACGGAAGCCACTCCCATTCCAGGGTTCTCCTGCCCTCCGGCCGATGCCTGCACCCCTGATGTTGATGGCCCCGAGCCATGATGCCTCCCACATCGAGCCTGCCGCTGCCTCCTTCGCAACTGCCTGTGCCAGCACAACGGCATCCAGGCTGATGGTATCCACCGATGCCGTCGTGCACGTGCCCTGCCCGATGATGCCGTCACATCCTCCATCTGCTGGGGTCCAGTTGCTGGTGTGTCCACCCCTGCTGGACCTCTGACTCCCGACTGTGGCAGGGATGAGATCCCCACCGAGCCGGCTGCATTGGTCGGGGCAGGTCCACAGGGGGCCCTGGTGGCATCTGGGCCGGAAGACGGCATGGAGAACGACTGGTGCATAGTCTCCACAGAGGAGGAGAGGGTCGCCAGATTGGCCGACACATGTAGGTAACCCCCGACCATGGCCGTTCCCAACTGGGCCACGTCGGCACGGTGCTCTCCGTGATGATGTGCATGCTCCTCCCGGGAAGCACGCACCTCATCACGAATTGCACCTATGCGCAACGCGACACCAATCAGGACCTTCTCCATACGACCAGGGGTCCCCTCGTACGCAGGTGGAGGGGAGTCAGATGACATGGACATCCCCCCTACCTGCGGACGGGCCTAGGATGGGGCATCCCTGCTGGTGCATGGTGGTGCAGTCACAGTGTCAGGGCCAGTGACATGCACAGGCCCCTCCACGGCGACCTGTGCTGCCTCCTTCCCCTGCCCCTGGACTGCAACACTTGCACCAGCAGGGATGCCCCCACCAGGCCCCATGTGCGCCTCAGTAGCGGCCTCCTCCTCCTCTGTGGAAACCACCAACCTGGATGGCTCCACCCCGTCTTCCGCCATTGCAAGCCCCTGTGGGGGCTCACCCACCCCTCCCTTCCGCTGCAGCCGTGGGGGCATCCCCGCCGCTTTGCTCCACAGAGCCGTCTCCGCCCTCTTCTTCACGTGGCGCTGTGTAGAGGGAGACATAGAACACAAGCATCAGGGTACTGTACAATGGTCCCCTAGACAGGAAGCAATAGCAGATGAGTGGCACTGTGAAAGATCACTTCCATCATGTCCCTCCACAACACATGGCTCAGTGCAGGTAAAACACATGCGGTAACAGGCATGGCGCATGCTATGGACATTAGCATACATGTCCAAGTGATTCTTTAAACATACACTGTTGTTTTGGAACTCACATGCATCATGTGCCATGCCTATCACATGCACGCACTTCACCCTAGTTTCATCCATCTGGCCTCGTACACCACAGACACAGTGGATACAAGGATGACTAGGCTGCATCAGTGAACCGGAACATTGCGACAGACATGTGTCATGCATCCCTGGCATTCACAAGTCACAGACACGCAGGCCAGACACACAGACATGGACAGCATACATGTACATGGCATCAGCACCCATCCCTCACCCATGTCCAGGAACAGAGACTGGCATGCTTTCATGTGGCCATTCCGCATAGGGCAACCCATGTTGCATTTGAACACATGCACCAACCATGTGGTTCACACATTACTGGTCTCATATGCATGACGTCCCTGCACACACACATGCATACATGGCCTATGTCACACATACAGGCAAGTATCAGACAACCAGCACACTGTGACATGCCCTGTCTCACACAGCAATGCTTGGCCACTTACCGCTCAACTCCAGACGGGTCTGCCTCTCAAGGATCTGGGCGTGGAGCGCTGGGCCTACGCATTCCAGGACCCTCATCTGGATGGTACTCATGCGGCCCCGGCCCCCCTCCACGAGGCGCCGGGCCTTCAAGAGGGTCCTGGACCTGCAGTCATCCCAGCGCTTCTTGACATGTTGGTAGTCGCGGACTGCCACCCCCTGCGCGTTGATGGGAGTCACGATGTCCGTCCAGATCCGAGTCTGTCCTTCCTTGTTGGCGCGCTTACTTCCAAAGAGGGCATCATACTGCCCCAGGACTTGCTCCACCAGGACACCAACTTCGGTGGCAGTGAAGCTGGTGCCCCTCTGCCTCTCTGGCCGGGGGTTGCCAGTGGTGCCAGATGTTGCAGTGCCCGACATGGCAACCCCAGAGGCAGGAGTGGGTGGGCAACTGGGTCCTGGGGCTGGGCTGTGGAGCGATGGTATCCCAGTCGGGAGTCTTCTGTTCCAGCAGGGGTGGACACAGCAAATGGACCCATGCAGATGGCTGATGTGCAGGCACCAAATGGCAGGGCACGGTGGCAGCAGGCAGGCAGGCAGCAGCAGATGGCTCGTGGGAGGCTGCTCGGGGCTCTAGGGGGCAGTAATTCGGCCTTTTGGGCAGGAGCGTGGTCTTCCGTGTGCTTACGCGTGGCCAGCTTGATACGGAGGGGTTTGGCACGTGAAAATCCTGCACGTCTGCGTGTAAATCGAGGAAAGGCCCTTAGCGCGTATGCACATCAGCACGCATATGCAATTTCATTGGACCAAAGGTCCTTAGCGCGTGAGCGCGTCTGTGACGTGACGCGCGCAGGTGTTTCCCTCATTACACGTGATGACAGAGCACACGTTGATTTCCACCAATCGCGTGTGGAACTTCCTGCGCACCCCAGAAATACACGTACCCAGGCCAATCGCGTGTACGCTCACTTCCCTCCGATTACACGCGATGACACTCGGACGTGCAGTTTTACCACGTGTGCTCGCATATGCGATTTCATTGGCCCAAAGGCCACCATGCGCAGCTGTGACGTCACGCGCATGGCCGTAGAGAATGGCGCGTGTAAAAATGAAGAGATACACGTCTGAGTGTCAAAGCGCGTAATTGGAGGAAATGGCCTCATTGCGTATGCGCGTCTGTGACGTGTGTATAAAAGGTACGTGTAGAACGCCATTTCCTTGTACGTGCTTTTCGTGGAGATCGAGTGGGTGAAATCTGTACTTCTTGTCGGTTCACACGCGATTTACTTCACGGCGTTTCCAGTTCGTACTCCCTGTTACCTCTGACAGCTTTTTCTCTTTTCCTCTTTTTCCTGGGCCTGTTTACTCAAACAGCGTTCCCTACTACTGTTGTCCTGTCTCCTCAGACAGCGTACAATTCTTCTTTTGGCGGGGGTGTTGCCAACTCGCACACGCGCATATTTTTTGCGCTTTTGTTCCTGGCGGACGGTGAGTCGTGCACGTATTTAACATCTGTGCTTGCCCCGTGTGTCGCATACCCCTTCAGAGGTCATTCTAGGCTGCGTGTGACACGCATACGTTCATTCTTGTGTTCCTGGGTGCCACAGCGTAGTGCAGGTTTATTTTTCCATGCACGTGGTCTAGGAGGGGTTGCATGCACCTTACTTCGCTTTTTTGGGGTGCCTGTGCGTTGCGTGACCCGTCATCTTTACCCAGGGGTGACATACAGCCTTGCTAGAGCACTAGGGTACGATTACCATCTGGTACCCAACCCCTTTGACCCCCAATTGCCCAGGACAATAGTTCACATCGACTCCCATATGCACAATAACATCAGTGCCATGGCTGGGAGGCGAACAAGCCGTAAGGGTGGCAAAGGTGGCCAAGCCCCAAGTGGTGGCCGTGGTGGATCCAGTAGGGGACATCGCCGTGACTTGCAGGGTGCCCCTAGCCCCCCATGTGTGGAGGAGCAGTCAGGGACACCCATGCCCCCCCTGTTTGAGGTTACCGTGGCTGACACCATCCATGCTCAGCCCTTGTTGGACCAGCCCACTGTGGAACCAGACCTGGCACAGGGTGACTCCATGGCTGACTTCCAGGTCAGCAGGTCTAGGTCACGTGCACCGGTGAACGTTGGTGTCATCAGGCCACGTGGATCAGGGGCAGCTAGGTCATCTGCTGCCCCGCGTAGGCAGGCTGGGGAGGCTGCAGGGGCAGCTGCGGCTCCATCCACCCCACCTCTCACGCACCCATCCAGGACAGTGTCGGTCCAAGTCCATCATGCTGACATTCCCCCTGACACCATCACACTTGAGATAATGCCTGCACCAACTCCCATGCTGAGTGTGCAATCCCACGCTCCTGCCCCTAGTGTCCAGAGCGGCGCAGGACACTCCGGGTCCCCACCACCTTCCAAGCGGAAGAGGAAGAGTGCTCGTCCAGTAGAGGCTGATGCCCCAGACACGGCTACACAGTCCGGCCCGTCAAGGAAGCCCATCTTCAATGAGGCCGAACTGAATGCACTTGTAGAGTATGTGTCCGCACATGATCGCAAAATGGTGATTGTTGCAGGATCCAAGACCACACCTGCACAACGTCAGGCACACTGGCAGACCATTGCGGACATCATAAGTGCCCTTGGAATCGTGAGGCGCACAGCTAATGAATGCTACAAGCGCTGGAATGACCTGAAGCGCAGGGCAAAGAATAAGCTGGCCTCAAGTCATGCCGCAACTCTAGTGACTGGAGGTGGGTCTCCAGCAGACGACATAGAACTAACTCCACATGAGCAGGTTGCTGGTACCTACGTCACGGAGGAACAGATCCAAGGCGTGGGAGAAGTGGCAGATTACGAGGCATTGTCCGGTGAGTGCACATGCATGTGTGTGTCATCCATGTGCATGGTGTGTGTAGGAGGGCTTCTGTTTGGGTGCCAGGGGAGGGTGTGTGTGCCTGAGTGGTTCGGCTCACCCATGTGCCTCTTCCTATACATTCTTGGCAACAGCATTTGGGTATAGCAGCATCCCTTCGGCCAACATTAGACATCCAGCCCAACACCACGCCAGTTGCCCTTGGAGTGTCATCTTGCCACAACACTGTTGCTTATTTACCTCTGTTTATTCAGGCAGATTGTTTGCATACCACCACATTTACTCAGGATTTCTCAGTCCTATTGTCACATGTCTGACATGGCTATGGTACAGTGGACTGGCTCAGTTTCGTGGACATGATTAGTTTGGACATGTCCCTGTGCTATAGGACCATTTTTGACTGGCAGCTGCAGGTTAAACATTTGAACCATTACAATGAAAATAATCAATCATATGAACAAACTGGACTGAATGAACAATTGGTGACCTCCTCTCCCTCTTCACTTCATGGCTAGGGTACATGCCATCTGTGTGATGGCATGTGTATTTGACCTGCCAATCACTGGCCAATTTGTGATGCCACTGCTAGGCAGCATGCAGCAAATGTGTTCATCTTCCATCTTGGTGTCATCAATGTGTGCCATCTGCCTCCCCATCACATTCAGTGACGGTGCATGCATGGGAGTGTTTTAGTCATGTGGGACATGTGTCAATCAAGTACTGTTTCTGTAGCCTCTCAGCCCTAATTGTGTGCCATAGTGCTAATGCCTGTTTCCATTTGTTTTCTTTTATGTCTTTGCAGGGGAAGACGCACTTGATACTGCTGGGGTTGTGGAGATGGTGCAGACCCAGTAGGGGTCTGAGGGCCGACCGACCACCAGTGAGGGACGTGGTGTGGTGGTGGGTGAGAACCCACAACTGCTGCAGGTCCTGCTCACAAGGGGTGTCTCTGGCTGCACCTCCCCCGAGCTGTACTCAGGTGTTGATTCGGATGATGAGACCTACGTGCCGTCGCAGGTGAGTGTTCCTGGGAGGGATTCTGTTCTGTCCGACCCACCTGCACCAGGGTTAGAACCCTCAATGGGGATGTCAGTGTTGGCAGGTACGCCTTTGGTGGTTATGGATGCAGGATCACACTCCGCGACATCTGATCCTGTTCCTGGGCCAGCAGATCAGAGGGGGAATGCAGTCCTGCAGCCTCAGGCAGTGCCGGCACAGCAAGGCGCAGTTCGCCTTGCCCCAGACAGGTGTGGTGCCCGCCAACGTGGTGGCCATACACCACCTGGCAATACCGCATGGGAGCAATCCATTTACGGTATGGCAACCCAATAGGCAGCATCATCAGAGATGATGGCTCAGGCCATGGATGGGGTGGCCACTTCCATTGTCCCCCCCGAAAGGCTGATGGAGCGACTACAGCAGGCAACCGACTCCATCTGCCAGTCACACAGGGAGGACATGTTGGGGTTCCGACAGGGACAGGCGGGTGGCACTGGCGACTCTGCAGGAAGCCATCTCCATAGAGTCCCAGGGCCACAGGGAAGCCCTGAGGCTTGAACTCCTTCACCTCAGGACGACTCTTGTTGAGCTTGAGGCTTCAACAAACCGAAGGACAGAACAGCAGCTGGAGCATCTCACCCGTACGCTCTCAGCTGAGATACAGGCAACTAGGGCGGAGGTCCAGGCATCCCGTGAGTTGTTGCATGGGGACCTCCGCACACTTATCCTCCAGAACGAGACCTACCACACCCGCATGCTGGCAGCCATGGAGGAACATACTAGGGCTTTGCGTGGGCTGCCTCCCATAGTGCCACCACCTCCGGATGCAGCTGCAGAGGGTGAGGATAGCGACAGCAGTGATACTCCCACAATAGGGTAGCCGTGTAGGCCATGAGCCCATGGAGGTGTTTTTTTTCTCGCAAGATCCACACAGGTGGGTTTTGGTGTGCACCCTGTCCTCGGACCTCCTGTGTGGCCTCCCCAACCCCCCTGGGCCCATTAATGGCCATTTTTGATTTTTTTTTTTTTTTTGGGACAGTGTGTTGCCTTGTGTGGCTCCCGTGGGCATACGCTGCATTGTGGCTAAGCACATGCAGGCTTGTCATGGATTTGGTTCAGATGCTTGGGTTTTTGTCACACACACCCCTCCTGCTTCCCGTTTCCATGGGCTTGCAAAGGGTGTGCCCAAGTGACATTGACGTACATGGTGACATTGGACTCCCATGAGCTGTGTGGGCAGTCTGTAGTCAATACTGTGTATACATTCATAGTGCATATTGTTGTTGTATTGTACACTGCGTGGTGTATTGATATGTGCCTCTGCATCCATCTCATCCTCCAAATTTGCAGGTCCATTCCTCATGTCTTCACAATGCGGTCCACCTTGGAACTGGAGTCCATGTTGTAAGCAGTGCACCTACACTCTTGCGTGGCCCTAACACTGTATACTTGGAAATGTTCGGAGGGCTGTCATCATCAGGTGGTGAGGCTAGCTAATTTTTAAGTCTGTAATGTCATGTTTAAGGTAGGTTGGAGGTTGTGTAGGTGATTGGTATGTATTTGGTAATGTGGGTTGTAGGTCCTGCATTACTGTGAGCATTTCATGTGTGGACATGTTTCCATTAGGGACACTGTAGCTGCTTACACTTGGGGCATGGTGTGGGGATTAATTTCTTTCCTCTCACATTGCATGACATGCCATGGTATATTGTGTGGCCGTGCCGGGGAGGGGGTGGGTGACATGGCACTGTTTTCATGTAGTATTTTGGAAGTGGGTATTCATTTCTGCAGCATGGAAGTGTCTTTTCATGACACTGCATTGGTGGTGTTTGTGTAGGTAGGGATGCACACATTGTGACACTTCCACATGAACAATCTCAGGCTGCTATGGTTCTGACAGTTGACAGTCCCTTTGTTCGTCTTAATTGTCAGGTCGAGTCATCATTGCTTATCAGATGGTATGTGCCAAGCCTGTGTGCACTCCACTGGGGTGTGATTTCTATGTGAAGTAATTAGCCACCAGCTGCGTACGGGTTGCCTCACCCCGTGCCCTCTCCCCTCCCATGCACAGCGGGCGTGCATGTGGTTGGGGATGTGGGGGCCCCACCATGTCCACGGCCAGGCCCCGGCGTGTTGCAACATTGTGCAGGACACATGCTGCCACTATGATCCTGCACACTACTGGGGGCGCATATAACAGCTGCCCGCCAGAACGGTCAAGGGAGCGAAAGCGTGACTTGAGCACTCCGAATGTGCGCTCCACTATGCCCCGGGTTGCAATATGGGCTGTGTTGTATCTTACCTCTGGAGGCGTGATGGGGTTCCGAATTGGCGTCATCATGTGGGTGCTCAGAGGGTAGGCACTGTCCCCTGGTGAGGAGGTGATGGGTATCATTAGTGGGGTAGTGACATAACTCTGCATCTGACATGCATGCATGTGCAGTGGCATTCATACTCACCAAGCAGCCATGTATCGCCATGCCGCCCAGATTCTAGGTCCCGGCTTAGGGTAGACATTCGGTAAATGAAGCTGTCGTGGGTGGACCCTGGATAGTTGGCATATACTGAGGTGATGATTCCCTTAGCATTACATACTACCTGCATGTTGATGGAATGCCAGTGCTTGCGGTTCCTATAGATGTGCTCAGATGCCCTGGGGGGACGTAGTGCCACATGGGTGCAGTCAATGGCACCTAGCACTTTTTGGAATTGTGCCACACCGTAGAAATGGAGGGTGGCAGCCTGCCTTTCTGCAGGTGTCCTGGGCAGGTATATGTGCCTACGGACTGATGGGCGTGCAGTGATGATGTTCAAGACCTGGTGTAGGCAGTGTGACTGCGTGGCCTGTGACACCCCACCCACTATGGCACTTGTCCGCTGAAATGATCCTGTGGCCAAGAAGTGCAGTACATTGAGGACCTTCTCCAGGGGGCTGAGTGCTTGGGAGCACAGGGTGGGTGATGTGAGGTCATCCTCCCACTCACTGACCAGGTCCAGTATTATGTTTGGGGGAAACCTGTACCTCCCATACACCTGGTCATCAGGCATCCCAAAAAGGCTGGTTCTGGGATGAAAATTCGGGCCCTCACTATCCTCCTCCTCCTCCTTTGGTAACCCACGGCCACTGTTGCTAGGAATGGTATATTCATCCTGGCGTATGAGCTTGTTTGTTGTTTACGCGCACTTTTATGCTGCGCGGGTCGACGTACGCCTGCTTCATGCTGGCGTACGTTTCTCAGGATTGTACCATTTTTCGGCACGTCGTAGGCGAACGTGTGAATCTTCCCACCCACCCACCCCAGGAATACACGTAGCACGCTCTCACAGGCACAGTCGCGGGTAAATATTCCCGCCCACCCCTGGAATACATGTACCCCACTCTCACAGGCCCAATCGCGTGTGGAAGTTCACGCGCACCCCGAAGTACACGTACCCAGGCCAATCGCGTGTGGGACTTCCCGCGCACCCCGAAGTACACGTACCCAGGCTAATCGCGTGTGGAACTTCCCGCGCACCCCGTAGTACACGTACCCAGGCAAATCGCGTGTGGAAGTTCACGCGCACCCCGAAGTATACGTACCCAGGCTAATCGCGTGTGGAACTTCCCGCGCACCCCGAGGTACACATACCCAGGCCAATCGTGTGTGGAACTTCCCGCGCACCCCGAAGTACACATACCCAGGCAAATCGCACGGCTGGGGGGTGGGGGTGGTGGGAGACATGAGTTGGGCATGAGTGGGGGCCTGGTGGAGGGTGCCCCTGGTGGCTGGGGGTGGGGGTGGTGGTAGACATGAGTGGGGGCCTGGTGGAGGGTGCCCCTGCACTGCTGGAGGGTGGGGGTGGTGGTAGACATGGGTGGTGGCCTGGTGGAGGCTGCCCCTGCACTGCTGGGGGGTGGGGGTAATAGGGGACATGAGTGGGGGCCTGGTGGAGGCTGCCCCTGGTGGCTGGGGGGTGAGGGTGGTGGGAGACATGAGTGTGGGCCTGGTGGAGGCTGCCCCTGGTGGCTGGGGGTGAGGGTGGTGGGAGACATGAGTGGGGGACTGGTGGAGGCTGCCCCTGGTGGCTGGGGGGTGAGGGTGGTGGGAGACATGAGTTGGACATGAGTGGGGGCCTGGTGGAGGGTGCCCCTGGTGGCTGGGGGGTGGGGGTGGTGGGAGACATGAGTGGGGGCCTGGTGGAGGGTGCCTCTGCACTGCTGGGGGGTGGGGGTGGTGGTAGACATGAGTGGGGGGCTGGTGGAGGCTGCCCCTGCACTGCTGGGGGGGTGGGGTGGTGGGAGACATGAGTGGGGGCCTGGTGGAGGCTGCCCCTGGTGGCTGGGGGGTGAGTGTGGTGGTAGACATGAGTGGCGGCCTGGGGGAGGCTGCCCCTGCACTGCTAGGGGGTGGGGGTAGTAGGGGACATGAGTGGGGGCCTGGTGGAGGCTGCCCCTGCACTGCTGGGGGGTGGGGGTGGTGGGAGACATGAGTGGGGGCCTGGTGGAGGCTGCCCCTGGTGGCTGGGGGTGGGGGTGGTGGTAGACATGAGTGGGGGCCTGGTGGAGGCTGCCCCTGCACTGCTGTGGGGTGGGGGCAATAGGGGACATGAGTGGGGGCCTGGTGGAGGCTGCCCCTGGTGGCTGGGGGGTGGGGGTGGTGGGAGACATGTGTTGGTGATCAGTAGTGCAAGGTGACATGTGGGTTGGCTGGTGGGCATGGCCATGGTGGATGGGTTGCCTGTGGGACATGAGCAGGGGTGCAGGGTCGTACCCTGTGGTGTGGGCTGCCTGCAGGGGCCGTTGAGGGTGTAGAGGGAACACCTGGGGGGACCCACATGGCCAAATCATGTGTAGCATTCCCCGGCACCACCGAAATACACGTACCCTGCAGAAATTGCATGTGAATCTTCCGCGCACATCAGAATACACGTACCCAGGCCAATCGCGTGTGCAACTTCCCGCGCACCCTGAAGTACACGTACCCAGGCCAATCGCGTGTGGAACTTCCCGCGCACCCCCACCAGCCAGGCCAATCGCGTGTGGAACTTCCCGCGCACCCCGTAGTACAAGTACCCAGGCCAATCGCGTGTGGAACTTCCCACGCACCCCCACCTACCCAGGCCAATCGCGTGTGGAACTTCCCACGCACCCCGTAGTACACGTACCCAGGCTAATCACGTGTGGAACTTCCCGCGCACCCCGAAGTACACGTACCCAGGCTAATCGCGTGTGGAACTTCCCGCGCACCCAGGAACATGCGCACACGCTATTTTTCACACAGCGGGTGTCCCTGTTTGTCGGTGCCCCTTTGCACCTCATTTGTCCTAGAGGGCCACTGTATGGGCCATTCATCATGGCTGTATATGGGTGCTTTTTGTTAGCGCACATTTTGGCGAACATTTTTTTCAGTCGCAGGGGCGCTACCGCCTGCTTTCTTGTGGCGTACTTGTTTGGCCCTGTGTGCGTCTTTGACCGTGCGCTGGTTTACCCTATTCGATTCCATGAATACGGGTTGTAGGCGAGCGTATGGGCGTTCCGCGCACTTGCCTACTGTACTTCCCCCGTGACGCCCATATTTTCACACGTTGTTCCCCATTCCGAGTGTTACGCCCCGTGTTCCGCCTACTTTTGTGATGTGCGCCGCGCTATGTGCGATTTCGCAGTGGCCGTGGCGCACGCTGTTGGATGACCTGTGCGCCAGCGTGCGCGGTGCACATTTTTAGCGCACATCCAATGTTTTTCTCGCGCACGGACTTCCATGAATCGCTGTGCGCTGGTTTTCCTGCGATTTTCGCACTTGCACTGCGATTTTCGCACTTTTCCTGCGATTCGCACGTTTTGGCACCTCTGCGTGGGAATTTTCGGCGCACATTAATTCCATGAATCGACCCCTTAAGCGCTAGATACATGCCCATATTAAGACCCTGTTAAAAAATAGAATCAGAATATCTTAGATTTTACCCTAATAGGCCAGCAAGGGGGATGGCAGAATGAGCTATCACTACCTCTACATATTTTTTTTTTTTTTTACATTTTTAAAGCTCTCACACAGCATTGATGCGCTGTTACAGAAATTGTTAGCTTTTTAGTTGTGCAGTTGTTTTTGGCGTAGTTGTGTATTCATAACGCACTTAAACACCCAGTGGTTTCTAACCACGGACCCGGGATCGAACCTGTGTTGGTTCGTGTCGTCTTGCTTTCAAGACGCGCACGTTGCTGCTGAGCTATCCTTCCAGAAGATATGAAAGACAGTTCTACCAAACGTATGCAAATTAATGTATGCAGTAACTTTAACAAAAGGAAACATAGGGGCGCATTAACACCATGGTCAATATATTCTCCAAGTTTTAGAAGTCTGTGACCTGCACCCGACACTTCGCATCTAGTCCTACATTGAAAATACCTCAACATTCTGAAATCATATGTTACACTTTATTATAGGGTTTAGAAACTTTTAATGTATGATGTCCGAGTGATATGCAATTGTATTTGATTTGATTCCTTTATGTAACCTTACATTCCATTACCAGGTACCTAAAGGCTGGTAGTCCCAGTTCACTGCGATGTAATACCCATTTGTTGCTATTTATTTCAACCATGTTTTTCACAAGTGTGGATTTTTCGTCGAGTCCGGCAACTTAGGAGTTTTCTGTGCTAAATGTATGTACACATAGCGATGAGGCAGAAAAGTCAGTGATGTATTCTCTGCGATACCAACTTACTGATTGGTGATCAATGAAGCCCAGGTATAATAATAACACAATATGTACGAGGGCAAGTATCCACAATTTGGAACTCTCTCCCTGTAAACATCTGCCGCATAGAGAGCTACCTGCCTTCAGGAATGCACTCAAAACTTGGCTCTTCCCCTCTGCACTTTTGCACACCTAACCAGAGCCACTTGCACAGCATGGCAAACAACCCCATCATCCGCCTCAATCCACGCACCAAATCGCAGCGCACCAACCCCCCTTACACAACCTGAACAAAGCATCCATCAGCCTTCCTACTTATTCATATCAGAATGACACTCAATGGAATTAGGCTCTCCCAGCATAACCCATTCTGGCCCTTCCCAGAGCCCACCTGTAATCTGAATTTAAAGGAATATAGACTCGCAACTCAATCTGTCCTAGCACCTCACTGAGCCCTCTCGTTCTGGTATTTATGAAAAGAGGCTCTCCTAAACATAATTTTCCCATCCCCTACATGGACCCTCCGAATTCTGAAGCTTTCCCGCGACTTGTCACTCGCTAGTACTCACCTGTAGGTACTTCGCCTCTTCCTCAAGTTCCCGTACCCTGCCAAGCAAATTGGACTAAGCAGTCAGAACTCTCCCACACAAGCAAATGGACAGCCATGGGACTCAGGTGGGCGGGTAATAAAGAGGGGTTAGCAAGTGTTTTTTGTCTAGAGGACTGCATACTCCTGGAGAGGGGCAATGGCACGTACAACAAGCTTGATATCTTTTTCCATAAGTGACCATGCCTTATCACCACCACGCTTGAATCCAACATGCTATTTTTACTCAACAAAAAGAGATGGTCCCGGCAAGATGACCTATGTAGGTGGTATCTTTGTCGTATCTTACAATTGTGCATGTAATTTTGCATGTCAATTGAATGTTAGTCATTGATGCATGTGTACTGTATATAACGTAGAGTTGAGCCCTCAACTATAGACAGTTGCCCTTGTGATTTACAGGCTACTTACGAGTGCCCGGGTCTTTGTTTGAACTGGCAACAACATCAATAATTCAGTTGTTTGGTTGCTAGTTCATTTTATGGTTTCATTATATTATATCGGCAATGACTTGCAAATTGTTTTCATATATTGCACGACATAATGGAAGTATAATGCGCAAGTGCGCAAATCATTATAATTGTGCTGTGAAAGCTCAATTAAATATCAATGGCGTGCCGGCTGATCCCTAGTAGGGCCAATGTCAAAACTTCAAGCAGCAGCATCTATTGTCCTGACAATGCATGAACACATATTAACCAATTATTTAAAATTGCTAATAGTCACTGCACAGTGTTTGAAGTCCTCTCTCTCAATGGCAAGCCATACCCATATATTCCTCCGCCCGACTAGACAGGTACATTAATCTACCAGTTAATAAAGTGCAAGTGCTTGAGCATCTGTTGTCAGCATCTCAAATTGATAAAATGTCAAACTCAACCAATGGAATTGTTAAAGTACTATAGCCTGTAAACAGTTGACTTAGATAGTTTTGGTACAATAATCGCTAAAGTGCAGATTGCGTATAGCAGCATATACACTTTATGAACTCTATGGGTTGCTATATCCAAGTGTTATTGAATAAGACATATTTGCACTGAGACTGCAAATGTAGACTGTCCATAAAACAATGTACTGTATAAATGTAATTTGATACTGTATATGCTGCTGTATGCAATCTGCACTTTAGCGATTATTGTTTAGTTTAGTTTAGTTTAGTTTACTACTTGTAGTGCGCACCAAACCCGGGGGCATCAAGGCGCATTGCATAAGACAGCTTGCTTGATTACATAGGTGCATGAAGATTACCAGAACAATATAAGTCAACTGGGTGCGAGCAACTCTATGGCAGTCACATGACTGCAGGAGGTGTGGCATGACAAAGCAAATTGTATTTATTTTGGGAAGCGAGTGAAAAAGACTGTTTTATCGTAGCCTGAAGAAGCTTGTGTAATGAGCGGAACGCGTGGTGTTTTTTAACCCTGATGGGTGAGTGAATCCTTCTTCTCTGGTTCGCCATGATTGTGCATGCTTTGCCAATCTTTTAAAGTTTTGTGATGCAACATATTAAATACACCTTTTTACCAAGCACCATCTACGAGTGCCTGGGCATTATTGTGTTTCTCAGAACAGCGTGAGGGGTTATTACCTTGTCTTACTTGAGAGACTGTGCTAAACCTATATATATATATATATATATATATATATATATATATATATATATATATATATATATATATATATATATAACGAAAATTCTGCCCTATACATGGCAAAACCAGCGGATTGCACTCCCAAGAGCAGCTGAGTCCAGTCAATCCAATCTTCAGCAAATAATGGGCTTGACGTCAAAATCAGGCAGCACCAAATATTCTTTATTCATTAAAAGTGCATTAGAAAGGGGAACCTGAAAAGCACAACCGACGCGTTTCGCGATCGTCCGACCACTTGTTCACGATAGTGGGGAAAACACAGACAAAGGACTCCTTAAAACGTGATTCAAACTCTGTGATTGCAATGCATAGAGTATCCCATTCAGCCCGTCATTTCCATGTGTAGTAAATCAGGCGGCCATATTGTAGTGTGCGAGGGTTTTCGTATTCCCATGTTCACAGTAAAATCTAATATATTTTGTTGTGAGATAGACATAAAATCACATCTTGAAATACAAAATATATAGCCACGGGTGCCACAATATTCATCAAAGAGGGAACTCTAAAAGGGGATGGCATATACCACGAGGAAGGCAGAATAGTAACTAATGTGAAGAAACAGTCAAAGTAGTGACCTGTTGTCAAAAAGGAACCATGTACAAGTAATGCAAGGTTCCCTCTGCAAATGCAGGAGACAATGGCAGGAGAAGACTGGAACATACCTCTAAAAAATATATCAACAATAATATGTATGTACAAAAGAGGTAAAAAACCTGGTCTGCAGATGCCAACCAAACAAAAAAATACGAAACCTATGCCAAAAATATAGCGCACTTTCCGATATATTGCCATCTCCTCAGTATGACCCCCTCAATGTGAATTTTGAACGTGCAATGGGTTAAGTTTCATATATGCATACGCCTTAATCATAAGTAATCTTAATATACCAATATATGCCGTAAGCGTAATGTATGTACTGGGGAAGAGACGGGTCTATTCAAGCAAAAATAGCTGCATTAGGACAAGTAAAGTGCTTAGTGCGTAAACATTGTACAAAGTGCAAAAGTGCATAGCAGCAATAGTAAGGAAAAAAGGGGGTAAAGGGATAAAAGGGAAAAGAAAGGCAAAGGGAATAAAAGGGATCACAGTTACATTCTCTACAGCAAGAATAATGCGCACAGTGCTCTACGTCCATGGGTACACTTTTCATACAATCTCAAAGATTTAAGAACAACGATGCTCTCTTAAAAAAGAAGAGGAATGCACAAAATCCGTGCAACCATGGACAGCTAGAGAATCGTAAACAAATAGATCCACAATAAAGTGCAAAGTGCATTAACCCTAAAAAGCCCCAATTTTGGAAGCAAAACATCCTTCCTCATAAACTTTGAGAGCAGCCAGGTGGTACATGCATGCTTGATAGGCCCGTGCAATATTTGATTAAAAATCCACATATAAAAAAATAATAATATGAATATAAATGTATCATCCCCCAGTCATACATATTTTGGGTTTTTGGAGGCGCAACAAGATGCATAACAGGGTAAAACACGTTAAAGGGATCCTATGTATACTGTGTAAAAAATATGTTCATCTTAATAATCAATATTAAAATATATATATATATACATCCTACTACGGTACATGTTAACATCAATAATTATACAAGATAGGCCCGCAAATTTCATGAAGTAACAACCATAAAAAATCATAAAAAATACATTCTGGCAAAAGGGGATATTCTTAATAGCTAGAGGCAAGTGAGGACTCTAAGATACCGAGATCAAAGTATCTGAGGGGTCATCCAAGACATCTGAGGTAGCGAAAATCACACACCAATACATGAAAAATGACATCCAGTGTAAACTATTTGGTCCCCAGGAAGGTGTACAATTCTTCATCTAAATTATGACCCCTGGGTTTCTTAGTCTCAAAGTCCAGTATAGATTTGGTCTCCAGTTGCCTCAGCAATAACTCCCGATTGCCACCTCTGGGTGATTTGGGCACTGTGCGGATCCCAAAGAAGGAAAAACCCTCCAATTTGCTGTCATGTTGGGACTGAAAAGGTAAAGCCATCGGATAATTAGAATCAATATTTCTATTGGCTCGAATATGCTGAAGTATTCTTAGTTTCAATTCACCTTTGGTACTGCCCACATACCACATGTTGCAAGGACAACTCATCACATAAACCACATGATCAGTATCGCAGGTGATTCTGGAAGCGATTTTGATGTTACTGCCCAAAATGGGATGGGTGTAATGAGTTTTGTTAACAGCATGAATACATGCTTTACATTTGGAGCATTTATAAAAACCACAAGGTTTGGTGTTAAACCAAGTATTAGTCATTGCATTGTCTATAGGTCTCATAAAACTGGGAACTAATGTGTCTTTAAATGAGGTAGACCGCCAAAAAGTGATGTTAATGCGGTCACCCAGAATAGCATTCAGGTGTTCATCAGATTTGAGAACATGCCAGTGACGCTGCATGGCTTGGCGAATGCTGTGCGATTTAGCTCCGAATGTTGAAATGAGACGTGTTTCATTAGTCTTAGTGGTGATATGTTCAGAATCGTCCTGCAACAATAGCTGGGAGCGGTCCATACTTCTCGCTTTTGAAAAAGCTCTCTCCAAAATGTTCTTAGGGTAACCCCGTTGTTTAAATCTATTGGCCATTAGGGCGCATTCGCAATCAAAGGTTTCAATCTTTGTACAATTTCTGCGTATGCGAATGAACTCCCCATAGGGGATACTCCATTTCAGGGCGGTCGGGTGGTTGCTCTTGGCATGTAATGGAATATTCAAACTGGTGGGCTAGCTGTATAGACTGGTGATCTATTCCCCCTGAGCCACAGTAACAAGAATATCCAAGTATGTAAAAGCAGTCTTGCTATGGCTCTCGGTGAACTGAACATTCAAGTCATTAATGTTAAGTATATTAACAAAATCCAACCAGTCAGCACTTGTGCCCTCCCAGATAATAAACAAGTCATCTACATATCTAAGCCAAAGGGCAATTTTGGATGTATAATGACTGTTTCTGGGATGCCAGACCACACATTTTTCCCACCACCCCATCAACACATTTGCATAGGGGGGAGCAAAAGTGGAGCCCATAGCAGTCCCCTGAAGTAGTGCCCATGTAGTTATGGTTAAATTGCTGTTTCCATAGGAAGAGCACTTTTTGGGCGGCTTATAACTTCGCTCCCCCTGGACGAATCCTCACCAAACCCTGCGAAATAAGTATATGGCCCACTCTGAATCTTCTTGCAAAGTTTGGTGAGGTTTGGTCTGGGGGGGCAAAGTTATAGGGGGGTCCCAAAACTTCTTTTTTTCCCATTATGTCTAATAACTTTTCTCATGCCTACAGCCCAAACTGCTGGATGGATTTACCCAAATTTGCGGCGGGAGCGGCGGCTTGGTCCCGAAAGCATGCTTTATTTTATTTGGTGTAAATCCGTCCAGTAGTTTTTTTAAAAATGACAAAAATGTAAGTGAAAAAAATTAGTGATATCGACACACTTCCCTGTTCGCTCTGCGGACAGGACGGGGATTGGGCAAGCGACTTGCGTGATGTCAGCGGACATCTGACGTACTTTCCTATTGGCTGCAGTGAAGCGTGCAGTGCGTCGTATTGTGAGAGACGCCCGCCATCTTTGTTTATCGTTTGCATCAGAGCACTGCATAGTAAGCTCTGTATCTCACTCTTGTTCCCCCCACCCCCTGCTCATGTCCTGTGTCTCCCTCCCACTCCCCCCACCCCCTGCTCAAGCCCCTTGTCTCTCTCTCTCGTTACGACCCACCCCCCGTTCATGCCTGTGTCTCTCTCCCATTCCCCCCACCCCCCGCTCATGCCCCGTGTATCTCTCCCGTTCCCCCACCTCCCGCTCATGGCCGTGTCTCTCTCCCGGTCCCCCCATCCCCCGCTCATGCCCCGTGTCTCTCTCCCGTTCCCCCGCCCCCCGCTCATGGCCCATGTCTCCCTCCCGTTCCCTCCTACCTGCCGCTCATGCTCCGTGTCTCCCTCCCGTTTCTCCCACCCCCTGCTCATGCCCCGTGTCTCCCCAGTTCCCCCCAACCCCCTGCTCATGCCCGTGACTCCCTCCCGTTCCCCCCACCCCCTGCTCATGCCCCGTGTCTCCCCTGTTCCCGCCACCCCCGCTCATGCCCCGTGTCTCCCGCTCCCCCCACCCTCCGCTCATGCCCCCTGTCTCCCTCTTTTTCCCCCACCCCGTGCTCATGCCCTGTGTCTCCCTCCCATTCCCCCCACCACCTGCTCATGCCCCGTGTCTCCCTCCTTTTCCCCCCACCCCCGCTCATACCCCATGTCTTCCCTGTTCCCCCCACTCATGCCCCGTGTCTCCCTCCGGTTCCCCCCACCACCCGCTCATGCCCTGTTTTTCCCCTGTTCCCCCCCACCCCCGCTCATGCCCCATGTCTACCGTCTACCTCGTGTATCCCCCCACCCCCCGCTCATGCCCCGTGTCTCCCTCCTGTACCCCCCACCCCCTGCTCATGCCGCATGTCTCCCTCGTGTTGCCCCCCACCCCCGCTAATGCCCTGTGTCTCCCTCCTGTTCCCCCACCCCCCGCTCATGCCCCGTGTCTTCCCTGTTCCCCATACCCCCCTCTCATGCCCCGTGTCTCCCCTGTTCCCCCCACCCCCTGCTCATGCCCCGTGTCTCCCTCCTTTTCCCCCCACCCCCCGCTCATGCCCCATGACCCCCTCCTTTACCCCCACCCGCCGCTCATGCCCCGTGTCTCCCTCCTTTTCCCCCACCCCTGCTCATGCCCCGTGTCTTCCTCCTGCTCCCCCCACCCCATGCTCATGCCCGTGTCTCCCTCATGTTACCCCCCACCCCCTGCTAATGCCTGTGTCTCCCTTGTATTACCCCCCACCGCTCATGCCCTGTGTCTCCCTCCTGTTCCCCCCACCCCCCGCTCATGCCCCGTGTCTCCCTCGTGTTACCCCCCACCCCCCGCTCATGCCCCATGTCTCCCTCATGTTCCCCCCACCCCCGCTCATGCCCCGTGTACCCCCCACCCCCCGCTCATGTCCCGTGTCTCTCTGCTGTTGCCCCCACCCCCCGCACATGCCGTGTCTCCCCACCACCCGCTCATGCCCCGTGTCTCCCTCATGTTACCCCCCACCCCCCCACGGGGCTCATGCCCCGTGTCTCTCTCTTGTTCCCCCCACCCCCCGCTCATGTCCCGTGTCTCCCTCCTGTACCCCCGCTCATGCCCTGTGTCTGCCCTGTTCCCCCCCACCCCCCGCTCATGCCCCGTGTGTCTCCCTCGTGTTACCCCCTACCCCCCGCTCATGCCCCGTGTCTCTCATGTGTTACCCCCCACCCCCTGCTCATGTCCCGTGTCTCCCTCCTGTTCCCCCCACCGCCCGCTCATGCCCCGTGTCTCCCTCGTGTTCCCCCCACCCCTCGCTCATGCCCTGTGTCTACCTCGTGTTGCCCCCCACCCCCGCTAATGCCCCGTGTCTCCCTCCTGTTCCCCCACCCCCGCTCATGCCCCGTGTCTCCCCTGTTCCCCCCACCCCCCGCTCATGCCCTGTGTCTCCTCTGTTCCCCCCACCCCCAGCTCATGCCCTGTGTCTCCCTCCTTTTCCCCCCACCCCCAGCTCATGCCCCGTGTCCCCCTTCTTTCCCCCCCACCTGCCGCTCATGCCCCGTGTCTCCCCTGTTACGCCCCACCCCCCGCTCATGCCCCGTGTCTCCCTCCTTTTCCCCCCCACCCCCCACCCCCGCTCATGCCCCGTGTCTTCCTCCTGCTCCCCCACCCCCTGCTCATGCCCGTGTCTCCCTCATGTTACCCCCCACCCCCTGCTCATGCCCGTGTCTCCCTTGTGTTACCCCCCACCGCTCATGCCCAGTGTCTCCCTCCTGTTCCCCCCGCTCATGCCCCCTGTCTCCCTCCTGTACCCCCCGCTCATGCCCTGTGTCTGCCCTGTTCCCCCATCCCTCGCTCATGCCCCGTGTTTCCCTCGTGTTACCCCCCACCCCCCGCTCATGCCCCGTGTCTCCCTTGTGTTACCCCCACCCCCCGCTCATGTCCCGTGTCTCCCTCGTGTTCCCCCACCCCCCGCTCATGCCCCGTGTCTACCTCATGTACCCCCCACCCCCTGCTCATGCCCCGTGTCTCCCTCATGTTACCCCTCACCCCCCGCTCATGCCCCGTGTCTCTCTCTTGTTCCCCCCACCCCCCGCTCATGCACCGTGTCTCCCTCCTGTACCCCCCGCTCATGCCCCGTGTCTCCCTCCTGTACCCCCCGCTCATGCCCTGTGTCTGCCCTGTTCCCCCCACCCCCCGCTCATGCCCCGTGTCTCCCTCGTGTTACCCCCCACCCCCCACTCATGCCCCGTGTCTCCCTTGTGTTACCCCCCGCTCATGTCCCATGTCTCCCTCCTGTTCCCCCCACCCCCGCTCATGCCCCGTGTCTCCCTCGTGTTACCCCCAACCCCCCTGCTCATGCCCCATGTCTCCCTCCTGTTCCCCCACTCCCCGCTCATGCCCCGTGTCTCCCTCGTGTTCCCCCCACCCCCCGCTCATGCCCTGTGTCTACCTTGTGTACCCCCACCCCCTCCGCTCATGCCCCGTGTCTCTCTCCTGTTGCCCCACACCCCCTGCTCATGCCCCGTGTCTCCCTCGTGTTCCCCCCACCCCCGCTCATGCCCCGTGTCTCCCTCGTGTTACCCCCCACCCCCCGCTCATGCCCCGTGTCTCTCTCCTGTACCCCCCTCCACCCGCTCATGCCCTGTGTCTCCCTCGTGTTCCCCCCACCCCCCGCTCATGCCCCGTGTCTGCCCTGTTCCCCCACCCCCGCTCATGCCCCGTGTCTCCCTCGTGTTACCCCCACCCCCGCTCATGCCCCGTGTCTCCCTTGTGTTACCTCCCACCCCCCGCTCATGCCCCGTGTCTCCCTCCTGTTCCCCCCAACCCCCGCTCATGCTCCGTGACTCCCTCGTGTTACCCCACCCCCCGCTCATGCCCCGTGTCTCCCTCCTGTTCCCCCCACCCCCCGCTCATGCTCTGTGTCTCCCTCGTGTTACCCCCCACCCCCCGCTCATGCCCCGTGTCTCCCTTGTGTTACCCCCACCCCCCGCTCATGTCCCGTTTCTCCCACCTGTTCCCCCCACCCCCCGCTCATGCCACGTGTCTCCCTCATGTTACCCCCCACCCCCTGCTCATGCCCCGTGTCTCCCTCGTGTTCGCCCCACCCCCCGCTCATGCCCCTTGTCTCCCTCGTGTTCCCCCACCCCCCGCTCATGCCCCGTGTCTACCTCGTGTACCCCCCACCCCCTGCTCATGCCCCGTGTCTCCCTCATGTTACCCCCCACCCCCCGCTCATGCCCCGTGTCTCTCTCTTGTTCCCCCCACCCCCCGCTCATGCACCGTGTCTCCCTCCTGTACCCCCCGCTCATGCCCCGTGTCTCCCTCCTGTACCCCCGCTCATGCCCTGTGTCTGCCCTGTTCCCCCCACCCCCCACTCATGCCCCGTGTCTCCCTCGTGTTACCCCCCACTCATGCCCCGTGTCTCCCTTGTGTTACCCCCCACCCCCCGCTCATGTCCCATGTCTCCCTCCTGTTCCCCCCACCCCCGCTCATGCCCCGTGTCTCCCTCGTGTTACCCCCCAACCCCCCTGCTCATGCCCCATGTCTCCCTCCTGTTCCCCCACTCCCCGCTCATGCCCCGTGTCTCCCTCATGTTCCCCCCACCCCCCGCTCATGCCCTGTGTCTACCTTGTGTACCCCCACTCCCTCCGCTCATGCCCCGTGTCTCTCTCCTGTTGCCCCACACCCCCTGCTCATGCCCCGTGTCTCCCTCGTGTTCCCCCCACCCCCGCTCATGCCCCGTGTCTCCCTCGTGTTACCCCCCACCCCCCGCTCATGCCCCGTGTCTCTCTCCTGTACCCCCCTCCACCCGCTCATGCCCTGTGTCTCCCTCGTGTTCCCCCCACCCCCCGCTCATGCCCCGTGTCTGCCCTGTTCCCCCACCCCCGCTCATGCCCCGTGTCTCCCTCGTGTTACCCCCACCCCCGCTCATGCCCCGTGTCTCCCTTGTGTTACCTCCCACCCCCCGCTCATGCCCCGTGTCTCCCTCCTGTTCCCCCCAACCCCCGCTCATGCTCCGTGACTCCCTCGTGTTACCCCACCCCCCGCTCATGCCCCGTGTCTCCCTCCTGTTCCCCCCACCCCCCGCTCATGCTCTGTGTCTCTCTCTTGTTCCCCCCAAGCCCGCTGTTCATGCCCCATGTCTCCCTCCTGTTCCCCCCACTCCCCGCTCATGCCCCGTGTCTCCCTCGTGTTCCCCCCACCCCCCGCTCATGCCCTTTGTCTACCTCGTGTACCCCCACCCCCTCCGCTCATGTCCGTGTCTCTCTCCTGTTGCCCCACACCCCCTGCTCATGCCCAGTGTCTCCCTCGTGTTCCCCCCACCCCCGCTCATGCCCCGTGTCTCCCTCCTGTTCCCCCCACCCCCGCTCATGCTCCGTGTCTCTCTCTTGTTCCCCCCACTCCCAGCTCATTCCCCGTGTCTCCCTCCTGTACCCCCCACGCCCCGCTCATGCCCCGTGTCTCCCTCCTGTTCCCCCACCCCCGCTCATGCCCCGTGTCTCCCTCGTGTTACCCCCACCCCCGCTCATGCCCCGTATCTCCCTCGTGTTACCCCCTACCCCTCACTCATGCCCCGTGTCTCCCTCCTATACCCCCACCCCCTGCTCATGCCACATGTCTCTCCACTGTTCCCCCCACGCCCCGCTCATGCCCTGTGTCTCCCCTGTACCCCCTCACCCCCCGCTCATGCCCCATGCCTCCTGCCTGTTCCCCCACCCCTGGTCATGCCCCGTGTCTCTTCCCTGTTCCCCCCACCCCCCGCTCATGCCCCGTGTCTCTTCCCTGTTCCTCCCCACCCCCCACTAATGCCCTGTGTCTCTCTCCTGTTCCCCCCACCCCCCGCTCATGCCCCGTGTCTCTTCCCTGTTCCCCCCCACCCCCCGCTCATGCCCCGTGTCTCTCTCCTGGTCCCCCCGCCAATGCCCTGTTGTGTTCTCTTTATACACCCCGCCTTCCCTTTCCATGGTGTCCATCTAGGTAAAAGATTTTCCTTCCTACACCGGGACGCCACAGGCGTTCCAATTTGGGAAGAAAAATCTTTTTTTTACCACCCCGGGTTCCCACTTTGAGAACCTAGGATGCTAGTGGTCTTCATCCATTGAAAAGGACGTTATGGTTACGTTGCACTAATAAAAACCTATGAAATTCAGTAAAATTAAAATGTGTTAAAGGGACGTTATGGTTAAGTTTCACTAATAAAAAAACTATGAATTTCAATGAAAAAACTTTGTTAAAGGAACGTTATGGTTGAGTTGCACTAATTAAAACCTATGAAATTCAATGAAAAAACTTTTTTAAAGGGACGTTATGGTAAAGTTGCACTAATAAAAACCAATGAAATTCAGTGAAAAAAATTTGTTAAAGGGACGTTATGGTTAAGTTGCGCTATTAAAAACCTATGAAATTCAGTGAAAAAACGTTGTTAAAGGGACGTTATGGTTCCAAGTAAAACCGAAAAACCCTTGAAATTCGCAAGTGTAAACTAAGCAACCATAACTCGCGCCTCCATCGTGCACTGCTAAGCCTAACACCCAGGACATCAAAGATGACATCACTCTGAATTGCAAAGTTTGTTGAGGTTTGGTCCAGGGGGGCAAAGCTATAAGAGGGGTCCCAAAACTTCTTTTTTTCCCATAGACTGAATGGGGAAAAAACTTTGCTCATGCCTACAGCCCAAACCGCTGGACGGATTTTCACCAAATGTGGACCAGGAGCAGGGGCTTGGTCCCAAAAGCATGCTTTTGTAAATTTGGTGAAAATCCGTCCAGTAGTTTTTTATAAAATGAGCAAAAAAATAGGTTAAAAAAAATTAGTGATATCTATGTTCGGTCTGCGGACACACTTCCCTGTTCACTCCGCGGAAAGTGTCCTGATTGGCCAACCGGCTTGCGTCATGTTAGCGGACATGCAACATGTTCGCTGATTGGACGGCGAAGTGCGTGAAGCGCGTCAGATTTTCGAGAACGCCCGACATCTTGAATTTTCGGACATCCGCGGACAGCGTGGTGAAACATGGTGGAGAAATGCTATTTAGTATAGTGTGTTGGTGTGTAAGACTGTTTGGGGAGGGTGGGGGAGTAAGAGATGGGTTAAATGTTGTATTTATTTAGGTGGTAGATCTCCTTGTTGTGTTCGATTTGTCCGCGGAAAACATGGATGTCCTGAAATGTTCTAAATAAATTAAATGGGGGTGTTCTGAGGACACTATGTCCGTACGTATGGTTCATAGGCAAGTTGAAACTGTTCTAGGAACACACGCGGTGTACTGATAAGTTTGAAAATAAATGAAATGGGTGTGTCCTGAGGACGGTATGACTGTCCGTACTGTTCGCAAACAAGTTGAAACTGTTCTAAGAACACATGAAGTGTCCTGGAATGTTTGTCAATAAACAAAATGGGAGTGTTCTGAGGACACTACATCTGTCCGTATTGTTCGCAAGCAAGCTGAAACTGTCCTAAGAACACTCGCGGTGCCCTGAAATGTTAGAACAAATAAACAAAATGGGAGAGTCCTGAGGACGCTGTCCGTATTGTTCGCTGGCAAGTTGAAATTGTTCTAATAGCACATGATGTGTCCTGGGATGTTCGTAAATAAACAAAATGGGGGTGTCCTGAGGACATTATGCCTGTCCGTTTTGTTCGCAGGCAAGTTGAAATTGTTCTAAGAAGACCTGCGGTGTCCTGAAATGTTCGTAAATAGACGAAATGAGGGTGTCCTGAGGAGGGTATGTCTGTCCGTTTCGTTCTCAGGCAAGTTGAAACTATTCTAAGAATTCATCATGTGTCGTGGGATGTTCGTCAATAAACAAAATGGGGATGTCCTGAGGACGGTGGATGTTCGTCAATAAACAAAATGGGGGTGTCCTGAGGACGGTATGAATGTTCGTACTGTTCGCAAGCAAGCTGAAACTGTTCTAAGAACACTCGCAGTGTCCTGAAATGTTCTTAAATAAAGGAAATAGGAGTGTCCTGAGGACGCTGTCCGTATTGTTCGCTGGCAAGTTGAAATTGTTCTAATAACACATGATGTGTCCTGGGATGTTCGTAAATAAACAAAATGGGGGTGTCCTGAGGATGGTATGCCTGTCCGTTTTGTTCGCAGGCAAGTTGAAACTGTTCTAAGAAGACCTGCGGTGTCCTGAAATGTTCATAAATGGACGAAATGGGGGTGTCCTGAGGACGCTGTCCGTATTGTTCGCTGGCAAGATGAAAGTGTTCTAAGAACACTCATCAAGTCCGCGGACATTAAAAGTGCCCATATGGCATAGTCAAAGTGTTTGACTCTATGGGTGTGATATGCTGCGGTGGTTGTGGCCAGGGCATAGATTCTTAGGAGCATGGCCCTATGGCCATGCACCCAAGACTCTATGCCCTGGCCACAACCACTGCAGCTTATTACACCCATAGTGGCTAATAACATTGGGATCCAAGAACAAATTTATAAGCAACACAGTTGTAAGCCACTATGGGTGTGATATGCTGTGGTGGTTGTGGGCAGGGCGTATAGTCTTGGGTGAATGGACAACACCAAATTCATAAGCACCAAAGTTATAAGTCACTATAGGTGTGATTTGCTGCGATGGTTGTACTTATTATAATATACTTACTGTTTGGTTTAGTAACTGAGGTACATGTATTTCTTGTTCATTTCTGTGATAAAAGAAAATATCATGTAAGTATTGGTATTTTGTTATGACTTATAACATTGAATAATCAACATTTTTTTTTCTGACCCTCATATTTAGTAGATAACAAACCAGTGTACTGTGCAATTTGCTGAGTTTCTGTGTTTGTTGCTAAAATAATTGGGTCTGTGGAAAAAAAAATCCATGTTGGATTAAAAAAAAAAAATGTGTTATGCTACAGTCTATTTGTTTGTTTTCAGTGTTCACTTGTTGTTTCTGGCTAATGCTCTATACATTGGCTTGTTGCAGATTTTTGGAGCAGTTAGATACCTGTTGACATATTCTAACAGTTTATAGTTTTTTAATAGAGTTTAGTTAAGGTTTAAGTACAGTTTAGTTAATAAATTTTGGTTTTAAGAAGATTAAATAAGTGTTTGTAAGATTTGCAGGTAATCTCTGCTTTAGAGTAATGGTACTATCATTACATTCGAACCATCCACATTTTTTTTAAATATATGCAGTATAGTGACCTGCATTGGTTGTGTCTCCTGTGTGGTAGATTATACCTATTGTTGTGAAGGTTTTCTTACCAAGTGATACTTGACCATGTGTGAATCCAGTCAGCTTGAAGTTGTTTTTGGTACCTTGTGGGGATGACAAATCCATGGATCGGTTTGGCGCTGGTTGGATATGTTAGTCCATAGTGTCCCAGTTTGTGCGAGTTGGTAAAATTAATGATCACGTCTTATTGTTTTGTCATTACAAGCGTTGTTTATTTCTTGGTTGGTTGGCACCAAAAAGAACATCATTGCATTAATGAATGACAATTTTTTGACATGGTGAAAAAACAACAACACAGCCGACGCGCGTTTCAACCTTAGTCTTTTTCAAGGCCAATTAAGTTTGAAGCTGACTTCTGAAAAAGTTGAGGGCTGATCCACCCAGGTAAGGGCGTCAGGGTGGCTGGTTAGCCAGACGGTGCCGAGTTCGGCCTGAGCTTCTAAGACGCGCTTCTCGAGAACCCCGTCTTAGAAGCTCAGGCCGAATTCGGCATGACATCAGATTTCAAATAATGTTGTGACACCATGGCATGCATTCATCTCTTACTTTGAACTCCATTTCCATGCACGAATGGAGTCACACGATGTGACCGCTATATGTGTATTCCTCTTTTGGACTGTTTTGCATGCCATCAACCAGTGTATGCAGGGGGGTCCAGTACCTTATGAGTGCCCATCCACTGTGTTAGTGCATGGCGGTTGTTTAGGTGATCTGGCCGATGTCCATGTGATTTCAAAGCTCTCATCATGGCACCATTGCTGTCAGCCTCATGATGACCTCACTTAGCACTACAAATGTTGTTATTCAATTTATTTGGGCCTCTGTGTCAGTGTAGTGGTGTATTGATGTTTATGTCCGTCATGTGACTCCTTTGTGCGCAGTTATGGGGGACTGGCATTTCAGTTGATGGTGTTTGGTGCCGTGTATTGGCTGAAGTCATTGCATGTAGGTGCATTTCGTTGAGGTGGATGCGGTCGGATTTGGTACAGTGCACATGCAGATGGTTGTGTCATGGTTGGGACACATCTTCATTCACATGGTAGGGCTGCTTACATCTGGCATTATGTGGTCAGGTGTCAGCTAAAGTCTGGGCTGCTTTAGGGTATGAGCTGGCTCCATTACCTCTGGTACTCGCAGCCAGGTGAAGTATGCATCTCCAGCCCCAGCATTGCTAGTCGTATTGGAATCATTGTGGAGTGTGACTGGGTGTGGGAAGGGGTGGGGTGTGCTCCTTTTGTACTTGGCCAGTCTGTATTGCCTCCACCTGTGCAGATTGTGTGCACCTGTGGCAGATGGGAACATTGCACATGGCCATTTACGGTTGGTCCGCGATGGCGGTATTAGCACCATGGCGGTAAGGTACTTTACGGCCTTCGCAAGGGCGTTAAGAGCATGTCCGCTTGACTCGTGATATTCCCCACTTTGCGCCATGCCGGTATTTATGGCATAAGAGGTCGCGTGCCCGTGCGCTTGGTGCTGTTAGCGGCACCTTTAACTACGGTGTCGCTAATTGCACTTTCTCGGGTCATAATCGGACTTAGCGGTAAACGATGCCGGTAATCCTTTACCGCATCGTTTGTCACTTACCGCCAGGGTCATAATGAGGGCCTATATGTGTTATTAGGATTGTTTGTTGCATTTCTATGAAGTACTAACATTTGCAAACACAATTGGTCTGTACTGTGTAAGTATATGTTGTCAACAATTGGTGGTAATTGAAATAGAATAGTCATTGCTACATTTGCGTAGCAACTTACACCAATTATATTTGAGAGTTTAAATGGACCAGGTAATTCTGTATCTGAGTGATTTTTTTTGAGTTTGTCTTCCTTCTTTGACGAAGTACCTGGTTTACTTTACCTAACTGGTTCTTTTTTGCTTGTGGTACTTGATGAATTATTAGTTTCTTTTACTCTCTTTGGAGGATTTGCAGTGATATCCTGTTGTACTTCTGTTTGATTTAGTTTTCTTTTACAACGTTTTACTTTTTGTAGAACAGGATATGTTTTTAAATGGGGGGTGTATAGTGAACGAAGTCTATTGCATCGTAAATGCAAGGAATATCAGCGTTTACTTTACTTGCATCAAAGTTGATTAGAAATAGACCGTCAAGTGTACGTAAGCGTGATAGTGCACCGTAGCTCATGCCTTCTTTAAAGACTGTGTTACCAATGTCTATTAATGCTTTGTCTAGGGTAAGACCTTGTGATTTATGAATGGTGACTGAGTATGCAAGAGTGAGAGAAAATTGTTCTCTGCGTACATACATGTCTTTGAAGAGAAGGAATCGAGCTGTTGAGCTTCCTATCCTTTTTACTTCTGAAAGTTTGTCAAAGAGAATATTGACAAACTGAATGTTGTTGTCACGTGGGTATGTTTGAAAGCCAACAACTATACCCAGTGCTCCATTAACTAGTCCTTGGTCCACATCAAGGTTACGTTTAAGCATTACTCTGCATTTTAAGGATAATTTTAATATTTGTTCCAACCCAGCTGTATTGGAGATTGTATTTTCTAAACTATTTAGTCTTCTTGTGGCTTGCTCACACATGGGTAGTGTCATACCATGTAGGTCTAGTTTGTCTGTGGCGCTAATATCCATTATTGTTGCATTTCTTTATTTAACATTGTTTCATTGAATTTGAAACAGCTTGCAAGAGTTGGCATTAAGGACATACAATTGACATTTTTGTGGGCTAATTGTTCCATAACATCTGTTTCACATACATTATCACCATAAAGTGCATGAATGAGCCGGGTTTTCAACATTGCTTGTGCTTCTTGAGATAGTATACCAACTCTAATACTTTTTAAGATGTTGGCATAAGTGAGATCTGCAGATTGCCGCATATTTTGTGCTAATTCTCTGCATTTGAAATGTTGCCAAAGGTTGACATTTCCAATGCTGCCAACAGTTTTACAGCAGAGTTTGTATCCTAATGTTTTAAAAATAGGCTCATCTTTCACTGGTGTCAATTGAAGAAGATCTCCGAAAACAATAATGTGTTTTCCTTCAAAGAGCTCTTTGTAGTTTGTTTTGAGTACTTCTTGTAGTCTGAGGTGAATCAAAGCCAACATTAGGTTGGAGACCATACTCACTTCATCTATTAGTAGCATTTTCATTTGTTTTAATACTCTGCGTAGTTCCATTGCAGCTTCTGTAGAAAGTTTGTGATAGTCTAATTTGTTTTGGTGTTCTACTGGCAGGAGTAGTAATCGGTGTAAAGTGACATCGCCTATGTTGCAGGCAGCTAAACCTGTGGGGGCAGTTACAACAGCTGACAGTTTGTTGTTTGTCAATTGTTACAACAGCTGACAGTTTGTTGTTTGTCAATTGTTGAAGGAAGTTACTGATGATTGTGATTAAGAATGTTTTGCCAGAACCAGCTTCACCACTGACGTACCTTAATTACCTTGTAATTTTGGCAGGTGCATTCTTTGTTTTTGTGTTGTACACCATGTGCAATTTCTTTTGTTACTTCTTGAAAAATGCTACGTTGTTCATTGTTTAGTTTTAATTGTAGTATAGTTAAGTCTTCTTTATCTTCATAGTGACACATGGTGTTTTCTACTTCTGTCATAGCTAATTCTGCCTCATTTGTTATTAGTGGCTCTCCCAGTGGTTCTTGGCTTCCTGTTGCAGAAGGTTGACTACTGTCAGGAGTGTCCTTATCTAGTTGGGCCTGGAGTTCTTCTTCTTGTTGCTGTTCATTGTGCAACATTGTTTTGTACTGTGTAAAGTTTACATCAGTTATAGTGCTTTCATTTGCTTTGAAAGCGTCTTCATATGAGTCATAGTTATCTAGTATTTCTTCTTCTTTTCTCCATGGTTTAAAGAGTTGTAGCAGGTACATGTAATATAGTTCTTTATGTTGAAGAGTCTTTAATGACAATTTGATATGATTCATTAAATTTCGTTTGGTGAGTTTTACTAAGCTGCCTTCACAATTTGTCACTCTGTATTTACATTGTTTTTCATTGGGTTTTATATTATTTTTGTATGTGAAGTTTTGGGCTTTGTGGTATAGACACATGGGGGTCATTACGACCCTGGCGCTAATGGGTTAACGGCGCTGTAAAAGGCTGCAGTGCCATTAACCCCTTAGCGCCTAATTACGAGGTCCCTTTGCGGGACCCGACCTGAACGGCTGGTCTGGACCAGCCGTTAAAGTAGGGACCCACAAAGGGACCTTCGAGGTAATTACAGTACCGCAATTTGCGGTACCGTAATTACCGCCTTCCCCAGTCCCATTGAGCTCTATGGGGCAGAAATGTGAATGGGGAAGGGCCAATGTTCAATGGGGAATTACTGCCCGCCAACCTTGGAATGTGGTGGTAATTCCCCATTGAACATTGGCAGACTCGTTACAACACCGGCAGCAACCATGGTGCTAATAGCGCCATGGGTTACCGCCAGTGTTGTAATGAGGGCCATGGTTTCCAAAGTGTTACTTCTGTTTGGGTAGTATGTGTCCAGCAAATTGTTTTTTAAAATGTCTTGGCTGTTGGGATGATGTTTGGCTATTGTTTCTATATCTTTGTATGATTTTAGAACTCTTTTTCTAGATTTAGCAGGACCAAGACTTAGCCATACTATATTTTCAGATTTTCCATACAGAGCAGTACCAGTTAAACGATATGCTACTTCATAGGAGCCACATTCTCTATGGGAGAGCATTTTTATGCCCAAGCTGTATAGTTTTGTCTGATGACAGGTCATTCCAGAGGTCTTGGAGCTCTGTTTTTTCTGCTTTTGTTAAGTATGCTGTAACATATCGTGCAACTACAGTGGAATAGTCTGCAATGTACTGCACATCTATGTTTGCGTTCCATAAGTGGGCAATGATTGCATTGTAATCATTAATATATTTTTCTTGTTCTGTTCTTTTTATGTAATATGTATTTTTAGGTGATTTACCTTTAACACTATGTCTAACTGAAGACATGAAGTCGTTCACTTGACCTGTTTTTGTAACTGGTCTAGGGAAACCAAAGCGGCATTTGGTGTAGTATGTCCCTTTGTTTTTGTATTTGCGACAACAATATTTGCCACATTTGTGTCTTTGAAATTGTAAAATTTGTGCATGAAGATCACTATTTGTTGCTTCTAATGGAATTTCACAAGTGATATATTTTTCAATAAACTGTCTTGACCGATATTAGGAGCATCTTTAATCCATAAAAGCATGTGGATATGTTGTGCTCCTCTGGTTTGGTATTCTTTTCTCCAAAAGAAGTGTTGCACTTCTCCGATGGGAGGAGTAGTTTTATTACAAATAAAGTGTAGCATAGCAATGAAGCGATGGTGAAAATATCTTGAAACATTAACATGATCTAGAGAACAAAGTTCTCCAGGTGTTAGTATATCTATGTTTATTTTGTTTTTGTTTGATATGCGTAGAAAATCATGTAAATCTTCCCATGCATATTCTACACAACTTAATGTAACAAACCAAGTAGGTGGGCCAAGGTTTCTTATCATACAACGTACATCTCCATGACGTCGAAACCAGTACTCTTTAGTAGCACGCATATTTGCTAATAGATTTGTAATATTTGATTGTAAAACCTCATCTTTTTGTTGCACTTTTTGTAATAATTGTGTAGCTGACATATTTTGAAAGTGGGATCCTGATTTAAATGTGTGTGCAACTCCGTAACATAAAGTTGCTAGTTCACTTTCAAAGAGTAGGTGGAATATGTATTCCACATTTTGTCTAAATCTGGGATCTTCAGAATACATCCATAATGAGCGGTATTCTGATGCTGTTCTTTGAATAGGTCTATCATCGTACCTTCCTCCTTTGCCAGTATGAAAGAGTAGAGGAAAAGCACGTGCTTCTATACTTTTTTCCCATATGCTGATTGGTGATCCTTTTGTTTGACGCATTTGGTACGTTTCTAGTGCATCTTCTTCAGTGTCATTAGAGTGCAATGGGTGAATTGTATAATGGTCTAAAGCATTGGATATTGTAGCAGGATCTAGGAGCTCAAATTGACCAGCTTCTTGTGTCTCTTGAATTATTTCAGTGGTATCCTTCTAGTTTTCTTCAATATTAATTTCTTTGTAGTATTCATTATTGTCTTTTAGATATTGCAAGGCTTGTCTAACTTTATGTAAATCTACTAGTTGTTGCCAAATTGTTTTGTCTTTTGTAGGTAAAACATTTACTAAGATAATTAAAGATTGATCCATTGGATGTTGCACCCCTAGAGTGTGCAACATTTTGTTTTAGATCTAATGGTAAATACACTACTTTTCCCCGAATACCTTTCACTAATTTAGAGGGAGGTAATTTTGCTGTTTTTGGTTGAAGGCCTATTATTGCCTGAAAGGGGTGCACTGTTTGAATTATGATGCTCTCATATAAATTGAGTTGTTGTAGGGGTTTGGTAGTGGAAATAATTCCAAATTATTTGTGATAGCACGTGAAGGAGTTTGGTTGTTGTCAAGTTTTGTAGTGCGGTAACTGCAAAGTATTAAGGGGTCAGTTATTTCGTATTTGTTTTCTGCTATAAAGTAGAGAGCTAATTCAAACCATTTAGAATCTTCACTGTCTTCTATTTTGTATGTTAGGTCTACAGTTTTTGTGTTACTTTTATAAAAAGTTCTACGGCAACATACACACACATGGTTTGGTACTTCAGCAGATGTACTTTTAAATTTTAGTATTTCTTTTTTGTATGTGTGTAGTAGAAGGTTGCCATGCTTAGAATTGTTCCTAATTTGCTTTAAAGCTATTTCATTCTGTAAGTGGCTTTCACTTCCAAAATATTTTTTCTGGATATAGTCGATTTCTTCAAGTAGGTCTTTTGCTGTACCATGTAGAAGAATGTTATTTAAATTGGCTAGTGCTAAAGCAGGACTTTTAGCATAGTACAGTTTATAGACTAGATTTCTAATAGTTCAATGATGTGTTGATATCATTTTGATATAATGGAAGGTGGTTTTCCAAGTAGGTCCTGAAATGCAGGCCAATCAATGTCCTTGTAGTCCTGTGTACTTGCGCACTGGACAGGTATCCATATTTTGCAGTAGTTAATTTTGATTTTGTCTTTGCCTTTCACATATTGATTGAGGAATTGGCGTAAAGACTTGAAAGATTTTTTGGGAATGTTACACATTGACGTGCATGGCCATTTGTATACTAGACGTTCTGATTCAGTTGAACGGAGAGGTAATTCTGAGTTTTCTGGGGATATTTTTGTAAGCAGTATTTCTTGTTCCATTATGGTATTATTAACTTTTTCATAACCTCATCCACTGCTATGTATTGCAATTGTATTTGTTTGCTTTTGTTTGTATGCTTCTTCATTAAAGTATGGTTCTGTGCTCTTGGAGTGACTCCACTCACCTCCACAGATACTTAAGAAGTTATTTCTGTTGACATTTCGTTTATTGAGAAGTCTTTTTTGTAATTTAGTCATTAGTTTTGTTAGTGGTTTCATTTTGCTTAACACTAAAATAAATAACTTTCTTTTGAGAAGGATTGCACTTTCTATCAACGCTTCTAAGATTAATTTCCTACGATAGGTTATAAGAGTTGAGCCTGATTTCTCTCCTGTTTTTATAAGATTTTGAAGGACTCTGTGACGGAACATTTTTGCTAAAATACTTATTTTGGTATGCTTACTTTACACTATATCAAGATTTATAGGAGCAGTTTTATCTGTAGTGGTAGCTCATTTTTTGTTAATTGTTTTGTGGTTCGTTTTACATTTTGATAGAGGATGTAAAGTTTCTGTACTTGAAGCTTGTTTTGTTTCGCTAAATGACTGTATTAGCTGTTTTGTTTTAACTTTTTTTTACAAATTCTGCTAGAGATGGATGCTTGTTTTGGACACTTCTATTTTCATTTGCTCTGCTTCTCCGTTGCTTTCTACGGACTTGATTTTTGGTAGGCATCCTTTAGGATCTGTTGAAAAAAATAAAGACGGTATGGGTTGGGGTGTTGTTAATGTATGTGTGCTGTGTGCATGAGTGTCTGAGTAAGATGATAAAGATGTATGTAATGGTGTGTGATTTTGCATTGGGCAACTACAACTAGTTGGGATGGGTATTCTTGAATTTATGTGCTACTAAACTGGGGTTCAGATGACAGTAGAAAGTAAGCTAGTGGTGTGGGGAAGTACAAATAGTAAATCTAATGGCATACAATTAAAAAAATGTTTGTTCTATAATATCAAAATTATAGGGGCTGAGTTGGGTCATTTGTGTGTCGAAAGATAGGAAATTGTGCGCCATTCTGCCTGTAATTCTCTGTTTAAGAAATGGGGATTTGTAGACAGAATGGTGCACAATCTCTATTTTTAGGCACATAAATAGCATGAATTAACCTTACAGTGTGTTTGAATAATAGTACAAATAATATGGTGGTATTCAACTTACTTTTTTTCTGAAATGAGCAGGTTTCTTCTTAGTTGTTCTTTGTACTTCAAATTTGGCTGCTTCTTTTCAGGAGAATGGTCTTCACTGCAATTGTAAAGGAAACAAATTAGTAATTTTGTTTGTATATATCACTGTTTTTAATTTAGACATTGATTTTGTTAATTGACATTGACCCTCAGAGCCTTCCTCAAAACCATGAAAACTATCTTATTCACATAAGATGCGTTGCACCAGTTGAATACATATCATATGTTCTTGATGCATAAACTGTATTGTAATGACTAACTGTACCAACCAAAATATCATTTCTATGCCTTGTGGAATTCATAATGTACCACTGAATACCACTATTTCTGTAACTAAGCTCTTGTAAGTAACAGCACCTCAATGCCATGGGCTGCTTGTGCACTATATAAATATAAGTAAATAAATAAATAAATTAATACATTTTTATGTTTTTGTACAAGTATTGTTGTTTGATATTTGAACATACTGTGTGCATGCAATTTTGTTTGAGTGTGTTAACTCTTCATATAGTACTTTAAATATGTTAGTTCAACATGCTTTGAAAATGTGTGTGTAAAAAGAAATTAAATAGCAGATAGGTTTGGAAGTGACAGTCGATTTTAGGAGATGGAAAAAATGACAGTAAATTCATTTATAGATTATACAAGCTAAAAGTCAGCTAATCTGTTTATATGAATCTATAAGAATTGTACATGTACTATACAGAAAATGTGCACACCTGTAGTTTGTGTTCATGCATATGGATATGCATGCAGCTGCAAGTAGAAATCTTGGAGACTTGTACAGTATTTCCTGTAGAAGGTGCTTTCCAATGATATGAGACTTGTACTCAGAGAGATTAACAGTACATTTGAAGTGCTGATCTATGATGATGCAGTTAGATGTAGAGGTCTTGGATGTGATTGGTGGATGGTCATGTGACTTCTTAGCTATATCCAATGAGAGAATGGCACAGAAAGTGAAATGGAAATGGAAGAAGGACTGTCCATTTTATGATATGTCTGCGGACATGGCGCTAGTCCGCGGACATTGAGTGTTACATCCAGGGATTTTGGGTTGGGGAGCCATGCAAATGAGAATGAGCAGAGAAAGGGATTGGTCAGGAAGGTTTAGTGGGTGTGTTGTGCCAGGAGAGAGTTTCTCAGATACTCTTTTTGCTGAGAGAAGAACAGATAGCTATGGCTGTGTGTTTCAGAAAACAGATTGTTTGGATTTTGGGAGACTCATGGATACATTGGTTGAAGGTGCATGCAGAAAGTGGTGGAGTAGCTGTAGATCTTGGTTTCCCACATGTGGAAGTGCACTGGCATGGAGTACATGGAATTAAGTGGTTGGACATTCTACTTCGCTGTGCTACTTTGGAGACAGAGCAACATCCAGACATAATTGTAATTAATTGTGGAGGGAACAGTTTAGGACATGTGTCTGGAATTTCTTTGCAATTTGCAATGAAAGAAGGACTTGGGAAGGTCATGGACATGTTTCCAAATTCTCAAGTAATTCTTTCACGGATTGCGCAGAGACAAATGTGGCTTCGTTCTTCTTCATTTGGTCCACAAATGGAGAAAGCAAGGCGCAATGTCAATAAGGCTGTTTGTGCCTTTCTAAGAGATTTTGGCATGTCCTCTTTTCACAATGAAAATATTATGTTCCGTAGTACATACATTTTTCACAGAGATGGGGTCCATCTTACTTATGGTGGCAATCAGAATTTTTCTGAGAAATGTACAAAATGCATTGCGACCTTTTTTGGAATTACAGCATCCATTTTGTAGTAGGTGTTGAGCATTTCAAATTTTTCAAACTCAAACAAACACCACCAAAAGGCTCTTTTCAGAGCCACCACTTTCTCCCAGATAAAACTGCAAACGTTATGATAGGGCAGCACTCCAAAATTTTAGATGTTCGCGCACTGTCTGTGGACTTCTAAAAATACACAGGGCCCTGCTTCATTTATTTTCACTTCTATTTTTTAACAGTGAAAGGCGGCTCTGAAAAGAGCCTTTTTTTTATTTTTGTTGTTTTATATATTTTTTGTTTTTTTATACACGACACACTAGGAGAGGAGGGGAAAGGAGGGTAAGGGGGGCACCAACCACGGGGATAAGAAAGGGCGGGTGGAGAGAGGAATTTGTAGAATGGGTTTTACTTGGGTAGTGAGTAGATCTTCTTGTGCTCTGAGACGATAGCCTCAAAAGCACTACGAAGTCTCTCCCCCCTGCACAGTACTGAGTAGCAGTACATACACACAACTGTGACCCTCGAAAGGTAAGGGGCCTGTGAGGCAGCTTGAGGAATACGCTATCCCACAGGAGTGTTCCTTGTGGTGACAGGATCGGAAACAGAGGAGGAAGTAGAGGAAGTCAACCTACTACGCTCCTCGCGAGGTACAACCTTGCGAATGGCCCCAGTGTGGAATGACCTTAGGTGTCGCTTCATGGTAGTTGTCCCAAAGCTGTATGAACCAGACCTCCCGCGACTGAGTACCATTTTGCACTTGTTGCAGGTGACTTGGTTCCCACGCGCCTTAGGACCATTACCACGAATGGTAAATAACCGCCACACCCAAGACTCACGCCGAGTGCTGGTAGTAGGGACTTCCACTACCTCATTCTCGTCATCCTCTTCATCCTCCTGTGCATCCTCACTCCTGTTCCCCTCTTCAGGACCTTGGGGAGGTGGTGGTGGTGGAGGGGTTGGGGGTGGTGCTGATGCAGATGCAGCACCAGGTGGCATGAGTGGAGCCATGGTTTAAGATGAAAATCTGCAAAGTTGGCAGCAAAATTCGCTGTGTTCTGTGTTTGGTACACACTTGTTATATGGTTAATTGGATTGTGGTGGTTGTGGCCAGTGGACAGATTATGGGCACATGGCCCCCAGAATCTGTCCACTGGCCACAACCACCACAGTAGTAATATGTGTATATTAATTATAGGTAATGTAGTAGGAGTATGGCCAGAAGCAGCACAGTAGTAATATGTGTATAGTAAATAAAAGTAATGTATTGGGAGTATAAAGTGTTTGTAATATGATGGAATAATATAATTGAACTGTATATGGTATTTATGATAGTAGTACAATTGAGGATAGTGCTTATAGAATACCTATTTGATTATGCTTGGTATGGTTTCTTAGTTCCATAGCATTATGAAGCTGGAATCTCTGCTTCATTTTCTGTGGAAAAAACAGTTTAATTTGTAAAGCAGGTAGTTTAAAAGCTTTCATTGTTTTCATTTTACATATACATTTACTTTTTTAGACCTCATAAACAGTACATCATAATACTATGTTTGGTACAACATTAGTACAACATTAGTGTATGACACACTGCTGTTGTACTGGCATTAAATAACCATTGGGTCATTTGGAAAAAATCCATACTGGATTAAAAAAACCTGTTTAGGTGAGTGTAAGCGTGATAGTATGTTTGAAGTATTGTGTTGATCAAGGGAATGCGTAAAATAGTTAGCTACCTGTTGGCGTATTCTAACTACATTAGAGTTTAGAACATGTTTTGTTGTATAAGAATTGTGATGGAGTATTTGAAGTGTTTTGCAATGGAGGGTATTTTTTAAGTAGTTAGATACCAGTTGGCATATTCTAACTATATTGACTATTAAAAGTACTATTGTAGTATTATGGATGTAGTTAGATACTTCTTGGTGTATTCTAACTGTTAATTGTGGTACAGTTTAGTGACAAAATGTGGGTTCAAGGAATATTAAGTAGGCATTTGTTAGATTTGCTGGTAACCTATGGTTTGGAGTAATGGAGGTGACGTTACATTCAAACCAACCACTTCTTCTTTTGATATATGCAGTATAGTGTCCTGAAGTGTTTGTGGCACCAGTGAAGGTTTTCTTTCCAAGAGATACTTGGCTGTGTATGAAGCTTGTATGTTTATAGTTATTTTTAGCACCATCTGAATTGTACCTTAGATACGTTAGTAAGACATATTGGCTGTGTGAGTTCCTTTGTACGGTGGAATGATTGTCTGAATTTAAAAAGGGCATAATATGCCATGATTTGCATTCTGCAGAAGTTGGTGAAATGCAATGGATTCAGGATTTGGTATGGATACATATACAAATTGTTCATCAGGGATATGTTCTTGTGATACATGGTTGCAGAGAGTGCATATATTTTTCCATGTGTATGAAATCATGAAGATTTCATTCATAGGGATGTTTTTGGTTTACAGTACTTGTAGTGAGTACATTAGGAATTCTTGTGGATCTTCTTGTGTGTTTATGGTAAATGTTACCATTCCCACACAGTAGTCCAATTCTTGCCTTATACCTGAGACACTGTAAGTGTTGTCAGGATTATTTGTGGCATTTCTACGAAGGAGAGCATTTGCCAACACAACTGATCTGAGCCATTTAAGTAAATGTTGTGAGTTGTGGCAATTGAAAAAGAAGATTAATTGTTACGTTAGCAAAACAATTTACTCCAGCTCTGTTGCTGAATTTAAATGGACCAGAGAGTTCTGTTTGTGGATCATTTGATGTGCCTGCAGATTATTCTGGAGAAGAGACATTTGTATCTTTGTTTTGTGATGCAGAAGGAGTTGGTCATTGTTTCTTTAGCTGTATTTTTGGGAGATCTCTTTTTAAAGGTGTACCTTTTTGAGGTACAGGGTACATATCTAGATGGCGATTGTATAGTTCATGTAGCCTGTTGTGTTCCAGGATGCAAGGAATGTCAGCGTTGACTTTCTTTGCATCAAAGTTAATGAGGAATAGACCACTGAGTGTACGCAGACATGAAAGTGCTACGTAACTCATACTTTCTTTAGAGACTGTGCTGCCAATGTCAATCAATGCTCGATCTAGGGTTAGACCTTGTGGTTTGTGAATAGTGACAGCATATGCAAGAGACAGAGAAAATTGTTCTCTGTATACATAAATGTCTTTGAAAAGAAGGAAACGTGCTATTGGGCGGGCCAGTTTGTTTAACTTCTGCAAGTTTGTCAAAGTGGATGTTGACAAACTGAATGTAGTTATCATGTAAATATGTTTGGGAGGCAACAACTGTACCAATTGCTCCATTGACTAAACCTTGTTCTACGTCAAGGTTACGTTTTAGAATTACTCTGCGGTTTAGACACAAGGTCAATATTCCAATCCAGCTGTGTTGGAGATACATTTTTCTAAGTTATTTAGTTGTGCTGTTGGTTCTTGACACATTGGAAGTGTCATGCTGTACAGTGGAGCTGATATGCAGTATGGGTTGCATTTCTTTTTTCAACATTGTCTCGTTGGATTGACTACAGTTGAAGGGTTGGCATTAAGGACATGCATTTTAGATTTTGTTGAGTTAATTGTTCCATGACATCTGGAGCATATGTGTTTCATTCATATTGCTCATGGGTTAGTCTACTATTTAAGATGGATTTTGCATCTTTAGTAAGCAGACCAGTGCTAATGCTTTTAACAATGTTAACATTGGTGAGGTCTGCAGACTGACGCTTGTTTTGAGTTGGTTCTTTGTAGTGCAAATGTTGCCAGAGATTTACATTTCAAATGCTGCTGAGCGTATTGGGCCATTGTTTGTGTCCTAATGTATTGAAAATAGGTTGACCTTTTACTGGTGTTAGCTGTAGCAGGTCTCCGAAAACAATAACATGATTTTGTTCAAACAGTTCTTTGTAATTGGTTTTTAGGACTTCTTGCATTCTGAGATGAATTAAAGCCAACATGAGGTTGCAATCCATGCTTACTTCATCTATCAGGAGCACTTTCATTTGTTTCAGAATTCTGCCTACTTCAGTAGCATATTCTGCTGATTATTTGTAGTATTCTAATTTGTTTTGGTGTTCGACTGGGAGTAGCAGTAGTCGGTGTAAAGTTACACCTACTATGTTTTAGGCAGATAAACCTGTGGGGGCTGTTACTACAGCCGAAATGTTGTTGTTTGTTAAGTTTTGTAGAAATTAGCTGATTATTTTAATTAAGAATTTTTTTCAGAGCCAGCTTCACCACTTACATAAAGGAGCAGAAGTTTATCATTTGTACAGCTACAGGTTTTAATTTCATGTTTAAAGCCAAGTTCAATTTCTTGAGGGACTTCTAGATAAATGGTGAGTTGTTAATCATTTAGCTGTGATTCGAGCAGTGGCAAGTTTTCCTCAGATTGCTTATATTGATATGTGGTATTTTCTGCCTCAGTAATGGCTATTTCTGCTTCATTTAGGATGAGTGGTACTCCAAGTGGTTCTTGTCTTCCTGTAAGGAATGTTGACTGCCTTCAGGAGTGTCTTTATAAAGTTGAGCTTCAATATTCTTCCACTTGTTGGTGTTCATTGTCCAACATTTCTTTGTATTTTTTGAAATTGCCATTTTTACACTGTTTTCATTTGCTTTGAATGCAGCTTCAAATGAGTCATAGTCACCTAATAATACTTTTTTCTTTTCTCCAAGGTTTAAAAAGTTGGAGTAGGGCCATGTAATACAGTTCTCTATGTTGTGGAGATTTAGATGATAACTTTATATATGATTAATTGGACTGGGTATCATGAGTTTCACTAGGCTTCCTTCACAAGATGAGACTGAATATTTGCCAGTTGTCTCATTTGGTGTGACATTGTTTTTGTAGGTGTAGTTTTGGGCAATGTCGTACAGACACATATTTTCCACAGCAGTACTTCTGTCTGGGTAGTATGTGTCAATTAAATTGTTTTCTAAAATGTCCTGGCTGTCTGGATCATACGTGGCTATGGTTTCTATCTCTTGGTAGGATTGTAGTACTCTTTTTTGGGATGAAGCTGGCCCAAGGTTCAGTCAGACAATGGGCCTCATCACGAGTTTGGCAGTACCGCCGGCGGTATTAGCCCTACCACCAAACCCCCCGGCGCTTTTAGCGCCGGATCACGGGTTTGGCGCTAATGGAATTCCCCATTCCCTACTGAGCCCATTCGGGAATGACCCATTCCCCATTGGGCTCAATGGGGAATTTTCACGCTCTTACCGCCGGCGGATTTCCCGCCGGCGGTAATAGTGCGAATTTTCAGCAGATTTCCCCCCAGTTCAGAGCTGGGGAGAAATCCGCTGAAGCCCTGATTTGGCGGACCCTTAAACCTGGTGGTAATAGCACGACCGCCAGATTTAAGGGTTACCGCCAAACTCGTGATGAGGCCTAATGTGTTCAGATTCATCATATAAGGCTGTACCTGTTAAAGGTCTGCCGCTTCGTAGCACCTGCATTTCCTACGGGGGAACATGTTTATACGGGAGCTGTACAGTTTTTGTGATAGTGTTTTGTCAGATGATATGTCATCCCAGAAGTCTTTTTGCTCTCTTTTCTCATTTTTGGTGAGATAGGCTGTGACATATCTTACAACTGCAGTGGAATTGTCTGCAATGTTTTGTGTGTCTATGTTTGTATTCCACAAGAGGGAAATGATTGCATTGTAATCATTTATGTACTTGGATGCGTCGTCTTTTACACCATGTCTAACAGAAGACACCAAGCTATTTACTTGTCCTTTTGTGCAAAGTGGTCTGGGGAAGCCAAAGCGACATTTTATATAGTATTTGCCTTTGTTTTTATATCTACGTCGGCAGTATATGCGATACTTATGTTTTTGGAAGCGTAAAATTTGTCTGTGTAGGTAACTATTCATGGTTTCTAAAGGGATTTCGAAGGTAATGTATTTTTCAATAAACTGTAAGACAGTAGCATCACTGTCATGGCCAAATTTAGGAGTATCTTTTATCCACAAAAATGTGTGGATGTATGGTGCTCCACTGGATTGATATTCTTTTCTCCAAAAGAAGTGTTGCACTTCTCTGAGTGGAGGGGTAGTTTTATTGCAGCTAAAGTGCAGCATGGCAATGAAGCAATGGTGAAAATATCTCGATACATTGACAGGGTCAAGAGTACAGAATTCTCCTGGTGTTTTTATATATATTCCGTCTTTATTTTGGTTTGCAGTGAGCAAGAAGTCGTGCAAGTCATCTCATGCATATTCTGCACAATTTAAATTAACAAATCATGTGGGTGGTCCTAAGTTCCTTAGCTTGCAACGCACCTCAGCGTGATGTCGGAACCAGCATTCCTTTGTACCACGCATGTTTGTCAAGAAATGTGTGATACTTGACTGCAAAAGGCCATCTTTGTCTTTTATCTTTTGAAACAGTTGGATAGCGAACATGTTTAAAAAGTTAGAGCTTGTTTTTAATGTGTGTGCAACTCCATAACATAGTCTTGCTAGTTCACTTTCGAAGAGGAGGTGGAAAATATATTTGACATTTTGTCTGAATCTGCGTTCTTCAGAATACATTCTTAAAGAGCGATATTCTGATACACTTTTTTATCATATGCTGATGGGGGATCCTTTGGCTTGAAGCATTTCATATGTTTCTAATGCATCGCCAATGGTGTCTTTGGAGTGTAGTGAGTGAATTGCAACTTGGTCTAAAATGTTGTTTGCCGTAACAGGATCTACACTGTGAGAAACCTGAAGGTGTCTCACTTACTATTCCCCGGGAATTTGTCATCCTGCTGGCGAGGATACGGCCATTGCTATTGGATCCAGTTCCTGGGGGTGGACCAGTGCGGGAGGATCACCTGGTTGAGGGATCTTTGGGAAGTGGAAGTGGGACACCAAAGGGTGAAACGCAGTATCCTCTTACTTGTGACACCTTTTGCCCATCTTGTCCAGTAGAATACTTAGAAACTCTACCCCCCCCTTTTCCACCACAAACACTTTCTCACTCCATGAGCAACAACAGACTAATATCAGAGCCGTTTACCTGACAAGTCCCAACAAAAGCGTTAAGCAGAGTCGGGCAATTGCTGACAACTACACACACCTGACTGCCCTTTCCCTTCCCGACTGTGATAAAAGGCAGAGCACAAGAGCACACTCTGAGCAAGGAAACAGCTATCCCAGGATGGCAGTTAAAACAGAGGAGAAAAGCAGCGAGACCTGAAAGGACATCAAGGAGGGAGTTGCCATTGCCCTTTTCAACTCAGACCCGCAAAGCCTCAGACAAAAGACACATAAGACCGGGAATCACAGCTGGTGAATGGTGTGAAGGATGTCAGCAGTACATGAACCCTCCCGCACTGATAGACAGGGTGGGGAGATGCAGTTGCCATCATGGTACCGTCCTTGACTCCAGCAATAAAAGAAACAGCAAGAGTTCAGCACTGCCAGTGGGCCAGACTCTGTTAGACTCAAAGGTGCAGTGGCAACATTAAGAAGATTGAGAGACAGAGGTCTTTTGTGAGCAAACTTGGTACCAGAGATAGAGTGGTCCGGCACCACATGGGCGCTTGTTCGGAGGTCTCTGTCTGGTACCCCTCTCCTGAACAAAGAGATGGTATTGAACTAAAAGGATATAGAAAACTACAAGAACCAAGAGGGCATGGAGAAGGCCGGCATGAGGTGTCAAGGTGGTCATTGAAGGGTCAAGCCAAACCCCTTGTACAATTGAAAATCTTTGACATGTTGTAGAAATTGTGAAATTGGCATTTGCGCCCAGCTGAGAGGAATGCTGTGCAAACTGGTTATTGTGAACATAACACGCCCTTACCATAGGCTAACAAAGGCACCCAGCAAGATGTGATCGCCCTTCGGAAGTCTTTGTTTAAAGTTGGCGAGTGCTGTGGAAGGTCTGGGCCTAGATGAGAGGGACCTAACTAAAAGGTGGTTGTTTAAAAAGACATTGAGAGTTTTGAATATTACAAATAAGGAACTTGATTGAAAGGCGATAGTGAACCCGACTGAGGAACATCAAGAGAAAAGTGTGAATATGCTAAGTGAACAACCTTGTGATGACAAATATGAACCCGACTGAGGGATGTCCACAGTGAATGGTTGGTCTGAGCCCGATTGAGTGAGACTAACCACTGAGAGGAGGATCGGAGCCCGGCTGAGCGGGATCCAGAGGAGAGAAGTACTCACCCTACATGAAGGTTGTTCTGGCATATCAGGCCCTCTGAAGCAAGAGACTTTGCATTAAAGAGACGTTGGCACAGTTGGCCCTGATATAGAGAAAAGAAACTGTGAGCTTGTGCCAGCGAATCCCAGCAGTGTGCTGTGCTCAAGAGTCCTGCCTTGTCCCGTGCTAGAAACGTGGGGAAGGGAAACCCCGGCCATAACCTCCTGACTTATCATTTTGTGAACACGTCTTTCTTTTCTTGTGAAACATTATCCCACAATATTCTGGTAGCATAGTGGTAAGGATCAGCAATAGATTTCTTAGTATAGGCCCTTTTATTTCTTATACTTCAATAGCACTGTATCATTATTATTATTTGATGGTCGCAGCTTGCTCCGATCTTAGATTTAGGTTTAGAGTAGGTGTCTATCTCACCCACTTTACAGTTTAATTTACACCTTTGAACTGTGATCACTTGTGTCTGTCTTGCTTTGAAACCATGCCTTTCTTACAATATGTTCAAATTGGCCAGTTGCTGGTGAGTCTTGAATTATTTGGGTTGTTTCTCTTAAGTTTTCCTCTATGTTTATATCTTTGTAGTATTCATTGTTTTCTTTCAGATATTGTAGGGCTTGTCTTACTTTGCTTGAATCGACTACTTGTTGCCACTATTTTTGTCTATTGTTTGTACACCATTAAAGTACAATCAAATATTCATCTATTGGTCGCTGAACTCCTAGGGTTTCTACATTTACTTTGAGATTTAATGGCAAATATAATGCTTTGCCACGGGTGTCCGTTAGTAACTCAGATGGAGGAAATTTGGCTGATTTCGGTTGAAGGCATATTATAGCTTGAAATGGGTGTTCTATTTGTATTATAATGCTCTCATACAAGTTAAGTTGTTGGAGAGCTTTGGAAGTGGGAATATTTCTAAGTTATTAGTGATAGCATGTGATGGAATTTGGTTATTGTAAAGCTTTGTGTTGCAGTACGTGCAAACTATTGAGAAATCAGTTATTCTGAAGAGTGTGAATGGTGCAATATAATGAGTTAGAGTGAATTAAATGAGTAGTGTGGGGTAATATATAGTGAAACTGTGCTGTTGTAATTACATACATATACATAGTACATTAATATACTTACTTTGTGGGATGTGAAGTGTATTCTTTTTTCGGTTCTTCTCTTCGGCAATGTGCTTCTTTCCTGTAATTGAAAAATATCGTGGGGATATGTGGTAATGTTGAAGTACTTTTAGTAAGCAAATGTTGTTATTTATGAAGGTAGGAAGAGTTGTTGGGGAAAACAGTTAATGAAATTGCTGGATGTTTAAAAATGTTTGTTTTTAGGAACATTTATATGAAAGTTAAGAAATGCATATATGCATTTATAGAAGATCTGTGTGTAACGTTTTGTAAAAAAGAGGAAAAGTTGATGGAAAGATTTGTAGTGTACTTTTAAATGGCACTTGGTGTGTGGATGTTTAATATGTTAGGAGTATATGCATACTTGCAAACATGATGCATTGTAATCTGTAGGTGGTTATGTAGTCATAGATTTGTTGTTTGCGTTCTGGGACTTGAAGTTCCCCTTTCCCATTGTAAAATTTGGAATAGAAATCCCAGATTTTAGAGAAACAATGAGGACTGCAAAAGCAGCTAAAGATTATAATGGGTTATGTTAGGAAGTATACATGTACTGTCAATATATTGAACTGGCATACACCGAATGGCAATTAAAATGGTCTACAAATCTATTGTATCTGCTTTTACTTTGTTTTATGAAAAAGTGGCACAGTGCTACTATAAATGCAGATATGCATTTGTTAACTTTCATCAAAATTCTTCCAAAACAAAATATTTTGAAATGCACAGCATTTTACATGTTCATTTGATATACATGTCACGGTTTAAGATCTAAAAGTCCAGTCCTGTTTTTTCTTTGCATTCTGGGACGTGAAGTTTTACTTTTATAATGGGAAAAGTGGAATTGGAAGTCACAGAATGCAAAGGAAAAAAACCAAGACTTAATAAGCACCTATAGATTGAAATGGGTTATGTTGAAATGTATGCATGTACTGCCAACATATTTAAATGGCATACACTAGTTGCCAAATAACATGGTCTACCAATCTATTTAATCTGTTTCCTTTTTTTTATGAAAAAGTGACACAGTGCCGCTATAAATGCACATGTGCATTTTTTAACTTTCATCAACATGCTTGTAAAAAGAAAGATTTTGAAACACGGAGCATTCAAATAGTTTGCTGCTTCATGTCAGCAGGTGATGGATGCTGCAATGCATGGCATTTGCTAGTGTGGTCAAAAACAAAAAAGAGTATATGCTCATTGAGCAGCTTATCATAGGGTAGGTAGCTGTTTTTTGATGCAGATGCTTTTGATAAACAGGAGATATGAATTCTCAGAGTTCAAGCGTACATCTGAAGTGTTGAACTGAGATGACAGGGTTAGCTGTAGAGATTTTGGATGTGATTGGTGGATGGATGTGTGGCACATTGAAAGCAGCCAATAGGGAGTGTTCATAGCATGAAAAGTGGAAAGGGTAGAAGAACTGTCCCTGTGTTAAGGGGGTCAGCGGACACCGCAGTAGTCCACAGACAGCACGTGCAACATCCAGGTCTTTTAGGATACCTGGCATGGAAAGGGGACTGTAGAGATCAGCCAATTAGGTTTGCTGGGTGTGGTGTACAGGAAGAGTAGCAGGAGTTTTGGTTGTAGGAGTTGTGAGAGCACTGAAAATGGCTATGGCTATGTGTTTGAGAAGGCAAAGTGTGTGGATTTTGGGGAACTCTTGGGTCCATTGGTTGAAGGTCTATGCAGAGCAGTGTAGATTGGTGGATAATTTTGGATTCCATGAATGTGAAGTTTCATGGTATGGAGTACGAGGGATAGAGTGGGTGGACTTGCTCCCATTTTGTACAAATATGGTTCAATTGAAACATCTGGACATTATCCTTCTTCATTGTTGAGGAAATAGTTTGGGTTATGTGACTGGAATTTCATTGCAGTTTGCAATGAAGGAGACATTGGGAAAGTTGAAGGACATTTTCCCAAATTCGAAAATGATTTTTTTCTCGCATTGCTCAGAGGCAGTTGTTGATGCGTTCAAATTTATTTGGTCCGTAAATGGAAAAAGCGAGGCACAACGTCAATAAAGCTGTGTGTGCTTTTCGGAGAGATGGAGTCGATCTAACTGATGTGGGTAATTAGATTTTTCTGAAAAACATTCAAAATGCTTTGAAGCAGTTTTTGTGACAATTTGAAGAAATAATTAAGTTCTGTAAAAAACTTTTTAGTTCAGTTTATAAAACCATGAATTTAAAAAAGTAAAAGCCAAAAACACAAAAAACGGATCTTTTAATAGCCACCATTTTTTAACACTAAACAATTTAAATGATTTTAATCCTCCCACCCTACATCTAGAATGTATCTGATGACACTGGACTACTGCACTGTCTGTGGACTCTGCAGGCTGCACAGTGGCCTGCAACCTTTTCCTCACTTCTATTTTTTAACTGCTAAAGGTGACTCCTAAGGAACCTTTTTTAGTGTTGTTTTGGCTTAGTAATTGTTTGGGTTTTTTTGCAGGAGAGGCAAGGTAAGGAAGGGAAAGGAGGGTAGGGGTACCAACCACAGAGATGAAGGAGCAGATGGACAGAGGAAGATGTTGGGCGGGCTTTACATTTATGGTGTGGGAAGTGTTTCTTGTGTTCCATGACCACAGCCTCGAAAGCACTCCGAAACTGCTCCCCCCCCTACAGATCGGTGCTTCACAATGCAAACATAGCACTGTGACACACGAAAGGTAAGGGTGAACAGTGTTCTGTATGGCCTGTGAAGCAGCTGCTGGGGTTCTCTGCCCAAAAGGAGTAGTTGAAGATGATGGAGTGGAGGATGTCAACCTACTCTTACCTAAGAATGGTATCGCCTTCTTCAGAGCAGTCGGGTGGTTAGATTTGGTGTGGTGCCTCATGGAAGTTGTGTCATAGGAATACAGGTCAGGTGTCCCACAACTGAGTACAACTTTGCACCTAGTGCATTTCACCTTGCTTACACGAGCGTTCAGGGTATTTCCAAGAGTCGAAAACATTGCCACACCCAGGACTCACTCTGAGTACTGCAGATAGAGGCTTCCCCCACTTCATCCTCTTCTTCCTCTTGATCCTTATCTGTATCTCTACACCTGTTCCCCTGTCCAGGCCATCCAGATGGTGATGGTGGTGTTGGGGGTGGTTGGGAAGAAGAGATGGCCATAGCAGATGTCGTTGACGCATGTTTTCAAAAATCTGCAGAGCAGGTGTTTCCCAAATGCTCTCTCCTGGACAGCCAGATTGAGAATGAGGAAAGGTGATGGGTAGGTCCCTATAGAGGAACTGTCCGCATACAGTTGTGCTGTCCGTGGACTACCGAATCGAAAATAGGGCTTGAAAACTTGTAAAAAGTTGCCAGATCAATCAAGAATGGGTCTGGGAGCTGTGGAAGGGTAACGGTTTAGCTTGAAACACCATAGATTGGCAGACAATGCACTTTTAAACTATATGCGGCCTCGGACACCATTACCAGGCACGCCATCACGCCGCACGGGTGCGGTCACATGATGACATCGTCTGTGGTCATGATGGCTATCCACGGATACCCATCAGTCAGGAATAGCAGGGCGTTTGTGCTGGGTGTCCATAGAACAAGCGCAGTGTCCGCAGACTAATTAAAAGTGCATCATGCGAAACCAGACATGTCCGGACACTGCACCTGTCCGGGGGCACCTCCATTTTGGGTGCAGACAACCCAAACAGTCGTAGTATCCACGGACTCATAATTGATGTTTTAAAAAAGAAAAAAAGGAAATAACACACAACAATGTACAACACATTAAAAGTATACAAAATGCATTTATTCATGAAAGGGATAGGGTATCGGAATGGGAAACATAAATAGGAGAATTAGGCATTTCTGTACAATAATGATGAGGGGAGGGAGTGAGGTTTCATCAAAGCCTGTTTGATTAAAATGTTCTGAATTTGATGGGGATAAGGGGGACAGGTGCAAGAAGGACAGTGATAGGGATTATGTTATTTTAAATGACATGATTATTCACATATTGTAAAGGTTCTTTGAAATCATTACTCAGTTCATCCCATTTTGTAGACATGTTCACGATTTGATTATGTACAGTTGGGGATAGGGCTTCTCTTTGTGATTCTTGGGATTGTGTATAATTAAACTGGGGCGTGGTTTCTTCATGAAAACTATGAAAGATCTGTACAAATTACATCATTTGTTTACATTAAAATATGTGTTGTGTACCATTAGAGATGTTATCATCATGCATTTCTTCTTTTGGGAAGTTCTCCTCTAACCACTCAAGTGTGTTTGCCATTTCTGTGGGGAAAAAGTGCTTCTGTCTTATAACACATGTTTATATAATGAAAGCTAATAATAGAGAAATAAATACAATGCACTTACTATTTAGTGAGAATGTGTTAGCCAATAAGCATCTGGTGTTTGTCAATCTGTATGCAGAGTTCTATTGAGGAGATTATATGAAGTGTACAGTTATGGTTTATGATTGGTGCATTCCATGGTAATGTGTGCTAAATGAAAAAATAATTCGTATTTTTAAAGTAAATGTTTGCACAAAAAGGTATATTTGCATGTCGTAAACATTAGTAATTAATTTATATACATGTGTTTGTTGGTTGATTGCTACAACCTTTTTGGGTCTCCACTATGATTATGGACTTTATGAATGCCGTCCGATGTCCGCGGACCACCGCACTGTCCGTGGACTCCATATCTGCCACATTGGGGGTGAGTATAACATAAGGAACTTGTAGCAGATTAAGGGTGCACTAGTAAAAATCTATCAAATTCACTGAAAAAAGTTTGTTAAAGGGATGTTATGGTTACAAGTAAAACCGAAAAACCCTTGAAATTCGCCAGTTATGGTATGCTAAGCAACCATAACTCGCAGCACCTCCATGCACTGTTAAGACTAACACCCAGGACATCATAGATGACATCACAAATTACATCCACGATTATATCACATATGAAATTAATTTTGATAAAAAGTCTCTAAAAGTGCTTGTGCGTATAATGTTAGTAACAAGATGTTAGGGGTGATCCGGAGACCTATCATGAATTACTTAATGTATTAAAGAATGTACTCATTTGAACAAAACATGATATTGGAGTGTTGTTGTTAATACAGGAACCTAATGATACATACATTTCGGCAATGGCTGCAGCATGCACTATAGAAGTACAATATTTTTAATATGGTCATTTTGGATAGTAAAATAATGAATGGTACCTTATGAGAGCTTTGAGTAATGATGAACATTCAATAAATAGCTAATAGCTAATAATTCAAGACTTACTACATACTTGTGTTACTATACACAATACATATGAAGACCCACAATGCATGTAAATCTGAGGCACATACAGGGAAACTTCAGTAAGGAGGAAAGAAACAAAACCACCGAAAAATTACGGTGACATTACACTTTTTAATAAAGTAGAGAAGAATTGTCGGTTTGAGGCTTGGTTATTTTCCAATGTATGTGCACCATGAACTGAGGCCAAATGCTAAGCAAATTGCCTTAACAACATACAAGAAGGTTCATGTGTACATATGTACCACCTTTTGATTTTTACAATTATCTCTCATTGAACTAAACCACGTGGCCTGGATATGTCAGTGAATAAATGGCCCAGACATATGTCATCAGTGATGTCATCAATGACATTTGTGGTCCGAGTTATGGTTGCTTAGCATACCATAACTTGTAACCAGAACATCCCTTTAACAAAGTTCACTGAATTTCATAGGTTTTATATATATATTCAGTGAAAAAATGTTGTTAAAGGGACGTTATGGTTAAGTTGCGCTACTAAAACCCTATGAAATTCAGTAACAAAAACTTTGTTAAAGGGACGTTATGGTTAAGTTGCGCTACTAAAAACCTATGAAAATCAGTGAAAAAACTTTGTTAAAGGGTCATTATGGTTCAAAGTAAAACCGAAAAAACCCCTGAAATTCGGCAGTTATGGTAACATAAGCAACCATAACTCGCGCCACCGGGCACTGCTAACACTAACACCCAGGACATCAAAGTTGACATCAGAAATGTCATTGATGACATCACTGATGACATCAAATGGCTGGCTCTCCCTTTTTATCCTTTACTGACATATCGAAGCCACATAGTTTTCTTCAGTAACAGTCAGGAAGTAAAAATTGAAAAGGTACTATATTTGTAGACTTAGGGTCAAGTCACATCATATGAAACATATACATAGCGGAAGACACAGACTTGAAAGAGAGCAATACTTTCTGTGCATGAAGATAATCATTAGGGTTATCAGCACTTTCTCATAGTTTTATTTTTATTACTCTACCTTCCCTGTATATGCTCATATTTGTATACATTATACTCACTCTCCTTTCCTTTGGGTGCAGTCACATCAGGTGATACACATACATATGGTAAGTAGCAGCTTTGAAACAGAGCAATAGTTTCTCTGCATAAAGACAATCAGTTAGGTTATGAACTCTTTCTGCTACTATTTCTGCTTTTTTGTTTACTTCACTGTCCCTGTATATACTCATATTTGTATGTGTTGTTGTCTCTTTGTGTTTTGTCTGTAATAATTATGTATTAAGTGGGTTTTATTATCTACTTATTACATGTTTCACAGTACGCAAAACTCTAATTAGAAAGCAGTTATCATTTCAGTATTCAACATGGCAAGATTATGAATATGGCACCTTCATCATGTATGCTGCACACACTGCCTATTTTTCTGCATGAGTAGCTTAGTATACTGGATAGAACTTCATAATAGAATGCTATTTATATCAATGCATTGCTTTATGCACTAATTAGCTCATGATATTTATCCCAATGATCCTTGACAGTTTTTGGTCAACATTATAAGAATCCCTCCTACACAGTTTTCATGAAAAGTAAATGCACATGTGATGTCATCAGTGATGTCATCAATGACATTTGTGATGTCATCTTTGATGTCCTGGGTGTTAGTGTTAGCAGTGCACGGTGGCGCGAGTTATGGTTGCTTATGTTACCATAACTGCCGAATTTCAGGGGTTTTTCGGTTTTACTTTGAACCATAACGTCCCTTTAACAAAGTTTTTTCACTGAATTTCATAGGTTTTTAGTAGCGCAACCTAACCCTAACGTCCCTTTATCCAACGTTTTTTTTACTGAATTTCATAGGTTTTTAGTAGCGCAACTTAACCATAACGTCCCTTTAACAAAGTTTTTTCACTGAATTTCATAGGTTTTTAGTAGCACAAATTAACCATAATATCCCTGACTTCATATACATGTAACATAGAACATACTAACCCCCTGGTAGTGATTTTCATGTCCATGGACTACCGCCATGTCCGCGGACACATCGAAAATCTGAGCGTGGTTAATGTAAATTTAAATAGTGTGCCCCATTTCCCCTTTGAAGTTAGCTCTGAAAAGAGGGTTTTTTTTTTTTACAGATGCTTGACAGACACCTGTTATTTTGTATTTTTTTTCCTTACTTTACTCCTAAAATCTTCCCATAACCTTCTCCAAAGCAACCCTTACATTCCAAAATAGAAAGGCATTTCCCGTAAAAGATAAAGAAATGCCATCTTCTTTAAAATCAACAGCATTACTGGCATCAATATTCTCATTGTTACAGAAGAACATACCAGCTCTAAGCATGAAGGCACACATGCCTCGGTTGATGACACACCTAGCAATGTTTTGCTGAGGACAAAAAACTGAACTATTGTCCCATATTGCCCTAGGTAGTAATCCAGAAAAAATTACTTTCGCATTTGGAAGGATCTTCATTATGGCTTGAACCAAGCGTTCCAAATCAGCCAACAAAGTAGGGGCACTGACGTTGCCCAAATGGAAAGCACCATAGTGCAAAACTACCACATGCGGACTGTTCATTGTGGCCATATCCTCACAAACTTGTACAATTCCCTGTACATTGCAATCAGGCACAGTGCTCCACACCATCTCCACTCCTTTCACATCAAAGTTCTTGGCAACATGCCTGCATTCAGCGTACTGCTGTAAACCATGCACAAACATATCTCCGAGCACCAACACCCTGACTTTCTCCACTTCTGCCATCTTCACCACACACAGTCTCTTTCAACACAAATCCACAACTTCGACATCTGATTGGCTGATCCGTACAGTCTTCTTTCCATGTTGGATTTCCTGGAAAAACCCGGATGTAGCACGCCCTGTCCACGAACAGCCGCGGTGCCCGCAGATGGTGTCCACTTTACTCTCTGTGCCATTCCCTCATTGCATACAGCTAAGCAATCACACAATACGAATAACGTCCTCAGAACACCCCCATTTTGTGAATTTTCGAACATTTCAGGACAATTATCATTTCATTCTTCAACATATTAACATTACAAATATTATACTTTCCTCTTGTACTCTGCACACAATGCTATGTTTCTCCATTAGTAGCTCAGTATACTAGATAGAATCCCATAATACAATGTTATTTATATCAATGCATCGTTCAAAGCACTAATAACAGTATGATATTTATTGCAATATCCTTGACATTTTTTTCGCATCATTATAATAAAAATCCCTAGTACACAAATTCCATGAAAAGTACATACACATGTGATGTCATCAGTAATTTCATCAATGACATTTGCGATGTCATCTTTGATGTCCTGGGTGTTAGTCTTAGCAGTGCACGGTGGTGGCGCGAGTTATTTTTCATAGCTTACCATAACTTGCAATTTTCAGGGGTCTTTCGGCTGTACTTAGAACCATAACGTCCTTTAAACAAACTTTTTTTAATATCACGCAAACAATATACACACATGGCGCGCAAAAACCAACTTCTACAGATAGCTTTACACAGAATGTTGCAAAGTAAGAATTTATGCTCGTTCACAGTGAAGGTCAGCTGCTTCCATTTTTTTCTCGGGCCCCGGAGAGGCTCACGAAGCGGACTATAAGATTGTATTGTGTTTTGACCTTGACAGACAGAGATTGTGATGAAAGACTTCTCTTGAAGGAGTGTTGCTAAAACGTAAGAGAAGATAAAGATGAAATTTCTGAAACAAAACCACTTTTATATATTACATCACTATGCGAAAGATCGTTGGCACACGCAGAGTCGTATTTTGGGACTGCACCACTTGTAGACAATGGAAATTGCAATTGTACTGTAAGTAACCCTTTAGATTATTTTATACCAAATATAATTACAATAGCGTAGCATTAAAGACCGCTCAAGTTGAACTTGTTCGTTGAAAGTGGCATAATGTTTTCTACCGCGCACTATCACCGCCGAATTGATCCCCTGTCGTTTAGAGGGCTCTGAAAAAGGCAGACGACACAGGGTGGGTTAATTGAAATAATTTAACCGGTCTATAGGCGGTCAAGCGCTCTACTCGCTGTGCCACTTCACTGTAGCCTGTCAAGTGGCACAGCGAGTACAACGCTCGCTTTGACATCCTTGCACAGCTTGCTAACGCAAGTTCGAATCCCAGCAAGGCCAAACTCAGCCTTTCATCCTTCCGTGGTCGATAAATGAGCACCACACACCGTGGTTAATAATAAGCACCGCTTAGATACCTCACGGTTCTTAGCGCTATATGAATGGGAAAATATTATTATTTTATTATTAACATACTCCGTTGCACTATCTTCGATAGCAAATAGTTTCATGCCCTAATAAATAAAATGATGATTTTTAATGAAGATCGGCTCGTGAGACTAATTTATGTTTTTTAAAACAGGTATGTGGCCCCATTTTGCCTATGCCACGATTTACAGACTCCAGCCGATGGGTTCTTCAACTGCCAGGTGCAGGTCCAAATATGCAACTTCATGGCCCTCACCATTTTATGGGACAATCGCCAAGGACCAATATGCCCTTACGCAGTACTAGCGGCTACAAACAACATACCAACCAATAGGGTGGTCTAATGGCTCGTTGTTGGAGCAACCTTCCAATTATCAGAGCGACCATTTACTGCTTTTATCATAAACCAACAGCCTATCTACCGCAAAGGAACAACGCGTGGCTCCAAATAAACTTTTGCTGATCAACAGCAGAGACAATAGCAAATCGCTGAATATTCACTAAACATTTCATGTGAAATAAATGTACTTTACCAAATGTACAATCCTGCTGTTTACTTTTAAACCACAGTTTCATATTCCGAATTGTGGCGCACTGAGTTGTAAGCTGATCTAACACCCTCTGTACCGCAAAGGAACATCGCGTGCCTCAACATGAACTTTTGCAGATCGACAACAAAGACAAATGCAAATTGCTGAATATTCTCTAAACATTTGATGTCAAATAAATGTACTTTACAAAATGTACAATCTTGCTGTTTGCTTTTAAATCACTGTTTCATATTCCGAATTGTGGCGCGCTGTGTTGTGACATAATGGGCCTCATTACGACCCAGGCGTTAAGGGTTAACGCCGTCGTTAACCCTTAACGCCTATTCTGATTTTAATGGCTGCTCTTAGCAGCCGTTAAAATCCATGGCGCTAACCTGCCATGATGCTAATTACGCCACCGTAATTTACGGTGGCGTAATTAGCGCCTTCCCCACTCCCATTATGCCCTATGGGGCAAAAATGGGAATGGGGAAGGGAAAATGGGAAATGGGGATTTACCGCCCCACTCACCTTGGAATGGGGCGGTAAATCCGCCATCCACCATGGTGTAAACGTAGTTTACACCATGGTGGTAAAGTTGGCGCAATTAGTGCCTGGGTCGTAATGACCCCCAATATGTTTTGTCTTCCGGGTTCTGTGTAAAGTCACTTAGGACTGCAGAGAACTGGGCGCGTTTGATGACGCACCCTGTAATGTCACGGAGAGAGGCGGGGAATATGAATGCTTTGATAATATCAGGCTTAGGGGCGGGAGATATGATTTAGTGTCACAAAAGCAAGTCAGCCAGGTCAATAGCACCAGTCATAGGATTATCACATAATGTCGGCGCACACCAGCCGGATTTATCGTTTCTTTAGTGGACAAAAAGTCGGTTGACGCCCATAGGAAACTGTACTATTAGTGGACAAAAGGAGTGGTCTTAAAACACTTTCACCCTGACAACGAACAATACAAACAACGTTCTCAGAACACCCCCATTTTGTGTAATTGCAACCATTTCGGGACACCGCAAGTGTTCTTAGAAGACATTCAACTAGACAGATTACAATACGGACAGCGTCCTGAGGACACCCCCAGTTTGTGTATTTACGAACAATTAAGTACACCGCGAGTGTTCATAGCTCATTTTTACCTTCCTTGTGAACAAAAATGACACATACTCCGTCCTCTAAACACCCCACCATTTAGTTTATTTACAAAATGTCAGAACAGCCGTGTTCTCCGCGGACAAATCGAACGCAACAAAAACATCTAGCACATAAAAAAACAAAACATTGAACCTATCTCATACTCCCCCACCCTCCCCAAACACTCTTACACACCAACACACGGCACTAAATACAATTTTTTATCCACGTTTCACCGCGCTGTATGCGGTCGATGGCGAATGCAAGATGGCGGGCGCCACAGAAAATCTGACGCGCTCCACGCCCCTCGCCGTCCAATCTGCGAACACGTCGCATGTCCACAGACATGACGCAAGGCCATGGGCCAATCGGGGTGCTGTCTGCGGAGCGAACAGGGAAGTCCGTCCGCGAAGCGAACACAGATATCACTAATTTTTTTGCCTTACATTTTGGTCATTTTTTTTAAAACTACTGGACGGATTTACACCAAATTTACAAAAGCACGCTTTCGGGACCAGGTTGCCGCTCCTGCCGCAAATTTGGTGTAAATCCGTCCAGCGGTTCGGGCTGTAGCCGTGCGCAAATTGTTTTCCCATTCAGTCTATGGGAAAAAAAAAGTTTTGGGACCCCCCCTATAAATTTTCCCCCCCTGGACGAATCCTCACCAAACTTTGCAAAAAAATTCGGAATGGGCCATATACTTTTTTTGCAAAGTTTGGTGAGGATTCTTCCAGGGGGAGTGAAGTTATAAGCCGCCCAAAAAAGTGCTCTTCCTATGGAAACACCAACTTAACAATAACTACATGTATATATATGTATGTATATATACATATATATATATGTGAATATATATTCGGACTCCCATAGAAACCCCTTAAAATTCTATCGTTACTATCTTTTGGTTTCTTGTAACGAATTGAACTAAAATTTCTAAAGTGATTAGGGACTCATGGGCCACGCAGATGGCAAGGTTTCGTAAAGATGCGTTAAAGAATAAGAAAGTTATTAAGAGGGACAAAAATATTTTTTTTGCCAAAGTAGCGCCCTGCTTCACATTCATTTTCCCATAGACAAAGAATGTCAATTTTTGCCAAAGGGCACCTCTCAAACTGTGGACGGATTTGGACCAGCTCCAAAACAACTTGAGTATGAAGCGTTAACTCGCAAGCCATGCTTGGTTTGGGGTTATTCCGTGCAGTAGTCATTGAAATATTTGATAGAGATAGGGGTGCCCCCTTCTCAAAAATAGGTTATCTGCATAATTTTTTTTAAACCGTGCTACTTTCAGTCCTTGAAGTTTTGCACTCAGAGACCATTTTTCTGCCTTTTGCCGAATTGCATTCTGGTATTTGTAGTCTGCCAGTCAAGATGGGTGGAATAATGCCACAATAATGCTTTTTGCCTCACATAGTTCTATAAGGATTCATATATTTGAGTGACACTTTGGTATGTATACTTTTCAAGTTAGCTTTGTAAAGTACAGTATTGTTGAAAGTCAGACATGGGGGTGAGGAGAGGAAATGACGAGGGGGCAAGTAAGTCATGAGTATTTACCCATGATGTGGCAAGAGTGTTTGCAATCCTGGACACTGGTGCAGTTATTTTCCCCTAATTGTGGCTGCTTTGGGCACACGCAACAGATGGGGTTTTTTGATGTTGGCAGGCTTGCTGAAATATTTGGCTACCAGGATTTTACTCAGGTTGTCATGTTGCCAGTGCAGACGCTTACCCACAAGACCAAGATCACTTGTTTTGTATCGGGATTTTGTTTACCAGGGAATATTTCACCATAGAATGCTGGGTTTAAAAGGTGAGCACCTTTTATACTTTGGCAGCATATTTATTGGAACATTTCCTCGCTCATGTTATTTTTCTGATGTTGATTACTTTGCTAAAAAGACTGATGCTATTTTGTCATGCACACTTTCTTCTAAGGAGAAAGTCAATTGAACTACATTTGTATATTTCACTTTAAAATATGTGCGTATATTCATGGGTGCCAGCTTTTGATTTTCGCGATGGGTGCAGAAAGTACCTGTGCATATGTTATTCATGCAGGCGGTCAATTATTTTCACATTTCTGTGCTTCTTAAATGTGGATACTTGGGGTTGTGCAATGTATCACACCAGTCACCAAGAGATCGGCCATAACAAAAGAGAACTCGCAATGCTTTTAGGCAATGCGCAGTGAGATTACATTATTTGCCATGGACCACACACTTTGGTTACGCAGAGTCCCCCAAGCCCCTTACTTAAAAAATGATGTACTGTGAACACAGTGTAGATTAGATGCAGCCATTTATAACACCTGGCCCCTACTAAGCAAATATCAGAATCGACCACTTTGCAGTGACAATAGTTAACAACATACCTGATGATGCAGGGCTGTAACCATAATAACTGCCTTACGGGGGATGTCGCCCATTACAGATTGCCTTGCCAAGATGAACTGGCGTGTCCTCCAATGGGCAGAACAGATCACATTTGCATGCAATCCTGCCCAGGATCAGGCAAATGCACTAAACTTCCGGACCTATCCAGTGCCAACATTGATTTCTGCATAACAGTTCAGGCAGAGGAGGTAGGACTACTGCCCAGAATGACCAGGCATTAACAGGTCTCTTTTTGGGCAGTGCTTCGGTCGCACATTATTTTCTTTCCATGTTTCCGCTCTTCCGGCACCTGTAATAGGGCTCTGTCATTCGATGATATTACACTGTAATAATACTGCATTGTGGCCAGGGCCTGTGCTTTCATGAAAAGAAAAACAACAAAGCTTGCGTTTTATCAGGCATTAACATTCCTTTAGTATATACTTTTTGACTTCTTTCCTACCTGCTCCTCCTGCGGGGGCTCAGTCAATCCTCACCATGCTTTTTATCACAGGAACGTACAGTGTCAGATATCTGGCGACTGTAATGCAGTGTCTCCATAACACCGCCCCCCCCCCAACCCCCACCGCCGCCTCCCCCACCTAAATTCGGCTGACAAGAGCAGCCAGCCATAGACACAGCACCATTGATTTACTCTGACAGACAACGAAGTGCATCAAAGGAGCTTTGTTGTGCAGCAACCAGGATCAGATCCAGTGATCTCCTAGGAGAGTAGGACAGAGTTAAAATCTGCCAGCCCTGTTTTCGATTTATCTCCTACAGCTTTTTCTGCTGGCATTTGATCTTTAAAGAAAATGCGTGCATAGCAGCACAGGGTGGAAACAGCCAGACGTCCTCCGTTGGAAAGCATGCTGATTGACAACAGACATGGCCTGTCGTTGGAAAATAAGTAAACCCGCCTGGCTTCCTGGTGAAGAAGAGAACTTTGGAAGCAAGGCTTCTCATAAAGAACCACTGAGGTTGGGTTTATGTCGCTAAAAGGTGACGAATTAACACCAAAATGTACCGAAACACCATGCTTAAACACAATGGGCCTCATTACGACCCTGGCGGTAAGGGGTTTACGCCAGCGTTAGCTGCGCCGACCCCTTACCGCCAATTACGAGGTCCCTTAGCGCCATGGCGCTTTTAACACCTGCTTTTAGCAGGTGTTAAAATCCATGGCGCTAAGGGACCATGGAGTTAATTACGCCACCGTAATTTACGGTGGCGTAATTAACGCCTTCCCCACTCCCATTATGCCCTATGGGGCAAAAATGGGAATGGGGAAGGGTAAATGGGGATTGGGGACTTACCGCCCCGCCGACCTCGGAATGGGGCGGTAGGTCCGCCAACCACCATGGCGTAAACGTAGTTTACGCCATGGTGGTAAAGTCACGGCCCAGGCGGTAACTTACCGCCTGGGTCGTAATGAGGCCCAATATAATTTCGTTACCTTCCTAACTCCAACCCGCAGTCTCTCTGCAATAACCTCATGGAACACCATCCCCACAGGTTGTCTAACATGTGGGGCCTGAAGCTAATGTAGTTGGGCCCACTGCAGTGACATTAACATCTGTAAATGCCCACACAACGCTGCTGAGTGGGCCTTTACCTATATTGGGTGGGCCTTGCCCACTCAGGCCCTACCCTGTCTACGCGTTTGAATCCCCACCCCACATCTCTCTCTCTCTATTTCATGGGCCCTCTTAATTTTTTTATATTGGCAATTAGGTGGCGCTATGAGTCGAAACTATTGCATTGGAGTACAGCTAAAATGGCAATAACATGTGAGGATGGGCACACAGCTATGGGTGTTGTTTGGTCATTTACTAGCCCATACCGATACTAATCCCCATGATCATTCCCATCCAACGATCTGCACCCCCCAGACCAATAGACATCCTCCTGGGATCTCTTTGTGATGGCTTTATCAAGCAGCACAATCACACTTTGGCATGCCAGTGTTATTGCTAAGCAGTCTGCTGACAGTTAACACCATAGTTGCCTCTGTAAATGTGCTACTGGTATAAAAGAAAATGTCTTAACCAAGTGTGCCTTTACCCACTTGATTTATAGCTGTTCCTTAAACTGAAGTCCTGTTAAAAACAAGCATTGACAAAGCCAACAGTTTTGGTCTATATAATGGTATTAGATAGGCAGTTGCCACGCACTGCTATAATATGCACAGGTAACAACACCATTTGTCACCTGCTGCCAACGTATGGTCAGGCAAGTACCAGATACTGGCATCCCTTGCCTACTCAAAACCTGCAACTGTTGGCTTTTCCAATGCTTGTTAGAATATGCTGTTGGGAGTGGGTGGGCCTCAGAATTCCCTCAGCCTTTGGTGTGTGTTCTGAGATGGCCACTAATGGGTCAGACCCTGCCTTCTAGTTCAGCACTCCTGGCACACTCTAGGGGCCCCAGCCGGAAATGCTATGGAAAAGATGGATGCAGAAGATATGGAAACTCACCCATAATGCTGTTTATGCTTAAAGCCAAATCTGGAGTAACAGCAGGGCTCAAGTCGAGGGACCATGCTGGTGGAAAGCGTGCGCCCACTTTTTGAGAAGGCGGAAGCCGTCCCACTGTGTTATTAAGGAATTTGAAAGAATTAACGGTTTTGTAACGCACTGGACTCAAACCCAAGTTGTGAGGTTGAAAGGCGACATTGTTCACCACATGTCCAGAAGAATTAAGTATGGAAACACCATTAAAAATCTCCTATGTTCATTTTCTGTGATGTCACTTATCAATGCTTGTGTCACAGTCCCCTCACTTTTTTATTTAGGATTTTAGCCCTCAGTGACAGGGAACTGGAGTTTGGGCAACCGATGTCCATAAACTTGGATTACCCTGCATATGTTGCCCATCCATCTTTTCCCAGTGCAAGGTTAATCAAAACACTGACAATAACTGCCAGCGGAGGAGAGGGGAGGGTGCCAGCACCCACCAGGGTGTCAGGCTGCCACCTTTCCTGATTGGCAGGCAACACAGTCCCTGTGGGCTTTATTTTCACGGGGGCTGTGCTGCCTGCTGCTTAGCCGGGGCTCGTCCCTCGCTGCCTTTTGTTTTTCATACTTGGGTAATGACATCACTTTATGCAGATGATTTGCTCCAGTTTAGAAGGCAACCAGAGGACAATTTATTACCAATCATTTGGTGAAATAAATGGGTGACCGCTCAGAGCTGGAAATCAATTGAAATAAACTTGAGATCTTTCCCCTAAGAGAGGCTACTGAAAAGACAGCTGGTGACCTGTGGTTGGCATAATATGAGGGCAAAGTCCCCTCTTGGGTACTCATCTTGATAGAAATTGTACTGCTTTGTATAATGCAAATGATGTGAATAAGTGGGTTGGCAAGTGTGCCTCTCGCTCCATTTTCCTGCTGGGCAGAACTTTGCTGATATGGTCATTCTGTCTACATTCTTGCATTTATTTACCAATGTACCAATGCAACTATCAAATTCATTTTGTGGGGAGCTTAAGGTGATGCTGCTTAGATTGGCACAGTCAGGGGAACACCCAAGGATAGTCTAGAAATTGTTGACACTAGAGACAAACTTGGTAGGTTAAAGGTGCCTGCTCTGAAAATGCATTATGTGTTCACCCAGACTCAGCATTCAATTGATTGGTTTTTCAACGCAATGAAGGGATAACATGTAAAAATTAGAAACAATCATAACAGCTTCATGTAGTTTGGAGTTGGCAATTCTGGGGACACCAGCGGCCAAGAAGGGCGAATTAAACATGGTGACTACAGCAGTCTGGGCATTTGTGAGATTGCATACAGGGCATGGCCCTGAAGCTTGCATATATACTTTGATAAGATGGGAGGACTGCATTTTACATTTGAGGCCTATATGGCGAGGGAACTTAGACCTTTTGGAATAATTGAGCTGGACGATCTGTACAAAAATGAGGAGTGCATCCCTACAGAAAGATTTAAAGACTAGGCGGCACCGAAACAATTCATAAATTGTGGCACAAGTGGAATAGTGGCGAGTTGTCTACCAAATTTGGTTCTTTTCCCAAAAAAACGCTCAGGGTCTGGTTTTAAAATATATTATTCAGGGCAGCAACTAAAGCAACCACAACCTTATATAGATTGGTCATGGTTGGGAGGAAACACAAGACTGGGAAAACATATATAGGCAGACTTAACGTGTCTTGTTATGCCAATATAACCATTCCTTTGTTCTTTGTTGTTGCATTCTTATGATTCCCAGGCCCCCCTCTTGTCTTGTGGCACCTGGAAACACCTTTGTGTAGGTGTCATGCAAATGTCCAATAGTTAAAATAAATATTGCGTGTGGTGTAACCGGTAAACAGATTCTTTTACGTGGATGAGAACATTGCTTCCAAAATTGCATGCCTGATATAAGGAACTGGTCTGGGCAAATGAATGTGAGGAGAGGTGCAGGGAGTTATTGCCTTCGCCTTCCCGCTCTAAGGATTGTGGGTCTTACTTCGCACAATATTTAAGAACCTTAAATGCCTCTACTGTAGACTAAATGTGATGGGAAACAGTCTATGTTAGCATTTCCCCCTTGCAACTGCATAAAGGATCTCCACTGTGCTGTGTACACGTCATATTGATATGAAAGACATGTATTGCGTTTCACGCCCTTGCTAGTTCTTTGTGGTTACTGATCATTTTGTTAAACATTTCATTTCTCTTCCAGTTTTACTATAACACTTTAATAAATTGAACTTAAGAAATAGGCTTAAAGCAGTATTCTGTAATAAAGGCTTATGTTGAATAAAAACATTTACTGACCTTGCACCTTTTGTATTTATTATGTCTTCCTATTTACGCTTGCTTGACACCATCTTGTTACATCCTCAAAAGACAATATATAATATTCTCTGAAATGGACATCACAGTGTGTTCAACAATTGTCAATATACTATGTGAGCTCTGGTCCCTGTGATGAATCTAGTGAGATTATTACTGAAACCCTGGTATGGGCTTCCTCTCATGTGGCAACGGGAAGGCAGACAGTACCTGATCCTGACGCTGGGGGCACTATTATGTGGGAGGATCACATGGGAGGGGACTCATATCTGGGGGAATTGGTGACCCCTTTAACTCATGATTCCCCTATTCTTTCTGAAGCATTGATGGCATATTATGAAATAGAGCACACCAATGTAACTTCAATGCAATTCATTATGGACTTCAAGACCCATCATGTCTGTGGTACTGGGATGATGAAGCAGGGCCCAGAGTTAGTAAGGATCAAAGTTGCTATTGACCAGAATGTGCAGTATAGTTGTTATAGAACAAGACACTTGAGCAGGACATTTAAACTCAGGAATGAGTTGCAGCTGGAAGGAGATGCAGAACGAGTAGCTGAGTCAAAGGTAGTCCGGAGGACTGGGATTGCCGCCGATGCCGAAGGAAGAGAGCCATCTGATGCCAACATGAGAAGTGAAGGCGTGTGACATTGCAGAGTGCGTTCAGCAAGAAGCAGGATCAGGAGGAGAAGGCCAGCTGAAAGGGAGCAGGACTCTCAACCCAATGTGTGGCGCATCAGTGTGGGAGAAGACACAGAGGATCAAATGAGCTGGTAGAGCTCCAGAGAAGAGCCGTGCAGTCCGCTGAAGTTACGCAGGAGCTGGCAACAGAGCGGGCAGGACATAGGAGGTCCACTTCAGCAGCAAACAGGTTAACAGAGACGCCAAAGAAGACCAGTGAGTTGGCCTGAAGCTAAAGGTGACCCTGGGGCACTCTAAGTAGGACAATTGACAGTAAACAATTATTTTGAATGCTGAACAAATAAAGTACTGGTGCAACAAGGGCACAATTCCCCTTTCATGGGATACCAATTGGGGGAAAGCTTTAATCTGCATTGCCAGCAGCCAAGAGGCTGCAAAGAGGCAATCAAGAGGCAACTTTGGCGTAATTCTCCTTTCTTGAGTTTTCAGTTTGGGGAAACCTGTAACCCACATTGCTATGAGTCATGAGACTATAAAAAGAGACAGCCATTGTTCAGCCCATCTCACACAAATATTGCCACTAAGATCAATGATAGTTGTAGCAGTTTTCTTCCTGACAGGCGAGTATGCTAGGAAAGGGCTCAGAGTAGTTAGTCCTGGCAGGAGAGTGTACCAAGAAAGAAGAAGATGTTTTGAAGAAGTGTGGTTGTGGCAAAAAAAGGTGTGGGAGAAAGAACTTGTTAACTCCATTATCATTTTGACAAACTGTTGCATCACTAAAGGTAGTTGCTGTGCTACACTGATAAAAGTATTCAATTGGAATAATAAGTGTGCTATGCTAATAATTACTTTACATTCTGAGTAGAACAATTGCCTTTGTTTATGAATTTGTAGTTTGTGAGAGACACATTTGCCTTACCAAGTAGAACATTGTGGAAACAACAATTGCTCAGATTTTTTAACAAGTATTGTGGAGGAGACATTTACTTTATAGTGGAGGAAATAGACATTTTGTGTTGAACTGAAGAGAACTTTGTTGAATCAGAACTCTTTCAAGGGTATTCCTGAATTGATCCAGGGGAAGGGAGTCCAACCCTGGTCACAAGGAGTACTTTCTAAGTTTGAACTTTTACACTGTTTTGTTGAACTAAAGACAGCCAAATATTCCTTGTATACATGTGTTGCTTGTATTAGTGTGAGGGTCAGAGACTTTTTGGAAACGGGGACGTTTTTCTTAGTTATAGTTTGCTAAGTAGGGTCATCCTTGTTAGCATTTAATAAATACATGGCAAACATTGAGAAAACTATACCTTTGTGTCCGTCTCGCATTTCTGACCCCTCACAGTAATCTCCAGAAGATATATGTGTATTTACAAATAAACCAGACAAACATTTCAATAATTAATACATCCTACGTCAGAGGGATTCATGTCATACTTTGTATAGCCTGTAATACGGCATTTGTACATTTGTACGCACAACATTATGCTAGAAGAGGTGTGTACCTGTAGCCTATGTACATGTATTCCATTATACCACCCTACATACTGATTGTAGTATGAAAAGGTTATGTGGGCAACATGACCACTGATAGCTTACAGATTGCACTTGATTAAAGGCTACATAATATTATTACAAACATGATACATAATGACAATATGAGACAACTTACCATGTCTATAATGTGTACCTTACTTGATTGACATTTGTGTAGCAGCATTTCCTTTACATACACCTTATAGTAAGATGTGGTTACAAAATGTAGTACATGAAAAATAAGAAAGAAAAATAACGTTTTACAAGTGTAATAATGTCAAACAATAACGTTGTACAGAAATTGTTTCAAATGTGTGAAATGTTCCTAACCTTGTAACATGCATCCACATGGACATTATACTCAGCAAATGAAACCGTTTTGGGTGAAGGGAAAGATACTACAGACATGCAACAATTGAATGTACAACTTTCTTTCATGTGGAAAAGCGGCATGGCTTATTGAAAATGACACATTACTTTCTCTTTCACACTCTCATTACTCTAGAATGTTCAACATGATCAAAAAATCAGAACACTCAATACATACATGTGAAACTGTGAAATAAGTGTCTATTGGTTGAAACCTCCCTCATCATATTTATATAGTAAAGACTTTCTCAATCTTTGTTTAACACAAAAGGGTGCGACTAACAGTTGCTATGAGTCGCCATCTACCATAAAAAAAATCCAAAGTCCAACACCACATATACACAGGTTAGTAAAAGTAAATAAACATTTATGTGTTCCATTGAAACCATAAACTGTATTACATTTTTTGTGACATATGATATCGCTCAGTTCAGTAAGAACGTACACATAAAAATGTTAATTGCAAATGTATTGTATGTCAAACATATACATAATATACTAGCTAATGGGTTCAATGCAAAGTACACAATTTATTTATATATTATAATAAAATGCACTATGTTAAAGGTGCTAAAATTGCATGATGCAGTGATAACATGAACTGCAATTTAATTGCTGGTATGGCATATGAGATATAATTTACAAAGCACTACATATGTGAGGTATTTAGTCAGGAAGACTACCTTTAAATATTTCATATATTGTTCAGAACATTGCAAACAAATGCTGGAATACCTTCAATATAGCAAACAATATGCTTGGTACCTGTCCATACTAAAAGTATAATGGCATGTTCAAAACAAATCAACATAGAGTAAAATGTATGCATTTTCGAACAGTCCACTTCTTCTGAACAATTTGTGTTATGCTTTTCAACTTTTAACATTTGTACTACTTTCTTTCTTTTACAGCACATACACATATACAACATGAGTCCTAATTCATGGAAGTATAGAAAAATTAATCATCAAAACCAGTAATTAAAATGGATAGGGGAACTTCACTTTCTGTACAGCACACAATAGAAAAAGGAAAATAAGTGCAAGTTCTATGACATGGAAGGTCGATGAAAATGCCAAAATTTCCAGAAGAAAAGCGACTGCAAGTCGGAGTAACACATGAGTAGCCCTGGAGGACTCGCAAAGATGCAAAGCATACAAAAATGTGTGCTTCAAAGCTTCCAGACAAAACATTATTAAGCGATATTTTTCAAAACAAATGTCTAGGTTATTATGACTAGAAAAAACTTGTGTGCAAGCTGTAGTCGATAATGCTTTTCTGGTTAATAAAAATTGGTGCACTGTCGGTGTTGTTAAAAATACCAATGCCATGTTGGACTATTCACAATTGAAAAGTTAAAAACAAATGTGAATCAATTATAAATGCATTTTCCAATTTAAGGCTGTAAGAAAACATAATGATGTAATTAGTCAGGCCATTTGGACATCTTCAAATTAATTCTGTAATGAGACCAGCAAATAAGCTACTAAAGGCATTTTAAAGGAAAGGCAGCTTATTTACCTTTAAACATCCATGACAAAATGGGATAATTAGGAGTAATATTTGCAGAAGAAGATACACTATTAGTTCTTGTTAATGGAGTGCCTAAAACTAAAAAGATATGGCAATACTCAGTTGATTTGAACAACGGGTACAAAGCATTGACACAAATAAAAGGCCACAATGTAATCAACAAAAATATATGTATAGAAGATCTCCTATAAGTCAATCAAGATGAAGATGTTTCACATGAAAGCGATTTTAGGTTAAAAACAAATTGACCTTAATAGCACTGAAAATGTCTATGAGGAATGTACCATTTACTCACTTTGATCTTTCGAATTCATGGGAGATTGCATAGAATGCTACCAAATGTGACACAATGCACAGGGAAGAAACTGCTTTCCCACAGGGATTTCGAACTGGCCAAAATGGTACAGTAAGTAATCGACAAGAACTAATATCAGCCTCAGAATACCATGTTACTTGCATGCATTCTGCTGATCCACTGTTTTGACTACACCATAATTGCTTGTTTCATTGACTGTATGAAAATGAGCTTGAAACATTGTGTTATGGAGTAACGCCCACAATAAATACTGGAAGAACATTCCAGAAATATGACACCTTCATCATTAGTTCAATAGGTAGAATTTAAAGAGCAGGTCTTAGAAATCAGCATAACCAACATATTAACCCATATGCAGGGGAGGAGGGCACAAGAGTACTGGTATAGAGATTACTCCTAACTCAATTGTATGCTATGTATCCTGGGACCTCCACTATGGTTTGTAACACTAAATTGTGCACAATATGCTTGGGAAGAACTAATCACATTCTTAAAAATAGCTAATAAGCACCGTCCAAATATATGCAGTCTACCTCCAAATGAACTTTGGGCCATGGACCCTGCAAATCTGTCGGGTATTGTCATCAAAGATTTTTAAAATTTCATCCAAAATCCCACATTCTACCAATAAGCTATGTGCAACACTATTTTTGGGAGAAAGCATACCAACCTAGAATGGCTTACCACATTCACATGGTGTTATGAATTGAATGAGCACACTGATTTGGGGAAGACAATAAAGAAAAAAATGTGTAGCTTGTGAGATTTCATTCAAAATCAAAATCTAGACATGTGTAATAAAGTGGTCACTTACCAAACACATATAAAAGGTGTAATTCTGGATTTCAAAGAAAACAATTCCACAGCACCATAATAAATCGCCACCACTATTCTATTAGGCACCATGTAAAGTGCAAAAGAATAGTATGAATTAAAACAAAATCATTACACATAAATGATTGCTCTCAAGTCAGTCTTAGTTTGAGCAGTGAAAATAACGATGTTCAGTTTGTACCTGACATTTCAATGGCTGTCAATGGCTGTCAGTACATTACTTCCTATGTATACACAAAAGAGAAGGTTCACATAAATGAATCCCACATTTTTCTATCTATATTGATTTGGTGCTGTATAACGTCCTATTACCATTAGTCCTGAAAAAATGGACTTGGAACGCAATTCATTTGAACAAGTTTAACAATTTTAATTCAATCTCAAATATAAAAAAATGCTTCTAAAAAGTTCTAATAAACAGGACCCAAGATTTCACCCACATGGTGGGTATATCATGTACCTATTGAACTAAATTACATACAATTAAACACATTTAACAATTTCACAAACATGAATGACTTTAACACACTATACACTCTAAAAGTGTCATTTTCAAAACAGATATCCCAACATGTTTCAGTTCTTCTTTGCATTGGATGCATGCACTTTCTTCAGGGGAGTCTTTATATTCAAGAACATTTCTTTATCACCACCATGTAATCCAGGGTCAAAAGAAGGTTCCAATTTCAATGAAGATGTTACCTCCAAATAATACTTTAGTAAGGCTTGTGTCCAAGTACACAACTATGTAGCTTCAAACTCCATACATCAAGTTTGGTATTCCAATTCAAAAAATGATATTCAATAGCCCACTGGTTCAGAGATCTCTGGGGTTGTAATTGTATCCCAATATTCACGAGAATTCAAATAGATTCATTATCTCAGACAGGACCTTATTAAGGTAAGTCCATTACTTTCCCCCACCGAGGTGGAAACTCTCTGTGCCAGATGGATTAGTTCTGCAGGTCTCTTTGTGATCGGAAACAAGCCCGTAGTACATTGCTTCATACATAACAAAAGCAGAATGACGTCTCCTCCAAGACTGGTCTCCATTGCCCTTCATGGAAAAACCTTCAAGAAAGGGCATTGAGACTGTAAAAGGCCACAGTGCTAAATTGCTCATGCATTGGTATCATGCAGACGTATTGCAGAAGTGGGGTAGATGGATGACGGGGAAGGAAGGAGAGGTGGTAAACGGGGTGAGAGTAGTGAGGAGTGGGAGAGTTGAAAGGATCCAGTGGGTCCCCCTGTATTAGGGAGGCCATTTCAATGAGCCGGGAGTAGGGAGAAAGCACTGTGGGAATCGCAATTGAGTAAGGTAGAGGGTGAGATGAAGAGGGAGGATACAAACCAGGGAGTGAGACAGGAGAAAGGGCATTTTTGGGAGAAAGGAGGCAGAATCCGGGTCACAAAACATTTTGCACTATCGAATTGGAGCCCCTAAGAGAACACGAGACTCTTTAACACAGACAATTCTAGTGAGAACCCGCTGTCGGCATGCTTAATCCGTTTAGGAGAGAAAACACTTTCCCATCAGCAGTGTGGCACATACAGGGCAGTAGAACGATTAGCCAGTGATATCCTGTATGGAAAAAGTATTGATATCAAATAGATTAGTTTGTGCTCTGCTGAAACTCAAAAACGAATATTAAAACTGTATAATCAGATTGGAATGCTTGCCACCATTTACCCAGACAGTACTGAAAGTGTAAGAAAGATTATGCTTTACGAACACTATCATGGGCGCTCAAATCAGCAAAATGTTTTCTATTTATACGAAATCCTACAATATTTCACATACATATACGATGTGCTTGAAACTATAGAAAAGGGACAGTACAAACGTAAGAACACAAATGGTTGTCTTGTCCAACATCATAGACCTAGTCTAATTAACCATCAAAAACTAAACAGAAAAATTATTATTATTGTTTTGATGAGTTGTAATCACCTTAGCGTGAACAGGTGGAATTATTCAGAACATGCAACAGCTATGAGGAATAATATGACAATGTTAAAGATGCCATGCAATGCCGCAATTCAAACATTATTTTAAAATGCTCAGTGATGAAATAGGGCAAAACAAGTTTAAATAATTTGAACTTCAAAGATATTCTCAAGGTTATCCTAAAAAACATGCAACAACATACATCATGACTTTCTGCACAGTCAAGGTGCGTGTAATTGTGAAATCTACAAACCTAAGCTCTTAGGCATTAGTGGTGAAGCGAGCACAGGACAAATCTACTTGAGCAAAGTAATATCTATCCGCTTTCTTTAGTGAAAAGTTGAATACACCATTAGCTAGTTTTGTGTCAGAGCCAACTGGCACTGCTGCATATAACATTAGTGGGTTTACATTACATCCTTATTCATGTTACCCAAGGGGGAATAATCAAAACATTGCAGTAGTCAAAATCATATGCTGAAGCAGCACACGAAAAAGCAGAGATATTCTTCAAAAAAGAACATAATCATATATTATGGGGTTAGCCTGTTTTTAAATGACTCATACTTGCCTTCATTTTTCAGAGGTTTGAAGAAACACCCCAAATTAACGATAATTACGTTTTTGAAGACAAAAATAGTGTATAGAAAGAACTACTACAATTCCAGTCAACTACACAAGACAGTAGCAAAACCATGGGGGTTATCAGGAATATCAATTTGTGGAGCTACTTACTATGAGTTGACAGAAGAACTGCACAGTCCAAAGATCAAAAATATGGTGCCATACTTCAAGAATTAGAGCTGGTCATATAAACAGCAGGGCCATCGAGATTTGTAAATCATAGAATCATCACAAATGTATGTGGTCCTAATACAACAGGAGCAGATGTGTATATAATCAAATGTATCAAGAAGGCAGAAAACAGTGGGGGCAGAGTCTCATAAACATGCACAGCTCAATGAGATGCACAATCGGGCAGAGATGCTCCTGCACCATTGCTCATCCATCTCATTGTGCTGCACATACTCATTAAGAAAACACCCAAAAATGACCATTGCGCAAGCATGTGCAAACTATTTTGCGAATAATGTTGAAATAAGTGGGTGTTTAAGGGTGCATCTGATGAGATGTGCATGTTTCTGGGGCATTTGTCATATGCACACTTTGTATGTGCAAATGCCATCATGTGCATCTCTTTATGCCAAACACATGGGCATCTGAAACATGTGCATCTCATCAGATGCCTCAAACATGAGAGCATTTACCCTACAAACAGAAGCAAGGTATTTCAAACAATTTGTTTACTATTCATTCTCTTTTTGTCTTATGTGCATAAGAAAGCCTCCTCTGCAGGGACATACGAACATTCATACCACATTGGCTCCCACCCACTACCTACTGAAAGTCCCTGACCCTTCGCTTATCATGCAACTAGTCTAATGTTAATTATTCTCATCATCGCATGACAGCTCCTCCCTAGCCACATGCATGCTACCGCGTATCCTGGTAAGATGCCCCGTACATTCAAGACTTTGATGTGATACCCTATTTACCACAGCCTAAGGCCTGCCTACTACATTATGTATTCTAGCTGCCCATTGTGAACTGCCGTATGCGGGACTAGCCCACTTTGCCTATTGTGAACTGCCCTATGCGGGACTAGCCCATTTTGCCTATTGTTAACTGCCCTACGTGGGACTAGCCCACTTTGCCTATTGTGAACTGCCCTATGCGGGACTAGCCCACTTTGCCTATTGTGAACTGCCCTATGCGGGAATAGCCCAGTTTGCCTATTGTGAACTGCCCTACACGGGACTACCCCACTTTGCCTATTGTGAACTGCCTTATGCGAGACAAGCCCACTTTGCCTATTGTGAACTGCCCTACGCGGGACTAGCCCACTTTGCCTATTGTGAACTGCCCTATGCGGGACTAGCCCAGTTTGCCTATTGTGAACTGCCCTACGCGGGACTAGCCCAGTTTGCCTATTAAGAAACTGCCCTACGCGGGACTAGCCCACTTTGCCTATTGTGAACTGCCGTACGCGGGACTAGCCCACCTTGCCTATTGTGAACTGCCCTATGCGGGACTAGCCCACTTTGCCTATTGTGAACTGCCCTACGCGGGACTAGCCCACTTTGCCTATTGTGAACTGCCCTATGCGGGACTAGCCCACTCTGCCTATTGTGAACTGCCCTATGTGGGACTAGCCCACTCCTGGATTGATTCTACCGCCCCCCCTCACCCGGCATAGCACACTCCTGCTGACTAAATTGGACTATAACCATTGGCACCTTATTGCAAATATAATTATAAGAAACTTTGCCCAAACCTCTTTAGCAGTTACTATTATAATAATTATCCACCAGACTACCCTTACAAACTGCCTCACAGCAATTCATACTCCAATGACCATGACAAGCATCAGATCCACACCATGTTGTCATAGAAAGGAACAATAAACTTCGAGCTAGGTTACATCGCCTCTACCAACCACGAGTGAATGTTCTATCTAAACAGGACTATTATCCAAACAATAACCGCTCCAAATCTAAACTACCTTACTATCCTCATAAAACAGCCTCAGCTACCTTGCAGAATCTAGCCAAAACTAAACCTAGCCTTCCCAAATCCACTAAAACTCATACCATTGTCCACTCTGCCAACCTCAACATGACATTAACAAACGCTAGATCTCTGGTAGCAGACGCTACAGACATAGCCGACCTGGTCACCTTAAATAATCTCAACCTCTTAGCAGTCACTGAGTCCTGGCTACATGACGCAGCAAGTCCAGCCCTTGCCCTAGCGGTCCCTGAAAACTACCAAATCCTCAGAGCAGATAGAACTAACGCTAGAGGAGGAGGTATCGCTATCATAGCTAAAACACAACTAGCAATTAGACTTACGCCATCACCTCCAAATACCTCCTGTGAAATGCTTACAGCAAAAATACCAATATCTAACTCGAACACACTAACAATCTACCAAGTGTATAGGCCCCCAGGACCGATTGGATCCTTTGAGAATGACATCTCAAGTATCCTCTCCAACAATACAAAGTCAACTTCTCAGGTACTCATTCTAGGGGATTTTAACATTGGCTTTAATGACCAAACAGACAATGATGCCAAAACTATCGCTAATATGCTCCTAGAACAAGGATTTACCCAAAAAAGTAAACCAACCAACACACTTAAAAGGTAGAACCTTCGACTGGGTGGCCGACCTAAATTGAAACCTTTCCATTAATTCCACGTCTCCACTGCCGTGGACTGACCCGCATCTGATAACCTTCACTATGGTAATAGACAAACAAACACAAACAAATATGACTATAGCCCGTCCTCAACCCACCACGAACAAAAAAGATATCACAATGGACAACCACTTATCCTGCCTTCATTGAGCCGTCTATCACCATCTACAGACCCTAATACATTAGTCGACACTTACAACGCATTGGACTCTATCGCACCTCTTAAACTGCATAAAAGTAAACAACTAGCACATTTAAATGCTTGGTTTACACCACATTTAAAAGAACGCAGGCAAAAAAATGAAAACTGGAAGCCCTATGGCGTCACACCCCATAGGCAGAAAATAAAACGAACCTTACTAAATTTGCCGACCATTACAAAAAAGAAATAATTAATATTTAGAAAGACCTTTACAATGACAGGATTGCTAAAGCTAACTCAAACACAAAGGAGCTTTTTACCATACTACGAGAAATAGAGGCACCTATCCCTCCAGCTGATAACATAACTAAAGATAAAGGGGGTCATTCCGAGGTTGGAGGTAAGGGATTACCGGCACTGGTAAGTGTGCCGATGCCGGTAATACCTTACCTACGTATTCCGAGGTCCCTTTGCGGGTCCTTCCTTACCTCCTGCTTTTAGCAGGAGTTAAGTACGGGACCCGCAAAGGTACTTCGGAGGTAATTACGGTACCGTAATTTAAGGTGCCGTAATTACCTCCTTCCCCATTCCCATTGAGCCCTATGGGGCAGAAATGGGAACGGGGAAGGGCAAAAGGTGAATGGGGAATTACCGGTCCCTCCAACCCTGGAATGGACCAGTAATTACTCCATTCACCATGCCGGATTTGGGACGGTTTCGGAGGCAACCATGGAGCTAATTACTCCATGGTTAACTCCAAACCCGGAATGAGGCCCAAAGCCTGGTGTACCAACATTCAGAATGCTTTAGCCAACAAAATTGTACTTCTTCAAGGAAAGATTGCGAACAAGAAATCCTCTCTTACCAAACATGATGCTCAATCTCAGACCACCAAAACACTAACCAATACACCTGACCAATTTAAATTCTCAAAAGTCTCCATCCTTGAAGTGGAGAAAATGATCTCCTCCTTGAAGCCTTCTAGATGGCAGGGCGACAACTGCCCAGCACAATTAATTAAAGATGCAGCGAGAAACCTGTCACCATTCACCACCAAACTCATCATTGCATCCTTTTCAACCAATACTGTCCCAAGTAACTTGAAAGAGTCCTGGGTCCTACCTTTGCTGAAAAAACAAACATTAGATCCAGCCATTCCAACTAACTACAGGCCTATCACGACAGTTCCCTTCCTTCTGAAGATACTTGACAGAGTAGCATACATCCAGATACAACAACACCTGGAAACAAATCACCTCCTCGGAACCCGCCAATCAGGTTTCAGGCTGCAACACAGCACTGAAACTGCACTGATTGACTTAAAAGCACAAATTGAGGCACTCACAGACAAAGGGAAAACTGCCATGCTGCTTCTCCTTGACTTGTCAGCTGCTTTTGACTTGGTGGACCACAAAGTCCTTTGCAAACACCTTGCCTCAGCAGCTCAGTTTTCTAAGGACGCAGTAGCGTGGGTTCAATCATTCCTCAATAATAGAACTATGCAAGTCTTCTCCCCCTCAGACTCAGCAGATCCGATCTCCACAACCTGCAAGGTTCCACAAGGTTCATACGTTTCACCCACTATGTACAATATTTTCACAAAGCCACTGTTTGACAAATTGGACCATCTGGGTGTCACCTACACTAACTATGCAGATGACACCCAGATCCTCATACCCCTTTCGGGCCATTACATCACCGACACGGCTCTTGTGAACAAAATCTACCTCCTCATTCAGGCATATGGCCACACATGGCCTATGCCAGAATGACGACAAGACCGAACTCCTAATACTAGGTACCCCAGCTAACCTTAAAAAACGAATACTCCTCCTTCAACATTGATGGCAACTCCATCAAGGTTGTAAAGGAAGTAAAAACGCTTGGATTGTACCTTGACTCCACCCTAACCATGAACAAACAAGTCAACTCCTTAGCATCCACATCAGCATACACATGCAAATTAATCAGGGCCTGCAGACCCTACCTATCCCCAACTAGCTGCATTACCCTTGCAAATGCCCTCATACTTTCAAGATTGGACTATTGTAATGCTCTCTACATGGGAGCTAACAAGTACATCGTAAACAAAATCCAAATTTACAAAATAACGCCTTAAGAACGGCACTAAATATCTCAAATAAAGATCACATATCTGTGATTAGAAGACAAAACCACTGGCTGTCAATTAAAGACAGAATTATGCTACAAACGACTTCCTTAACCCACAAATGCCTCAGCAACGCCGCACCACGGTACCTCTCCGACCGGATAGCTAAGACAAGTACCACTCGCCTAACTCATTCTATCTTAGCGTACCACATTTCAACCAAGGCAAATCTGGCGGCAGAAGCTTCCAAGTCATGGCAGCCCAAACATGGAACTCCTCCCCTTACCTCGAGCTGATCAAACCTACCCTAGTTTCAGACGAAAAATACAGAAACGGATTAGAACCATTGACGCTCACCCCATAACTTAGTGTCAAACAATGCCATCTGATAAGCTGCAATTAAAATTACCCGCTATGCTGATCTCTGAAAATAACTGTATATAATGTAATGTAATTGTATATATCTTTAATTGCTCACAGGCAAATTGTGAACCATAACCTGGCAACTGTAATTATCACCAAACTGTATTGGTTATACTATGTCTGTAATTCTATGTATCATCACGCCTAAAGTCTCCGTATACTGCTTGCGCCCAGCTACCTTCGGGTTTGGTGTGCCATGTAAAAACCATAAACAAACAAGCAAACAAACAAACAAACAAAGTCTGAGGATGATACAGAAATGCATGCAGCTGTGTGGTCAGTCTAATTTGTAATGTGGATCACTTCCCATGGGGATTGGGGTTAACCATTTAATGTCTCAGGTGGTAGTTTTAACATGTAATTCAGGAATGTCAGAGAGTGATGTGTATGAGTGTGATGATGTAGATTACGATTATGTATTAAATTAAAATAGTTGTGTAAAAAAGTCAGTCTGATTGTTAGGCAGCCACATGGAAAGTGCTCTACTTCCTAATGTTCTCTTACGGTTTTGATTGTAAATATTGCAAGATGTTGAACCTCTGAAATGAGGCTGAGATGTGTGTTGGCAGCATGTATTGCCAGAAGACCTCTGAAGACACTTCTAGGTCATGTACACTCACTAGCCATTGGCCTGATCAAGTGGTAACGATCTATCAGTGTACTATCCTGCCACACACTTTTGTGATATAGCATAGTACCACCAGATGTAGCTGCTGGGAGTAGCTCCGTGATAGTTAGCATTCTCATTCATGATTATGTTTCATGCAAATGTGTCATTTCATGGACCCTCATGGGCACCACAAGAACACATAACGCAGTTATACTGTAAAATGCCCTGTCTATTCCAGCCCTGGTACATATGTAATGAGAAATGTCTATATATATATATACCCTGGCAGATGCAAGGATCACATTGAGCCTGCGACTGTGATGATTATGTTATCACCACTGTGATGCTATTGGTCCTCTAAAAGGAGCCTGTGGCAAAGAAATAATGGCTAATAATACCTTAACTAGTGGTGGTTTGGCATGGGCTCGCATTGTGGGAGTGGCACGTGCCCCCTCTCACTGACCCACCATCTCCAGTATAAGTCATTTGAAAATAAGGTCCATCTTCATTAGTTGGAGGAGCAGCAGCATGAAGCCTACTGGACTGGCTATTTTGGGAATGTGTTCCTGTATCGTTGGCTTTTATAATCTGGTGTTGGTTGTGACTGGGGTGCAATGTGTGCTTCTTTGGTAAATCAGTTTTTCTGGGCCACTTGCTCCACATTGTGGAAGGACCAAATGTTGAAGGACATTTTTGGAGCAAAACCAGTAAACAGAATTTGGTGGACAATTGCTCATATTCTGTGGTTACTCCGCTTTTGCAATTTGGTGTATCTGCATACGTTCCATCCATCCACTTTGTATGCCCTTTTTGTAAACTGGTGCATCTGAGAACCACACATTTGCGAATTAAGCGCATCTATTTGTGGTGCATTTGTGGCGCATCTCAGATTTGCACACTTTTTTATTTTTGAGAATATGCCCAGTATGTCAAATGTCTACATTAGTAAACCTTCAGTACTATTAAATACATAGAATTTGCCTTTTGTTACTTATAAATCCTGTAGGCAAAATACAGTGTTACGGTCTAAATAGAAGTGCAATGAATGAACATTGTTTGTCAATGAGATCAATTTCATGAGGCTGGCCATGTGGGTTGCCATGACGGAGAAAACAGCCAAGTTGGGATTTTTTTGTGGTCTGCCGAAAGTCCTTCTTGATATTGCTCTCATCCCTGCACTTGTTATATATCAGCTTCATCATCATAATCCACAATATGCATCTGCACCCCAACACCATGATCAAAGGCAAGTTGGTCTGTGCCCCCCAAACCTTCTCCCACTCAATGGGAATATTCAGTGGCAATACCTCATCCAAGACAACATCCAGAACTGGAAGAGATGTTGCTGCCTAAGAAAGGAAACTTAAAACATATTAAAATCATGGGCCCTCACAAATGAAAAGAATACAACAGACGGCACTGTACCTCTAATCAATGTTAACCCCTTCCAATGCCAATAGAACATAAATGAGATACTTGTAATGGAAGGGGTTGAAATGGGCTGTAATGACAGGCACACAACATACAGTTCTGCACCTCCATATGTTATCACATTGTTGCAATGCCAATATAAAATTAACAATTGACAAGACGATTGTAATGGAAAGGACTATACTGGGCTTTATTGGGAAGGACACAACAGACAGTACTGCACCCTCTTAACGTGTCGAAAACCTTACAATGCCAATAGCAAATTAAGAAAGAGCTGTAATGGGCTGTATTGAGAAGAAGACAACAGACAAGACGGTACCACCCTACAGTTCCATAGCCATTTAATGGCAATAAAAATTGAAAATACATTAGTTTACAATCTAGGAAGAGACAGGAAAAAAACAACTTACCTGGGCAGAAATTAGTGCCTTGTTCTTCTCTGGAGAAGCATTGATTTCCTTGGCCTTTCAGGGTACATTCTCCTTCACCTTCCGATGTCTCTTGCATTTTATGGCTGACACGTCACTTCCTAAGATTGGATTATAGAGGACGGCAAGCTTTTTGTATTGCATGGTCCACCACTTGTTGTAGAACCTGTTGGTCTCCATTTAGAGATTATTATTAATTACAGATGTACAGGGTGGCGGGGAGCAGAGGGGCAGATGGCATCTAGCGAGTCAGGTCATGCGGGTCGGCGTTATAACCTAGGCGTTGAGAAGGAGAGACTTGAGTTCTTTTCTGAATTGTAGGAGCTTGGGGGCCTGTTTGATGTTGATGGGGACAAGGTTCCATAGGGCCTCATTACAAGTATGGCAGTAAGGCAACAACAGCGCTGGTATCGCTACCGGCACCGTTGCTACCGTACTGCCATACTAGGAGTTCTGCTCATGGGTGCCCTTGCAGCCACCAGGTCTGACCTGGTGGCCATACCGGCACCCGCGAGCAGAACATGATGGTAGCACCGGTACAATTATTTACGGTACCAGTGCTACCACCCTCCCTATTCCCATTGAGCCCTATGAGGCTCAAATGGGAATGGGGATGTGCCGGGCCCGGCATGCACGAAAGGGCAATTATCGGGTCCGGCTGGGCCAGAATAGCCCAGTAATTGCCCAATCGCAGGTGCAAAACCAGCAAGGCCACCTCCAACCTCGTAATGAGGCCCATAGTCTTGGGGCATAGGTAGAGAAAGCTTGTTTTCTTGTCTTTTCTTTTTTGCAACAGCAGATTTCAAGTCTGGTGGTGCGCTGTCCACCGGAGATGCTGAGTTTCTACGTGAGGTAGCTGGGTGACTTGAGGGTGACTGCCTTATAGATGATGCAGCAAGACTTGAAGGTGATTTATGTGTGCAGTGGGAGCCAGTGAAGGTCAATGAGGGTGATGTGGTTGTATCTGCATAGACCCTTGATGAGGTGTGCGGCATTGTGTAGGACACTTCTCAGGGGCACAAGGGAGGATGACTGGAGGCCTTTGAGAAGGGCATTGCCCCCATCCAGGTGGAATAGGACCAGTGCTTGAACAGTGGATCTAAAGCTGTCCGGAAGGAAGAAGGGCTTGACTTTCCGCAGGTGGGACAGCTGATACCAAGCTGCCTAATTTTTTTTAGCTATGTGTGTCTTCAAGGAGAGGTGTTTGTCGATGTGAAACCCAAGGGACTTGGCGCAGGAGGAGACCTCAGGTGAGAAGCCCTCATAGTTCATGGTTGATAGCCAGGTCTGTATGTCTGGGTGTTTGGTGTTGTTGGTGAGGAGTAGGAATTCGGTCTTGGAGGGGTTGAGCTTCAAGTATGCACTGAACATCCAAGACTTAATTACTGAGAGGCAGGTTTTGAGCCTGTGGATGTCCTTTATGGAGTCGAACTTGAGGTATAGCTGTGTTTCGTCTGCGTATTGGTGGATGTGGATGTTGTGTGCGGCTAGGAGGGCTCGCGGCAGGTCCATGTATAGATTGAAGATCACTGGGGAGAGGATGGAACCCTGCAGGACCCCACAAGTGATGGGACATTTGCGATATAGAGGAGTCCATCTGAACAAACTGCTTGCAGTTGGTGAGGTAGGACTTGAACCCGCGTGGGACAAGGTCGCTGATCCCCGTGCGCCGATGTAGGTGGGTGTCTGTGAGCACCTGGTGGACTACTGTGTTGAAAGCACCCGAGAGATTGAGTAGAACCAGGAGGCAGGGGTGGTCATCGTCAAGGATGTTGAGGGCGTCGTTGGCCACCTTTATGGTTGCTGTCTCCATGCTGCATCTACGTCCGAACCGGGATTGGTAGGTTTGGTGAAGATTGTTAGTACCGATGGGTTGCTGCATTTGCAGGTCTACCGCTTTCTTGATGATCTTACCTTGGAAGGGAAGATGAGTGATGGGACGATAGTTACCTAAATTGTTGGGATCCGAAGTGCATTTGTCCTGTATTTAGGATCGATGGGAAGGTGCCTTGAGTTAGCGAGCATTGATGATCTCCAGGAAGAGAAGCAGAGCTTCTTCCGGGAGGATCTTGAGGATGGATTCTTGGGGGATGTCATCTGTATACAATGTGGCATTGTGGGTGGCCAGGGTTTGCACCAGGTCACATGTAGAGACCGTCTTGAATGTTGTCCAGGGTGTGGAGATTTCATGAGGAGAGACGTGAGGTGTGTCTGTGGATGCAGAGCTGGTGTCTATGTGCTGGCAAATCTTGCTGATTTTGTCTATGAAGAAGGTGTTGATGGATTTTTCCATGGAGAGTGGTATAGCAGGCAAGGTCGGGTAACGGGTTGACGCAGTGCCTGACTGCTTTAACATTTCACCAAAGTACATAATGCAGAAAAACATTATTATGAATGTACTTTAAAGTAACTGTAGTTAGAATCAGCAATGGGCTGACAGATAAGGCACTCTTTGCCGCAATACAAGACACTTTTTCTATAAGGCACCCTTTGCCGCAATACAAGACACTTTCAGGGTAATTCATAGAATTTCGCAGAAAAGTGTCGCAATCGGCTGGCGCAGAGTGTCCGCGTGCGATTGACTGCGCCAGGCACGTGCGATAAAACCGATTTCCGCGCACAGCGTATTCATGGATTTCATGCTCCCAAACCAGCCGTGGCGCAGAGTATCGCAGCGACCCTGCAGCAGCGCCAGTAACGCCCCCAAGAACGCCCTCGCGCAAGGAAAAGCCAGCAAAATCGCTAAATCATCGCAAAGGGCTGCGCTAACCCTGGACCAGTTTACAGGGCAGCCAAACAAGGAATGCAAAGCGGGTAACGTGCATATCAGGGGTACACGTGAAGTCATACACGCGATTAGCCAGGGTAAGTGTATTACAGGGGTACACGTGAAGTCATACACGCGATTAGCCAGGGTACGTGTATTACAGGGGTACGCGGGAAGTTTAACACGCGATTGGCCAGGGTACGTGTATTACAGGGGTACGCGGGAAGTTTAACACGCGATTGGCCAGGGTACGTGTATTACAGGGGTACGCGGGAAGTTTAACACGCGATTAGCCAGGGTAAGTGTATTACAGGGGTACACGTGAAGTCATACACGCGATTAGCCAGGGTACGTGTATTACAGGGGTACGCGGGAAGTTTAACACGCGATTGGCCAGGGTACGTGTATTACAGGGGTACGCGGGAAGTTTAACACGCGATTAGCCAGTGTAAGTGTATTACAGGGGTACACGTGAAGTCATACACGCGATTAGCCAGGGTACGTGTATTACAGGGGTACGCGGGAAGTTTAACATGCGATTGGCCAGGGTACGTGTATTACAGGGGTATGCGGGAAGTTTAACACGCGATTAGCCAGGGTAAGTGTATTACAGGGGTACGCGGGAAGTTTAACACGCGATTAGCCAGGGTACGTGTATTACAGGGGTACGCGGGAAGTTTAACACGCGATTGGCCAGGGTACGTGTATTACAGGGGTACGCGGGAAGTTTAACACGCGATTGGCCAGGGTACGTGTATTACAGGGGTACGCGTGAAATTATACACGCGATTAGCCAGGGTACGTGTATTACAGGGGTACGCGGGAAGTTTAACACGCGATTGGCCAGGGTACGTGTATTACAGGGGTACGCGGGAAGTTCAACACGCGATTGGCCAGGGTACGTGTATTACAGGGGTACGCGGGAAGTTTCACATGCGATTTGGCCAGGTACGTGTATTACAGGGGTGCGTGGGAATTATCACACGCGATTTGGCTTGGTACGTGTATTACAGGGGTGTGCGGGAATTATCACACGCAATCAGGCTGGGTGGGTCCTCACAGGTGTTCCCTGTACACCCTCCACAGCCCCTGCAGGCAGCCCACAAAACAGGGGACTACCCTGCACACCTGCTCATGTCCCCCTGCACCCCCACCCCCCAGCAGTGCAGGGGCACCCTCCACCAGGCCCCCACTCATGTCTCCCACCACCCCCACCCCCCAGCCACCAGGGTCACCCTCCACCAGGCCCCCACTCATGTCTCCCACCACCCCCACCCCCCAGCAGTGCAGGGGCACCCTCCACCAGGCCCCCACTCATGTCTCCCACCACCCCCACCCCCCAGCAGTGCAGGGGCAGCCTCCACCAGGCCCCCACTCATGTCTCCCACCACCCCCACCCCCCAGCAGTGCAGGGGCAGCCTCCACCAGGCCCCCACTCATGTCTCCCACCACCCCCACCCCCCAGCACTGTGGGGCACCTGCCAGCAGGCCCCCACCCATGTCCAACTCATGTCTCCCACCACCCCCACCCCCCAGCACTGTGGGGCACCTGCCAGTAGGCCCCCACCCATGTCCAACTCATGTCTCCCACCACCCCCACCCCCCAGCACTGTGGGGCACCTGCCAGCAGGCCCCCACCCATGTCCAACTCATGTCACCCACCACCCCCACCCCCCAGCACTGTGGGGCACCTGCCAGTAGGCCCCCACCCATGTCCAACTCATGTCTCCCACCACCCCCACCCCCCAGCCACCAGGGTCACCCTCCACCAGGGCCCCACTCATGTCTCCCACCACCCCCACCCCCCAGCACTGTGGGGCACCTGCCAGTAGGCCCCCACCCATGTCCAACTCATGTCTCCCACCACCCCCACCCCCCAGCACTGTGGGGCACCTGCCAGCAGGCCCCCACCCATGTCCAACTCATGTCTCCCACCACCCCCACCCCCCAGCCACCAGGGTCACCCTCCACCAGGGCCCCACTCATGTCTCCCACCACCCCCACCCCCCAGCAGTGCAGGGGCACCCTCCACCAGGGCCCCACTCATGTCTCCCACCACCCCCACCCCCCAGCAGTGCAGGGGCAGCCTCCACCAGGCCCCCACTCATGTCCCCTATCACCCCCACCCCCCCGCCACCAGGGGCACCCTCCACCAGGCCCCCACTCATGTCTCCCACCACCCCCACCCCCCAGCAGTGCAGGGGCAGCCTCCACCAGGCCCCCACTCATGTCCCCTATCACCCCACCCCCCCGCCACCAGGGTCACCCTCCACCAGGCCCCCACTCATGTCTCCCACCACCCCCACCCCCCAGCAGTGCAGGGGCACCCTCCACCAGGCCCCCACCCATGTCTCCCACCACCCCCACCCCCCAGCCACCAGGGTCACCCTCCACCAGGCCCCCACTCATGTCTCCCACCACCCCCACCCCCCAGCACTGTGGGGCACCTGCCAGCAGGCCCCCACCCATGTCCAACTCATGTCTCCCACCACCCCCACCCCCCAGCACTGTGGGGCACCTGCCAGCAGGCCCCCACCCATGTCCAACTCATGTCTCCCACCACCCCCACCCCCCAGCCACCAGGGTCACCCTCCACCAGGGCCCCACTCATGTCTCCCACCACCCCCACCCCCCAGCAGTGCAGGGGCACCCTCCACCAGGGCCCCACTCATGTCTCCCACCACCCCCACCCCCCAGCAGTGCAGGGGCACCCTCCACCAGGCCCCCACTCATGTCTCCCACCACCCCCACCCCCCTGCCACCATGTGCAGCCCCCACCAGGTCCTCACAATGTGCGTAATGGTCAGCCTCCACAGCCAAAAAGCCCTACCAAGTAACCCATTCACCCACATGGAAATGGAAATCACATGTTACACCCCCAATGTTCATGAAGCAAATGAACCCATGTCCGTCACACACATATTTTCCAATTGAATGGGAAAACACACAACATGACATGCATGAAACCAATGAGATGAAACCACACAGTGAACAATGTAAAAAAAAATGTATTAGAAAAAAATACGAATGCTAAAGAAAGAAAACTAACTACAATGTAAATGTGAAAAAAGAAGCTGCATGTCCGCATAAAAACACAAAACTAGAAAATCTAATCCAAAAAATTTTGTCCAAAGTGAAATGCCAAAACTCTCCGTGCAACAAAGAACTATGTACAAAAATAAAAAGGGTCCATCATCACAACAGAACTAAGGAAACCTCCTAAAAAACCTACCTAAATATCAACTATATACAAAAAGTGGAGCAGTGTCCGTCGACTCCAAATCATAAGAAAAAACAAAGGAAACCTAAAACTAAAGAACTATATACAAAGGCGGCGGGCAAGTCCAGCGGCTCACTCTGTGGTGTTCCGGGCCAGGGCATCATCGAACTCCTGTTCGATGTCCCGGAGGCGGTCCAGTTCCATGGCCCCGAGGGTCCGCAGGGACGACGCCGTGTCCTCCTCCAACCCCCTGCGGATTGCCTCGAGGCACTCGGCCCGCCTCAGGGCCCTCCGCATGGAGTTCTCCGCCCTGACCATTGTGAGCCGCGCCTCTTCCGCCCGCCGCCGCTCCGCACCTATGGCGTGGCACAACCGCTGCCACACGGAAGACACTCTCTGTCCTGGGTCCTCCTGCCCTCCGGCCGTTGCCTGCCCCTCCGATGTCGAAGGCCCCGAGCCTTCATGGCTCCCACCATCTTGCTGCTGCTGCTGCTCTGCCTCTGCCCGTGCACTGCCTCCTGCTGCCTGCACATCCTCCGCCGGCTGGGGTGCAGTTGTTGATGTGGCCACCCCTGCTGGACGTCCGACTCCCGACTGTGGCAGGGATGCCTCCTCCACCAGCCTGGCCGCACTGTCAGAGGCAGCTCCACAGGGCACCCAGGTGACTGATGGGTGGGAAGATGGCACAGAGGACGACTGGCGCGTAGGGGGTCCAGTTGAGGAGGGGGTCGGAACAAGCCCCATCAGACGGAGGAATCCGGTCTGGGTGACCTGTCCCAGCAGGCTGACGTGGTCAACGAGCCATTCGAGATGACGTGCAGTCTCTCCATGAAAAGACTGCAGGTCACCTCGCATGGCCCGTTGACACAACGCCACACCAGCCAGGACAGGCTCAACCCGGACCTGGATAGCCACGTCCGCAGGCAGAGGAAGGCCAGTTGACGTCAGCTCATCCCCTGCCTGAAAACAGGTCTGGACGTAGGCATCCCTGCTGGTGCAAGATGATGCAGGGACAGGATCGGGGACAGGATTGCACACAGGCACCTCCGCGGCCGCCTGTGCTGCCTCCTGTCCCTGGTCCTGGACTGCACCACTAGCACCAGTGGGATCCCCACCTCCAGACCCCGTCTCTGGTGCTTGCGCGGCCCCCTCCTCCACCAAACCCCCCACCAACCTGGATGACTCTGTGCCATCCTCCCCTGTTGGGCCCTGTGGGGTCCCAGCTGCCCCTTCTGCTGCCGAGGAGTCCAACTGCAACCTCCGCCTCTTGGACCTCCCCCCGGCAGCTGCGGCCTGGGACGCGGCACCGGACTCCTCACTCCCCGACGAGATGACAACACGGGAGGGGAGCCGGGCCTTGCGTCTCCGGCTGGCGGTCGGATCCCCGCCGCTGTGCTCCACAGCACCTTCTCCGCCCTCTTCATCAGTTGACGCTGCAGACAGGGAGAAACAAAACACAGGCATCAGGGCACTGTACAATGGACACATACACGCATGACAGTTGCACATGAGTGGCATTGGCAAACCTCAGACATGTCATCAAAATCCCCAACACACATGTCATTGCAACTGGCACACATGAGCCATACCACAGCCATATCGCAACTGCCACCACCATCCCTACACATACAACAGCATCAGCAGCCAAAGGGGAGCCATACATCACATGCAACACAGGAAGTGCAACACACATGTACACACACCACCACACTTGCATGCATGTCTACACCTCTGCCAAGTGTCGCACTGTTCAGACGGGCATCCATGTCACATCTGCCAATCAGGCTTCCACATACCGCTGTCACATGCATCCATGTAGCATCACTGTTGCACCTTTGACAAATACACACACATGCACATGTACACAGTGCTCATACATGCAGCCGAAAACAACATACATGCCTGACATCACGGACATGTCTACTTACATACACATTCATCCAAACATGTGTGCACGCACAACTGCATTTGCCATGCAAGCCCACACACACAAGCACCATCCATGTCTCACACATTACAGCCCTCGCATGTGTCAGCCCCACGGCCCTGTACACCCCCACCCATACTCCACCCCATACAAACAGATGTGCAACCGGCACAATGGGGAATGATCACCACACGCCCTGCTCACAACCAGGATGCATGTACACTCACCGCTCGACTCCAGACGGCTCTGCTTCTCTAGGACCTGGACGTGGAGCGCTGGGGATATGCGTTCCAGGACCCCCATCTGTTCTTCCGACAAGTGGCCCCGGCGCCCCTTGGCATCCGCTGCCTTCAAGAGGCGCCGGGCCTTGTTCAGGGTCCTGGACCTGAAGTCCTCCCAGCGCTTCCTGACATGTTGTAAGTCCCGGACTGCCACCCCCTCCGCGTTGATGGCAGTCACGATGTCTGTCCAGATCCGAGTCCGTCCTTCCTTGTCGGCGCGGGAACTTCCAAAGAGGGCATCATACTGCCCCAGGACTTGCTCCACCAGGACACCAACTTCGGTGGCACTGAAGCTGGTGCCCCTCTGCCTCTCTGGCCGGGGGTTGTCAGTGGTCACAGATGGTGTTAGCCCCGACATGACAACCCCAGAGGCAGGAGTGGGTGGGCAACTGGGTCCTGGGGCTGGGCTGTGGAGCGATGGGATTCCAGTCGGGAGTCTTCTGTTCCAGCAGGGGTGGTCACAGCAACAGCACCCCTGGCTGATGTGCAGGCAGCAAATGGCAGTGCACGTGGGCAGCAGGCAGTCAGGCAGCAGCAGATAGCAGGTGGGAGCGTGCTCGGGGCTCTGGGGGGCAGTAATTCGGCCTTCTGGGCAGGAGCGTGGTCTCCCGTGTGCTCACGCGTGGCCAGCTTGGTACGGAGTGAATTGGCACGTGAAAATCCTGCACGTCAGCGTGAAAACCGAGGAAAGGCCCTAAGCGCGTAAGCGCGTCAGCACGCATACGCGATTCCATTGGACCAAAGGCCCTCAGCGCGTAAGCGCGTCTGTGACGTGACCCGCACGGGTGTTTCCCACACTGCACGTGATGACAGAGCACACGTGGAAAGACTGCACGTCAGAGTCTCATCGCGTGTAATTGGACAAAAGTGCGTGTACACGCGATTGGCCTATGTACGTGTATATGAGGTGTGCGCGGACACTTACACACGCAAGCACGTCAGCGCACCTGTATCCCGGTGTACGGCCATTTCCACCAATCACACGCGATGAGACTCTGACGTGCAGTCTTTCCACGTGTGCTCTGTCATCACGTGCAGTGTGGGAAACACCCGTGCGGGTCACGTCACAGACGCGCTTACGCGCTGAGGGCCTTTGGTCCAATGGAATCGCGTATGCGTGCTGACGCGCTTACGCGCTTAGGGCCTTTCCTCGGTTTTCACGCTGACGTGCAGGATTTTCACGTGCCAATTCACTCCGTACCAAGCTGGCCACGCGTGAGCACACGGGAGACCACGCTCCTGCCCAGAAGGCCGAATTACTGCCCCCCAGAGCCCCGAGCACGCTCCCACCTGCTATCTGCTGCTGCCTGACTGCCTGCTGCCCACGTGCACTGCCATTTGCTGCCTGCACATCAGCCAGGGGTGCTGTTGCTGTGACCACCCCTGCTGGAACAGAAGACTCCCGACTGGAATCCCATCGCTCCACAGCCCAGCCCCAGGACCCAGTTGCCCACCCACTCCTGCCTCTGGGGTTGTCATGTCGGGGCTAACACCATCTGTGACCACTGACAACCCCCGGCCAGAGAGGCAGAGGGGCACCAGCTTCAGTGCCACCGAAGTTGGTGTCCTGGTGGAGCAAGTCCTGGGGCAGTATGATGCCCTCTTTGGAAGTTCCCGCGCCGACAAGGAAGGACGGACTCGGATCTGGACAGACATCGTGACTGCCATCAACGCGGAGGGGGTGGCAGTCCGGGACTTACAACATGTCAGGAAGCACTGGGAGGACTTCAGGTCCAGGACCCTGAACAAGGCCCGGCGCCTCTTGAAGGCAGCGGATGCCAAGGGGCGCCGGGGCCACTTGTCGGAAGAACAGATGGGGGTCCTGGAACGCATATCCCCAGCGCTCCACGTCCAGGTCCTAGAGAAGCAGAGCCGTCTGGAGTCGAGCGGTGAGTGTACATGCATCCTGGTTGTGAGCAGGGCGTGTGGTGATCATTCCCCATTGTGCCGGTTGCACATCTGTTTGTATGGGGTGGAGTATGGGTGGGGGTGTACAGGGCCGTGGGGCTGACACATGCGAGGGCTGTAATGTGTGAGACATGGATGGTGCTTGTGTGTGTGGGCTTGCATGGCAAATGCAGTTGTGCGTGCACACATGTTTGGATGAATGTGTATGTAAGTAGACATGTCCGTGATGTCAGGCATGTATGTTGTTTTCGGCTGCATGTATGAGCACTGTGTACATGTGCATGTGTGTGTATTTGTCAAAGGTGCAACAGTGATGCTACATGGATGCATGTGACAGCGGTATGTGGAAGCCTGATTGGCAGATGTGACATGGATGCCCGTCTGAACAGTGCGACACTTGGCAGAGGTGTAGACATGCATGCAAGTGTGGTGGTGTGTGTACATGTGTGTTGCACTTCCTGTGTTGCATGTGATGTATGGCTCCCCTTTGGCTGCTGATGCTGTTGTATGTGTAGGGATGGTGGTGGCAGTTGCGATATGGCTGTGGTATGGCTCATGTGTGCCAGTTGCAATGACATGTGTGTTGGGGATTGTGTTGACATGTCTGAGGTTTGCCAATGCCACTCATGTGCAACTGTCATGCGTGTATGTGTCCATTGTACAGTGCCCTGATGCCTGTGTTTTGTTTCTCCCTGTCTGCAGCGTCAACTGATGAAGAGGGCGGAGAAGGTGCTGTGGAGCACAGCGGCGGGGATCCGACCGCCAGCCGGAGACGCAAGGCCCGGCTCCCCTCCCGTGTTGTCATCTCGTCGGGGAGTGAGGAGTCCGGTGCCGCGTCCCAGGCCGCAGCTGCCGGGGGGAGGTCCAAGAGGCGGAGGTTGCAGTTGGACTCCTCGGCAGCAGAAGGGGCAGCTGGGACCCCACAGGGCCCAACAGGGGAAGATGGCACAGAGTCATCCAGGTTGGTGGGGGGTTTGGTGGAGGAGGGGGCCGCGCAAGCACCAGAGACGGGGTCTGGAGGTGGGGATCCCACTGGTGCTAGTGGTGCAGTCCAGGACCAGGGACAGGAGGCAGCACAGGCGGCCGCGGAGGTGCCTGTGTGCAATCCTGTCCCCGATCCTGTCCCTGCATCATCTTGCACCAGCAGGGATGCCTACGTCCAGACCCGTTTTCAGGCAGGGGATGAGCTGACGTCAACTGGCCTTCCTCTGCCTGCGGACGTGGCCATCCGGGACCGGGTTGAGCCTGTCCTGGCTGGTGTGGCGTTGCGTCAACGGGCCATGCGAGGTGACCTGCAGTCTTTTCATGGAGAGACTGCACGTCATCTCGAATGGCTCGTTGACCACGTCAGCCTGTTGGGACAGGTCACCCAGACCGGATTCCGCTGTCTGATGGGGCTTGCTCCGACCCCCTCCTCAACTGGACCCCCTACGCGCCAGTCGTCCTCTGTGCCATCTTCCCACCCATCAGTCACCTGGGTGCCCTGTGGAGCTGCCTCTGACAGTGCGGCCAGGCTGGTGGAGGAGGCATCCCTGCCACAGTCGGGAGTCGGACGTCCAGCAGGGGTGGCCACATCAACAGGTGCACCCCAGCCGGCGGAGGATGTGCAGGCAGCAGGAGGCAGTGCACGGGCAGAGGCAGAGCAGCAGCAGCAGCAAGATGGTGGGAGCCATGAAGGCTCGGGGCCTTCGACATCGGAGGGGCAGGCATCGGCCGGAGGGCAGGAGGACCCAGGACAGAGAGTGTCTTCCGTGTGGCAGCGGTTGTGCCACGCCATAGGTGCGGAGCGGCGGCGGGCGGAAGAGGCGCGGCTCACAATGGTCAGGGCGGAGAACTCCATGCGGAGGGCCCTGAGGCGGGCCGAGTGCCTCGAGGCAATCCGCAGGGGGTTGGAGGTGGACACGGCGTCGTCCCTGCGGACCCTCGGGGCCATGGAACTGGACCGCCTCCGGGACATCGAACAGGAGTTCGATGATGCCCTGGCCCGGAACACCACAGAGTGAGCCGCTGGACTTGCCCGCCGCCTTTGTATATAGTTCTTTAGTTTTAGGTTTCCTTTCGTTCTTATTATTATTTGGAGTCGACGGACACTGCTCCACTTTTTGTATATAGTTGATATTTAGGTAGGTTTTTTAGGAGGTTTCCTTAGTTCAGTTGTGATGATGGACCCTTGTTATTTTTGTACATAGTTCTTTGTTGCATGGAGACTTTTTACATTTCACTTTGGACATTTTTTTTGATTTGATTTTCTAGTTTTGTGTTTTTATGCGGACATGCAGCTTATTTTTTCACATTTAAATTGTAGTTAGTTTTCTTTCTTTGGCATTTGTATTTTTTTCAATACATTTTTTTTTCCATTGTTCACTGTGTGGTTTCATCTCCTTGGTTTCATGCATGTCATGTTGTGTGTTTTCCCATTCAATTTGAAAATATGTGTGTGACGGACATGGGTTCATTTGCTTCATGTACATTGGGGGTGTAACATGTGATTTCCATTTCCATGTGGGTGAATGGGTTACTTGGTAGGTCTTTTTGGCTGTGGAGGCTGACCATTACGCACATGATTGGGGATTGTGAGGACCTGGTGGGGGCTGCACATGGTGGCAGGGGGGTGGGGGTGCAGGGGGACATGAGTGGGGGCCTGGTGGAGGTTGAGCCTGCACTGCTGGGGGGTGGGGGTGGTGGGAGACATGAGTGGGGGCCTGGTGGAGGGTGACCCTGCACTGCTGGGGTGTGGGGGTGATGGGAGACATGAGTGGGGGCCTGGTGGAGGGTGACCCTGGTGGCTGGGGGGTGGGGGTGATAGGGGACATGAGTGGGGGCCTGGTGGAGGGTGACCCTGGTGGCTGGGGGGTGGGGGTGGTGGTAGACATGAGTGGGGGCCTGGTGGAGGGTGACCCTGCACTGCTGGGGGGTGGGGGTGGTGGGAGACATGAGTGGGGCCCTGGTGGAGGGTGACCCTGGTGGCTGGGGGGTGGGGGTGGTGGGGGACATGAGTTGGACATGGGTGGGGGCCTGCTGGCAGGTGCCCCACAGTGCTGGGGGGTGGGGGTGGTGGGAGACATGAGTGGGGCCCTGGTGGAGGGTGACCCTGCACTGCTGGGGGGTGGGGGTGGTGGGAGACATGAGTGGGGCCCTGGTGGAGGGTGACCCTGGTGGCTGGGGGGTGGGGGTGGTGGGAGACATGAGTTGGACATGGGTGGGGGCCTGCTGGCAGGTGCCCCACAGTGCTGGGGGGTGGGGGTGGTGGGAGACATGAGTGGGGCCCTGGTGGAGGGTGACCCTGGTGGCTGGGGGGTGGGGGTGGTGGGAGACATGAGTTGGACATGGGTGGGGGCCTGCTGGCAGGTGCCCCACAGTGCTGGGGTGTGGGGGTGGTGGGAGACATGAGTTGAACATGGGTGGGGGCCTGCTGGCAGGTGCCCCACAGTGCTGGGGTGTGGGGGTGGTGGGAGACATGAGTTGGACATGGGTGGGGGCCTACTGGCAGGTGCCCCACAGTGCTGGGGGGTGGGGTGGTGGGGGACATGAGTTGGACATGGGTGGGGGCCTGCTGGCAGGTGCCCCACAGTGCTGGGGGGTGGGGGTGGTGGGAGACATGAGTGGGGCCCTGGTGGAGGGTGACCCTGCACTGCTGGGGGGTGGGGGTGGTGGGAGACATGAGTGGGGCCCTGGTGGAGGGTGACCCTGGTGGCTGGGGGGTGGGGGTGGTGGGAGACATGAGTTGGACATGGGTGGGGGCCTGCTGGCAGGTGCCCCACAGTGCTGGGGGGTGGGGGTGGTGGGAGACATGAGTTGAACATGGGTGGGGGCCTGCTGGCAGGTGCCCCACAGTGCTGGGGTGTGGGGGTGGTGGGAGACATGAGTTGGACATGGGTGGGGGCCTGCTGGCAGGTGCCCCACAGTGCTGGGGGGTGGGGGTGGTGGGAGACATGAGTGGGGCCCTGGTGGAGGGTGACCCTGGTGGCTGGGGGGTGGGGGTGGTGGGAGACATGAGTTGGACATGGGTGGGGGACTGCTGGCATGTGCCCCACAGTGCTGGGGGGTGGGGGTGCAAGGGGACATGTGTTGGTGTTCATTAGTTCAAGGAGACATGTGCCTTTGCTGGGGGGCATGCCCATGTTGGGTGGGCTGCCTGCGGGACATGACCAGGGATGCAGGGTAGTCCCCTGTGGTGTGGGCTGCCTGCAGGGGCCGTGGAGGGTGTACAGGGTACACCTGGGAGGACCCACACTGTCAAATCACATGTGGGACTCCCCGGCACCCCTGAAATACACGTACCGTGCAGAAATCGCGTGTTTAACTTCCCGCGCACCCCTGAAATACACGCGCCCAGGCTATTCGCGTGTAAAACTTCCCGCGCACCCCTGAAATACACGCGCCCAGGCTATTCGCGTGTAAAACTTCCCGCGCACCCCTGAAATACACGCGCCCAGGCTATTCGCGTGTGGAACTTCCCGCGCACCCCTGAAATACCCGGGCCCAGGCTATTCGCGTGTGGAACTCCCCGCGCACCCCTGAAATACACGGGCCCAGGCTATTCGCGTGTGGAACTTCCCGCGCACCCCTCAAATTCACGCGCCCAGGCTATTCGCGTGTGGAACTTCCCGCGAACCCCTGAAATACACGCGCCCAGGCTATTCGCGTGTGGAACTTCCCGCGCACCCCTGAAATACACGCGCCCAGCCTATTCGCGTGTGGAACTTCCCGCGCACCCCTGAAATACACGCGCCCAGGCTATTCGCGTGTGGAACTTCCCGCGAACCCCTGAAATACACGCGCCCAGGCTATTCGCGTGTGGAACTTCCCGCGAACCCCTGTAATACACGTAGCCCGCTCCCCCAGGCCCGATCGCGTGAGGAACTTCCCGCGCACCCCTCAAATTCACGCGCCCAGGCTATTCGCGTGTGAAACTTCACGCGAACCCCTGAAATACACGTAGCACGCTCCCCCAGGCCCGATCGCGTGAGGAACTTCACGCGAACCCCTGTAATACACGTAGCCCGCTCCCCCAGGCCCGATCGCGTGTGGAACTTCACGCGAACCCCTCAAATTCACGCGCCCAGGCTATTCGCGTGTGAAACTTCACGCGAACCCCTGAAATACACGTAGCACGCTCCCCCAGGCCCGATCGCGTGAGGAACTTCACGCGAACCCCTGAAATACACGTAGCACGCTCCCCCAGGCCCGATCGCGTGAGGAACTTCACGCGAACCCCTGTAATACACGTAGCCCGCTCCCCCAGGCCCGATCGCGTGTGGAACTTCACGCGAACCCCTCAAATTCACGCGCCCAGGCTATTCGCGTGTGAAACTTCACGCGAACCCCTGAAATACACGTAGCACGCTCCCCCAGGCCCGATCGCGTGAGGAACTTCACGCGAACCCCTGTAATACACGTAGCCCGCTCCCCCAGGCCCGATCGCGTGTGGAACTTCACGCGAACCCCTGTAATACACGTAGCCCGCTCCCCCAGGCCCGATCGCGTGTGGAACTTCACGCGAACCCCTCAAATTCACGCGCCCAGGCTATTCGCGTGTGAAACTTCACGCGAACCCCTGAAATACACGTAGCACGCTCCCCCAGGCCCGATCGCGTGAGGAACTTCACGCGAACCCCTGTAATACACGTAGCCCGCTCCCCCAGGCCCGATCGCGTGTGGAACTTCACGCGAACCCCTGTAATACACGTAGCCCGCTCCCCCATGCCCGATCGCGTGTGGTACTTCACGCGAACCCCTGAAATACACGTAGCCCGCTCCCCCAGGCCCGATCGCGTGAGGAACTTCACGCGAACCCCTGTAATACACGTAGCCCGCTCCCCCAGGCCCGATCGCGTGAGGAACTTCACGCGAACCCCTGTAACACGTATTTTTTGTCAGCGGGTGTCCGTGTTTGTGGGTACCCCTTTGCACGTCATTTTTCCTGGAGGGCCACAGTATGGGACATTCATCATGGCAGTATATAGGTGCTATTTGTTGGCGCACCTTTTGGCGCACATTTCTTACAGCCGCAGAGACGCTACCGCCTCCTTTCTTGTGGCGGTCGTGTTTGTGCCTGTGCGCTGGTTTGAGCGTGCGCTTTTTTCCCCTATTCTATTCCATGAATACGTGTTGTAGGCGAGCGTGTGGGCGTTCCGCGCACTTGTGCCCTGTACTTCCCCCGTGACGCCCACGTTTTGGCTAGTTGTTCCCCATTCCGAGTGTTACGCCCGTGTTCCGCCTACTTTTATTGCGTGCGCCGCGCTATGTGCGAATTTCGCTGTGGCCTGTGCGATTTTCGCTGTGACCTGGCGCACGCTGTTAGATGGCCTGTGCGCCAACGTGCGCCAACGTGCGCCGCGCACTTTTTTTTCGCACATCCGCTGGTTTTCTCGCGCACGGCCTTCCATGAATCGACGTGCGCTGCTTTTCGTGCGATTTTCGCACGTTCACTGCGATTTTCGCTATTCCACTGCGAATCGCACGTTTTTGCCCACTTGCGCCGCGCTAATTATTCCATGAATCGGCCTCTTTGTCTCTGCAAGTAGCCTCTGGGATTTTGCTGTATTTTTCCTTTTTTGGTCCAATCAAAAGCTATCAGAATGGGGACCATGTTTTACCAAGAAATATAAGCCCAAAGGACCATCATAATGAATTCTTCTACAATTGGATGGCACCACAATTGCAATCATTTGGTATTCAGTATAACAAGTTGATTCCGCCATTATATTCATAGCCACAGTCATAATAATGCTAACATATTACGTTTGAATCACAATAGAAAACATGTTGCAGTTTGTAATTGGAGCAAGAAAATACATCTTTATGAACAAAATTATGCAAACATGTGACAGAAGAAATGAAGGACGCTACTAACGTTATAGTAATTTTGAGTCCCAATGTAAGATGGCACATTGGAGGCTAACTAACATAAAGAAACTCCTATCTAACATTAATGCATTACTAATATTACAAAAACATACTTTCATGAAATAAATCAGTATTGCATAGAGAGACCATTTGCAGTAAAATAAAAATATAAACAACAACATTTTCTTGACAATGTGGTCAAATTTGATTTCAGCTAATGCTGCCCCAATTCAATATGATGCTTTGAGTAACATTCCTAACATGTGGCCTTTTTATGTTCAGTCACGTTGATGCATCAAAGCGAACATCACATTTGAAATATAAGATTATGCTCAGAATTCAAATGCAACTCAGACATTTACATTTACTAAGAATAAAGATATCCCTCATGCGCTGATATTCAAACACTACCCAATACTCAATTATGCCTAAATTATGTAAACTTCGTTTTGCCTACTACTCCAAGTTATGAGTCCAAATCAGATTGAATACTTTGCAACATCATTATTTAATAATGTTTGTAGCATTCATTCTGTCATTTGCCTCATCATCAATTTATAAGAATGTTTCTAACAAAACATCGGTATCATTAGCCAACATTATTTAAAGCATTTGATGCCAAAAAATCTGTATCCTACCCAACACAGGTTTCACTCATTAAACAGAATTAATTATGTGGATTTAAGTTAGCTTCCTCAGGGTTAATATAATTAATTCACAAAGGCAATGTAAAGAAACATACAAAAACAGAAAGAATAAATAAAGGCCAAAAGAAACAAAATGATTCCATTAGTAATTTGTTTTACCTTCTGCAAAAAGAATCAATATATTCATACATCGTTTTATTTGATAAAAGGAATTGCAATAATTGGAAATGGAAAAGGACTTTGTAACCAATCAATTGGAAAATTCCCATAATTCTTAGAGGGAAAATAGCCCAAAAGAAAAATGATCATGCCGGTTAGTACCAATGCTTAGTAAGCAGTAATTACTATTTACTTAGAAAATTATCAACTGTATGTTTCAGACGTAGATTCTTAGATGCATTCTAAATATTAAGTACCTGTTTTTTAAGGTCATTTATTTTTTTGTCCTTATTGTAGATACACTTCTGCTCCACGCGGATGCCTTTATTTATCACGTGTACGCAGATTCTTCTCTATTGTAATAGCAAGGAAGAATTCCAAAATAGAAAATGTAGAGCAGTTATTCTAATGAAGTAGTTATTCAGTAAATGCAAACAAAGTGTATATTGACACCTTTAGAAGTATGTGGAATAATGTAGGATCCTCAGGCTCGCAAGTAGGTTCTAGTAAAACTTCTTTATTACATCTTCAGTCAGTTACATTAAGATCCTACAGTGATAACCACTGGCTCCCACCACCCAGGCAGGGCTCTCCAACTGCCTGTCTCTAGAACCTTATCAGCACACATTCTCGCACTCACACAGAAACATTTTCTCAGTCACACCCAACGTTCTCTCTTGAATCACCAGCTTCTACATCCATCCCAAGCACGATACAACACATTCCATCACATTCCTTCCAGATCTCGCCACAACACAACGAAGCACCTCACAACAGTATGCATAACATTTTACCTGATTATCTAGTTGGTTGTTATTTGCTTGTTAATTTTTTCATTATGATTACTCAGAGTGAGTCGGATGTTAGAGAACAGGATTGACGGTGAGGACCAGCTCCTGTGTATTTCAACGGATGTTGTCACTCAGTCACCAGACAAAGCTTGTTTTACTGAATCCGCATATGTTTAAATGCACTCATGAATATATTTTGAAATAGCGTGTTTTACATTCTTTACTAAAACTAAATGTGCTCTTAATCCTTAGCATCTTACCGTGACTAAACAGAGTGTGATTAAATACTACCACTTGTCACTGCTTTTCACTTGCTCTAAGAGGTTAAGTGTGCCTCTCTTTTCACTAAATTGGCGTTATCTATGTAAGGAGCTGGCTGATTTTTATATCCGTTTGCCTACTTGGTAAAACCAATTCCATGCAACGCAGATATTTAAGCAGCTCTGAAAAAGACTGTGTGCCAGTGGAATTCCACTAATATGCCCATGCAGGAGGTATGTTGAAACAAATAAATCCATTTAAATCAAAACAGTACATTTGTAGCTGTGCATGAAGCTCTCCTAGGGTTTACTCTTGAAATGTTCATGTTTTAGGACTAAAAAGCTGCTTACATTGAAACTGTTCATATTTAAAAACATCAATGTCCCACATAACTAATCAATCAGTGAAAACCCACTACTGGCCCATAGTGAACGGTATGTGTAACATATTACCACTTGAATTGGATCTATGTCCAAAGGCCGGTCACAAAAGGCTGAACCTGCAGATTCCCAAACAAAAGGCTGCATTCCACATTTTTGGCTTTTGTAACCAGCCCTATCCCAGTCCTTTTTGGGGGCACCCCCCCTACGAACGTTCCACCGCTGTGTGGCACTCTCTGCCATGCTCCCGCTTACCTGCTCCGGCCTCTGACCTCCGGCTGCCTCCTTCTTGCGGTCTAGGATACTGCGACCCCGGAAGCCCGGACCGACGCAGAGCAAATTGCAAATGATTACATCATAAAAAATGTGTTTCAAGTCAACCTTGAACTTACTCCTGGTGTGTTTCTTTTTTTAGGACCAACAATGTTTTATAAATTAAAACTGCTTACATTTGAAAGTATCAAAGTCCAAAGGGATTCAAGAATTAGGTAATGAGAAACTATGTTTTGCTTAAAACACTGAATTCTGTGAAACTAACAGTTGAGGTCCAGTTTATACTGATAACTTGAAAGTATTACTTTAAAAACTAAGGGTCACTTTCTAAGAAATGCAAATTGCATGCAGGGGAACACCGACGTTTGCACTTACTTTGGATTCCGTGCTTTCAATTGTAAACATTTACAAGGTGGAGTGGAAAACTGGAGATAAAAACCTGGTGAAATCGCCTTTACGCTTCAGTTTTACTATCTGTCTTGTAAAAAGTAAACGCTGCCCGCAAATTATGCTTTGGAGACAGCGTTTGCTAATAGATTTCCAGGGAGTCGGCCTGCTCTTTAGCAGGTGATAAATTGAGGCGTATTCCACAGGAATCCATTTGTTTTACCCTTTCATGAAAATCTCATGCAAGTGTAAAACAAAGTGTTCCAACAAGATGGAGGAGGACTTCACGACAGAGATGTAACCAGTGGCATCGACAGGAATCAAATTTAGGAGGGGCACAGAGGGGGCCAAAGACAAAAGTAGGGGGCCCACAGACAAAAGTGGGGGTGCCGCCTATGAAAGGTAATGTGTGACGTCACGAGCACTCCTGCAGAGAAGCTTTTGTGCACACCAACTACCCAGACCCTACTGCACCTCCCCTCCCAACAGAATGTAGGCACAAAACCATTCAGTGACTAATGGCCCATCATTATCAGTTTTGTGCTCTACATTCTAATGGGACGGGCTGCAAGCTGCTCTGCACACTACGGAGGTCACTGTGCAGAGGCCGGGCAGGAACACCTGAGAAGTGGCTCGTGCTCATGTTCATACCAATGCCAGAATGCACACCAAGATCACTGCTAGCTGTGAGACAAAAGGAGAGCGTTTGCCGTGATAAGCAGACATTTGCCTTACTGAGTGTCACAAATAACACCACGAACAGAGAACACGGTCACTGCTTGCCTTAGGTAGGAGGCTACAAGGGGGCACAGGATTTCAGAAGGGGGGCCGGACCCCCAAACCCCTCCCGTAGCAACACCACTGGATGCAACCACTGCTCCGTGTGCCTTCTCCGACTTTTGAGAACTCTAAAATGGGCTGGAGCGTGTTATGCCGATGTAAAAGTATTATGTCTTGCTTTTCGCCTCCATTTCATGCACTGCCCGTGTTGAACGACACCCTATCTACTAGGAAACTGAGTCTTAAAGCACGGAGTGAGTTGAAAAATAACTGTTTGAAGCACTGCATACAAAACTGAGTCCTAAAGCCCACAGTGAACTGCAAATATATTGATTGCTTGAAATAGAGCATGCTGGCAAAACTGAGTTTTTAAGCCCAGAGTGGACAGAAATTGCATGCTGGGAACGGAGTATGCATTTCCTGAGGACCAAAAGACAGGAATTCATTTTCTCAGACCCACCACCTCATCCATTTTCATTACTGCATCATTGTTCTCTTCTCCTTAATCCACCCCAAATGCTCAATGTCCTCTTCCCTTGTAATTGGGGAAGTATTGGGCATAAGTATAATAAGGGACAAAACATGGATGGGCACATAAGTGAAGAGAAGTGTGTTCAGTATCCATTGATTCATAAATCCTCTTGGCACATACAATGAATGTCTTGTATACATTCATTTAGGTTCCATACATGAGAGCTGCAGCCTCCTGCTCACAGACCTTCCATCCAGCAGGTCTCCCGTATCCCAACCCTGTCTCTCATCAACATTCCATATCCTGTGAGTAGGGGCATTCCACTGTAAACATTGTACCGTCACTAAGCAACATGGCCTTGCCTGAGGTAAATGATCATAACTATTTACAGTAGTTAACATCCATAACAAAGGGAGTGTGGAGAGAAGAGAACCAGTCCGAATCCCTCAGGGCCAAAAACATACACAATAAAGAAGGTAACATTCTCTTTAAAATATTAAAATATACTAGATCCAAACATAGATGATATCAACGGGAGAAATGTCATCCCTGATCATCTCCCTACATGGGCAAAGCACCATCAGCACTAGTTGGGGTTGTCCTAAATGCATCACTCGAATATGAAGGTGACAATACGGTAATGCAGAGGATTGCGCCTATGGAATTAAGTGTTGTCACATCCGAAGCCCAACAGACAAATTCAGGAGCCCTGTTTGTTATTTTCACATTTCTTATACCTTTACAGCAGTGTTAGAGCAGAGTGAGCATATATTTTTGAACTTATCAGAGAACAGCAGGAGAGAAATTCTAGCCTGCTGATTCTTAAGAGAATCTAGGGCATGGGTGTGCAGCCTTTGGCTCTCCAGATGTTTTGGACTGCAACTCCCATCAGCCCTAGCCAAACAGTCAATGGTGAGGAATCACGGGAGTTGTAGTTCAAAACCTCTGGAGAGCTAAAGGCTGCAGGTCCCTGATCTAGGGTGTGTTTATATAGGGACGAGGCAGAGTAGGCATTGCTGACGGCAACAGGCATAGTGAGGCCCCATAAGGTTTCAGAAAACAGAATATCTCAATGGTAATTCAGGGAGATGGAAAAATGAGTGACAAGCCCTACATAGAGTAGGTTAAAGAAATAATGAAGCAAAGTGATTTTGACGAAGGACATGTCAGGCGGGAATGAATAAAAATGGGTCCAAGTAAACTAAACTCTAAAAGCAAGTGGCTATTTAAGGGGAAAGATATGAGAAAGGGAAATAAAGCATCTATTATATCTGAAATTAATTAACTGTATGACCTGATGCACAAGAATGGTGTGTCCCTGGTCAAGAACCAGAGACCAGTTAAAGCCAGAGTTCAGGTGGAACCCAGATGAGCCAAGGGATTTTGCAATTTGTCACAGCTGGAAAAGACATAATGTCAAGGCAATGGGAAACCAATGCAATGCAAACAGCTACATCGCTGGCACTGGAAAGGGGTGGGCAAGAAAGACCTGGAGGTGATAACCCCCTGATCAGCCATCCAACCTTCTAGTGGGAGTGCAATTCTGAAATGTCTTTGGTGCACAAAGAAAACAATTCCCCCACAAAGAGACCCAGACTGAACAATGCATGTATTCCAGGGAATCTCCTTAAACTAAGTCTTCAATATATCAGTCTCACTCTCAGACAGGGCACACACAAGGAGAGATGCTGAACCTGGCTCCAAGTCAACAGCACAATCATTCTTAGGTTTCTGGTACAACTCCAGAAACTCAGGCTAGTGCGATGGATCATTAGAAATGTTGGCATAGTCCCACATGTTCTTCAGAGGCTTCTCCTTAGTAAAACTACTTCATTTCTGGAGCCCAGTACCCCATCATAGTGACACATTTCTCTACATCTAAACAGCAAACCATAATCAGTGAGTGCGTACTCCAGTGAATGAATGGATTTTGGATACAAACCCTCAAAGGGAAGCTACCTGATGCAGATAGATACAAATATCACATCTGTGTATGATTCGCAAACTGATAAACCCCACTGGCCTGGTCTGGGTATTAACTGGTCTATATGTCAACACTGTCCATCCATAGCAGAGACAACATCAACCAAAGGCTTGTGAATCACCGTAATGAAATTTCATGCACTGGCAAAAGGGCAGACCTAGACTGGCTAGTCAACTACGTAGGGTAATATAAACCTTCAAATTGTTCCTTCGTTAAATGAGGCAAACAGTCTTGTTTCAAGACATCTATACAGGGCACCCTAAACATTCCTCAATGAAGCTGATAATGAAGACGGCCTCAGTACGAGTTCGGCAGTGCTGTAAAAAACTGGTGGCAATTTCGTTAATTACACTTTTTTGGCAGCAACAGAATTACTGCCATGTTTACCGCACACCTGAATTCCAAGTTTGGAGGAAAAGTGGAGAATTTACCCCCAGCAATCGGTGGAATTACTGCAGCGAAATTACTGCTTGTGTTAATTCTGTCAAAAACCCCATGGAGTCCTATGGAGTCCATAAATGGGGACTAACACCACCCTACCACCACTTTTAAACCTGTGGCAAACCCACAGGACCAAGTGTCGGAAACAGTCACCAATTTTGGCAGAATTACTGCCGAAATACCACCAAACTCGTAATCAGGTAGAGATTTTAAATCAATAGGGTATGTTCCCGGCTGCCAGAGCAGTGAACGCAGCAGAAGGCTTTCTCCTTTAGCAAGGGTCCTAGCTTCCTCAGTATGCCTTTAGTTTGATGTCAGGTGAGTTACATCTGTTTGTGCCTTCATCGAGCACTTCAGTTTTCTTTGGAGGTTTCTGCAAATGACAGACTTGTATAATGGGTGGCACAGTGAATATGATTGAAAAAAAAACAAAGGCACGCCTATGTCAAATTGAAAAGCAATTATTTAGAATGCACTTTAATTTTAATTAGTGCATGACAAGTAAAAGGCCAGTTAAATTGCAGGTTGATAGGTTTTACCAATAAAAAGGCCACTATTAACAATAATCACAATTGCAATGCTTCCTTTGGTGGACACCAGGGGCCAGATTACAGAAACTTTGCACAGGTGCAAGTGCAGAGCTGCATGGTATTAGCACTAGGCTATCTCTAAAAAACCTTTAAAATATTAAAAAAAAACATTGCACCATGACAAGTGCAGTTTGGCATGGCATAAGCACCAAGGCAAAAAAAAGATACATTTTCGATGCATTTTTGAACCAGGGCAACTAGCACTAGGGCAAAAAGACAGTGAAAATGTATATTTTTTGCACCAGGGTAATGTTTCCTCTAATGCTTATAACATGCCAAAATGCACTTGTGGTGGTGCAATGGTTTTTTAAATATTGTCAAGTGTTTTTTTTTATTTTTAAAATAGGGCAAACTTGGCCCTAGTGCTAATACCGTGCAACTCTGCCCTTGCACCGGTGCAACGTTTCTGTAATCTGGGCTCAGATAAGTCTGCAAGCATTCACACACAGATTGTAGAATCGCAACTACGGGGTGGAATCTACTCGACATCTTACTCTTTTCTAGATTTTTCTTGCTAAATATATCACTTCACAATATGTGCACGCCTTGATTTGACCTTCGCCTGAAACGTTTGCTTTGTGTTCCGGAGTTCTTTCTTGCAGCCTTGGTTTTTTTGCGTAGCAAAGCTTCGTTTGGGCAGGTGCAACACGTGTCTCATTCCATTCTGTTGCAAGCTACAGCATCCCCATGTAGCAGCATCATTCTTGCTCACACCATTTTAACAAAGCGCTCCGCATTCCACCATCGGCCTTCCAGCTATTTGGCACAGCTGGTACCAATGTCAACTTTAGCACAGACCCTTCACAGTGTGCCCTGGTAAGCATATCTGATCATGTCCCCGAGCCAGAACGGTGGCATGTGTGTAGAGTTCCTCTAAATGACATGTGCCTTGGACATGTCTTGCAGATGCTTGAGTGACCCTGAACCCCTTCCAAAGGGCATGTCTGGACTTGCACCCAAGCGTCCCCGCCGTGAACACTAGTGAATCAGAAAGGGCACATCCTGCTCCTGACCTTTGAACGGAGTGAGGCCAGAGGCTGAACGCAGGGGGAGCCTGTGAGGCCAGACCACCCCCTGGACAGCATTCATTGCACTCCTTTTCTCTGCCACAGCCCACTCCGTGCCCTGCTGGATTACTCTAACCTGTCTCTAATTGGCCATATGCCCGGGGGTGGTACGTATCATATCTGCACTGCTTAATCACAGCATATCTTCTGCAATTAATTGAATGATGTTGTGGCTCATCAACATTTTGAAAACTCTCATTTCTATACTTTATTTAGCAACTCAGCAGTGCACTTATTGGTGGCTAAGACTGTGAACCCATTTGGCCAGTTAATCAGTCAACGCTTAACCGTAATGTTATGTGGACATTTCCAGAACATGGAAGTGGCTACTGGCCACTGAAATACATCGCCACCCATTCATAAGTGTTTTCAGGGCTTCTATAATCACCAGTGGTGCCGGGTGTGCTAGCAGGGCTTTGTTAACTGGCATACAAACCCCTCACTCACACACTGACAATCATAGCAGTTTCCTCCTTCTAGAGTAGTCTTTACCAGCCAGCAGCATGGTCCTGGAATCAAATGTGACTGTGTGTTAATTGAGAGCTCTCAATTGGGTTAGCACAGCTTCTAACCGATTGGCTCTGGCATTAACCAATTGTTTGCACTGTTTAATGCAGTCAACATTTTTCAAGGCAGAGGCTGTGTAGAGTAGCGGCTTCCCTTCCTCAGAACTGTTTTTGTATCTTCTCCCCGTGTAAAGGTCTCATCTTTGCTCAATCACTGTCACACAGGCTCAGTGATATCTACAACGCCCCCAATACATCGTGAATATAATGTAAATAGCTGCTGGAAGAATGACACTTGCTCTGTGGGTTTGGTGCCTGGTTGACATCTCTGGGACCTTACTCTCTACTTGGAGATGGTGTGGCCCAGGTACTTAACTTCTGGGAGGCAGAATGTACACTTATCCTCTCTATGTGTCCTTGAATTCCCGGACACTGCCGAAGCCCTTAAAGATTTGGTGACCAGTCCTTGGAAAGAAGGCAGCTGCAGATGCTAACCGGAACGTGCAACATCCTGTACTGTAAACACCCACCAGGTGTGACGGTGACAGTGAGCAGGCATGAATCTGAATTTAGCTCCACCTCGGGAGGATAGCTCAGGGGCAACGTGCTTGCCTTGGAAACAAGACGACACGGAGCAACACAGGTTTGATCCCCTGGTCCGCTCTTAGAAACCTCTGGGTATTAAGCACTTTATAAATAACCAATCATATCGCATGTGGATCATACATCACCGCCAGAAAAGTACCACGCTCTGCCAGGAGAAGATACAAGCTCCTGCAAACATGGAACAGAAAGGTTTTCGACACTTATGCTGGCATTCATAAAGTGTAGGCCCACACACATGCCTTCCTTACAAAATTGGTGGTATAGTAGCGATAACTCTGCCGAGATACCACCAAATGGATTTACCATTACCAACACTTGGTCCGGCGGAATTACCGCCAGATTACAAGTGGCGGTGTGGCAGTGTTAGTCCCCATTTATGGAGTTCACAGGTCTCCATGGGGATTTTGGCAGAATTAACAGATTTGTCTGGAGGTTTTTCCTCTACTTTACCTCCAAACCCTTTGTTTGGTGGTGCAGTAATGCATCGGTTAAGCCGTGGTAACTGTTACCACTTCATTACCACCGTTTTTGGCCACACTGTTTTTGGCCACACCGCTGAACTCATAATGAGGCCCTCACCACACTTTAAGGTTTGATTTTGTGTGAAGCCTCTCAGGCATCCTAGTTTCTGTGAAAAAAACACCCTTATTTCTTTTTTATTAAGCTTCAGAGTATGCCTACAACCAGTTCAATTTCAAGCATAGAGAATGGCGATAGAGGCTCCTTGGTACTGTTGTCTTCCACACTGACACCTGCCTTCGAGGATGCTTGTCAGAGTTTCATTTAGAGATAGTGCTTGACCCACACCAGCAGCCAAGCATGCCAGGAAAAAAACAACTGCAGGTGAGGTCCACCTGCCTGAACTCCCTCCACCCAGCAGAGTTCTATGGAGAGGTTCTAGACACAGCACTGCAATCAGCCAGTAGTTTTCTAATTCTACCAGGCTGTTAAATCCAGAATGGTTGCTCAAGTTCCCCAACAGAGGACTACCATGTAATGCAATGTGTAATGTAATTGTCATTTGTATAGCACCTTTCACTGCTGGTATGATCCCAACGCACTGTGTGAAATCAATCTTTGCACAACCACCTACTTAATGGAATGTAATGAAATTGCAAGATTTCCCTTTTTCCTGTGTGCTTCGAAGCTGTTTTCAATATTTCAGTCTGGATGTTTGGCTGGTATTGTTGCTGAAGTAGTATAGCCAATAGGAAACAACAATGTGTTTACCCCCGGTAGTGCTGTTATTGCAGCAGTGGGTGATTTTGTGCTATTTGGATTGATGCCAGGAAGGAGCTTCCTCGATATATTCTCTATCAGTCGTTGCAGTCACTTTTGGTAACAAAGGATTCCCTTATGTTTCTGTAAAACATAGGATGTGTTGCCTTTCCTCTGGGATGAAAGGGATACCTGATGCACGTATGTCACTGGAATGGGTTAAAGCACCGGGGAGATCAACTGGTTTCTGGTCCTTGCTGCCTCCAGACAGTAAAATAAAAATATCCTAAAATCAAAGCCATCATTTGGAAACCTCTCCATTGCAACTGTGAACCTGTCACCACGTCCTTGTTGCATATCAGGAGATAGTCCTGGGCCTGAAGAAAAGTTCCTGCTGATTGACCAGCATCGCCTGTTAGTCACGTGTCCCAGCCAGTCCCTCCCAGACCTGATCCTATGCATAGTTTGATTTTCAAACCTATCATACTAAAAGCCCTCCTAAGGAGTAAAGCACACAGCTGGAGAAGACATCCCAATAGTATTAACAACAAAAACCTAAAATATGCCAGATCAGTAACTGGCAGACATCGAAGCTAAAATAAACTTACTTGCGAATGCTATTGAGTCTGCCTCAAATTAACCGAAAGAGCTTTTTCACATATTTAACTATTTAAATGACAACTTCTCCTCAGCCCTGCTCCAAATCCTGGTTGAACAAGATCTGGTTGTTCTTTGAAGACACAATTCCACAACCTAGAGCACATATTGACTCCTCCCCACACACGCTGAGAGCAACCTTTAATTCTTAACTTCTGGTCATTCTGCCCTCCTTTCTACATAACCCAGCAGTTGACCTTCCATCCTGTCTCGCCTACCTCATTTCCCTTAGAACATCTAACTACCCTAGCGATCCTTGATGGACTCATATCACTAGGGATTGTGCAGGCTCTTTGTCTTCAGTCGCTAGTGCTATTATTACGGCTTCCTTTCAGAATGGCACAGCCATGCGCTCAACCAAGCATGGGTCACGTCATTATTGGAAAAAGTCGTACGTGAGCCTGTATGATTGTGCCAGTTTCCATCCCATTGCTAATACTCCCTTCCTTCTGAATATACTAGATCACATAATCTCATCTCAGGGCATTTCAGCTTCTAGGTGACCACCAATCAGGTTTTCGCACAGCAGAGGGACCAAAATGGTGCTTCTTGACATTAAAGCCTCTCTGCTTTTAATTGTGCATCAAGAGCAGGTAGGTCTACTGATGACGCTAGACCTATGTGCCTCCATTGGTATTACTGATTGCTCTCTACACTGCCAGCGCTTTAGAGAAGTGGCTAACTCTGCAAAATGGCTTTCTTTCTCTTTCAGGAAACGGACGTCGCATGTTAGAGTCGGCAAATTTGTTTCTCATCCCGAGCTTGTTCAATTTGGTGTTTCTTAAAGTTCATACATTTCCACGATTCTTTATAGCATCTATGTCAAGCCTTTACATGATCTCCTAAAAAATATTGTTGCAGTCTTTCAAAACTATGGAGATAATACTTAGATCATTTTCCATCTTAATGCTGGTCATGATTCCAATACCAGCCAGATTCAGATTAGCATTCATCTTGTGGAGAAATGGATGGCTCAATGCTGGCTGGATCTTAATCAGAACACATCTGAAATGTTGCTAGTGGCTTCACTAGCCATGTACTGCAAGTCTATATCGGAATACGCTGAATTCTCTTTGTCCGGCAATATTCAAAAAGCCCAGTCTAAGGTTACAACCCTTTGCATGACCTTTGATTCTTCAGTCCCTCTGTACCCTCAAGTTAACCTAGTTCTAAAACACAACAATTATTATCTAATATTACTCCAGCTACTTAGCCCTCTGCCGTCTGAACCTCACTTTGCTACTATTGCCCCGGCCGTTGCCAGCTCGAGACTTGATTATTGCAATTCTCTGTATTCTGGAATATCAAAATCCTCTTGACAACAACTGCGGATACTGCAACATACTGCAGTCAATAGTGTTACCAATACTACTAGATACATTCACATTTCTCCTGTATTGTGTAGGGTCAAGTAGTTACTTATTAAAAAAAGCATTTCTTTTAAATTACTCATCCTGGCTCACAAAGCACTTCATGGTTCAGCTCTGTTGTATCTGAAACATCACATTAAGCGGTATCTGTCATCACGACCCCAACACGCCTCTACTAGCAATCGTATACTCTTTCATTGTGTGAAGCATTCTATAGTATTTGGCAGGTCCAGCGGGGTATAGACTGCTAAACTTTGGAACTCTCTGCCTGAAGCCTTAAGCACCAAAGACAACCTACTTGATTTTCAAAGAAAATTTAAAGCCTGTCTTTTTTAATGTTCCCTATTTCCGTTACTTCTTTCACCTTGTTTCCTCTCCTGTTTTGTCAGGCACACACTTAGAACCCTCTCGTAGTAGTGACTTCTCAAATTACTAGCTCAGCCCAATGGGGACTTTTTAAAGGTATTGTTCCACCTTAACCCCTTCAAGTGGATCAGGAAACTGAAGGACTTCTCATGTCTGATCTGAGGAGGAATTTGAGCACATTTCTACAGTAGAAATCCCCCTGCTTATCAACTCTGTTCACTGCAGGCAAATTAAAGGGAATGGCACATTTAGTGGCTGGGGGGCCCTGGTGCGACCCCCTAACAACCTCAAATATGCACAAAAAACAGACCGCCCTGTCACTCACCATCCCTCTCATATTGACATTGTTTTTTGCAATTTCATATAAACAGGTTGAAGCACATTTGAAGTCCAACAAAGCAGAGAACCGGAATCATATACCTAGACCTGCACCACAGGATAGGTATGTAAGTAACGCAATATAACACACCGCTACCAGTGTTGACTACTGACAATGCATCTGTTTCTAACACAAGAACAAATGTATGTGCTGCCCGCATCCCAAAACAATAACGCCGGCTGTGCTACGTTGAAGTATAGCACAAAGCCAGACACATCTCTGAGAGTGGCTCTGCTTAGGTACAGATAAGGTACTCCAGCCAAGGTTAAAATGAAATGAATAAGAGAGAGTAGTATATGTGCTATCACTATAGTGAATGAAGGTATCTAAAAGGGACAATTAACATGTATTCATACAGATTCCTTGAACCAATGAAGGAAGGACATTTGGAACTGTGACTATGCCAAGGGCTTGAATAGAATGATCTACCCAGCCATGCTTGGCATTCAAAGTAGAAACTGTCTCAGTGTGATCGCAACATGCCCCAAAATGTTATTAATATGTCTTCTTTTGTTAGCCATAAGGTTCCCTTTAAAGAATCCAGGCTGATGTGTTTCTTTTGACCTGAGCAAGCACTCACCCATGCCGATTTTAAGCCTGCCTTGCCATCAAAGTAAATTCATGAAATCGACCTTTGGTTATTGACAAAAGCTGGGCATAGAGTTGAAGACGCTGATAGTGGAATTAAGGATGGGGCCTTTTCCAACAGTGTCCCCCCATTTAGGAATGGGACAAACTTAATTCAGTGTCTTTAGCTCTTTGAAATCTGCAATAAAAGACAGACACCACATCAGGGGGTTTCTTCCACCCATAATACGAATTGTGTAGTGATCCTTTGTATTGCAATGGTGAGCTGAATCTGTTATGTCCTGGAATCCTGTGTGTGTGTGTGGCTATGATGTCAGCATGGAACCGTAGGTGTGTGAGTGGATTCTAAAGAGTGACAGTTGGAGAAGAAGGATTGGACTGGCTGGGTGTGTGTGGCAAGCAGTCTCTCATGCATTACCTATAATATCTATGGACTTACCTTATCTGAAACCATGAATAATCCTACCTGTATATTGAAGCTTGGATCTAGCATGCCATGTTACCCAACAAATTCACTCGATTACACTGGCAATGAGGTGGTCTTTCTAGTAGGCAAAGACTGCACTAGAGGCAAAGGAGAGCAGGTGCTGCGGCAGAGGAGAAAAGAAAGGGACAGCCGCTGCCCTCAAAGGTCCACCCACACCCATTAAGCAGAGGTACCAGCTTGCAGAAGGTACCAAGTAATCACCCGTAAACTGATGAGGAGTGGCGGACATGGAAGGTGTTTGTTGCACTTCGATGAGTTTGGTGTGGCTTTCCCAAGAAGGAGTGGCAGCAACTTTGCTGGCAGAGTAACGTTTTGTTGGGCCTGCAGGTAGGCACGCCATGATACAGTGGCGGCAGAGGAGGAGGGTTTGAGGCATGACCCAGCGGCGACCCAAAGGAGACCAGCATTGGTGACCCTCCAAAATCAGGAGCTGGGGGCGGAGAGGCTGCTGCAGAGATGACCTTCCAGGTGTGGCGGCAGAGTGAAAGCCAAGTGGCGGGACAGTGCGGTGTCGACAAGAACCAGGGCAGAGTAGGGAGCTCCTTTCCCTCAGGAGCCCCGCCACAATGATGATGTGTCCGGGGGTGGTGCATGCGCATCATTAAGCAAAGTACTCAGAAGACAGCACAGAGTCGTCGGACACATAAGAGAAGATGCAGAGGAGAGCAAACTCAGGCAGTTGGCGGCAGTGGTGTGTGCCGTACCTGAGAAACATAATGAACATGACGCACTGTGGGGAACTGGCTATGAGAGGTTGTATCATCAGGAAAGGGAGGAAGTGGCTGCCAAGAAAGGGAGTGTTGTTGTGCAGCACTGTCCATTGTCTGACACGTGGGTCGTTGGTGGTGGCGGAGCAGGGAACCAGTGGTAAGAGGAAGAATTCTCCCTGATAACAGTCAATACATTCACAAGACAAAAGAAACTGGTGTCCACAGACTGTGGAGCACTCACGTCCCCTGCACACCATATGTGTTTGTAAAGACAAACAATGTTTATGATATGTTTAGAGCATACCATTTAAGAAAAACAATTCAATCATAGGATTTTCATACACAAGGTAATATTATTATAAGGATCAGCATAACATCCAATGGATATTACTATTTCTTTCGATCATATAACAATGAGTTCATCAATTTTATCAAATACATATATTATTCTTATACACTTTATAACTGGTACACAGCTCAATGCTTTTCGGGGGAAAAAAGTCCCTTCATCAGGAGCACAAGTTCCACTGGGTTTCTTTAATCAAACTTCAATATGATCAGTGTTGTAAAATAAAAAAGAAAGGATGTTAGCTAAACTGTTCTGCATTGCTTCGTACATATCATATTTGAAATGTCTGTATCAGCTCTCATGTAACCACCTTCCCCATTCACCTGTCAGAGATCTAGTTGTACAGGAACAGGAGTATGTGTCTGGAGGATATTGGGATGTATCTTGAGATGAGGATATCACGCTCTTCTTGGAGCCTTTGGAAAATTACATAACATCAGCAAAGCTGCTATATGTTCAAGGGATATAGTTATCAAACAGGGCATAGTGGGATGTATCCGTACCCGGGGTCCCTATTAGTCAGGTTGGAGCTGACAGGTATTTCACTCTTGCAGCAAGATATCAGAACTGGTCCTCTGAAACAAAGGGCAGGGTTCCATTAGTTGAATATTCGATCTTCTGGATCCAAAAGAGAAAAGTGTAAATCTAGTTTAAATCACCACTGATTACCTTAGTTATATACTGCGTCTTATCGTGTGGGTGGAGGAAAGGTGTCAGTTTCTCCTTGCGAGGGAAGTGGCGGTTGCTGGGGGAAGAAGGTGTCCTCTGAAATTGAGGACAAGAGGATTTTAGTGGATTGCTAGGGGCCAGAGTCGTAAGGATGAAAGTTTGTCTTTGTTTCTCCGTGCATTTAAAATAAGTACACAACAATTGTAAAAGAATGATGGAACCCTGTCTTCACAGTATAAGAAGGCAATGATGCTTCATGGTGTTCAGACCTATCCAAAATATAGTCCACATGGGCAATGCAATTTGCATCAAGAGTACATGAAACTGTGCAAAAAGTAGTGAGTTAAAGAGCAGAACAAATCTACAAATTGCATGGCTAATCCAGGCCAATGTACAAAAGGAACGATACAAAAAGTGCATTTCACAAGTCGATAAGCAACATTAACAAGAAAAAGGTGCATTTCATAGGTATGTTGATTCTTAACTGTGCAAAAGAGCATATCAAGGGATTGAGCGGTTCTGCAGAAGATTGTTTTACTAATCCCATGGGAATGAGCAAAAGAGCAATACAAAAGCGCATTTATAGATCTATTAGCAGCATTAATAGAGGAAAAGTGCATTTCATGGGCAAATTAACCACATTAATAAAACAGTGTGGCATATACTGTATATACAAGGGATTTAGTTCCCAATTTCCCCAGCTTTCAGCATTCTAGCTCCTATACACCATGCCTGGTGGATGTAGTTGACCACAAAATTATACTATATTTATGTCATTATAACGCCTAAATAGCAATAATGCTTCACGTATGTGTCGTATGCCATGTGCATTACAAATTGTCTTCAAGTACTGGCCACACAGTAACCCTGGCAAATGAACGAGAGTGGCTTAAAGATTCCCTTGCTGAGCCACACACCGGGCATAGATCACTTTCAGTTGTGTGCCACTTACTTATGAATTGGAGAGGAGCCATTGATTCTGAGGTGAAGAGGTGCGCTTCTGGAACAGGATGCTTTACATTGGATGCGGGGTACTGGAAGTCCTGAATTTGGATTGGATTGGCTATTGATTTGCCTTAGAGTTCGGCAATCACATTTCACTTGTTGAGGACGGCAGGAGTATTCACAGGGATCCTGGTTCTGTGTACGTCGTGCACAGACAGATGCACAGACAGAGACTCTATTTTCTTTGACAACATTCCCACTGTGAGATATTTTTGCTCCTGAAGAAGGGGATAGTCCCCGAAACGCGTAGAGCTTGAAGCTGCAGTTCAAAATTGGGAGCTTATTTTTTTGTCTGGTTTGAGGAGTAAAATGTGTGTGTGATCGGCATAGTTTGTGTAAGAAATGCTGATTGAGTCTAGGAGAATGAATAGTGGTTTTGTAAAAATGTTGTAAAGGGTTGGGGATTGTTACACTCACTTGGACTCTGCGGGGGCGTTGGGGCACGGTTGGAGCCCTCCCTCGACTTGGCTCCCCTGGTTCGCTTCGCTCTCCCAGTTGCCGCGGAGTCTGCTGTTCTAGATACTGGTATTGTCCCTGAGAGAAGATGAGAGGCAATGAGAATAGCGTGGTGGTGTCGTGACTACCCCCCACCCTCTCGTGCCAAAATGAAGTGTGCAAGCGTTTTCCCATGCAAGCTCACCTGTTGTGTTGTAATGTTGAGGTATCAGTCCTGCTTCTTATAGCAGGGGCGCATAGAGTGGACCTAGTTGCTTCGCTGGTCCTTTGCAGTGTTGATCCAGACTGGCTGCGACCAATACACTTAGAAGGTGAGACTCTTGATTATGATTATAGTTTGTTTATTATAATGTCTTTGGGCCTCATTATGAGTACGGCGGTAGGGGGTTGACGGCACCGGTAAGGATGCCGATGCTGTTAACCCCCTACTGCCACATTCCGAGGTCCCTTAGTGGGTCCCACTAGGGCCGGATGGTTTTACCAGCCGCCCTTAGCCGCTAAGGGACCAGGGAGCTAATAACGGGACTGATATTTGCGGGCCCGTTATTAGCTCCTTCCCCATTCCCATTGAGCCCTATGGGGGCTCGAATGGGAATGGGGAATGGTGTTCAGAATGGGGACCAAGGTTGGAATGACACGGTAAGTCCCCATTCCAACTACCTGGACATGGGTTTGGAGGCAGCCATGGTGCTAATAGCACCATGGTTGCCTCCAAACTCGTAATGAGGCCCTTTGTCTTGATTAAGAGTAATTCTTGCAATGTCTTATCTCTTCTCAATAGGTGTGAAAAGGTGGATCAGAGTCATGGAGCGAATCCAGAGATTCCCCTGAGGATGATGGAGCTCCCAAATTAGCTGGTAAATTGGCCTTTATGATGTAACTCTAGTTCCAAAGTACGGCGCAGCCAAGCGTTCGTTATCTTTATGATTTCTAACCTGTTGTGTTCTTTTTCCCTTGCAGGAGAAGGCCGGTGGTGTAAAGCGAAGCCTGGAAGCTTGATGCAGCTCCGCGGTTGCAGGATGAAGGTACCACGAAGGAGAAGAAAAGAAGCGGAGCTCGAAGTCGCTGGACGCCCAGATCAGGTAAGAAGAAGGCTCCGACTCTGATAGTGATGGGATGCAGGTAAGAGGCACGCACAACGATGGAGTGGCTGGAACCAGGTAAGGTGCGCCTTCAGCGGTGGAGTAGCTGGAGTCAGGTAAGAGGTGCTTCAGCGATGGAGTAGCTGGGAATCAGGTAAAATGCGGCTTCAGCGGTATTGTCGCTGGATTCAGGTAAGAGGCGTCTTCAGCAATGGAGTAGCTGGAATCAGGTAAGATGCGCCTTCACTTCAACGTTGGAGTAGCTGGATTCAGGTAAGAGGCGCATTCAGCGATGGGGTTGCTGGAATCCGGTAAGATGTCTTCAGAGACAGAGCAACTGGAATCAAGTGGATGCACAGGTAAGGACAGCGGTAAGCATTACGCTGCAGAAAGCAGACTAATGCGAAGCGAAGGCACGTGGATGGGTTGGCCTTATATAGGCTGGTCCCAGCCCCTCCCTTTAGCCCCGCCTAGTGGCTCCCCCTTGCTCCTCCCAGGAACTCTTGCACGTGCCTTCCAATGATATCCTATGGCCACGCCCGCCCCTGATGCATGTGCCTTAGGCACAGAGTGTGCAAGGTACACTTTTTGATGAGCCTGGTGCCAGAGGTGACAGGACTGGGTCCATTTGGACCCTGAGGGTGAGGAAGGGCTGGACCCTTGTCCAGTGGCCATGACAGGGATAACCAGGATCATTGAGGTACACCAATGTGATGGGTGCGGGGGGCGCTGGAGTTCTCTGCAAATACCCGGATGACTCTATCGCTTAAGAAGAAGTCAATCCAAGTTGTGGCTTCCAGGGAGAAATTTGACACAGAGGAGAGGTGATGAGCAAAGATTTTGGGTTCCACCAAGTCGAATGCAGCTGACAAGTCTAGGAGTAACAGTAGTGCAGGATTTCCGCTATCCCTGATCTCATCGATCTGAATCTTTAGGCCAAGCAACGCAGATTCTGTCACGTGGCCCAGGCGGAACCCCGACTGGTCCATCCCCAGGATGTGATCTGCTTCCAGGTAGCTTTGGATTTGCAGATATTCTCCTCCGTCAAGAATTTTTAGTAAAAGGGGAGGGTAGTGATTGGGCCGTAGTTAGTTGGAATCATAGGGTCATGCTAGGGTTTTGTGATTAGAGGGAGAACCCGGGCTTCTTAAAGATTAGTGGGGACAATGCCAGTGGGGAAGGAGGCAGCAATGAAGGAAGCAATGATAGGTGCCAGGATCTCAGCACCATCTTTGATGAAGATTGCAGGGCAGATGTCACCTTTACATCGAGCAGGTTTGAGACCTTTTAGAATAGTTTCAATAGTTTCAACATCATCTTCTTCTGAGACATTGGTGAATTGAAACAAAGGCCGATCATGGGGGCTGGAAAAGGAGGCAGTCGTGGCTGTTGTGGATGAGGTCAAGAGTTTAAACAGGGCTTGTTTGGTGTCAATTCATCTGTGTAGGGTTTCCATTTTTGAGAGCATAGCATATCGGCACACCAGGAATCATCTTTCAGGAAGGAGGCTGGGGTGTTGGTGGGGGTTTCCAATTCCCTTAGAATGATGGACATCTCACAAGTGTTGGATTTTGTGTTGGTAATGCAGGCATTGTAGGTAGTGGCTTTGGAGGAGAGTATGGCTTTTTAATAGTGTTTGGGGGCAAGGGAAAACAATAGTTCAGCTTGCTGTTTTTTAGAGCGAAGTGTTTGAAGTTCGGGGGTAAACCACGAGTTTCTATGTGCAGACGGTTTTAATTTCTGTGGTTTTAGCAGATCCATAGTGTCAATGACCGTCGTCAGGGTCTTGATGTACAAGTCAGCAAGTGTGGTAGGTTCAGTGGCAAAGGGAGGTTCCGGTAAGAGTAATTTTAGCAGGGGGCTCTTTAGTGATATTCTTAGAGCTACGAGCTAGGGTAGGGAGTAACGGGATGGGGATCGATGTAGAATAGTCTGTGTGTGAAGTGCACAAAGTTATGGTCTGACCATGGGCTAGGGTTATTTGTAAGAATGTTGACCTGCCATAAGGGCTCAAATGGCAATGGGGAATGGTTACCGGAAGGGGGACTTACCGGGTCCGAGGTCGGAGTGCTAATAGCGCCATGACTACCGCCTACCGTGTAATGAGGCCCATTGTGTAATGTTACAGAAGGATTGTTCTGCCATGCCCCATAAGTGCGGCAATTACATGGCTGATTACGATTGCACATAGGAGGATTGCTCACTGCCCCTCTCATACCCCTATGGCCCAAGGAAATTTTAGTGTGTTCGGGTTGTGCACATTCCAATTTCGACGAGGTGGAAAATGAGGACTTATTTGTTCCTTTATGTTCCCGGTATTCACCAGGGCGGGCGCATAACTACACTCTTGTGTCTGTGGGCATAAATTTGGCTTGGCAAAAGATACATTTACAGAGGATGAAGTAACTTTGGGTGTTACCTTAGTTGGGAATTACTATTTGTTCCACTGCTTTGACAGATACAAGCACCCTTATTTGCAAAGACCCCCAATAACCTCTCCTTAATTCCTGCTAGTTGAGTACCGAAGAGGTAAAAATGTTCCCTGATCACTTTTTCCACACGTAGTTGTCAGAGTTTGGAGATCTCCCTGAAGTACCCTGACTGTATCTACGCCTAATCCCATCTGGACTTCACTTAGCTGACGTGCATTGTCAGTCTGAGTGCCTTTAGTGATTCCCATATTTTGGGCTTGTCCATGTGCTGCCTTTCCTCTCCTCTAGGTATCCCTACAGGTGTACTTGTCTACCAATACAACTGGCCAATGGTAGCTCATCCCCCAGGAGCTAGTACCTGTTGGAAGTTGGAACCATAATTTGGGTGCTACCTTCGCACTGTGCAACGGTAATTGGAGAGCGCCCCCGTTAGCACCTTCTGGGGTCTTTGAATGTCTTGGCCCTTAGGTGCTCTCGTAGTACTATCTATTATTAATAGAGCCGGGGCTTTTGGATGTAATTCAACAATCTGGACCCCTTTGTCTGCTGGTTGTAGTGGGTAGGGCAACATTTCGCCCCCCACTTCCTGTCCCTCAAATGTCACTATCTCATAATTATCCATGGGATCTTTTTGCTTCTGAGGGCACCTAAATATATTAGATGTCAGTGTTGGTTTTCGAACCGGTGCTACACTCTCTGAAAGAATTTCAATGGGCTTCATTACGATTCCGGTGGTAATCCTGTCCCCATTGGGGAATGGAGAGTAACGGTTAGGGCCCAACCTGTAATCCGGCGGTAATACCACCAGAGGGGTGGGCGCTAACACAAATAAAGTCGGCCAACTTGTGATGAGGCCCTGTGTGTGCATATGACCCCGCATTTCTCAGGGGGCCTACATGTATGTCACACTGATCACAGGAAGTGGTGTATGTCTGTTTAAAATTAGTTATGTTTGCATGCAGCTGCATGGCACATGGATCACAGTCAGTGGTTTATGTCTGTTTATAATTCGCTATGTTGGGTGCAGCTATATAATATTCGTAAGGCCTGTCTTTTTCTGACCGTTCCCGCTACAAAACAGTTGATATCTTCTCTCATTATTTTTTCTTGGCATTTTTATTGTTTTACTGTTCTTTTTGGTCTTCCATTTACTCATTTGGCCCCTCTAAGATCTGATTTCAATTCTTCCATCCATCTTCTTTGTCTTCTTTCTTTTCGTGACTCCATTTCTTCTTCACTCTCTACTCTTGGTTAGCTATCTTTTCATTCTCAGCTTAAATTCAACTTTCTATGGCTGTTTTTTTTAAGTCCTTTATGGTTTGTCACCTGACTATCTTTCTTCTCTTGTTTCTTTCTATACCCCCTCTCGATCTCTTCGCTCTTCTCATTTTCTTCTTGTGGCTTCACATCCTCCCAGTGCCCTGTCTCGCTTTCAGTCCTTTGCCCTCTCAGCTCCCCATACATTGGAATGCTTTTCCACTTTCACTTTGCTCTATTTCTCTCTATATCTCATTAGTCGTTGAAGTCCTATCTTCTCCATCATGGTTAATTTGACAGATTGCACTTAGCTCCAGGGCCAGAGCTTCATGCTTTATGGGACTTAGTCCCTTTTCCCTATGGCGGTGGACATCTTGGATTCACATTTTCCTATCTGCTTTTTTTTCCTTCAGAGATTTGCATCACTTACGGCAGCCAATCTCCAGAGGAAAAATAGAAAGCCATTTGCACCCCGGATGAACTGGGGGTGCAAATGGTTTTCATTCTCCAGCACGGGGGCGGACATGACTGGAAATGGCCCACAGCCCTCGCTGAAGCCCTCAATTTGCTTGGGCCTACCATGACTGTGCTGACGGGCCATTACCGGCCATGTCCACTCCCCCGCCGGGCCATGAAAGCCCTATTGAACTTGGCTAACATGTCCAAGTCTGTGTTGTGTTAATATGGCACGCTTAAACTTATGAGAGGCACCTGCCAAACTGACTCTTTGAAAAGTGGGGGTAAAAGCAGGGTGCAAGCCCAGAGTGGCAAATTTGGCATTACAGGTTTAGCTGGATGGTTAAGTGTGTTTGTGAACTGACAGGATCATGGACACACCTTTACCTTTAGTAAGGATAAGACGTCTTGTTGGGGCGGTCTGTGTATCACGAAGCCCTGTAATGTCTTGTGGGTTGTGGGATATATTTGACCATGTATTTGTGTGTGGAAAGCCAGTGATTGGTATGTTGTATATAGGGCCTTGATTTATTTCTATAAAGTAACAAATTAGGCTGGCACACAGATCTTTGGATGATACTGCTACAAGGTGGTTTGTGGTCACAAGTTCTAGTTAGATCCTGGAAATCTTGCTGTCATAGCCACTTGGCTCAGCAATTCAACCTTGGAAGTACATGTTTAGTCGTGAGCAAAGCTTGCCCATATTTCAAGGGTGGATGTAACATGCTGATTGGTTGTTGCCATTTAGGCCAGCATATTTCTGAATTCCAGCCTGGCATTTCAAGTTGGTACAAGTGTTCAGTGTTCCACTGAGGGCGGACCCCTAATTACCTCGACCCAAGTGGGTGCACCACCTGAAGAATGAGTGCATGTTTCGTACATGAAGGAAGTTTATTGTACAATTGTCTGGGGAGCAGTTACATGGTACCGCGGAACCAAACTATCCCAAGTCTCAATGAACCACATCAGTTGATACATTATAAACATTTTATGCAACCGCTAAAACACTCCCAGATACATCAATACAATCCACCCCCCACATGTGATTGGACATAACCTCTTCAAAGAAATCCCATATTTCTCCAATTCCTACACTGTCATTAGTGGCCGTTATCTTAACTACCATCTTCAGCTCATGTGTAGAGCATGCCTCCTTTTAGGATTTGTCTGTGGTAGGTCATGACATCATCAACCAGTTAAACATTTGTATGCAAACATAATTCATTACTAGTAATAACTAGCCTAAGCCCTTTAAGCCATAACTCTTAATTGCACATGGGTCGCATAAATACTTCAAGCAATATGAAGAAGGCTGAGTAAACCAGTTCTTCTTTGAACAAGCGATAACTATCTCATCCCCCGGTTCCCTGTCTCCATCTGAACATTCTAGTCTAAATAACTGCCATTGCTCGGCCAACGCACATCTGAAAATACAATTGAAACTCTTGGGTTTCAATAACTTTAGCCCCAAGCATTGACTTAACCCACGTTTTACTGCTGGTCAAAAACAAAAAGTGAAAAACCCTCTGTCAAGCTCCTATGCATTCAGGAGATTACATCTGCTATCTGTGATACTCATCAGACCATAATAACCATGGCTGGCTCCTTCAGCAGAATTTGCCCATCGCTAAGGTCAGAGTTACTTCCTCACCCATCCTCTGGCCTTTAAAATTTTGCAGAACCAGTTTCTGAAAGTCAACCCCTGACTGCCATGTTTTAATCTCTTTATAAAAAGGCCACTACATGTAGCTTCATAAATCCCCTTTATATATTTTCTCAGTGTGCATGCATGTCTGGTAAATACCATCTTCCCTTTACGGTGGATTCTTGCAGGACAGGCCCCCATTCTAGCATGTGCATTATAAAAAGAACCTCATTGCATGCTTCTGGGTACTCCATACTACTTTATGTCTGAATCGTGTTTATATTTTATTTGGCGATTTTAACATTTTATATTCCTGTGTGCGTGCAAATCTAATATATATCAGTTCTAATAAAAAAAGTAACACTAAAAGTAACTTATCCCATCCATTGTTAACTGCGCTGGATACATATGAAATTGCAACATCGCGCCCAGTTCACCGTACCCCCTGTCATCAATATGGTGCGTCCAACATGAACCCCTTGTGCTTGGGGGTCCCTTCCTGACCACCCCAACATTCCACATATTTAAAATTGACTTGGTGGAGTTCATCTTCTGGGATTTGAAGGGTGCCATCTGGTGGAGAGTAGAAGTGATTCATTTTAGATTAGTTCGAGTATGACCAATGGGAACCAAGTAGGCAGTGAGTCAATGGTAAAGAGCACTTCCAAAAAGTGCTGGGCTGAAAGTTACCAAGATTTCACTCGTAGGGAAAGTCCTTGCCTCAGGCACCACATTAGCCCGCTCTCTGAGTTCTCCCTCCAACTGTGCACATCAGTGACCTTGCAGGAAATATTTTTTTGTGACAATGGCAACTCTGCTTCCTTTGCCATAGATACTATATTTGCATAGTTTTTTTACATCTGGCCTGAGGGAGGTCTGAGAAGGCGATAGTGGATTGTTCATTGAACTACATCATGGAGAGGGATAATGAGTTTGCTAAGTAAACTTTTCAGTGGCAAACCCAATGAATCTGGTATATCTCAACATTGAATTGTTTTCAGGGCCGTACTCTGCACCCTTGGCCGCTTCTGCCCTCGGCCTACCATGGCGCATTCTGCCCTGTTTCCTTTACATTTTCTGTCTTTCTCTTCGTGGGGAAGATCACTGTGACCATTTTCTTTTTAAAAGCTGTGATACGATGACCTGGCAGTAGACCTAACATAGAGCAGGATAAGTAAGGTTGGAGATGGAAAGACTATTGTTTCTAGATGGCTTGGAAAGATTGGAAGGATTTCTTTAAGACAATTCCGTTCAGCATTAAAGAGGTTGGGCAGCACAGTTGCTTTAAGATTGCATGTTAAAAAAGGAGATGTGGTTATGCAATTTCAGCAGAGAGAGTATCTGAAGTTTCAAGGCAAAGTTTGGTTGGGCACAGCCAGCTATAAATTGTGCCAGGCTCCTTAGTAGTTTGCTCATCCTGAGCTTTACCTAGCATGTATGTTGTGGTGCCAGCCAGAGGATTTGCTGAATGTACCTGTTGGTTGTTTGGTTAGTCCGCAGATTTCCTAGCAGAGTACCAGTGGCAAGTTGCTTACATTTTCAGTGATTGGAATCTATGATGGGTTGTTAGTTAAGCATTAACATCTGATCTGGCACGCTGGAAAGGGTTTTAACGCTATTAGCCCCCCGGGTTGCCAATCTGGTAACCGGGGTGCTGAGAGCAGTGTATTTTCTGTGAATGAACGGGATGCTGTGCGGCATCCCGTTCATTTAAACAAAATACTGTACCAAGATGGCCACCACAGAGATGGAAGGAGGGGCTCCTTGAAGAGACCCGCTTCCATTTCTGTGGCAGCATGGAGGCAGTGTGGTGGCAGCAGCAGGGGCGGCGGCTTCCTGCCACCACTGAAACAAAAAAGTAAGTGGGGTTGCAGGGAAGTGAAAAAAAACTGAAGGGAAGCTATGGTGGGGCGGGCAAGATGGCAGTGCAGGGTGGGGAAGCAGCCAGCAGGCTACTCAGAACGCGGGCTGAGATTAGCAGTTTCAGCCCACGTTCCAAGCTACATGATTGGTTGGCTCCCCCACACCGGTTGCTAGTTAACCTTAACTTTGCTTGTGTTTTATTTGTGCATTGTCAGAAAAGTGAGTTTTCCATCTGTTTTATTTTCAGATGTCAGCAGCTTTGCATTCGTGTTGAGGTGGTCGTGCAGAGCCGTAAAAATAGCTCCCAGGATGGTGTGTCCGTTGTGAAGAAAAAGAGTACAGTGTTGATTAGGACTTCTTATTTGCTGTGGGAATAGTCAAATTTGGGGGTGTAGGAGTGAAGGATGGGCTGTGCATTATTTTCTCATCTCATAATGGCCTGTCCTTGAACAGAAACTAGACACTCAATGAGACAGAGCTTTAGTGGGCTGTTGGTGGGGCAATTGATGAGCTGATACTGGGCAATTAGTGTCTGGCACAAGGAATGAGACGAGACCGCCCACTGTAATCAATAAGTGGATACTGGGTAATAAATGGCATATTTTGCCACAGTGTCTATGTGTCTTGGCTTCCTGCAGTGGCGTATTCTTGCTTCCTTTTGTGGTGCATCATTGTTTGTGTTGTCATCTAGATGCTTTGAATTTGTTGCTTTCCATCACCTCAATGTTTTTGACACGTTGTTCTTTGGGTGATAACAGCATCATATTTCCTTGTCAGTAGTCTTTTTGTTCTTGTTAAGTGACCTGGAGTCAACCTCGCGGGACTCACGACAGTTCAGTTAAGACACACGTAATTAGGTCTGTTTATATGATTAGTTGTCTGCACAGGAGTGGTCAGTGGGTGGGTCGAGTTTTCTACCGCTCCTCCCTTTCCATAACCATATAATGAATAGTGATGACTGGGAACATCCTCGCTCATGCCTCGCTCATGCTTGCTTTCCCACTGAGTGAACTGTGCTGAGTACAGCTCCTGATGTCAGCAGATCTGGGCAGGTCTGAACAGGGAGCCTTGCCATCCACTCCCTGTTTAATTCACCATGAAACAAAATAGTATTGAAGTTCTGTGGGTTGCCTCGCAACGCGGCACGTGAGGCAGTTCCATGGGAAATATATATTAAGAAGCAGCCGCGGACCTCATACATTGAGGGTGGTCGAGAACCTGCGTGGTCCTCGTTTTGTCTTAGGTCCCCCCCCCCCAATTAGTTTGCATTCATCATCTCTTGTCCTGAATGAATATGTTTACCTCGTGTGAAAAGGGCAACACTACTGGTTAGCAGCATCCCATAATCTTGAATGTAGATGGCGCCCCTTGTGAGCCAATGCATTATAGTGTCTTCTGTGTTATCTATTTTATTTCTATCGGTTCTATGCAGGGGTCAAGTCCTAAAAATAAAAGTGGGGGGGACTCATCAACAAACGCAATGGGATGTGACGTCGCCAGAAATGAGCAAATATGCCCATTTCATTAAATTGGATTTGCATAACCACCCAACTCCCACGGGACGGATGGCATTTGCCCTTCATAAAATCATCACACACACTAAACTAAGAGAGGATGTTTTCTTCTAATAGTAGTTTTGAAAACGTTAAAAGGCGTGCATGTTTTAAACTCCAAGAACCAATACAAATGTTTTCCCTGGAACATGCAGTACCAAAATGGGACATTTCACCTTCAGTTGTTAGAAATTTTTGATCAGTCTCGGGAGGATAGCTTAAGGGCAACATGCTCGCCTTGGAATCAAGACGACACAAAGCAACACAGGTTCGATCCCCTGGTCTGTGGGTATTAAGCGGTTATAAATAACCTATCATATCATGTCAGGCCATATAATGCAATGGTGAAGTGTCCGGCCTGCAAACCTGATGACTGCGGGATTGTAATGTCGGCTTCAAATCATACATTCAAGAAATACTTGCATGTTTCTCATTTTATCTGGGGCGACTGAATCTCCACTCGCATGTACCCTCGACTTTAGCCCTGGTTCTATGAAGCTTTGCCAAATGGCAATTTCACTGTTCTTGATTTTGCCGAATTTGCTGGGTTTTATTTACCACAAACACCAGGGGAGACCCCCTTGCCACCCGCCTTACACCCTCCAACCCACCCCAATATATATTTTACCCCAACTTACCATCTACCGGTTTGTGGTAAAAGAAAAAACAGCAAAACAAAGGCAGTAAAAACGTATTTGACAAATTTGGCATTCAGCAAAAGTGGTGCATATCATTTCTAACTAGTGCCCCTGAGACCCCATCTCAACAGCCCAGGTAACTGCTCTAACTTCAGGGTTCAGGTCTGTCTGTATCACTGAGAGCAGGTCCGGTCCTTTCTTTCATACATGCACACTCCTATGAGAGAGTAGCACTGAATGTGTGTACGTGTGGTTAGCCTGCGTGGTTATGAGGGCACCACCATACTCCCATTTTCCTCATTGCGAAACCCACTGCCTCTTCTTTCTTTCCCAATCTCCCGATCGCTGTGCTGGGGTGGGAGCTCTCCAGGCTGCTGTCAGTTTTCTTCTGGGTCCATCACTGGATCAGCCTTGCTTTCCCACTCATGGATCGGGGGGAGTATTAGGGTCACTGAATCAGAGCCAGAATAGGGTTTATAGTCAAAGGTTCGAATACAAAAGGATTGAATGCAATACTTTCGAACCAAAAGGATCTAAAAAAAAAAATGCGAATACACGTTTATTTTTTTTTTTTTTGGGGGGTAGGGTGACCAGATTCCCAAAACGAAAAAACTGGGACGACCAACAACATAAAAGAGGGACTACACCATCACAGCCCACCAATTACCGCCCCTCCCCCAACAAGCCCCCACAACCACCACCCAATCATGTTTCGAGCACTTCTCCTTTCTATAAACTGTATATGATCTAATTTGTGCAGTTTTGTCTGTGAATATTGGCATGTTACTTCAAAACAAGCGTTTGCTCTAATTGATATAACATGGCTTGCTGTACCCTCATCTGCAAAACAGTCTGTGTGGCACAGTCAGTAAGTGTTGCGCCTTGTACCTGGCAGGTTGGGGGTTTGCGCCACTGCTCCAACTTCAAAATTCTGAAAGTGTTGTGAGAAAACATTACAATTTTTAAATGCGATAGCCACTGAACCCGGTTTCTAAAATGTAAAAACTACCGGGACCCCTGGGACAGAGGGTGATTTACCTGGACTGTCCTGGGAAAACCGGGACGTCTGGTCACCCTATTTGGGGGGACCCCCAATCCCCTATTTTTTGGGGAAATACCACTATTATTTCCTACACTAAACCAAAAAAATATATATTACATTAACAAAAAGGCATTCAAGCATTTTTTTTCAATCCTTTTGTTTCGAATATATTGCATTCGATCCTTTTGTATTCGTAACTTTGACTGGACACCCCAGAATAGATGTGTGGATGGGCTTTATTCAAGAGGCTCATAGCTCTTCTCCTGACATAGTTGGAAAAGCATTAAAGAGAGCTTCAGAGGCCAGGAGGCTGTGAGTCTTCTAAGCTAAATTAGATGTTCTTTGTAAGCTGAACTGCAGCTTTTGCCTCCTTCTGCTACTTCTTTCTGCAGACCTTGCAAAACATATGCATCGGCGGTGGGGGCAGGGGGGTGTCAATATGAATTACACAGATGGCATATGTGTACATATTCAAAAAGAGAAAATTAATTCTCATACCAAAACACATAAGTACTACTACTACTTGTTAGTCAAGGAACTGAGATATTGACAATCTTCAATCTAATTCAAATTAATTTTCAAATGTTCCATTTTCTGCTGTTCGTTGAAGCTTTACTTCATAACTTTAGGAATACCACCTCTTAATTTAGCTCTTTTGTTTTATTTCCTCCTTTATCAAGTAGGAGTGGACAAGTGCTACAAGCTGATTGCTTAAGGTTTAGGGTGAATAATATCAGCGAGGTTCTCAAAGGGAGAGAAGTGCTGTAGTGTTAGCCAGATCAGGTCCTGCAGTCTCAAGACCTGGCCTCATTATTGGCATTATTGCGAGTAGCTCTGTGACAACCATCATGGAAGTTTACAATAAGCAAGCAACAGCTGGCACTATATATGAAGCAGAACTATAGGGCTGGGAATCATGTGACAAACTGACGAGAGCCAGTCGCAGATGGTTATTTTTTCAATTGTAGGGGCGTAAATATTTCCACCAAAAATGCCAAAGCGATCGAGCGTAGCGATGGACTTCGAGCCATCCAAGCAGGTTTCTGGGGAATCCCCACCCCTCGAGAACATTTTTATGAATAATGGGTTAAAATTGTGGATTCTACAACAGACGTTAGGTGAAAAATTGAATACAAATCAGACAGTTTGCAATTGGTTTTGTAGGGTAACTCATGAGAAAATCCAATAGATGCAAGTCACCAACCGTGGCCAGGAGAATTTCCCAATTCATTTTCATAATGCCTTTTCCCACAATATATGCCACTTTAATAAATGTTTTCACGCTGGCTGTACCCACACATTTCAGTGCTGGATGTACCAATATATACCAGTATACACATATGAGAACACACTCATGTTTGCTTTGCGCATAATGGCAATAATGATACTATACGAAAACATGTCCATGCTGGTTCTGCCAATATATGGCAGTACCCCCACATAAGAGCATACTCCAACTGTCTTTTCCATTGACAATTGTATGCCGGGGGCGCTGCTGAGCACCAAAAGTGACGGTTGCTTAAACCTATAGCATTGCGTCCACACGAATGATGGCCAGAAAAAATCCTGCTTAACTGCTGGGCAGAGCATAAAATAGGTGGCATCTGGTAGAGGAGAGCTGCAACGAGCTACTGACTGACTTTTGAGGAGAATTGTGCCTTGGAGCCCTTCGTATGATGGCTGAGACGGGTGCCGGGTATAGACACTGAAGATCTTGAGCACTGCTGGTGGGTTGGCAGCAGCGGCAATCCACCTTGCACCTGAGATTACCATGGCACAGGGGGCAAGGAGGCTCGTTTTGGCATCAACGTGACCTGAAACGGAGGGGATCAAGCAGGTCCTGGGGCATCTGTAAGGTGGGACTAGTATACTGGGAGCTCTGCTCCGTTGGCGGTGGCTGAAGCGGTCCCCTGGGAGATGTGGTCCCAGCCGGGGACACGGAAAGGCCTCTGGCAAGGGGCGGCTGCCACAGTGGATCCTGTTTGGAGCGGGAGGGGCTCCTATCCTACACTTCTGTGCTGTAGATCCTGACACAGCTGCGCTGGCGCAGTGAAGAGGCATCCTACTCAAAGTTATGTGGGCTTGCAGAGGTGAGCGATGGCAACTGGGTAATTACTCCTTGATGCAACGTTGCTCCGTTGTTTATGAAGGGGTTGGTGATGAGGATGAATGCCATCCTTAGATGACGTGCAAGGTGCTTTGGAGACCCAAGAACTGGCCATTGCCTCCTAACAAGGGGGACTATTTACTACAAGTGCACAGGCAATTTTCTTGGTCAGAGAGTCGGAGGATGAGTTCTCCTGACCACGGTCTCCTATTAGAGAACCAGTCGCACCACAGTCTAGGTAAGCCTAGTATTTCAGCCAGATGCTCTGATATAAGACCCTCTGCATGCAACACCACATCCCCATGTCAAAGATGCTAGGCTCCATGTTGCAGAGGGCCGCACGAACCCTAGCAATGTTATGCTGAGGCACATTTCCCGCTCAACTGTCTTCTTGTAGCACTGCCGTCCGGACAGGATTTGGAGCAGGTGGACGGAGAACAAAATGTGGCCCTGGAAATGTTTTTCAAGTGGCATCAGGTAACATAGGGTGACCAAGCTAAACCTCACTAAGCAGAGCTTGGGGGTTCTCTGTCCAAGAAGGTTTTAAAAAAATAGCTCTAAATTGTGATTTTGAAAGCACATTTGTCACCATATAAGCATGAAAGAGTAGTTAAACATGCAAAAATAAAGTTAGAAAATATTTGTTAAGATTGAGGAAAACATGCTGGAAGATGTATAACTAATTCTTTGGGGCATGCGCGGAGATGGTGGGAAAGGCGTTTGGTGACTGGGAGAGACGATATAAGGAGCAGAAAACCAGTGTATACACACAAGAGTACCATGGGGTAGAGACCCAACTGGAAATCTCCATAGTTCTCTGTGAGCCCATCCACTACTGCCTTTGACCAGTAATCACAATAGGCATTCGAATAATGTGCCAACCAGTCATCTGTGATTGTAGAGGTCAAATCATGCTTGTATATGCCAAATGCTACTTATTCCAGTGGTCAGCAAGTGCAGCTGATTTACAGACTGGCAACTACTGAGACTTGGGCCTGCTTGGTGAATATATTGCCATTGAATCTTTATTGAACTTCAGCAATGTGCCACCCAAACACAAAATTGAACAGGGGCAATGAAAGAGAGAAAACCTTCTATTTGCGGATTAAGCTGTGACCCCATATTGCCCTTTGTTATAAAAGCTACAGCAGCTACGTAACTAATCTCAATAATATAAAACTAGATGTACCGAAAGTATAATATGCCGCTCTAGCTCTCTGTCACTTTGTCCCTCTCTTTCTCTCTCTCTCTCTCTCTCTCTCTCTCTCTCTCTCTCTCTCTCTCTCTCTTTCTCTCTCTCTCTCTCTCTTTCTCTCTTTCAGTCTCTCACACTCTCATTCTCTGCGGTAGCGGCCCTGTAGTTATGGTTAAGTTGCTCAACTCATAGAAAGAGCACTATTTGGGTGGCTTATAACTTGGCTCCCCGCAGACGAATCCTAACCAAACTTTGTAGTAAACGGCCCCCTCACAATGGTTTTGCAAAATGTGGTGCTGTTTCGTCCAGGGGGGATAAAGTTATAGGGGGGTCCCAAAATATGTGGAAATCCTCATAGACGCAATGGAAACAGTCTTTTGCTCGGGCCTGCAGCCCAAAACGCTGGATGAATTTTTACCAAATTTGCACGAGGAGAAGCGTGCAATCATTTTTTACAAAATGATCAAAAAGTAGGTGAAAATAATTAGTTAGAGTACCAATTTCGGTTGGGTGATATTGTATGTAATTATGTGCTCTGTAAAGCGCTTTGGATTAAGGCGCTATATGAATAACACATCATTATCATTATTTGAAGGTGTATTGTACATACTTGTTATATGGTTTAATTCTATTGTGGTGGCTGTGGTCACTATGAACACATAGTAATATGTTTATAGTTATTATAGGTACTGTAGTGGGAGTATACAGTATTTGTAATATGGTGGAATTATATAATTGAAGTGTATATGGTATCTATGATTGTAGTACAATTGAGGATAGTGCTTAAGCAATATGTATTTGTTTCTTTGTGAAGATAACAAATAGGATACCTGGTATGGTTAATTAGTTGCATACCGTCACAAAGCAGGAATCGCTGCTTCTTTTTCTTTGAAAGAAAAACGTATAATTTGTTAAGCAAGATAGTTTTTTTATTATATATGGTTACAAATTAACCTTTCACAATCAACAAATTCATATTATCACAATACACATATAGAGAGAACAGTTTTTCATCACATTGCACTAAATGACAATTAAATGATTACAAAATGATTAAAAATCATTAAAAAGTATTACAAATGATTAGTTGGAAGTGAGTAAAAGTACTCGAGAAGAGGAGAAAGAAAAGAGAAAGAGAGAAAATGGGCAAATGATTATAGAACTCTAACATAAAGTAAACTTCCCCTTCTTTGCATGTGCTTAAAGCCCTATCTTGCAGCTCTCAAGCATTTGTATCACTGCTATTGACTTCTGCTGAGACTGCTCATCAATCAATAGTTCCCATGGTAGCCATGATGTTGTATCAGAGAGAACTTTACTTTAAAAACGTTGTCTGGCCCATCTAGTTCCTTCACACTCCATCATCAAGTGTTTAATGGATTGATTTTCTGTGTTTTTACAGATCTGACATAGGTTTATGGTAATTTCCCCCATTCCTCTTCTTGCCAGCACTTCCCCAGTGTGTAGGATATTCAACCTTAGTCTTAGAAATGTATCCTAATTCTCCAGTCAGGAAACCTAATTAAGTATCTGTTCAGGAAACCCAATTTCCGGTCTATTGTTCGCTGGGGGTTTGGATTGGACCCCGATCTTACTTTTCCAATTGTATGGATCCAATCAATTTCCTCCAAATTCCTTTTTGCCTTTGTTGGATTTTCTTGCAGCAATGTGCTCTCTATATTCGCACCTAAGAGTAACTCTTTCACCAATAGATTTAGCTTTTCAAGGGATTTTGATCTACTCCCTCCAAATTCTTCCTCATATCTGTATAAAGTGAGCTATCCTGAGCTGTAATAATTAGCTGTTGCAATGATATCAGTTTCCATCCGGCCTGGCATTTTAGGGATCTGAGACCCAGCTCAAATCTAAGGTTATCCATCACCAGGCTCATAGGACGTCCCAATGCATGTTTCCACAATATGACTTCCCACTTTTAGTTCAGCTTCTAGAACATATAGCAACACAGGGATTACCTTTGCCTAATAAAACTTAAAGACTGGGATGATTGAAAATTTCCCATATTTTCATAGAATATTCTCCATTTGTGCTGCAAGAGGTTTGATTTTTATTTCAATATCCAGCTCCACTTTACAGATTGCTGGATTGGCATAGATTTTGCTACCCAAGTAGACCAATTCCTCCACCCTTGTTATTACTTCGCCCCACCATTGATCACTGGGCAAGGCAATTTTTTTATGTTTTTGTCTAAAGACCATTACCTTTGATTTATCAGGGTTTAAGGAAAGCCCATTCTCCCCTGCATAGCGGTACAAACTATTGAGTAGACGTTGTAAACCAATGGCCGTTTTATCCAGGACTACCACGTCGTCTGCATAGGCAAGCCAGTGAATTTCTGTCCCTTTCAGAAGTGGGCTTGTCAGTGCATACGACGCTAAATAGTCCCCCATATCTACTGTATACATGTTAAAGAATAAAGGAGCCCCAAGACATCCCTGCCCGAACCCCCAGTTCACTCTAACTGGGTCCGACATATGACCTTCTACATCCAATCGCACTCTGATGTCATTATCTCTATGGAACTCGATGAGCATCCCCAAAAGACGTTCCAGTATACCCTTGGATCTTAACTTCTGCCAAAGCCTTCTCCTACCTACCTGATCGGAGGCCTTGGGGAAATCCACCCAGGCTCCATACAGTTGTTATTCCCCCCTCTCCTGCATTTTTTCACTCAGGAGATTTATCACCATGCCATTTATTGTGGTAGTTAGCCCCCTCCTGAAACCCGTCGTGCATTTGGATAGTACCCTTGCTTCTCTTTCCCATATCTCCAATTCTCCCAACAAGACTTTCATAAACACTTGCTGTCAATGTCGAGGAGGGCGATAGGGCGGTAGTTTGATGCCACCATCCTATCGCCACCCTTAAACAGGGGAATGATGGTAGCGGTTTGCCATGACAGTGGCAGTTGCTTTTTGACCAAGATCTCTCTAAAAAGCCAATTGAGCAATTTTGCCCATAGACCCGGGCTATTCCTTAATACCTGATAGGTCAGACCATTCGGTCCTGCTGCTTTCGAGGTGGACCCTTGCAGAATTAGTTCTTCAATGTATAATTCATCGAAGGTTAAATGCCAGGCTTACCAAATGCTAAATTTAAGTAATTAATCCAATCTTTCTCTAATACCAAATTGCACTGCTGGTTTGTTTTTTTCCCTTCCAGCTCCTGTATTACAGACCAAAACCCCTTTGTGTCCCTTTTCCCTAGAAGCTCTAACATTTGTTCCCCATCCTGTTGGTGTCTTTTTACGTTCCTAGAAATTGACCACTCTTTGTATGACTTTGTTAAGGCTCTTTTTTCCGTTTCTTTGGTCCTCATCATTAACCTTTTTTTTATCAGTCTTAAGTTCTTGTTTAGTGCTTTTTTCTTTTTCATTGTTTCCTCGTCATACATATGAAGGTGAACTAGTTTTGGTCCACCACCATTAGTCTTGGGAGGACAGGTTAACCAAACAAACTTTATAAAGCTCAATGGAGAGCAATTCTCTTTTTGAGTATGCTCAGGGAGGACTGCTAACCTTTCTTTAAGTTTTGTACCCCCTGCTTTTTATTTAAGTAAACAGACTCTTCCCTTCCTAACAACATAGCTCTGAATGACTCTTTGTTGAGTTTCTAATGATATTTCTGGGAAGGGGAGCTCTAGCCACAGATGATCACTCCCAAGCAAGATAGTTTAAAAGCTTTAATTGCATATAATTTTACATATACATTTACTTTTTCACCCTCATAAACAGTACATTCTATGGACTATGTTTCATACAACATTAGTGTATGCTACACTGTTGTTGTACTGACGTGAAATAATCATTGAGTCATTGGGAACAATAATCTATAGATGATTAAAATAAAACTACTGTAATTATGTGAGTGTAAGTGTGATAGTATGTTTGTTTGAAATGTGTTGTCCTTAAGGGTGTATTCTAACTATATCGGACTTTACAGGAAGTTGTGAAGTAATAATAACTGTAATGGCTTATAGTGCAAGTGTATTGCAATGAAGGGTATTTTAGAAGTAATTGGATACCTGTTGGCGTATTTTAACTGTCTTGGGTTTTAAAAGTACTATTGTAGTATTTTGGATGTAGTTAGATACTAGTTGGCTTATTCTAACGGTTTATTGTACTATAGTTTAGTGAGTACATTTGGGGTGAAGGAATATTAAGTAGGCATTTGTTAGATTTGGTGATAATGTTGGCGTATTGTAATTATATTGGATTTTACAAGCAGTATTGCATTAACAAGAACTGTTACGGCATATTTGAAGTATATTACAATGAAGGGTGTTTTTGAAGTAGTTAGGTGCATGTTGGTGTATTCTAACTATCTTGGCATTTGCAAGTACTATTATAGTATTATGGATGTAGTTAGATATCCATTGGTGTATTCTAACCATTTATTGTGCTACAGTTTAGGGACTGAATTTGGGTTGAAGGAATATCAAGTAGGCATTTGTTAGATTTGCTGGTAACCTATATTTTGGAGTAACTGAGGTGTTGTTACATTCAAACCAACCACTTCTTTTTGGAATATGCAGTATAGTGGCCTGAAGTGGTTGTAGCACCAGTGTGGTAGGCTATGCCCACAGTTGTAAAGGTTTTCTTGTCAACAGATACTTGGCTGTGTATGAAGCTAGTAAGCTTACCATTGTGTTTGGTACCATCTGCACTGTGCCTTAGAAGCATTAGTATTACATATTGGCTATGTGAGTTTATTTGTATGTTGGAAAGACTGTCTGAATTACAAAAAGGGCATAACATGCTATGATTTGCATTCTGCAGAAGCTAGTGAGATGGAATAGATCCAGAATGTGGTATGGATACATACACAAATCGTTCATATGGGGTGTGCTCTTGTGAAACCTGGTTGCAGAGAGTCATGTATGTTTCCACATGTATGAAATCTGGAAGATTTCCGCTACAGTCCAATTATTGCCATATACCTGACACAGTGTAAGTGCTCTCAGCATTGTTTGTGGCATTTCTATGAAGGATGGGCATTTGCAAACACAACTGGTGGCAATTGGAAGAGAAGATTGATTACTACATTTGAAATTTACACCAGTTGTGTTTCTGAATTTAAATGGACGAGAGAGTTGTGCCTCTGCATCTTTTGATTGGCCTGCAGTTGTTTTTTTTTTTAAAGAGACATGTGTCTGTTTGTCTTCTGATGGACAGCCAGTTGATTTTGTACTGGACAGTTTTGTGGTTGTATTATTTGATGGAGCAGCAGTTGGTCTTTGTTTCTTTAGCAGTATTGTTGGGAGGTCTGTAATAGGTTCAATTTGTATTTGTTTTCTTTTGAAAGGTTTTCTTTTTTGAGGTACAGGGTACATATCTAGATACGGGTGTACAGTGCACGCAGCCTGTTGTATTCTAGGATGCAAGCAATGTCAGTGTTGACTTTGTTTGTATCAAAGTTAACTAGGAATAGACCATTGAGTATACGCAAATGCAAAAGTGCTACGTAACTCATACCTTCTTTAAGGACTGTGCTGCCAGTGTCAATCAATGCGTGATCTAGGGTTAGACCTTGCGATTTGTGAAAGTGACCACATGTGCAAGAGATAGAGAGAACTGTTCTCTGCATATTGTAAGAAACCTGATGGTATTCACCCAAGTAAATCTCGAGAATCCCTTATTCAGGCGGCCAGGGAAGGGCTACCACTCTCAGATCCCAACCCTGGGGGTGGACGAGCGAGGGAGGATCACCTGGGTAGGGGAGCCCGGGGTTATGCTCAAGGGAATACTCCAGGTGAGATACAGTATTATACCAGGAAAGAAGGAAAGGAGGATGAAGTCCTTGAGGCTTTTGTAGGTTGTACCACATCTACCTCCCTTCCACCCAATGAATCTCCCTTGCCCAAATCCAAAAACCCCTCCATAACTTGTAAATCCCCTAGGAAACCAAACCTTGTCGCACTCAGAAACTACATCTCCCAGAATCCCTGTTTTCCTGTGTCCTACCCAAATACTCCTAGTCATTCTCCTCCACGTCCCGCTGATTATTATTTCCTGAATTCCCAGTCTGCTTTGACAAAAAACTACTGTTTCCATAATCCCCCCTATTAATTTCACATATTTTACAAATCTCACCTTTTTTAATTCACCAACCTCCCTCCCTAGGATGTAGAATATCATTCCCCATGAGACCCAGTAGGATAACTAGAAATTCTACCCCCGCCCCACTTTTATGACACAAACACTTTCTCACACTGTGAAAGAAAATGGACTAACACCAGAGCAGTTTACACGACATGTCCCAATACAAAGTCAGGCAATTGCCGATAACTACACACACCTAACTCCCCTTTCCTTTCCCCACAGGGATAAAAGGTGGAGCACAACAGCAAATTTAGAGCAAGGTCAAACGCACGAGAAAACAGCTATTCCACATCAGCAGTTCAGACCTAGGAGAAAGGCGGCAAAACTTGAAAGGACGACCAGGAGGGACTTGCCCTTTCCCTTTTCAACCCAGACCTGCAAAGCCTCCAAAAGAGGAATCATAAAACCGGGAAGTACAGCTAGCATGTGGTGTGACATGTGTCAACGGTACACGGGTCTCTCCTGCACTGAAAGCCAAGGTGGGGACAAGCGCTTGCCGTCGTGGTACCGTGCTTCACTCGAGAGGCAAGAAATGCCAATGAGTTCAGCAGAGACGGTGAGTCAGAGAGAGCTGATAGTAAACTGGACTGTGTTGAACCCAAGGTTGCTAATGGCGACATTATAGGAACAAAGAACGTATGTATGATTGAACTTTTAAGAAAACCCCGTGAGGACCAGCTGCAGAGTGGTCCGGCGCCAGGTGGACGCTCATTTGAAGGGCTCTGGCTGATCCCCTTTGTTGAAACTACAAAGGCCAAGAGGCGCTAGGAGAGGCCGGCGTGAGCTATCAAAGTGGTCATACGAGGGTCCAGCAAAACCCCTTGTACAGTTGAAAGTCCTTGGCACATTAAATAGGCAAGAGAACATTGTGTGAAAAGAAGGATCTGAAGTCTGACTGGGGGTTTAGACCTGGACTTAGGTAAGGAAAGAACCTAACAGGTCTTGTGAACGTTGGCAAGTGTGAACCTGACGGAGGGATGCCAAGAGAAAGGTAGGGGAAGGGAACCCCGCTTTCTGATGAACTGTGAAATTGCAAACTAAGGCAAGTATGAACCCGACGGAGGAATGCCGAAAGAAAGCTAGGGGAAGGGAAACCTGCTTTGCTGATGAGATGATATAATCGTGAACTCTGTTAGAATCACTATGTGAACCCGATGGAGGGATGCCAAGAGGAAAGCTAAGGAAAGTGAATTCCACATTGTGATCAAGTAAAGCGAATTGTGTATTTGGCAAATGTGAACCCGGCTGAGGGATGCCTGCGAAAAGGGATTAATAGTGATACATCCTTGACATTGGTTTCGACAAGACTGAACCCAACCGAGGGATGTCCACAGTGAATGATTGTTTAAAAAGACATTGAGACTCTTGAATGTTACAAGTTGCTGATATTTTCAATGATAGGCCATAGTGAACCAGACAGAGGGAGGCCATGTTGCAAGAAGGATCGGAGCCCGGTTGAGGGGGATCCAAGAGTGAAGAGAAATCACCAGTTGTGAAGATTACTGAAATAAACCTTTCTTTTCATTGTTTATGGAACATCAGGTCCTCTGAGGCAAGAGATTTTGTGTGAAAAAGACTTGGCCAAAGAAGGCCCTCATATTTTGCAAATGAACTGTGCCCAGGAGTGTGCTGTGCTGAAGATGCCCGCCTTGTCCCATGCAAAAAATGTTGGGGAAGGGAGACCCCAGCTATATCATCCTGATTATCATTTTGAGACCACTTCTTTCTTTTCTTGTGAATGTTATCACACACTATTTTGTAGCATAGCGGTACGGATTGGCAATCTTTTTTTAGTATAGGCCCTTTTTATTTGACCAGCCACCACTAGGACTGTATTATTATTATTTGATGATCACAGCTTGCTCCCATCTAGGATTTAGGGTTAGATTAGGTGTTTATCTCACCCATTTTACAGTTCAATAAACACCCTTGAACTGTGATCACTTGTGTCTGTCTTTACTTCAATACCATGCCTTCCTTACAGTATGTACATGACTTTAAAAAGAAGGAAACATGCTATTGTGTGGCCTATTTCTTTTACTTCTGCAAGTTTGTCTAAGTGGATGTTGACAAACTGAATGTTGTCATGCGGATATGTTTGAAGCAACAAATGTACGAATTGCTCCATTAACTAAACCTTGTTCTACATCAAGGTTAAATTTTGGAATTACTCTGCAGTTTAGATACAGAGTTAATACTTTTTCTTATCCATGTGCTGGAGATACATTTTTCCAAGTAATTTAGTAATGCTGTTGCTTGTTGACACATAGGGAGTGTCATGCCGTGCACTTCTAGTTTGTCTGTGGAGCTGATAAGCAGTATGGATCACAATTCTTTTTTCAACATTATATCGTTGAATTGACCAGAGCCTGAAAGGGTTGGCATTAAGGACATGCATTTTATATTTTGTTGAGTTAATTGTTCCATGACATTAGAAGCAGATGTGTTTTGCCCATATAGCTTGTGGATTAGTCTAGTATTTAAGATGGATTTTGCATCTTTAGTAAGCAGACCAGTTCTAATGCTTTTTTAAATGTTAGCATTCATGAGATCTGCAGACTGACGCATGTTTTGAGTTTGTTCTGTGTAGCGAAAATGTTGCCAGAGATTTACATTTCCAATGCTGCAGTGTGTGTTACGGCATTGTTTGCCTTTCATACTGTGTCTAAGAGAAGACATAAAGCTATTTACTTGTTCTTTTTTGCAAACTGGTCTAAGGAAGCCACAGCAACATTTGTTATAGTATTTACCTTTGTTTTTATATCTATGTCGGCAGTATTTGCCACACTTGTTTTTTGGAAGCGTAGCATTTGTGTACATAGGTCACTATGTATGGTTTCTGAAGGGATGTTGCGGGATAATGTATTTTTTATAAACTGTAAAACAGTGGCATCACTGTCATGGGCACATTTGGGAGCATCGTTTATCCACAAACTCATGTGGATGTGTGGTGCTCCTCTGGATTGATATTCTTTTCTCCAAAAGAAGTGTTTCACTTCTCTGAGTGGGGGGGTAGTTTAATTGCAAATCAAGTGGAACATGGCAATGAAGTGAGGGTGAAGTTACCATGATACATTGGCTGGGCCAAGAGAACAGAGTTCTCCTGGTGTTTTTACATCTATTCCCTCTTTATTTTAGTTTTCAGTGTGTAAGAAGCAGTGCAAGTCATCCCATGCATACTCTGTACAACTTAAAGTAACAAAAAGTAACAAACCATGTGTGTGGGCCTAGGTTCCATAGCATACAACATACATCAGCGTGACTTTGGATCCAGTATTCTTTTGTACGATGCATGTTTGGCCAGAGATTTGTAATGCTTGACTGCAAAAGGTAATCTTTGGCCATCATTACAACACTGGCGGTAACCCATGGCGCTATTAGCACCATGGTTGCTGCCGGTGTTGTAACAAGTCCGCCAATGTTCAATGGGGAATTACCACCCCATTCCAAGGTTGGCGGGGCGGTAATTCCCCATTGAACATTGGCCCTTCCCCATTTCCATTTTTGCCCCATAGGGCTCAATGGGACTGGGGAAGGCGGTAATTATGGTACTGCATATGGCAGTACCGTAAATTATATCGAAGGTCCCTTTGCGGGTCCCTACTTAACGGCTGGTCCAGACCAGCCGTTAAGTTCGGGTCCCGCAAAGGGACCTCGTAATTAGGCGCTAAGGGGTTAACGGCGCTGCAGCCTTTTACAGCGCCGTTAACCCCTTAGCGCCAGGGTCGTAATGACCCCCTTGTCTTTTATCTTTTGAAGCAGTTGGGTAGCAGACATGTTTAAAAAATTAGATGCGTGTGCAACTCCATGAAAGTTCACTTTCGAACAGGAGGTGGCAGATGTATTCTACATTTGTATGAATCTGGGCATTCGTAAAGAGCGATATTCTGATGCAGTAATTTGTATGGATCTTTCATCATATCTTCCTTCTTTTCCTATAGGAATGAGTAGAGGAAAAGAACCTGCTTCTACACTTTTCTCCCAAATGCTCATTGGCTTGACGCATTTGATATATTTCTATGGTGTCTTTGAAGTGTAGTGGGTGAATTGTATACTAGTCTAAATTGTTGGCTGCAGTAATAGGATCTCCACATTCAAATTAGCCAGTTGGCGGAGAATCTTTAATTATATGGGTGGTTTCTCTTAAGTTTGCCTCTGTTTATATCTTTGTGTTATTGATTGTTTTCTTTGAGATATTGTAGGGCTTGTCTAACTTTGTTTAAATCGACTACTTGTTGCCAAATGTATTTATTTTTTGTTGGTACACCATTAACTAGTATCATCAAAGATGTATTCTATTGGCCGTTATACTCCTAGAGTTTCTACATTTTCTTTAAGATCTAATGGAAAATATACCACTTTGCTACAAATGTCTTTTAGTAACTCAGAAGGAGGCAATTTGGCTGTTTTCAGATCAAGCCGTATTATAGCTTTAAATGGGTGTACTGTTTGGATTATAATGCTCTCATACAAGTTAAAGGGATTGTGTGCTCAAAAATGTTACTGTCCCGATCGTTTGGGCATGTGTTTTTAAGTATAGTGTGATCGATCGTAAAAAACGTTCCTATGCATCTTACCTTAGCTTTCCTCACTTTTACACATGCGAAAACAAGGGGTTTAGCTCAGCCATCTTGTGCTAATCCTATCCGTTGCTGCATTGCTCTAAGGACCAGTGCCCCTGCGGCACTAAATCATATCCTTCGCCCCTAAAGATGACATCACTAGACGCTTACACCCCTTTTCACAAAGCCAATGCACGTCTCGTGTCAAGGTTCTATGTGCGCAAGCTATTGACGTGTCTCCATGGAAATGGCTGGACGCCTCTTTCCTCAGTAAGTATAAACAGACCCCTTCTCATCAGACAACATCAGAGTTGTTTTTGCAATCGTTTCACTGTCTTTTTTTTGATTGCCTGTGACTTGTTTCTGCTCTGTTCAGCTACTTTCTTAGCACAAAGCCCATGCGAACCGATACTTACACTAGCATGCCTATTGATTTAAATCATTACTTGCATTTTATCTCAAAATGTATCATATAATGGCAGCAATACAGCCGTACCAGTAGAAGCCTGAGTATTCTGAGGAGGAAGTAATTGAAAGAGAAAGATGTAGAAACAATGGGGAATTGAACGATAGTTGGGAAGATGAATCACCGGGGCATGAGCCTGAGCCTAGTCGCATGGAAGACATTTCCACCTGGTGTACCTGCAATCGCTGCAAGGTCATGCCAACCGAGGTGGAGAACTGCTGCTGCAAAGAAAACTCTGGATGCTTGGCCTACATTTCAAAAGAAGACACGCCTCCACTATGCATTACCGAGCTGCATGACTTCAGGGCCACCTGCCTCAAAAAGTCTGGGTTGAGGATTATGATTGTGCTTATGCACGAACTTCGCGCCACAGTTCGCCCTCGCAATCCAAGTAACGAGTACGTTTATTCTAGGTGTGATGTCATTTTGACCACTGAGGCGAATATTTTGTGTTTATCTTCTACATTGTCATAACTTTGATCGGTCACTGACAAATCAATTTATTCTTCAAATTGGATATATTTCTATCGTTTTTTGCAAACCGGAGTGTTCATCGCTTGCGCGTGTTTCACGTTTAACTAAGAAACAATATTTATCTGTGGCCCAAACTGTTATGGATTGAATGGGTGTTCACTTTTGTAATGTGTCTAGACTCCAATGCCCAAGTTTATTTATCAATGAAGTAACGTTTGTAAGGTCAACTATGCCATAGAATTCAGGATGCAGTTTCAAGTAAGGGTGGAACACTTATATGGTTAATTCAATTACAGTATGTATGTTTCTCTTCCACATCTGGTACAGGCTTGTGGCCTACTGTTCATTTACATGGTGGCTTTATGAGAGGCTTGGATTCCACATTCAACGACTAATACCTGCCTGTGTCGTTGGAGCCATTCGCGCCAAATTCCCCAGTGACCGCGGACAGTACAAATGAGCATATACGAATAGTTGTTTCAATTTTTCAGTAAATCAAGAACACGCACACCCGTTTATGAGGGACATGAAAGAATGGTTGGTGCACTTTTTTGCGCTCACCTCTTCCGCAACAATCCATCCCCCGTCCATTATACCCCACTCCAGTACTGGGTGGATGAGAAAGCTCAAGGTGCCAAACACCATGTACACTTCAAAAGGGATCTTCTGCACGGTGACCATTGTTCTCATGGCCTCCCAAGACATAGTGTCTCCAGACTTCCCTCTGCAACACCCTGCCCCAGGAATCCACATAAGTGTGTCTCCCTTCTGCAGTGTTCCGGGCCTTTTGCACTCACCTCATGGCCATCCATCCCCCCTCCAGTATCAATGGCAGTTTGTATCTGTGACCATGCGCACACAAGGGGGCAGGGAGGGTGGGAACGCTCAAGGTGCCTAACACCATGTACACTTCAAAAGGGGACTTCTGCACAGTGACCATTGTTCTCATGGCCTCTACAGACAAAGTGTCTCCAGACTCCCCTCTTCAAGACCCTGGCCCGCCAATCCACATAAGTGTGTCCCCTTTCCACAGTGTTCCGGGCCTTTTGTGCTTGCCTCATGCCCATCCATCCACCCTCCAGTATCAATGGCAGTTCCCACCTGTGGCCATGCACTTGGAAGGGGGCAGGGAGGGTGGGAATGCTCAAAGTGCCAAACACCATGTACGCTTCAAAAGCGATCTTCTGCATGGTAACCATTGTTCTCATGTCTCCCCCAGAACCAGTGTCTCCAGACTCCCCTCTTCAAGACCCTGCCCCGGCAATCCACATAAGTGTGTCTCCATTCTGCAGTGTTCCTGGACTTTTGCGCTCGCCTCATGCCCATCCATGATATTATGTGATATGATATGGCATTTATAATGCACCTATACATAAGTGTTTCAAGGCGCAACGAGGCAAGGGAGGGGGAACAGAGGGAAGACAGAGACAACAATCCTACTAGACCAGGTGTCATTCAGATCGTGCAAGTGCATGGAAAGTGGGAGAGGGGAAGGTTACGGGGAGGGGACAGTGCAGTACATGGGATAATAGAATTAATAACAATAAGTAAAAGTACAGCCAGCTGGTGGCAAGTGCAAAGGTAAGTGCAGACATCAGGTGTCAAGTGCTGGTAGTGGGACTGTAGGGATCCAGAAAACAGTCCCCAAGTGCAGGGGTTGCCAGGAAGGCAGTGCAGGTGTGCGGCTTGTGGGGGAGGGGCCTGGGCCCGAGATCAGAGGGTGGCCAGGTAACCATTGCAGTTTCAGTTCCATCCCCCCTCCAGTATCAATGGCAGTTCACACCTGTGGCCATGCGCTCTCAAGGGGGATTGGTTGGTGTGAACGGCCAAGGTGTCAAACACAATGTACACTTCAAAAGGAATCTTCTGCACAGTGGCCATTGCTCTCATGGCCTCCCCAGACCCAGTGTCTGCAGATTCCTCTCTGCAAGACCATGCAACAAACACGTCACACATTCACATACACACCCACTTTTCTAACCCTTTATAAACACCTTGGGCCTCATTACGAGGTTGGAGGTAGTCATGGCGCTATTAGCGCCATGACTACCTCCAATACTGGTACCATGTCCGGTCCCGTTCAATGGGGACTTACCGGTCTATTCCGACCTTTGTGGGACCGGTAAGTCCCCATTGAAAAAGCCATTCCCCATTCCCATTTCAGCCCCCATAGGGCTCAATGGGAAGGGAGAAGGTGCTAATAACGGTACCGCAAATTGCGGTACCGTTATTAGCTCTGAAGTCCCTTAACAGGTCCCTTCAAAACCAGGCGTTAAGGAAGGGATCCGCTAAGGGACCTCGTAGTAGGGCAGTAAGGGATTACTGGCACCGGTGCCCTTACCGTTGCCGGTAATCCCTTACCGCCCACCTCGTGATGAGGCCCCTTGACATTTTATAGGAGAACATCTCTGTGCTCAGTAAGGTATCTGTTTATCATGCAACTTGTTCCCTGTATAGTTGCTCCCCTGCTTGCTGAATCGGCTTGTTTGTTCGTCCAGGTAAGGGTGGTAGGTCACAGATTTACTTCTCTATATTCATCGACTACTGATATCAATTATTTTTTCTATTTCCACCAATTGTCCCAAGCATTGTAATGTTCATTCAGCCCAATGACTTCACCATTGTCTAATGTTTGAAGTATTTTGATCTCAAGAAATAGAACATTGCATCAATGTCCATTGTAATAGAATCGAATCTTTCAGGAGAGATGTTTGTAAGCATGTTCCCTTTTGATGCATGAAAGTACATTCAACGGACGAGTCACACGTTACGATTCGCGGTATACCAATCACATCTGTAATACAGTTACCGCCGTGTTCATTCACCAAGGATAAACAGGTTTTCCCTCTTTGACAAAAATAAATATTGCATAGAGAGCTGTAATACAATTACATCAATCACATGCATCAGTATTTTTCAAGAATGCCGGCTTGTATGATTCTTGTTTGCCCTTCTAAGAGCCATTCAAAAAGTCTGGGTGTGGTCCTGCATACATTCCCGAAGGATATTGATTTAATTAGAAAATGGGTTAAATATTGAGGGGTTTTTTTAAGTGCACGAGATTGAAAGTAGAGCCCAGGATGTCTTGAGGGACATGAGGACCAATCGATTCCGCATCTGCAGCCGGCACTTTACCGACGATATGTGCGAACAATCTGACTATACGAAAAAAAACATGGACTCTGAATTCTTTGTAAATTGCTTCCACCTGCAATTACAACCGAATGTATGCACGCGCTGCCTCTGGTGAGTCCTGCATGATGAATTAGCTGTGTTTGTTGTTATGTAGGACGATGGGCTGCATAAATAAGTACTATCTGTGATCTCGCGATCTAAATCTGGTAGGGTACCGAAATGGTAACTTCATGAAAGGATTTGAGCTTTCAGTGTACATTTACTTAAAAAGTGTCTTACAAAGGTTTCCATTGCTACAAGATTGTACTGAATTTCTACTATACTGGGCTTCACAACACTACATCGGTCCCCGCTTTCTTGAGCCTCTAACAAATCTATAAATTATGACCATTATAAAATAATGCCATTGTGGCCTTTAAAAGTCGCATTAGGTTTTCGTAATCAGTTGCTTCACATGTCCCTTTTTTGGCGTAGAGCACAGTGATGGATGCACAGACCCTCACAAGTGACGAAACCACTGACGTGTCTAGTGTCCCAATGGTGAGTCCGACCAGCATGCACAAAGTGATATTCTTGAGCGTTGGATCTGCCCTCATATCTAATACAACTTTAATTTTCCCTTATGGCACTTTATGACAATGCTCGGAAAATGAAGGAACAAGATTCTGCACCAGTTTCATTTCCAGAGACAACATCAAGTTCGCTCGCCTATCAAGAAATTCGATTATACTTGGCCTCTACGAGAATGTGTTATGCTTGTAATTTCAAATGAAATGAAAATGTTTATGTATGCTATCAGTTAGTAACACTAAGTGGCATGAATGGGTGTCCCTCTATATGTACCATTGTCTGCATCTCACTGTCTCAGTTCCATTTTGCTGTTTTCGTCCATACTAAAACAAGTATTGTATTACAGGAGGATGCTTGAACTTCGACTACAATCACCTCTGCCTTTGCAACTGATCCAGAGTATGAGGTATGCGTGCTTACAGTTCCCTTGCAAGAATGAAAGTAAATCCTACAAAGGATATTAATAGAGAGTGAAATGCATGTAACCGTGCACTGTTTCAAACTTTTCTGATTTCGGTTCTAATGTTACATTTCCACCCTAATACAGAATACATTACAAAAAATTTGAGGGCAATATTACTATCAGAATGTTTTGCAAGGTGATCTCGAATCAAGTACATGTGTCATCTTGGAAGGTTATCATGTGAAATGGATATTATGACTGTTTGGGAGGGTATGTTCATAAGAATGTTCTCTTGGTGTTGCGACAACAAACCTTGTAGTGTACGGTTCTTATTAATTTAATACTACTTTCTGTGTAAGTGCTCTGTACGATGAACAATTTTAATTTCCAATACAATTGACTTTTTATTTTTTTTAATGAATATTCTATTCAAGCAATGTACACAAGGAGAGGAATTAGAAGAGGAGGCACATGGACCAGAGGTGAACATAACCTAATATTGAATACAGTAGGACATCACATTTCATTTGGTATGCATTTTAATGATGTACATTTTTATCTTGAATCAAGTTGGTTCTGTTTGTAGATATGTACATATGTTTGTTTGCGAGGGAATGAAATGTGCTTGATATGCACCATTGAAATAAGCATTTTTTTTCAGCTTTCTGGTGCGGTCGGAAAAAAGAAAAGCCCACGGTTTCAAAGAAATCAAAGAAAACAAGGGTGACAAAGTTTGTTTTGTAGAGGATTTTAGGCTGGTATTTTATTCATATAATGTTTTTGTTTTTAAAGTGGTATCTGCTATATGTGTGCTATACATTGAGCATGTTTCCCAACACATCTCTTAGAGGCCCAGAAGGAAGAGAAGTATAAAGACACAGACAACAAATGTAACCAAATATGTTGCTTGCCAAACAAATTTCACAATGGAGCAACTACTATTTGGGGCGCAGCATGGTCCAGTCAATTAGCAGACTTGTGATACTTATGCCGAATGGCCGGAAACTGAATGGAATGAGACTGGGAATCCATGCAAAGTGTCCATGGACCATTGCTACCATGTGACAACTCGACAAGATGAGACTGAATGCAATGAAGATGCATTGCAATTCCTTGAAGACCCCTTGACACAATCTGCACCCGCCAAAAATGTTCCACCCAAGAAACATTCGATTTTATCTGTTTCTCCAATTCGTGTGCAAATATCACAACCTGAAATAACAGAGACTGAATCTTCAAAGCAATTGACCGAGGAACTTTCTAAAGATCTCAACTTCTGTTTGCCTACTTTTGGCGATTTGTCCACCACAGCCGACTAGCAAACCACATTCATGCCAAACGATTGGCTATTAAAGGAGCAAAAATACATTGTATTTGACAGCTGTCTGCTAGAGACTGTACAGGTACTGAAATGTGTCCATACATTAAGGGGGAACATATGCGGGGAGCCATTGGTGAATGTATCTTGTGTACTACAAGGCACTAACCTGAAAATCCAAGCCAGCTGTGTCCACCTCCATAGTACATTTTCATGGTCCACTCAACCGATGCTGGGAAAAGTGCCATCTGGAAATCTACTATGTTCAGCAGCTTTACTTTTCAGCGGGTCTACTTTCAGTAAGATTTCCAGTTTCTCTCAATTTGTGGGAGTTCAGTTCCTTGCTAAAACACAGTACTTCACATATCAAAGGGATTTCTTATTCCACACCATTAGTGAAGCCGGGAAAATTGAACAGATGTCAATCAAAAGCACATTCTCTGGCAAATGTTTCTGGCTAGCTGGTGACTGACAGTGTGACAGCCCAGGATTTTCAGCAAAGTACTGCACATACCACTTTCAAGACATGGAAAGTAAAAAAATTGTGAATTCAGAGATAGTGCAGGTGTCCGAATGTACATCTTCTGTGGCCATGGAGAAACGTGGCTTCATCAAATTCGTCGAACATCTTCAACTGATTGGAATGCAAATAGAGCTGATAGCCACTGACCGGCATGTTTCGATAGCCAAGGCCATGCAATAGCAGTTTCAACACATTCATCATCAATTCCATGTATGGCACGTTGCCAAATCAGTCAATAAAAAAATGACAGCTGCTGGTAGAAAAAAGGGTGCTGAAGAAATCTTATAGTGGTGTCAGTCTATCAGCAACCATCTTTGGTGGAGCTCCAAAACTTGTGATGGGTCTGTCGAAATTCTACTTGAAAATGGCATTCATTGATGCACCATTGTTCCAACGTACACTCATGGACAGAAAACCAACATTTTCAAGGAATGCGCACATGGACCTTTATCGATGGAGCAGAAATGCAAAAAGAAGTGGTTGGTGCCATATTCCGTCCACACAAAGCTCTTGAGAAGATTGTGTACGATAAAACGCTTTCAAGAGACATGAAGGGACTCACCGAATTCTGTCCTACTGGAGATTTGGAGGAGTTCCACAATATTTGCCTAAAGTACAGGCCCAAAAGGTTGCATTTCGGCATAGACGGTACGGAAGCCAGAACAAGACTAGCTGTACTTGCGCACAATGAGAACATTGGGAGGAAACAAGCCAAAACTGCAGGACATTTCGGGATGCTTTGTTACATCAATGCCTTCACAAAACAAAGGAAACAATGGGTGGCGAAGCCAATATGCCAGGAAATGGATTTAGAATTTGTGAAAGATTGACATTGAATGTGTTGGCCATGCTTACTCATGGAATTGATCCAGATTTTGTTCCTAGGACACATACAGTGCCACAAAACATTGCGAACCAGCCCTGTCCACCTAAACAGGTACTTGTGGAACAGTTGACTTCCCGATATAAATAATTAGTAGCTGTCTTCACAATCTGCTCACAATAACATTTTTGATATGTTCCCCAATGTTTGTACATTGTACAACAACAATTGAATGCTATTACACTAAATTTCAATGCTACAAAAAGTATTAAAAAGTATTCAATTATGCAGATAAAATTTTGTGTATGATTCATTAATGTATTTTTTTCACCTTCCCTTCATTGATATTAATGTTACTCGAAAGATAAGACACATGTCTGCGATTGCTATTTGTGATATATTTGAACATGGAACTGCCCTAGCACATCGTTGCTGCACTGCCCATTTCGGTTGCTGAAATAATGATGGGCAAATGGATATTTGACATCATTCAACGGGACACTGAGACTTGGTGTATGTCAAACCCTAATTCTAGACCGAAACCACATACACATATGCAGTGCTTGGCACTGGCATTGAAAGCCTATGGTGGGTAAGATGTACATAGCAATGATCAATTGACTGACCTGTGTCAACCCCATAACTTCCAAAATGTTCTGCCTTGGCGTATTTTAAGTTTTTCAAACACCTCGGCGAGTAGGCCGTGTTCTACTCTCTCATAGAGTATTTCAGTCTTTTGATATATGTGTTGTTTGGGGTTCTCCATAGCTCTACATAGCACACCATTGCGTCCAAAATGTCATTTTCCAATGTATGGGGCTTCATTACAGGTCGGGTGGTCCGGAATTAACAGTCACAGTAAACCTGCCGCCACTGTTAATTCCGGACGGCCCGAACCCGAATCCTGCAGGCGGGAGGTGATGTTCCCACCAGGTCTGACGCAGACGTGGAAACACCAGCACCATCACGAGATGGTGCCGGTGTTTCCACTTCCCCATTCCCATTGAGTCCTGTGGGACTCAATGGGAATGGGGACTAACCGAATTCCGCCTCCGGAATTCCCGGGACACCAGGGTCGTAATGCCCTGCTATTTCCGGGAGTCACGGAGGAGGAATGGTAATACGAGTCCAGCGGTAACCAGGCGGTTTTACCGCCACAGTTCCCGCCGGACTCGTAATGAGGCCCATCCTCTTTATCAACATTTTCGCAATGAGTGCCTGTTGTTGCTAGGTTTCCATACAGTGTGACTCTGTGTTTTGCTTTGAGTGCATCCCTCCCTGTGTACTTCCCTTGTGTTTTTCCCTGCCCCCTCCAACACCATTCCTCTTCTTCCCTCTGCCTTCCAACTCCATGGTGCTCTCTGTCTCTTATCTTTTGTGACTGTTTCTTTATCAGCTACCCTGCTCTCCTGACTAAATCTGGTAGGAATAAGTTTATGAAGGACATCCTGGCATCCAACCCAGGCCTCCCTATTGCTAATACCTATACCTCTGCTAACTGCAGCCAAACCCTCACTGACATCCTCTTTGTCGTTCCCTCGCCACACCTATGGACTCTACATATGGTCTCTGTGATTTCTCCTTTCTCTTCTCCCATTAATGGTGGCACCCAGTGGGAGGCCCTCTTGGCCTCCGTCCACTCGGTCCAAGGTCATCATTAATGTTTACTTAATGCCTCTTAATTAACAAGTCTCCTTGTTAAAGTCTCCTTCATGGAGACTTTAACATCCAACTGGATGCTTTGTGTACTTTCTCAGGACTCACAGAAAACTGCTCTCCTGAACATCCCTTAGGACGTGCTCTCCAACCTTGATTCCTTCACCCCCTGTGTCCTCATCTTACTCGATCACTACTCTGCCTTTGACATGGTGAACCCTACCATCCTTTTCAACTGTCTCTGTGATAACCGGGGTATCACTGATCATGCCCTGGCTTGGCTGACTTCTTTGCTCTCCGATCGGCCCTCCCTGTTCCAACTTGGGTCCTTCCTCTCCTCTATCTCTATCTGCTTTTCCTCCTCCTATCGCCTGCTGATCTGCTGACTGAAACTGAAACTGTGCTGGTTGCCAGGATACTGTTTGACCTGGGTACCTTTTGACCCCGAGGCCAGTACCCACCCCACCAGCTGCGCACCTGCACTGCCCCCCTGGCAACACTCTCATTCAGAGACTGTTTCTGCATCCCTACAGCCCCCTACCAGCAATTGACACCTGCTGTTTGCACTTACCCTTGCACTTTCCACCGGCTGGCCGTGCTTTTTATTTATTATCTTCCCTTTTTTATTTTGACTGTTTATCCTATGCAGTCCACTGCCCCCTCCCCTTTCCCACAACACTTTTACCCTCTCCCCTTCCTTTTGCACTTTCGCAAAATCAATGTCACCTGCCCTAGTAAGATCTGTGTCTCTGTCTCCCCTCCCTTCCCTCATCATGCCTTGAAGCACGTGTGCATATGTGCATTATAAATATCATATCATAACATCATATGATATCAAGGTCTGTTTTGTACAGACACAAAAGGAATCCTAGGTTGCATGAGGCTTTGAGTGCCTTGTACTATCGGTTTTACTTACCGTCAGTGTAAATGTGTTCAAAAACTAGTTTGAAGTCATGGCTTCCCCTGCTCTGTGAAACAAAAAGCTACTGTCATTGAATATTGCACCCCAAGGTCCAACTCTCCTCGAATGACAGTTATATAGAATGCAATTCATAATTTTATCCCGTGCCTATTATAGACTATGTGATTTCTTGCGGAGATTCACGGTACAAGTGATAGGGCCTCATTACACGGTAGGCGCTAAGGGATTACCAGCACCGGTAAGGGCACCGGTGCCGGTAATCCCTTAGCGCCCTACTACGAGGTCCCTCAGCGGGTCCTGTCCTTAACGCCTGGTCTGACCAGGTGTTAAGGACGGGACCCCCTAAGGGACTTCAGAGCTAATAACGGTACCCCAAATTGCGGTAACGTTATTAGCTCCTTCCCCATTCCCATTCGAGCCCTATAGGGGCTCGAATGGGAATGGGGAATGGTATTTGGCATGGGGACTTACCGGGTCCTCCTGGGTCGGAATGACCTGGTAAGTCCCCATACCACCTACCCGGACCCGGTATGCGGTAAGGGAGTAGCCATGCTGCTAATAGCGGCATGGTTACCTCCTACCGTGTAATGAGGCCCATATTCTACCAAAGGAATTCTATGTTGGCTAGGTTGGCCTGCGCTCACCGGCTGTTTTGAGATTTCGATAACTGATCTGCTGCGAAGGGCACACCCGACTGGAATAGTAGGAACCAATTCTTCATTGCCTCAGGCCCCTTCATGACTTTCTACGGCTAGCTTCCCAAGAAGATACGCTTTTTGCTTGACCGTCGAGATTGCGTGACTTCGTGCACTACTGCAATGTTGAGCACAAGGCTACAGGCTTCTCAGTTCCACATTTGAAAATTAGGGAATGAATCTGAAAAATTGGCTAACTCTCATCCCCGCTTACCCTATGCACACGCACGGCCGATTGAGACAAGGCCTAGCCGGATCATGAATACAACTAACCTGGTATGGGCAAGCAATGTGACCTGTCTCGCTTGAACTTAGACAGAGCTGCCTCAGGTGGGATAGATAGTGTGAACAGCTGTCCCCTGTTACGCTCAAAACATAATTAATACAAACCTCTCATGAAAGAAGCAAAGAGATACGTCGAAGGTTTAAAAAATAATCATCAAAGGTAGCTGCTCTTCGTGAACGTTGAGACACCAGATGTAATGCTTTTGCCTATGGAAAGGCCACAGCATTGAGAATGACATCACATATAGGTTCATAGAATGCACTAGTGATGTGTGAGACAGTATTCAAGATTGCGCGGCATTGGTGGATGCCAGCCAACATTTGTTTATTTTTCTTGGGTTTTTCGAATGCCATGTGGGCCAGCTGTGCTCATTGCTCCATGGAGTAAAGGTCACTTCATGGGATGATGCTTGTGTGGATAGAAGAAATTAATCAGGTCACACTGCAGCATCTTGTCCGGTATGTTTTAATATTGTGACATTCATTCACAAAAATGAAACCTACCAAACATAGACGCTGAAAACAAGCTTCAATTGTTATGTGACCTTGGACCGAAGGGAGCAATCGCCAGGCTAGAAGAACAGAAGCTGTGGAATACCCGCAGAAATTATAACATTTACTGTTACGAAAGTGGACATTGGAACATTTAGTTTCAATTTATGCAAACCGTTGTTCAGAGCGGACACTGCACGTTACGCCAAGAGAATGGAACTACCGAACATAATGTAAGTTGAACTATACATTATATTTTTGCAATGAAAAAAGGGCACATTTTCGGTTTGTATATGGGAGAATTCAGCGACGTGCAAAAATGTCATTTGATGTAAATAGTGGACAGAATACGTTGTTCCATATGCCATGCCATATTTAAAAAACCGAGTGCGTAACTCGCAGTACATTTATAATCCTACTAATAATTGTAATTTGTGTTTAGTTTAAGTAGGAATGAGTAAAGGTTTGGATTTTTGGCCGGTATTGATTATTGACATTGTTATGGGTTTGTTGGAGCATATTGTGATGATTACTCATAGACGACCCAAAACCACAACTTGTATGCGGTCTAGTGATATCCAAAACACCATGAAATATCAGGGATTTCAAATCAAAGTTGCATTATTGAAAGGGCTGGGGGAAGAACATTTTCCAAGGGTACTTGCTTTGTTTTTTGATACATAATATTCCCAAGTCTGTTACATTGCCATCTGTCTGTTGTCCCATTTCTGAAACACTTTATCCATACCTTTGGGAGCTATACCAACTTCTCAGCGCTAACCTTTCATGCACATCGTAGTCTAAAATAGTCCCCCACGTTGTCTGTGTGGATTCATTGTGTGTGGTTTGTATTCATTATTCTGTTTCATCCGGTGAAGAATTACAACATAAATTAGAATAAAGAACGGGTACTAAAATATATTTGTATTCTGTTATCTACAGAGATATATTGTACCGTTCTGCAAATGGCATAGTTTCCAGCTGCCGTGGGATGGCTTTTTCAACCAACAATGGCAGATATGCCTAACCGCATCATTCAGCATCACCATCATGTGGGACGATAGACCGGGACCGATATGCCCTTTGGCAGTAACAGCGACAAGGAGCAACCTGTCATTGTTTACGGTGTAGCAAGAATCTGATGTGTCCAATCCGCATTTTCCCCCGAAAGGAACACCATGTGCGTCATTTTAAACCTTTGCCACTCGAGCCTAAGGACACACAAGTATTGTTCGTTCATCGTAATCAGTGGATCTCGATAATGTGGTTTTTGGAGCGTTCTTTGATAAATAAAAGCACTTCCAGAATTGCAGATTAATTATGTTATATTTAAAATTATTGGTAGCAAATTCGATATGGGCCGCACTGTGAGAGTATGTGTGATCTTCCGGGTTCTGCGTTAACTGACGTTATTACGTCGGTGATGACTAGGCGTGTTTGGCTACACTGCCCACTAACGTCATGAAAATAGGTGGAGCCTATCATTTGGAATAGTGATGTCAGCTTCAGGGGCGGGGGATATGATTTAGAGCGATGCAGCAACGGATAGGATTAGCACAAGATGGCCACGCTCACCCTCGTGTTTTCGCATGTGTAAAAGTGAGGAAAACTAAGGTAAGATCCATATGAAAGTTTTTTACGATTGATCACACTATGCTGAAAAACACATGCCCGAACGATCGGGACGATAACATTTTTGAGCGCACTATCCCTTTAAGTTGTTGGAAGTGGGAATATTTCTAAGTTATTAGTAATTGCACATGATGGCATTTGCTTATTGTCAAGCTTTGTATTGTAGTACATGAAAACTTTTGAGGGGTCAGTTATTTTGTTTTTTATTTTCTGTTGTTAGATATAAAGCTAATTGGAACCATTGGGATTCCTCATTGTCTTCTATTTTGTAGGCCATATCTTCTATTTGTGTGCACTTTTTATAAAATGTTCTGCAACAATAGACACATGCTTCATCTGGTATTTCAGCATATGTGTTTTGAAAATGTGTTTTAGCTATTTCTTTTTTGTATGTTTGTTAGGAGGTTGGTGTTTGTGTGGTTTTCACTAATGTTTTGTGAAGTTACTGAATTTTCTAAGTCAACTTCAGGTCCATTATATTTACTTTGGACGTGCTCTATTTATCAAAGGAGTCCTTTGGCTGTCCCATGTAGGATAATGTTATTTAAATTGTGTAGTTCTAGAGCAGGACTTTTAGCATAGTACAGTCTAGTGGACTGGTGTATTGTTAACATTTTTATGTGGTGGAAGGTGCTTTTGCCAGCAGTTCTTGAGATGCAGGCTAATGAATGTCCTTATAGTCCAGTTTGGCTGCACACTGAGTAGGAGTTTATGGTTTGTAAAGATTTCATTCTACTTTTGTCTTTTAGCTTCACATAGTGATTGAGGAGTTGTTGTAAAGGTTTGAAGAATTGTTGGCATACATTACATATTGAACTGCATGTCCATTTGTACACTGGACGGTTTGTTTGGTTGAAATTTTGTCGGGATGATTTTTCTATAAGCGTTTCTTTTGCCAAAATGGTGTCTCGTACCATTTCATACCCTCGGCCATTACGGTCTATAGCAATAGTTTTTTTGTTTGTTCTTGTTTATAAGCCTCTCCATTGAAATATGGTTCTGTGTTGCTTGTGTGAATTCATTCAGCTTCACAGAAGTTTAAAAAGGTATCTGTATTGACATTGTGCATGTTTTGAAGTACTTTTTGTAAAATATTGCTTAATGTAGTTAGTGGTTTTCATTGTAGTTAAAATCAACATAAACAACGTTCTCTTTAGCCGAAATGCACTGTCAATAATAGCTTTGAGGATTAGTTTTCTGCAGTCATTTTTTTAGGGTAGATCGAGACTTTCTAGTTATCTTTATAAAATTGTGAAGAACTCTACAGTGGAACATTTTTTGTACAATTGATTTTTTGGAATGCTTTACTGTGGCTATATTAACATTGGTAGATATAGTGTTACCGAGTAGTGTAATGGGAGAAGTGCAAAGAAAAAAAAAAGATTTGATAAGTATCTATAGGTTGGAATGGGTCATGTTGGCCAGTATGCATGTACTGCCAACATATTAAACTTCCAAACACAAAGTGCCCTTAAAAATGTTTTACAAAGCTTTTCAGTCCGCCTTTCCTTTCTTTTAGAAAAATGTTACATACAATGCTGCTATAAATGCACATATGCATTTTTCTACTTTCATGAACATGCTCTAAAAAGAAACATGTTTAAACACACAGCATTGTAGGTAACTGCCACTTGATGTGAGCAGGGGCTGAATGCTGTAATACATGGCATTTGCTAGAGTGGTTAAAAAAGAGAATATGCTTATTGAGAAGCTTATTACAGGGTAAGTGGCAGGAACCCTGGATACATACATTTGTTAAAGTGTTGAAAAATATACTTTAACAAATATAAGCATACCTGTACTATGTCTTGTTAGATGCAGATGTTGTTGAATCTGCAAATAGAAATCTTTGAGAGTTTTACAGTAGTTTTTGATGCATGTGGCTGTGAATAACAGGAGACATGTACTCTGAAAAGTCAAGAGTACATGTGAAGTGTTGAACTGAGATGACAGTGTTACATGCAGATATTTTGGATGTGATTGATGGATAGATGTGTGACTGTTTGAAAGCAGCGAATGAGGGAGTGTTAAAAACATGACAGTATAAAATGTAAAATGGCTACCCGGTGCTACATCGACTGCGGACACCGCAGTATTTGGTGGACACTGCATGTGCCATCCGGGTCCTTTAAGCATGCCAGGCACAGAAAGGGGACTGCGTAGACCGCAGACAGTGGTGGATGTCCACGGACATCGGGGGATCAGCCAATCAGGTTTTGTGGGTGTGGTGTACAAAAAGACTGGCTAGCAATAGTTATCTTTGCTGTGTGCAGTGAAGATGGCTATGGCTTTAAAGAGTGTTTGGATCATGGGTGATTCTTGGATTTATTGGCTAAAGGTGTATTCTGAGAAGTGTGGATTGTCTGAGAATCTTGGATTAGATGAAATTTAAGTTTCATGGTATGGAGTTCGAGAAATTAAGTGGGTGGAATTCCTCCCGTTTTGTGAGAATATGGTTAACTTGAAGCATCCGGGCATCATTGTAGTTCATTGTGGAGGCAACAGTTTGGGCTATGTTAACGGAATTTAATTACAGTTTGCCATGAAGGATACATTGGGAAAGTTGATGGATGGACATTCGTTAATTATTTTTTCTCGAATACCTCCGAGACAAATGTGGATGCGTTCAAATTTATTATGTCCACAAATTGAGAAAGCAAGGAGCAATGTGTAGACAGTTGTATGTGCTTTTTTGCCGGATATTTGTATGACATCTTTTCATAATTAAAATAGAAAATTTGATATTGTCAACATTTTTCAAAGAGTTGGAGTGCATCTGACTGATGTGGACAATCAGATTTGTTTTAAAACGTTCAAAATGAATTGAAGCAGTCTGTGAACACATAAAATGTGTATTCAAGTATTCTTTAGTAGTTGAAGTAAACAAAAAGAAAAAACAGAAAACAAATTAGAAGCACTTTTTGTGAAAGTTAGAAGCAGAGCATTTGTTACTTTAGTACATAAAACCAAATAATCAAAAAATGTATAAAAGCCAGAAAGAGAAAAAAAAGTTTTTTTAAGAGCCACCACTTTTGAATGAAAAACAATTTAAATGATTTTCATTCTCCCACCCTGCGCATGGAATTTTCCTGTTGTCCACAGACTACCGCACTGTCAACGAACTATGCAGGCTGCAAAGGGTCCTCTGATTTGTTTGTTAGTTCTGTTTTTCAACTGTGAAAAGTGGCTCCTAAAGGAACTGGTTTTTATTTCATTTTGTGATGTTGTATTTTTCTGGCTTTTTAGTTTTTTACAGGAGAGGTAGGGAAGGGAGGGAAGGGACACCAACCACAGAGACGGGGGCAGACGAGGGGAGAGGTTTGGTGGGCCTTAAATTTATGGTAGGTCACAGTGTTTCTCGTGCAATTTGACCATCGCCTCGAAAGCACTTCAAAATTGCTCCCCCTGCAGATCGGTAAGTCGCAGTACAAACATAGTACAATGACCATCGAAAGGTAATGGTCAACAGCATTCTGTATGGCCTGTGAGACAGCCTCCGGGATCCTCTGACCCACAGAAGTAACCTATCTGGAGGCAGGAGTGGTCAAGGAAGATGGGGTAGAGGCCATCAACCTGCTTCTCCCTGAGAAAGGAACAGACTTTCTCAGAGCACCTGAGTGGTTGGATCTGGTGTGGTGGCGGATGGAGGTGGTCCCGTAGGAGTACAGTCCAAGTTTTCCACCACTGAGTATGACCCCATACTCAGTGCATCTCACTTTAGCTGTCCGAGCCTTCGGTACAACCCCAGCGGTGGTGAAAAACCACCATACCCATGACTCACTCCGGGCACTGGAGGTAGGCACTTCCTTTACCTCATCTTGCTCTTGCTCTTCATTCTCTTCTGCATCTCTGCACCTGTTCCCCTCTCCAGGCCCTCCAGATGGTGGCTCTGGTGGTGGTCGTGGCCCCTGTGAAGGAAGGGTGGGCATAGTCAAGACTAATGCCATTTGTTAGAAAGGTAGCTCTCCAATACAGCTCAGCTCTGCAAAGCAGGTGCTCTCAGTATCTCTCCCAGATTGAGAATGACTAAAAGTAATGGGTCGGTCCCTTCAGAGGTACATTCTGCCGACCACGCGGCTATCAGTGAACTACTGCGTTGAAAATAGCCCATGAACAGTTGTAAATTGACAGATCATCTAAGAATGGGTCTAAGAGATCTGGAAGGGTAAACTTTTCACTTTGAAAATCATAGATTGGCCAGAAACGCGGTTTGAAACTTTCCGCAGCTAAGGCTGTTGTCCACGGACACCCGTTTGGGCAGGAGACACAGGGCGCATGCGCAGTGATGTCCGCAAATGGGCACGCTGTTTGCAGACTAATTAATAGTGTGTCATGCCACACCGGACATACCCGGACATGGAGCACTGTCCACAGACACGCTATTTCATAGACAGACTCCCCGAACACCCTTATTGTCTGCAGACTATTAATTGGGGTTTTAAAAAAAAATTATATCAGAACAATTTACGAGATATTTATAGTATAAAAAAATCAATGTATTTATGAAAGAGATGGGGTATCGGAATTGGAAACATAAATGGGAGAATTTCACATTTCTATACAATGATCATCAGGGAGGGAGTGAAGTTTCATCAAAGCGTCTTTCTTTTAAATTTTGGAAATTTGAAGGGGGTGATTGCTGGGGGCAAGTGGGACAGGTACAAGAAGTACAGTGATAATCAACATTTCTAATAACATGATTTTTAACATAATTTTAATGTTCCTTAAAGTCATTAATAAGTCCATCCAATGTTGCAGACAAGATCATGATTTCATTATGTGCAGTTGGGGACAGAGAATGTCTTTGTGATTCTTGTCTTTGTGATTCTTGGGATTCTACATAATTAAATTGGGGTGTTGTTTATTCATGTTAAGTATGTGCTATAAGAAGAGAAGAATGTATTATTTGACTGAGTACTGTATACATTACATTATTTGTTTATATTAAAAGATGTATTGTTTACCATTAGAGATGTTATCATCACTCATTTCTTCTTTTGGGAAGTTTTCTTCCAACCACTAAAGTGTGTTTGCCATTTCTGTGAAAATAAAAAAATATTGCTTTTTGCTTATAAGAAATGTTCATATAATGAAAGGTAATAATACAGAAATAAATACAGTGTACATACTATTTCATATGTGCTTGTTTTGGAATGAGTGACTGGTGTTTGTGAGTCTGTATAAAGAGTTGTACTGAAGTGATAATATGAGTTGTACAGTTATGGTGTGTGGTTGGTGCAGTCCATTATATTGTTTGCTAAATGAAAAAATAATGTGTACATTTTCAAATGATTATTATGTACAAAAAGGTATATTTGGGTGTAGTAAAAAATAAGTAATGTTGTTTTATGCATATGTGTTTGTTGGTTGAAGGGCAGCACATTTTTTGTTCTCCCCTGTGCTTCTGGGCTTTGGGAATGCAACCTGGTGTCCGCAGACTTTCGTGCTGTCCGCAGACTCTGGAACTGCAACATTGCAGGTGAGTATAATATAAGAAGCTTGTAGCAAATTAAGGGTGCCTTGATAAAAAACTATGAAATACAGTGAACAAAGTTTGTTAGATAGACGTTATGGTTAAGTTGCACTAACAAAAACCTATGAAATTTAATGAAAAAACATTGTTAAAGGGATGACATGGTTAAGTTGCACTAATAAAAACCAATGAAAAAAACGTTTAAGGGATGGTATGGTAATAAGTAAGACCAAAAACCCCCAGAAATTCACCAGTTATGGTAAGCTAAGCAACCATAACTTGAGCCACCATCGAGCACTGCTAAGACTAACACCAATGACATAAAATTTGACATCACAAATGTCACTGATGACAGCCCATATCTAGCCCACTTGTTTTTGTTCACTGACATATCTAGGTCAGGTATTTTGTTCACTGACAGTCAAAATATGAACATTCAAAAGGTCCTATGTTGTTGTATGGTACTTTCCTTAGGGTACTTTAACACGTTAACAGGTTTTGTTTTATTTGGTTAGAGTGCAAGCACGATGGAGGCTGGCAAGGGGACGCAGGTATTGTTTTCATTTGGGGTGCTGGAGGATAAACATGAGGGACATGTGAGAGTGTGGCAGGACAACGAGTCTGTTTTCATTTTAGTGGCAAGAGGAGGGCAAGAGGAGGGCAAACACGAGGGAGATGAGAGAGGGCAGCAGCTGTGTGTGTGCTTGTTGTTGAGGTGATAAGGAGGCTGTGGGGGAGATGTCCATCCATGTTGTGCATGTTTATTTCATTCCTCCCTTCTCCCCATGGGGACAGCACAGGGGGGGGGGTCATGATTAGACACAACATCGTTTTTAGATTGGCAACTATCAACAACAGAAGGAGGAATAGATTTTACCTTAGGGTTTGGAGGGACATCAGATGCCTTACTGGCACCACATGGTGGATTCACTGTTGCTCATAGTTTCCTATCCACTGTATATACTGTATATACACTAGCCAATGCTCTGCTACAATAATTGTTCTCTGTTAAGCGCTCCAATGCTCATAGGGGCCATGTCTGTGTCATGTTATATGTTATGTTAAGTTGATTTATAACGCGCACAACTGCCACTTTCATGGTGTCCAGGCACTCTAGCCCAAGCAAAAGATGGAACCTGCCACCTCCCCTTCTTATTGAAACATTGCCAGGAAGTCAAGGAACAAGAAATGGACGAATCACGGACTGAAGAGAGGAGATGGGTGAGAGTCGCTGTCCGAATACCAACCTCAGTCGGCAGCCAGTTTATTGCTAATCGGCGCGGCATAAGTCATAGTTAGAAGACAGACATCAAGAGTGCTTTATGTCTTGAAGGTCAAATGACTGCCATGCTCACTAGCGTTGTATGAAATATTACAGTGGTATATGTGTTCTACAAATGCCCTTCAGCAAGCTCAGCGTTGAGGAAGAAAGGGTTCTTTTCCCCTCGCTGCTTTAGCTCTGGTTTTGAACCTACAAGGCACAGACAAGCCTTTATTTCAAGGTTTAATGCCTTGTGACATCCGTGAAAGATTGCACTGTAAGCAGGGAATACAGATAGAAGAAGAGTCCTTTAAGTACATCAGAAAATAGTGCGCCCTGCAGAGAGTTCATTTGCGATCAATTTCTCCTAGTGCAATGCATGCAAGACAGAGACCTGCTATATCATGGATCACCATAAATCCTGTCGCTAAAGTGTTCCTAATCCGTGTATTGAGGGGAAATAAAACCATATTCCTTGTATTGCATTAAAACTTTATCAATGAACAACAAACATAAAAGACGGTAGTGACTGGAAAGTGCCATTACGAGGCCACAGGCAGCAGTGCTGAGAATTGCTAACTTTCTAGGTAGGACGTGGCACTGGTAAACATTACACTGAGAACATTGGCAACGGCATGCGGGATAAAGACGGGATTAACATTTGTGGATGAGAAAAGCCCAGCATGCCATGTAATGGAGAAGGTAGCAGGTAGCCCTGAAGCTTAGTTCCAAGACAGGAGGGACGCTTTTAGAAGCACTCAGTCATGTGACCAGAGGAAGCGGCACGTGTAAGTGACACTAATGATGGATAAGCAGTTCCATGAAGCACGAGACTGCATCTTCCCAGGGATTGTATCTTTCTCTAAATCTGAATGAGGTCGTTTTATAAGGAGTAAATTGTGAGATCCGAAAAGTGAATTAAATTACCTAATTCGGGCGGTATTCGAGTGGAAAATCTGCTGGAATACCACCAAATGGAATTACAGTTACCACCATTTGGTCCGGCGGATTTACTACCGGATTACAAGTGCAGGTGGCAGTGTTAGTCCCCATTAATTTGGCATCCATAGGACTCCATGGGGGATTTCGGCAGAATTGCTGCTGCAGAAATTCCGCTGGCCATATTTCCTCAGATTTTGCTGTTTTTCAGGGAAATTGGGAGAATTTACCTCCAGCATGATGCTGGAGGTAAATCCCCCACTCCAGGGCCAAACTAATAGCATGACGGAGCGGGAAAAGTGTCGGTAATTCCGTTACCGCCAATTTCTTCCCACACCGCCATACTCGTAATGAGCCCAATCTGACTTGCACATTGGGGGCTGAGGATGCTTTTAGTTTAGAAGGGGACAAACTGCAGGTTATTCTATTGCATTGAAATGTAATAAAGCAACTCTGTGTCTTGCTACAATTTCCAAATGTGTTGTCTGGACTTTGTTTCCCTAACAATCTGGTGCCATGACCTACACCTGCTGGCACACCAGGAGAACATTAACAGCCTTGGTGATCGCCTTCCTCTGAACTCTGTTGTGCTACCCCTGGCGGGTAGAAGACCACTCCAAATCTCTATCATAGTCAGCAGAGGGTGGCTTATCCTAACTGGTGCTCCTCCTTTCGGGAATGGGGCTTTGCTTTTGCATTGTAGCAAGAACAGACACAGACTGGGGTGGGAAGAAGGGATCATTGATTTAAATCTGTAAATTGCAATAGCTGTGTCCGGACAGGTCTGGAGTAGAAATGCTCATGTGCACAGTATGGAAAAATAAAATAGTAAAAACAAGACACTGGGCCTGCCGGTGCTACCAGCGGGTTCCCGCCGGACGTGTGAGATTTACTGGCGCCTGGCTTGCTGGTAACACCGGGGGATTACAACCCTGGCGTTCCGGAAAGTCAGGCGCCAGTAAATTGTAATTTCCCATTCCCATTGAGTCCCAGAGGAGTCAATGGTAATGGGGAACACAGAAGCACCGGCACCGTTAATAACGGTGCCGGTGCTTCCGTTACAGCCTCCTTACCTTGGCTGCTGTGTCCAGCAGGGTCTGCCCTGTCGGGCACAGCAGCTCCGGCAGGCAAAACAGTAGTGTGCCGGTCCGGAAACAACGGTGCCGTTAGGCTTACTGGCACCGTTGTTTCTGGACCAGAAGACATGTAATGAGGCCCACTGTTCCGAACGTTCAGTCAGTTAGATGCATGCAGGTAGTAAAAATGTACTAACTATAATCAGTCAGTATAAATGAGTTAGATGCATGCAGGTAGTAAAAATGGACTAACTATAATCAGTCAGTATAAATGATGTAATAATATATGTCAGTCAGTTAGTTAAGTGTATAGTTAGCTTCCCTTAGCTAGAAGCCGGAGAGATGAACCAATGAATGGATAACATCAGATGCCAGCAATGCATGAGTGGGTGTGTATGAAGGTTGTCCTGGCCTGGGACTATCCTGTCTTCCAGACGCACTGAGGACCTTACTTGGAAGGAGGTACTGAAAGCAAGGGCCAGTAAGAGCCAGGAATGTCTCCAGGAGATTCTTTAGGTGGCTATACCCCTTGAAGTGTTGCCTAAAGTCATCTATAGCCTTTCTTATTTCTGAGGACAGCCAACTGTACTCTGTAGTCTTTTAACTCTTTCAGCTGCTCCTGCAACTTCCCTTGAGCATCTTTCAAAGTTCTGGTTTTGAATACACTTTATCTTTTGTTAGCTTGTGCAAATAAAAGAAAATACATCCCACTGTCTCTGGTGGATTTTTGCGACATGGGACTCAGCCGTGCCCCTTTAATGGACGATTTTGTCTAAATGAAATGTACCTCTCTCGGGAATTGCGTAGTAAAAAAAAATGTTTGATTTAGCCAGAAACCTGCAAGTCTTGGGTGAATAATTTATGTACATAAAGTAAGCTGGACTCCCCTTAGTAGGGAGTGGCACTTTGACTTACGTTTTCCCGTTATCAGAGGGTTAAGAGAAGGAATGGCTCAAAAAAGAAGTCTTTGCCATTCTTCGCAATGCCCAGCACAGTTGCACCGAGACATTGTTAGACCTGACAATGGCTCATAACTGCTGCTCATTTACCATGCCCACGAAATTAGCAGGCCGATTCATGGAATAATTAGTGCGGCGCAAGTGGGCAAAAACGTGCGAATCGCAGTGGAATAGCGAAAATCGCAGTGCAAGTGCGAAAATCGCACGAAAAGCAGCGCACGTCTATTCATGGAAGTCCGTGCGCGAGAAAACCAGCCGATGTGCGATAAAAAGTGCGCCGCGCACGTTGGCGCACAGGCCATCTAACAGCGTGCGCCAGGTCACAGCGAAAATCGCACAGGCCACAGCGAAAATCGCACATAGCGCGGCGCACGCAACAAAAGTAGGCGGAACACGGGCGTAACACTCGGAATGGGGAACAACTTGCAAAAACGTGGGCGTCACGGGGGAAGTACAGGGCACAAGTGCACGGAACGCCCACACGCTCGCCTACAACACGTATTCATGGAATAGAATAGGGCAAAAAAGCGCACGCTCAAACCAGCGCACAGGCACAAACACGACCGCCACAAGAAAGCAGGCGGTAGCGTCTCTGCGGCTGTAAGAAATGTGCGCCAAAAGGTGCGCCAACAATTAGCACCCATATACTGCCATGATGAATGTCCTATACTGTGGCCCTCCAGGACAAATGACGTGCAAAGGGGTACCCACAAACACGGACACGCTGACAAAAAATACGTGTGCGTGTATACTGGGGTGCGCGGGAAGTCTCACATGCGATTTGGCCGGGTATGTGGATTTCAGGGGTGCGCGGGAAGTTCAACACGCGATTCCATCAGGGTAGGTGTATTTCAGGGGTGCGCGGGAAGTTCCACACGCGATTCCATCAGGGTACGTGTATTTCAGGGGTGCGCGGGAAGTCCCACACGCGATTACAGCAGGGTACGTGTATTTCAGGGGTGCGCGGGAAGTTCCACACGCGAATAGGCTGGGCGCGTGTATTTCAGGGGTGCGCGGGAAGTTCCACACGCGAATAGCCTGGGCGCGTGTATTTCAGGGGTGCGCGGGAAGTTCCACACGCGATTCCATCAGGGTAGGTGTATTTCAGGGGTGCGCGGGAAGTTCCACACGCGATTCCATCAGGGTACGTGTATTTCAGGGGTGCGCGGGAAGTCCCACACGCGATTACAGCAGGGTACGTGTATTTCAGGGGTGCGCGGGAAGTTCCACACGCGAATAGCCTGGGCGCGTGTATTTCAGGGGTGCGCGGGAAGTTCCACACGCGAATAGCCTGGGCACGTGTATTTCAGGGGTGCGCGGGAAGTTCCACACGCGATTACAGCAGGGTACGTGTATTTCAGGGGTGCGCGGGAAGTTCCACACGCGAATAGCCTGGGTGCGTGTATTTCAGGGGTGCGCGGGAAGTTCCACACGCGAATAGCCTGGGCGCGTGTATTTCCAGGGTGCGTGGGAAGTCCCACACGCGATTACAGCAGGGTACGTGTATTTCAGGGGTGCGCGGGAAGTTCCACATGCGAATAGCCTGGGCGCGTGTATTTCAGGGGTGCGCGGTAAGTTCCACACGCGAATAGCCTGGGCGCGTGTATTTCAGGGGTGCGCGGGAAGTTCCACACGCGAATAGCCTGGGCGCGTGTATTTCAGGGGTGCGCAGGAAGTTTAACACGCGATTTCAGCAGGGTACGTGTATTTCAGGGGTGCGCGGGAATTTCCACACGCGAATAGCCTGGGCGCGTGTATTTCAGGGGTGCGCGGGAAGTTTAACACGCGATTTCAGCAGGGTACGTGTATTTTAGGGGTGCGCGGGAATTTCCACACGCGAATAGCCTGTGCGCGTGTATTTCAGGGGTGCACGGGAATTATCACACCCGATTTGGCTTGGTACGTGTATTACAGGGGTGCGTGGGAAGTTACACACGCGATTAGGCTGGGTGGGTCCTCACAGGTGTTCCCTGTACACCCTCGACGGCCCCTGCAGGCAGCCCACAAAACAGGGGACTACCCTGCACACCTGCTCATGTCTCCCACCACCCCACCCCCCACCATCCAGGGGCACCCTCCACCAGGCCCCCACTCATGTCTCCCACTACCCCCACCCCCCAGCAGTGCAGGGGCAGCCTCCACCAGGCCCCCACTCATGTCTTCCACCACCCCCAACCCCCAGCAGTGCAGGGGCAGCCCCCACCAGGCCCCCACTCATGTCTCCCACCACCCCCACCCCCCAGCAGTGCAGGGGCACCCTCCACCAGGCCCCCACTCATGTCTCCCACCACCCCCACCCCCCCAGTCACCAGGGGCACCCTCCACCAGGCCCCCACTCATGTCTCCCACCACCCCCACCCCCCACCATCCAGGGGCAGCCTCCACCAGGCCCCCACTCATGTCTCCCACCACCCCCACCCCCCTGCCACCATGGGGACCCTCCACCAGGCCCCCACTCATGTCTCCCACCACCACCACCCCCCAGCAGTGCAGGGGCAGCCCCCACCAGGCCCCCACTCATGTCTCCCACCACCCCCACCCCCCCCAGTCACCAGGGGCACCCTCCACTAGGCCCCCACTCATGTCTCCCACCACCCCCACCCCCCACCATCCAGGGGCACCCTCCACCAGGCCCCCACTCATGTCTCCCACCACCCCCACCCCCCAGCAGTGCAGGGGCAGCCTCCACCAGGCCCCCAATCATGTCTCCCACCACCCCCACCCCCCACCATCCAGGGGCACCCTCCACCAGGCCCCCACTCATGTCTCCCACCACCCCCACCCCCCCAGTCACCAGGGGCAGCCTCCACCAGGCCCCCACTCATGCCTCCCACCACCCCCACCCCCCCAGTCACCAGGGGCACCCTCCACCAGGCCCCCACTCATGTCTCCCACCACCCCCACCCCCCACCATCCAGGGGCACCCTCCACCAGGCCCCCACTCATGTCTCCCACCACCCCCACCCCCCTGCCACCATGGGCACCCTCCACCAGGCCCCCACTCATGTCCCCCACCACCACCCCCCCCCAGCAGTGCAGGGGCAGCCCCCACCAGGCCCCCACTCATGTCTCCCACCACCCCCACCCCCCCAGTCACCAGGGGCACCCTCCACCAGGCCCCCACTCATGTCTCCCACCACCCCCACCCCCCACCATCCAGGGGCACCCTCCACCAGGCCCCCACTCATGTCTCCCACCACCCCCACCCCCCAGCAGTGCAGGGGCAGCCTCCACCAGGCCCCCACTCATGTCCCCCACCACCCCCACCCCCCACCATCCAGGGGCACCCTCCACCACGCCCCCACTCATGTCTCCCACCACCCCCACCCCCCAGCAGTGCAGGGGCACCTTCCACCAGGCCCCCACTCATGTCTCCCACCACCCCACCCCCCCAGTCACCAGGGGCACCCTCCACCAGGCCCCCACTCATGTCTCCCACCACCTCCACTCCCCACCATCCAGGGGCAGCCTCCACCAGGCCCCCACTCATGTCTCCCACCACCCCCACCCCCCTGCCACCATGGGCACCCTCCACCAGGCCCCCACTCATGTCTCCCACCACCACCACCCCCCAGCAGTGCAGGGGCAGCCCCCACCAGGCCCCCACTCATGTCCCCTATTACCCCCACCCCCCCGCCACCAGGGGCACCCTCCACCAGGACCCCACTCATGTCTCCCACCACCCCCACCCCCCCAGTCACCAGGGGCAGCCTCCACCAGGCCCCCACTCATGTCTCCCACCACCCCCACCCCCCACCATCCAGGGGCAGCCTCCACCAGGCCCCCACTCATGTCTCCCACCACCCCCACCCCCCACCATCCAGGGGCAGCCTCCACCAGGCCCCCACTCATGTCTCCCACCACCCCCACCCCCCACCATCCAGGGGCACCCTCCACCAGGCCCCCACTCATGTCTCCCACCACCCCCACCCCCCCAGTCACCAGGGGCACCCTCCACCAGGCCCCCACTCATGTCTCCCACCACCCCCAACCCCCACCATCCAGGGGCAGCCCCCACCAGGCCCCCACTCATGTCCCCTATCACCCCCACCCCCCGCCACCAGGGGCACCCTCCACCAGGCCCCCACCCATGTCTCCCACCACCCCCACCCCCCAGCAGTGCAGGGGCATCCTCCACCAGGCACCCACACATGTCCCCCTGCCCCCAGGTCCTGACGATACTCAATCATGGCAGTAATGGGCAGCATACCCACCACAAACACCCAGGCAAGGATTGCATCCACCCACATAGTGAATGCAATTACATGATACAACCCCAATGGCAAGTATGTAAATGAACACATGTCCGTCACACACACATACACAACGGGTGCAAGTGAATGTCAAAACCCATATCATGACATGTATGAAACCAATGAGAAAATACCACAAGTGAAAGTTAAAAAAACATGTATTAAAGATGAAAAATAAGTAAACAAATCAAACATACAACAATGGGGATAACAAAATAAATGGTCCATGTCCGAGAACAAATGTAAAAATAAAAAAAACAAAGTAATCCAAAAACAAATGTTGTCCAAAGCAATGTCATGTGGAAGGAAAATAATGAAAAACCATTTCCTCATGGTGAACACAATAATCAATAAAAAAAATGTTTCTTCAAAAAGCAAACTATATACACGAATATTCCAGGGTCCATGAGCCCAACACCATAAATGAAACCTACTACTACCTAATGAAAAAAATATCTACAAAAAAGTGGCCATTGTCCGAGCGGTCCAAAAAAATAAAAATGAATAAAGGAAACATAACACTAACTAACTAAATAACTATATACAAAGGCAGCGGGCAAGTCCTGCGGCTCACTCGGTGATGTTGCTGGCCAGGGCATCATCGAACTCCATGTCGATGTCCTGGAGGCGGGACTCTGTCCTGGCCGCGAGGTCTCGCAGGGATAACCCCATGTCCAGCTCAAACTCCCTGCGAGCTTCCTCGAGGCACTCAGCCCGCCTCAACGCCCGACGCATGGAGAACTCCGCCCTGACCATGGTGAGCCGCTCCCCTTCCGCCCGCTGCCGCTCCGCACCTATCCGCTGGACCAACTTCTCCCACACGGAAGACACCACCATCCCAGGGTTGCCCTGCCCTCCGGCCGATGCCTGCCCCTCCGATCTTGATGGCCCCGAGCCATGATGCCTCCCACGTCGAGCCTGCTGCTGCCTCCGACGCCACTGCCTCTGCCAGCACGACGGCATCCAGGCTGATGGAAACCACCAACGCCGTTGTGCACGTGCCCTGCCCGATGATGCTGTCACATCTTCCATCTGCTGGGGTCCAGTTGCTGTGTTGTCCACCCCTGCTGGACCTCTGACTCCCAACTGTGGCAGGGATGGGATCCCCACCGAGCTGGCTGCATTGGTCGGGGCAGGTCCACAGGGGGCCCTGGTGTCATCTGGGCCGGAAGACGGCAAGGAGAACGACTGGTGTATAGCCTGCACAGAGGAGGAGAGGGCCGCCAGATTGGCCAACACATGCAGCAAACCCCCGAACATGGCCGATCCCAATTGGGCCACGTCGGCACGGTGCACTTCGTGATGACGTGCGTGCTCCTCCCGGGAAGCATGCACGGCATCACGAATCACAGCCGTGCGCATCGCGACCCCAATCAGGACCTTCTCCACACGGCCAGGGGTTCCCACGTCCGCAGGTGGAGGGGAGTCAGGTGACATGGACATCCCCTCTACCTGCGGACGGGCCTGGGACGGGGCATCCCTGCTGGTGCATGGTGGTGCACTCACAGGGTCAGGGACAGCGACAGGCACAGGCCCGTCCACGGTGACCTGTGCTGCCTCCTGCCCCTGGCCCTGGACTGCACCACTTGCACCAGCAGGGATGCCCCCACCAGGCCCCATGTGTGCCCCAGTGGCGGCCTCCTCCTCCTCTGTGCAAACCACCAACCTGGATGGCTCCTCACCGTCTCCCACCATAGCAGGCCCCTGTGGGGGCTCACCCACCCCTTCCGCTGCAGCCGTGGGGGCATCCCCGCCGCCTTGCTCCACAGCGCCGTCTCCGCCCTCTTCTTCACTAGCCGCTGCGTAGAGGGAGACAAAGAACACAAGCATCAGGGTACTGTACAATGGTCCCCTAGACAGGAAGCAATAGCAGATGAGCACCACTGTCAAAGTACACTTCCATCATGTCCCTCCACAACACATGGGTCAGTCCAGGCAAAACACACACAGTAACAGGCATGGTGCATGCCATGGACATTTCCATGCATGTCCAATGGACTCTTGAAACATTCAATGATATGTAACTCACATGCATCATGGCTCATGCCTATCACATGCACACACTTCACCTCAGTCACATCCATCTGGCCCCAAACACACCAAACACAGCGGATACAAGGGTAATTTGGCTGCTTCACTGAATCTGTGCATTGTCACACACATGGGTCATGCATCCATGGCATGCACAAGTCACAGACACGCAGGTCAGGCACACAGACATGGCTACCATATATGTACCTGGCATCAGCACCCATCCCTCACCCCCAACCATGTCCAGGTACAGAGACTGGCATGCTCTCATGTTCAAAATCTGCATAGGGCTCCCCATGCGGCATTTGAACACATGCAACAACCATGTGGGTCACACATCACTGGTCGCACATGCATTACTATGATGTCCCTGCACACATACATGCATACATGGCCTATGGCACACATACAGGCAAGTATCATAGAACCAGCACACCGCAACATGCCCTGTCTCACACAGTAATGCTTGGACACTTACCGCTCAACTCCAGACGGGCCTCCCTCTCAAGGATCTGGGCGTGGAGCGCTGGGCGTACGCGTTCCAGGACCCTCATCTGGATGGAACTCATGCGGCCCCGGCCCCCCTCCACGAGGCGCCGGGCCTTCACAAGGGTCCTGGACCTCAAGTCCTCCCAGCGCTTCTTGATCTTCAGGACGTTGCGGGTTGCCACCCCCTCCGCGTTGATGGCAACCACACAGTCGGCCCAGATCCTCTCCAGTCCTTCCTTGCTGGCGCGGGACGATCCAAAGAGGGCATCATACTGCCCCAGGACATGCTCCACCAGGACACCAACTTCGGTGGCAGTGAAGCTGGTGCCCCTCTGCCCCTCTGGCCTGGGGTTGCCACTGGTGCCAGATGTGGAAGTGCCCGACATGGCAACCCCAGAGGCAGGTGTGGGTGGGCAACTGGGTCCTGGGGCTGGGATGTGGAGCGATGTAATCCCAGTCGGGAGTCTTCAGTTCCAGCAGGGGTGGACACAGCAACTGGACCCCTGCAGATGGCTGATGTGCAGGCACCAAATGGCAGGGCACGGTGGCAGCAGGCAGGCAGGCAGGCAGGCAGCAGCAGATGGCACGTGGGAGGCTGCTCGGGGCACTGGGGGGCAGTAACTCGGCCTTCTGGGCAGGAGTGTGGTCTTCCGTGTGTTTTCGCGTGGCCAGCTTGATACGGAGTGATTTGGCACGTGAAAATCCTGCACGTCAGCGTGAAATCCGAGGAAAGGCCCTTAGCGCATAAGCGCGTCAGCACGCATACGCGTTTCTATTGGACCAGAGTCCCTCAGCGCGTAAGCGCGTCTGTGACGTGACCCGCACGGGTGTTCCCCACTCAGCACGTGATGACGGAGCACACGTGGAAATACTGCACGTCACCGTGTAATTAGACAAAAGTGCGCGTACACGCGATTGGCCTATGTACGTGTATTTCATAGGTGCGCAGGCACTTACACACGCAAGTACGTCAGCGCACCTGTATCCCGTGGTGCGTGGGAATTTCCACACGCTATTGGACTGGGAACTGGATTCCAGGGGTGCGCGGGTCACACGCTCGCCTAGAACACGCGCAAAGCATAAATTTGCGCACTTTAACAATAACAAGCTCAGACGCTAGGATGAACATACCGTTCCTAGCAGCAGTGGCAGTGGGCTACCAAAGGAGGAGGAGGAGGATAGTCAGGGCCAGAATATTCACACCCAGAACCAGCCTTTTCGGGATGCCTGATGACCAGGTGTATGGGAGGTACAGGTTTCCACCACACATAATACTCGACCTGGTGAGTGAGTGGGAGGATGACCTCACATCACCCACCCTGTGCTCCCAAGATCATTTCAGCGGACAAGTGCCATAGTGGGTGGGGTGTCACAGGCCACCCAGTCACGCTGCCTACACCAGGTCTTGAACATCATCACTGCACGCCCATCAGTCCGCAGGCACATATACCTGCCCAGAACACCTGCAGAAAGGCATGCTGCCGCCCTGGATTTTTACGGTGTGGCACGATTCCCCAAAGTGCTAGGTGCCATCGACTGCACCCATGTGGCTCTACGTCCCCCCAGGGCATCTGAGCACATCTATAGGAACCGCAAGCACTGGCATTCCATCAACGTGCAGGTAGCATGTAATGCCAAGGGAATCATCACCTCAGTATATTCCAACTATCCCGGGTCCACCCACGACAGCTTCATTTACCGAATGTCCACCCTAAGCCGGGACCTAGAAGCTGGGTGGCATGGCGATACATGGCTGCTTGGTGAGTATGTATGCCACTGCACATGCATGCATGTCAGATGCAGAGTTATGTCACTACCCCACTAATGATACCCATCACCTCCTCACCAGGGGACAGTGCCTACCCTCTGAGCACCCACATGATGACGCCAATTCGGAGTGCTCAAGTCACGCTTTCGCTCCCTTGACCGTTCTGGCGGGCAGCTGTTATATGCGCCCCCAGTAGTGTGCAGGATCATAGTGGCAGCATGTGTCCTGCACAATGTTGCAACACGCCGGGGCCTGGCCGTGGACATGGTGGGGCCCCCACATCCCCAACCACATGCACGCCCGCTGTGCATGGGAGGGGAGAGGGCACGGGGTGAGGCAACCCGTACGCAGCTGGTGGCTAATTACTTCACATAGAAATCACACCCCAGTGGAGTGCACACAGGCTTGGCACATACCATCTGATAAGCAATGATGACTCGACCTGACAATTAAGACGAACAAAGGGACTGTCAACTGTCAGAACCATAGCAGCCTGAGATTGTTCATGCATGCATGTTGGATACTGAGCAAGGTCACAACCCCACCAATGATACCAATCACCACCTCCACAGGGGGACAGTGCCTACCCTCTCAGCCCCCACATGATGACGCCAATTCGGAACCCCACCACGCCACCCGAGGTAAGATATAACACAGCCCACATTACGACCCGGGGCATAGTGGAGCGCACATTCGGAGTGCTAAAGTCACGCTTTCGCTCCCTTGACCGTTCTGGCGGCCAGCTGTTATACGCTCCCCCAGTAGTGTGCAGGATCATAGTGGCAGCATGTGTCCTGCACAACGTTGCAACACGCCGGGGCCTGGCCGTGGACATGGTGGTGGCCCCACATCCCCAACCACATGCACAGCCGCTGCGCATGGGAGGGGAAAGGGCACGGGGGGAGGCAGCCCGTACACAGCTAGTGGCTAATTACTTCACATAGAAATCACACCCCTGTGGAGTGCACACTGCCCTGGCACATTCCATCTGACAATCAATGATGACTCAACCTGACACTGATCCTGAATGTCTGGAGAATGAACCGTGAATACCATATCAGCCTGAGATTGTTCACCTGGAAGTGTCACAATGTGTGCATCCCTACCCACACAGACACCACCAATGCAGTTTTGTGGAGTTACACATTCAAGCAGCTAAAAAGAATACCCACTTGCAAAATGCAACAAGAGGACAGTGCCATGTCAGCCAACCCAACCCCAGCACCGCCACACGACACACCGTGCCATGTCATGCCATTTGCAGGTAAACAAAGTAATCCCCACAACATGACACTAGTGTCACTATGTACAGTGTCCCTATTAGAAACCTGCAACACCTGAAATGCTCACAGCAATGCCGGACCAACAACATACTTGAGCACGTACTACCATTAACATGACATCACAAATGTTACATATTAGTAGTCTCACCACCTGGAAATGCCTGCACTCCCACCACTACCAACTGTGCAGTGTTGGCGCCATGTAGAGTTGTAGGTGCACTGCTGACAACATGGACCCCATCTCCAGACTAGAGGTCCTTGTGTAGACATGAGGAAGGGACCTGCAAATTGGGAGGTAGACACAGAAGATGAGTTACACATCAATGCAACATGCAGTGTACAACACAACAGCAATATGCACTAGGAATGTATACACAGTATTGACTACAGACTGCCCACACAGCTCATGGGAGTCCAACGTCACTGTGTAATTCACTGTCACTTGGGCACACCCTTTGCAAGCCCATGGAAACGGGAAGCAGGAGGGGTGTGTGTGACTCAAACCCAAGCATCTGAACCAAATACATTACAAGCCTGCATGTGCCCAGCCACAATGCAGCGTATGCCCACAGGAACCACGGAAGCCAACAAATTGTCCCAAAAAAATAGGGAATAAAATAAATAAAAATAAAAATAAAAATAAGAAACAATCAAAAATGGCCATTGATGGGCCCGGGGGGGTTGGGGAGGCCACCCTGGAGGTCCGAGGACAGGATGCACACCAGAACCCACCTGTGTGGATCCTGGGAAAATAAAACACCTCCATGGGCTCATGGCCCACACGGCTACCCTGTTGTGGGAGTATCACTGCTGTCGCTATTATCACCCTGTGCAGCTGCATCCGGAGGTGGTTGCACTATGGGAGGCAGCCCACGCAAGGCCCTAGTCTGCTCCTCCATGGCTGCAAGCATGCGGGTGTGGTAGGTCTGGTTCTGGAGGATGAGTGTGCGGAGGTCCCCATGCAACAACTCACGGGATGCCCGGACCTCCGCCCTCGTTGCCTGCATCTCAGCTGAGAGCGTACGGGTGAGACGCACCAGCTGCTGTTCTGTCCTTTGGTGTGTTGAAGCCTCAAGCTCAACAAGAGTCGTCCTGAGGTGAAGGAGCTCCTGCCTCAGGGCTTCCCTGTGGCCCTGGGACTCAATGGAGATGGCCTCCTGCAGAGTCGCCAGTGCCGCCCGCCTGTCCCTGTTGGACCCCAACATGTCCTCCCTGTGTGACTGGCAGATGGAGTCGGTTGCCTGCTCTAGTCGCTCCATCAGCCTTTCTGGGGGGACAATGGAAGTGGCCACCCTATCCATGGCCTGAGCCATCATCTCGGATGATGCAGCCTGTTGGGTTGCCATACTGTAAATGGATTGCTCCCATGCCGTATTGCCAGGTGGCGTACGGCCACCACGTCGGCGGGCACCACACCTGTCTGGGGCAAGGCGAACTGCGCCTTGCTGTGCCGGCACTGCCTGAGGCTGCAGGACTGCATTCCCCCTCTGATCTGCTGGCCCAGGAACAGGATCAGATGTCGCGGAGTGTGACCCTGCATCCGTAACCACCAAAGGCGTAGCTGCCAACACTGACATCCCCATGGAGGGTTCTGACCCCGGTGCAGGTGGGTGAGACAGAACAGAATCCCTCCCTGGAACACTCACCTGCGACGGCACGTAGGTCTCATCCGAATCAACACCTGAGTACAGCTCGGGGGAGGTGCAGCCAGAGACACCCCTTGAGAGCACGACCTGCAGCACTTGTGGGTTCTCCCCCACCACCACACCACGTCCCTCACTGGTGGTTGGTCGGCCCTCGGACACCTCCTGGGTCTGCACCATCTCCACAACCCCAGCAGTATCAGGTGCGTCTTCCCCTGCAAAGACATGAAAACAAAGAAATGGAAACAGGCATTAGCACCATGGCACACAATGAGGGCTGAGAAGCAAGAGAACCAGTACTTGATTGACACATGTCCCACATGACTAAAACCCTCCCATGCATGCACCCTCACTGCGTATGAAGTGCAGGCAAATGGCACACACTGATGACACCAAGATGGAAGATGAACACATTTTCTGCATGCTGCCTGGCAGTGGCATCACACATTGGCCTGTGATTGCCAGGTGAAACACACATGCCATCACACAGATGGCATGTACCATTGCTATTGAGTGAAGATGGAGAGGAGGGCAGCACCTATTCATTCAGTCCAGTTCCCGCATGTAATTGCTTTTCTAATTCTAACAGGTCAGATTTTTCACCTGGAGCTGCCAGTCTGAAATGGTCCAATTGCACAGGGACATGTGTGTACAAATGATATCCAGGTAACAAAGTCACTCCACTTTACCATAGCCATGTCAGACATGTGACTAGTGGACAGCGACATGGCTAGTAAAAGTGGGGGAATGCAAACAATCTGACTGAATGAACAGTGAAAAATAAGCAACTATGTTGTGGCAAGGTGACACTTCAAGGGCAACTAGCGTGCAGTTGGGCTAGATGTCTACTGTTGGCAGAAGGGATACTGCTATGGCCAAATGCAGCTGCACAGGAAGTATTGCATGAAGCACTTGGCTGACCCATACGACTCAGGCGCGCACACTCTCACCTGGCACACAAACAGAAGCCCTCACACACACACCATGCACATGGATGACACACACATGCATGTGCACTCACCGGACAATGCCTCGTAATCAGCCAGATCTCCCACGCCTTGGATCTGTTCCTCCGTGACGTAGGTCCCAGCGACTGACTCATGTGGAGTGAGTTCCATGTCTACTACTGGAGACCCACCTCCAGTCACTAGAGTTGCGGCATGACTTGAGGCCAGCTTACTCTTTGCCCTGCGCCTTAGGTCATTCCAGCGCTTATAGCAATCATTGGCTGTGCGCCTCACGATTCCAAGGGCACTTACGATGTCCGCAACGGTCTGCCAGTGTGCCTGGCGTTGTGCAGGTGTGGTCTTGGATCCTGCAACAATGACCATCTCGTTGTCATGTCCGGACACATACTCGACAAGTGCATTCAGTTCGTCATCCGTGAAGCTGGGCTTCCTGGACGGGCCGGACTGTGTAGCCGTGTCTGGGGCATCAGCCTGTGCCGGACGAGCACTCTTCCTCTTCCGCTTGGAAGGTGGTGGTGATCCTGAGTGTCCTGCGCCGCTCTGGACACTAGGGGCAGGAGCCCTGGTGGACTCTTTATCGGGAGTGTGGGATTGCACACTCAGCATGGGAGTTGGTGCAGGCATTGGCTCTAGTGTGATGGTGTCAGGGGGAATGTCAGCAGCATGGACTAGGACCGACACTGTCCTGGCTGGGTGTGTGAGGGCTGGGGTGGATGGAGCCGCAGCTGCCCCTGCAGCCTCTCCGCCCTGCCTCCTTGGTGCAGCAGATGACCTTGCTGCCCCAGATCCACGTGGCATGATGGCATCAACGTGCACCAGCGCACGTGTCGTAGCCCTGCTGACCTGGAAGTCAGCCATGGAGTCAGCCAGGTCTGGTGCCACAATGGGCTGGTCCAACAAGGGCTGAGCATGGATGGTGTCAGCCACATCAGCCTCAACGGGAGGGGGGGAGGGGGGATTATGGGTGCCCGTGACTGGTCCTCCACACATGGGGGGACAGGCTCACCCTGCAAGTTACGACCACGTCCCCTACCAGATCCACCACGGCCACCACTTGTGGCTCTTCCACCTTTGCCACCCTTACGGAATCCTCGCCTCCCAGCCATGGCACTGATGTTAATGTGCGTATGGGAGTGGATGTAGACTATTGTCCTGGGCAATTGGGGGTCAAAGGGGTTGGGTACCAGATGGTAATTGTACCCTAGTGCTCTAGTAAGGCTGAATGTAACCCCTGGGGAAAGATGACGGGTCACGCAACGCACAGGAGGCCCAAAAAAAGGGAGATGACGTACACGCAACCCCTCCTAGACCACGTGTGCAGAAAGAAAAACCTGCACTACGCTGTGGCACCCAGTAACACAAGAATGAACGTATGCGTGTCACACGCAGCCTAGAATGACCTCTGAAGGGGTAGGCTACACACGGGGCAAGCACTGATGTTAGATACGTGCGTGACTCACCGTCTGCCAGGTAAAAGAGCGTGAAAAATGAGCGCGTTTGGTTGGCAACACCCCCGCCAAAAGAAGATATGTACGCTGTCTGAGGAGACAGGACAACAGTAGAAGGGAATACTGTTTGAGGGAACAGGCCCAGGTAAACCAGTACAAGAGAAAAAATAGAAAAAGCTGTCAGAGGTAACAGGGAGTACGAACTTGAAACGCCGTGAAGTAAATCGCGTGTGAAACGACAAGAAGTACAGAATTCACCCACTCGCTCTCCACGAAAAGCAGTACAAGGAATTGGTGTTCTACACGTACCTTATATGCAGGCCCACACGTACAGCGTCACTTACGCGGCGTGTACGTGCTAGGCCCATTCCCACCAATTACACGCTTTGTCACTTCTGCGTGTAGGTCCATTTGCACCAATTACACGCTTTGACACTTCTGCGTGTAGAGCTATTTCCACCAATAACACGCTTTGACACTTCTGCGTGTAGGTCCATTTGCACCTATTACACGCTTTGACACTTCTGCGTGTAGGGCTATTTCCACCAATAACACGCTTTGACACTCGGACGTGTCACGCAACTTTTTCCTACGTGTGCACGTGACTTCATAGACGCGCATACGCGTTTACGCGCTAAGGGCCTTTCATCGATTTACACGCAGACGTGTGGGATTTTCACGTGCAAAATCACTCACTATGTATCAAGCTGTCCACGCGTTCACACACGAAAGACCACGCTCCTGCCCAGGAGGCCAAATTACTGCCCCCCAGAGCCCTGAGCACGCTCCCACCTGCCATCTGCTGCTGCCTGACTGCCTGCTGCCCACGTGCCCTGCCATTTGCTGCCTGCACATCAGCCAGGGGTGCTGTTGCTGTGACCACCCCTGCTGGAACCAAAGGCTCCCGACTGCTTTTCCGTCGCCCCACAGCCCAGCCCCAGGACCCAGTTGCCCACCCACTCCTGCCTCTGGGGTTGCCATGTCGGGCACTACAACATCTGGCACCAGTGGCAACCCCCGGCCAAGTAGGCAGAGGGGCACCAGCTTCAGTGCCAGGGAAGTTGGTGTCCTGGTGGAGGATGCCCCTGGTGGCTGGGGGGTGGGGGTGGTGGGAGACATGGGTTGGACATGGGTGGGGGCCTGCTGGCAGGTGCCCCACAGCGCTGGGGGGTGGGGGTGGTGGGAGACATGAGTGGGGGCCTGGTGGAGGGTGCCCCTGGTGGCTGGGGGGTGGGGGTGGTGGGAGACATGGGTGGGGGCCTGGTGGAGGCTGCCCCTGCACTGCTGGGGGGAGGGGGTGGTGGGAGACATGGATGGGGGCCTTGTGAAGGGTGCCCCTGGTGGCAGGGGGTGGGGGTGATAGGGGACATGAGTGGGGGCCTGGTGGAGGCTGCCCCTGCACTGCTGGGGGGTGGGGGTGGTGGGAGACATGAGTGGGGGCCTGGTGGAGGGTGCCCCTGGTGGCTGGGGGGTGGGGGTGGTGGGAGACATTGGTGGGGGCCTGGTGGAGGGTGCCCCTGCACTGCTGGGGGGTGGGGGTGGTGGGAGACATGAGTGGGGGCCTGGTGGAGGGTGCCCCTGGTGGCGGGGGGGTGGGGGTGATAGGGGACATGAGTGGGGGCCTGGTGGAGGGTGCCCCTGGTGGCTGGGGGGTGGGGGTGGTGGGAGACATGGATGGGGGCCTGGTGGAGGGTGCCCCTGGTGGCGGGGGGGTGGGGGTGATAGGGGACATGAGTGGGGGCCTGGTGGAGGGTGCCCCTGGTGGCTGGGGGGTGGGGGTGGTGGGAGACATGGATGGGGGCCTTGTGAAGGGTGCCCCTGGTGGCGGGGGGGTGGGGGTGATAGGGGACATGAGTGGGGGCCTGGTGGAGGCTGCCCCTGCACTGCTGGGGGGTGGGGGTGGTGGGAGACATGGATGGGGGCCTTGTGAAGGGTGCCCCTGGTGTCGGGGGGGTGGGGGTGATAGGGGACATGAGTGGGGGCCTGGTGGAGGCTGCCCCTGCACTGCTGGGGGGTGGGGGTGGTGGGAGACATGAGTGGGGGCCTGGTGGAGGGTGCCCCTGGTGGCTGGGGGGTGGGGGTGGTGGGAGACATGGGTGGGGGCCTGGTGGAGGGTGCCCCTGCACTGCTGGGGGGTGGGGGTGGTGGGAGACATGAGTGGGGGCCTGGTGGAGGGTGCCCCTGGTGGCTGGGGGGTGGGGGTGGTGGGAGACATGGGTGGGGGCCTGGTGGAGGGTGCCCCTGCACTGCTGGGGGGTGGGGGTGTTGGGAGACATGGGTGGGGGCCTGGTGGAGGCTGCCCCTGCACTGCTGGGGGGTGGGGGTGCAGGGGGACATGAGCAGGTGTGCAGGGTAGTCCCCTGTTTTGTGGGCTGCCTGCAGGGGCCGTGGAGGGTGTACAGGGAACACCTGTGAGGACCCACCCAGCCTAATTGCGTGTGATAATTCCCGCACACCCCTGTAATACACGTACCTGCCCAAATCGCATGTGAGAATTCCCGCGCACCCCTGTAATACACGTACCCAGCCGAATCACGTGTAGAACTTCCCGTGTACCCCTGTAATACACGTACCCAGCCAAATCGCGTGTGATAATTCCCACGTACCCCTGTAATACACGTACCCTGGCCAATCGCGTGTAGAACTTCCCACGCACCCCTGTAATACACGTACCAAGCCAAATCGCGTGTGATAATTCCCGCGCACCCCTGTAATACAACTACCTGGCCAAATCGCATGTGAGAATTCCCGCGCACCCCTGTAATACACGTACCCAGCCGAATCGCGTGTAGAACTTCCCGTGTACCTCTGTAATACACGTACCCAGCCAAATCGTGTGTGATAATTCCTGCGTACCCCTGTGATACACGTGCCCTGGCTAATCGCGTGTAGAACTTCACGCGTACCCCTGTAATACACGTACCCTGGCTAATCGCGTGTATAACTTCACGCGTACCCCTGATATGCACGTTACCCGCTTTGCGTTCCTTGTTTGGCAGCCCTGTAGACTGGTCCAGGGTTAGCGCAGCCCTTTGCGATGATTTAGCGATTTTGATGGCTTTTCCTTGCGCAAGGGCGTTCTTGGGGGCGTTACTGGCGCTGCTGCAGGGTCGCTGCGATACCCTGCGCCACGGCTGGTTTGGGAGCCTAAAATCCATGAATACGCTGTGCGCGGAAATCGGTTTTAGCGCACGTGCCTGGCGCAGACAATCGCACGCGGACACTCTGCGCCAGCCGCTTGCGATACTTTTCTGCGAAATTCTATGAATTACCCTGAAAGTTGAGACATGATCTATACTCAGAATAGCAGTGCACGCATGGGGTAAGGAAAGAGGACAGGGTTACACAAGGGAGAAAGAAAGGCACGCCTGATCAGATCAGGCCCGGCTCCAGCAGGGGGGGCAGGGGGGCCAGGCCCCCCAAGAATCTGCTCTGCCCCCCCCCCCAGAAGGAGGCCTCTGTTTGGACCAAAAGTTGTTGCTGCTTGTGTGCGTACCGTTTTCTTTTAGTTACGTTAATGAACGTGAACAAAAGAAAATGGTACATGCACACGGCGCGCACATCGCACAGTGGTCAAGAATAGGGTTAAGGGCAGGTGGGCTGCTATTATTAGATGCGGGCGCTTTTTGGACTCCAAAAAGCAGCCGCAGCAGCCCGTCTGCCCTTAACCCTGGAGCACTGCAGTAAGTGGCTAAGTCACTTACAGCGCACGCACGCAGAGCAACACAGAACAAGGCTGCTCAGCTGGTGCTGGATCGGCGCACAGGCTGCCTTGGCCCACGCCTGCGCATTGATTGAGCATTTTCACGTGCCCTCACTATGCGCAGGCGTGGGCCAAGCCTAAACACCCTTCCCTTGCTGGCACAAACATCATACTGCAGTGAATGCAGACAAGGGTCTGGCAGGCTGCAGTGTCAGTGCGCCTACAATTGGAACTTCCCAAGTTCCAAGGCTGGAGTCAGTCGGACTCTGAGACAGAGAGTAGAATTTCAGTTGCAGGTAGGTGGTGGAGGAGGCAGAGACCAGTCTGCCGTAGCCCCAGGGTGGCATACTTGCCAACCCTACAGATTTAGGCAGTAGGCTACTGCTTTTTAAGCAGTCCTACAGCCTACAGATAATCTGAACCTGCAGCCTGCCGTAGAGTCACATAAATGACTACTCACCACTTTAAAAAGCAGTAGCCTACTGCCTACAAGCTAAATCTGTAGGGTTGATTTCAGTGACAGATCCTACTGCTTTTTAAAGTGGCGAGTAGTCATTTATGTGACTCTACGGCAGGCTGCAGAACCAAGCATGCAACACATAATTATACATTTTTAACATTTCAACATCTTTCCATGTTGTGATGTTTGATGGGTTGTGTATTTTAGAATGCTTCAATGGTGCCAACAATGTATGTTTTGTATTTTTGTTGTTGTTGCTTTCTTGGCTGTGTAGGGTTAGAAATTGACAGGTGCAGAGGGAGAGGTGCCGTGCCTCTTTGGGAGAGATACACCACATGTCAGAATGAGGTGCAGAGAGAGATATATTGCTTGAGAGAGACAGCAATGTGTGGTGGGGTTGGGAGTGAGGAAGAAAAATGGGAGGAGGTGCCGCAGTAGGGTGTGGTACATTTGACAGTAGGGTGCATGGGATGGTTGTAGTCATAGAGGGAGAAGTACACTGAGAATCAGCAGTTTAAGTAGTAGTGTGGTAGGTTCAGAGAGCGTGATCTATGAGAAATATAGCTAGCAGGGACTCGAGACAGGGTTTACACGAGAGAGCTCAGCTGTTTGGGAGATAGCTGTGCACTGGCAAAACCATTGCTGCATAAAAAAAAAAATCACAGCAGGTTCAAATATTGCCACAATTTGTGAAGTGCTAAACAACTATGCAGATGCTTTTCCAGGACTGCATTAAATATATGTCTCTGCACTGGTCATAGGCATTTCAACTGCGTCCTGTGAGAACTCATTTTCTACTATGTCCCGTGTAGTCACAGCCTTTCGGTGCTCAATGCTTCATGATCGCGAAGAAAATCTGACCATATTAGCATACGAGAGGGAACTGGCGGTAAATCTTTGCATGGATGACTTTGTAAGGGAGTTTTCAAAGATAAAGAGAAAATCACCCCTTTAAATCAGTTGTCAAAAGACTATTCTCATTTGTCGAGAATACAGCTTTTGAGAAAGAAATTCACGTCTTTTTCATTTTTTCCTCTAGTGTTTTTTGTTCAAAGTATTTTTGTTTTTGGGGAGTACACCTTAAGTCTAACCTAATTAATCATAAATATTTATGCAGTTTGAATTCTACAAATGAAATTATTTTTAAAGAACACAGATGGGCTGCTTGGTTAAAAAGGCAAGGACAAAACCAACGGTTTGTGCTTTTGTTAGGTATGTGGTAGGCATTTGCTAGGCATTGCTACTATGGTGGTACTACCTGACCATAGGTGGCACTACCTGACCATAGGTTTGCAACAGTTCCGGGAAAATGATGTGATTACCTAGACATTTGATAGCAGTGCTTGGCAAATTCCTATGTAATACCTATACATAAGCCACCTGGCTTTGTCAATGCTTGTTTTTAACAGGACTTCAGTGCAAGGAACAGATAATAATCAAGTGGCTAATAGCGCACTTGGTCAATACATGTTTATTACACCATTAGCCATTTACTTCTGCAATACACTCTCAGCAGACTGCTTAGAAATAACTGGCAGAAAAAAGTGTGAAATTTCATATTGATAGAGTGAGCTCAAAGAGATCTCAGGGGGATGTGTTTTGGGTGGCTAGGGGCAGGTAGTGGGTGTGTCCTTTCTCACTTGCCAACTCCCACTCTATTGCACTCAAATACAATAGTTTCAGATTAAAGGTATCACATCATAGCCCAAACTAAAAATTAAATGGGTAAGATGTGCAGGTATGGACTTTGTAGAGCTCTTAATTTTTACACAAACTGCATGCAGAGTACCAACCTAATAACAATGCTTGATGCCTGCCCTAATTGAAGATGCCAATAATGGGACTTTTAGAATGTCTCTTCTATACTTGGGTGTCAGGCAGCCTGCCCTGCCTGAAAATGTGTCACGGCAAGAATGATGACTTTGTTGCTCTTCACTCTAAGGGTACCTCTCATAATGATTCCTACCTAATCAGAATGTATCCTTTATACTTAGGCGGGTTTAGCAGCTTGCCCTGCCTGCCAGGGACTAGGGCAAGATGGTGAGTATGGGCCGTGTTTTAGTGCTTTCTGTCGTACGTACTTACTAGAGGGTTTCTGACCAAACAAGTATGGAAGACTGCCCGGCCAGAGGATGTCATGGCTGCGGCTGTTTATAAAGTACTGATCCTCATTAGCTCATGCAGTTTGGATAACTGTCCATAGTGCCTGTATGGAAACAGAATCTAACCCATGTATTGTTTGTGCCAGAGGCTTGAAGGCTATATATATGCTGGTCCGATAGCACAGTGAGTAGAGCGCTCGCTTTGACATCTGTGCAGAGCCTGCTGATGCAGGTTCGAATCCCAGCAGGGCCAAACTCAGCCTTTCATCCTTCCGAGGTCGATAAATGAGCACCACACACCGTGGGTAATAATAAGCAGCACTCAGATACCTGTGGGTTCATAGCGCTATATAAATGCAACATTATTAATTATTATTATTATATAATGTATCTCCGGAGTGGGTTAGGCTACTCTCACACCAACTGGAAATTGGGCCCCTCCAATAAGACCTCTGGCCCACCTAGATGATACATTCTGGAGCCGGGCCTGGATCAGATCCCCTTACTAGGATAGAAAAGGCAGAAAGCAGAGATAGAAAAGAGACTAGATGAGTGTCTTTGTCACTGGTGTAAAAGACACTGGCATTGGGGAGACTCAAGACGAAAAGAGTCAAGGCTCCACCTAAGTAACATATGCCAAGCATTTTATTTATTTGATTATATATGTGTAAAGCACCCTAAGCCCTTAGGTAAACAGGGGCTATTAACAAATATAAACAACAAGGCAGGACATAGACAAGGAAACGAACACCAATCACAACCCTAAAGGCAGGTAAAACTGGATAAAACAAGAGCGAGAAGGCACAAGAACATAATCACATGAAAGAAAGACAATATTAAAAAGAGTGCGACCACAAAGGTACTAGCAATAACAGCTTTAGCACCGATCACTACGGCTATGTGGGAAGAAAAAAAAGGTTTTCAATGTTTTCTTAAAACCACCAAGGGTGGTCTCAAGCCTCAACGGAAGAGGGAGGACATTCCACAATTTATGGGCAAGATAATCAAAACAAGTATTTTCCTGCTCGCTCCAGGTTGACACGCGCTATCAGCAGCAAGTTGCAATTGTTTGATCTAAGTACCGGCCCATTCTGATACATAGCATAGAATCAGTGCTGCAGCTGCTCAAATGTATCGGATTTGGAGAGGAACGGCGGATAAGAGTAACACATTCACACAATACGCTACTTCTGATACATAGCATAGCAGCAGTGCTACGGCTGCACAAATGTATCGGATTTGGAGAGGAACGGCGGATAAGAGTAACACATTCACACAATACGCTCCTTCTGATACATAGCATAGCATCAGTGCTACAGCTGCTCAAATGTATCGGATTTGGAGAGGAACGGCGGATAAGAGTAACACATTCACACAATACGCTACTTCTGATACATAGCATAGCAGCAGTGCTACAGCTGCACAAATGTATCGGATTTGGAGAGGAACGGCGGATAAGAGTAACACATTCACACAATACGCTACTTCTGATACATAGCATAGCAGCAGTGCTACAGCTGCACAAATGTATGGGATTTGGAGAGGAACGGCGGATAAGAGTAACACATTCACACAATACGCTCCTTCTGATACATAGCATAGCATCAGTTCTACAGCTGCTCAAATGTATCGGATTTGGAGAGGAACGGCGGATAAGAGTAACACATTCACACAATACGCTCCTTCTGATACATAACATAGCAGCAGTGCTACAGCTGCACAAATGTATCGGATTTGGAGAGGAACGGCGGATAAGAGTAACACATTCACACAATACGCTCCTTCTGATACATAGCATAGCATCAGTGCTACAGCTGCTCAAATGTATCGGATTTGGAGAGGAACGGCGGATAAGAGTAACACATTCACACAATACACTTTCCTGTACCCAGCATTCTCTGCTGTCAGCCCTTTGCAACAATCTACACATGATTATAATGTCTGGTAAGAATAGCACAGCAATTATGACAGCCATCCAATGGTTTTGAAGTGTCTGTTGACCAATATTCTTTTTTACAAATAAGGATAAAATAACAAAAGCATTGGACCAGAAGAACATTCATACGATAGTACTGACTGCATGCACTAAAAAAACATAAAATGCAGTGTATTGTATGCCTGCAATTGCTGTGAGCAGTAACCTCTACCCTTCTTATCAGATAAGTTTTCAAGAGTGCTCTACAAGAACAGACATGGAATAACATCAAAAAAACGACAAAACAAACAAAACAGACTGTTCTTTATCTTAGATGTTTTCCAAACACACATTTTATTGAAAAAGCTTGTTTCTCAGTTGACTCGCAGACTCATCCGACCCAAGCACACTGCCTTCCAGCGAGTTTCCCTGTAAATATAAAAATTCTCTTACCTGTTTCAAGGTGGTGTAATCATAGGTCCTGCATGCTGTCTTCTGAGGGTGGCAACCCCAGTCAACGAATCTGAGGCAACAAGCACCAACTTGTCAGTTAAATCAAACACTGAGATCGATTTGGGTTAAGGTTAGGTCAGGGCTCACAATTTCCACTAGCCATTGGCTAATGATAATTGACAATTGGTGAGTAAGAAACAGTGAACCTCATTATATGTTTGCCGGTCTGGAAATTAAGCTCCGGCAATTACATTTACTGGAACTTTTCCAGCGGTGTGGTGGCCTGATTTATCTCCAGACAAGAGCTGAAGGTAAGGCAGGCATCCCACCAGCAAAAACCTGCTGGTATTACCGGCACCAGTTTTACCGGTGCTGTTAATAATTTACGGTTGCCGGCACCTGTAATCTGCTGGTAACACCAGCAGATCAGGCACCGGTAACTGTATTACCGTTTGGTGGTATCCTGGCAGATTTACCACCAGGATACCACCAAACATATAAAAGCTGTGTGTGTGCTGTATGAGTGTGCTGTATGTATGTGTAGAATTGAAGTGGAAAGTAACTTTTTATGGGCGGCTAGCAGCTTGCAACTTGATTTTTGTACCCCTGGTTAGTTCTTCAAAGATCTTTTAGTTCACATCACGGTTGTAGACAAACATAAACAGTGAAAGAGACACCCATGTACAGCAAAGACTGAGACTCCTACCCCCGCAAGTCAACCAACTTGCATACCCTAGTATTCACATAGGTTTGAATCCCAACAAATGATTGGCCTACTGAATACAAGAGATTTGACTATTACGATGACTTCATAAGGGAGGAACTGTGCCATAGTTAGTACAATACTCCACTTTGTGGCCGCCAGGTATTTCAAGGTCGAAAGCTCGGTCAGAGTTAGTTAAGCATGTAGCAGTGGCCAAGTGGAATACAATTAGGCTTTGAAACTTGTTCTTGCAATGCTAGCGGAGGAGGACATTTAATAGGGTGCTCTTAATATCAATTGGTGGTGAAAGCAACTCTAAAAAATGAATCGTGTTGGGATAGCAAAAATATAAAAGTTCAAACAAGTACAAAAGAATATTCTTCTCTTCAGTTGCGTTTTCCGTGTTAAACATGCACCAACCAAGAAGGTTACATTTCAGCTCACTTTGGTCCTTATTCTCACGAGTGACAAATCTCCCAATTCACAATACATTTCCAATTATATTGCTATGTTGCATAAATTAGATACTATTTCTTTCTCTTTGACTCTTAATGTACGTATATTTTTCTGTAATCAATAAAAAGGTCCTTAAAAACCTTTGCAATTTGCTTAACAACTCAGTTTTTTCCTAATACAAGTATGGCAGAAGCAGAACAAATAGTAGGTAATGGATTGGCTGCCATTTTGTATCGCTCCACCACATCAAAGGTTTGGCGGGAATATCTCAGCAAATTGCTGGAGGTATTTCTGTTTGCATAATGGAGAAATCCTCACCAAAAGAATTACCACTGGTGGTAATTCCTCCAGTCTCCATGAAACCCTACTGGACTCCATGATGTGGAATAACATTAACTCGGAATTTGGAGGATTTCATTCTATTTCCAATGGCAGTAGCAGTAAATGAGTTTGGCGGCTTCTTCTGCAAAACTAGTAAAGCCGGCCATTGTCCTATTGAAAAACAAAAGTATCCTGATCTTGGCCCCACATGGGTCTAAAGTCATTTTAGCAGCTTCCATTTAACAGTCTCATTGTTCACATTAAGGCCCTGATGTGCTGCGTGATACTTTTATGTGCATTATTCATTTGATTTGTTTATGTCTTTTGTGGCGTGTGCCATGTCTTCTCGAGGCTGCCTCAGAGAGATTGGTGGCTTTGCAGATGTCATCAGGGTAGAATGCATGGTCCTCATGTTCACGAGTTGCCATGACTGTCTTATCGGGCAATGGCTTCATTCGCGTGGAGTAGAGGACACTGCCCAGGGGTTGTCTGACTGGCAGGGCCCAGTCCTTCCGCAAAGTGGGTGAGGGTGTGGCCCCTTCCCTTTCTGGTCTTCTATGGAACAAAAAGATAGGCTTGTCTTTTATACCTTGGTTGCCAAAACTAACAGGGCTTACACAGTGACGTCTTTATGGGAGGGGAAACGGGGCTTGTGCCCCGGGCTCCCATCCTGGGATGCTTGGATGGGCCTGCCCACCCGTCCTTCACTTTGGAGCGGTCCCAGGATGTGTGTGTCTTGTTCATTACTAATAATTGGTTGGCGGTTGGCGCACATGTGCTGAGCCAAGAGAGTGAGACATCACTTGCCAGAGCTGTGTTTTATTTGTGGCTACTGCTCCAGCACCATCTGATTCCCTGCGCTGCCAATCCCTCATCTCAGCCAACCACAAGCTAGTTAAAAACCTTGCCCACAATCTATGAACTTTGATTTGTCAGGTTACCCCATGATACAGAGAACATTATGCCCCTGTGCCAGGTTTCACATTTTCAAAATACTGTAAGCTTGTACTTTTGGCTAACTGGTATAAAAGAAGTTAAGCAACACTACAGCTCCCAGAATTCATTAGGTTATTAAATGAAAGTCCTTAACTGGAACCTGGCGCCGCCTGTAAACCGGCCTCATCTGTTACGACTATGAACATCTTCTGCACATGTGGGTGCTATATTTTTAGAGAAACGCCCAGCGCTGTAACTTTCGGAAGCAAAAGCGTGAGACACGTCTAGATTAGAAGCGCATACATCAGGAAAAAATAAGCCAATGACAGAAGGAAACTGCGATGACAGAATGTGCATGCTGCGAGTGGCGTGCAGACCCCCCCCCCCCATGCAGCAGAGCCACAGACAACAGTTTAGGTAGGTGGGGGTGAGGGGAATAAGATTGCCCGGGGAACTAATGAAAAAGTGGCCCACAGTTGCAAATGGCAATTCATTCCTTTTGTGACAGACTGTTTGAATAATACCCGAGGGGGAGGTCTTTGATAAAATGTGATGCAAATTGTGCATGGTAAAGAATATTCATTCAGTAACACTGGTCAAAGCTAGTAGCTGCATGGTGAAGTAACGAAAAACTGCTCCACAATAGCATTTTGTGTTTTTGGTTCTGGTCTCGAAAGCCTTCTGTGCGGTGGATGCCGGTAACCTGCTGTACTTCGTCCAAACCCTCGCAACTGAGGGAGGGGTTGTCAGGACAGAGCGGTAAGCGGAGTTGTGAGCTGTGTCACAATAAGCACCATCCACCCTTTCCCAGCTCTGCCCCGTCCTTTCATTTTGTCCTGCTGTCCCAACCCCGGCTGCGCCCTCGCCCCCTTAGCATTTCCACATTGGCCGACTCCCTGTTCACAGCCCCCACACCTCCACACCGGCCGCACCTGACAACCGGCTTGCCTGATCCAAAACGATGCTTTTGTCAGACACAAACAAGTGCTAACACAAATGCCTGTGAACTAGGTCTAATCTGTAGGTCACAGGTTCGAAACCCAGTAAGGCCAAATCAGTCTTTCATCCTTCCGAGGTCGATGAATGACTACCAATGTGGGTTGGATCATACTTAGGGAGTCCGGTTTTCGGTGATTACCGATTTTCCCGATATCTAGACCCCGTTACTATTTATTTATTACTCGGGGGACTCCGATAAACCCCGGTAAGAGCGGGATTTGAAGCTGTGATGTCTTGTATTCAAGACAGACGCGTTGCCAGTGAGCTATCATGGCAGCTTTATGAAAGACTTGGATTTAGTGCCTTAAATGATTATGCACCATTGCCACCTTGTGGCTGAATGGTGAATTGAATGCATTTTGCAAACTGTTTTTTTTGTTCTCTCTGTCAACTAGTCCCTTATTGTTGTGCTTATTTCTTCATAAGCACAACAATAAGGGCACTTCTATACTATACCCCCTGCAGCTAATACCAGCCCCTCCCATCACAATGCTGGCAGGAAACTGCTAATGATGGCCCATTAGTCAATGAATGGTTTGGTGGCAGCATTGTAATGGGAGGGGAGGGGCAGTGGGGTGTGGGGTGTAGGCGTTCATTGTAGGCAGCTTTGCCTCTCTGCAGGTGTGTAAGTGGCATCACTTTACACTCTCTGACTCACATTCATGCAAGCAACACTATGGCTTAAAAATGCCCATTGTCCCCAGAGCACTGACAGCAGCCAGAGTGTCCAGTAATCCAGTTTCATCTTTGTTTTCTGTTGCCCAGTGAGAGGATCCAGCCTGCAGCTTGACCACAACCTGCCTTCTGTATCTGAGGTAAGTCATGCCCTTGGCCCCCAAGTAGCTCCCCCACCAGCAGAGGAGCCGGACGTGGGGACGGCGGTTACTGCCTCTACAAGAGGCAGCTACAGGCCTCAGCCACAGCCTTGTTTTTTTTATTTATTTGGACACTGTGCTTCGGGTCCATGGACCCGATTAATTTATTTATTTCCGCAATGTTGGTGGGGACCAACATTGCAGAAATAAATTAATTAATCGGGTCCACGTACCCGAAGAACGTTGTCCAAATAAATAAATAAACACGCCCGTGGCCAGAGGCATGTCATGCCCTTGGCCCCCGAGTAGCTCCCCCACCAGCAGAGAAGCGGGATGTGGGGAGGGCAGTGCAGTTACAGGCCTCAGCCACGGCCTTGTTTTTTTATTTATTTGGACAATGTTCTTCGGGTCCGTGGACCCGATTAATTTATTTATTTCTGCAATGTTGGTGGGGACCAACATTGCAGAAATATATAAATTAATCAGGTCCACGGACCCGAAGAACCTTGTCCAAATAAATAAATAAACACGGCCGTGGCCGAGAAGCAGGACGGGGGCAGGACTGTTACTGCCTCTGCTGCCCCCTGCAAGGGGGCACCAGAGGCAGTGGCCTTCGCCACGGCCGTGTTTTTTTATTTATTTGGACTATGTTCTTCGGGTCCGTGGACCCGATTAATTTATTTATTTCCGCAATGTTGGTGGGGACCATCATTGCAGAAATAAATAAATTAATCAGGTCCACGGACCCGAAGAACGTTGTCCAAATAAATAAATAAACACGGCCGTGGCCGAGAAGCAGGACGGGGGCAGGACTGTTACTGCCTCTGCTGCCCCCTGCAAGGGGGCACCAGAGGCAGTGGCCTTCGCCACGGCCGTGTTTTTTTATTTATTTGGACTATGTTCTTCGGGTCCGTGGACCCGATTAATTTATTTATTTCCGCAATGTTGGTGGGGACCATCATTGCAGAAATAAATAAATTAATCGGGTCCACGGACCCGAAGAACGTTGTCCAAATAAATAAATAAACACGGCCGTGGCCGAGAAGCAGGACGGGGGCAGGACTGTTACTGCCTCTGCTGCCCCCTGCAAGGGGGCACCAGAGGCAGTGGCCTTCGCCACGGCCGTGTTTTTTTATTTATTTGGACTATGTTCTTCGGGTCCGTGGACCCGATTAATTTATTTATTTCCGCAATGTTGGTGGGGACCATCATTGCAGAAATAAATAAATTAATCAGGTCCACGGACCCGAAGAACGTTGTCCAAATAAATAAATAAACACGGCCGTGGCCGAGAAGCAGGACGGGGGCAGGACTGTTACTGCCTCTGGTGCCCCCTTGAAGGGGGCACCAGAGGCAGTTACAGTAGGGTGACCAGACGTCCTGGTTTTCCCGGGGAAATCGCCCGCCATCCTGCAACCCGGGAGTTTTTTTTAATTTTACCGTCAGGGGTTTGCATGGTTGGGTGACTATGGAAATTAAAATTATTATAATTATTTTTCACAATGTTGGAGTATTGGCTCGAACCCCCAACCTTTCAGGTGCACGTCACAACACTTACTAACTGTGCTACAGAGACTGGCTTGGAAATAATTGTACAGCAGGCCATGCAATATGACTGAGTTATAGCAAACACTTGTTTTGAAGTAACATGCCAAGATTCAGAGACAAAACTGCACAAATGAGATCATGTACAGTTTATAAAAAGGAGAAGAGCTGGAAATATGATTGGGTGGTGGTTGTGGGGACGTGTTGGGGGAGGGGTGGTCATTGGTGGGCTGCAATCTGGTAGTCCCTCTTTTATGTTGTTGGTTGTCCCGGTTTTCGTTTTGGAAATCTGGTCACCCTAAGTTACAGGCCTTCGCCATGGCCTGGTTTATTTATTTATTTGGACAATGTTCCGACAAACGTTGTCCAAATTAATAAATATACTGTGCAGTGGCCAGAGGCAAGTCATGCCCTTGGCCCCCGAGTAGCTCCCCCACCAGCAGAGGAGCGGGATGTGGGGAGGGCGGTTACTGCCACTGGTGAAGAGGTTGGAATCCGAAAACACATATGTTTACCAAGTGTACAATGTCATTGGTGTGGAGGTCAAACTCTTATTTGAAAGAAAGCTGGGTGACACTTTCAGTGACTTTGGGCCTATAACATGTGCACTGTTGGAATGTCTGCCACTTGGCAAACAAAGGACTGTTGAGGAAAAGTTTAGGATATTCTATGCAACACTGCATGAAAAATGGAAAGCTATGCTGTGTCGAAATATCCCATCAGCCACCATGTCATTCGAACTGAGTGAAGCCTCTTTGTGGTATGCCATCCAAGTACTAGATCCCTTCCGCAAAAAAGAATTTAGTCAAAATTCTGAAAAGTATGCATTTATTTTTAACCATTTTAAAGACACTGAGACTGTGAGCAGCCAGTTTAATGCATATTTGGCAGAGCCTGTGCCTGAGAATCTGCATCTTCACGTGCATGAGTATTGGTTGGGAAAGCGCCAACAGTGGACAGATTTATCAGCTTGTGTGTTGGATATTTTGGCCCTGCCTGTGTCCAGTGCCAATGTCGAAAGGTCTTTTTCCCAAATAAAAGTCTTTATGGGAAGAAAAGAAAGGGCACGGATGGGCAAAGAGTCCTTGAAGAAGTATTGCATGATTTATTACAATAATTTTGACTTGTAGGAATGCAACAGATTACTGGATTAAGATTAAGATTAAATTGTTTAGAACATCTCACATTGAGAGATTACCCTACATTTGCATGCAATGAAGCAATAAAAAAAAAATTCTGTGTTTACACCTGGAAAAACAGTTGTCCGCGATTTTTTGAAAGGGGCAAATGGGAAAACACTGATAAACACAGATCCTGAAATTTTTTGAAAACACTGGAAAAACACCCCCGGAAGTAAAAAAAAATAAACCCCTAAAACAGGAAACCCTAATCATACTTCATGTAAATATGCTATATGTAAAGTGCTTTGTCAAACGCACTATATGCCGGGTCCTTCCATGTGCCTTTAAGGGCAGCGCTTGGTCTCACCTCTTCTCAGAGAAAATAAATAGACCTGTCCCCAGAGTTCAGCAGACTGGATGTTGCTAACCTTCAGAACAAACACCTGCAGTTGAGTTTGGGTCTGGCGGCACAAGGTGGACAGTGTGTTTTGAGAACATACCGGGAGATGCTACTAGACCTTCAAAACGATAACGAAAACGTATTACTTCCAAGCAATCCAGATGTTTTCTATTGAAATAAATTGCTTGATTGATTTTGATTTGTAACAAGATTTATAAATTAATAAGATAAATGAGAGTCATTGTCTGCATGAAATAGATATGGTCTCTAATTGGGACACCGACTGTCAGCAGCGGTATGCATATAGAGAAGTACAGACTCTGATAGCAGAACGCATGACATGGTACCACTACCTGACATCCATAGAAGACTGGAAATCCATCAGGATGTGCCGCCACAATGAAGGACAAGCTACGTCGCAGAGAGCACTCCAACCAAGGGCAGGCACTCCTCTCCCACTATGCAGCAGGGAGGTCACAAGTGCACAGTGCCACACAGACAACGATCCGTGTTTATGTACTCAACTGCAGCACCAGATCAGCGCTTAACATGGATGGTCTTAAAACACAATGTTCTATCAACCTGGGATGCGCTGTGTGTCTTCTGACAGCAGTAGAAAGCATATCCTCACTGTCATTTTTGTTTTCTGTGTGGGCATGAACTGAAATGCTAAGTGAATTTTGATGTTTCTTACATGCTTTTTTCATTTCTGTGCTGCCGTGTCATGTAATGTTTTTCCAAGTGCTTGTACTTTGGACACATTCACACAGAAACAAATGTTCAGGTTGAACTGTTAGGTTTTCATCTGATGAATACATGATTGCTTAAAATCCTTTTCCTTTATTTTCTTTCAAAATTAATATATTATGCAGAAAAAACAAAGTGAAAATGTCATTAATATAGCATCCTCTTGGGAAAATAGGTTACAGAGATGTGTAATGTTTATAATTTATTAACAACTAGATAATCCATTAAAAGCTTAGACGAGTGTCTGTTGAATTTGACTCAAGGCATGTTATCCCTTCATTTTTCAGATTGAGAGGGGGGCATGGGTTTGGTGGGGGGGTGACATGTGTTTCAAGGGGAGTGGGAGTAGGACATGGGTTTCCGAGGGGACCCAAAGGTGTATGTGCCCCAGGCCCCAGAAACTGTTAAGATGACTCTAGGCTTCGACATAGCAAAATCACATGAAACAACACAACATAATATGTCTTAATATAAGATGACATAAGCTAATCTAACAAACCAAAATAGCATAACATATCCCAGCAGTTTAATATAAAATGGCTTTGCATAACAGAACTAAGCATACCAAACCTATGATTTGTAACTCCTATATTTTTCCAGGTTGTGAGCAGGAGGCTGTTCAGGCTGTATACCATATATCAACAGGAGTGGGGCCGCAGGGCAAATCAAGAGTATAGCACCTCAGGCTTTGGAACAGGGAACCTGGAATGAAATCAAGTGGAGTGTGTGATTAAGATTTAATTTTAAATAAGGGGGCCATCATTGAAGTTTAACACATTGATTCAAAAACAATGAAATGAGTGAGTTGAACTCGTATAGGGCATAGGGAAATTAAACTAGAGAAACTATTAAGGATACTTGTAATAGATGTGTCAGGGTGAGGGAACTCAATGTGTTGATGGATCAGTCTGTGGAAAGCCTGTTTCCCCCAATATTCCCTATCACACAGTCTCAGCGTCATAGCACCCAGTGTGCTTCTTGGTTCAAACATCCAGTTTCAGGGATTTTGCAGCCAGCTCACTTCTTTGGGGTCACAGTCTCAGGGGTACAGATCCCATTTTATTTGCTTCTTCTTGTAGCAAGTAATTGTCCTCACACGAATAATAGTTTGTTGCAGATAGTCTCACGCTCCAGCTGTGTGATGCACTCCTGGGCTGATGATGGAGATACCTCCTGTACAATTCGAACAGCAAATATTCCTCCCGCTGTGCTTAGGTTTTTTGTCAGTCTGTGTTTTGTGAACCTATGCCTAGAGGTCACCTTCTTGGGCCAAGCTATCTTCTGTTCTCTCTCAGAGCTTGGCCACTTTCCAGTCTCTGACAGTTATCATTCAACATGCTCTTTCTCTCCTCCTCTGTGTCTGGCCTCTGTCAGAGCCTAATATACAGCCCATCACAGGCTCTTGATTGTCTCTCCTTCATTGGAACTGGTCTCCTCTAGGGTCTGTTGTATAACTCGAAGTAGGTTCTCTAGTGTTTCTCCTGCTCTGCTTCTGGCCCCTGGCAGTGCCTGAGATAATGCCCTCAGGAGCCTTGTGATGTTCGGTCTCAAGGCTATGCCTTTGGTCCTTCCTAGGCTCTTGGTTACCTTCCTTCCTCTCTTCACCTTCAGGATGGTAGCCCAGTCTATGACACTTCCTGGAGAGCACAGTGCCCATTCATGGGGAAGGGTTTAATAAATATGGTTACCTAATCTGTTCCCTAATGTGTTCTTTAATACCACTTCCTGGTTGGTTATGCCCTTCTTACTAAATTGCCCCTTGCAGCAGTTTATCTTAATACCCTGTGGGAAACCCCTTGTATTTGAATATATGTCTCCTGTTCATAATAATGTCAAACCCTGAGCTGGTTATGTCACTATTTTGAAGTCAGGCGGAAGAACTGGGGTCTCTATGTGGCTCTGCAGCAGGAACCGGAGCCTGTCAAGTTGGCATGGAGTTCGTTGATCATTGGTATGCCTGTGGCTGAGGATGTGAGGGATGTTTCTACTGTTGAGCTGTCTCTGCATTCGGTGTCCACTTTGTGATCCTCTTTCTCCATGATTGTGGAACTATGTTCAGGTGTATTTCTGTAAGCTCTACGCCTCTGGTCTGCATCAAGGTCTATTTTGTGAGGTAGGCTCTGGTAGGATAGTAGTGCTGTACTTGAGCCTTGGGGTCACGTCATTGTTTAATCTGGAAGTGTGTATCTCCCTCAAGGCACTATAGCTGTTCTGTATCCTTGCGGCCATGTTGATATTTCATATGGGAGATGGTCTCTCCTTTGAGGAACTAGTGGGGCATTTCAGTCTTGGCATCATTGAGAGCCCTCCCAAGGATCTATACATGCTCCTTAGCCTCAGGTACAATTAATGTCTAATCTGGGAGATGGAATTTCCTTCACATGCTTACTACTACATGTTTGCATTAGGGACACATCTGTCAGGAGAAATGTATCCATGGTAAAATGGGGGCACCTTCCTTGATCTTCCAATAAACCTGGTTCCAACCTAGAGACTTAACTTAATGACCCGTAGCTCTCTTAAAAACCTAGTGCTCTGGAACACATGGGGCGGAGGGGCTCTGAAGAATTCCACATATACCTCCTTCAGGTAGCACTTGGAGGACTCTATATCGCAACCGGACGTTCTGCCTTGTAGTGTGCCTTGGCTGTTTAATAGCTATATAACACCCTTCACTGCTTACTGATGGATTTAGCTGCAGTATTTCAGAACTATGCTGATGATACGCAGAACGCATTCAGCCCAGGGAAAGATGATCAGTAGAAAAATGGATGGCAAATAACTGGTTAGGGCTAGACCTGGATAGGACGGACTGAGCTTCTTCTTGCCTCCGCCTTGCAATCTCCTAAACTCCGAGAGTAGCCTTTCGGCATCTATCCAGAAATACCTCTCTCAGCTCAGGAACTATCAGAACCATTCAACAGAAGGACAACATCCTGGGAGTCATATTGGTTTGCACTCCTATGTGACCACAGATCAATTCTGTGCTCAGGTTTACTACATGCCATCTCATGCTACTGAGACAACTTCACCCTCTGCCTCCCGCACAAGAGTTATCATCTGCTCTTAGACTGATTACTGCAATCTAATGTGCGCAAACTACACTTTAGGTGAAATCCATCATTATTTTCAAATGTCAGACCATCTAAAGTTCTGTGAAAAGTGCCCTTGGTATATTAAAGCTTGTCCTATGTCACATACTTCCATCTGTCCACTAAAATCTAATCTGCAGCATACCATCCAGATTCCCTGTTTTAAATGCACTAGAAGCATTGGCTGTGCTTGCATGGTCATGGAACACCCTATCAGAAAGAGTCTGTTACATCAATGACCTCTTCATGTTCTTTAAAAAGGAAAGCTATCCTATTCTGACTTCCATTTACTGAATGACAAGCCTACACTACACCTCCTTTCAATTCTGCCCTCAATTCTGCACTGAATAAGCCAAGGCCCTTGGATACCTCCAGGGTGTAGCACCTACCAATAACGTCACACAGTGGGTGGCCATCTGTGACCACTGACCCCCAGGACATGTCAGAGTCCTAACATTGGGTTGGACAATGATTATTGTCAGATATGCATCGCCGGCCTTTTTTAGGGCAAAACTGTGAAGAACTTGCATGAATCTGTACATCTATTCACAAATTCAACTCAATCTCCAAAAGACAAACAGTAAATGAAATGCAATAAACACCACAATCTGGATATAGACTACAACACCTTTCATATAACTTCGCAGCAAACCTAAAGTAAGGGTTAGCATATGCACAAGACCCTTTCACCTCAGCGGAAGGAGCTGTGAATGGCAGGAACGTGCACAAGGCGGCCCCCAGGAGTAGCAATGTCTGTAGGAAAATCATCAGTGAAGGTCTCCAGCCTCAGCAGACCAGGAGGACAGGAACTAGAAAGGTGCACGTAGTGGACCGCTACAGCAGTAGGCCCATCGAGGGAGTCCCTAACCCTTGATGAAGATCTTTAACAACAGCACTCAACAAGAACCCATCAGCCATCGTCTAGAAAAAGAAATTGCAAATGCTTGCTTTCGCCATTGGATTGATTCAAAACCATCAAACTGGCTGCTAAGAAACAGCTGCCTCGAATGTGCCAGTGGCCACTCAGAAAGATTTACTACGAACAATACAAAGTCGTTTAATATCTTCTGCACCAAAGATATCAATTGCCAGTTGTACCCGGAGTAGCAATAACTGATCTATTGCTTTCTCTCTCCCTCTCTCAGATACTCTCTGCACTCTCTTTCTCTCTCCCCTCTCTCTTCACACTCTGTGTATGTGTGTGTCTCTCTGTGTTCTCTCTCTCTCTCTCTCTCTCTCTCTCTCTCTTTCTCTTTCTCTCTCCCCTCTCTCTTCACACTCTGGGTATGTGTGTGTCTCTCTGTGTTCGCTCTCTCTCTCTCTCTCTCTCTCTTTCTCTCTTTTTCTATCTCTCTCTCTCTCTCTCACCACCCCCCCACCCATCAGCGTTGCCTGGTAAATCATGGCAGGTAACTCTGCAAAAACCCCGAAATGAATAAACAATACACATGGATGCTGTTCAGTTTATGAAAAGGTCCATAATCCAGGATGTGTACCTGCTAATGTAAGCAGACTCTAAATCCCTGCTTGGGCATAAGATTTGCATGTTGCCCTCTATTAAAAGGACAAGCAAACTGTAGCCCAGGTCTTGAAGGCTGGATATGGCTGGATTATGCAGATTAAACCCACAGAATTCCAGCCCAGCCTCATTCCAAGAGGAATCCTGCCGCACGCACCACTTTAGCCATCCCCATAAAGTTCCCAGCATGTCTCCAGAACTCCCAGGAAGCCCGGGACAGGACTTTGCTCCCAGAGGAGCCACAGTTCAAAACACACCCTCATTTCAAAATGCTCTTAGTTACTCCCAGCTTTCATGTCTATAGTCCATGACCATTTTTGGCCTTGGAGAGGAAGTAGAAGGCTAAGTTGAAGGCCTTTTGTTTCCTGTTATCTTGTGTGTGATTTCAACGTGCCCAGGCTCACAATGATAGCAGACTATCATTGTGAGGTTATGGTAGACTTAAAAGCCTGACCACTGATGAGCCAAAGATATACTCATTATGCACACATGGACATGTGCAGGTGCATTGTGAGGTTATGGTAGACTTAAAAGCCTGACCACTGATGAGCCAAAGATATACTCATTATGCACACATGGACATGCGCAGGTGCCCTGAGACTACTTCAGTGGTGATTTGGCGCAGTAAACAAACTTTGTAACATAACATAAAGAAGTCAAAAGAGGAACATTTGGCAACATTTTTATTGAAACATTTGCTAATTTTTTAGGGAGTCACAAAAATAGCAAATTTGAATTTTTGACACACAACCTCCCCCGACCGTTGGCCTTCAAAGCATTTCCAGATGTAAAAACTGTCCTGGCCATGTTGCATTTCCCTTGCCCGTAAATCCGTTTTGGAGCACATTCACTTTTGTTTCACACTATCCTCTCCACTTTTAGCTGACTGACTGATCGTTGGGCACATTGGTGTCCATGTTTGTGGCTTGCAGAGTGAATGATTTTCTCTCAGATCCTCAGTTATGTAGGGTGGCCTCAGTGTGACATAAAGCACTGTACAAGCAATGCAGTGTGTTATAGCCTTGTGGAAACAGTCAAAGCTTAGTTAAATGGCATAACAACATAACATACAATAACATAACAGAAGAGTGTCAGAATGTCATTTCATACAGAAGGACAGGTACATCTTCTGTTCTTGCCTACCCTGTTTGTTGTACATCCACCTCCTACTTTCAAACAGACCAATGAACACAGCTCTGGGTATATTTTGTCACCATAGATGGAGATTAATTACTATACTTTGATTGTCTACTTGCAAGTAAGGCAACACAATGGCTCACTGTGAACTAATATAAATTCCAGCATAACATGACACAGAACAAAGTGTCAATCATAAGCTTTCGAACATCGAGGTGTCAGTCTTTTGTTTTAAATGTAACCATGCGAGTCTGAACACTCCATTCCCTTTCCTTCTGTTACCAACAGTTCTCACCTTTATACACAGTCTATCGTTGACTATGCCACTCTTGGCTCATTCTGGAGTGTGACCTGGAATACAACCTATATAGATATACCCAGACAAATAAGCCACTAAACCTCCATGATTGTTAGAGCACACTCTGAAGTCCCGCATGCATCCAACATTAAATTGTGCACTAACTTACAATTCTCCAGATATGCTGTGGATGCGCAACCCAATTATTGCAGCACTATGAGGACATATCCACCGCCTCCCTTTTGCAGACCTGTGCTCCACCTAACAGGACAGACATACAACAATGCTATCACAAACCTTCTTTCCCCTCTGCATCCTTGAGTTTGTAGGAGGTATTTCCTGCTTTCCCATCCTCCTATGTTGCCCTTGCTCATTTTCCTTCCTCTGGCAGACTAAGGACTGGATGCCACTGGTGGGGGCACAATACGCCATTCCATGGACAAGCCAAGGTGATTCGGCACAGTAGAAAATCATATTAACATAACATAACTTAAAGCTCTGTCATCGATCAAAGACTGTCAGGTAATGGGGATCATGATATTAACTTCATAAAATCATTGATGGACACCAACTGGTTTAGAATAAACAATACAGAAAACGAACGTGCCGTTGTAAGCATAGTCTACGGCAATCATAAGCTAATTAGGCAACAACCATCCTTTCTAATTGATTCCCAAGCTCAACATGGCATCCCACATAAACTTCATAGTAAATTCCAACTATGGGCCTCATTAAAAATGATAACAGAATAGCAGTAAAATACTAACTTGCACTTTACCACCAGTTTTCTGCACTGCCGAATTCTGACCTCTGAGGTGAGCGGAAGATAGCACAGAGCTAGAGGTCAAGCCTCCACCTTACCTCAAAAAATCATTGAATTTACAGCAGCGGAACTACCACCTGCTGAATAGCGGACAAAATCCCCATGGAGCCCTGTGGATTCGAAATATGGGGCATAACTCCACTGTTACCCGACTCATAATCCAGTAGTACATTTACAGGACCGAACTCATAATGAGGCCCTATATGTAGAGTGAAATTCATTACGGCAACATTTTCTACGAAGGCGTTCCAAAGAAAATGCTTCGCCCTCCCTGGGTACTACGGAGTAGTGTGGCCCTACCCTTTGCTCATGCATTACCTCTTCTGCTAAACATACACTGGCTTCCTGTACGAGCTAGAATCCTCTTCAAAATAGCTATAGTAACACACAAGAGTTTATTTTGCAAAGACCCTCGTTATTTAAAGTCCATATTTGTCCCCTAGCAGCCAGGGAGGAAACAGTGCCCTACATCCAGCCAGAAGGTGGGGTGTCTTAGATACAACCCCGTCTCGGCTGGGTGAACACCTCTGCCTGTTCGCAATGTTCTTTTTTGGAATTAGTTACGCATTTAGTTGACACTAGAGTCAATTGTCATTAAATTAAGAAAAAACGATGAAGAACCAACATAACATAGCATAACACATCAAAGACTAGAGATACCCTGCAACCTTCAATGTTTTATGCCAAAAAGAATTTCACCCAACAACCCTACATATACCAACTCCCCTTTGACCCCCTCCACCCAAAAACAATGAAACCCCTACTCCAGACACAACACACACTACTTCCGTGAAGTAAGAAACGTGTTGATATACAGAACTGAAGTACCCTGGGAAGAAAACATCTCTTTGAGTCAATACAGACAAGACAGGTCCATCCTGATCTCTGTCCACCATTTCCATGCCGATGGTCCCACAGAGTTGAGAGGCACTTCTAGAGAAGAAGTCTGACGTAGAAGCCTGGGCATGTTGGAGCCCTGGAGAACACTGTGAATGGGTGGTTGCTAGGAGAAGTCAGACCAAGACCAGGAGAAACGCTGATAGAGCTATCCTCCCAGGCCCGATGGCGGGAGGATAGCTCAGGGGCAATGTGCTCATCTTGGAAGCAAAATGACACGGAGCACCACAGGTTCGATCCCCGGGTCCACGCTTTGAAATCTCTGGGTATTAAGCACATTATAAATAACCTATCATATCATAGTCAGTCACAAAGCCAGTAGACAGCAGCATGGAGATCATCTGTACAAGGGCCAAATGTCCTGGGGATGGGGCAGTGCTGAGAAATTTACATTAGTCTCTCACTCTCTTGAATGATACTGTGTCTCTGTAGGTGAGGCCTGAGTACCCACTGAAGCCTGTTTTAGGGAAGACACAGAAATAGCAGGTAAGTAAATTCGCCTACTTCATTGATTAGGATATTTTTTGTGAACCTTAGATTACTTCCTTTTCTGGTACACATAACGTATCTTGAGAGCTTATTCCTGCAGGGCTGTCCCTTTTCTTCTCTGGTGCGGGAAATAACATAATTATCGCCCACAACCGAGGACACCTCCTTTGCATCTCCCCTTCAACAGTGGGCCAATAAACAAGCGTTTGATTCTGCCCTCAACTTTTTTGGCCCATGTCATATCTTCCCAGGTTGTGACAGAAAAGAAAACGAATAAAGGAGGAGTGAAAAAGGAGGAGACAAAAGGCAAGGAAGTAAACATGTACAACTACAGTATACAGAGACAATTGTTAGCAGGTGACTTTCACATATCTTCAATTAGTCTTGCAGGGCAGTTCACACGCCTCGGCCAACCATTATCGTGCTTGTAGGCAACCCTCCTCCAAGGCACATTGTCTCCTGAAGTACATTAATTACAACTACAGAGGGGGCATTAAAATGGGTGCCCTACTTCATAATATGATGCTTGCTAACTAATATGGGGTGTCCCACTTTGAAGTCGGCCTCCTTTGCATGCGTCTCACTGCGTGAGCTTTCGACTTATCTTTACTGCTTCAGTTCATTTGCGGTGACTCCAGACATTTGTCAAGATGGCAGATCCATTGTTCTCATCTGAGACGCAATGCATGTGACTCAGACATGTCAAACTGGGTTATAGGAGGCGAGATGGAACAACGACCCTTCCCATTTTGGTCTCAGTGCCAGAAATGATGGATGAGCAGTGGCTAAATTATATATTCTTGGCTGGAGACTCTATTACTCGGTACAGCAGTCGAGCACCATCTTGTATGTCCTTGTGAGGAGAATATTTTGGACTATGTTGGCAGCAGCAGTTCAGGGGAAGCCTGCGCAGTGAGTCTATATCCATTCAAAATGTAATGTCAAAAGCCGTTGTGACATGTCATTTTGTACAGTTAATTTCCAGATGTTTTCCATCACACATTTCTCCCCCATCTCTAGAGGAGAGGAAGAACTGTGAGCAGCATAGAATGAGACAAGAGCCCGACTCAAAGATGGCCGCCATCTTGGGACATGCAACACCTTGTGAGCACACGGTTTGCTTGAAAGTGTAATCAACATGGCTCCGGATATTTCGCTGGGCTAACGTCAATAGAACAATACTTTCTGGCAGAAAAAAATCCACTTCAGAGGCCCAAAAGTCACATGGATTGGTTTGAGTGATGAATGTCCTCTGAACTATGGATCCAGAGGTCTGACGCACATCAGTGGAGAAGCGAGCAGGTCCCACAACAGTGTTCTTGTGGGGGGAAATGGGGGGACATGGCCTGGTAGACAAAAGAGCAAGAGGCCTCAAGAATGGATTGAAATGGTGATTCCATCTGCAGATCCCCCTCCTACTTAACATTCCCACTATATACATAATCTTTAAACATGCATTTACAAATGAAGATAAATATGCAATTGACACACAAGACATACAAAACATATTTTACATCTTGTGACAATAGGGGTGACTGCTGTAGTCAGCCACCCATTTACAATACATTCATGTGTCTGTTTCTCTGTGGCTGATTGAGGGGCCTTGATTGTGGGGTCTGTCCCAACTGTTCGTTCTTCTGGGTGGCCCCGTCCACCACATGGGGCCACCCAAACACACTGAGCATGTGCCACGCCTTTCAATAGTCTTTTGACTGCCCCTTTCCCCGTGTCGGGACCTGCCAGTCACCGCTGTCTCCTGGTGCGCCGCCTATGATCACCGCTGCACCGCATTGCCCATCTATGCCTTTAGGATTGCCCCCACAACCTGACGGGGCCACTCATACTCAGCGCTGCACCCGCTGCCACTGTTCTATCTTCTAGGTGGCCCGTGCCCTGTGGAACCATGTTGTCTTTAGGCAGCATCCCCATTGTTGTGCCAATGCTGCCATGTTCAAAACTGCCTCTCCGGCATCGCCTTCAGCCTTGCCTCCCTGCCCACTCTGGACTTTTCTAGGAGCTCTGGCCGGCGAGGTGCAGCTCCCTGCTTCTCCCGGGCCCAGGGTTTCTTCACCACCCCGCCCACAGAAGGCAGAAAGACTTCCTCCGTGCCTCTTCACCTACCAGGTTGCCTGGCATACGCGGCCGGAAGGACTTGCTGCACTGAGCCCATCACAACTGGCCGTCAAGGGGCATAGCTGGGTTGCCAGGTTCAGGCTGCCCCCCCACTTATGGCCCGAACTGGGCATCTCTTATTTCTTCACCCCGGGCAGCACTGAGCATACTGCCTGGGGTTTGATGACAATGGACCTTTCTGATATAGCGCAGGGGTGGTCTGGCACCCACCACGGCCCTGTGGGTGCCTGGGCTGCTCCATGCACGCAGTCTGGGCCCACGATTACTAAAACAGGTTGCCTCACACAAGTGGTCTGGCTGGAAAAGGTCTGAAGCCCCGGCGGAGAGGGGGGAAATGGGGGTGCTCAAGGCTGCGGCCCCCTCAGGAAATCTGATTTTTTTCCCCCTCCCCTTTCCTTCTTTTTCTCTTCCTCTATGGTTTCTTCCTTTCTTCCCCCCAACCATTCTCTAACTGTATTCTCTTTCAATTCCCTTAGATTCTTTTCTCCCCGTTCTTCCTGGGAGGATAGCTCAGCACCAACGTGTCCGCCTTGGAAACAAGATGACACGAAGCAACACAGGTTCGATTCCCAGGGTCCACGCTTACAAACCACTGGGTATTTAAGCGCATTATAAATATGCAACTAAGACAAAAAAAAACAATTATGCAACAAACAAAAAAAACTGTTCCTGTAACAGCACATCGATGCCCGCGGGCTGTGTGAGTGCTTTAAAAATGCAACAATAAAATAAATACATTCTTGGGCAAGGGAGTTTAGCCCCTTTGCTGCTTTTTATTTTCAGCATTCCATGGAGCCCCATGGTTGGCTGGATGTACTAGTCCAATGCACATAAAAACAAAAACAAATAAAACACACACTAAATAAAATAAAATACTGTATTGAACCCTGGTGTCTGTGTCTAGGTTTTTCTTAGGGGATAAGCATGTACCCCATTCTAGCTGGGCCCTGTTTGGGCCAGGGGCTACGCACTTCCTGCCTATAAGTGGTAAAATAGCTCTGGATATCATTGGTCCCCTGAAACCATCAAGGAGTGGGTTCCGTTACATTCTAGTCATCGTAGATTGCTCTGCTCCATACTCAGACGCTTTTTTTGCCAGGGGTCAACATAACCAAGAACATCTTAATAATAGTAACATCAGACCTTTTGAGACTATGATTGCCTATGGACATACCAACACACCAGGGCAATTCTTTGATGACCTAAATAAAGGAAGAGATGAAGTAGCTCTTACGGATCAATGCCTTGTGCACCACAATCCTTCATCCACAGAATGATGGTCTATTTGAGAGGTTGACTAAGACCTTGAAACATTTCTCAAAGAAGGTAATTTAAAAGAATGGGCAAAACCGAGATTTATTTTTAGCCTGCGTCTTGTAAGACTCCCCGAGCTTCCACTGCTTTCCCTCCATTTGAACTAGTTTACAGGAGAAATCCACAGAATGTCCACTACATGTTTTGAGAAGATCGGGAGGTGCAAGAAATCTCCAGGCCCGATTTGGCAGAGTTTGTAAAGATCACCCAAGTAAGAATGAGGCTCAGCTGAACTATCATAAAAAGAAATCTGTGAAGGCCAAAGAGGAACAGAAAAGCTTGTGCAGTAAAACAGCTTGCCTACACACTTCACTTACAAGTCCTGGTTCTGTTACCAGACAGTGATAATAAACTACAAGCACAGGTGCATGAACCTTTTAAGGTGACTAAAACCGTGGGGATCCTAAAGCACATCAGCCTCACTGAGAAGAAGTATCAAATCCATCATGTAAACTGGTTAAAGGTTAGTATTCATGGCAAAAGGAAACTCACCATGTTGACTAAGGGCCTCTTTACATGGTAGGTGGTAAGGGTTTACTGGTACCGGTAAGGGCACCGGTACCGGTAAACCCTTACCACCTTACTACGAGGTCCCTTTGCGGGATCCGACCTTAACGGCTGGTATAGACCAGCCGTTAAAGTTGGGACCCGCAAAGGGACCTTGGTGCTAAGTACGGTAGCGCAATTTGCGGTACCGTAATTAGCTCCTTCCCCATTCCCATTGAGCCTTATGGGGCAAAAATGGGAATGGGGAAGGGCCATGGAGAAAGGGGGAATTACCGCCCGCCAACCTTGGAATGGGGTGGTAATTCCCCTTTCCTCCATGGTGGTACCGGTACGGTACCAGCGGCAACCATGGTGCTAAGAGCACCATGGTTTACCGCATTCCGTGTAATGAGGCCCTAAATCTTCAATAAGGAAGAAGACCAGCGAGATCTATAGACTCCCCATAGGGAAGGTACTGCAAAATTGCCAAAACGCTTGACAGTCGCTCAAAACAAAGATTTGACACAATTCCTTTAGGAATTCCAGGAGATTCTTTTTTCAGAACAACCAGGTTCGGTAAACATCATCAGTCACCAGATAAGAGCATCTGCTGGGATGGTAGTTTGACAAAGAGCACATTGATTTCCCAAAGTTTACGAAGCTAAAATGCTAAAGATGTGGCTAATAGAAAGACATGTTTGATGAGTGTATCTTGCCCATTTTTATTGTTCCAAAACCTGACCTAACGTGGAGGTTTCTGTTTACGCTTAGGTAGGTTAACATTATGTTTTAATTTATTCATAGCCCATGACCAGCATTGTTGAATTAATTGAGCATTTTTGACCCTTTAAAAATACCATCAACCTAGACATTACAAATGAGTATTGGCAGGTGTCACTCCATCCCGAGGAAAGACAACCACCTTTCTGCACCACATGGACCCAGGTCATGGTACTGCCATTACACTTAATGGGGCACTTGAAACATTCCTAAATGCCCATAATCAGGAATGACGGGATCAGATAAAAACCAAAACTTTGACTGTAACAGGTGTGTTGGCCTATCAGCCAGTCCAGCCAAGTGTACCCTCACTACATCATTGGTGCAATACTTGGGATATATCTCTGAAATGGACTTGTAAATCTAAGGTCACCAAGGTGAAAGCCATGAAAAATATACTTTTATTTGAGAAAAAATAGATCTACAATACTTTATAGGATTTCCACATTTGTCCAACCAGGCCAGACTGGTATGCTTTCCCCCAAAAAATCCCAGCCTCTTGAAATGGAGAAGAAAACTACCATGAAGGCTTTTCAAGACTTTGAACATTTTCTACGTCATCCACCAATGTTGATAAAACATGACTTTGGCCATCCATTTACCTTCCAAAGCATTGTGTCAAGGGTGCACTTGGGAGAAGTTCTGTTGCAGATGCATGATGAGGAAGAGAGGTCCATCATCTTTATCAGGCAACATTTATTTTCATATAAAACATATTATTCCACTATTGATCAACAATGTTTGTCATTGAAGTGGGTAGTGAAGGCTCTCTTCTATTTCCTAGCTAGAACACATTCCAACCTAATCATGGAACAAACAAACATTGGTCTTGTCATCCAGGATTAGAGACTGAAATACGTACATGTTGAGCTGGTTTCTAGCATTGCAATCCTTTCAGTCCTCTGTCCACAACTAGGGTAGAAGAAATTAACAGTAGATTTTATTGTTTTACTCAGCTTCCCTACAACCTTTAGTTCTCAAGGTGACATGTTGAAGTTAAAAGAGGGTTTATGGGTGAAGTAACCGAAGAGAAATCATATTGACAGGTCGAGACTGGCAAAACAGACCAATCCTGATGTCTTTCCTCCATTTCCATTCCTGAGGTCCTGCAGAGATGCAGTTAAGAGGAAGGACAACCGAAGCACAAGAGGCGGAGTCATGCAAACAGTAAAATTCTGGAGAATGCTGGGATGCTGTGAGGAAACGTTATTTAAGAAGTTTGAATCCTGAAAGTTATAGCCATAGTTCCTTGTAACAAAGGGAATAACTGAGGGAGCGCTAATTCCTGGAACTTGGATTTAAAGATCATACAAAAAAAAGAAAGAGTTTAATTTGAGAAACATTAAACCTAGGCATTTGAAAGCAGTGCTCATAGTACTATCTGAGAAGCAGTGTGATTGGATAATTACTGAGTCCAGAAACTTGGCAGTCCAACGTTCCAAGGAGCACATGAGAAAGGGGTTGATCTGAAAATCACTGAACCCTGAAGCTTGGAGCTAAAGGGCCTAGTAACACATAAGAAAGAGACTAATCCGAGAATCTTGAATCATGGAACTGAGCGTCAAAGATCCTAGCGACCCATGAGAAACAGGCTGGTCAGAGAAACGTTAACATGCTTAAAGGAACTCATGAACTGGGACTTGTGGTCAAAATCCTGGTTGATTGTTTAGGGAGAGAGTAAAACTCCTGTGACAGCACACAAGTACACAGATAGTAGATTTCCTGACCACACCACAAACTGAAAAATAAACCATTTGAAAGTTTCCTGGTTTGCCAGAGCGGTTTATTCAGTTTTTAAAAACCTCTATGATAATTCTACTGGAATAAACCTGAAGTTTCTGTTTTTGTTTCCTCTTCAGATTACAGCTTGGCTTTTGTGACAGTAATCCAGATTTAAAAGTCTGTTAAACATGAACTGCTCAGATGGATGAGTTTGTGTAGAAAATGCCAATATGTATTTACTTCTATGCTGGGTTTCATTCTAGCCCTGTGCTCGAAGTGGTGGTGGTTGTGGCAGCCACGTTGATTACTTTAGGAGGGTGGCTTATACAGATGGGGCCTCATTACGACCCTGGCGCTAATGGGTTAACGGCGCCGTAAAAGGCTGTGGCGCCGTTAACCCATTAGCGCCTGATTAAGAGGTCCCTTTGCGGGACCCGAACTTAACGGCTGGTCTACACCAGCCGTTAAAGTAGGGACCCGCAAGGGGACCTTGGTGCTAAGTACGGTACCACAATTTGTACCGGTACGCGTGCTTAGCGCCTTCCCCATTTGAGCCCTATGGGGCAAAAATGGGAATGGGGAAGGGCCATGGAGGAAGGGGGAATTACCGCCCGCCAACCTTGTAATGGGGTGGTAATTCCCCCTTTCTCCATGGCGGAGTCGGTAAGTTATCGGCATGGAGGACGCCTGGGTCGTAATGAGGGCCATGGTGTTGATATGTCAGATCTATTTGACAAGTCATCTACCCCATTCTCCTGTGCCATCGCCTGCAACAAATGTGTACATCTTTTCTCTCATGCCTCTCTCAATCTGTGGCTACTCACATGATTGAGGTTTTTGGTGTATAGAAGCACATGATTTGGAGATAGCGAATGAAGGGTACAAAAGTACTATTGCAAATAATGATAATGATGTGTTATTTATCTAGCGCCTTAATCCAAAGCGCTTTATAGAGCACATATTTACATACAATATCACCCAACCGAAATTGGTACTCATTTATCGACCTCGAAGGAAGAAAAGCTGAGTTGGCCTTGCGGGATTCGAACCTGCAACCTGCAGATCACGCTCAGATCGCAGCAGCGAGCGCTCAACCCGCTGAGCTATCTTACCAGTAAATACATGACAAACATGAACAAAGTGATGTTTGTTATAGAAGTCACCTGAGGTCTGCTAATATTGTGTCAGGATGTATTGATGTATGTAGATAATTTTGATTTATGAAACAAGGAGACCTTTTGTCAAGAGGCAAAAGAAAATAAACATGTGTTTGAATTTTATGTCATGAAATACATTTTGAGTGGAAATATTTGATCTCTTGAAACACAATTGACAGGTGTTTATTGGACTTACTCCAAGTTACAGTGCACTGAAATTAACTCTTGGCAACAACAGCCTTTTGGTGGGTACTCCCATGATTGCATCATCTCACCCAACGTCTCCCCTGTCCTGTGTCCCCAGGGCTCATACCTCTTTCCTTTCTTTCCTGGGTGATGCTGTAATCCGCTTTCTTGTTGTATGACCAGGATATGCAGATGGATGAACAGCACTAGAATAAAGTTTAACCAATGGAAAGCAGAGATCTACCTCTGTGATTGATGCCCCAACCCTTAGGACAAGTCTTTCTGGACATTCTCTCTGGGCTCTTGTCCCACTCCAGGTTCAAATATGTGTTGCCCAATTGTCTTTAAATCCTAAGTAAGTAGCTGTATCGCTGTTCAAATATTCTTCAAAAGGTGATGCTGGCGAATGCCTTTCTGCCTGCCAGACTATTGTATTGCCATTTAGTTGGCTTTGCTGAAAAATGTGTTTAGAAAATCCAGTTCATCCAGAGTGCAGCAGCTCAGCTAATATTTCCTTTGGGGCTTAGAGAGCATATCTCTCATGCTGCAAGCTCTTTACACAAATTACAGTGCAGATCCTTATCAAATTAAAGATCCTCTGTCTTGGCCCTCAGGCCCTCTTCTGTACTGTCCCAGCATTGGAGAGTGCCAAGATCATTAAAGTGCAGTTATATGCTTTAATGAAGCAAAAGAACAACCTGCATTCATGCAGAGATAATGGGCCTCATTACGACCCTGGAGGTAACCATGGCGCTATTAGCGCCATGGTTGCCTCCAAAACCTTACCGATTCCGCCATGGTGAATGGAGCAATTACCCCCCCCATTCCAAGGTTGGCGGGGGCGGTAATTCCCCATTCACCATGGCACTTCCCCATTCCCATTTTAGCCTCCATAGGGCTCAATGGGAATGGGGAAGGCGGTAATAACAGTACTGCAAATTGCGGTACCGTTATTACCTCTAAAGTCCCTTTGCGGGTCCCGTTCTTAACGGCTGGTTTTAGGACCTGCAAAGGGAACTTGTAATAGGGCGGTAAGGGATTACCGGTACCAGTGCCCTTACCGGTACCGGTAATCCCCTACCTCCCGGGTCGTAATGAGGTCAAATGTCTTTGCTAGGCGAACTCAAATGTTTGGCTGCTAGTGTTCAAGACTATTCAGGGAAACGGCTTGAGGAAGAGACTGTTGTGCTCTACAATGCCAGCAACCAAAACTTTGAGTTAGCCTAAGAAAGGTATTTCATGGATAAAATTCCATGTTTTATTGTTATTGTTTTTTTTTTACTGTCCTTTCATCTAACACAGTATTTCCTTTACGTTTTGAGGTGGATTGAATACACTCCATCCCAGCACATTCGCTCATTGAACACCAATCTCGTTGTCGCGCAAGTTTGATCTATTAGACTAGGCAGACGGTCCATTTCTGTTGGGTCCACTTCCCTTAAGAAAGCCCTTCCTACTTAGCTTAAACTACTGGGAGTCACCTATTATTCGGGAAAAGGTTTGATCCTTCTTTCCAATCCCGAAAGGCTGATTTAATGCATTCTCTCTGTTGGGCTGTGGTCAGTTTTCTCAGCACCAAAAATCGTCTTGTGAAGTACTTGTACACTCAATAATTTTATCTAATTCCATGAAAAGTGTGCTTCCTAGTTCCTGGTCCATTCTCTGTATTATAGGGTTCATGAGCCAGACTGTCTTCCACTCCCTTCCACACTCCCCCCTGCCCCCTGCCTCCCTTGGCTCCTCTCTGCCCACCCAACTCACTCCTACCCATAGCACTGGATGAGGTCTCTAAGGTGGCCTGTTCTATGAAGGTCTCCTCCAAACAGGTGCTCCCCTGCTCTTCCAGAACCATTAAGGACATCATCTCCTCTCTCGCCCCAGCTCTTGCTGACTTCTGTAACCACCCATTTGCCGCTGGCTCTTTCCCTCTATCCCTCAAGCACTCCCTTGTGCACCCTCTATTAAAAAAGCTGTTTGCTGATCCCACCTGCCCAGCTAACTATCGCCCTATTTCAACTACCCCCTTCCTGGGTAAACTCTTGGAGCAGCTGGTCCTCCCTCAACTAACCCTCCACACTGATCTTCTTGGTTGCCTTCATGATCATCAATCTGGATTCTGGGCATCCAGAGGCACGTAACCAGCTCTCCTGAACACCTGTGAAACCATGCTTGCAAATCTTGACTCCAAATCTCCTGCTGTTCAATCTCTCCTCTGCCTTTGACACGGTCAACCATTCCATCCTCATTGAACTACTCGGCATCACTGACCGGGCACTGGATTGGCTGGGCTCTTTTCTTGCTAATCACCCTTCCCAGTTGCAATTGGGCCCTTTCTCCTCTACCACCCCACTTTCTACCTGTGGCATCACCCAGGGCTCTATGCTATTGCCATGGCTCTTCAATATCTTTCTTGCCCCTTTTGATATGATATGCTAGGTTATTTAAAATGTGCTTAATACCCAGAGGTTTCTAAGTGCGGACCTGGGGATCTAACCTTTGTTGCTCTGTGTGGTCTTGCTTTCAAGGCGAGCATGTTGTTCCTGCGCTATCCTCTTGAGACTATCCTCCTTTTGCCCACACGATTTCCTCCTTTTCTCCTCATTTCCATTGTTATGCTGATGACACACTGCTTTCCTTCAAACTTCCCTCTACTCCCTCCTCTCTGATCCCTGACTGTCTGTCCACCATTCAGGCATGCTGTGCAATAAATGATCTCTGCCTTATGCCAATAAGACAGAGAACCTTCTGATTGGAGCACCTGTGTCCTCTTCTCCTCCTACCCTCTGACCCCTCCTCTTTGGAACCAATTCCCCCACCATCCTGTGAGGCCAAAAACCTCTGGATCATCTTCAACTCTGCTCTCTCTTCATTCCTCACATCATGGATCTTACTAAGAAGTCCCACTTCCAGCTCCACCTCATCAGAGGCATTCATCCTTTCCTCATCTTCCCCCAGAAGCTCAATGTCTCCAAAACTCTGGCCCTCTCCATGCTGGACTACTGCAACAACCTCTTTCTCAATCTCCCTCTTTCCTCGCTAAGCCCCCTCCAGCTAATCCAGAACAGGGCTGCAAGACTTATCCTTGGCCTCAAGCCCAGGGACCGTACATCTCCAGTCCTAAAATCTCTCCATTGGCTCCCGGTCGCTGCAAAGATCAAAATTCAAGACCCTCTGCATCATCCACATGGCCATCCGGGGCCGGGGACCATGCTATCTCCATCTTTCCTTCCCTAAATACTCCCTTACTAGAGCCCTATGCTTCTCTGACTCCAACTCTTTGACTGTCAAATGCTTCTCCAAGCATAGAGTGGGCTGCAGGTATCTCTCCTCAGCTGCCGCCACCCTTTGCACCAGCCTCCCTGCCCCTCTCAGACATGAACAGGACCTCCTCAAGTTCTGGAAATTGCTCAAAACTCTGCTGTTCCGTACCTCTTTCCCTCTTTCCCTTCCCTGCTAATCATCCCACTGCAGCTGTGACTGGCGGCCTGATCCTCGTGAATCACACAGGATGCCAGGCCCTCTGCCCTTGTTGATAGCAGCAAAATGTACTGCCCTTGCAGGCCCCTGCTTGGCCGCTCTGCATCCCACCCTTGGGAGTCGCCTGCAGGACCATGACTGTATTTTACTGTTTTTGCTGTTGGTTTTTGCTGTTGGTATTTTTCCCCTGTTCCCTACCCATTTAGCCTTGTGGCGCTTTGAAACACTATTCAGTTGTATAAGCGCCTAACAAATGCTCAATAAAATAAAATATGTAGAGCACACTCATAATTCCGACACAATTGCTTGTTTTTTAATCAATTCCCCAAAGCAGGGGCTTTATGTTTATTTTCTGGTACAATAGCTTGAGGGGTTAGTGAACCCTCTATTGTGTGGTTGGTGTTACCTGAAGTGTTTTATTTTTCAGCGGTTCATAGAGTATCGCTGGTTTGAGAAATATTTAGAGTTCTGGAGAAAGACAGAACCAGGCATAATATAGATTAGAAGCTCTTAATATGAATAGAATGATGCAGTTTTTCCATTAATAAAGTTTTGGCAGGTAGGAGATTAAAATTATTAAACCAGTTTCAGTTGGGGTTAAGTACAGAGCTTGATTTTGAACAGCAAATTTCAGTGACACACAGCAATAGTGTAGACCTTGAATTATGGCCCTGGCCCGGGTGAGAGCACACTTAAAACTTGCTCTGGGACAGTAATGGGCCACACTGGAACCACCCTTCCATCCGAGAGCAGCTAGAGAGTTGAGGTGCTGAGCAGCCTGCAATTAAAGATATTAACACAGGAGATGGGCCACACACCTAAATTCCTGATATTAAATAGGACACAGTACACAGAGGGGTGGGGGGATTTTTGAACCTTTTTGGGCAATTATATTTTAAAACTTTACAGAATATTTAACACATTCTTCATTTCGAAGCTTGCCCCCCTCATCCTCCCATTCGCAGTTCACCCTTGAACTAATAAAGGTATGAGATACCCTTCCCAGGCAAACCTCGTACTTATGATCCTTTGGTAGGTTCCTTCATCCCCTCTGTCCTTTTTATATTAACCATGGCAGCTGCAATCTGCATTTAGTTAACAGTCCAAGTCCCCAACATGTCAATCATTGTCTATACACAATCAACTCCAAGTACATTACCTTTTCACTGGCCCTTTTTTTCTCTCCCTGCACCCCTGCTGCCTGGTGATGCCCGCTTTGCTGCGGGTGGCTGCCACGGGCTGCATGTCTTACCCTTTGGGAGCAAGGCCGGACTATCTTTACAAATCTGTTTTCCATCGCGGTGGTGTACTTTTAAATATTTCCTCTGTTGTGGTGCCATTAATAGTTTTTCCTCCGTGGTGGTGTATTGTTTGTGTTCAGGGTTCTAACAGCAGCCCTCTTTCCTCTGTGGTGGTGCTTTACTTAGTTCCAGGGTCATCCAAGCCCTTCTTCCCTCTGTGGTGGTGTTGCTGCCCTGAGCGGACCCTATCTTTTACCTATGCCTAGATATAACAACCCACCTAAATGTGGGTTGTGTCAGGTATTCTTTGAACTCTTCCCTGATTCCTGTGGCTGTCCTATGGGCATCCTAGGCTCTTCTTACAGGTGACAATGCTGTTTGCATTCGTCGACCAGTGACTATTTCATGAGGAGACAGGTGGTGGTCCTTGCCAGGCTGTGTGCGCAGTTGGAATAGTGCCAGGAGCAGACAGTACACCCAAGTTTTCTTTAGGGATGTACACAGTTTGGATAATCTGCTCTTGAGGAGGCCATTCATTTTCTCTACCATTCCATTCACTTGCGGGTGGTAAATTTAACACATTTTGTGTTTTATTCCCAGCGTTAATGTCATTTCTTTGAATAGCTCATTGAAAAAATGGGTTCCATTATCTGATCGCATTACCTCACATGCTCCCCATCGGGGAATACCTCTCTCACTAGGAATTTCGCTGCGCATTTTGCATCTGGGTGGGCACAGGGCCCTGCTTCCACCCATCGAGAAAAGGGACACACCACCCCAATGAGATATCTGGCTCTGTTACATCTTTCTCCCATGTTTGCGTAATCTATATACAGCTCACGGAAAGGCCCTACAGGGCATGATAAAGTCCCTCATAGTGTTCTTAAGATCATTCCTGTGCTGAACACTTGACATGTGGTGCACTGGACCACCATCTTGTTGAGGTACTCTTGGAGGTGTGGAATGAACCAGTCTTCCTGGAGATCGGCAGCTATGTGCTGATTTGAACTGTGTGCACGAACGTATAGTTGTTTGAACGCTATGTATAACAGCTTTACTGGCATGAGAACCTTCCCTTTTGTGTCTTGTCTCCATAACAGATCAGTGGGCGATTGGGTACACCCTTGTTTGAGCCGTAGTACTTGTTCCGCTGTTGGTGCCCTGCTCTGCCATTCTGTTACCTGTGCAATGGGTAATACATTATATCCATCTTCTGCGTTGGGAAGTTCTGCTTTGCTCACTAGAATACATTCTGTACTCATGGGTACTGGGAGATACAATGCTTCTTTTGCTGCAGCATCCGCGGCTGCGTTTCCCAAAGATATTTTGTCTCTGTTTTGTGTGTGTGCTTGGAATTTCACTATTGCTACTACAGAGGGTTCTGTAAGGGCTTCAATTAATGTATGTAGTAGTTCTGCATGTTGGACTGGGGACCCATATGCTCTCTTAAATCCCCTCCTTCTCTATCTCAATAGCCCAGTGTGTACCATTGTGGTTATGTACGCCAGATCAGAGTATATTGTCACAGAGCACCCTCTTGCTGCATGGAGTGCTTCAATCAGTGCTATGAGCTCTGCTGCTTGTGCGGAATAGTACATAGGCAAGCATTTTTGAATCAATATTTAATATTCTCCTTCCTCCATCGTCACTACTGCAGCCCCTACATGTTTTCTACCTGTTTCACGGTCAATGGATGCTGACCCATCAATGAAGAACACTTCTCCCTCCTCTAAGGCACATTGTCTGGCCTTTGGAATGTCATCCCCTATCCCTCATATGTTGCAAAATCAAGCTCCTGCTTGTCTTAAACGGTGCCTGGTTCTGTAAGGAATGTGGCAGGGTTTACTGTTTTACATCTTACCACATGGATATTTGAGCTGGAAAGTATGATTTTGTATGCTGATGCTCTTTGTGTAGTGAGAGTGGATTTTGATCGTTCCAATATTGCAGATAGTGAGTGCTCAACGTACAAAGTGACGGAGCACCTCATGACAATGGTCAAGCTTTTCTCAATAGTAAAGGAGGAAGCTGCTAGGGCCTGTTCACACACAAATTGACATTGCATTACTGAGTCGAGTGTGCCACTATAATAGGCAAGTGGCTTGGGTCCCATTGAACTTTTCTGTGTCAGTACTGCTGTCATCAGGGTGCCATTGGAGTGTGAAAAAAGATAAAATTCCTGATCAAAGTCAGCTGTAGCTAGTAGTGGGGCTGTTGAAATCAACTATTTTAGGTCATGGAATGCTGTTTGCATTTCTGCTGTGCATGAGATATGTGTTTTTTTTTTATTTCTGTGCTTCTTTCAGCCGTTGCAGGAGAGGCCTTGTGTATGCAGCATAATCTAGAGCCGAAGATTGCAATAGGTTGAGTGAGACCTTGCCATTAAAAGTCTATCTTTCCAGTTCATTATCAAAGAATGGGATGCATGATGGCACATTGGGCCATATTCAACCACCATGCTAACCTTCAAGATCATATCTAGATGCGATGCCGGCTAATGTTCACAATTACGTCTAGGTGTGGCACATGCTAGCATTTACAATTCCATCCAGGGTCAGACTGGGACAAGAAATAGGCCCAGTGAACCAAAAAAAAATGGCCCACCCCTCGCCTCAAAAAAGAGTCCCACCCCTCGCCTCATGACCCTAGACCTCTGATGACATCATTGGAAGTGTTGTAATTTGACCCCACCCCAAAGTGACATCCCGGGAAGTGATGAAACACGACCTTTCACCCCTTGACAAAACAGGAAGTGGCATCAAATAGCATTGTCCTAAGCACACTAAATTACTGTGAATCCAGGCAGATGTCCAAGGCCAAATGATAATATGTTGTTTCCGAATAAACGTATTATGATAATGAATATGTTATTGTATAGCACTTATGCTTAAGCTTTTTTTTAATAGAACAAATATGCATACAATATCACCCAACATGTGTTGGTACTCATTTATCGACCTAAGAAGGATGAAAGGCTTTTTGGAAAAAGAAAAAAAAAATGAATTAAATAATATTATTGTTTTTTTTAAAAAAAGAAATTCTCCAAACCGGCCCAGGCATGGCCAGAAACCGGCCCCCACTCCCCAGGGACAATTTTGGCCCGGCCACGGGCCGAAAGGCCGAAGGGCCAATCCGACCCTGATTCCATCCAAGTGTGGCATGTTCTAATAATTATAAATCCATCTAAGTGTGGCACATGCTGACCATCACAATCCCATCTAGATGCAACGCCGGCCACTGTTCACGATTACGTTAAGGTGTGGCATATGCTAATAGTCACAATTCTATCTAAGTGTGGCACATGCTGATAATCACAATTCTACGTATGGCACATGCTAATAATCGCAATTCCACCTGAGTGTGGCACATGCTGACCTTCACGATCCTTTCTAGATGCGACGCCGGCTAATGTTCCCGATTTTGTCTGGGGTGACGGCTGCTAATGTTCATGATTACGTCTAGAGGCGATGCCGGCTAATATTCACGGTTGCATCAGATGCATAACACAGCGCTTTACAGAGGTGTACAAACGTATAGATGCATAACAGAGTGCTTTACAGAGGTATACAACCGTACAGATGCACGATGGAGCGCTTTTCAGTGGTTAGGACAGAACAGATATACATTGAGGGTAGGATACAGAGGGGCACGTAGGAGGAGTACAGCTGTACCGGGTGTGATTGAAGCCCATTGTGGTCTTTTGACATCTAACATTGCATGCTTGATGTTCTCTCCGATTACTTTTGTCAGTTTAGCTGAATTTCTTTCTTTTTTTTTTCCTTTTATGTACATCCATTTTTGTCTTTGAACCTTGTGAGGTTTACTCATTTTAAGTACAGGTATTGCTTTGAATGTATCTTTACGCAGCACATGTTTTACAATATTCATGGATTTGTCAAAAACATTTCATATTAAATATGTTTCCATTGCCATTTCGATGTGTGGGCATATGAAGATGTATGGATTACTTCTTCTTAGCAGAGTTGCCCAAATCAGAATCTGTGAGGCTTTAGGCCCACTTAATGAAATGAGCCCCATTGGCTGCAAATAATGCCTGATGGGAACATACCTCCCTGTGCTGGAACAATTTCTAGAAGCATGAATGCTCGTTGAGCCAAACTGGCCAAATTCCTGGTGGAATGCTGAGCTCCTGGAGCTGGTGGGAGAGCACCAGCCGCGCATGTCCAGCAGCTCACTGGGAATTTCCCTGGCCAATATGGTAGGTAAATCTGTCTGTGTCTTCAGGCTACCCTTTGCAATTCTTCGCTTGATTTGGATTGTCCGCTGCAAGGTTTGCCAAACATACCTTCTTCTTGTTAATGTAATGATTCTTGGGACGCCTCTCAGTTAAACCTATACTGACATATAGTCTGCATTCATTCGTTTGGAGGGCAGTATTAAAAGGAAAAACTGGGGACATTTATGAAGCAACACACGCTGTTAGAGTGGTGTGCCATGGCGTCACAAACCCTTAGTTTTCCTGACACACCTTTAAATAGATTCCCCTCAAAAGGGACCTTTTCTCAAATTGGCCTGGCCTCTTTTGTTACAGGTGATGTTTTGATTGCTAAAAGCACGGAAACACTATAAAGTATTCACAGGTATGGCCGATGCATAATGCATGCGCTGGGGCTTCGCGGCCTTGTTTTGTCTAGATCGCTTCAGCAGAAATTACAACACCCTTTCCCGTTTGAAAAGTGCAGCTTCAGCATAAAAGAATGCTAATGTTTTATTTACCCTTCTCCACCTCTCCTCCAGCGTCCTGCCAAGGTTTCCATGGCGGGTGGCATTTAGAAAGAAAGCGCAGTCCGATATGTAACTACAGGTGACTTCGCTTATTCTCTGATGGTGCTGGCTTTATAGGACAGAATGTACGAATTCGATCAAAAATACGAATGTGGCCTAAGCCTCTGGTGTTCATTTTCACTTTTAAAGTTGAGAGTTTGTTTGTGGAGCCACTGAATCGAGCTTTTGAGAAAATCGTGATTGAACACAGGGGCAGCAGAAGTAACATCACACACCAGACGATGAAGTGGCATCACATTACTTTTTGACCCTATCATATCACTGGAAGTGATTCCACTTGCCGTGTGGCTCTCCTACACAAGAACTGAAGAGGAAAGCATTGTGAAAGCCAACAGTTTTGACTCTTGTGTAGGTATTAGAGGAAGAGTAGGGCTAGGGCAAGCTGGTCAAGTGGCACAGCGAGTAGAGCACTCGCTTTGACATCCAGTGCACAGCCTGCTAACGCAGGTTCGAATCCCAGCGGGGCCAAACTCAGCCGTCGATACATGAGCACCACACACCGTAGGTATTATAAGCAGCGCTCAGAAACCTGAGGGTTCGTAGTGCTATATAAGTGCCAAATTATTATTATTAGGTGTAATCAAGATTGCCAGTAAGTAATCAGAGCAGTACCTCTATGTCCCCCATTTCTCGTCCCAGTACTTAATCTGTGAAGCATCCCCAATATCCAGCACGCCCCTCGACCAAAAATGACCGACCTTTCCTGTGCACCCTGGAGAGTCATCCACAAACCCTCCTAAGAAAAAAAGGGTGGTGTGACGGAAAATGCGGGAGCTAAAGACAGGCACATAACGAGACCGGTCAAGAGGCTTACCATAGGCAGGACCTTGGCTCCAACCCCAGGTACAGCCAGAAGTAACATAAGACCAGCCAACTGCCAGGGAAGAAAGCAACTCTAAGCCAACTCGCAACATTAGGATACTAGAGAAGGACCTGAGCAAGGCAAGGTGCTGGCCTTTCCCACAGGCGAAAAAAAGATAACAACTACAAACTCACTTCCTAGAGCTACGAGGGCAGGAACCTTACCAAGAATATCTCACCAACTAGTGCCCTGCAGAGGTTCAAGCATTGAAACCGCCCAATCGTTGGAAAAAATGGGAACCAACGGGCTTCAGCAAAGCCAGCCTGGTTCCCGGGGTGACCAATGAGCACCAGGGCCTATAGCCCCCACCAAGGGAACCCTTGATCAAGGGAACCTCAACTACTAGGTCTGCCCTGGTCAACAATGAAATAAGGGACAGCCAGTACCCAACAAAAATCCCGGAGGCGCCAAACCTGGCAATAGCCGAAAGCCATGAAGATGGAAATCCAGCACCTACATCAGTCTGTGCGCGTTTCCTGCAATGGGCTAAAACATATACCAGGCCTCAAGGGTCCAGGGATTACCCAAAGCCAGAATCATCTCCCTGACCCTTCACATAAGCATGTTCCAACTACACGCACCCACACCTTGGAGTCTGAGGACCCAAAGCCCCACTCCTGCAGCCTGCAAGCCCTGTGATTAGTGGGGAGCAAGATGCAGGAGCCAACAAGAGGGGACTGTACTGCCAACCTCGCTAAGCACTGTGCCACCAGTCAAAATGCTTAGAGACCAGTTATCTCAGTACCTTCTGCCTTGCAATGGAGATATTGCCAGATAGCAGCTGGAGCACTAAAGTCCCTCCCTGCTTTCAGAGGGACTGTGGCATTGTAGCAATGACATCCCTGCAATCGTCGTTTGATAGTCAGGTAAGAATCGCTGTACATCTACACATTTCTGCTGTGTGGTTTTTCTTTTTACAAGAAGTAGGATAAGTAGAATTCCCACTAACAAGAGTCAGCCCTGGCTGGGTATTGAACGCCCATCTGTGGGGCTCATAGTCCAATGGATTAGGTGTTGGTGGTCAGAGAGATTTCTGCAAGCAGGAAAGGTTAACCCAAAAAAGGGTTGGACACTGCACACCCGAATGTGATTCAAACTGCAGAGCTGCCTGTAGACAGGTCTCTTCACAAATTACTTTCAGCTGCTAGTGTTTGCAAGGTTACCATAGTAACCAGTGAAAAGGGTTAATTCACAAAGAAAGGCAGAAACAAAGCGACTCTCTCAGTTGCTACGAAGCTACTTCCACAGCCATGCAGCCTTGAAGAGAACCTCCACCAGCTCCCTTAAGCAATCAAATCAATGCTGTGACTGCCTGGATAATGCTACAGGTACAGCAATCGGGGAGGGAAGGCAAGATAGAGGGAAGATTTGAGGTCAGCCCACCTGCCAAACCTTTGGATTGAGGCAGAACCACCTGGGAATTAGTTTCTTTTGTGTTTGGTGAGGTTAGGAGAAAGCAGCCCCCAACTTTGATTCACACCTGAAATAATGCTCACCCCAATGGCTACCTGACACTGATGCCGCTCCCAATTCTCTAACTACATGCAGCATCAGGGAAGTCCAGCAGACTCTGCAAGAGGCCATGTCTATGAACCTGTGAATGCGGAACCGCCAAACCTAAAACACAGAATAGACACAGATCAGCCACAATATACACAAGATGTAGAGAGGAACACAGTGACAGTAGGCTTATCTTTGCCTTCTTACTGTGAACTTAAGGCTCCTTGGGGGGGGGGGCTCTGCAATCCACACATCCCCATGCAGTGCTCCTTCTGTCAATTTGATGGGGGGGCAGAGACAGGATTATCCCAGCAGCACCAGCAACTGGTCTACTGTACTGTGGGAGGAATCCCTAAAAGGTCGCTCACCCCATGCCATTCTCAAGGTGCTACTCCTACAACATGGTCCAGCACCACCAAGATGACTGTGAAGTCCAGATGAAACTGCAAAAAGCCTTGTTGTTTACAAACTTGAGAGTGGGGATCCACTAGACCTCATACACTGAATAGCGGCAACATACATGTAATGTACAGAATAACATCAAGGCTGCAGTCAAATTTGCTTCTATTCACTGTGACATCAAGGCTCTGATCCAGACATCTTCATGAAGCACTCTGTCCTCCATTGACGTCCACCGCTCATTACTAGTGCCCACCAATTGGGGGCCCAGCGAGAGGCATCTGCAGCCATCCATACGCTTGAGCACGCATGGAGCTAAACCGAGCAGAGTCCCAGAGTGCCCCATACTCACCAGGCCTGGGGCTGCCCTTCACTTCCCTTCTGAAGTTCATTCCCAGCAGATACTGAGGAGGAAACCGTAAACAGCAGACTTAGACAGCCGAAGCAAAGTCCAGAAGCCTGATCAAAGTTTCTGGAAGCAGGAGGCCGGCCGGTCGGCTTGCTACAGCCACCCTCAAGCCTGGACACCCATGATTCACATCCCAGCACAGACTCCAGTGTGTCCCATACTCCTATCCTGAAACTCAAACCCAGCAGGTACTGATAGGGAAACTGCAAACATCATCCTTACACACTCAAAGCCTATCAGCGGGGTCACATTTTCAGGAAAAACAAGACACCAGCCCAGCAGGCCACTGCCAGTTTCACTGCCCTGAGGGACACAAATTAAATAGGAGGATTATGGGACTGGGCCCGAGCTCTGAGAGGGAGGGGCCAAAGAGAAGGGGGGGGGGACATTATTTTAGGAGAATATTCTGTTTGAAGGTGGATGGCCTTTATAGAGTGAGTACTGTGATGAGAAAGAGAGGACATGGAGATGATGATATAATGTATGCAACAGGCAGGAGTGCCTGTGTATGTGAGTTCAAGGAGATGTGACACAGTGAGCAGTGTGTGATGGTATAGTGGGAACAATGAGAGATGGACTGGCCAAGCAGGAAGTGTGAGACCCACGCACACGGTGATACAGACTTGACATAGAAAGAGTTGGATTAAAGAGAACCCCGTCAGTGCGTGGTTTTGGTGGGGATGGGTTGAGAATGGGTGGGAATACTCATAGGTCTTATAGCTGTGGACATTAAATGGGTGAGGACAAATCCAAAGGACACCTGCTGGCTGTGTCCCCTATTTCCAGACAGTGCCACAACAGTCCTTATATGGCAGTGCCTGGCAAATGCCTATTTGATGCCTACTATACAAGAGCCAAAACTGTTGGCATTGTCAATTTTTGTTTTTTATAGAAATTCGGTGCAAGAAATGGATGGAAGGATGCACTTACTGCTTATAAATGAAATGGCTGAAAGCCGACTTGCTTAGGACAGTTTTATTACATTATGAGCTGATATTGCTGATGTATAGCTGCAATTAAGCCACTTACCAGTGTTAGGAAGAAAGCCTACTTTTGCCCACATGTCTAGCCCACTGTACATTTTGCTGTCTTTTTCGGTTTCATTATTTATTTTCTCCGAGCCAGGCTTCATCAAAAGCCTGACTGAGAATGTGGCTCTGTGTTTTTCTGCTGTCTTAATAGTGTCATGACTCCTAAGGCAGGGGTACTGCAAAGTTACCCCTTAGTCTCCCAGATAGAGTGCCCCCTCTCTGTTAGTCTTGTGGCTAGGCTGTTGATGGCTTTTTCTTCGCCTGTGTAAAATCGTTCCACTGGGCTGACTCAATTTTACCTTGCTGGGTACGTTTTGATCCCAGCCTCCATTAATCAAGATGTTGGATGTAGGTGTTGCCTCTGAGCTTAGAGCCCTTTGGATAGCATACATGCAATGGATGGGATGCAGCATAACTCCAACACCAAATAATTGAATCAAGACATGAAGATGGCAAAGTTTTCTGTTTTAATATCCATTGTCTAAAACAGGGAGTTACAACCGACATCAACGGACATTCGCTCGAGCTCTCAGCGTACTTTACAAAAAATCACATTTATATACTACTAAAAATTCATCATACGTGGCGTCATTTTATGTGACAAATGAGAAAAACCTACGAGGATTTGTGGTAGGCTCAAGGGGAACATCTAAGTATACTTTCTATATGGGGTTGGGTTGTGATTGGATATCTACTGTCAGGTGGACAATTTATGCCTACCTCTAGTACGTCATCTTCAGCACTACTAAGTACACAGTATATCATTGGCTCTCAAACTATAAGGCCTTCCTTATATGGCCTTCTACAATTGGTTGGCACACCCGTGCCATGTCACGAACATTCGGTTTACTAAGCAGTGCGTAAGCTTGAACCCAGGAGCCAGGAGGTGGACTTGACTTTACCTCCCCCACCCAATTAGCCCAACGTTTCTTATCACCTATGCCTTCTGACATGAAGATTGCCTTTGAACTTGGCCTTGTAGTGTATTCTTGTCTGCGAAAATATAAGGGAGTGTGGGTACTCACTATTGTTTGTTCTGGAACTCCAAGCCCAACTCTATTTCCATCCTTGGTTCACGTGACAAGTGACCACAATTCAAACCATTTTGCAGTAATTAAATGTCTTAAATAAATAACACTTGGCATATATGGTGTTCTTTCTTCGCAGCTTAACAAGGGATGATTCAGCTTCTCACGTTTGTTGCCCTCAATAATTGATGACCAGTCTTTGCTGCCTTTAGCCTTGATACCAGGCTAGACAGCTTGACCATTCAAGTCCGCGATCTCAGCCAATTCCTACTGCAACACAGTTCTTGGCTTTTCTTCTCCATGGGTTTGGGCTTACTAAATTCATGAGACCGATGTCCAGTTTCTATACAATGGTGGCTCTGCCTGCAGTCTATTCACTACATATAGCCAGCTTCCAAGATTACTTAATCTACTTGCGTTGCTGCATCTGTCCAGTTATTGAATTGCTTGCATTTTCTGCAGTGCGTCATACACGTGCAATCTTCTTCGCACATGAAAGTTTACTCGATTCTTTAATTCATTGTCAGTTTATATATGGTCCATGCATTCTCTTCAGCCAGTCTTCTCATGGCATCACGTTCGTCTCTTGTGACGTCACCAACTCTTCTTTCTCTCTTTTCATATTTCTTTAGGGAGTTCCTGCCTCAGATTATCGTCTCTTCTGGAATACATTTGATAGGGTTTTCTCAGTGGGTAACTTCTTTCAAATATTCTCTGGGGTGTGGTCACAACTGCTGGTGTCAAGCATGGCACAGTCTCAGACTTCCAACATACAGGAAGTAGGGGGCTGGAATTTCCTGCAGAGGCATGCAACTGCTCCTCTACACCTCGAAGCCCAGATGGGCCACATGACTATCCCTTGCCCCTCTTTGTGTTCGTGTGCAAGGAGGTGGCCACTGGGGGTGTGTATCCCAGGACTGGGGGCTTAGTAAGCCTGAAACCAGTTCTGACTGGCATGTCATGTGCAGATGCTTGCGTAGGATAGTGTGGATTCATTCTTTTGTACAAGGGACCCTTCCAGATTGCCTGTGTATGCTTGGAGGGATTGACTGCCTTTAGCCGTCTAGCACTCTGTTTCAAATATGCTTGGTGTGTGATCATGTGCAGTGGTTACTCTATGGTCCCTGAGAGGGTTAAAAGCAGACCCCCTTGCCCACTCACCTTGCCGACAGCTGGATCTCCACATCTGCCATCTGATCATGGTTCCAGCTCAAAGGCCTTGTCAACCTGAAGCTCCTGAGTGTGCCTACGTGACTGGACCCAGAAGCAGATGCCATTTCACTGACTAAACACTGAAGACTCTCCAAGCCAGGCCGAACTTAGAAACATCTAAGCAAGACCTGAAGCAAGCAATCTGGTTGTATCTCCATTCACTTAGGAATCTCCAGAGGCTTGTGCTGCCTACATCCTGTGACCGCAGCGCCAAACTCGCCATCCCAGTCCATCTTCCATCACAGGCTCATCTCCAGTATGCTTTCTTCAGCTTTTCTTTTGTGATCCGCCTTTCCTTGGGATCTGACCGAGCTGACCCTATCCTCAAAAGCCAGATCCTGTACCCAAGGATGACATGTGAGCGCTGCATCCTCAACAACTGCTGATGGTAGCCACCTCTACTGTTTGCTCCTCTGGCTCCAACCCCAGACCTGTGAACCTTCAATCTGGAATACTTGCCCTTCCCAAGTATCTGGAGGTCCCATCTGCATCAGTGTGCCATTACTGGAGTCTATGGTGGTCAATGAACAACGTTCACATCAACCGACTCAGGGCAGCGGCTACTGCATCCTGCAGAATTGCTTTCCTGGTCCCAGGCTATTGTTCTCCTGACCCAGCAGCACGGATGGCGGGCATTGCTTTGTGTCTTTCTTCATCCCTGCACCCTTTCTTCATCTCCAGCTAATCTTGAGGGTCTCCCTCCAACAGAACCTATGGAACTGCTCTTTGATGCACCTTCAGATTGAGGTAACTTTCTCCCACAAAAGACCTTTCATATTCGCAATACTGGTCCTTCTTGATCTCTGAGAACGTGCCTACCTGAATCTAACCACATCACTTACCTGTTATGTGCTATTTCTCTTTCAAAAATAACTTTTTTATTGACTCTGAAAGAAATCGTATTTAAAATCAATTCTTACTTGCTAGATTGTGTGCTCTGTTTAACAATGTTTTACTTACCTGTTTATTGGTTTTCTCCTTGCCTTTTCTTAATATAAAGTTAGCTTCCGCTTACAGGCAGCACTTTTAGAATGCTTGGCAAAAGAGCATCAGCATACGTCGTGTGCCCCTGTACCCCTCCTGTCCCTCACTGGCCTTTGAACTTAAACATCTGGAACTCATTTTATAGCACAAAAAATAGAAACTGCAGAAAATCGTGTTTCCAGCAAAAGGAGGCAAGTGAGGCTGACTGCAGAAGCTGAAATGTCAGAGTAGGTCCCAAGCACTTTTTCCAAGGATGTAAGTGAAATGAAGATCTCCCTGGGAGACGGGTCTGGGATGGTGCTAACCTTGAAGTGAGAATGTTTGAAGTTGAGAAGAGAGCTAGGGAACTGGAAGGAGACAATGTGGACAGTGTTAAAGCTTATAATGAGATGCAGTGTGAAGTGTGGAAACTGCACGATCTGAATATGTACTTGGACATTAAAAGCCACATCCACTACCTTTGGATACTGTCCATCAATGCAAATGGCAACACAAATCTACCAGTGCCTGCACTAGATCTTACACTACTCCATGAAGCCTTACACCCAGGGATTGCCTGTGAATCTGACACTGATTATGCCTTCAGGTTTGGCCGCCAGCTGAGTGAAGGGCCACGTCAAATAATTGTGGTCCTCACCAGAATGTCTATTAAGGATGAGATCCTTAGGCAATCCAGACGTAAAGTGAAAGTTGTATGGCATTGGAAACTACTACTTATTTACCCACACTCCACCAGAGCTGCGGTATAGGAAATGCATTCGGGGAGGCCACGTGGATTGCAAGAGAAAACAATGTAAAAGTGATCCTCGTCAAGCCTGCCAATTTGAAGATCTCTTTCTATTAAGGGGTCTGGTTACCACACACCCCAAACAGGTGGTGGACTGGCTGCAACAATGAACTGATAGAGGAAGACTGGGGGAGGTCAAGCTTAGCCTCTTTGACTGATGCGACACGATCACTGCACTGTGATAAGTGTTCGCCTTAACTCCATATATTTATTTATTGCTCTCTTGCAATTACATGTTTTGCGGTGCAATGTGCTCCTCCCAATTCTCAACACCTCTTACAGTGGTGCTGGGAGTTTTGGGATGTGAACATATCTCCTGCTGTTTTTCCCACCCCTCCAGCATTGTTTCCTATTCCTTTGTTTCTTATGAATTTTATTTAATTATTTGTTCCTTTTTACAGTTTCCAAAATGGCACTGATATCTGCAGGTGGTTTAATGGCCAGTGTTCACACTTGCTAGTTGGCGGGCACCATGGCGCGCCGGCTGCTAACATTGCACAATGACATCTACGTTATGGCAGTGCACATCGAGCCCGGCGGATTTAGTATCAGGGGCTTGACCAGTGGCAGACTTCTCACACGCCAACTCAAATGGCTTGAGCGAGGACCGTAGTGCACCAGCTGGGCAGCTCCAGGCTCTTCCATGGCTGAGGCCCCCCTGGCTCCTCTGAAAGACAGCATCAGACGGAGTTGTGCCTTACTTGAGTTGGTTCATGCAACAGGCCACATTCTGTAAATGCCCCACCGCTCTGGTTCATGCATTGTAACATCTCTACCATGTGGCTCCTTACCTCATTGAATGTAAATATGTTTATAGTTTGTTTGTTTGTTTATTTATTTGTATAGCGCTCCTGACCCAGAGGTATATGGGCGCTTAAGCATCAGGTTACAGGCAAAGGTGGGAACATTTGTACAATTGTGCAGCATAAGTATAGTTACAAAATCAGGTATGAAAGCAGTTATAGTAGAATTAGTGACATACATACATACAGTGCTAGTTAATTGTTAAGTAACCAGGTGATGATCTTAGTTCTGAAAGGTTGAAATGTAGGGGTAGATTTGATGTCCAATGGAATAGTGTTCCATAATTGAGAGGCTAGAACTGGGAAACTGGATCCACCGGCTCTTTTGAGGGAGTATTTGGGCACTGTCAGTTGTAGTGTATTAGAGGATCTGGTGGTTCTAATATTCTGTCTTAAGATGAATTTATCGGTTAAATAAGGTGGGGCCAGGTGGTTAAGAGCTTTGTAGGTGAGGCAGATCGTTTTTAGGTCTATTTTTTGTTGGATGGAGAGCCATTTGCATGTGATTCTTGTGGCTGAGATATGTTCTCTTCTGGGAATATTAAGGGCGGCACGGAGTGCATTGTTTTGTAGAACTTGCAGTTTATTGACAACCGTTTTATTGGCAGTATTGCCTATAGTGTATATGTTCTACCCTTCCTATTTGGCATGATACGTCCGGCACTGTAACCTCAGCTGGACCTCACCCTACTGTATGTAACTAAGTTTTGCAACCCTCTTGCTGCCTTTGCGCCTGGCTACCCCTGGGTTAGGTGCGCATTACAAATAAAATACAAATACAAATACAAATCTCGCCAATCACACCCCTTTTTATGGATGATCCAGTATGAATTGGTGATACGCGGTGACTGCGTGGTCTGCAGGCTTATGCCGTCTTTACATGACTGCCAGGGACCACGCTGTAAATGAATGAAGGATGAATGCTCTCCCGCATCGTTGCTGATGCTCAGAGTGGCACGTAACTTCCATGTTGCTCAGGATGGGCTCGAGCCTGAGAGCCCACCAAATTGGAATGGTTTTGAGAAGAGTTATTTCACCTGCTATGAGACATGCCCCAAAGAGGCCACTATAGGCTTCAACCTCTAGGTAGCTCAACAAGCCCTCCTAGCCCTCACGTGTAGGCCTGGGATCAAAATTAGCCCAATATGAAATAAAATGGAGGAGCCATGGATATGATACCTCAGAACTCAAGAGAAGAAGAAAACCCCCTTGCAGGAGTAGTACAAATAATTATACTTCTTAACAGAAGTCATGTTGTATGGTTGAATTACATTCAATTTAAATACTCTCTGAGATAGGAAAATAATTGATGATGTTCTGAAGAAAGTTTATTGGACATTGGATGACTATTTGGAATACACTTAACATGTTGACAATGTCCATACATTCTAAACAATGGCACAAAAGACATGTTAAGTACAAAGGCCAAGCTATATAACAATGTAGGAGAAGTGGGTTTGCTCCTGGTTATCTTGCTTCGATTTTCGGGATAAATAATCCTTCTAACACGGTAGTTAGTGCGATACAGGTTCGCTTTTATTAATGTTATTTTGAGCGATTCTACTTAATACAATGGTTAGTGTTTAGAACACTGTTCCGGCGTTTGTGCCCTAGTTCGGTCAGCCGACACGTGTTTCAACCCAAAGGGTCTTTCTCAAGGCTGAAAAATATTCAAAAGTGCAAGGTGATATGTGATAAAAGACATTTTGTGACAAGCATGTTTAATTACAATCATTAAACGTGGTGGGTGATGTGAGGTGGTGGTTACAGATTAAAAGCATAACATGATTGTACATTTCATTCAAGGTCGGATTATTAACACAGTGGAAAGAAGAAATTGAATAGGGGGAGAGATAAAGAGAGAGGTTAGCAAGAGGGGTGGGAAAGGACGATTGGTAGGAAAAGATATTGGAGAGGAGAGTGGTCCTCTTACCCGGTAAGTCATGCTACGATCCCCAGGTGGGGTCCTTGTTGTGTTATTGGTGGCTGTCCTTAAGGCAGTCTGGCTCCTATTGGGCTCTGAAAATAATTCATAGGGAAATAATTGGTTTGATAAAGAAGGTGGATGGCTTAGAGATTTAAGTTTGGAGAGCATAGTGAGAGCCCTTGGCAGACTCCCGTGCCGTTGAGGCTGATAAGTAGCTGGAAGTGATAATCGGATGTGCCCAAATGGCGTTCCCTGTTGGAATGGGCGTGTAGTCCGTGCGTTGTGAGGCAGGCTAAGCCCACCCTTGTTGTGGCGAGCTGGGGCGGGGGATAAGAGGGGGCGGTAAAGCTTACCTGTGTACAGGTAATTTCCGTGTTGGGTTGCTCCCTGCGGCTTCAGTGGGGAACGAGTGCCGCCATGATTATGTACTTGCGCATGCGCCAACCAGTCGAAATATGACTGGCGGCGCATGTGTGAGTGTGTAGTGTCCCTGCGGATGCTATCGCGCATGCGCGACAAGCTAGTGTTCTTTGGACGCAATCGCGCATGCACGAGTGCGAAATTGCAATCCAGCGTGTGCACGAACCGGTGTTAATCTGAATGTGCCGTCGCTAGGTGGAATAGGGGGGTGCCAGATGAGACAGGGTGCCCTGTGAGAGCAATTGGGGTGGGGATCAACCTGAGGGGGTCAGGAATCTTGTTTACTGGTTGCTGGAATGAGGAATTCCCTCATTATGTATGTAAGTGCGCCTCTTGTGGGTGACAGAGGGTGACAGAGGTTGCACTGGCTTGAATTGCCCATGTGGGGCCAAGAGTGGTTGGATGCTCCCAAATGAGGGAGTAAAGTGAGGTATGGTTGTGGGTAACTGGAGTCCATGCTCTTTCTGGGAGCCTGGTTTGGATGTATTGGGGGATGCCCAGATGGATGGTCGATGGCGGTCTGTCTTGCAGTGGAAAGGGATGTGTCAAGGTGGTGAACCATCTTGAGTTGGTGGGAACAGGGTGGTACTCCAGTTGGGGTGAGGAGCCTGTGGTGGCTCTGGTCCGGTCATAGGTGGCTGGGGAAGGGGGTCCATCGCGGGATGTGACATGGGCATCTAGCCTTCCGGATGGTCCGTCGTGGCTTTGAAAAAATATATTGATGTCAGAAAGGTCTGTTCGTATTCGTTGTTTGGGCCAAAGGCCTGGTCCATTTCAGGGCGGCGTAAGGCCCATTGGAGTTTGTCAGAGTGGGGGCAGAAAACGTGGATTGAGAGGGTTACAGAAAGACATTGAGGTTGTGATCTTTGTTTAAACCATTTTTAACACATCTGAAGTGGCAGATTAGTCGCGCTTCTTCTTGTCTGAGTTTCTGGATTCTGTCGCCTCCTCTCGGGCCCAGCCGGACGATTTTCAGTCCGATGAACCTTATCTCGCTTTTGTCGTCCATTTGGTGGTTCTTCTGCCAGTGATTGGCCAGTGGTAGTTTTGGATCTTGTGAATGTATGCTGTTCATATGTTCCCTTATCCTGATGCGAGTTTCTCGGATGGTGCTGCCAATGTATATTTTGTTGCATACGCAAATCAGAGCATAGATCACAAATTTACTTCTACAGTTAATGTGCTCCGTGATTTTGAATATTGGGCAACCTGCGAATTTGGCACATTTGGTTTGAGTCGCATACTTACACATTGAGCAAGTTCCGCATTTAGTGAAGCCGATAGGTGTTTGCTTGCTGAGCCAGTCATGTGCCGTGATGTCTTTATCCGAGAGAAAGGAAGGGCTTAGTAGGTTCCTTAGAGTTGGTGCTCTGCTGAATGACATGCTCGGATATGTTTCTAATTGAGGTTTAATATGTTCATCCATAAGGAGTAGTTCCCAGTGCTTGGTCAGGATTTTTTGGAGGGCATGACTATCTTGGTTGTATCTTGTAACAAATCTAATCTTGGGGTTGCACTCTTGTCTTCTGGGTTTGGGTGAAAGCAGTGTAGATCTTTCAATGTGCATAGCTTGTTCCCTTGCTGGTGTCAGGCTTTCGGCGGAGTAGCCTCGACATCTGAATCTGCGGTCCAATAGGTCGCATTCTTCTGTGAAGGATTTGTCTGTGTTGCAGTTCCTTCTCGCCCGGATGTATTCTCCTTTTGGGATATTTCGTATGACACTCTTCCTGTGGCAACTTTGTGCATGCAGGGTTGAGTTCACTTCCGTTGGTTTACGGAAGGTTCTGGTTGTAATTTTGTTGTCTTCTATCATAATCTTGAGATCCAAAAAGTCTATTTGTTCTGAGCTGATGTGGCTAGTTAGTTCAATGCCATAGTTGTTAGCATTCAGGTAATCCATGTATTGGTTTAGTTCATCTTCAGTCCCTTTCCATATCAGGATGATGTCATCTATGAAGCGCGCCCAGTTGACAATAAGGCTAGTGTACTTTATTTCCTTCATCGCATGCTCTTGTTCGTAGGCATGCATGAAGCAGTTGGCTAGTGCTGGAGCATAGCTGGCTCCCATAGCGATCCCCTTTGTTTGCTTGTAGTATTCACCATTGAAAATGAAAATGTTGTTGTTGAGTGAAAATTTCAGGAAGGATTTGGTCATTTCCACTTGATCAAGGTGTGACGCTGACTTGTATTTGAGGAGGTACCCCATACTTGATATGGCAAGTTCATGGTTAATTGATGTGTACAAGGCCTTGACATCAAGGGTGGCCATTATGAAGTTTGATTCCCATTTGATTCTGGAAAGTATTTCCAAGGTGTGCATGGTATCCCTGAGATAGGTAGGGATCTTGGTGATAAGTGGCTGTATCACATTGTTAATGTATCTTGCTAGTGTTTCAGTGATCCCACCAATTCCACTCATAATCGGTCTTCCTTCTGGAATGGTGTCAAAGGTTTTGTGGATTTTCGGCAGGAAGTATAGGGTTGGCATAACTGGGTGATCCGTTCTAAGGTAGTCATATTCCTCGTCTGTAATGAGTCCTGTCGCTTGGTATTTAGTCAGGAGTTCTTGGTGTTCTTTGAGAATCCTGGCTTGAGGATTATTGTCCAGTTTCTCGTAGTTGCCCGGTGTTTCAAGGTGGTTCAGGGCCATTTTGATGTAGTCTATTTTTTCCATTATAACTATGTTGCCTCCTTTATCGGCTTCCTTGATCACGATATTAGTTTCTTCTCGTAGACTCTTGAGTACGGTTTGTTCCTCCTTGGTTAGATTGTCTTTATCATTAGTACTTCTGGTACGTTGATCTTCCAATTTATGAAGGTCATTGGTCACAGCTTGATGAAAGGTGTCTATGTAGTTCTCCGCAAAGAGTTGTGGATTAAATTTGGATTTACTTTTAAGCTCAGGGATTGCCATGGCTACATTGTGAATCCCTAGTTCTTGCATACATTCTTGCTTGCTCTTGTTGTTCTCTGCAAGTGTGCTCAGGAGGTGGATGTCTTCAACGTCTCTGATGGTAAGCAAGCTGGGTTCTGGTACCGTTTCTGGTGGTTTGTAAACGTTGTTTTGGTTGCGAAGAATTTAGTAAATTTGAGGCGTCTAGTAAATTTGAATAGATCTATTTGTATATCTACAAAGTTGTTCTTACTTGATGGTGAGAAGGATAGTCCCTTGTTGAGTACCCTTATTTCCAGATTTGTAAGTTCCCTGCGTGACAAATTCATGATCAGATTTTGTTGTATTTCTGTCCCACAGTTTTCTGTGATTGTGACCTTGTTTGTCTTTGTTCGATTTCCTCTTCCAGGTCTCTTGCGTCCTCTGTCCGATCTTCCTCCTCTTCTTCTTCTTGAGGGGTTCTTGTATTTGTCAATGGAGTTGCGAAGGATAACGATTTTTTGTTGTTGGGTTGTGGTTTTGAGGCGACTTGCCTTCTTGTGCAGCTTGATTTGGTCTAAAAAAGAACGCTTCACTGGTTGTTTTTCTGTTGCTTTTTCCGGTAAATCTGATGATTCTTCCTGTTCGCTATCAATTTCAGAACTCGCCCCCGAGCTATTGGGGGTACTTTCTTTGGACTTCTGTTGCTGTTGGTTCTGGTCATATTTGGGTTGGTAGGTGAAAACCCGGTCTTCCCTATGGTCCCTATGGTCTTTGTCATCTCTGAAGAATTTGTTCTAGGATAGGGGCTAGTTTATGCCACATCTCCCTATCGTATCGTGATACAATCGTCAAGGAGTTGGCTGCTCTTACCGTCGTGGCGCCGACCGAGAGCACCTTTTTTCCAAAGGCGTCCTGCCTCCTGGCCTCGCTTTCTGGTGGGGTTGAACATTTTTGCTGTACTCTGGCCTTCCTAGCCGCTGCCGCTGATACCACAGAGTCTGACAGAGGCTGTGATGTTAGACATTTTGGAGTGGACTCCGGAGCTTTAAACTTTTTCTCAATACGCCCCTTAATAGCCGGTTCTGAGAACGGATGACGCATCGTCTTGAGGCCTTCTTGCCACACGTGGTCCAGGATTGGGATGGCAAATACCGATTTCCTCCTTTGGCCCATGTGATCAAAAAGAAAACAGTCTTTCTTTTGCTCCTAAGGAATTAAGCCGAACTCGGAACACGCTTTTCCCATCATTGCATGGAAGGCTCCCACATCATCCGGAGGAGATGGTTGTGCCTGGCTCCTCGTAGACTCTACCTCTACATCCGAATTCCATGTTGGGTCTCTCGACGGTGACAGGGAAATGTCCGACCCTGAGTCACCTCGTATAGAATCGGACTCCGATAGCTCACCCTCCTCCTGCGCTCGAGGACAATCCTTCACCACCTGGGAGGCCGACGGGCTTTTGGTCGTCGAGCGAGCTGCTTGAGCTTGTTCGTCGACGGAAGGGGCAGAAAATATCAACGATGAAGTGCCAGGTTGAGGGATCTGCGTATCCAGACGCTGCAGGAGCTTCTGAAGTGTATTAAGCACATCCAGAGACAAAACCGTCTGGGGGGTCAGCAACGTCGAGGATAGAGGGACCACACCCCCACTCGCACTCGTCGTCGACGTATTGGAAGGCCGTAAGCCCAAGTCCGACGGCTGCATAACCATGCCACATTCTCCTTCCACCGACGACACCGTCAAGGCCGTGTCTGGCTGCAGTAGGACCTCAGGGGGGGCCGGGTCACAAACCTCTGGCTGCCAGGCCATAGATTGAGTCACCGTTGACGAAGGAATCCCCACCGCTGCTGCCTGAATAGTAATAGGCATCGTCAGCGACACCGGGGTCGACGAGCAAGTAGCCGGCACCGAGCCTTTAGACTTCGTAGCTGATTTCGTTGCCGACTTCCCTGCTGAAGAGTCTCGACTCACGGAAGACCTGGGACGGTCCCCTGAGGAGGATTTTGATGCCGCTTGCCTCTCCGTCTTAGAGGATGAGGAGGAGGAGGACTTTTTGTGTGATGAGGAAGACCCAGCATGCTTCCCCGTATGCTTGTCCGCAGGGCGTTTTTCGACAGGCCGCACCTTCTTCGAGGGAGGTTCCGACTTGCTCCGTGGAGCCAACTTCTGATGCCGGATAGGCACCCGCTCCGTCGTTAAGCCAGTCGACCAACCTTCTTTTCCGGTCTTTAAGGGTTTTTTGGGAGAAACCCTGGCATATCTCGCATGTATCCGCCGTGTGGTGCGGGTGGAGACAGTAGATACAATCCATGTGGGCATCACCTTCATAGACTTTTTTTAGTCCACATGTCACACAAGGACGAAATAAAGCTTTTCCGGACATATTTTTTTTTCAGAATGTAACGTCGCCGAAGCGAAAATACAACCTAATTTCGACTAGCAGTAACCACGAGGATCCCACTACTTTGAAAGACGGTTGAAATCTGAGGGAACGCGGGGGCGGGTCCTGTATTTATATCATGGCGTCCTGACGGCGCGGGCACGCATGATACAAAACGAGGTGGATAGGACGCATAAGCGTCGAAAAAGTTTTCCTACGGGAAAGGGTCTATATAATGTACCGGGGATTCCCAGCCTGACGACGGGGAATATTCTAAGCATGTGAATCCATGAAAGATCCAATGCTGGAGAAGGGTAGATGCCCATGTCACACCCCGCGATGGACCCCCTTCCCCAGCCACCTAGGACCGGACCAGAGCCACCACAGGCTCCTCACCCCAACTGGAGTACCACCCTGTTCCCACCAACTCAAGATGGTTCACCACCTTGACACATCCCTTTCCACTGCAAGACAGACCGCCATCGACCATCCATCTGGGCATCCCCCAATACATCCAAACCAGGCTCCCAGAAAGAGCATGGATTCCAGTTACCCACAACCATACCTCACTTTACTCCCTCATTTGGGAGCATCCAACCACTCTTGGCCCCACATGGGCAATTCAAGCCAGTGCAACCTCCGTCACCCTCTGTCACCCACAAGAGGCGCACTTACATACATAATGAGGGAATTCCTCATTCCAGCAACCAGTAAACAAGATTCCTGACCCCCTCAGATTGATCCCCACCCCAATTGCTCTCACAGGGCACCCTGTCTCATCTGGCACCCCCCTATTCCACCTAGCGACGGCACATTCAGATTAAAACCGGTTCGTGCACACGCTGGATTGCAATTTCGCACTCGTGCATGCGCGATTGCGTCCAAAGAACACTACCTTGTCGCGCACGCGCGATAGCATCCGCAGGGACACTACACACTCACACATGCGCCGCCAGTCATATTTCGACTGGTTGGCGCATGCGCGAGTACATAATCATGGCGGCACTCGTTCCCCACTGAAGCCGCAGGGAGCAACCCAACACGGAAATTACCCGTACACAGGTAAGCTTTACCGCCCCCTCTTATCCCCCGCCCCAGCTCGCCAAAACAAGGGTGGGCTTAGCCTGCCTCACAACGCACGGACTACACGCCCATTCAAATAGGGAACGCCATTTGGGCACATCCGATTATCACTTCCAGCTACTTATCAGCCTCAACGGCACGGGAGTCTGCCAAGGGCTCTCACTATGCTCTCCAAACTTAAATCTCTAAGCCATCCAACTTATTTATCAAACCGATTATTTCCCTATGAATTATTTTCAGAGCCCAATAGGAGCCAGACTGCCTTAAGGACAGCCACCAATAACACAACAAGGACCCCACCTGGGGATCGCAGCATGACTTACCGGGTAAGAGGACCACTCTCCTCTCCAATATCTTTTCCTACCAATCGTCCTTTCCCACCCCTCTTGCTAACCTCTCTCTTTATCCCTCCCCCTATTCAATTTCTTCTTTCCACTGTGTTAATAATCCGACCTTGAATGAAATGTACAATCATGTTATGCTTTTAATCTGTAACCACCACCTCACATCACCCACCACGTTTAATGATTGTAATTAAACATGCTTGTCACAAAATGTCTTTTATCACATATCACCTTGCACTTTTGAATATTGTTCAGCCTTGAGAAAGACCCTTTGGGTTGAAACACGTGTCGGCTGACCGAACTAGGGCACAAACGCCGGAACAGTGTTCTAAACACTAACCATTGTATTAAGTAGAATCGCTCAAAATAACATTAATAAAAGCGAACCTGTATCGCACTAACTACCGTGTTAGAAGGATTATTTATCCCGAAAATCGAAGCAAGATAACCAGGAGCAAACCCACTTCTCCTACGCACCAAATTGGGGTCCAGGCTAAACCCCAAACCACTCCTGTGATCTTGCGACACCAAAACAACCCGCCAACCCATAAGTGGCGCTCAGCACGGGCAGGTTCCATTCCTAGAGCCAACACAGACCCTCTATATAACAATGTAGGCGTGGTAGTCATTAAAAGAATGAAAAAGTCAAATATTTCAAAAAATGTTTTCAACAACATAAGGAAAAGTTGTCTATATAAAGAATATTTGACCAGAAACATCAGGGGAAATGAAACGTATTCATGATATTTATGCATATACTAATAAAGCATTTTTAAGAGAACAATTGTTTAAAAGGCTGATCTGGAAAGAACAACACCTGGAGTGAGATGACATCACGTGTTGTGCGATAACAACACAAGTGTAAGTATTCTAGCACAGAAAGCTTAATATAAAAGGTAAAAACAAAAGAGAAAGACTGGATGCTCAAGCAGTGGCCGCCACTTTCTCCACAGTGACGACAAGCAGGCCACAGAGTAGCTCTTTATACAGAAATAGGTGGAGGTGTGTTCATTGGTATTACGTGGTTCAATACTTACGATAACTAGGTATGACACCAAAAGGTTCAAGATAATAAGTCCGACAGAGATGAGAGACAGAATACTAGAATTGTAATATGGCATAATTTAAATTTAGTGTCCTGTCTACATCTGCAGCAGTCAGAAACAAAGAAGGGAACACAAGTAAAAATAACAGCAACAAAAGAGAAAATGTTGCCATCAGGAAACAGCAACAATTATGCAAAGAAAAAGAGTTATGGCAATAGGTTGATAGTAAAATGAAATAGTGCTACCGCCTATGGACATTTCCAAACAATGACAGAGAAATACATTTGTAGGGAAGGCCTCTCTTCTGGTTATTTACAGTGCAGGATGGAAAAAAACAGAAGACAGGCCTTCTCTGTCCAGGCCCCAAGATTCTGGAACCTCCTCCCCATTAACATTTGACTCGTCCCGTCGCTTCTACAGTTCAGGAAGATGCCCAAAACCCTCCTCGTCAGGGAATGACTCCTCCTTAACACCTAAATCCATACACTGACCCCTCCCCACTAAAGCTGAGACTGGTTGCTCTGATCGCCACTGTATCCTTCTCTGGTTTCTTGTAGATACATTGCTGACAATTGCCCTCCCTCCCCTGTTGTTAGATCCCCAATCCCTTGTTTTTCTACTCCCTAACCTTGTTCTTCCACTATGATTGAAAAGCACTCCATTGCTTCCCAAAGCTAGATCCACGCTCAATAAATACCCTAATAATAATAATGATAATAACAATAATAAAGCAGGTGCATTTCTAAAGTTCCTCCACCTTATGATTCTGCATGAGTATACTACGCATCATATCAAGGTCACATATCTACTGAGGATCATAAATGAAGGGTCATATTCATTATGCCAAATCACATGAGAAATATGGTGATTAAAGAAGTCCAATAACTCAAGTAGGACTCAGGTAGAAAATGAAATCTAACTATATTATCAGTTATTTGTCAATTAACCCATTGGAAATAACATAACATGTAACCAATATGTCACCATATTATTTTAACAAAGAATTTGGTGAATATATTTTTTAAGTCATTGGGCCTCATTCCGAGTTCGGAGGTAACCACGCCGCTATTTGGGAACTCGTAGTAGGGCGGTAAGGGTTTAATGGCACCGGTCTCGTTACCGGTGACCGTTAACCCTTACCGCCCTACTCGGAATGAGGCCCATTAGGTTTTCCAAAAATAGCCTACAAAAGACCTCTTGAAGAAGTCCCCATATTACGGGAAAAGGGATGAAACAGGTCAGGCTTGTTTCAGAGGGATACAACAACTATGCGAATAAACAAGAAACAGGTACCCTCTTTTAGTAGTGGTGTCTCTATCATTAACCATGTGGGACCAGCTGCCACATTTGAAGCATTCGTGGACATTGTCCCCGGATCCACCTTTGTTCGTTGCTATGGATACTTTCTCAGAGCTCGATATGCGGCCTTGGAAGTGTGTGCAGTCTGAGCAGCATCTGTCACATGCCTGTTGCTGTTTATTTGCCTCACATAATTTTTTTTATTTTTAAAACAATTTTTATTAACTTTTACAACAACCAATCAACAAATAACAAACCCAACAGTGCATAACATGTAGCTTGAAGCGTCATATACAATTGTGAAATGTCCACTGCCTCCCCATTACCCTCCCCCCTAAGTCGAGCCTACCCCACTTCGCCTTCCGTCGGTCTTTCCTCTAGGGGAACGTCCCCCTCTATATTCTCGGAGGAATCATGTTTGCTTAGGCAGGCCTGGGAGGACCCAGACAGTGTGGCCACTAAGGTTCTCCAGGCCATCAGAGATTCCGCGTTCCTCAACCCCTCCCCTATTGGCCGCCTCATTCATACGCCGCACATACATCATCTTAATATTGTGGGCTTTTATTTCTTTAGTGGTGCAAATGGAGCTTTCAACAACCTTTGCGATGGTACTGCCTTCTTAAGGTAAGGGCAATGGATCATCCACAACAATAACTGAATGTTTGCCCCATAGCAATGGACAATGAGTTGGTCACGGACCAGGTGATCATTGTCGGTGGTAAATGCGCATGTGTTAGCCAATTCTTTAATAGCAGTTACAAAGTCGTCAGTGCTCTCAGAAGAGGTTTGAAGGCAAGTCTAAAATTGCGGGTGTTCAAGCACTATGTTATGCGACTTGCCAGTAAGACGTGCCATGCAAGCTTGTGGCCAGTGGGCCGTGGATGATGTCTTGGAAATATGGACTACCAGCTTGTTTTGTCTGGGAAGTTAAGGTGTAGAGTCTTTGACCTTCAGCTGCCAGAACATTACAAAAATGTGCAACTTGCTTTTCTTCAGCAAATTTGATGTCATCAGTCACTGCCTGACATGTCTGAAACATCTCACTCCATTGGCTCCGAAGGAGGGGGTGGCTCACTTGTAGTCAGTAACAAAATTGGTGGCAGGGGGGCCCTTTGCTTGATCATGGGAGAGTGTTGTGGTGGAGCATCTTTGATAGGCCCGGGGGGCAAGGGGAAAGGTGCGGGACAGAGGCTGCTGTTGATGAGGGTCAGCAAGGGGATGGTGGGGGGGATCCACTAAGGATCCTGTCACCACTGCAATATTTAAGACATATGCAGTGGAGTTTCTCATAGAAAGCGGCTGAACAAGTAAAGGGTAATCAATGGAGCTTTGTTTGTACATCTCATACAGAAAGCAGCACCATGGTCAGTCCTGCCGGCAACGCCAAGGTTCTCAGTCTTCTTTGCAGTCTGCGCATGCGTGAGCATGAAAGGCAAGGCGCACGGGGTGAGTATCAATGATGCGGCTGGGCTGGGACGCGAAGGGGCAGGAAAGCTAGGGTACTGAGGTTGAAATGTGAATAGTACACTGAGTGTGCTTTGACAGATTCAAACCTTTGACCCGCAGATTACACGCCATCTCTTCAACAAGCGCAAAATGCACAGAGGAAAAGACTTGGAGCGTAAAGGAAAAAATATCACCTGTGAAACCAGATTATATGATTTCTAAACCAGACCTCGAAGTTAAAGCAAATTGTCTAATCTCAGGCAAATTACTTAACTTCATGTGCTTAAAAAGAGGGCGAAGCTCCTCTATTAAAAGACACTTAAGGAAAACGAGACTTTTACACAATTAAATACGTTCTACACAACCATTATCATCTGCCTTGTGTGCGTCACCAATAGACCGTCATCATTTGGTAAAGAGAAGGAAGCGCTTGCCAAAAGAGGCATTTCATGTTATGCAGAATGTGACCTTTCTCAAGGTTTTTTTCAAAACAGGTTAAAGTCTAGAAAATCCGGCTTGACAGACTGCCTTGTGAAACGTTACACCTAATTTCTAGGAACCCAGCTCTTGAGCACAGAGGTTTCCATGCATGTCTTTGTTCAGCAAAAAGCAGATGCATAGTCATGTTGTCAGAATAATACATTTGCGGATCAGTCAGTCAACTCACAGGTTCCACTACACACCCTGAAGGCACTTGTTTATCAACTTCAGAACACACAGACACACAAATACACGCACCTTGCAAACAGCGCCAGTGCTGGCTCAAAGAATGACTTGAAATAAGGAAGGCAGAGATTCACGACTTAATGTCCTTTTTCTTTGTTAGTCGAGGCTGGTGAAGGACTAAACTAAGACCTAAACCATGTATTGAAGTGTATGAGCAAACGATTTTAAACCACTGGCCCCTATTTTCTGTCAAGTACCGTAGGAGAGCATCTTCCATCATTTTTAGCTTGACTATGCCATTACAGAAGAGGGTTGTATAAAAGGCTTTAAGTGGGCCGGGTTTGAGGCAGGGCAGAGACTTCCTAAAGTTTCCAGTATCCCCAGCCGATGATGGTGGTAGAGGTCAAGGCCTTTCTGTCTAAATCCTGAAGCCCACGTGCAAGAGCTTCAGGCTTTAGGAAAAAATGCCTTTTCTTCCATAATTACACCATCGGCCCCTGCACTTGTCCGGGCCAGCATCAAAACTATGGACGAAAAGGTGAGGCTGCTAGAAGACGCCTTTTACTCTGAAGCTACTGTATGGACAAGCACTAACATTAACAAAATAACAAGTGCAGTTGTAGAGCATGCAGCCTGATCCTCTGGACCTTACAACATATGTCTGAACTCCAGATCCATTACAGAAACTATCCGCATTCTACTCATCTCCCCCTCCCACCGCAGACAAATAACCATCAGTGTGATGGCAACATTCCTGCAGGACACACGCGATGACAATGCATATCACCAAATACCTGAATGCCTCCGTTACTGCTCCTCTCATTCTACTTTTAACCATAGCCAAATGCATCACCTCCCCCACTCCTCCTTCAAGATAACTGTTCTGTCCAGGCTGCTGTCAGCAACATCTAGGATGGCCCTGACAATGCAATCCTCGCCCACCGAAAAAAGGGCAGAGAGTGAGAGTTCAAAACCAGCATACTATACGCCAGGTACAGCTAGTATAGTAATATCTTTTTCTATGTTATGTTAAAGGTTCTTATACCACGCACTGTTGCCACTTGTGTGGTCTCTTGGCACTCTGGCGGATCTGTAAAGCAAGGAGGGAGGCGGGTAAGTTAGAAGGACTGAGTGGGAAAAAGAGCAAGAGAGTTGTTATGTGCTGTTGGCAGCTTCATTTCGGTGACGCCGTTCACTGAGCGTAGGTGTGTTTTTCAGTTGGTAAACGCCATGTGGTATTAGGTGAGACATGGTTTTTTCGCTGTTGTGGGTTCTTTGTGGGTTTCCATGAAAGAAAATGCATCACAACATTGTGAACTCGTGCAACCTGTTAAAAAAGACTGATTTGATTGACTAATTTGCTGACGTGAACTTGTTGCAGAATAAAACACTTTCGGTTCCTCCTAACAGTTTAATGAAAATTCTCCCTGGTATATACGGGTAAGCAGTCACCAGTGACTGAAACCCGATAACAAGCACTTCACTGCTGCCCGGGAGGAGAAGAGGCAGGATTAATATTCATTGTTATTGCCCAACAACTATCGGACTGAAATAATGTGCAAATAAGTTAAAGATTGCCTTCAGGCTAGTGGAAAACCAGGAATCTTGTACTGTAACTCCCCATTTTGTGGTAAAAAAACAAATATCCTCCCACACGACCTCTCTAAATAAATATTGTCTAGGAGGTTATCGGCTGCAGACTTTGGGATAAGATTCAGCCTATTTTGAAATCCTGGCTTCAGGTTCCCATGTTTTGCTTAAAGCGAGCCTGTTTATTTAGCCAGGTTGAAAATGTATGCCAGATCTCTGTGAACATGACGCATTTAGAATTTGCTGGCAGTTAAAAATGCTTTCTGTGGTAGTCATCCTTTTTCTGAAGCCTGGTTAAAGAGGTATCTTGTAAACTTCATCCTTTTATTCCCTTTCTGTTTTAATGCTGCCATAAAGACCTGGAAAGTTTATGCCACTCTTGGTAAAGTGCAGTTCTGCCCCCAAACTCCTTCCTTGAAGTGGGTTGAGATGTACTGTTTTGGAACCAATATGGCGCTACTGGTGCTCCCTCCGTGCTGGTAGTGCCCAGGGCAACTGCCTCATTTGAGGACTGGTCATGTGGAAAGTATCGAGGAAGGAAAGGCAGCGCCACAATCACAGGAATATTAAGTAACTTAGGGACAACCACAGTGATAAGAACACCATGCCAATTTAGTCTACCCCTTTCATTGTTCGCTCAAGCTCTACTCCACTTACCCTCAAATATTTATTTTGCTTTTACTCCATGATTACATCGCTGTGTCTGCTTCCAGAATGTTTTAATTCTCTCACTTATGCTGCTTCCCCCACTCTTGCTGGGGGGCATTTCTCACTTATTCTAATTTCGCTCCCAAGCTCCCTCTCCTACACCACCACTGATGAGCCTGATTCCGTGGCCTCTCGTTCTAGAGCCCCAGTTATGCTGTGGAATATGCCCTCTCTGCAGCATTGAGAACCTGAGGCGTGGTTGATTGCTGTTTTTGGTATGGCATTCCCTTGCTTTCATTCCAGGTTGAGAAATATACATTCCGTAAAGTGGCCTCGTATAGCTCAGCTTCTGCAATTTTGGCAGCCTCTTGGCATGTGGTTGTGAAGGAAATGGGGGAGGGCTCAGTTAGATTAGTCGGAGGAGATCGCAAGGCAAGTGAAAATCCTGAAGTGATGAGGGGAGCAGATAGGAGGTTCATGTATCCTTTGTGCCGGCAGACACTTAGGGCCCGATTCAGACCAAAGTCAGCGCATAGCAATTTTTGCAGTTCAAAATGACTTTGCCCGGACTAAGCACAGCAAAAATACACTTTGCACGGTACCATGAATCACGGTTTGTGTCGGCAGTGCAGTCACTTTTCAGCAGTGCAAATTCACTTGGAACCGAGCAAATATTCCATGAATCGGGCCCATAATGTATCTGTATATGCAGAGGGGGAAACCAAAGCACTGTGTATACCTGCTCAATTTGCTACTGGAGCAGGTCTAGAGATAATGAGGGGATCTGGAAGGTGTGGGGTGTATGTGTGGTCAGTGGTAGGAGTGTTGCAGAAGTATGCAGGGTGTGCATTGGACGCCTCTGCTGGAGTTAGTGAGGGGGTGAAGGGTGATATGGGCATTCGGCTGCAGTGTGTGCATGCAGTTCAATGTAGGAAGAGGAAAAGGTAAGCATGTTAGTGGGGACAGAGATCCTTGAATGTGGGTATTTATCAGGCATAGGAATCCTGCCTGCCCTCGGTTTTTTTCCTACAATGAATGATAAGAGGGACAATATTGCTGGCGTGTTTCAGCTTTTCTTTGACCGGCCTAGCTAAGTGTAAATAGGTTTTGATGTTCTGTGACTGTGGTGGAGGGCAACATTAACCTGATAGAGTCTGGAGACCATAGTAGGCATGACGGAGATGTTGCATGAAAAGTGAGGACTTCAAATCCTCTGTTGAAAGTCAATGGCACATTGGTTAGATTGAACCAACTGTGACCAGTCCTTGTGTGAAGCTGGGCTCAGTCTAGGCCAGTGCTTGAGAAGTGGGGTGAGACCGACCCATTGGGTCCAGCCTGAGGAGTGCTTTTGTTGACACGGTTGTGCACAAATGGACGTCTTGGCGTCCTGTGGCCGCTGGGCAGTGGGGTATGTCAATGAAACTGACCTGATTCGAACCAGACTTTGAAGCCCACATATCAGCGCCATAGGTGTTCTCTGATGACCAGCCAGGTTTTCGAGGGTCTACCTGGAGGTCATGTGGTCTTCTAGATATGGATTTCTAGGGGCTTTCATTTCACAGAACTCAAAATGACGTACAGTTGAAACCTGGTCTGTCATTAAAGCCACATTGCTGGATAAAAGAGTTCTGAAATGTGCATATGCGGTGAACCTCAATGCTGTGCTTTTGGGGACACCAGTGTGGGAGGTACCCAGGGCAATACACAGGGTTTTGAATTGGATTCTACATTTGACTCGAGCCAGTGCAATGTCTGAAGTATCAGGCTGTTGTTTTGCAATCTTACCATTCTCAGGAGTAGTCTTGCTGCTGAGTGTTATACTCTAAGTATCCCGGGAAGGCTGGGTAAAGACTGTTGATCTCATCAGGTCTTGAGAGTTGTAGTAATATTACTCCTATAGGTTCATGTGTGAACAACAGACATTGGCAGGATGCAATGAATGAGACTTAGTTGATAGTTGAAAGAAATACCAACAGCTTGAACTTATGTTTCAAGGATGAGAGATTATCTGTGAGAATTTCGAGGTATTGACTGTCTAGGTCAAATGGGGCGACTTCGCATTTCTTCTGGCCAAGGAATGTCCGTGGGTGGGCCGTTTTGAAGCTGCACAGCATGAGTTTGTCTTTAGTTGTGTTGACTTTCATTTGACTGGTCCCAATCCATGCATCTGTCCGTGAGATGTAATTACTGAGGTGCAGTTGATTTTGAGTTGAGGCTTGCATTAGTTTGTGGGCACTCTGAGTATCATCTGCAGACTTGTAGCAGGTGAAGCCACTGCCACTTATGATCTCCAAGAGAGGTTTCATTTAGATCTTGAAGAGTCGTGCTTTCTGGATAGATCTGTGAGGTACCCCAAAGGGGATATTTAGCAACTGTGAGGGTCATTATGAGGTTACCGCCCCATTACGAGTTTGCTCACGGGACCCGCTAGCAGACGAGGATGCTAACAACGGGCACGTTAATAACGGGCCCATTGTTAGCATCATCCCCATTCCCATTGAGCCCTATGGGGCCTCGAATGGGAATCGGGATGGGTTCCTTGAATGAGGAACTACCGGGCCATCCAAGGTCGGAATGGCCTGGTAATTCTTCATTCAAGGAACGCAGACCCAGTACCCGGTAAGGGGGTAGCCATGCTGCTAATAGCGCCATGGTTACCTCCTACCTCGTAATGACCCCCTATATCTTTCAAGAATGCTGTTATCTAGCGTAGAGTGGTTTCCTCAATTCCATTGTCACTAGCCTTTTTAAGCAGGATTCCGTGGCTGATTGTGTTAAAAACCAGAAGGATAAGTGTCTTGCTTTCTTAGCATTAGCACTGCTTTTCAATGTGTTCCCGATGGATCAGATAGTTGATTCTGTGCTTCTTATTGGTCTAAATCCAGTTTGTGATTCATGCATGATGACGTTGGTCTCTACATAATCCCAAGGTTGTTGGAAGATTAATGTTATTAGGATTTCTTCTTTGAAGGGAGTGTTGGAGATATGGTGGTATGTCACTGGGTCAACAGGGCTTACAGTGTATATTTTGTTGTATGCAGATGATTGCGCAATATTACCTTGTTCCAAGGAGCCATTGAAAAGTGATTGGTGAGGAAGATGAGTTCTGGTTGTTGCTATGCCATGGCTATGTAGTAGTTAGCAGGGCAAGAATCTTCAAGTGATTCTGTTGGGTTGCTAAAGGTCACTGTGGTCACGAATGCCTGCACAGAGAGGGTGAAAGACAGAGAACCCTGGGCTGCTTTAGTTGGTACTGGTTCAGTTTCGTAATTGGGTGTTGGTACATTGTGTCTTTTTGGCCAGATTGTCTTGAATAGAATTCACTCAGTGAAGTGGGCAATAAATGTGTCACAGATGTATTGCTATGGGGTCAGTGTAGTGTTGCAGGCAGAAGAGTCCCTACTCATCATTTTTAAATCTATCAATGATCTTGCCCCCTTTGTCTAGAGTCAGCAGCCACATTTTAGCTCACTGTACCTTTGTTTTAAGGACTGCAGGCCTCATGACGAGTTTGGAGGCAGCCATGCCCTTAGTAAGGGCATGGCTGCCTCCAAAGTTGGGTCCGGGTCCAAGTTCCCTGAATGGGGAAATACCGTGCCATTCCGACCTTGGAGGGCCCATTATTTCCCATTCAGGGAGCCCGGACCCAGACCATCCCCATTCGAGCTCCCATAAGGCTCGGGCTGCTCACGGGACCCGCTAAGGACGCCTGGTAAACCTTAGCGGGTCCTGCGAGCAGACCTTGTAATAGGGTGATAAGGGGTTAATGGCTCCGGCGCCTTTACCGGCACCATTAACCCCTTACCGCCCACCTCGTAATGAGGCCCTGCATCTCTTTCTACGCTCCCTCCTAAAGTCTGCAATCCTCATATCTCCTCAACCTATCCGTCCCTCCCCCCCGTTCCCCATGCCACCTCCTCCTTCACCCGCTTATTCTCCTTACTTTCCCCGCTTCTCTGGAATGCCTTTGGCCGGGACTTGAAAGCCATTCCATCACAGTTTGACAAGCAACTTAAGCTTCACTTGTTGAGCAGAGAAGGGGTACCCGTGACAATCCTGTCTCTGCCCAACAACTGACCCCCGATCACACCTCACACATTCGTCAAACATTTAAATATGAATGTCTTTCACATTTTCTGGCAGTAGACCCTTAATGTGCATCCTATTCATGTCTACTCCATAGTGACTGAGCCTCCTCTATATCTCATTATTCTACCCCAACATCCACAGTGTACGCTCATTCAAACATCCACCGTCTATTGTAAAGACATCCTGCCTAAGGACTGCCACTGACATCCGTAACGTTTTCTTTGTCATTTCCATTAAAAAAAGTATCTCTAATATTCAATGAATGCTCATTCAAAATACAAAAACAGGTCCTGAACTCTCTGATGATTTTGAACATTTCCACCTAAGCAACAGTGTGTGAATTCTGTGTGATGTGAGTATTTTTGTTCCTCCAGATTTGCTCCATCCTTCCGCTCTATTTCTTGAAAGTGTTGAGGGTGATGATGTACCATCAAGCAATGTTCTTATTGTCAGAGCTTTTGAAGGTCTTGTTGAGCCCAGGCACCTCCAGGATATGCATTCATAAAGCACGTGGAGTCCTTCCCCATGTCTTCCTGGGTACCATGGCGAGGTACAGGGACTTTGGGAGGTTGCAAGATGTTACTCAAGCTTGATGTCCTTCCGTGGCCTGAAAGCTGTAGGTGTAGCCTTGGCGTCTTTAAGTTGTGGAATTAGAGACATCAAGTGGGGCTTTTTCATTGTAAAACCTAATATAATGGGCTATACTTCCAGAAACAGCCTTCTCAAACAAAGGGCAACCGAACAAAGCACAATTATAAATCGTAAGGAACTAATACTCACCAAACAGTTGGAGAACCTAATAATTGCAACGTAATTCTATGGAGTGTATTGATCTGGGCAGCCCTAATTGCTACAGTCTGTACAGCTTAAGTGTTTAGGGTGCTTTCTGGCTTAAGAGCAATTTTGTACTAAAATATTGTATTTTGAAGTGCGTTTCTTCCAAGAATATGCTGGCATAGCAGCTAGAGACAGAAAGCCTTGACATGTTTTCCCCTGGAGCCAAAGATGCATGGTTTTCATAGGGTTTCATGTTTAACTGATGGGCACATTCCATCCTGCTCTCAGGAGTCTGTACACATGCGACATCGCTGTTGCTAAGAGCTGCAATTTAGCAAGGGGAATGACTGGGAGATGGGAGTCTCAATTCTAACTAGGAATGGCTTATAATCTCCTCCCACACAAGTGTTTCCACGACACTCCGAAACCCTTTACTTCAGAAAGAACCATACTCTAGGATAATCGTTCTATAACTGCACCCCAAGAATGTCAGAGTCCCTTCCTTGCCAAAGAGCTGTGATGTGCCCCAAGGCTCATCCACATCACAAAGTACCTTTAAAACGTTCTCTTTAAGAAATGGCCAGAGGGAAGGGCGAACCTCTCCGTACTTTGACTAGCACATCCCATTACTTACCACTTTAACCCCTCCCTGTCTTATACATTAGGTCAAATATGCAAGGATGGTTATGCTGCTTTGTGTAGAATGTCAAGCAAGACTTGCTTGGCTACACCCAGCCAACTTACCCTCTCCGCCTCGACAAATAATCGACTTGGCTGGTCGATCCTCACCACTCTCGTTTCCCAATCCCCACAAGTGAACTCTAAACTCTAGGGTTCTCACCCATAGCTAAGGTGTTCTGGGAGACTGGCCCACTGGTAACTTTAGAGAAGAGTTCCACCCCAATCACCTCCCACCTAAACCTAAGCCACACCCAGAGCCATGCTGAGACAAAAGCCCAATGATCACCTGCACCTATCCAGAATCCCTAGCTCTATTCTCCCGCATAGCCCTCCCCCACCAATATCCTTCATGCATCATGATGCCATCAAAGCACAAACCAATTTTGCCTGGCTTCCTATCCCTAAGACACCCTATTTGAACTGGTGTATGGACTGCACACAGCTTTCAAAGAGGAAAAATACATGGTGTACTTCGGTGCATACTGTGACAATCCTTTCCATGCATGTTTGAGTGGATTTTCCCAACCCTTTGTTTAGAGTGTGGGTGCACATTCCCACACCTAGCCAACATGATTCCCTAAATCTTCCTTGGCTCACATACATAAATGCATGCAAGATGTTCACAATGCAGCTAAGACTATTTGGATACTGATTGAGTCCTATTTCGAGGATTGGCATTGCATGATTCAATTGGGAGGAAGAACTAGAGAGAAGGAGGTGGCTCGAAAGAGGAAGTCAGAGGAGAACCAGGAGACTGCAGGAGTGGTGGAGAAGACTGGTGGAAGAGTGGTGGAAAAGATAACATCTAGAGGAGGATGAATTGATAGTTGGAGGAGGTTGGCAGATGAGAGGTGATTGAAAAAAAGATTATATATTTTGCGGAGAAAACCGAGGCCTGGAGAAGAAGGCCGCTGATGGCGGGGTTTGGACGTTTTAGAAGGAGGTTACACTCGGAGGAGGAGCAGAGGGATTGAAGGGAGTGGAGAGGAAGGCAGCAATGATCATAGAGAGTAGGGGGGAGGAATCAAAGACAGAAAAAGAGGGGAAAGCAAAGGTTACACCAGGAGGGAAGAGCAAGAAGGAGGCACCTCTAGAGTCATTGAGCAAGACAGTACCCATTGGGACATCAGGGAAGAATGAAAACAAAAAGATGGAAAGGTGAGTAAAAGGTGGTACTACCCGGAACTACCCAGAGGATTGTCATGGGCTATCCAGCCCGAGAAGAGAGGTTAAGGCAGGTCAGATTATGGTGGGCCCAGACAGTGGGCGGGGGAATGGGAGGGACTCTGGGAGAGTGGCATCCATTTGGAGAGGAGAAGGTGTATGGTCTCACCAGGTGTCCCAGGTGATAAAGTGGCCTTTCTCACCAGTTTCCCCTGCCAATAGCAACATCTCCAGCTCTTGTTTGGACTTGAAATATCCCAGGGAACAGGACCCCAGAAAAAATAGAGGGAGGTGGTACAAATTCCCTGATACGGTGAGGAGTAGGACTTTAAATGCCATTGCTGAAAGGAAGGCGGGGGTGGGGGGTGGCTTGAACCCGCAATCAGTCGGACAGTAGACTCAGGAAAAAGGGATTGAGAACCTCGGCTGGCCTCAGCAGTAGAGCAGTGGAAAATAACTCATTTGCACCTGGGGAAGGGCAATTTTTTATAGCATAGACATTCTCCACCCGCTGTCCCAGACACCCAAGGCCTTTACCCCGGTAGCACCATTTGCTTTTGTGTTAATGTTGGGATGCAACAGGGAGCCTCTCCCTTTTGCCTCCCCACCTCACTCTCCCTCAAAATTCCCTGATCCCACGATCCCCTTTCCCACCTCCTCTTGCATGTGGGACCAGATCTCTGTGCTCCAGACCCGATGCTCCTCCAGTCTCCCGGGCCACCACCAGAGAGATGGAAAAGGGAAATAATCCCTTTTCCATATGGCAGCGCCCAGCTTTTATTTTCAAAATAGTTTTTTTCTTTGCTCGGGCCTGCCTTAGCTCGGGCAGAGCGGGCGTGAAAGCCACAACCTCACTGCTTCTCTGCAGACTGGAAATATGAATCTACAGCTGGGTGCCCTGGATATTGCAGTTGACAGCAAAGAGACTCACAAGTGGAGGACAATGTAATCATTTTGCTAGTCCAGCTATGTTTTATTTTGTTGACGCAGCTTCACATTTCCCCTTGAGTCAGCTAGTGTACATAATCCCGAATACAGTTCTGAACTAAATAAATGGGCTTAGCATTATTCTTGGGCACTACTGTCTGTTACTTGCCAGCGCTCACATCCTCAGAGACATATGGACAATTGCATCCTGACGCTGACATTACAATGAATTGGAAGGTTATACATGTGCAAGAGTGTATCCAGTTGGAGAGAGAAGGTTGCAGCCAGGAAAGGCATCAAGCGGTATAAAAGTGCTTAAGGCCCATTGCTGACCCATTATTTACGACTGACCAACATTCCAGTGTTATAATTAATCTTTATAGAACCGGTACAAGGGCTGTACCGAGCATTGTGTGCCCTGAAGACCAAGTTAAAAAACCAAGCACAATGAGGGAATTGAATGCGATGTATGTGCCCATGACAACTGTCCAGGCTAATGATGGGTCTATCACATATCTCTTGATAGTGTAACATATTACATGGCCTGCGGTAGGAAGAGCACTTTTTGGGCGGCTTATAACTTCGCTCCACCTGGACGAATCCACACCAAAATTTGCAGAAAAAATATAAGGCCCACTCAAACTGAAGTTTGGTGAGGTTTGGTCCGGGGGGGCAAAGTTATAGGGGGGTTCCACATTTTTTTTTCCCATAGACTGAATGGGGAAAAAACTTTGCGCACGCCTGCAGCCCAAATCGCTGGACGGATTTTCACCAAATTTGCGGCAGGAGCAGCGGCTTGGTCCCGAAAGCGTGCTTTTTTGTGAAAATCCGTCCAGTAGTTTTTTTTAAAACGACCAAACAGTAGGTCACACAAAATTAGTGATATCTATGCCCGCTCCGCTGACACACTTCCCTGTTCGCTCCTCTAATCGGGTTGCCTCATGTCCGCGGACATGCAACGTGTTCGCTGATTGGATGGTGAAGAGCGTGAAGTGCGTCAGATTTTTGGAAACGCCCACCATCTTGGATTCGCGGTCAGCGGCCTGTGTCCACAGACATCGCAGTAAAAACATATTAAAAAACACAACATTGCACTTGTCAAACTTATCAAATAATCTCTGGGGAGGTGAGGAGTGATGAGGATGGGATGGGATATGGCTGCAAAAAACAAAAAAAGGGTGCTTTTGCTGCAAAAGTCCACGAACAGTTCGGATGTTTGCAAACAGTCCTGTAAAGTTCGCAAGCACCTCTGCATTACAGGGTTGGTGAAATGCAGTTCTTGTATGGCTTATAACTTTGGCGCCACATATTGGAATTGCATGTATATTGCTAAGCTGATTCTGAGTGAGTTTGCAAAGTCTGGAGGGGCAAAATTAGAGGGGGGTCCCAAAATAATGTAATGGCTTTTAAATGAGGTGCCATTTGACGAATCTACACTTAATTTGGGAAACTGATAATACATTTAGATATAAACATTTTTGCGTAGTTTGGTGGGATTGTCGGGGGGAAATTCTGCCGGGGTCGGCCGGGCCGTCCGCAGACCTCCGGGCAGGGAAGCCCCAACACCTCCCGTATATCCCAAAAGAGATATAGTATGAGACACACACAAGAAGCAAGGTGACTCTGCTGTTTATTAAACACAAACGGCAGGGATGGGTCAAGGATCATACGCGTCTGACCTGACACACACACAATCGCGGGGCTCGCAGGCCCTTTTTACTGTAATATGACGCGCTACTTGCGTCACTTTAGAAAGTTAACAAAAAACCTATCGCCACTCTTAATTGGTTGCTCGAGTGGTAGGGTTAGTATAGCATACGTATAGATAATAATATGAGTGGACGAGGGTTAGTCAGGTGATATATCTGGGTTGTCCCTACAATTAGATACATGAGAATTGTTACATGAAGACTCCTAATGATTGGTTAATGTTACTGGCGTCAGTGATAAGAGCCCCATGTTCTGATTGGTGCGCCCGTGAGCTTCCCAGCCTGGGACCATCGCTGTTCCCAGCTCTCGGTGTACCTGCAATTTGCAACAATGTTTCACTATGGGTACATGCAGACAATGTGAAGACTTATTCATGAGCTGGATGGCTGACTACTCCTACTGTCGCAGATGTCCATTGATCCTTTCAAGTGTATCTGCCTGTGTCTCGTAACAAGGGATCCAGACGCCTCTTTCCTCCTGGGCTTGGCATCTCGTCAGGTTCGGCTTGGTCACTTGAGGTGGGACCGTGTTTGAGGCAGAATTATGCACAATTAATATTGTTTTTCCACTGTGGGCCTGATTTAATTGCAGGTGCGACTTTGATGTTGGTGCACGGCGTGCGAGGTTGCAACATCGTGTCCTTGATGGTCTGCTTTTGGAATGTGGGTTTGCAACATTACGACCTTGGCTGTCTGCTTTCGCCAGGCTCATTCTGCAGGATCAGCAACCTGACTCTTGTTCTGTTAACGTCCACGGGAGCTCTTGCTTGCGGCCTACTTAGGCCTGGTGTATAGGTGGAACCGTTTGGTGCACAGGCGCTTTAGGTTATAGTCTCATACTGTCTTATGACCAGTATCGTGTCTTCGTTATAATTCTCATTATGGCACCTAGGTTTAGAGGAAGCGTAAGCAAGCTCTTTAGATGAGTTCATGGTGCGTCTTGCGTTTCTGCATTTTGAGAGCCTATGTGGAAAATAATAAAGATGCACGTCCGTGAGTATGTCTGTCGCCTACGTCATAGCACTGAGTATATTCTTCGTGTAGATTGGTGCGGGAGTGACCAGTGTGTATGTTGGCACAGGTGTGCTATCCGTTGGCTAGGTCGTCATGGCATCTCTAACGACGTATAGTTTTAGTCCAGTTGACCCATGCCGCAGGCATCGGCATGGGCAGGGCGGGCTGCTGGGCAGGCAGATGGACACATCCTTATGTTCCTGTACCAGGGTATCTGGTCGTCTGGTAGATGGGCAAACTCTTCTCGTGGTGGGTGCTTGGGCCGTGTACCTTTAGGCCAGGCGCGAGAGGGGGAAGATGGGAGCCTGTTTTTCCATTTTCCCACTTCAGTCCCCCCTCTGGTCGACTTGTCGACCACAAACATATCCTTTTCGTTATCTCCTCTTACTCTCCACACTTTAGTTATTCCTCCTAAATGTCCATAATGGTTAACATGATCTTCAAATGACCAATAGATATATTCACAGGTTCCTCCAGGAGTACAGTATACCCATTTCCCTATGTAACTCCTGGGGTTTCTTGGGTTCTCGACCTTCACCGATGGTGGGTCCAGGTGGTTGGTGATGATCTGGTTGCGCAATTTCTCTCTCTCTTGTATTATTATGCCTGTGTGTTGGCCGTCATCTGCTGGCATCAGTGGGTGCATACCGACCATTTCAAGCAACTCGTCAGTGGTGCGTGCCTTCCAGGCTTTCCAAAATCTTATTATGATCAGTGTAGCTCCAGCCAAAATAATACAACCAACTATAATTTTCAGTCCATCTGACAGCCAAGATGGCATCCATGACCATAATAGCGAAAACCAGCTCTCATCCTTTTTCACACCATTACTTTCATCCACCATTTTGGAGTGCAGCTGGGCCAACTGTGAAACTGCTTCTGTCAGTGTACCGTTGTCAGCATCGTTGGCAGGAATGAATGTGCAGCATGATTGTCCTATCTTTGCGCAAACTCCTCCTTCCATGGCAGTGAGGAGGTCCAATACATATCTGTTCTGCAGTGCTACCATCCTTATTGCTCGCAGCTCCTCTTTTATCGCGTTGAATCCGTTTACTGTAGAATTGATGGTCATCATAAGTTCCCATCTAGTTATCTGGAGCCATTTTGCGTTTGCGTAAGCCTGTAGTCCCGGATGGATTATTGAGGAGAAGAACATTGCTGCTCTGCTGAATAGTCTGTGTTCTGGCGGGATTGAAGTCAGTGCCGTTTCCGACCTTCCCCATAGGTAATTTCCTGTCAGAGGTTCTCCTTGTCTTTTTCGTCTATTTAGGACAGTATCATTGCCACTGGTCCTGTTCCCTGGCTCCTCCTGAGGTGGTGCAGATCTCTTATTTCTCTTGTCCCCTTCATCCATTTATGGGAAAGTTCGCCTTACTCACATGCTTCTGGGGTACCACTAGTGATGGTACATTGACATGCACCATCCCACAGAGGGGGCAGTGTGTGATATGCCTTTTCTCCACAAGCCCAGTAATGGTCCATTATCACTGCTGTTCCTGCTCCCCCCTCAGGTAACTCCATCACGCTTCCACAATTGGTGTTGTATCCTACGTCCACCTCTCCTTTATGTTGGTAGCATACTTTAGGCGCAGTCAGCGCCAGTATTGTTATCGGGTCTTCGTCCGTTTCTATCCATGTGAGCATAGGCACGTATTTGATCCAAGTCGTACAACATCTGTGGTTGTGTGCATCGATAGTTGAAATAGTTTCTTTTGTTACCATGTTGCTGCCAACCACTCCTATCTCCCATTTGTTGTCTAAGTATACTTTCCCCGTTATCGTCACCAGTGGCCTCTCCCAGCATCCTAGTTTACCAGGAACTTCAGTGGCATACCAATCACATGATAAATACTGCAGTGTTACTTTCTTTGTTTCTCCTTTTGCAGGACCACTTGTTATGTATCTGAATGCTTCAGCATGTAAACTGCTCTTGTGGTAACTCAAATAAGTCTTGAGGAAGTTGTTTTCTTATGGGTATGAGTCTCGTGTTTTCCACGTCATATGCACCACTGTCCCTTGAAATCTTCCTTTCGTTTGGAACAGTGCCAAGTATATTATGCATCGTGCTATTTTTTCGTCTATTTCTGTGGCAACAAATGTTCGAGAAGCGCTCCTGGCGTATGGTATTAATGAGCAAACGTAGCAGCTGTCTTCTGTTGTCTGCTTACCAATGCGGGTCATGTGTTGATACCATATGTTGTTTGAGACGTGTGCTGAATCTTGTATATAATTGTCAATACCTTTATTATCTGAGTATGTGCTGCGTTGGACTCTATTTTGCTTGTGCGCAATTTTACTAATATCACCTGACGTAACACCTGTTGCAGCTGGGGATGGGGGTGTGTTAGGTTTGGGTACAGCAACAATATTGATAGCACAGCTGTACTGCCATACAGAGGCAGCTACGAACCCGGTGATTACCAAAATCCCTATTACTTTTATTACATATGCTAATTTCACCGGCATTTTGCTCTTACCTTGCTGCAGTCCGGCAGCGTATTCTTGCGACGTTACAGTTGCCCGCCTGAAAATCCTCAATATGCTGGTTATTAAATGTTAGTTGTTGTTTTCTAAGCTCTCCCTATCAAATAATCATTCAGTGCCCAGGCGAAGAGCTGTTCCCACGCTACTCTAAGCGATCTATCTCTTAGGGCAGGCAAGTATGGGTGGAGGTGGGGCATTGAATATTCTATGGCCAAAAGGAACGCTGTGTATTAGACACGTACCCTTTTCCTTTTCAGGTACGTTGGCCTTTTTATTTCATATACAAATTGGTGTGACAATTCTTCTGGGTAATTATCGTCTGAGGGTACCATCTACTCCTGGGCAGTGAATTTGTTAGTTATCTACTTTCTTAGCAATACAATAATACGCGGTTCCTGCATGTGCGAGAGAAAAGAAGAGAGCATTCACGTGTTTACATGTGTATTTGTGCAAGACAATGTCCTTCAGTTCAGTTATTACTGTAATGGGGACAGGGGTCAGTGGATGGTGGACAGGGGGTTTTTGGGTTCAACTGGTGGGCGTGGCTTTTACTCTTGAGCGTGTGATCATGGGGTGGGCTGTATGGGGATCACCCCTTTCTTCTTCAGTTATTGTCTCTGGGGAGTCTGGGGAGTGACAAGGTATGGGAATACTTGGGCCGCTGGCTGTGGTAGAACTTTCTTCTTCCGTTGTCGATGTTGTTGCTGTTCTCTCAATGGACCTGTCGATGGCGCTGGGGCGGGTCTGTTGTCTGTAGATCTTTACGTCGTGTAGGTGGTTCCAGGCATGCTTGTCCTGTAGTTTTAATGCTCTTGTTGATACCTCCTCTACCAGATGGGGACCAGTAAAGCGTGGGCTATTTCATTTCCTATTGAAGTTGCGAAGTAGTACGTGGTCACCTTTAGCAATCTTACACAGTCCTTCCTTTTCCAGTTCTTTATCCGCGTCTTCTTGTTGGCTTCTATTAGACCCGCCCCGTGTGTGCTCGAGCTGTTGAGACACAAACACTACACTAGTAATCAAAGAAGACACATATTGGTACATTTCATCACCCAGAACACTTGCAGTGCTTTCGTGGTCGGTAAATGCTCTTGACGTTGGCGTTAGGGGAAGGCGCATTTGACGTCCGGTAACCACCTCATGGGGAGTGAGGTGGTGGTCGGACCCTGGCCTATTCCTTAGCTCAAATAAGGCTAATGGAAGACAATATAACCAACTTCTCTTTGTTGTTTGCTGTATCTTTGCAATTGCCTCCTTTAATAGGCCATTCAGGCGTTCACATACACCGTTGGCCTGTGGGTGGTATGCACATGCAAATTTATGTTGAATGTTCAGCAGTGATGTAATGTGCTGAAACATTTCGTTTGCGAAATGTGGGCCATTGTCTGACCTTAACACCTCGCACACTCCCCACCTGGGGAAGACCTCCCTCACTAGGAACTTGGCTGCTCTAAATGCATCTGGGTGTGAACAGAGCCCTGCCTCAATCCACCTAGAGAATGGGCATACTACTACAATCATATACCTATTTCCTTGACATATATTGATCATATCAACATAGTCAATATGGAGATGCCGGAATGGTCCCTCTGGCCGGGGTATAGTACCTCTTATCACCTTTAGAGTGTGGTCGGCCGTAAACTGTTGACATGTGAGACAATTACTGATAAAATTCGACACATGCGAATTTAACTCGGGGCAGAACCAGTCTTCCCTAATTCATGCTGCAATTACTTCCTTGCCTGTGTGGGCTGGATAATGTAGTTGGCTCAGGGCGGTGTTCAAAAGTGCCAATGGTATTACAACCTTTCCAGTGCCACCCTGGCGCCATAGTGCGTCGGTTGGTGACATTGTACACCCTCTTTTTACCCATATTTCTTTTTCGGCCATTGGTGCAGCCGCTTGTAATTCCATAATCTGTGTGGCTGGGAGATGGGTGTACCCTTCTCTTATCAACATCTCCTTAGCCATTCCCCTCCCTCTCCCTCTCTGTGACTCTGGGGGGTTCCATATCTCACCAAAGTATGCAGCATACTTCACATGTGCGTCCGCTGCTGCGTTTCCCTTCGAGACGTGGTCCTCACCATTGGTGTGTGCGGTGCATTTCACTAAAGCTAATTCTTGGGGGTCATTAATTACTTCAATTAGTTCAGCCAATAAGAGGGCATGTTGCACTGGAGTGCCATCAGCTCTCCTAAACCCTCTTCTTCTCCATTTCGACAACCCTGAGTGGACAGTGGATGTAACATATGCGCTGTCGGAATATATGGTCACCCGTTTGTCAAAGCTTTCCTTCAACGCCAAGATCAGTGCGACCAGTTCAGCTGCTTGAGCGGAGTAATGCTGTGGTAATTGTACACATTTCACTGCCACACACACCGGTACCTCCATCATTTTCACCACTGCAGCCCCAGTTCTCCTCACACCATCCCTCTGATCGATAGTTGATGACCCATCAATAAATAAGAGCTCACCCCCCTCTAGTGCGTTTTCCTCAACTTTTCTAGTACATGAGTACATTTCAGTTATTTGTGTACAGTCATGGGCATAATCTCCCTCCTCAATTACTTCTGCTAGGAACCTTGCAGGGTTGACCGTGCTACATCTAACAATTGTTAGTTCGGCTCTGGATAGAATGATCTCATAACCTGATGCTCTTTGCGTGGTTAGGGTGGATTTAGGTTTATTTAATATCGCAAAAAGTGCATGTTCCACAAATAGTGTAGTCGGGCACCCCATGGTGATTGCTGATGCTTTTTCCACCGCAAAAGCAGCTGCGGCGAGACCTTGTTCACAGGGGAAGTGGCCTAACATTACAGGATCTAAGTGGCCACTGTAAAATGCTACGGGTTTGTAGCCCATGCTTGTTTTTTGAGCCAACACTGCTTTCATTACTGCTGAGTCGCAATGTGAAAATATAAAAAATTGCCGCTCATAGCCTGGGGATGCCAGTACCGGAGCAGTTGATATCGCATATTTTAATTCATCAAAAGCTTCCTTCATTTCCATCGTCCACCCCAGTTTTTTCTCCCCTTTATTAGCTTCCCGTAACGCCTCAAGCAGGGGTCCTATGTATGAACTGTAATCAAATACCCAAGCTCTACAGTAGTTGCAGAGCCCCAGGAACTGCTGCAGTTCCCTTACAGTTTGTGGCATTGGAGTGATCGAAATAGCTTGTGCTCTTTGTGGTGCGATCTTTCTTCCATGTTGGGATATAAGCTGACCAATGTAAAGTACCTGTTCTTGACAGTACTGTATCTTTTCCATGTCTACCTTGTAACCTTTGTCAGCCAATATTGTCAACATTTTTAAGGAGTCCTCTCTGCATGTTTTTTCGTTTTTACTGCAAATTATTATGTCATCCACATAATGCAACACCGTGCTTTCTACTTCAATGTTACCCAAATCCATCTGTATCACTCTGTTGAAAATTGAAGGTGATTCACAATACCCTTGTGGTAATCTGGTGTGCTTCCACTTAGCGTTTCTGTAAGTGAAGCTCGTCAGATCTTGTGAGTCTGGGTGTAATGGTATTGAGAAAAAAGCATTTTTAAGGTCGATCACTGTAAATCATGATGCTTCTGCTGGAATGCCACACAATATTGTGGCCGGGTTTGCAGCTACGGGATATTCCGCTTCTACTATGTTGTTCAAGGGCCTGAGATCCTGTATAAAGCGCCAAGACCCCCCTTTAGCCTTGCGCACTGGGTACACAGCCGTATTACATGGTGATTCTGAGGGGACCAATATACCATTATTTATAAGGGCCGTTATGGTTTCATATGTGCCCTCATCTGCCTCTTTTGATAGTGGGTACTGTTTTACTCTGGGGAGTATTGCACCTTTTTTCAATTTTATTTTTACTCCCCCTATACGTTTTATGCAGCCCACGTCATAGGGGCCAGTAGTCCACAATGATTTGGGTACCTTTGACATATCGTCCTTAAAGAAAGGGACCGGGGTGCATGCGGGTGCCTCAAGTGCCATTGCAATTTTCTGTGCTACTTGTTTGTAGGCCACTCTTAGCCATATTTCCACACTCATCATAAACACCATTTCACCTTCCTCCTTTTCATCTGAAAACAGCTCCTCATCTGACACCTGGGTGAGCCTACATCCCTCTGCTAATGCTATCACTGCCCTCCATGCTCTTCCTTCTCTGTCTTGGGCATGTACAGCAATATAATCAGCTGTTGCAATAATGCTCTCAATATCCATTGAAACCACCTTCCCTTCTGGTTCATTAATAGGTGTTTCTGGTCTGAACAGATAGGCTGCTGGCCTTCTCCATATTTTCCCTTCTATCCCTGGCATCCATGCAATTGCCATGTCCGTTCCATACTGGAAGAGTTCACCATCTACTGGCTCCGCCCTAATCGCTGTCTGTCCACAGTATGCCTGCATAATTTGTCGTGCTGTGAGCATGTTAATCCCCGGAGTAGAGCAAATTATGCCGTCCTCAGTAAAGGAGATCGTCATATTCAACCTGTTCATTATATCTCTCCCCAGTATATTTACTGGTGAGGCACTATAATATAAAAGTGGAACTGACAGATCGTAATCTCCAATAGATAAGGGAATGTTATCAGTAAAGGGAACCAACCCTCTAGCCCCAGAGAATCCTTGGGTGTTCATGGTCTCGCCTGACATCTTAAATTTACGTTCCCTTATGCAAGACCGGGTCGCCCCGGTGTCAACAAGGAATGATAATTTTTTGTCACCTATCGTTACCTCTATGCGTGGTTCCTCCGCACTATTAGGTGTTACTGACAGGATGGGACACACCAAGGCCGTCTGTGGGCTGTCCTATTGGGGGTACAACGACTGGCCATTTCCGGTATAAGGGTTGTGTCCCAAAACCGTCACCCTACCCAGTTGTGTTTGTGGTATTTGTGGTTGTTGTGTCATCGCTACCTGTTGTTGTGGCAGTGTTTGGGGCTGTTGTTGTGTTAATTGTTGTTGTTGTTCATTTCCTTGTGGCAACATTTGCTGTTGTGGTGTGCCCTGCTGTACCTGTGCGGGCCGTGGTTGTCCCTGATCACTCCATGATGGTGTTCCTGGTCTAACTCTACACGTGCGTGACATGTGCCCCAATAGTCCACAGCTCCAACACACCGGTGGTTCCCTATTCTGCCATGGAAAGCTCCCTGTGTTGTCCTGGTATACTGGTTGCCCTGTGGGGTAGGAATTTCTAAATCCTCCCACCTGCGGTTGGGTACCATACCCGTACCCTCTCCCTCTCATATTTCCTCCTCTCCCCCTGTTATAATTGTAATATCCAGCTCCTTGCATTGGGTATCCTCCTCCCATGTTGGGCGTGTATGGTTGGAGTGGCGGCACCTGTTGTGTTGTAGTCTGTGAAGGTGGTATTTGGGAGAAATCTTGTGCAGCCACTACTTGTGTGGGGCTTTGGGTCATTGTTGTAGGTGTAGTTATTAGTGCCCCTTCCATTGTGTATTTAGTAAGCTTTTTCTGTACTAATTTAGCCTCTTCCGTTTTCCTGTCCTCTTCCTTTTTTCATTTTTCCTTGCCATGTCCTACAATGATGCACTATAGTCAGTTGTATTTCGGGCCATGGTTTTGCTTCCATTCCCACTACTTTCTTTAGTTGTTTCTGAACTCCTTCTGGGAGCCCTTGTACCAGTATATGGTAAAATATTGCTGGTGTTTTATCCCATTGTTCTCTAGTTTCCATGCGCCACTTCTCTTGGATTTCCTGGATATAATCAACAGGATCTTCGTTCTCATGCATCTTGCGGGATGTAATTGCTCCTATATCTGATGTGTCTGGGTACTGTACCCTCAATGCCTGCCATAGTGCATGTCTGCAGTTTGCGAACGGTGCCCCATCGTGCGATGTATTTGTTATTGTTACCCCATGAAATCCCGCTCTCTTCCATATGTCATCCGCTCTATCCCCTAATATTGATATTAAAAGGCCCTTTACATCTCCTACTGCCAGCTTCTGTCCTGCGGTGTGTTTTTCCATTTCATATATCCATTTACCCGCACCTCCACTTAATGATGGGAGCCTACATTTTATATTTTCTTTATCGGTATGCTTCCAAGGAACATACTGTGGTCTAACCCCACCTCTCTCCAAAAGTGGCATTAAATTATGTCTTGTTTCACCCTTTGTGTTCCATAATATTGAGTCCTCACACCCTTCCTCCTCTTCCCTTTCTTCCACATTTTCACTTTCGTTTGTATTTCCCCTGCTCATACCTCTTTCTTCTCCATCTTTTCCCCTTCTTCCATCTTTCTCTGTATTTAATGTGGGCATGTGTATACCTCTTTCCTGCCTGCGACTAGGGAGGTCTCTAAGCCGCCATGTATAGGGTGACCGTTCGTCGGTGAAGGGCGCTAGTTTTATTTTGCGTAACGAACGTGAGGTGGTTGAGCATGTAGGGTGCGATAGGGGAGGGCGTGATGGGGATGATGGGGATGGGAATGTTGCGTCCTCATATGCCTGTCTTTTCTCTATTCCTTTCTTTCCCTCCTCACTTCTCTCCATCTCATCCTTTCTCCTACTGATCCATGGTGAGTCTATGTTGGTCCGGGTGATGTACAGTTTATCTAAGCTTTCCCTTTCACTGTTTCTCCCTTCATTTTCCACTCCCTCTTCCTCACTACAAAAGCTATTCATAAACAGCACCCCCCACTCGGTCTTTTTCCCCTTGATCGTTACTGTTTGTAAATCTATTAGGTCCAGTTCTCCTCTTTCTCCTTTATCAACCGCTCCCCTTTGTGCTGATGTTGTTGCTACTTCTGTGTCATCATATACATCCCCCCATATTCCACTCTCCCTTCCCCTATCTCCTCTTTCTCCTTCATACCTTTCCTCCATCTCCTTACTATTTTCCTCCCTTTTCCTTTTCAATTCCTCCATCACTTCACTTCTCATCTGTACTAATATTCTTTCATCCTCTTTCTTCCTTTCCCATTTCGCCCTTTCTTTTTCTACTATACTCTCCATCACCCTCCCTTCTTCGTATTTCTTAGTTGATTCTGATAGTAACCTCCTCCTCCATATTGCCATTTCTTTTTCTTTTTCTTCTTCTTCCCTTTTCTTTTCCCGCAGTATTACTCTTGATACCCTTTCTGCTGCTGCTTTTACCCTGTCAGATTCTCTCCTTTGCTCCTCAGTTCGTTCCCTTATTTTTTCCAATTCGTTCTTACCTTCTTTCCTTTTCCTCGCTCTCTCTCTCTCCTCCCTCTCAAGCTGCTTGATCAATTCATTCTGTTCATCCCTTAATTTTGCTAATCGTTCCTCCAAAATCTCTTCTTTTTGTCTTAACAGCTCTTCCCCCCTCAATTCACTCTCCCTGGCATTATCCTCATCTGTTTTCTTTACTACCTCCTTCTCTTCTCCTGTTAATGAACCTCATACTTTCAATAATATCCGTGCAGCTACCCATTCATCATTTCCTATTTCCACAGTCTTGTCTTTTCCAGTCCTCCCCTCCCCTGCTGGCATTTTCCTATGAGCCACATATGGTGGAGGGCTGTATGCCGGGTTCGAGTATCCCTCAGCCACCCTTAACTGTCCTCTTTCTATTTCTCCCAATTCTCTTAAAGGGTACAACCCCCCTCCCTCTGTTTTTACTCCCGTGACTAGGGGTATATCATTGCTCGGTTCCTTTTTTATTTCATCTGCTTTATTATTCTTTTCTCCTCCCTCACCTCTGTTTCCCGTGGTCTTTGGGTCCTCATACCCCTGTTTCCCATCCTCTCCTTCCTCCTTAATCTCTGTTTCTTCTGGTATTTCCCCCATAGTGAATATTCCATTTGGTCCTGGTCGGGACCCCTGGAACATCCTCCATAAGTTAAACACCTCCACGTGGTTTGCCAACTTCTTTCCTTTATATGTATTGTGCAGATGATTTAATAGTGAATGTTGGGCATATGGATCGAAGCTACCGTTAGGCGGCCACGTTGTTAGCATTTTGTTATCCGTCCCCTGGGTCCATTCTATGCTATACTTAATCAGTTTCTCCCTATGGGGTGGCAGTGTTGTGCATATGTATTGTAGTGGCGTGGTGAGGGTGTTCCCCCACCCTCCCGATCCTGTTCCGTATGACATAGTAGCGCTCCACTCGCTACCCTTCCCTAATCTGGTATCAGTTTATCCCACTAGTAGTTTACAATATACAGCCTTATATCGTTACCTGGCCCCGTAAGTTTGGGGACTTACGATAGTCCGCTTAAGGAAAATTATAAAAATATAGTATGTTACATTTGTAGATTTTCCTCTGCCTTTCTTCCTTTATACAACACCCTTACGGCCCCCTGCGGCCGAGGTGTATGTAGCCCCCTGCGGCTGCGTACCCCTTATTATGTTCTTATACAGTCGTCCTGTTTTCACGTGCTCCTCCCCCTTCTACACTTGCCGTGGCCGGCGTTCTCCGTGCGCAGCCACGTTCGCCGTTTCGCCTTTCCTCGATCAACTCGTTTACCGTTTATCTCCGTTTCCACTCCCTTACCACAGTTCTCTTCCCCACCACTCTCAAAAATGAAGATGCCTCGCGCTTGCGATATCCTATGAAAACCCTACTGGTGACGTCACCGATCACGTAGAGCTACTGGTAAGTTCTTCATATACTCTTTAAATCCGAAATACACCTGCAATCTACCCCCGTTAACCCCACAGCTGTCTTCCTGTCACTCCTGGAACAAGGTAATCAAATCAACAATATAATCGGACTGCACACGCTGCGTCGCCTCGCGTGTGAGACGCCCCTCGACAGGAGGGCTTAACCAGCCAATTATCTTCCGTATTGGGCAACTAACTAGCTACCGCCTACAGGGAAACGTCATCTACCTATCGAGTGTCTTGCTCGAACAATAGGGATCCTCATCTACTCATTGATCAATAAATGCCAAATCGTAGGAAACGACACACACACACACCCTTACACGTAGTCGCGGCCTAGGCCAATCAGTGTCTACGAGCGGCCGCACGTGATGTTTTCGCGCTCCGCCCCCTTCTCTCGCGTTACGTAGCCAACTGCTCTCACGCTTGTTCAACTATCATTCATTCTATTTCTAACACTAAACTGTCAAACCTTCGCCGTTCACCTGTGCAACACCTCCCGTATTTAATTCCTCCCCCCTCCCTCACAATTTCACATTGTTTGTTGGGCGTGGCATGCTCACCAAGTTCTCTTGATGCGGGGCTGCTCGACTGCATGCACCCCTCCAAGCAGCTCGCCACCTCCCCTCGTCTGGACCACGTCTGGACACTCGCCAACCGCGGGCGGGATACTTCTCAACCGGCTCCTGAGGGCCAATATCCGGATTGCGCTGTCCGGTCTTCTCGCAGTTCCGCGACGGTCCTGTAGTCCTCAGAAGGGGGCGACAGCAGAGGGGGCCGCGCCGCCGGGCCTCTTTGCAACTGGAGTGCTTGGAAGAAGTAAAAAAATAAAAATGCCGATCTTAAACAGATCTCAGCAGTGCCTCCAACTTGTCGGGGGGAAATTCTGCCGGGGTCGGCCGGGCCGTCCGCAGACCTCCGGGCAGGGAGGCCCCAACTCCTCCCGTATATCCCAAAAGAGATAGAGTATGAGACACACACAAGAAGCGAGGTGACTCTGCTGTTTATTAAACACAAACGGCAGGGATGGGTCAAGGATCATACGCGTCTGACCTGACACACACACAATCGCGGGGCTCGCAGGCCCTTTTTACTGTAATATGACGCGCTACTTGCGTCACTTTAGAAAGTTAACAAAAAACCTATCGCCACTCTTAATTGGTTGCTCGAGTGGTAGGGTTAGTATAGCATACGTATAGAGAATAATATGAGTGGACGAGGGTTAGTCAGGTGATATATCTGGGTTGTCCCTACAATTAGATACATGAGAATTGTTACATGAAGACTCCTAATGATTGGTTAATGTTACTGGCGTCAGTGATAAGAGCCCCATGTTCTGATTGGTGCGCCCGTGAGCTTCCCAGCCTGGGACCATCGCTGTTCCCAGCTCTCGGTGTACCTGCAATTTGCAACAATGTTTCACTATGGGTACATGCAGACAATGTGAAGACTTATTCATGTGCTGGATGGCCGACTACTCCTACTGTCGCAGATGTCCATTGATCCTTTCAAGTGTATCTGCCTGTGTCTCGTAACAAGGGATCCAGACGCCTCTTTCCTCCTGGGCTTGGCATCTCGTCAGGTTCGGCTTGGTCACGTGAGGTGGGACCGTGTTTGAGGCAGAATTCTGCACAATTAATATTGTTTTTCCACTGTGTGCCTGATTTAATTGCAGGTGCGACTTTGATGTTGGTGCACGGCATGCGAGGTTGCAACATCGTGTCCTTGATGGTCTGCTTTTGGAATGTGGGTTTGCAACATTACGACCTTGGCTGTCTGCTTTCGCCAGGCTCATTCTGCAGGATCAGCAACCTGACTCTTGTTCTGTTAACGTCCACGGGAGCTCTTGCTTGCGGCCTACTTAGGCCTGGTGTATAGGTGGAACCGTTTGGTGCACAGGCGCTTTAGGTTATAGTCTCATACTGTCTTATGACCAATATCGTGTCTTCGTTATAATTCTCATTATGGCACCTAGGTTTAGAGGAAGCGTAAGCAAGCTCTTTAGATGAGTTCATGGTGCGTCTTGCGTTTCTGCATTTTGAGAGCCTATGTGGAAAATAATAAAGATGCACGTCCGTGAGTATGTCTGTCGCCTACGTCATAGCACTGAGTATATTCTACGTGTAGATTGGTGCGGGAGTGTCCAGTGTGTATGTTGGCACAGGTGTGCTATCCGTTGGCTAGGTTGTCATGGCATCTCTAACGACATATAGTTTTAGTCCAGTTGATCCATGCCGCAGGCATCGGCATGGGCAGGGCGGGCTGCTGGGCAGGCAGATGGACACATCCTTATGTTCCTGTACCAGGGTATCTGGTCGTCTGGTAGATGGGCAAACTCTTCTCGTGGCGGGTGCTTGGGCCGTGTACCTTTAGGCCAGGCGCGAGAGGGGGAAGATGGGAGCCTGTTTTTCCATTTTCCCACTTCAGGATTCTGTCAAGAGGGAGCAAAATTAGAGGTGGATCCCAAAATATTGTGAAGGCTTATAAATGTGGTGCCATTTGAAAAATCTACAAAGGTTTGCAAAAAGATTATAGATCTAGATATAGATGTTTTCGTAAAGTCTGAATGGATTTTGTCAAGTGGGGGCTAGGTTATATGATGATTGTATGTGCATACATTTGACACTTTTGAAAAAATAAAACAGGGGTGGATTTTCAGGAAACTTGCGCAAGGAGCATTGGCAAGGACCTAAAAGCATGGTTTTGCAAATGTGTCATTGTTTTATTATTTGACAAGTGTCATAATGTAGCTACAAAAAATAGCGGTATACCCTTAGTGACTGAGGGGTAGCCTGTGGCCATGGGCAGTGGCCAGATTGCCCAGGTCATGGAATAAGGTCATGATCCGGACAATCTGGCTACTGGCCATGACCACAAGGGACAAAACATAGGATTAAAGTGGCCATGTCCACCTGGGACTGGCTTTGTGGTAAAGTTATTCAAAATTAGGATAGATCTGAAAGGGAAGAAAAATGTGCTTGTGGTAATATGGTCATAGGGTTCTCTTTTTGCCTTCTGCAGGCTGCCATGGAAAGCGAAGAGGGGCCCTGTATGGAACCCTCATCTTCCCTTTCCATGGTGGCCATCTTGGAAAAGGATTTTCCTTCCTACACCGGAACGCCGCAGACGTCCCGGTGTAGGAAGAAAAATCCTCTTTTTTAGCATCCCGGGTTCCCGCTTTGGGAACCTAGGGTGCTAATGGCCTTCATCCCCCATTTCAGGGGCTGGAATGGGGGGATAATGGTCCAGAGACCTCGTTATCCCCCCTCGCTTCGCTTGGGCTGATAACTTGGGCTGTTGGGCCGGTATCCACTGTTCCAGTCCCTGGAACGGAGGATGAACGCCACAATATTGCCATTAGCATAAGACAAAATGCAAATGGAAATGTTGGAAAATCTTATTGAGTCTATGTACTTTACTGAGAAATATAAAGTAGATCGAGTCTATACATTTTTTTTAGTTCTATTTTTTAACTGTGAACGGCGGTTCCTAAAGGAATTTGTCTTTTGTTGTTTTTGCATGTATTTTCTTTGGCAGGAGAGCTAAGAACGAAAGGTGGGGAGGGAAATGAGGGAAGAGGAACCAAACACTAATATGGAGGGGTAGGTGGACAAGGGAAAATGTTGCGCGTGTGATATTTCTAAGGTAGGGGGCAGTGTTTCTCATGCTCCTTGATTACAGCAGTAGTGGTGGTTCTTGGGGAGGAGGGATGGCATTAGCTAATGTCATTTTAAGATAAATAGCAATTTTGCTAAAATTATGTACTGTGTACTAGATTGTTAATGGATAATGAGTAGGAATAGGTGTTGGAGCTGTGCAAGGGAAATTTTGAAGTTGAAAGTTCCTAGATTAGTAGAAAATGTAGTTCTGAACTGTCTGCGAAGCAGAGATCTTATCGTGAAGTGCGGATGGGTTCTCGGACACGACATCATGCCGCGCGCCAGCGTATGGTCATATGGCACTGTCCGGAAGGTCCGCTATGAAGTCAGATGTTCGTAGACGTCTACGGAGGCAAAACTAGATGAATTAGTTGCAAAAAGTGTATAGAAGTGTTAAAAATGATTCCGGAAGGTGGGAAATGGCAGAGTTTTAAGGTGACACTTGGTAGATGGGACACAAATATTGCTATATTGGGTAAGTATGATATTAGTAAGTTGTAGGAAAATAGCATGCACTAGTAAAAACCCATGAAATTCACTGAAAAAACTTTGTTAAAGGGGCGTTATGGTTAAGTTGCACTAATAAAAACCTATGAAATTCAATGAAAAAACTTTGCTAAAGGGACGTTATGGTTTCAAGTAAAACCGAAAAACCCCAGAAATTCACCAGCAGAGATGTTATTGTGAAGTGTGGATGGGTTCTCGGACACGTCATCATGCCGCGCGACAGCGTATGGTCATGTGACACTGTCTGGAAGGTCCGCTATGAAGTCAGATGTTCGTAGACGTCTATTATTACAGATGCAAAACTAGTTGAAATAGTTGCAAAAAGTGTATATAAGTGTTAAAAATGATTCCAGGAGGTGGGAAATGGAGTTTTAAGGTGACACTTTGTAAATTGGACACAAACATTGCTATATTGGGTAAGCATGATATTAGTAAGTTGTAGGAAAATAGCATGGACTGGTAAAAACCTATGAAATTCACTGAAAAAACGTTGTTAAAGGGGCGTTATGGTTAAGTTGCCCTAATAAAAACCTATGAAATTCAATGAAAAAACTTTGTTAAAGGGACATTATGGTTTCAAGTAATCAGTGATGTCATGGGTGTTAGTCTTAGCAATGCACGATGGTGGCGTGAGTTTTGGTTGTTTAGCTTACCATAACTGGCGAATTTCTGGGGGGTTTCGATTTTACTTGAAACCATAACGTCCCTTTAACTAAGTTTTTTCTTTGAATTTCATAGGTTTTTATAGGTCCAACATAACCATAATGTCGCTTTAACAAAGTTTTTCAGTGAATTTCAAAGGTTTCTATTAGTGCAACTTAACCATAACGTCTCCTTAACAACGTTTTTTCAATGAATATATATACACACATATATAAATATATATATATATATATTCAGTGAGAAAAACTTTGTTAAAGGGACGTTATGGTTAAGTTGCGCTACTAAAAACCTATGAAATTCAGTGAAAAAACTTTGTTAAAGGGACGTTATGGTTCCAAGTAAAACCGAAAAACCCTTGAAATTCGCCAGTTATGGTAAGCTAAGCAACCATAACTCGTGCCACCACCGTGCACTGCTAAGACTAACACCCAGGACATCAAAGATGACATCACAAATGTCATTGATGACATCACTGATGACATTACATGTGTATGTACTTCTCATGAAATATGTGTAGAAGGGATTCTTATTATGTTGCGAAAAAAGTGTCAAGAATCATTGCAAGAAATATACCCTAATAAGTGCATTGAACGATGCATTGATATAAATAGCATCGTATTATGGGGTTCTATCTAGTATACTAAGCTACTCATACAGAAACATAACATTGTGTGCAGCGTACAAGATGAAGGTATGATATTTGTAATGTTCATATGTTGAATAATGAAATGATAATTGTTTTCTTAATAGATTTTTGTGTACTGTGAAATATGTAATAAGTAGCTAATAAAACCCATGTATTACATAATTGCATTACTATAGACAAAACACAAAGACACAAGAACACATACCAATATGGGTATATACAGGGAAAGTGAAGTTAGCAAAAAAGCACAAGTAGTAGCAGAAACAATTCATAACTTAACTGATTAGTTTCATGCAAATAAATGATTGCTCTGTTTCAAAGCTGCTATTTACCCTATGTATATGTATCACTTGATGTGATTGGACCCTAAGGAAAGTAGTGTGAGTACAATGTATACAAATATGACCATATACAGGGAAAGTACAGCCATAAAAAAAACAACAGAACTATCAGAAAGTGCTCATAAGTCTAGTGATTATCTTTATGCACAAAAAGGATTGCTGTCTTTCAAGCTTGTGTTTTCCCATATATATATGTTTCATATGATGTGACTGTACTCTAAGGGAATTACTGTAAGAACCTACTAGAAGGATATGTCTACAAATAAAATAAAATTCTTAGTTTCTGACTGTTACTGAAGAAAACCATGTGGCCTAGATATGTCAGCAAAAGAAAAAATAGTGAGCCAGACATGTGATGTCATTGGTGATGTCATCAATGACATTTGTGATGTCATCTTTGATGTCCTGGGTGTTAGTCTTAGCAGTGCACGGTGGTGGCGCGAGTTATGGTTGCTTAGCTTACCATAACTGGCGAATTTCAAGGGTTTTTCGGTTTTACTTGGAACCATAACGTCCCTTTAACAAAGTTTTTTCACTGAATTTCATAGGTTTTTAGTAGCGCAACTTAACCATAACGTCCCTTTAGCAAAGTTTTTTTCACTGAATTTCATAGGTTTTTAGTAGCGCAACTTAACCATAACGTCCCTTTAACAAAGTTTTTTCACTGAATTTCATAGGTTTTTAGTAGCACAACTTAACCATAATATCCCTGACTTCATATACATGTAACATAGAACATACTAACCCCCTCGTAGTGATTTTCATGTCCGCGGACTACCGCCATGTCCGCGGACACATCGAAAATCTGAGCGTGGTGAATGTAAATTTAAATAGTGTGCCCCATTTCCCCTTTGAAGTTGGCTCTGAAAAGAGCCGTGTTTTTTTTTTTTACAGATGCTTGACAGACACCTGTTATTTTGTATTTTTTTTCTTGTTTTTTTTTCTTACTTTACTCCTAAAATCTTCACATAACCTTCTCCAAAGCAACCCTTACATTCCAAAATAGAAAGGCATTTCCCGTAAAAGATAAAGAAATGCCATCTTCTTTAAAATTAACAGCACTACTGGCATCAATATTCTCATTGTTACAGAAGAACATACCAGCTCTAAGCATGAAGGCACACATGCCTCGGTTGATGACACACCTAGCAATATTTTGCTGAGGACAAAAAACTGAACTATTGTCCCATATTGCCCTAGGTAGTAATCCAGAAAAAATTACTTTTGCATTTGGAAGGATCTTCATTACTGCTTGAACCAAGCATTCCAAATCAGCCAACAAAGTAGGGGCACTGACGTTGCCCAATTGGAAAGCACCATAGTGCAAAACTACCACATGCGGACTGTTCATCGTCGCCATATCCTCCCAAACTTGTACAATTCCCTGTACATTGCAATCAGGCACACTGCTCCACACCACCTCCACTCCTTTCACATCAAAGTTCTTTAAAACATGCCTGCATTCAGCGTACTGCTGTAAACCATGCACAAACATATCTCCGAGCACCAACATCCTGACTTTCTCCACTTCTGCCATCTTCACCACACACAGTCTCTTTCAACACAAATCCACAACCTCGACATCTGATTGGCTGATCCATACAGTCTTCTTTCCATGTTGGATTTCCTGGAAAAACCCAGATGTAGCACGCCCTGTCCACGAACAGCCGCGGTGTCCGCGGACGGCGTCCACTTTACTCTCTGTGCCATTCCCTCATTGCATACAGCTAAGCAATCACACAATACGAATAACATCCTCAGAACAACCCCATTTTGTGATTTTTCGAACATTTCAGGACAATTATTATTTCATTATTCAACATATTAACATTACACATATTATACTTTCATCTTGTACTCTGCCCACAATGCTATGTTTCTCCATTAGTAGCTCAGTATACTAGATAGAATCCCATAATACAATGCTATTTATATCAATGCATCGTTGAAAGCACTAATAACGGTATGATATTTATTGCAATATCCTTGACACTTTTTTCGAAACATTATAATAAAAATCCCTAGTACACAAATTCCATGAAAAGTACATACACACGTGATGTCATCAGTGATTTCATCAATGACATTTGTGATGTCATCTTTGATGTCCTGGGTGTTAGTCTTAGCAGTGCACGGTGGTGGCGCCAGTTACTTTTCAAAGCTTACCATAAAATGCGATTTTCAGGGGTCTTTCGGCTGTACTTAGAACCATAACGTCCTTTAAACAAACTTTTTTTAATATCACGCAAACAATATACAAACATGGCGTGCAAAAACCAACTTCTACAGATGGCTTTACACAGAATGTTGCAAAGTAAGAATTTATGCTCGTTCACAGTGAAGGTCAGCTGCTTCCACAACGTCTACAGATGGCTTTACACAGAATGTTGCAAAGTAAGAATTTATGCTTGTTCACAGTGAAGGTCAGCTGCTTCCATTTTTTTCTCGGGCTCCGGAGAGGCTCACGAAGCGGACTATAAGGTTGTATTGTGTTTTGACCTTGACAGACATAGATTGTGATGAAAGACTTCTCTTGAAGGAGTGTTGCTAAAACGTAAGAGAAGATAAAGATGAAATTTCTGAAACGAAACCACTTTTATATATTATATCACTATGCGAAAGATCGTTGGCACACGCGGAGTCGTATTTTGGGACTGCACCACTGGTAGACAATGGAAATTGCAATCGTACTGTAAGTAACTCTTTAGATTACTTTATACCAAATATAATTACAATAGCGTAGCATTAAAGACCGCTCAAGTTGAACTTGTTCGTTGAAAGTGGCATAATGTTTTCTACCGCGCACTATCACCGCCGAATTGATCCCCTGTCGTTTAGAGGGCTCTGAAAAAGGCAGACGGCAAAGGGTGGGTTAATAGAAATAATTTAACCGGTCTATAGGCGGTCAAGCGCTCTACTCGCTGTGCCACTTCACTGTAGCCTGTCAAGTGGCACAGCGAGTACAGCGCTCGCTTTGACATCCGTGCACAGCTTGCTAACGCAAGTTTGAATCCCGGCAAGGCCAAACTCAGCCTTTCATCCTTCCGTGGTCGATAAATGAGCACCACACACCGTGGTTAATAATAAGCACCGCTTAGATACCTCACGGTTCTTAGCGCTATATGAATGGGAAAATATTATTATTTTATTATTAACATACTCTGTTGCACTATCTTCGATAGCAAATATTTTCACGCCCTAATAAATAAAATGATGATTTTTAATGAAGATCAGCTGGTGAGACTAATTTATGTTTTTTAAAACAGGTATGTGGCTCCATTTTGCCTATGTCACGATTTACAGACTCCACCGGATGGGGTCTTCAACTGCCAGGTGCAGGTCCAAATATGCAACTTCATGACCCTCACCATTTTATGGGACAATCGCCAAGGACCAATATGCCCTTACGCAGTACTAGCGGCTACAAACAACATACCAACCAATAGGGTGGTCTAATAGCTCATTGTTGGAGCAACCTTCCGATTATCAGAGCGACCATTTACTGCTTTTATCATAAACCAACAGCCTATCTACCGCAAAGGAACAACGCGTGGCTCCAAATAAACTTTTGCTGATCGACAACAGAGACAATAGCAAATCGCTGAATATTCACTAAACATTTCATGTGAAATAAATGTACTTTACCAAATGTACAATCCTGCTGTTTACTTTTAAACCACAGTTTCATATTCCGAATTGTGGCGCACTGAGTTGTAAGCTGATCTAACACTCTCTGTACCGCAAAGGAACATCGCGTGTCTCAACATGAACTTTTGCGGATCGACAACAAAGACAGATGCAAATTGCTGAATATTCTCTAAACATTTGATGTCAAATAAATGTACTTTACAACATTTACAATCTTGCTCTTTGCTTTTAAATCACAGTTTCATATTCCGAATTGTGGCGCGCTGTGTTGTGAAATAATGTGTGTTGTCTTCCGGGTTCTGTGTAAAGTCGCGTAGTACTGGAGACGACTGGGCGCGTTTCATTACGCACCCTGCAACGTCACGGAGAGAGGCGGGGAATATGAATGCTTTGATAATATCAGGCTTAGGGGCGGGAGATATGATTTAGTGTCGTAAAAGCAAGTCAGCCAGGTCAATAGCGCCAGTCATAGGATTATCACATAATGTCGGCGCACACCAGCCGGATTTATCGTTTCTTTAGTGGACAAAAAGTCGGTTGACGCCCCTAGGAAATTGTACTATTAGCAGACAAAAGGAGTGGTCTTAAAACACTTTCACCCTGACAACAAACAATACAAACAACGTTCTCAGAACACCCCCATTTTTTGTAATTGCAACCATTTCGGGACACTGCGAGTGTTCTTATAACACATTCAACTAGACCGATTACAATACGGACAGCGTCCTGAGGACACCCCCAGTTTGTGTATTTACGAACAATTAAGTACACCGCGAGTGTTCATAGCTCATTTTTACCTTCCTTGCGAACAAAAATGACACATACTCCGTCCTCTAAACACCCCACCATTTAGTTTATTTACAAAATGTCAGAACAGCCGTGTTCTCCGCGGACAAATCGAACGCAACAAAAACGTCTAGCACATAAAAAAACAAAACATTGAACCTATCTCGTACTCCGCCACCCTCCCCAAACACTCTTACACACCAACACACGGCACTAAATACAATTTTTTTTCCACGTTTCACTGCGCTGTACGCGGTCGACTGCGAATACAAGATGGCGGGCGCCACAGAAAATCTGACGCGCTCCATGCCCCTCGCCGTCCAATCAGCGAACACGTCGCATGTCCGCGGACATGACGCAAGGCCATGGGCCAATCGGGGTGCTGTCCGCAGAGCGAACAGGGAAGTCCGTCCGCGAAGCGAACGCAGATATCACTAATTTTTTTGCCTTACATTTTGGTCATTTTTTAAAAAACTACTGGACAGATTTACACCAAATTTACAAAAGCACGCTTTTGGGACCAGGTCGCCGCTCCTGCCGCAAATTTGGTGTAAATCTGTCCAGCGGTTCGGGCTGTTGCCGTGCGCAAAGTTTTTTCCCATTCAGTCTATGGGAAAAAAAAAAGTTTTGGGACCCCCCCTATAACTTTTCCCCTCCTGGACGAATCCTCACCAAACTTTGCAAAAAAATTCAGAGTGACCCAACTACTTTTTTTGCAAAGTTTGGTGAGGATCCGTCCAGGGAGAGTGGAGTTATAAGCCGCCCAAAAAGTGCTCTTCCTATGGAAACAGCAATTTAACCATAACTACATGGCCACTACCGTGGCCATGTAATATATATATATATATATATATGTATATATATATATATATATATATATATGTATATAGAAGTTATTAGTACGCAAAGGTGTCTAGGCCATCGCAATGAGTAGGGAGTGGGTACACACTGCAATGCTCGTAGGCTCAGAATGTAGTGTTCTGAGCAATCTGCAGCCTATACAAACCAAACTGTGGGCTATACTACTTTGTATAGACCAGAATTATTCAATAAGAATGCCAAGTGATGATTCCAGGGGTTATAGTGATGATTACTCTGAAAATGTTATTTCCCTAAATGAATTGTATGCAGCAGTAGCAAAGACTAAATTACCCTTTAAAGACAATCCTGCATCATTAACATTATGAATAAATAAAACTTCTTCAAGTGACTATGTAATAATGACATCGTTCATTTGGTTCATAATTAGTGATTTTTCAGTGATTGACTGACTAGAAAGCAACCAAGGCCCATAGCTTCTATTCATTAAAGGAGGCAAACGTTATAAGAGAATTGGAAATACTATCAGTCTTGTGCCATTGCCAACTATATAAACAAGCGCTACTGCCCACCACAACCATTCTCTATTCTAAGAGAACATTGGAATATTCTGGCCCACCAGCTGAGATTTGGGAAACATGTTGTACCATGCTTCCTCTTACCAGGGAATACTTCACTAAGAGAAATTCTGCTCTTAGGTTTCCATAAGGCAAAATGCAGGAGGTAAATACATGGGAAAACGTTGAGCCTAAATAGTCATGTTACATTGATGGAACATGCAGTTCCTGCATCAGATACATGCATTGCACAGAGGTCAAACATTTTGCAGAAAAACATAATGCATGATTCACAGCTTTGGGTGGTGCCATGATATGATATGACATTTATAACGCGCCTATACACAAGTGTTTCAAGGCGCGACGAGGTAAGGGAAGGGAAACAAAGGGACGTAGATTAGAGCATCAATAGATAATGTCGAAACCTTCACCAAATATCCACAGGTCTCTGGGCATGCATTGCAAAGCTGTGGTACATATCTTTACTGTCATCACAAAAAGAGAGGTCAGATAGCCGACCTGTAGTGTGACAAGGGGAATACCCGACTCATGGCATTTCAATCCTGCACTTTGTAACTTTTGTGTGACACACAATGACTAGCTACTGCTTTAAGGTTCCACCTCAAACAATCATAACATATGCCAAACCATCGCCAAAGAGCTATCACAGTACCTTATTTCCATGGGAGCATCTTGCACTTGTATCCACAATATCAGTATTGGCAGGCAGTTCTAGGACAAGTGTATAAAACCGGAATTTGGAGCATTACATTTATTTACATGTCGGGCTTGTCAAAAGATAAGTTATGCAAAGCGTTAGAGGTAAAATATGTCTGGTAAAGAAATTTGAACTGTTAGAAATCATCTTTACAGTTCAAAAATACTTCTCTAGTTTGCCGACTTGCAGATAGCCAGTCATTGTCGGAGACTGCTAGCCCAAGAAAATGATGCCATTTGGTGTGTGGATCATCTGTAGGTGATGGGCCATCAGCCTGTGCAAGGCTGGGCAAGGCTATAATTGTTGGATACAGGGTGGGGTTTAGTGCCAGGCCTGGATACATGTGGAATCAGAGTTGTTTGTTGCCCCTTAGGGGAGCCCAAGGACTTTTGCTGCAAGAGGGTTCTCAGTGTGGTCAGAGCATTGATCTACACTCTATTGCTAGGAACTTCAAGTGATACAAAGAACCCATCCAGGAACATCTCTTTGACATGGGTTAAGCTCGGGGCCATGAAGACTCAGCCACGCTCAAATGTGACCTCCCATGCATGGATGTTAAATAATGGGTGTTGGAGAGGGTATACGAAAGTCCCCGTTGGGGCCAATGGCAGGTCTCAAATAGATTTCCAGGAGTTCTGGTGTGGTTGTGCCACACTGTGGTAGCAGAATATGACCCTAGAATCACTGCAGCAAGTGGGCTAGGGTGGCCACTACCTTCTCGTGGAATCATGGTGATAGTTCTGGGATTCGGCCTACCAGAACACAGAGTATTTAGCCTTTGATACAAGTAGTGGGAATGTAGGTCCAGAACTGCAAAGTCACTTATCCTACGTGGAGCAGTAAGCACAGAAAGCATCACCCAAGACTGTTCTCTACCCCAAATTCAAAAGCATATTTAATGAGGAGAAAAATGCCACTGTGTCAAGACTTGATGGTCGTGTAGCTGATGAAACCTCCGTCCCCAAGTACCACTCGAGCAAACAAGAAATTACTGCCCGAGCAGTCCTTGAGGCCACACGTGGTGATCTTCGTCAGCCGCAACCAGGAATGCCTGAGGATGCCGGAAGGTGCCCCCTATGACCACTGTAAGGTAAACACGAAGTTAGGTCAAAAACACAGAACCACGGACTTGTATATGAATGTGTAATAAGTCTAGAATAAGGCTTACCCTTAGGAGTTGGTCGGGACTTAATAATGGTGTAAAGATGTTTGTCGGAGGCAGCCGGCAAGGGTGACGACCAGATGACAGGTTGGTAAAGCACTTAGTATGAATGAAATCACCACCTTACGTAGAAGCCAGAAAACGTAAGTCAATCAGTTGAAAAGTGCGTAATCCAAGAACATAGTTCATAACAAAAGGGCAATCCAAATAGCAATCCAGGGACAGAAATGTGGTCGAATCCTTTAGAAAATAGTTCCAAACAACGGTACCGTGAAGGAAGAAGCCAAAATCAGAGTCCAAAATCAATCTGAGGTCAGTGGTAGTAATCTGAGTCCGTAGTCCGTAATGCGCCCAACAGGATCAGCTGTGAAGCGCTGAAGGGCAGTCAGCGCGTCCCTTTTGAACGCTGACTAATGATCACATGACTCTCATCATCCGTCATGTGATCGAACGTGCTGAAGGAGGAGCTCTCAGGTGCCGGCAACGTAGACGTTGTAGAATGCCCGTGGCGCGTCTCCATGGCAACTGCCACTGCCGGAATGGAAACCAACGCTGAGATGGCAAGAACCAGCGTCGTTGACCTTGTCCCATTCCTTGCCGGCAGGCCTGCAGGGGAGAGTGTTTTTTGGCATGTATTTTGGTGGAGATAGTGGGAGCTGTATTGTGAGATGTGTTCATGGAACTTAGGGGCGTGACAGAGCCCCCCCTCAAAGGCCCACAACCCCATGGGCTAGAAGGGTTCTCCCGATGGAACCTGGAAACCAATAACGGGGCATGTACATCAGACGATGGGACCCAGGACCTCTCCTCAGGACCATAACCCAACCAGTCCACCAAGTATTGTAACCTCCCTCTAACAACCCGGGATCCCACAATAGCGCTAACTTCATAATCCTCCTGGGAAATCACAGGGACAGGACCAGGAGCGGGAGCAATGCGTGTATCATCAGGACAAGGCTTGAGGAGAGATGTGTGAAAAACAGGGTGTAATTTCCATGAAGCGGGGACAGCGAGTCTATAGACCACCGGGTTCAGGACCTTGGAAACCCTATACGGGCTGACAAAACGGGGCAGCAGTTTACGACAACCCGGAATATGGAGATGCCGTGTAGACAACCATACCCGGTCGCCTAGCTCATATGACGGGGCCTCTTTCCTTTTTTTGTTAGCGGCAGTACTCATAGACACCTGGGCCTCCTGGAGATGGACAAGGGTTTGAGCATGGACGGATGCGAGATCTCTGACACAGTCATTTGCCGCAGGGGTACTGGTACTCAATACAGGGGCATTGGCAGGATTCGAATCAGAAAAGGGTAAAGTACGTGGATGTTGGCCATAGAGCGAAAAAAACGGAGAAAACCCAGTGGACAAGTGCAGGGCGTTGTTATATGCAAATTCCGCAAAATGAAGAGACTCAAGCCAAGTATTCTGGAATTGCAAAGTTAAACACCTCAAATACTGTTCCAAGACCTGGTTTACTCTCTCAGTTTGGCCGTCGCTTTCTGGATGGTAAGCTGAAGAAAAACGGGCATCGATACCTAGTAGTTTGGTAAGAGCCAACCAGAAACGTGAGGTGAACTGAGACCCCCTGTCTGACACAATGACACTCGGCAAACGGAACAGACAAAAAACAGATTCAAAAAACATACGAGCCAATGAGGGAGCAGTAGGAATGCCTTTACATGGTAAAAAACGGGCCATTTTTGTGTATGAGTCTACTACCACCCAAATCGTGTCATAGCCTTGTATTCATGGTAGATCAGTTATCAGGTCCATGGATACCGTATGCCATGGTTTCGGGGGTATGGGCAATGGATGTAGCAATCCTAGTGGACGACCCTTCCGAGTCTTGCATTGTGCGCATATAGAGCAGGTGTTAACATATGTCTCCACGTCTCGCCGCATCGATGGCCACCAGCACCAGCGTTTCAACAACTCTAGAGTATGTCGCTGACCTGGGTGGCCATTGATAGGAGCATTGTGGGACCACTCTAAGGCCTGGTTGCGAGAGTCACTGGTGGGGAGGAATTGTTCTCCTTGAACAAAAGGCAACCCATCCTGCATAACGATATCCCAATCATCCAATACTTGGGGATGTTGTATAACCGATTGGCGTATAGCCGTAATCATAGGAGGAGATGGAGTACAGGTAAAAACAACATGGCCTTTACCTAAGAGAGTTTCGGGATATGAAGGGAGAGGTATTCCCCCAGGTGAACGGGACAAAGCATCCGCTTTACCATGTGACAAACCCGGTCTGTGTTTGACAAGGAAATCGTATGCAGCAAAAAAGAGATGCCAACGAACTTGTCTACTATTGGCGCATTTCAGAGACGCTAGGTCCTGTAAGTTTTTATGGTCTGTGTAGACGATAGTGTGATGTCTTGCCCCCAGAAGATGGTGTCTCCAGACCAACAATGCGTCTCTGATGGCCAGGAGCTCTTTTTCAGTGACCGTGTAGTGAGTTTCGGTCGATGTGAATTTCCTGGAATGGTAGGCCACCGGGTGTAGTGCTCCGGTGGTAGGACAAGGCTGGGATAGGACTGCCCCTAAGGCAAAGGAAGAAGCATCTGCTTCTACGATATACGGAAGCTCTGGGTCAGGATGCTGTAGGACTGGGGCCGTGGTGAACGAGGTTTTAAGGGAGTCAAAGGCTGCTTGATGTGCATCGGTCCAGAGAAATGGTACTGCAGGACTGGTCAATGCGGTTAATGGTGCTACAATGGAAGAAAAATTCACAATGAACCTCCGGTAAAAATTTGCAAACCCTAGAAAGGATTGTAATTGTTTCAATGTAACAGGTACTGGCCAATTTGTGATAGCCTGGACTTTGGATCGGTTCATTGTTAGCCCCCCAGGTGAAATATGGAAACCCAGGAATTCAACTTCAGCTGTATGAAATAGACATTTCTCAGGTTTAGCGTATAGTGAGTTGTTCCTGAATCTTGTGAGTACCTCTCTGACATGAATGACATGTTCGGCCAATGTTTGGGAGAATATCAGTATGTCGTCCAGGTACGCCACGACATAAACATCCAGAATATCACTAAATATATCGTTTACCAATCATTGGAAAATGGCAGGGGCATTACAGAGGCCAAAAGGCATCACCATGTATTCATACAATCCTTGGCGAGAGCAGAAAGCAGTCTTCCACTAATCCCCAGGTCGCATGCGGACTAAATTGTATGCCCCCCGGAGATCTAGTTTGGTATAGATGGAGGCATTGGTCAACTTGTCTAACAGGGTAGAGATGAGTGGAATAGGGTAGCGGTTCTTTATGGTAATCGCATTCAGGCATCTGTAATCTACACAGGGGCGGAGATCGCCTTCTTTTATCGGGACAAAAAAAATGGGACTGGCCACGGGTGATGAAGAAGGCCTGATATGTCCTAACTGTAGGGCGTGGCGGATGTATTCTTTAAGGGATGTTTCTTCAGATGGTGATAGTGAATATATGCGTCCTTTGGGAAGCGATGCCCCATCAATTAGGTCAATAGAACAATCATACGGTCTGTGAGGGGGCAGTATCTTGGCAGATGTTTTATCAAAAACCGAATGGAAATCATGGTATTCTGGCGGTACGCCTGACAAAGTGGCTCCCACCGTGTGGGTTGTTTCGGGTGGGTCGTTCTCCCCTACAGAGGCTAAGTGTAGGGCCTCAAGTGCCCTTGCAGGGTTGTTGAAGTCATCTTCCAGTAAACAAAAGTGTTGGCAAATGTCTGATTCAAAAGAAACCTGCCCCGTACCCCAGTCGATGAGTGGGTTATGCTTCTTTAACCAGGGGAGGCCTAGGATTATTCCAAACTGTGGTATGGATATCAAATCAAAGGACAACTGTTCTTTATGATTACCCTGAATAATCACGTCCATCTGGGCGGGCTGTTGTTTAATCGGACCAGAAATGAGAGAGGACCCGTCCACAGTTTGGACTGGTTCGGGCTGTGTTTTGGTCACTTGTGGAAGGTTCAATGATTTGGCCAGAGGTATATCAATAAAACAACCAGTAGCCCCTGAATCAATAACTATATGTACTGTGTGTGAACACTCCCTATCAGGATGAAGCACTGCCTGAACGACCACTGGTCTTACTGGGCCGAAAGTAGGAACCCTGGGGTTGTGAATCAAGCTTGTCTTGTCCCCCATACTCAAGAACGAGCTTTCTGAAAACCCGAAGACTTGTTCTTCGGGCGTCTTGGGCACTCTTTGACGAAGTGACCACTGAGTCCACAGTAGAAGCATGCATTGTCGGTTCTCCGACGCTCCCTTTCGGTCTGATTGATGGGACTTCGTAGACCACCTATTTGCATGGGTTCACTTGCATCATCTGGTGGAGAGGGTAAGGGTTTACCTGAAAAACCAGATTCCGCCCGACGTTCGGTCTTCCGAGCGTCTACCTGAAGAGTTAGGTCTACTAGTTCGGGATATGCATCAGGAAGGGAAGGAATGACAGAAAGAGCGTCCTTCATAGTGTTACACAGACCTTTGTAAAATACCACAGCTTTCTTGTTTTCAGGCCATGAAGTCTCAGCTGACAATTGGTTAAAGCGTGTGATGTATTCTATTAAGGTTTGTCTGCCTTGTGATAGTTCTAGGAGCTCCAGATCCTGAGACTGGGCTTTGTACCTGGTATCGAATACTTTGGCCAACTCGCTCACCAGAAGATCAAAATCGTAAAGGGCTGGGTGGTTGTTCTCAAGAAAAGGATTAGCCCAGGTAGCTGCAACCCCGGTCAAATGGGATAACAAAAAGGCAGCTTTTGTGGTGGAATCATGGATCACCAGTGGTCGGCAAAGAAAATGAAGTTTACACTGATTAATAAAAGTGCGATATTTTCTAGGATCACCCTGAAACTTCTCAGGAGGTGCCAATGAAAACTGAGTAGGTAACACCACGGGAGTAGGTGGTGTAGGAGGTACAGAGGGAACCGGTGGTGGTGTTGCCTGATCGCCAAACTCAGCATCTGCCGGTAAAGGGTTGCGGGTACTTTGGATATTATCTAAAAGATGATGTATCGCGGTTGTGGCAGCCGCTACTTCGGTTCTAAGGGATGCAACAGCTTGCATTAGAGCAGCCACAGGGTCCCCGGCAGCAGTTTCCATCGTCTGAACGACCAAAAAAAAAATGGCTTCAGAGTCTGTCAAGACTTGATGGTCGTGTAGCCGATGAAACCTCCGTCCCCAAGTACCACTCGAGCAAACAAGAAATTACTGCCCGAGCAGTCCTTGAGGCCACAGGTGGTGATCTTCGTCAGCCACAACCAGGAATTCCTGAGGATGCCGGAAGGTGCCCCCTATGACCACTGTAAGGTAAACACGAAGTTAGGTCAAAAACACAGAACCCCAGACTTGTATATGAATGTGTAATAAGTCTAGAATAAGGCTTACCCTTAGGAGTTGGTCGGGACTTAATAATGGTGTAAAGATGTTTGTCGGAGGCAGCCGGCAAGGGTGACGACCAGATGACAGGTTGGTAAAGCACTTAGTATGAATGAAATCACCACCTTACATAGAAGCCAGAAAACGTAAGTCAATCAGTTGAAAAGTGCGTAATCCAAGAACATGGTTCATAACAAAAGGGCAATCCAAATAGCAATCCAGGGACAGAAATGTGGTTGAATCCAGTAGAAAATAGTTCCAAACAAGCCAAAATCAGAGTCCAAAATCAATCCGAGGTCAGTGGTAGTAATCTGAGTCCGTAGTCCGTAATGCGCCCAACAGGATCAGCTGTGAAGCGCTGAAGGGCAGTCAGCGCGTCCCTTTTGAACGCTGACTAATGATCACATGATTCTCATCATCCGTCACGTGATCGAACGTGCTGAAGGAGGAGCTCTCAGGTGCCTGCAACGTAGATGTTGTAGAATGCGTGTGGCGCTTCTCCATGGCAACTGCCACCGCCGGAATGGAAACCAACGCTGAGATGGCAAGAACCAGCGTCGTTGAGCTTGTCCCATTCCTTGCCGGCAGGCCTGCAGGGGAGAGTGTTTTTTGGCATGTATTTTGGTGGAGATAGTGGGAGCTGTATTGTGAGATGTGTTCATGGAACGTAGGGGCGTGACACACTGGCAGAGAAATCAGAACATTTTGGAATCGATAAGAACTTGGCCATCTCCACCAGTTTAATTAGCAAAATAGGTTAAATCAATGAGAGAGGTAGCATAATCTATCTGTCAATCGTGAACACAAGCTTTTATTTTACCCTGATATAGTTGTCTTTATAGAGACTATCTGGACATAGCGAGGTATCTAAACCAGAAATCAAATGGATTGTTCCCATATTCCGAAGCCATCAACATCAGTGGAAAGGCCAGTTACTGAAATGTTTCCTAAATTACGCAGTGGCCCACAGATCCTCATATTTACTGATCTCTGCCATTAGAGGAGGAAGGCTCACCAGGGGGTTCCTAACATATAGCAGCATATCATCCACGAATAAAGAGATCATGGTCTTTTTGTAGTCCTTGCAGATGGCATGAGGTGGTTGTGGTGCTGTTTATGTGTACATACCTCCGTTGTTGTGAATACAGAAGGTGGCACCCCTTAAGGTAGTATTCCCCTTCAAACAGGCATTGCAGGACCTCAAATAGAAAAGGGCCCTCAACATAGTGAAAGCCTTTTCAGTATCAAGACGCGGCAAAAACTACAGGAACATCAGGTTTGATGTTGTGTAAGATTGTGAATAGATGGCTCTGCGCGGAGAGAGTCCAAGAGTCAGTGATGACCAATGCAGGCTGTAACCAGAAAGGGAGCCAAGAAAAGTCCTGATAAACAGAGGTAATGTTAAAACAAGATTTAGGGAGGCGAAAACCCAAATCGTGACTATAAACTATTGATTTCCAAATCTAAATAATCTGCACATTTCTTGGTGCAGTCCGTAAAACAATAGCACATCATTGAACAAAAACCAGAGAGGTACTACAGAGCTGCTTGGTCTAGAATCTCGTTTGTACTCGCGATGGACATAATCTGGGCAATCTCGAGGAATGAGATACCAAAATATGTTCTTATTCTGAGACCTTTTGTTGAATTTATACAAACTTTTGACTTTCATGGTATTAATCGAATACCCCAACTGTTGAACGCTCTTTCTTTACGGCACAGAATACCTGGATGTTCACCAATTTCGTGCTTCCCTTTTTTCATCTCGCTAATGTTCTGTCAGATTTCTTAAAAGGTTACTTTCCTTTCACATTTTAAGATAGGGAACCAGATTCCTTCAGCTATTGCTGCGATATTGCGTCCTGCAGCACAGACGTTATATTTCACTAATGTTTCAGAATGTCAATTTGAGGCACTTTGATATTTTATGTTTCTAACTATTGCCAATCGTTTATAATTATGCATAACTTTAAAAATGGAAGTAAAGTTTAAATAAAGAAATGCAAGATTTATTGGTGTGCAAAAAAAAATGAGTGTCAAAAGTGATAATAAGTATGGATGAGTGACCATAAAAGTGATGATGGCAGAAGAACCAATAGGTGGAGGGAAATTTCACTATGTCTCTCTGTCGATTTCCAAAATGGTCTTTCCAAATTTAAATACTGTTCACCATAAATGTTCTACAAAGGTCTTGACGCACAAAAGGTCACTCACAGTTCTGGATCAGCTCTCCGCATGATAATCCATTTCTTCACCATCAGTCGTGTGTGGATTGTCTGGACGTTCGGCCACATTACAAGCTTGGTATAAATTGTAAAGTTGTCGGTAACAACTTTACCACTACACCAAATTCCGAGTTTTGGCCTGGAGTAGAGGATTTCCCTCCAGGAAAATTCTGGAGGTAAATCCCCCAACTTTCACTGACAAATCGCCAGGTTCGGAAGAATCACAGCACCAATGGACTCTAAATAAATGGGGAATTACACCGCCACCACCACCACTTGTAATCCGGTGTAAATTCTGCCGGACCAAGTGACGGTAACAGTAATTCAGTTTGGCAGTACCTGGGCAGATTTACCGCCTAGTTATCGCCAAACTTGCAATGAGGCCCATTGTCATTATAGTGGCCCAACAAGTGCATGATATTGGTAGACTTGGTTTCCACTGGCCCAACCTCCAGCTCAACCTTAAGGACATCTCTGGCTTCTAAACACAGTAGGGAGCTGGCAGATCAGCAGTATCTTGCCACCTGACCATTTGGCAAGTATATTTTTTATTCTTCGGTGGACTTTCCACTCCCACTATGCTGGTTGGATGGCTATCCACATTAGGTTGTTTCTTGTTGGATGTGCAGGGGTATGAGAGCTTAGACTGCACCAAATGCAAAACTCACATCACCAGGCTGTCCACAACTCATGGTTAGTTGGGATGGCCGGGCTCCAATTCATGCCCACTTGATTCCTCCCACCACCTTCAGGCTCTTCTGCCTCTTCCTCCACCTCTCAACAGATTTAAGTTTTTCTCCTTTTCCTCACTCCTCTCCCCTCCATTCTCAGCTCTCAGCAGTCTAGCCTCCTTCCACCACTCCACTTGTACCTTCCTCCTCCTTTTTCCTTCCTACATCTCCTTATCTCTCACTGTCTCCTCCCACTGTCTCTCTGCTATCCAGGAGTGGTGTGCCGCCAACGACCTTTGCCTTAATGCCAGTAAGACTGAGATTCTACTTATCGGCACACCCACTCCCTCCTTCCCTGCAGCTCTCTGGCCGGCCTAAGAAGTCACACTACCAGCTACACCTCCTTAGAGGGATCCTTCCTTTCCTCTCCTTCCCCCAGAAGCTCACTGTCTCCAGAGCCCTGGTTCTCTCAAAGCTGGACTACTGCAACAGCCTTTATCTAAATCTTCCTGCCTCTACTCTTCGCCCTTTGCAACTCATCCAGAACAAGACTGCGAGACTTGTCCTTGGCCTCAAGCCCAAGGACCGTATCTCTCCAGGACTGAAATCACTGCACTGGCTCCCAGTGGCTGCGAGGATTAAGTTCAAATCCCTCTGTATTGTCCACAAGGCCTTCTGGGGCCTTGGGCCAAAATACCTTCAACTCTCTCTTCCTAAATATCTTCCTTCTCGAGCTCTTCGCTCATACGCCTCCAACTACCCCAGGGTCAGCCGCTTCTCCAAGCAACGAGCTGGGGGTAGATCTCTCTCCGCAGCAGGGGCCTCCCTCTAGAACAGCCTTCCTGCCTCCCTGAAAGTTGAGGAGAACCATCTCCGGTTACGGAAGCACCTCAAAACCTTCCTCTTTGCCTCCGCTTTCTCTCCCTCTCTCCCCTGCTAAAACCACTGAACCTGCACCAAATCTGCTACTGGACCACTCACCGATCTCGGTCCTTGGCCCAGCCAATCTTCCCTTGCACTGCCTACCTGCACCACGGGACTGTCTCTGTATCCCACAGCCCCTTCTCCCCGCACTTACCTTGCACTTGCCACCAGCTGGCCCTATTATTTATCTTGTATTCTACTAACCTTTACTGCACTTTCCTTGCACTTGCCACCAGCTGGCCCTTTTATTTATCTTGTATTCTACTAACCATATACAGCACTTTCCCCCTCTCCCCTTCCCCCTGCACTTTCCCAGTCCCCTCTACCCTTGCACTTGCGCGGTCTGAATGACACCTGGCCTAGTAGGATCGTTGTCTGTCCCCCCGTGTTCCCCCCCACCTCGTCGCGCCTTGAAACACTTGTGTATAGGCGCGTTACAAATGCCATATCATATCATATCACTTGCTTGCAGTCGGCCTCCAGCTTCCCACACTCCCCTTTCTTTTCCACCTTCCTTTAAACCGGTCCCCATATCAAAATTGGGCTATGATGGAGAAATTGTAGATGTCAGTGTGGGAAAGAGCATCAGTGCCTCTATTTGGTTGGGGGGCCAATCAAACAGATTCCTCATGTGTCCATGTTTGACCCTGGGTTGGGCCGCATATCCCTGCTTCAGAAGAATGAAAAAGAAGACTGCCTTCTTGGAGTCAGGCAGGTTCGTAACACGAGCTGCCTGAATCCAACATGGCGCCATAGTAGACCTCCAAGTAGGGATGCAGTGCCTCTTGCCATCCCCACACCACTGACCTAATTTTTAATTTCCCTCCACTGCTATTGGTAAGCTTATCGGTTTAACCCGGCAACTGTGTCCATGCATCTATTTGCTTGTTTCACTCTATTCTCTTCTTGAAAGAGACGTGGGTTAGGGCTTGTGAGCCATTTGCAAAATCCAAGGTATTTCTGTCTTTCCTGGAGCCTTACCATGTCCAATGTTTTGGGGTCACAGGAATAGGGAGGAGGTGCCTACCTGACCACAAGGTATATGGAGGAAAATAAGAGTTTATGAGCAATAAACGGCAACAAGACTCTGTACTTCTTCACGTGTACCTGTAAAGACAGATAGTGCCCCAACTCCATGAAATGTACATAAATTGCATTGAGGGACTGGTGGAAAAAATCCATTTATTCTTTATAACATTTTACAGTTGGAGCATTAGGTTCAGGGGCTTTGCTGCCAAGTGGAATTTGTTTATGGAAATACTTTCATCTGGGTGATAGGTACAAAAAGAATCTCTTAGCTCTGCATCTATCCATACCAGCACAATCTGGTCAAGATGATGAGCCAGCGGGGGAGGAGCAGAGCAGCGGGAAAAATGGATGAACCTTCACATCGTTCTGGTGGATGGTGTGGGTGTGGCAGCACATCCTTGAGAAGCTGAACTCCAGCATGCAGAATTTGAAGAGAAGGAAGGGTACTCCAAGTCAGCAAATCGATATTTTGGTGGAGTGGATTCCCTGGGTCCTTGGTGACCACTTACTACCTGCCCTGTCCACACACCCCGGCTGGTGTTGGTGGTGCCCCCCTAAACTCAAGCGGGATGGATCAGAAGAAGGTAGATATATCACTTAAAGATGCAAGAAGATTGTGGCTGCCAAGTATTGCAGGTCTACTTTGTCACACACAACATATAATATCAAGGTCCCTGTCCTGATAGTTAATTATCTGGACTGTGACTGGGCGAGGAGAGAACCTCTGTGCTGGACTGCGACCAAGAACTCTATGCATTCGTTCAACTTAGAAATGTTTGGAGAAGACATGGTATTTTTTATAGCTCTTGAGGCCCATTGGGCCCATCACAGAGGATTCAGGCAGTCCAAGCCTCAAGCCATTTCCAAGATCTTCGCTCTTAATGATTGCTACTGCAAGATCATTCTTAAGATTCCCAAAGTGGTCTGGAGGGGCATTACTGAATCATCATCATATCAACCCTACGTACTGCTTCATCCATTCCAGCATATAGTGTGGGGGGGTGGTTCAGAAATGAGAGGAGGACGTAAAGATGTGTTGTTTTCATTATCAGATATCTTTATTAAAACAAAGGGGTTGGATAAAGGCCTCTCCGTCCCTATCTTGAAGTTGGCTTCCCTACACAGGAAACTAAAACTAAAGATCAGTCAATGTCAAGTCATCAAACCTATAAACTGTCCTTGTGTCCAAAACATACAAATCTGACCCTCACACTAATATCAAACAACTAAGGGTGCAAGGAAAAAGTCTCTAATTTATTTTTGGCAAAAAGTATTTACACTAAAGCAATTGAATGAATTCAACAAAAACAATCTTTTCCATGAAGGAACCTTGGATGCAGAGGGTGGTTCCCTTCCCCTGGATATTTATGTAAGATGGCCGAAGTGTATTTTTCAAACAATTTCTTAAGGATGGCAAAAGGGTTTCCTTCAAACGACAGTTTCGTGAGGATGGCAAAAGTGTATTTTCCAAATAACAGTTCCTTAAGGATGTTAAAAGTGGTTCCTTCAAACAACAGTTTCTTAAGGGTGGCACAAGTCTTTTTCAAACAACGGTTCTTTATGAATAGCCAAAATGTCTCTTTCGAACAACAGTTTCCTTGGTTCGTTATAATCAGGTCATAAACATTCTTATGCAAACAATATGTTCCAGCTTTGGACTGCATTGTCAAAAGGCTTTAGTCAAACTAAAGCTTCTATCTTAAATGTCCCTGTTAAAGCTTTCATGGATCTCCTGGTATACCTTTTGGCTAGGGATCCCCTTATGGGCTCATCATGGTACTCTCCTGCCAGGTATCTTTCCCACATTCATTTTACAACATGCATGGATCTGCTAGTACACTTTCCTGCCCTGAATCCTCTTATGCGCTCTTCAGATCCCTAGTGTAATCTCCTGCCAGGTATCTTTCCCACACTCTTGTTACAATTTTCATATACTTTGGGTGGAGGCCTGGTGTACTCCCCTGCCAGGATTTCCCCCTTAAATGTTCTTTGCCTGATGTGCTCCTTTCACCAGAAATTATTTTCTGTTTCACTGTCTTTTTGTATAGCACAATTGCATTATTTCAATATTCTTCTACTTTGTTTGCTTGAGGTAATACTTGTTCTAACTTTCCCCGCACTGACATCTCATACGTGGGGACTTGTCAAGTTTTGCCGCTATACTTATTTCTGTAGTATTAATTTGCTTAAGGTAATACTTGCTCCAACATTCCTCACGTTGGCACCTCATTCATGGGGACTTGTTCAAGTTTTGCCTTTGCGTTTTATTTGCTCAGTATTCAAATGTTCTGTTTGAATTGATCTGTTTACATGCCTGTTGGCATGCTCCCAGTCCCCAATGCCTTTTGGTAGACTGACCGGTATCCTGCAGCAGTCCCGACCCGTAGCATGTTGCTGCGATGGAGCTGTCCCTAGGGATAGCCTCCATCGCACTACAGGGCTTCCTTCAGCATTCCTAGAAGCTCTGTGCTTTTCAGCCGACTTCTAACTGCGACCGGGATCAAAGGCTGCCCGCAGCATTTCTTCTGGCCTCGCACCACGCCGGTAAACTGCTATTCCAGCTCCCAAGCTGCTGCTTGGGAATGCCTGCATTCTCAATCGCTGATCTGCTCTTCCCGCTGCTTCTTCTCTGGATTTTGCATCCCATCGTCAAATGTTCTGTGCACTCGAAATCCATACAAACAATAAGTCTACATATTCAACTTGGTGTTTCTTTCAATCTGTACTAACTTCTTATTCCTCTTCCTCGTCTCAGTACTTGAGGCTTTATGAGAGTTGAAGTCCATTGATTCGGTGCGGTCAAACTAAGCAACCCGTATTCCAGGCAAGGCTTTTTTCATATTTGGCATGGCTGGAACTGCAACTGGGGTGCAGTGACCAGTTGGAGCTGAGCCTCTTTTTTGTTCTGTGTTAGCACCCTAATGGGTGCTGAGGTCCTGAAGAAAGTGGGTGTATTAAAATAAACCACTGAAACCAGTAGGCCAATTCAGACGTCGCAGTAAGAAAGGACCACACTAAATGTCCGGAGGTGACACAATATCATCCCGTAATTACCATATGTCGAATTCTGAAGGATGGATTACAAACTTCAATATGTTTTTTCCTGTGTTTAAATCATGTTTTATATGCCAATCAGGAAAAAGAGAATACCGTAAAATATTTCACATGCAAGGCCCTGAGCACCTGACTTGGGTTCAGAGTTAGAAAAGACATTCAGAATGGTGCCTTTTGATGTTATACAACATTTAACTGATTTCCCTATGTCATCCTTTTATGCCTTCTCGGGGTCTCCCCACTGTAACTGAGCTCCAGCCCACTGGTTAAACATGTTTTTGCCTTGAGGTGGGTGTTCAACCTCTAGATACTTTGGTGATGCTCTGCTTGTTTTCATATGGGTCCCAGAATTTATTCATCTGCTTCTGTGGCATCTCTGTCCCTGTTGTACCTAGTGTCCACTTGGACATACCTGGTGTACTCTCCTGCCAGGTACTATCACGCATAGGTTTATTCTAATGTTCGTGTCAGCGTATATGGTACTCCTGTTATCCCCTTGCACCCTTTGGGATGTGCTTATCTGGTTCACAAAGTTCGGATTAGGTTGCACGATTCTTCTTCTATCCCCTTGGGCTTTCCGGGATTGTTACGCTCACCTGGCTCCCACAGGGGCGTCGATCTGAACTGGACAGCTGCGGTCTCCACCAATGTGACGCGTAGTGCCGAGATGACAGACTGGACTGGCCCACCTAGCTTCGTTTGCTTGGCCCGAAGGAGTATTCTTCTGCAAATGGAGAAAGGGAATTAACCACCCGTGGAGTTGAGTGTTACCCCCCACCCCCGCTGTTCTCCCCACTGATCACCTTTAATGTCCCCTCTTATAGTCTCACCTGATGGTTTGGAAAGATGAGCTCTCCATCCTGCATGGAGCGCAGGGGCGCGTAGATAACCAGTTGCTTCACTGGTTCGAAGGAATTGGCGAGTTCCAGAACAATACTGACTCTGAGATTTCCGGCGAGACGCTAAGTATATAGTTCGTAAGAGTTCAAATGTCTGACTTTCACTCTTGTCCGATTCCTTGCAGGTTGCAGCTTGACCCTAGCGAAGAGTTCCTCATGGCAGCCGGTAACATTCAGGTAACGATTTGTATTATCCAACACAGTTCGATAAAATAATGTCAGTATGTAACCTGTTGCTTTCTCCCTTATTCAGGTGCTGAGAGAAATTATGAAGTCTCAGGGAATAATGCCTCCGGCGGTAAAATTAGGTAAGTCTATTGTGGTGAGAATGATTCCCCTTGTTTGTCCCTTTATTTCACCTTGCTGTCCTTTTGTTCAACTTAGAAGCCGGGGTACGGCGAAGATGCGGTGGAGGCTGCGCCGACCCATGAAGAGGAATAGTACCCCCGGCGGTAAAATCAGGTAAGTCTATGGGGGGTAACTAATATTGCCTCTGTTTATTCCCTTGGCTCACCTTGCTGTTCTTGTGTTCCCCTCAGGTGCCGGAGTGCGGCGGGAACATGCAGAAGGATGCGGTGGATAGTGAAGATGCTGCGAAGGCCGGTGAGTTCAGCGCGGCGCTGCAGCAGGCGAGGCGACGCGCATAAAATAACTTCTTTCTTCCAGCTCGAAGGCGTGGTGGGTTGGGAATTCAGGTAAGGATCAAAGGTATTGCTCTTGTTCTAACCTTTTCTCCTTCTTTCTCCCTTTTTCTAGGAGCTCCAGACTCGAGGTGGGCGTGGCAGAAGACTGGATGCAGACTTGCAGGCACGGTGAGCATTACGCTGCTGGATGCAGAATAACGCAAAGCGTGTGCTTCCCGTGTAGCTCCTGAGGATCCGACAGATGATCCGAAAAAACTACCTTTGAAAATGCGCCACGGGTTCCAGAATTGATCACACACGCACGGGAATGTATGCTCTGCTCATTGTGTAAAGATCGAGAGAATCGCAAGCGGGACTCTGGAGAAATTGCTCAACGAACGACGGTGGCAGTTTGGTCCATTGTCACACAAGATGGCCGACAACAAAGGAAACGACACTGGGGTACCTGAAGAGGACGAATAGAGGCGGCGGCCACCAGGAAAGAACGGCAATGGCGAGGTGAAGACGGAACAAAACCCCTGGTGGCTGTGGGCCTTGGGTTGTGGAGGCTTGGGGGTTGGCCCGGACGGCAGGGGCCCGAGGGCAACAGAGGTGTGAAAATGCAGGCCGCACCACGACAAGCACGAGCGGCGCTCGCTCGGCATTGATCAGCAACTAGCAGCGGTGAGAGGCTGTCGGAACTGCCTTGAGATCACCACGACGGTCGGTGAAGAGCGGAAATTACAGTTGGAAAGACACTCGGACGCTAGGGAGACCCAACGGAGATTGGAATATGGTGGCGCGAGGGGCCGTGGGCAAGAATAAGAACAAACAACCCACGATGGACATTTTTCAAAAACACAGCAGTCTCCTGCGGCCAGCGCAACCAAAGACCCGGTGGCACAGGCTGAGGGCGCCACAGCGGCTGATAATCATCAGATTTTAGAATCCATCACAGAGATGAAGGAATCTTGGGGGGTTGCGATGATGGACCTATGCACTTCCCTGGAAGCTAAAATCGAAGCAGTGGGCATCAAAGTCTCCCTGCTGAGACAAGATGTCAGGGGACTGGCGGAACGCACAAGCTGCCTGGAGGGTGCGGTGAAATCTAACACAGACACCAGCACCAACAATGCATAGGAGATCCATGTCCTTAAACAAAAAGTGGCCAACTTGGAGTCTCGAGCAGAAGAAGCAGAGGGTAGAGCGAGGAGAAACAATATTCGCGTGGTGGGCTTGCCAGAAGGCGAAGAAGGCCAGGACCCGACTGATTACATTGAGAACTTACTCCTACAAGCAATTGGGGCCGGTACACTCTCGCAGGGTCTTGCGGTGGAGCACGCACATAGGGCCCTTATGAGGAAGCCGAGACCAGGGGCCCCTCCACGAGCGATAATTGCTAAAATACTGAACTATAAAGACCACGAGAAAATATTGGAATATTTTCGGAAAGGCGGAACAATTGAGAGGGCCTCGAGTACTATCACGGCATACCCGGACTATACTATGCTGGTCCAAAGGCAGCGGTACAGCTATGTTACTATCAAAAGGAAGCTACGGGCTGCTGGGATGAAATATATGCTGCTGTACCCTGCGAAACTGAAGGTCGTACATAAGGGCAAATTGCATTTTTTTTAACACTCCGGAAGAAGCAACAATATGGCTGGATCTTCAGGGCTGCCCGGATCAAGACATGGAAGAGACACAAAATGGACGCGAAAAGTGACTCAGATACGGTATGCATACTGCCAGGGCGGTGAGCGAACTTCCCGAGGGCGCCTAGGCGAAGGCTGAGAACGATGAGCCTGGCTGTAGGAGGCTGATGTTCGATTACATATTGCTGATTGTGAGAGACTTGATGGACTGGAATATAATGGCAGTTACATATATTTAATTTGTTTGGCAATGTGTAGTTGATGGATGTGCTATGGGAGCGCAGGGCGGAAGTACCCTACCCCTCGAATTATAGTTGTAGTTGTAGTAGGTTGGCCACTAGGGCGGCCTCACCCTGCGGAGCTTCGAGTACAGGCGAAAGCCGGAAAGAGCTAGATGCGGGGGAGCCTGAGATCCAGGGATGGAGCTGGGAAACGGTTGGGGGGTAGAGTGTTGGGCAAGGGATGGGAGGCGGGGGGGAGAGGGAACGGGAAGTTTGGTGTGTTTTTGGTTAAAGGGGTTTTAGAATGGGATGCAAGCCTATATGGAGTGGATTGGAACTTGAAGCTAAACGATACCTGGGGGGGAGGGAACGGGACTATACCAGGCCATGGGGGACCTTAAAATACTCACATGGAATGTGCGGGGGCTTAACAGCTATTTAAAAAGGAACAAGGTTATGCTGTATCTGCGTGCAGGCAGAAAATAGACATTGCATTGCTGCAGGAAACCCACCTCACATGTGAGAGGATGGACATGATTGCGGGAAAGTGGAAAGGGGTGTTGGTGGGCTCGTCTTACTCGGCCTACGCAAGAGGAGTACTTATATGGGTAGCGCCACATGTCCCGTTTCAGCGGTTGCAAGTGGTGGCTGAGACAGACGGGAGGATGGTTATGCTGAGGGGATTGGTAGATAAGTATTGTTAACACGTACGCCCCGAACCAAAACACAGCGGCGTACATTAGGGCACTGAGTGCGAATCTGAGCGGGTGTGTGGGTAGCGCGGTGATCTGGGGAGGGGACTTCAACTGCGTACTGAACCCGAGGGTGGATAGATCGGATGGGAAATTAGATAGAACGGCCCCTGCAGCCAGGGCGCTACAGACACTGCTTGATGGCTTTGGGCTGGAAGATGCATGGAGAGTGTGGCACCCTGGGGAAAGGCAATATTCACATTACTCGGCCCCACAGCAGTTATCAACGAGGCTGGACTATGTCTTTGCATCACCTGACATGATGGCGGAGATGGCATACATAGAGTACAGGGCCAGGGTCCTCTCGGACCACTCGCCCCTGATTCTTGCATGGCAATATTGCCCTCCCGAGGGCGAGGATCCTGACATGGTGCCTACGAGCGGAGGCGTTGAGGGACCCCTTCTTCAGAGAGGACTTGCGGGAGGAGATAGTAAACTATTTCGAAACCAACACTGGGAGTGTGGACTCGGCGGGGACATTATGGGAGGTCTTTAAGGTTGTCGTGAGGGGGGCGGCCATGGCGAAATCCAAGGGCCTACGGGGGGGGTTTCGGCTGAACTGAGGGAGACGGAAGCAAAATTGGAAGAGGCCTTAAAAGCTGGGGATGATACAGCGGGGAAACTAGATTTGATACTTAAGCTACAGCACAAATGTGTGGAATATTGGGAGAGGTTGTGTAACCTTAATTATAAAAGGTACATAGAGAGACAGCATGCGGGAGGCGATAAACTGGGGAGGCTTTTGGCGTGTTTATATTAGAGCGAGACCCCCAGAGCCACAATTAGAACTATAGAGAGGGAAGATGGTAGCGTAGAAGGGAGTTAATCAAGCGTTTGTGGATTCCTATAAAGGGTTATACGGGGAAGACAGGGAAAGCAGCCGTGTAATGATAGAGGAAACGCTGGAGGCTATGGGGCTGCCCAAGATAAGCGAGGAGGAAAGAGAGGAATTGGACTCCCCAATTACCCTGGAAGAACTGGGGGAGGTGGTGAGGCAGTTGCCTACTAATAAGACCCCGGGGACAGATGGGCTCCCAAGCAAATTTTATAAGGTATATATAGAAGAGGTCCTCCCCCCGCTGCTAGAAATGATAAACGAAGCATTCGAAATGGGCCGCTTACCGGAGTCACTGAGAGAGGCTGTTATAGTACCTCTCCCTAAACCGAATAAACCTGGGCATAGCTGCGGCTCCTTTGGACCTGTGTCGATGCTCAACCAAGAAGGCAAGATATTGACTGCAGTCCTGGCGAATAGACTGAAGAGGGTCATTAGCAAGTTAATACATCCGGATCAAACGGGCTATGTCCCCCATAGAAACATCACCAATAATCATATGCGACTCCAGAGGATCATTGAGTTTGGCAGTGGAAGGGATGAGGAAATGGCAATCGTGTCCTTGGATGCAATCAAGGCCTTTGACTCTGCCAAGTGGCCGTGGCTGCTGGCGGCCCTGAAACAATATGGGTTAGGGCCTGGCTATGTGAGGTGGGCGAAGATTTCGTACAGTGAACCGCTGGCTAGAGTTAAGACAGGATCTGTGATTTCAGAGAGGTGGCAGCTTAGCAGGGGTACTAGACAGGGATGCCCGGGGTCTCCTAAACTCTACATACTGGCCCTGGAACCTCTTGAGATCTATCTGCGGCAACAATATGACACTATAGGCTTTGAGGTGAAAGGGGAGTGGCACCTGATTTCCCTATACGCAGATGACATGCTACTGTACCTACGATTCCCAGAAGAAAATCTCCCGTACATCCTAGAAGTGATGGAGAGATATGCTGTGTTGTCTGGTATAGCAGTGAATCCCCAGAAGTCCAGCATGTTCCCATTGGGAGGGTACAAGGGGATTCCATCGGAGCGATTACCTGTATTGCAAGTGCCATGGGCGGTTTGCACGTTTCGGTACTTGGGGATTAATATATACCACACTGTGGACGATGAGCACAAGTGTAACACAGAAGTAGCCATTAGAAACATCGAGAAGTGCATGCGGTTTTGGGCGAAGCTGCCTCTGGCGATGATGGGAAGGGGAGCGATGCTAAAGATGGTGGTCCTGCCGAGGCTCCTACATTACTTCGGGAATATACCGTACCTGATTCCTAGGGGGTTTTTCACTAAACTAAATAGCATGTGTAGGGACTTTCTGTGGCACGGCACGCGAAACAGAGTGGCGTTGTGGGAGCTTCAGAACTTCCATGACAAAGGGGGAATTAAGCTGCCCAACTACGAGGCGTACTATGTGGCGAGCCAGTTGCAGTATATTGCCAAATGGCTATCTGATGAAGAGACCTCCGAACACAGGTTGCTTGGGCGGGATTGTGCACCTTTTTATCTGAAAGAAGTCATGTGTGCACCCAGAGCGGAAATGGCGGGGCGCCCTAAAATGATGCTACTAGGGTGGAAGGTGTGGCGCAGGGCATTCCAAATGATGGGGGACCCGTCCCCATGCTCACCGCAGATGCCATTGGTAGTATTGACAGGGACGGACGCTCAGCTGCGACTGATACTCTGGACCCAATGGGAACCTGGCTGGGGTGGCAACGATGTGGGACATCTGGCAGGAGGGCTCTAGTGTTACTTTTGAGGGGCTATGGGAAGTAGCTGGGTTGCATGAAGGCCAGTACATTATGTACCACAGAATGGTGCAGAGGATTAAGAGAACATGGCCTGAAACTGTGCTGGGGGAAGAATTGGACGCCACCATAGACGTGATATATGATATAGCTGAGGGGGGTCATGCGATTTCCAGACTGTATGAGAGGTTGATGTCTAAAGTGGGGAAGGAGGTCACGCAGTTGAGAATGGACTGGGAAACGGAGGTTGGGGCCCAAATGGGAGATGGGATGTGGAAAAGGGCGCAGGGGTATCATAAGAAGGTGTCTAGAAACGCGAGGCTCAAACAGATACAGTTGTAAATAACACACAGGGCTTACATGACACCTTGGAGGATATCAAGGTTTGAGAATGCAGGTCGGCAAGCATGCCCCAAATGTGACGAAGAGAACGCGGGCATGGTGCATATGTTCTGGTCATGCCCGATCATAGAGAGGTTTTTGGAGGGGTGTAAAGGAGAAACTAGAAGGAAGAGGGGTCAAGATGGTAGTGGATACGGTGTCGGCCTGTCTGCTGGGGGGGTTCCCAAGACCACAGAAACTCAGGCACGTAAGCAAACTAAGGAACCTGGCTTATGTGCTAGCAAAAAGGAGGATTGCCATGGGATGGAAGTCATGCCATGTGCCGAGGATGGAGGTGTGGTGGAAGGACTTCCAAAAATGGGCAGAAGCCGAAACCACGGCATGGCAAGAAGCGTGTGGCAATGGGGGGGAGGAGGAGAAGGAGTCCCTTATGGCCTGGAAATCACTGATAGCTGGACTGTTTGGGTCATTGGACGACCCGACTGAGCCTGTGGAGGAGGTGACCGAACCACAGGTTGTGGAAACTGAAGGTTCAATGCAATAGACTCGCAAGGGGGGTGGGGTAGAGGGAGTAGTGGTTAGGAAGTTAAAGAAAAGTGTATTGAAACTGTTGGAACATGCACTATTTGTTTGGTTTATTGTTTGTTTGTAAAATCTAATAAAAACTTTAAAAAAAAATGCTTACAAGGCTTCTCAATGTTTCCAGCTCCCTCAATGTCCCCACAACCAGTCTGACCTTTTCCCTATCATTTGGTAGTCGTACAGCGGTCTGCTGTCTCTTCGAGAGGTAGAGCAGAGCTTCTCTGCTGCTGCCGCGTTCAGTGTTCTCTACCATGTGGCTCAGCGCAACTCTAGACTGTTCTTTGCATCTCCGGCTGATTCGCTAAGATCTCTTGTACCGTCACAACTCTTCGTGCCTCAGTTTACAACATTCGGGTCCTCCGCCACGGAATGAGCATCTCGCTCCCTGCTCCTCCAGGACTGGAACGACCTGACTACCTTTCTTTGCAATGAGCCTCCAGTCCACTCCCAGGTTTCCAAGGGAGGATCTGCTTCCTGGTTCCTCCAGGCAGGGTTAGGCTCTCTGCCAGGTCCTTTGGAAAGGGATTCTCCTGGGTTCCCCCCAGGCCTTAGCACTTTGCCAGCTTGCCAAGGTTCCCCCTTTTTCTGACAGAGCCCCTGGTCCACAGCCTCTTCTCCTGTAGCATGAGTTTCCTGCTCCTTGCCCCTCCATGCAGTGCTTGACCACATTTCCAGGTTTCCCATCTATATTTCTAGTCTAGATGGACCAATCAGAAACCAGTAACCACTAGACTGTTCCTTGAGGTTCTCAAAAGTGATCCTCATGCTCCCGCGTTTTTCCCTCATCACAGTACTGATCTTCCAGCTCTGTTGTGTGTCATTGGAGTGCCTCCTCGTCATAGTATTAGGGAATGGTTCTTCACTAGGGTAACTCCTATTCTTCCTCATCCCAGTACATACTGGGGGAATGTTAGGGTGGCAATACCTTATGACCCTATTAGAGAAGGGACTATTATGTTTGTAAAAAGGGGGTATAGGGTCAGGTGACTGGTGGGGATACAGTGTTCTCACGATATGGTCGTCACTGGTCCCACAGGGGGTACCCCTCCCATGAGATCCACCCAGTGAGTACCACCCCCATGGGGACTATCGGGTAGCGGCCTCACCACCCTGGCCTCATAGGAAGGGGCTCTCCCTATGGAAACAGTGACGATACCCTTGGATTCGTCACACACCCCAACAAAATAGTAATTTGTTGGCATGGATTAGGTTAAAGGGGTTAAAAGTGTCTGTTTAACAAACTGGGGAGGATTGAAAGCATCAATTTCCCCCAAGGAAAGCATAGTGAACAGTTGTGGGAACTAGAAAATTAAGGACTTATATGCACAAAATCAGTTTAGTGATGAAAAATGTCTGTAATCCCATTAACGCTGCATTAGCACACCACCGAACTCCGAGCAAGGCGGTAAAATGGAGGATTCACCTCCAGTAAAAAGCCTGAGGTAGATCCTGCATGTTACTTAAAATAACCGGCGGATTTGCTGCACAGAATTACTGCTCACTGTGTGAATCCACCAAAAAAAACAGAGTCCTAAGAACTCAAAAATGGGAATTTAAACCGCCATACAATCACTCATAATCCTGTCATAAAGCCACGGGATCGAGTAGTGGTAATGGTAAATTAATTTGGTGATACATCAGCAGAGTCAATTTGCCCCCATCCGTGAGTCCTTGTCTTGCAGATTATATTGAATTAACCTGTACTTAGATACGTGGAATACTTTGGGCTGGCCTTTATTAATGTTGCTGAAAGTAAGCATTCATTGTTACTAAAAAAATAATAAAGGCAGCATGGCCCAATTTTTTAACAAACAATATTTATTGATGGGATTTGGATATTACGACTCCAAAATTATTGCAAACTTTAAAATGCGGTGATTCAGGGAGGTCTTTTTCTGCCCACATGGATGTAAAACAGAATATTACCACTTTCTCAAAAGGGAGCAGAAACTCAACATGCACTTGCCGTCTCATATCCCTGATCGACTGTACCTTTAAGATATTGGTGAAAATATTGCTAGCAAGGATTCATATGTGTATATAAATGAAAGGAATTCTAGCAGAAGCCCAAATGGTATTCTGAACAAGCATTAGTATGATAGATCAATCAATCCGACACTCTTTGATGATATTCCATAATGATAATATGACATTGGTACAATACGGTATAAGTGGCAAGCTTACTAGACTGATCAAGATAACTCTCAGTGCAAAACAGGGGTGTGTACTGGCCTCGACATCGTTCAACCACTTTGGAAATTACACAAATAAATACGTAAAGGTTCTAAGGCTGGAAGAGCCATCAATGGGTGGGGGTCAGGCTACCCTCTCTTGCTCTTTGCAGACAATGCAGTACTTTCAGCAAACACAAAATTCTCATTGAGGGTTCAGATAAATTGTACATAGGCTTATTGCAAAATAATGAATTGGTCATACACATCAAAAACGAAGAAAGTGGCAATGGGAAGTAAAAGCAAACCAAAGGAACTTTACCTAAACCATCTAATTGATGGTAAACCAGTGGAATGGGTTTTGTATTTTGGGTACCTTTTTGAACATTACAAGTAGTGAAGAGTAGTAGTTTTTGTTAATCTCTGAGAACCGCAGGAGAGACTCGAATTTTCAAAGAAGCTTATAGATACAAGAGACACACACCGTCTCTGAGATGTGCGGTCTCATGGACAGGAGAGTGGCATATCCTCTCCCAAAGATGCAACAGTTGACTCTGGATGTTCTTCTCCGAGACGGTTCTCAATGAATTAAAAGAAATGCCCGGAGCTCTTCAGAATATGAGAGCATATAATCCAAGAATGCAGCGTGTTTAAAGAGATTTGTGAAGCTGGGATTTATGCAACAGGTTGTAGGCTTAGTGGACTTTAATTACCAGAAGCACCTGAGATCAGTTGTTTGGGAAATGAAAGTCCAGGTGGGGCATATTTAATGACACACACAACCTTTACATTATCTTTGTGTAGATGTGAGTTGTTGTCCTTTTTAGAAACAGTGCAAGGGATTTTAGTATCCTCACTCTGTGTTCATCCATGATTTTGTACTCTCCCTAGAGAACAAGTCTCTCCTGCAGTGAGGGTATTTCACTGGCTTCCCGTCAGCGTACGGACCTCCTTCAAAGCCATGTGCATTACCCACCATGCCATCCATAAGAAAGGCCCTGAATTCCTCCAAAACAAACTCACATGCTACCAGTCCACCCGAATCCTCATATCAGGTTCAGCACACCTCCTGGTAGTCCCAACCTTCAAGTTCTCCAGACTAGGAGGAGCCTGCTTCTCCACCCTTGCACCCACCTTCTGGAACTCCCTTCCCCTCACTCTCCTTTTCATAGACGATCAACTGGCCTTTAGGAAGGCCCTTAATACATGGCTGTTCCCTCCCTCATCCTGAACCCCTCAGTGTCCCCCAAACACACTAGCACCAACCAGCAGTCAGACCCCCTCCCATGCCTACTCCCTCCCGTCTGTCTGCCATTCAGCTACCTTGCCTCGTCTCTCATTTATCTTCTGAGCTCTGCCCCCAGACACTTCCTGAGCCACTCCCCCCCCACCCGGAGGAGTCAAGAGGGCATCCAGTGACTTGCACATGATAAGAATTCTGAAAGTGGGCCGGGTTTGTGCACTCGTGGGTGGGCAATGTATCGCACTTAAACACACCCTTAGGTCAAGCAATTGGATCCATTTGGAGGAGGATAATCAGTTGCACTTGAATCATCATTTGGAGTAAGCACTGTATGTAACTCTAAAGCATATGAGGGTGAGCCTTGCCACTGCAACTAGACACTTAAGGTGGGAATTTGTCGCACTTGAAGGACCTGGGGATGGAAGATCCACACAGAGGGTGGGAATTTATTTCACTTGGATCTTATGTGAGATTAAGCACTGCTCTTTGTACCTAGATGGAATCCAGGGGGTAGACAATGTGGAATGTATAGCTAGCCCATTTATTCCTTTCGCACTATGCACCTTCGAAACGTATCCGAAGGCACAGCCTCACTCCCACACACGCATATAACTGTTGCACAACACCCCTGCCATAAGAATGAAGCTACCTTTCATGACAAAAGAATTCGACCTATAGCTCCTCACATAACTTTTTCTATCCTCTTACAGACACCATTCTGCTTAGCTACTAGTATACCTCCTTCCACATGCAATTCAGACATGGGTGACTAGCAGGGTCTTGGCCACCCTCTCATAACTTTAATGGCCAAAATCCACAGACGCGCATAATAGCACGTCCCAATTTTCCCATACGTCCCTCTTTGGGTATTCAACCACCAACGTGCTGGGACCATAATTATGGTGAAAGGTGCTATACAAATGACAAAAATGAATGAATGAAGAAGGAAATTAATACATTTTGAAGATTGCGTTCAGGAAAATATTGCATGAGATGAGCTATTTCATAGACTCTATGGGCCTCATTACGAGGTGGGCGGTAAGGGATTACCGGCACCGGTAAGGGCACTGGTGCCGGTAATCCCTTACCGCCCTACTATGAGTTCCCTTTGCGGGTCCTTCCTTAACGCCTGGTTTTTGCAGGCATTAAGGACGGGACCCGCAAAGGGACACTGGGGTCAATAACAGTACCACAATTTGCGGAACCGTTATTGCCGCCTTCCCCCTTCCCATTAAGCCCTATGGGGTCTCAAATGGGAATGGGAAATGGCCCTGGTGAATGGGGAATTACCGGTCCCTCCAACCTCGGAATAGACCGGTAATTGCTCCATTCACCAGGCCGGACTTGGAACGAGTTTGGAGGCAGCCATGCCGCAAATAGCGGCATGGTTACCTCCAACCTCGTAATGAGCCCCTATCACTCATTCTCATCCATGTATGTGTTATATAAAAAGATGTGATTGTGTTGTTAATTGTACCAAATATTTTACATTTTCTTGTGTTAAGTCTTCTACCAAATCTCTAATTTCTTCAGGTAAAAAAATCATAACATTTTTAAGAATTGCAAGAGGAAACAAGCAGGCTATTATCACAGCCAACTCCACAGCCTACAATTTGAGGATCATGAACGCCAAGTCCAATACCCAAGAAACCTTTAAGATTCTCAGGGAGCTGAAAACATCCTCTACCTCCCCTCCCCCACCACTATCATCAAAGATGAACTGTGGTGCTCAAACATACAGGGTGACATGCAGGTGGAAATGACCTCATTACAGGAGAAAATTGTGCTCAAACAAGCGATCATTAAAAATACTAGCACGCCCTTTCCCCCGCCACTCTCCTCCAACCCTCACACCCCACTTGTCGCTTCAGAGAAATCACTGAGACAGAAACCTCCCTTAAGCTCAAAAGTCTAATGCCCTCTAGGTGCAATGGGGATGTCTGTCCAGCCACCATCATTAAAGACTGCTCTGAAGCTCTAGCACCCTTCATCACTAGGTTCATCAACGCCCTTTCACGTTCAATTTAGTCCTAGCCAGCTTGAAAGAATCCTGGGTCCTCCCCCTATTGATAAAACTAACCCTAGACCAACAACTACTGCCCAATAACCACAGTCCCCTTCCTTCTAAAGATTCTGGACAGGCCAGCCTACAACCAAATACAGCTATTCTTGGAAACTAATAATATCCTAGGAGCACGACAATCAGTATGCAGGCCCGGACAAGGCACTGAAACAGCCCTTCTAAACTTGAAGAACCAACATCACAATCTCAGAGACGAGGGGAAGCCTGCTCTTCTCCTCCTCCTCCTCCTGGACCTATCAGTGGCTTTTGATTTAGTGGACCACAGAACACTATGTCACCACCTCATGGCAGCCGCAAACTTCTCCCAAGAATCCACTACCTGGGTTGCCTCTTTTCTCGAAGGAAGATCGATGAGAGTCTTCTCAGGAACAGCTACCGCCCAACCTCCCCTTATCCCTCAAGGATCCTGTGTCTCTCCTACCCTATACAATATTTTCACCAAACCCCTCGTTGACCTCCTGGACTCCATCTGCATCTACTACACTAATTATGCCAATGACACCCAGATCCTCCACCCTTGCCATCAACAAAATGTACTTGACAATCCAAGCCTGGGAGGGGTCCAAACCTCTTATGCCTTAACGACGACTAGACAGAGATCTTACTGGTTGGCTCCTCAGGAACGCTGAAGAAGCTTAACTCTCAATTCTCTTCTTTCATGATTGACGGAATTCGGATTCCTGTCTCACCCTCAGTAAAAACGCTTGTGGTCCATCTTGACGCCACTCTCTCCCTCACGTGGCAAGTGAATGCTATTGCTTCTTCCTCCTCCTACACAAACAAACTGATTAATGCCGCCAGAAAATTCCTGACACCCTCTAGTTGCCTCACCATTGTTTGAGCAGTCATAGGGGCTAGAGTTAACTACTGCAACGCCCTCTTTGCCGGTACCACCAAACAAAACATCAACAAAGTGCAGATAATTCAAAACAATGCCCTATGATCTGCACTCAACATTGCCAAAAATAGAACACATTTCCTCAGCGAAAGGATTATATTTAAAACACTATCCATCACGCACAAAGGCCTCTGTGACACTGCACCTGTAAACCTTGCACAAACAATTGTGAGAACCAAAGCTACTAGACCAGCTAGGTCAGTTCACGCACACCGTCTCGCGCTGCCTAAGTTTAAACAAGTCAAATGAGGAGGCTCGATTCTCCCTACGATATCAGCTAAACACTGCAACTTCATCCCACCTGCCTTCGAGCAGAGGAATAATACTGGGCCTTCCAAAAATCACTAAAAACTGCTTTTCACGTAACTCTAACTTGTCAAGGTATGCCTCCTGCATCTATTTCCGAGCAAATGTAACACTTATGATGTATGGAATGCCTTTTTCCTAAGATGCGTGTAACTGGTCTTGATACAGTGCCTTGATGCATCTGGGCTTAAGCGCTTTACAAATGAACACATAAATAAATGAAAATAAAATAAACCAAAAATTGGCCTTCTCCTGTGGTTGGAGTGGCCAAGTGTCCTTCTTGTGCGTTTTGGAATCGCCAGTACTGATGCATGTGCTTTGGCAATTTTCACTTTCTCGAGGCATATACATTAATTACAAATGAGTTTTCACGTATATGTTAACAAATATACAAGTGATGATTATCCCAAGTCTGTGGCTATAATATCTCCTGAGATAAGCAAATATTTTCCTCACGGTTATCCACCAGCCATTTGTCACTTGTTATTCTAAAACGTGTCTGGTTATGGGCGTTCTTGACAACATTCTGTCATGTTTGCATTCAAAGACCCTTTCCAAAATTAACTTCATCAAATTTGAACACAGATTTATTTTTTTAAGATATCAGTTTTCATTATTATTTAAAAAAATCTTTACTAGAAATGTCACATGTTAACCTTTTATGTTATTTTTATTTTATTTTATTGAGCATTTGTAAAGCGCTTCATACAACAGAATTGTGTTTCAAAGCGCCACAAGGCTAAATGGGAAGGGAACAGGAGAAATAAAAACAATAGCAAACAGTAATATGCAGCTGTGGTCCTACTAGGCCTTGTGGCATTTGACCGTGCCAGTGCATTGAGGAGAAGTGGATGGAATGGAGAGGAGGAAGGGTCAAGTGCTGGGGGAGGGCTCAGGAGGGAAGTGCTAGGGGAGTTGAGGGGAGAACCTCAGGCCAAGTTCTGGTACAGGTGACTCTCAAGGCAGGGTGTGACACCACAAGAGGGGCCTGCAGGGCAGTGCAGTGTGGCTGGTGTGCTGGTATTGACTGGGAGGAAGGGCCTGGGATCCTTTAAGATTCATAAGGACCAGGCCATCAGTCACAGCAGCAGTGGGGTGATTAGCGGGGAAGGGAAAGAGGTAGAGAAGAGCAGAGTTTAGAACAGTTTCCGGAATTTATGGAGATCCGATTCACGTCTGAGAGGAGCAGGGAGGCTACTCCAATGGGAGGCACCAGCCGAGAAGAGAGACCTGTCCCCCACTCTCTGCTTGGAGAAGCGTTTGACAGACAGGGAGATCGAATTAGAGGAGCGTATGGCTCTAGCAGGGGAGTATTTAGGGAGGGAGAGTTGGAGATAGCATTGTCCCAGGCTCCAGAAGGACTTGTGGATGATGCACAGGGTCTTTACGTTGATCCTTGAAGCCACCGGGAGATAGTGGAGAGATTTTAGGACTGGAGTGATACAGTCCCTGGGCTTGAGGTCAAGGATATGTCTAGCAGCCCTGTTCTGGATTAGCTGGAGGGTGTGAAGGTAGGAGAGGGGGAGATTGAGAAAGAGGCTGTTGCAATAGTCCAGTCTGGAGAGGACCAGAGCTTTGGAGACATTGAGCTTCTGGGGGAAGATGGGAAAAGGAAGAATGCCTCCGAGTAGATGGAGCTGGAAGTGGGACTTCTTGGTAAGGTCCATGATCTCCATCATCTTGATACATCACAACTTTTGTGACCCACCTAGGTTTGTTCCAATGCAAGTGCCTTAGCTTTGGCATTTCATCTGCAGAATTCATTTTCCTGGAGGAAGTACACATAGTCATCACAGCCCCCAATGTCTTAATTGCAGTGAAAACATTTTGATTTTAGAGACCACTCAGGAAGCACAGGATGCCACCTTACGCAGAGTTGTATAGCCCTGAAAGAAGGTCAGTGTCATGGCCACTGGGCAGGAGCCCAGTACTTCACTTCATGTAGGGTCCCAATGGACCCAGTCTTGGTGCCTACGGCACCAAGCTCATTTCAAAGTGTGCATGGCACATAGAACACTAAAGACACATGCAGCAAGGCCGGGTGGGGCCCTTTATCACAGGGAAGGCACGTGCAGAACACAGGAGGAGGAGCTAGGAGGGGCCTCAAAGCGGGGCCTAAGGGGAGTGGCTGGGGCCAGGCTATATAAGCCGGCCCCACCCACATAATGGCGCTTCGCGTTAGTTTGCTGACAGCAGCGTAACGCTTACCGCCGCTCAGAGGACTCTTACCTGATTCAGCACGTGCGCCTTCAGTCTCTGGATACCTCGACCATCTTACCTGAATTCAGCCACACCATCGCCGGAAAGTCTGCGATCTGCTTTCCGCTCTGCAGTCGCTGCGCACGCCTTACCTGAAGTCGCGCCATCACCAGAAGCAACGCCATCCGCTTCTCATTCCGCAGACGCTGCATATATATATATATATGCAGAATGCTAACATGCATCCCCAGATTGCGAGGAGGGGATTGGACAATATTTACAAGCCAGGAAAGGAGGACAACCCTGCAGATTTTCTGTCAAGGCACACTTTGCCTATGATGCAAGATACCCAGATCTGTCATAACCATATGTGATCTATCATGCACACCCTCAGGCGCCTGCCATATTCACCATTGGTCAAGAAACATCATGGGACTCCACGCAGAACGTCATGAAAAAACGCATTGAAACTGGAAGGTGGCATGACCTACCCGGGGCAGTGGTAGTGATGCTAAATGGCGACCATGGTGAACTAAAGGGATTTGCTCTCAAAATGGATGAACTCTCTGTCACGTCACGAGGAAGTATTCGGAAGCAGAATAGAATTGTCATTGCTGTCCCTGCATCGCTTCAGTCAAGAGTAATTTTGCTGGTTTATGAGGGTCACCGGGGGATGGTCTTCCTGGAGGATGGTCTACACAAGTAGTGCTTATTACATCAAAAGGTATGGTTCAACAAGATGGACTCCCTGGTAGAGTGCATAGTGAACAATTGCTCTATTTGTAGCAGTGTGGCTACAGACGCAATCCCTAAGTCACTGAGGATGACAACTTTACCTCTTGATGTTTGGGATGAGGTGGCTATTGACTTGTTTTGGCGGCTATCGGATGTCACCTATGTTCTGGTATATATCTTTACAAAGGTCTACCGTTCCCCTTATTTTAACATTCCCTCTCTCTCACGGTTAGGGGATAACCAACATTTTCATCATATAAAGGAGACAGAAAATACATTCCCCACTCAACACTGATCTTTACATATCGTGTGATGCTGAAAGACCCTCTTTATACCAATAGTCTTGAAAAAATAGACCTAGTACTTATTTGTTTTTTTATAATATCAAAAATAGTTTATTTTAATAGGTTGAATCACAACCCAACTTGTTCTTTTATAAAACTAACTCTAAAACAGTATTTTCAGTAAAAAGGACCCCACAACACAACATACAGTGGATACATTTACAATACAAATTACTAGTTTCACTCACATCCATTCCTATAACATGACAATACAATACATCAACATATAAAATTTATATAATGATTTAAACATTTCCAATCACTGAGTGTTATTAACTCAGAATAAACAGTCCCGACATGTTTCAGTTCCTCGTGGCACTAAATGCATGAACCTTCTTCAGGGGAAGAACACTTTTAATTTTTTCTCCACCATGTAATCCAGGGCCCCAACAGTACTCTTCAAACCGTACTCCTATAATTATTCAATACACAAAGAAAAATAGGGTATCACTACAGATCAACATCATCACAAATACATAAGTCAGCTCCATAATGCTAACTATATTCCAGTAACATTCAAATATGTACCTATATACTGGTAAGATCAATTGAACCCAATGGTCACTACATACCTCACAAGTAGGATTACTGCAGTGTAGGTGTGCCACAGTGCACCCGAATGCCCTCCGACCTCTTTCAATAAGTCTGATACTGTTCTCTAAATGGTTCTTTGGTAACCAGGAACCTGATTTCAGCTGAGAAAGGAACAACAAACAAACAGTGGTGTGAACAACACAACCACTACTCCCTCACTTCATCACAAATTCACGTGACCGCAAAAACTATGTAGTGCTTCGATAAACCTACTCATCTAAGTGGTGACCCCACGTGTATTCCTATCATTCAATGTGGTCATGCCTTCCATAACAACCCTATAGTGCTTTAGAAACTACAACCTTCACCATAGCACTATCACTCATTTAAAACAATATATGCATATATACCTATTACGCCATGCCACTACTCCTGCGTGGATGAAGAGATTGTTTACATATTCTTCGTCGCTGTTAAATTGTCCAAAAAATTGTAACCTACAACAGAAGAAACCTGATCAATGTTCTAGCCAAAAAATATCACATGTATTTCTGTAGCACGCTATGCCCAATACAATGTAGTTTACTTAATATCAACCATTATTAGAAAATCCAAATAAATGCTCGTGTAAAACGATGGCCCATCATTTAATACCCAATTAGTAACGTCTGCAGTACAGTGTACTAAATATCAATAGTTGTAACCTTAATTGAGGACGGAAACTTCACCCAATGTAGCTCCGGCAACCAGGGATCGATTCCAGTAAGTGCGGCGGTTCGGCTGCTAAACCCATGTTTTCATAATGAGAAGCAGTTCAAGTAGACAAATGCTAAGACAAAAACGAAGGACTAACCTTCTTTGTTTCATGGAACGTTGTGCATCCTATTGCTGAGACATAAACGAAGGACTAACCTTCTTTATTTCATAAACATAGTAAACAGATTAACTCGATCATGGGTAATCGACCGATATCTCTAAACTATAATGTATTCAATATCAATAGTTGTTACCTTGCATAAGGACGGGAATTTCACCCAATGCAGCTCCGGAAACCCAAAACAAAATTCCGGTAAGCGCGGCGGTTCGGCTGCTAACCCACTGCTCTCGTAAGTACAATAAACCAGCTCACATACACCTACCAAGGTAGGCCAATTAGTGACCACAATTACAATTTACCCAGAATTCCATGCTGGAGAAAGTCTAGTCCATTCGACAGGTAAAAAACCTGGGGTTATAACATAACCAGGGGACCATTATTAGACCAAGTTCTAAATGTAATAGTTTGTAGGTAATCAAAGTTGCCCACACAAAGTGAAGTAAACCATGCAACACATTACAAAAATACATTACAATACCTAAACCATATCCGACTCATCACATTATATTTTCAAAGTCTAAAACAGTGTCATTTTTGAAAAAACCATTTCTATTCATAGTGCATCTTACTAACTCTTCATATTTCTCACTAATGACCCATCAGATATATCTATATCTCCATAGGGATGTACCACCACCCAATGTCCTATTATCTCTGAGTATGCAGCCAGTCAATTTCTTCATTAAGACCAATGATATGACTTTGGCACCTGTAAATCATTTTTTGTTCGAATAGGATGAGTTTATCATCTATTTCTGATTTATTTTTGCCATAAATTTTCTTTAAGATCACCCAACTGAAATCCTCGTGAGAATGTTTCATCTGTACAAAATGTTTAACCATAGGAGCTAGCAGTACTCGGTTTTTTATGCAACTGCGATGTTCTATCATGCGAGTACGACATTTCCTATTGGTTTTGCCTACATATTGTAATCCGCAAGGACACGTAATTAAATAGACAACATTTTCCGTGTTACAATTGGTCATTTCATTAAGAACCCACTTAATATCAGGATTTAACATAATATATTTTGTTTCCTTCGTCGTGGCACACATCACACATTTTCCACAGGGAAAATGTCCCTTAACAGGCGGAAGGCCCCATAAAGTAGTTTGCCTGGGTGCTAATGGACGTTTGATGGATATATCATTCCTAATGAGCATCTGTCTGATATTTTGGCTTTTCCTAAAAGCCACCAATGGAGGTGGAGTCGATTCAGCATTGTACACTTTCTTCCATGTCTTATTAATAATGCCTTTGATTTTATATGACAAATTCGAAAACGTATTGACAAATACAATCCGATCACCTTTATCATCTCTTTGTCTTTTCTCTAGTAAGGCCTCTCGATTATTGTTAGAAGCTCTTTTGCAAGACCTCTTTACCAGCTCAGCAGGATAGCCTTTATTACACAATTTTCTTGACAACAGAGCTGCACTTTCTTTATAATCCTGCCCCAAACCTATGTTCTGGTAGCCATGGATGAAATGTCCCGTTACCCTAACTTACAGATAGTTCCATCCACAGCTGCACATGATGTGAATCTGATCTTGGATAAAATATTCTCAGAATATGGCGTCCCAAAAGTGGTAAAGTCATATTATGGTCCTCATTTTAATAGTCAGGACTTTGCTTTATTTGCTGAGTAGCTAGGTTTCCATCACGGCAAAATTCACCCCTTTGGTCACAGGTAAATGGGAAAGGTTCATGGTAAACCTCGAATGTAAATTGCAAATACATCACATCACTGAAGGCTCATTCATGGCGATTCTATATCTATAGCTGCTGAACTTCGGAAATACTCTGGACAGTACCACCGGGACAGGCCCATCTGAACTGATGTTCAACAGAGACATTCAAACAAGGTCAAGGCACATGCCTGGGAAAGGGCAGGGTACAAATCAGTTACTGGACATAAAGGAAAGGAATTCCAGCAACAACAAAAGTGAAGATATATGGCGTTATTTTTGGATTTACAATGAGCAGTAATTCTGTGGTGTTTCCACCAATTTGTGGTAAAAGTAGCAGCAATTTCGTTACCACCAAACAAATGTCAGAAACAGAACTACCACCACTTTTTCATTTATTTAATTTACTTATTTTATTTATTGTACATTTGTTAGGCGCTTATACAACAAGTAATTTGTGTTTCAAAGTGCCCACAGGGCAACAGGGAGGGAACATGGGACAGAAAACAATACACTGGAGGATAAATACAAACCTACTTGGCCTTGTGAGCATTCAGAGCGTGCAAGTGCAGAGAGAGGAGAGGGGAGGAGGAGAGGGGGGTAAGTGCTGGAGTTCCCGTACTCGTGAGTGAGCAGCAGGTTTAAGTGCCCAGTGTAGGAAGTGCTAGGGAAACAAAAAATAAATAAATGGGTAAGTGCAGGCATTCAGTGGCAAAGGTCAGTAAGTGACATGGCAAGTGCTGACTGTAAGCAGAGGCTGAAGGTAATTGGATATGGGAGGCCAGGGCCCCGAAAGGACACATAAGGGCCCTGGTCACCAATCACAGCGACTGTGAGATTAGCAGCGGAGGGACAAGGTGAAAAGGAAAGCCTTGGGGAGCTTCCGGAATTTGAGGAGGTCCGGCTCAAGATGAAGATGAATGGGGAGGCTGTTCCATAAGAGGGTGCCAGTTGAGGAAAGAGATCAAACTCTGGCCGTCTGGTTTGCGAAACACGTGACACACAGAGAGTTGGTACCAGAGGAAGGTAGAGGTCTAGAGGGAGAGGATTTAGTAAGAGCAAGTTGCAGATAGCGTGCTCCCCGGCCCCAGACAGCCTTATGGATGAAGCAGAGGGATTTCAACTTGCTCCTTGCTGCAATCGAGAGCCACTGAAGAGGTTTTAGGGCAGGAGAGTTGCAGTCCCTGGGCTTGAGGCCAAGGATAAGTCTTGCTGCCCTATTCTGGATTAGCTGGAGGGGTCGTAGAGAGGAAGAGGGTAGATTCAAGAGAAGGCTATTGCAGTAGTCTAGCCTAGCGAGAACAAGAGCTCTGGTAACATTGAGCTTCTGGGGAAAGTGAGAAAAGCGATAATTCCTTAAAAGTTGGATTTCTTGGCAATTTCCTGAATGTGAGGGAGGAAGGAAAGAGAGGAGTCGAAGATGACTCCAAGGTTTCTGGCTTTAGATGAAGGAGAAGGGGGAGAGCCCATAGAGGATGGCCAGAGTGAGAGGACGAAAGAGGGAGCCGGGGTCCCAAACGTAAGGATCTCAGTCTGGCTGGCATGAGTCAGAAATCGTTGGAAGTGCACCAGGACTGGATGGCAGATAGGCAGTCAGGGATGATGGAAGATGCAAGAGGGTCAGCAGGAAGTTTGAAAAAGAGTTGTGTGTCATCTGCGTAAAACTGGCAGTTGGGGAAGAAGGAGGAAATGAGGAGTGCCAGCTAAGCAAGGTAAATGTTAAAGAGCCGGTGGGAGAGGTTGGAGCTTTGGGGGACACCACAGGTGGAGATAGAGGTAGGTGAGAAGAAGGTACCCAGAATAATCTGGGACAAGCGGTCAGCCAGTGCAGTGCCTGCTACGAGATACCCATGGTATCCTGGAGCCTTTTATGAGGATGGAGTGGTTGACCGTGTCTAAGGTAGAGGAGAGATCGAGTAGAATGAGGACAGCTGGAGAGTTAGAGTCCAGGGATGCAGGCAGTTATTCACGGGTGTTCAGAAGAGCAGTTTCCATGCCTCTAGATGCTCGTAGTCTGAATTGATGGTCATGGAGACTGCCAACAAGTTCAGTCTGTGAGGTAAATTGGGGAAAGCAAGCTTCTACGGGAGTTTCCCAAGAAAGGGGGTGATAGAAACAGGGGGGTAGTTGGCTGGGCAGTTAGGGTCTGCTGAAGGTTTTTCTAGAAGGGGGGCCGCAAGGGAGTGCTTGAGGGAGGAAGGGAAAGAACCAGTAGCAACACAGTGGTTGCAGAAATCAGCGAGTGCAGGGGCAAGTGTGCTAATGTTGTCCTTGATGGTTCTGGAGGAGCAAGGGGAAACCTGTTTGGATGAGACCTTCATAGGGCAGACAACTCTGGTGACCTCATCATGTGGGACAGGAGAGAAGAAGGGGAGAGAGAGAAAGAAGGAGGTTGGGAGGCCAAAGGAGGAAATGGAGTTGTGGAGGGGTTGGGGAGAGGGTAGCAAGAGTGCTAAGGATGTCCAGATTTTTAGTGGGGAAGTGTGTGGCCAGTGCGTTGCAGATGGCCTGGGATGGAAGAGGGGAGGAGGAGACTGCGGAAGGGTTGGCTAGTTCCCAGCAGATTTTAAAGAGTTTGGCCGTGTTGTTGGATGCACCAGATGCCTGTGCCTGGATGTAGGCCCTTTTTTTGGGCACAAATGGAGAGTCTGTATTTCCTTTGGATCAAGCTGCAGGCCAGTTTGTCAGAGGGTGAGCCTGAGGTAAGCTACTTCCGTTCCGCAGCTCTGCACTTGCGTTTCAGGGCTGCATGTCCATAGTTGTACCAAGTATTACGCTTGGAGGCAGGTTTCAGGTGGATCCTCATGACTGGTGCAAGAATGTCCAGAGTATTGATAATGGCCAGATGGAGGTTACTGAGAGCAGAGCCAGAGGTAGAGTCTGGGGTGGGAGGAGAGGGGTGGGGGGATGAAGGTGGATGTGAAGGCAACAGCTGACACTCGTTGCATTGGACAAATGTTTGTTAATGAGGTTGGCAGGGCTGGAGGAGGTGTGGTCAGAGGGCCGAGGGGACCCAGGTAGGAGGAGAGGAGAGAGTAGTCTGACCAGGAGAGAGTTGTGATAAGTGGGGGGAGGGGAGTGAGAGATCAGAGTGGATGAGGGTGTCAAGGGTGTGTCCTGCCATATGGGTGGGGCCAGAAGGGGCCATTCTACTGCCGAACTTGTAATGAAGCCCACTAGTGCCTGCTCCTCCCAGGCTGATGGAAATGTGCGACACTTACTGGGATCCACTTAGATGAAAGCCAGTCGAGATTCTGTAAATTGCATGGCTTCAGGAAGGAGGGGCATGATGCATGGACATCTATGGCACATCACCAATTGTAGGAATGTGATTGGGTACAAATACGAATGCCACAAAAAGTCAGGTACACTCTACCCCAATGCAATGCTCCCCCACAGGCTAAAATAATCAGAGAAAATTACATTAAAATGACTGTCGGTACAACATGGAACCCGTGGCAACATGTAGGAAACACCAGACCCACACAGCAAATGTCCCAAACTGAAATCTTAACTTACATTTAGCTGAATGAAGGATTTGTTGCCACTTTTCGTACAGTCTGGGAGGCCATGAAGGTGGTAGTCAGAGAATTCTGTTTTTCAACATCAGTACAGGTCAGGAAATCACTAACTGAGGACATTAACGGGCTGGAGATCAGACTGCTGCATTTTTAGTCACAAGGAACTCAGAGGCGGGTGCCGCCAAGGATTTGGTGAAGCAGGTGAGAAGTTAGGTAAAGACTTGGTGCATTCGATTATGCAGCCCGCATAGCACGGCAGCACAATGAAGGTGATAAGGCGGGTTGACTGCAGGCGTGGCTGATCTGCAGAGAACAATAATCTGCGGCCATACTTGAGATTGAGGACGAGACATTTGTTATGGTGCAGGAGCTGGATAAGATGAATGGGGTATTTCAGCGATGCTGTAGTGAGACCGGATGAGGAGCAGGTGGAGGAATTCTCGGATAACATGGGGATTCCATCATTAGCGCAGGAGGATAGGGTGCTGCTCGAGACCCGATAACAGAGGCAGATGTTTTCTGGGTGATTGAGAATTTAAGCTGCACTAAACCTCCAGGTGGGAGCGGCCTACCAAAAGAATTTCAGAGAAAATTTAAAAGGATCTTGGCCTCTAAGCAGCTTGCTGAATAAAATGAGGCAGTGGAAGTAGGGGGGCTGTCTCGAACCATGAGGGAGGTAACTCTGGTATTACTGTTGAAGCCTGATGAAGACTGGTTGAACGCATCTCATACCACCCTTTGTCATGTCTAAATGTAGATACGAAAATGCTTTGTAAAATATTAGCAAATCTGTAAGGGCTTGTGGTATCTACAAAGGTCTACGAGGACCAGGCCGGTTTCATCCCATACAGAGACACCACACTTAAACTGCCGAAATTGTTTCTTCTCTTGGAGGAAACAAAATTATCAGGCAGCAGTGGGGAACTGGGGACCCTAGATGCTGGCAAGTCCTTTGATACGGGTTGACTGGCAAAATATGAAGCTGCTGTTAAGAAGGTATGGACTGGGATCGGGAAACCATTTTTTAAGATGGGTGGGTCTCCTGGAGGGCGAGTTGCTACAGTCAAATCTAGCAGTAACATGTGTGAAGAATGGCTGATGGAATAAGACATCAGACAGTGGTGTCCATTGTCGCCATGGATCTTTGCTTTGGTCTTGGAAACTAGCAGGGTTTTTTTCGTAAGGGAATTGTTAGAGATGTATTGTGGGTAGCCCTTGATAATCTCTGCATTGTGTTATTTGCAGAAGACATTTTATTGCTTGTAAAGGCTCTGAAAAGTATGCTTGTTAGAAACGGTGAGTAGTAGGTAGAGGAATTTGGGTGTATAGCTGGTTAGTAAATTAATTGGGACAAGGGACTGTAGGATCCACTCATGGCACTTAATACTACTGTGCTGGAGCGGTTAAAAATACTCTCATGAAGCCTTCAGATGAGTAGGGATTTGGGTGCACTGAAATACGGAAGTAGTGTATCAACAAAAGGTGACCAGAGTATATCAAACTGTAAAAGGCTTGACAAGCTTTTGGGGCACGTTCCCACTGTCACTAATCGGGTAGTAGTCACTAGTAGTGGCAAAGATGCAGGTTTTACTGCACCTATTGCACGTGTTCCATGCAATGCCAATAGAAATCCATGTGAGTTTTTTTTCCGAAGGTTAGATGAACTGTTGATACAGTTACTCTGGAGCAAAGCGGCTTTGGCCTCCCTGACAGTGCCCTATGAGCCGTGTGGCATTGCCATACCAGACTTTAGGTTGTATGATCGGGCCGCCATGATTCAATACATAGTTCCTTGGTTCACCAGCAGTTGGATAGATCGGCCACTAGGTTGATTAACAACATGATATAACCTACGGCTCTCATGTAGTTTACATCATCCTGTGTTGAATTGGAATTGAAGATCCCATGACCAGGGTCCGTTCTGTTGACAGTCTGGAGCAAAGTGATGGAAATGAGGGGTCATAGGAGAATGCATTACCCAACAGGTCTAGTAATGTGTAAAGAGGCTCATCGATCACCCGATGGGCGGATACTGCAGAGGTGGTGGAGGGAACTGAGCATAGATGTAATGGCTCAGCTGTATAAGGAGGGGCACTTCTTGGCGTTCCAAGATTTCTGTGCAATACAGGGAATAGAAAACATCTTTGGGGGTACGCCCAGCATGCTGCTGAAGTCCGTAAGGCTTGGATTGGTTTCATTAAAAATCAGCAAAAGCACATCACGAACAGTACGTCTGCGGGACGGGGTGGAGTTCTCAGGCGTATTTCAGCATGGTGAAAATGTCCCGCTGAACTGTTAGACAACATGCATATGTGATGTGAGGGGATTGTCCAGTTACCTTCCATTTTTGGGCCAAAGTAGTAGAGAACTGTGGGAAATGGTGGCTTAGGCTACTGATTGTATCTAGGAAGTTGGGGTTGCTACCAACTATGAAGAAACCCCTACAGCAACGGAAACCACTGGCTCCTGGATTAGTGCTAGCAAAAGGAGCAATCACTATGAGCTGGACAAAATGGAGGATCCTTACCGGCCCGGCCGAGCATGCTGTCCATGAGTGAGATAGATGAAAGAGAGAAGATCAAAGTGGATATACGGTATAGCATCAGGTGGTGCAGGACATAAACGCTGCAGATGATCTGCAACCACCTTTTATTTATTTATTTATTTATTTATTTGTACATTTGTAAAGCGTGCAAGGCCCAAAGGCAACTAGGCGCTGAAACTTAAGAAGATGTTTACAGGTTTTTAAAACTTCAAGAAATGACTGCAACTGGAACTAATAGTTAGGCATAGAGCTTACATGGTGTCTATGTTATATATTGTCAGCTTGGGGGTGTACTCAAAGTTGGGCAATTCAGTTGCATTGTACATTAACAAAGTGCTGTTCTATCGCTTGTTCCACTGTTGCATCATGCTCTGAACTGCACGCTCCTTAAATGCAATGTAGCTAACGTGTGTTTATGCGTATACTCACTGGGCCTGATTTACAGCGCGTTTTTCAATTGGATTGCGCAATTGTAAAACTCTTTTGTAAATCAGGCCCACTGTGTCTACGCCACTCGTGAAAAGGTTATTTTATTGTTAATGTTTTCAAATTAAAATATATATTTGCATGTAATAAAAGCAGTTGTGCAATGGCAAACTCATATATACATACACAAATCGAGAGCAGAATTGGTTCTTCACCCGGAAAGAAGATATCTGTGGGCCAACGTAGAGGCTCCTCCCATTTCCACAATCCAGTCATTCACATATGTTCACACACTGCATACACCCATTGAAAAGAAACAGTGAGATTACAGGAGACAGTGAGCACAAAATACCTTACCTCGGTTTTAAGATGCAGTGAAATGCAAGGGCATTTCTATAGAGCACATCTGCCAGGTAGCACTGCTGACCTGCTTGTTGGGCTGTAGTCCAGAGACTTGGTGCCTGGATGCAAGGTTGTATGGCTGAACTGTGTCCTATGCAGATCATGGTGCGTGCCGCGTGTAAATGCCAGAGATATGCCCCTGTCATGGTGCTCTTTTAACTGCAGTAGGTGTGAAAGATATCAAGCATTGATAGAGACGCATGAATGCAAGCGTTCATGGTAGCCTTAAGCAGGATGAAAAATTGCATGTGCAGTTTTGTTACAATCAGATCATGGACAAGGGTCAAAGCGCTTCCTATGAATTGTTAAAATGCAAAGATGTCTCAATCTAGGAAGTACTCAGTACCGCTTGTATCCGGGCTGTGATGCAGGCTGCCTTGCAGGCTCCGGAGAACGTCTTCCCTTCTAGTCTTCTCAAATGTGAGAGTGCAGCAGGGCGGAGCCTTGCAGCTAGCGAGGATTGAAAGAACTTGGGTGGACGTGGAGATTCTTCTCAGGCAAACTCCCTTGAACCCTTCCAGGCTGATTCCATCCCAAAAGGGAGCCCTGTGGTTGAGATTTCCAAGGACCACCAGTCGACATCCTCTATCACAGACCCAGGGAGGTTGGTCTTGAACCCTTCCAGGGTGGCTCCATCCCAAAAGGGAGCGCTGTGGTTGAGATTTCCAAGGACCACCAGTCGACATCCTCTATCACAGACCCAGGGAGGTTGGTCTTGAACCCTTCCAGGCTGACTCCATCCCAAAAGGGAGCGCTGTGGTTGAGATTTCCAAGGACCACCAGTCGACATCCTCTATCACAGACCCAGGGAGGTTGGTCTTGAAACCTTCCAGGCTGACTCCATCCCAAAAGGGAGCGCTGTGGTTGAGATTTCCAAGGACCACCAGTCGACATCCTCTATCACAGACCCAGGGAGGTTGGTCTTGAACCCTTCCAGGCTGACTCCATCCCAAAAGGGAGCTCTGTGGTTAAGATTTCCAAGGACCACCAGTCGACATCCTCTATCACAGACCCAGGGAGGTTGGTCTTGAACCCTTCTAGGCTGACTCCATCCCAAAAGGGAGCGCTGTGGTTGAGATTTCCAAGGACCACCAGTCGACATCCTCTATCACAGACCCAGGGAGGTTGATCTTGAACCCTTCCAGTCTGACTCCATCCCAAAAGGGAGCGCTGTGGTTGAGATTTCCAAGGACCACCAGTCGACATCCTCTATCACAGACCCAGGGAGGTTGATCTTGAACCCGTCCAGTCTGACTCCATCCCAAAAGGGAGCGCTGTGGTTGAGATTTCCAAGGACCACCAGTCGACATCCTCGATCACAGACCCAGGGAGGTTGATCTTGAACCCTTCCAGTCTGACTCCATCCCAAAAGGGAGCTCTGTGGTTGAGAATTCCAAGGACCACCAGTCGACATCCTCTATCACAGACCCAGGGAGGTTGGTCTTGAACCCTTCCAGTCTGACTCCATCCCAAAAGGGAGCGCTGTGGTTGAGATTTCCAAGGACCACCAGTCGACATCCTCTATCACAGACCCAGGGAGGTTGGTCTTGAACCCTTCCAGGCTGACTCCATCCCAAAAGGGAGCGCTGTGGTTGAGATTTCCAAGGACCACCAGTCGACATCTATCACAGACCCTTGGAGGTTGGTCTTGAACCCTTGCAGTCAAACTCCATCTCCATCCCAAAAGGGAGCGCTGTGGTTGAGATGTCCAATGACTGCTGGCAGGCATCAACAATCACAGAAGAAGGGTGGCAGGGAGTGCAGGGATGAAGACTCAGTTAGATCACTATGGTGACCCAGTAGGACCATAGAAAACACTTAATTGTGTTTCACACCTACCACCATGTGAGGAAGAAGACATTCACAAGAATTGGATGATGGAAATGACGAAATGAGCTTCATTTTTTACTTGTCTTTGAGGTAGTACAGGCCACTGTAGAGTAGTGCAAGGTGAGTGAGTTCACTGAAGTGAGCGTTTTTCTCAATGGCGCTGGAGAACGGAGCTCCCAATGTGCAGAGAGGCCTTGTTTACTCCCATTAGGATAACAGTGGTAATCCCTCTTAGAGCTGGGAGTGGGAGGTGGAGGGATCCGTTCTGATCACGATTTTTGTTTGCGTGGGAGGAGATGTTTATTCCTGAGTTCACGAGCTGGAAGAGTCGTTTTGCCCCTTCTATCGGAGGAAGTGTTTGCAGCGTAAACACCAAGTCCATCTTGTTAAGTTTTTCGGCAAAGGAACTATTTGTATTTCTTAATAGCTGACAGGATTGTAAAAACAGGGTCGGTGGGGGATGGGGCAGCTGTGCAGCCTTATGCTTGCACATAATGGGACGGCTCTGTACTTTAGTCTGTGCAGATTGACATAGGCGACAATGCCACTAATGAGTACCGCCCAGAAGCTAAACCGTTCACTGCTACACCTCCCTTACACGAAGTGCGGCCTCCTAACTGCATTCCAAAGCTGTCGCTCTCCAGTAGTAAACACAAGGGGCTTCATTACAGACACTTTGGACTGCATATTTGCGACCGGGGTCCATTCCAATTTGTAGTTGCTTAGCCTGTCCTTTTTTTAAATTTGCATTCTGGAACTTGTACTCACGAATTTTATAATGGGAAAAGCAGAACTACAAGTCCCAGAATGCAAAGGAAAAAGGGCTGGATAAGCACTTACCTTACAGATTGGAACGGATCCTGTTGGCAAGTATGGCAATGTTGCAGGGTATTTGAAGGAGTGATATGTAAAGTCCATCTGGTCCTTCACACACGGTAGAGCACTTATCTTTACCAGCTTTTGCGTTGTTGACAAATAATGCATCTCACAATACTGCCGTGCTACCAACCCTACAGATAAGGGGTGTATGGACCACTTCTACTCCCTAAAAATTGGCAAATACTACCAAAAAAGAAAAAAAGTGAGTACAACTACTACCATCAAAAAATAGGAAACTGACATGCAGAAGTGTGTCCCCTGCTTTAATACACACTCCTCCATGGATCTGTTTGGACCAGTAGTGCCACAGGAAGAAACTACTATTGTTACTGCCTGATACGAAGAGGTAACCATTTATCTTTTAATATGTTTGCATAACTAAGTGCAAAGAAATATTTATTGCAAAAACTTTTTTTTACAGTTAAAACATATTAGTACTCACTCATAAAATACTCCCATTGGGAATGGGACTAACTTTTTTACTCCCTAAAATATCTTTTTACTCCCAACTTTAAAAAATAGGGAGTAAAATACTCCCACCAGAAAATCTTACCTGGAGCACTGCGTGCTACACTGGGAAAGAATGGAGCGTGAAGCCCGGCCGCGGAGTAATGGGCGATGCATCTCTATCTATCCTGTGCTGTTTGCTGCTGGCTCTGCAGTGAGACTGCTGGAGTGTGACCTATTTGTGTTAATACCACAACACACATCACGCTGTCGGGTTCATTTGATTTAAACTGTATTGGTGCCTTTACCTTTAAGGATGCTGCAGGAGTAAGCCACGCCCCCCTGAAAGCAGGAAGTCAAAGCCAGTGCACCTAGCCCTTGCGGCGTGAAGCCCGGCCGCGGAACAAAGGGCGGTGCATCTCTGTCTATCCTGTGCTGTTTGCTGCTGTTTGGTTCTGGAGGCGCAAGAGAACAACTATACCCAGTCCCCATTCCCGAACGCTCCAGCACAAGGAAGCAAACTCTTAACACGTATGGTAAGCACACCAGAATGAAACAATATTACTTAAGTCCTGGAAGGAGAACAGGGCCGATATACTGTGTGGTGACGTTTATTGTCGTATTGCAGGTGTGTGAGGGGGCGCGGAGTAAGAAGCCTGGTTTAAAGCTACAAGCGCTTGAAACTACCACCATCTAAGAGCTGTAAAGAGGAAATGATAAAAAAAAAGGGTAGAGGGGCAGAGAATCCTCACCTCCTCTAATCAGGAGTTCCTCAAACAACCCATTGCATAATCCAGAAACGCAAGAGGATATAACTCAGTTAGACGCGTCCATAGAAAAACCTGAGCCAAGCACAGATACACTGATGGCTTTAAATTTTGTTTCGGTTTTTGAACTATTAAAAACAGAGGTTCAATCACAGACGGGCACACTCCTGAAGTGACAAATGAAGTAATGTCCTCGGAATCAACCTTGGTGGGGCTGGTCTCAACCATTAATACCAACATGACCCGGCCACTAAGAGATCTAAGATTAGAAGTAGTCAAGCAGGGTCTTCACATTTCCTCAATACAGTCTATGCTAAGCAGTCAGCAAAAAATAGAAGAGGAAAATAACAAACTCCCGAGTGAAATGGCACAGCTTTTGAAAGAAAATATTACTTTGCAAGTATTAGAAGAAAAGGAGGATGCCATTCAAGATCAGCCCTTCGATGATACACCCCTCTCTGAATCAGTGCTGGAGGAATTGCGGCAGTTGGCAAATGCAGCAGATGGGGAACTGGAAAATACTGTGACAATAACGCAAATAAAATCTGCAGTGGAAATAGAAAAGCAGACTGAGTTCGAGCCCGATTGGCAACCGGCTTACTGCCAAAGATAAAGAAGCAGAAGGAAAATGAGAAAGCATCAAACAGGAAGGAAAATGTCAAAAACGGTACAACCCATCTCTAAGAAGAATAAGAAAAAGTGAAGAGTCAAGATACCTCCAATGCCACTGTATCAGACAAATCTGCTCACCAACAGAAAATGGTAACTCCCAATCACGGAAAAGATGCACAAACGATGGTAGGTGGGCTTCCGAATGAGCCCGTTTACTTAGAAAAAAACGAAGAACTGGAAAAAACAAGAACCAAGGGAAAAATCAAAAATGGTAGAAAAGAGCCTAAAAACACTCTGCATCCCAACACAGATGAGATTATTAAAATCACGAACATAAGTATTGGCTCACAAACAGACTTGAGTCAAAAACAATGCAGCGTCTCAGAGGATGATCCGGGTGAGAATAATATAAGAGGATTACGAACTGAAAAAAAGGCACCAGAGCGCCAATCCTTTACCTGCAATCTGCCAAAAAGATAATCCACCGAAAAAGGTCAAATTGGCACCTATCCTTTTATAGAAAAATTCCCCTCTGACTCAGAAGATCGCAGCCTCAAATTATCCATTATCTGTACATATTCAAAATAATCTAAAGCTGGCTCTGATTTTTCTATCAACCAAAAAAAAGAATGCGGTAGAATGTTCGGCAGCACAAACATCTTTACCAGTTGATACAGCTCAGGAACTGTGCCAGATAAAATCCTTAAAAACTGATTGTATGTACAATGGTAATGGGAAATCCGCGGAACTCATTCAACACAACCAAGAAAAACATGGGTCTGTGTCTCAGGTAGCAGCTCAAGCAACTTAGTTACCATCAACAGAAACCTTTAAGGACTATGCCATCCCAAGGGCATGGCTAAGACTCTGTAATAAAGTCAAGCAACACAAGTCATTAAGCTGCTCTGTGATTTTGGGAATAATTAAGAAAGTTAAAAATCTGTACCTGTTTTCGTCAGAGGATATTGAAAGCGCAACATTCCCTTTGGCACAATATCCTTTCTTAGTGGAAGTGGTCTCTAGGTCATCCAGTGCAAGAAATGCTATCCTGAGCAAAGCGGGAGAATTGGAGACCTATGGTTTGGAAATTTCAATTAGTGAGTCCAGGGGCGATTCTGAAGATTGTGGTGGGATTGTAGAGTTTACCACAAAAAGCCCAATAAAGGGAAGTGCTCCCTAGGTTCTTGGAAAAGAAGAGCATAAAAAGTCAAAGACCGAGCAGAGTTTACAGGGAAATGCATTATCCCTTCTGCTAGAGATTCTTTCCCAGGTCCTGCAGAAGCTGGGCGTAGGTACCCAGCAGCTTTAGAAGGGAGTGACTAAATATTGTGAGTTGCAACACGCGGGGCTCCAGTACAATCAAGGCAAGAGGCATGCGGGACGATCTATTTGATTTAGGAGACATAGGGCCTCATTACACGGATGGCGGTAAGGGTTTACCGGTGCCGGTATTTTACCGGCATGAACCATGGCGCTAATGGCACCATGGTTCTCCGCCATCCGTGTAATGAGGTCCATAGTTTTATTGCAGTGAACATGGTTGGTGAATCCCCTGAATTTAGAGGGTTTTGCTGTACTTTGTCTACCAGCATTACAAAAAGCAAAAGGGAGAACTTCGGGGGCTCCTGATAGCCCTAAAAAATCAAACCTTCCAAAATATAGTTCCTATCTTTGAAGACTCCTTGGGTATCCAGACCTGTAGAGCCCACTTGATCCAGGATAGCATAGCCTCATTATGGGTGATAACCAACATCTACTGGAACCCAGCCTGCTCAAAACAGCATTTTCTTTTTTTTAGAACTTCTGGTCTCACTGTTAGAAATAATACAATTGGGCCCAGCTAGCAGCAACATAATCTTGGCTGGTGACCTAAACGCAGACTGCTTGCAGTTAAAAAAGGGCCCAAAAATGGCTCCACTTTAAGTAAGTCAAAAAATGGGAGGCTGTGGGTGGACTACATGGAACATTGGGATCTTAAGATGGCGAATGGTAGCTCGGAGGGTGATTTGGGGGCCTCCAAAACATGGCATAGAGGGGATTCTTCCTCAATTTTGGATTATATTTTTGTTTCCCAATATTTGTACACATTGCCTTCCACCATGTTAGTGAAGCACGATGGAGCGAGTGATCACAGTAGGATGGAAGTATTTTTTCCTGACATAACCAGCTCTTCCCAAAGTGCAAATAAACAGCTGCTGAGTGGGGACAAAAGGGAAAATCAGGCTGATAGAATATAGGCATGAAGGTGAAAACCTAAATACACAGCTGAAAGAGATCCCAAGAAGTATTTGGGAAGCAAACTGCCAACCACAAACATTTAAGAAATTCCTTTGGGCCACATCGGCTCCCAATGAGCCAGCAAGGTTGGCTAAGCAAAAACACGCCCATGTATTTGATGAAGAAACACAGAGAAGGAAAAGAGAACACAGAAGAGCCCTGGGGAGAATCAAGCTGGCAGGGTACTTACCAGAAGTCTATAAAGCAGAAACTAGCAGAGAAAAGGCCAATTATAGATCATGATCACAGAGAACAGGTGCTCAAACTGCTCAGAGAAAGGAATACAAAAAACTTCTGGGCACTCATTAATCAATTTGAGGGTGAAACCGGCAGCTCCTTGTGTAATTTTGTCTCTGAGAAAGGGTGGGTAGAGCATTTAACAGAAGTTTTTAGAAACACTGGGGGTTCCCAGTTTGTAGTAAAGCCACACACGCTTTGGCAATTGAAATTTAGTGAGAGGGATATATAGGAGGTAATTATCAACTCTTTGTCCTCAAGAGCAGCATGCCCTAATGGCCTGACATATCAAATACTCAAAAAAGAGCCGGAAATGTGGTCACAATTTCTATTCAGCCTATTTAATGAGATCTTCAAGAGACGTCTATTCCCAGTATCTTGGAAAACTGCATTGGTTATACCATTCTTCAAGACCGGAGATCGTCGAGCAGCAGCTAATTATCGACCTATAGCCCTGCTTGACATAGAAAGTAAGATCTTCATGAAGCTCTTGTTGAATGCGATGACACAGTGCGTAGAAGATCGCGGCATCTTGCCCCGTTTCCAAACAGGTTTTCGGAAAGGCATGTCAACAGCATTAAATGGCCTTATACTAAACATAGTAAGTGAACAGGCAGAAGAAGATAGATCACTGACCCTATTTGGAGCGCGGGTTGATTTATCAAAATCCTTCGACCAAGTGGACAGGGCCCTACTTTGGAATAAACTGAGACAGTGGGGCTTGCCAGAAACACTTCTAGCAATGCTGCTAGAATTACACAGAGAGACTAACCTAAGAGTTTGTCTGGATGAGTTGGGGCACCTGTCAGAAACCATCGAGGTAAAAAGGGGGGTTAGGCAAGGGTGCTTAGGAACCCCACTTTTTTTAACCTCTTCCTGGCGGACATGGGCTCCTCCCTGGGACCATCTGTATCGGCCAGCCCTGTGTTGAATGGGAGAAAGATCTTTTGGCTGGCCTATGTAGATGACATAGTGTTGCTAGACAGGACGCCAATTGGGCTACAGCATTTGCTGACTAAACTGAGTATCTATGCAGAAGCTAATAAGCTCTCTATAAACCCTGCTAAATAAAATATCATGGTTTTCAAACATCCACAAAAAAAAGTCAAATACTCAAACTGGGAAGTAAATGGACAAAAGATTCAAAAGGTGGAGGTGGTTAAATATCTGGGATACACCATTCATGCCTCCCCAGCCCTTTACAACGTTGAAGCCGAAGTTACAGCAAAAATAGTGCAAGGAGCAGCACAAATGTTGAAATTAAACAAGAAGCTTTGCAAATTTTCTATCTCCCCGTTGGTTCGATACAATTTGGCAAAAATAGTACCAGTCATTCTATATGGATTGGAGGCTAGACCGCGACATTGGACTATTAACTAGGATGTATATGAAGGTTGGCTATGGAAGAGAGTACTAAGTCTCCCTGCATGCATGCGTAGTTGGAGTCTTAGATACGAGCTTGGCTTAAAATCTCTGGGATGCATGGCGAACTGGACACTAATCTCCCTATATCGGGAGATTATTGTTGGAAAAGAGGTCACTCTCTATAGCGACATCAGATGTCACATGTTAAAGTCCAAATGTGCAATTTTGTCGCGGTTGGAGAGTAAGGCTAGAGAGTCCGTCACCAGCGTTGACCGTGATATAGACACTCCATTAAAATTTAAGAAAATACTAGAGTCTATGGATTGGATAAAAACAATTGAAAAAGTTAGAATGAGCTCTCCTGCAAACCCCTTTTGAACGGGGGGAGAAAAAACTAGGTTGCCTTTCAAATTATCTTATGAAATTCCCGGACAGCTTATTATGTAACAATTGGTTAAGAATAAGATTAAACCTGGTACACTGTGGAGAAGTACTGGAAAGGCGTAAGCAGGGAGACAGAGCGAAACAGCTATGCAAAATATGGATCAATCCAACAAAACAAACGCTCAGACACCTTATCATGGACTGCGAAGGGACATGGAACCTACGCCTAGCATGCTTTAGGTGCTTTGTTCAGCACAAAGGAAGTATTAACTCAGAATTCTTTTGGGATAGGATAGTCTCGGGCTGCAATGCCACATTAACATCCGCGGTGGTACGTGTGTTAAAAATCTGTGAAAGTATCACTTAGCAACCAACAGAGTTTCAAAATTAGCAAGGGAGGAGAATCAAAAAGATAGATCATGGCAAGTGCAGCAATTTTAATTTTAAATGAAATTAATTTGTTATTATGTATCTTTTGTATGATTGAAATGTATTGGTGAAAAATTCCCATGTATCTGCTGTACCTGTTTTTATAATGTATCAACAATAAATACAGTCATAAACACATTAAAAAAAGAAAGAATGGAGCATATCGTTTTTTTTAGTTTTTCTTTAGCAACAGCAATCATCCCTCCTTTTTCCACCCGTGCAACACTGCGATGCATATAGTCAAAATAAGGTAGTAGCGCAACCAAGCAGCCGTCTGGAGCACGCCACAGTTGATCGGAATGTAAGAGGCACCCTGCAACATTCCACGATTGATTTTCTATTTCAAGTACATTGGGTCTCATTCCAAGCACGGTGGTGCAGCTAATAACTCTGTTAATGCAGCAGTTATTATGTTAACGCCGCTTTACCGCACCGCTAGAACTACGAGTTTGGCAGTGTAGCGTAGCATTTACCTCCAGCATAAAGAGATGCAATGGAGGCTCGTACATATGACTGAAGAGGTACCGTCTTGGGACCGTGGACATGTCTATGAGCACTTGGAGACCTAGCGGCACTCTTTCCAGACCGTCATACTACAATGTCAGTAGGGGCACGAAACTCAGGCCCCTACCGGCATTGTTTTCACATAAGCACCATTACCAATGGTGCAGGTGCTTCAGTGACCCCATTTCCATGGAGTCCCACGTGACTCCATGGAAATGGGAAGTAAGCTTTACCGCTGCCACTTGTGATATCCCAGTGGCACCGGGATATCAGGCGCTGGTAGCGATGTTACGGGTTTGGTGGCAACACACTGGTGGTACCGGCGTGTTCCCGCCAACCTCATAATGAGGCCCCATGTAAATGGTAGCAATGCTCGATATAAATCAACTTAACATAACGTTGTGCAATCTGAAAATGAGGCGCATTGCCTCCGCCACTTCTGATATGACAGGTTATGGGGTAAGGGATGTTATAGAAGCAGATGGGTGTGAGGGACCATTAAGCTGTTCTGCGGAACAGCTAAGAGCTAACCTTATTACGATGGCCAAGTCATCGAGCAGAAACCATGAAATAGGTTTCGACTGACGGTTGCCCGATTCTAAATGGTTAGATCCATGCCAGGAACAGATGGTAACCATCACATGATGTTCGACAATTCACGTGGTTGAAAAACATTTGGAATCACCATTGTGGTTCGCAAGACGTGGGCCACTTTTCATGAACGTGAATTGCATGCATTGCAAGTCGAACTTTGAACTGCAATCCACAATGCACTTGATGCGTTGACTTTGGGGAGTGGCAGAAGAAAAGCAAGGGTGCTGGGGCAGCGCAAGCTGTGAGCCTCCAAGCCCCTTGATGCACTGCAAACCCAGTTTGCAAAGATGACCCTTTACAAAGCTTGGAAAAATATTGTTAATATCTGCTAACCTTAAGATACAAACATGTCTTGTCTATGAAATGAATACGTACACGTATTTGGCCGGGGGCAGGGAGAGAGTCTGCAACTGCCTGTTCGATAACCTCCCATTTGATCTATAGTTCAATTAGCCTCTTTCTCTTTAAGATGGGTTTGCTGTTGGAATGCATGTAGAAGCATATATATGGGGCTGATTTACTAAGCTAAAGAAAGTTGCTTAAGTAAGACTAAATTTACTAAACTAAAAAATAGTGTAAGTAAAACTGGTGTAAGTTTTACTTATACTATTTGTTTAGCTTAGTAAATCAACACAGTGTGTGTGTGTGTGTGTGTGTGTGTGTGTATGTGGATATTTTATATGTATATGTATATATATGCATATATACACTAACAAAAAACATTGTTAAAGAGACGTTATGGTTAAGTAGCACTAGCAAAAACCTATGAAATTCAATAGACAAACATTCTTACAGGGGACGTTATGGTTACAGGTCAAACCGAAACACCCCACAAATTTGCCAGCTATGGTAAGCTAAGCAACCATAACTCGCGCCATCACTGTGCTCTGCTAAGACTAACACCCATGACATCAAAGATGACATCACAAATGTCATTGATGGCATCACTGATGACATCACATGTGTAGTAACTTTTCATTAAAAGCCTGCACAAGTGATTCTCAAAGTAATGTTCGCAGAAAACTATCAGCGGCCATTCGGAGAATTATCATAAGAAAGATAATTCATTGCACAATCCATTGCTATAAACACCATTGCAGTAAAAGTTATTTCCAGTCTGGGAGCCAACTCATGCAGAAACGTACGCATTGTCTGAATATTGATACCATAGAGGATCAATATTCATATTTTTGCCATGTTGGATGGTAAAATACAGAATGCTTTTGTGTCATAGTTGTGCGTATTGTGAAACATGTAATAAGTAGCTAATAGTGCCTCACTTACAACATATTTCTACTACTTCACACAAAACACAGAGACCACAACGCACACCAATACGCCCATATACAGGGAAAGTGTAGTAGGCAACAAAGCTGGAGTAGTACCAGAAAGTGTTCTTAACCTAACTTGTTATCTTTATGCACACAAATGATTGCTCTGTTGCAGGCTAGCTTCTTCCCTTATGTACATGTATCCTATACTGTCACTGAACCCTTACAACATTAGTGTAAGAACATATGACAAGGAAAAGGTCTGCAAACATAGTCCCTTTTCAATGTTTACTTCTTGACTCTGTGAAGAAAACCACCTGCCCTACATATGTCAGTGAACAAAAAAAGAAGGAGCCAGACATGTGATGTGATCAGTGATGTCATCAATGACATTTGTGATGTCATCTTTGATGTCATGGGTGTTAGTCTTAGCAGAGCACAGTGCTGGTGCGAGTTATGGTTGCTTAATTTACCAGAACTGGCGAATGTGTGGCGTGTTTCAGTTTGACCTGTAACGTTTGTCCATTGAATTACATAGGTTTTTGCTAGTGCAACTTAACCATAACGTCCCTTTAACAACGTTTTTTGTTAGTGAATTTCATAGGTTTTTATTAGGGCACTATAAACATAATGTTGCTTTAGCATAGTGTATTTAAAAACGATGCTATATTTGTAGTACTGCACCTTCACCATAACGTCCCTTTAGCAATATTTTTTGTGGCTGATTATGATATAAAGTTCCTTTAAGAGTGTCACAATGTAAGTAGCAATGAAGGAAGGCAGTGCGGCGTGCATCGTATACCCTCCACACAATTGTATGTTAAATGAAATGAACCGTTGTACTGTGGAAAGCACTGCAGTGGAAACAGGTAGAAATGGGTGGTTGTTGAAACAGATGGTTGTGCATGTTGCAGTGCGTTTTCAAGAGCGCAAGTGCGCAACAGCAAGCACAACATTATTCCTATACATCCAAAAAGGGCAGCAAGGCTATGTGTGTAGAGCGTATTCAAATATCAATGTATCCCGCCCTTAGTAAAAGAAATCTGAAAAGGAATTTTAGTTGTCACTCCGTGGTTACTTAAATGGGTGGTGTCTGTGTTTTATCAATCATCCAGTTCAATTATTTATAGAAATCTTGGGATAATTGAGCAATATTGGAGAGGGAAGACATTTTTCAACATGTGCTCTTTAATTCACATTAATAAAGTGCATTTAGATAAATTGTGTTTTTGAACTCAACAATAGTTTCTTTCCAACATTCAATAATATACATATTGTGATGAGCAAACTTAATCTTAATAAATCATGACAAAACACAATTGTATGGTAAATGAAATGAACCGTGGTACTGTGGAAAGCACTGCAGTGGAAACAGGTAGAAATGGGTGGTTGTTGAAATAGATGGTTGTGCATGTTGCAGTGCGTTTTCAAGAGCGCAAGTGCGCAACAGCAAGCACAAACATTGCAGAATTCAGAAATGCAGTAAAGCAACAGGAACGCTATTTGTGGGGAAAACTGTTTGTGCTGTGAAAGGATAGATTCCCATTTGTACAGTACGACAATGGCACAAGTTGTGAAAAGACACAAATACACATCTTCACAATGTATCACGCTTTCCCCATTTCCGGACCAAATAAAAAATAACGTGCCTACATAGGATACACTATTATGCAGGCGATATGAAACAGAAGCATTACCTGGCCTACTGCCTCCCTCAGCACAAACGGCACTGAAAATCATGTTACATGGTGTTCATTTGTCCCTCCATAATCAACAACAATAATATCATCGTGATTTAGCGTCACCAAAGTCTCACACAGACAAACCAAAAGCTTTCACTTCATTGTAGGTGTGCCATACGCGTACAAACCCACATGGTACACTCCACACAAAACTCTGTTTTCCATTCAATGTCAAGTAATGTATGTGCAATTCACCCACAAAGCATATGCTGTGGCTCGTACAACACACAGCCATAAGCTCACCCTCTGCATTTAGGTCGACAAATATACTGTATACCACAGTCTGTGCATGCACTGCACACCCAGAAAGCTTATTGCGCAATCCTGTGTCCTCTACAGTCCCAAATATAAGGTTGGTATGTGCAAAAGGGCCATATGTTACATGCACAACACTGCAACTGTCATGATTTCTGCAGACTTTTCCAAGTGTGCGCTTGCGGCAGCAGGGGAATAAATGTCAACCACAGTAGGGCAGGGGTGTTGCTAGGTCTGGAAAAGACCCGGGGCTACGCTAGTGTCGGAACTGTTGGGACTGGGGGCTAGCTAGCCTTTTGGTTGTAGCCCCTGAGATTCTATCCGGGGCTACAGCCAAAAGACCCGGGGCTATAGCCCCCTTAGCCACCCCCTAGCAAGGCCTCTGAGTAGGGGATGTCCTTTGTAGTGGTGGCTCTTAAAAAAATAGTTTTTCTTTTATTTTCTTAAACAGCTTCCACGGTAATAACTTTTTTTCCGGCTTTTATAATTGATTTTATTTGTTGCACTGAGCCTCATATTCTTACAATACCGTCTTCAGTGCAGCCTGTAGAATAGAAAACCAAATGTCATTGCCACTGAGCGACAATGAAATGCCATTTCCATTGAGAAGGTGCACATATCAATCACCAATGTTGTCATTGTCACAACAGTACATCCCAGCAGCACACAAAAAGTTACACATGCTTCTGTTGATAAGACACCTTCCCAACTCTGGCTGCCGACAACATTCATTGGGATAGTTATATACTGGACTTGGTGGTATACATGAGAAAAGCACCTTCGCAGTGGCAAAAATACACTGCACTTCTTTCATCATCTTTTTGAGTTAACGGTCCACACTTGCACAAGCTATGGAACCCAAAAGCAATGCTCCAAAGTGCACTACCACAACGTGTTCAGTACATAAAGTGGCCACTCGTCGACATTCTGCAAGCAAACGATCGAAAGTATGGACAGCGACACCGCACCACAAAGTCTCCACTTCATCCAAATTCAAATTGCCATTAAGGCCTCTTTCCACGGCATACTGGAGCAGATCTAGCACAAAGCGATCACCCACTATGAAAATTGTGCATCTGGCCATCTCTGCCAGCCTCACTACACAGAGTAATGAATCAAAATATGTCCGCCCTTTCCTGTGATGCACAGTCTAACCACTTGATTGGACAATTGCAACAATCGCATTTCCATTGGGTAGCATGTTCAAAAGCGCAGAATGTAGCATGTGCGCCGTGCAAAGTATCTTAAGGGCCGCGCCCCAGCAAATCATGAACAGTCCTTCTTCCCTTTCCACTATCCTCTTCACACCATGCCCTTATTAGGTATTGCTAAGTACTCACACACACATCCACCAATCCCCTCCAAGACATTAGCATCTTACAATGTCTGTTCCCCACAAAGCCTCATATGTACCGTTACGAAATCAGCCTGCACGTGTACTGCTATTGGAAAGCACGTCCAATGGAAAGTTCAGTGAAACATTGCATGACTTGTACATGCACATTCATCCACAGAAGTACCCATCACCACAAAAGAAAGGTATGAACACAGTTTTTTTGCAGTATGTTCACAACTCTGTTATAATTGCCTCTGCGCACGATATCTGCCTCTAAGCATCCACTACGTGTTTAAAAAGCCTGCTGATGTTCCTCCCATCTCCTACCATAAAGTGGCATTTTGTTGGTATGTGCTTGCAACGTTTTCATTTACCCATATCATACGCTACGAAAATTGTTCCCCACTAACCCACCTACTACATAACTCATAAAAAGAAAGCACTAAAGCCACCACTAAATGTATCTTAGCAACCTACAGTCACTTTCCAAAAGGTCAGTGTCTGCACGGCTGTGGTGCTTTGTACGCTGCACTGTTGCCACAGGCTCTTTTTAAATCTGCCCGCTTCCACTCTGCACCCTCATCAACTCATCCATAAGAGGAGTGCGCAACTTGTCCTTGGCCTGAATGGCAGGGATCATATCTGTGCTGCACTAAATTGTCTGCAATAGCTCACAGTGGCTGCAAACAATAAAATAAAAGCCCTGTGCATTATGCAGAAGGCCTTCTGGTCCCTAAAACCTCGATACCTTGCACTCTCACTTCCTAAATATCTGCTTGCTCCAGCTCTTCCCTCATGGGCCTTCTACTCCCTCAGGGTCAGTTGCTTCTACACGGAACCAGATTGTGGTAGATGTGTTTCTTCTGCCGGGGCCTCCCTGTGGAACACGCTCTATGTCTCCCTAGACCTTGAGGAGAAGCATTGTAGGGTCTGAAAACACCTGAAAACTTTTCCATGTGCTTCTTTTTCCCCTCCTGTCCCCTACTCACTTCCTGGCTAAAAGGTGTTGTTCACTGCTTTCCTACCCACCCTATAATCTGTGCCCCAAGCCACCTCCCTCCCAACAGTTCCACCCCTGCACTGGCTTTCTACCAACCCCGGCACTTGGGGACTGTTTTCTATAACCCTAACAGTCCAGCCACCACCGGCCGTAGATGCATGTATTTCTATTTTCTGTTGTTCCCATGTACTGCACTTTGCCCTCCCCCTTCCCAATCACTTGCACACTCTCAATGTCAGCTGGCCCAGAGGAATCAATGTCCCTGTGTGGCCTCCGTTCCACACACTTGTATGTAGGCGCGATACAAATGTCACAAAATACCATAGCACATCATATCATATGATGCACACACTGCATTCATGACAACATGATGCCTGCCACATACCTTGTACACTTCATAATATGGTCTTCCCACTGTAATACATGTACTACAAATGTCAGAAAAGTCATCCCACAAAAGCAGCAGGGAATGTATATTAGCAACTTTAAGCAAGTGCGTACAGTGCATGAAGAAACTGGGTGCATGCCCCTTACCTTGCACACTTTCACCATAGCCTCCTACATTTATCGGTAGAAGCAGACGTTCTGTCACAGTGTTTATGTACACACCACAACCAGCAACCACATTGCCCAATGGTTTAGCCTCCACATGGCCAATGCCATAGCTGCCATCCTAAAAAGAGCCGTATGTGCCACGTCTAATCCTCAAATTCCCACGGAATCCGCGGCATTACTGTGCTAGAAACTGGAGGGGGTGGGGTTTCAGGAGGTGTTGGGGGTGGGGGGAATGTGAGAAAGGGGTGGGGATTGTGTCTTTAGGATTGTCTCTAAAAACACTTATATATTTTTATTTCTTTTTGTCGTGTTTTCGTTCTGTATGTGCATTCATACATTTTTTTCTTTGTGTTTTTCTCTCTTTTGCTCACTGTCTGTTTGCTTCTCCTCCTGACATTTTTCTCGACTGAAGATGAATGCTTATCTTACATTTCTACAGAATTCTCTGCCACGCTTCATGCAGAGGGCGGGAAAACACAAATGCATTGCCAATGGAGGTAAAGAAATGCCATTTCCTTGAAACCACTGGAAATCTGGCTGGTTATTAATACTTTCATAGTCGGTGCAGAACATCCCAGCACTGCACATAAAGTCGCACATGCTTCTGTTTATCCAACATCTCCCGACCTCTGGCTGTGGACAAATTACACCGGCATTCTCCAATTGTCCACTTGCAGTCATCGATGAGTAAATCACCTTTGCAGTAGAAAATATCTGCATCACAGCTGTCATCAACTTCTTTAAGTGAGCAAACGTGAGCACGACATGTGGCCCAAATGTAGTCCTCCAAAATGAACGACCACCACATGTACAGTACCAACAGAAGCCACACATTTGCAAAGGCGATCCATGTACTCGAAACCCCACTCATAAACTGTGCCCCAAAAAGCCTGCACTCCTTCCAACTGAAAGTCAGTATCAAAGCCTCTTTCCACGGCATACCTGTACAGATCATACACAAAGGTATGACCGTCTATAAGCACTTGCCGTCTGGCCATCTCTGCCAACCTCACTGCATCCAACTTTGGGTAAATATGTCACCACCCTTTCCGGTGAACCACACCCTCGAATCCTCATTGGAGAATCTCCACAGTTCCATTTGCGAAGGCTCCATGCTTTAAAAAGCCATGATGTGGGACGTACGCTTTCCCTGCTACAGCTTAGACCACGCCCCAGTAAAGCAGACACAATACTTCTTCCATTTTCACTCGAATTTTCCAACACTCCCTTAGTGGTGCCTATTGGTGACTATAAAATTTCTAAAACGCCTGCACCAGTCACATACTAAACCTCGGCATTGCACACTATCATTTCTGTACACAACTCCATATTTCCCGTTAAACACTCTGGGAGCACGTTCAATTTGCTTCCAAAGCCCCTCCACCAGAAACTTTTCCTACAGGATGCCCTATTTCAGCATTCACAATGATCCTGCAGCACACCTTTCGCCATGCACACAACAGTCAACCTTTACCGACACCCAGCACAACACTGTGAATCCATGCATGCAACCATGTGGGCACCTAACATTGTGCACAAACGTAACATACGTAGCAGCACTTCAACCCAACTCCCTTACACCATAAAATGCCCATTCACGAAAACAGGTCAGAATTAGCAGCATCCACAAACATACCACAGCCTCCATCAGCCCTACCCACTGCCATTCAGAAAGTATTGTGTCACTACCAATCTATCCACAATATTTTCACAACATTGGCCCTACTTCAACAAATCTGCACACACCATAGTAAAGAACCCATACAAGCTACACTTCAACCATACCCTCTTCTATGCTGCCAGTATGGACACATTGCACCCAATGCCTACACTGCGTGACTTTTCATAACACCATCTCCAATCACACATCCAAACCTTTACCATGTTCTACCAGCGACCTCACCTACGGAACCATACATACACACCTGCCAGCTCACTTCTGTTGCTCTATGGCATCTGAAATGCACTCCACAACCATTCTTTATAGATCACCACCCTCTACCAAATACAAAATTGCATTAGTGGCATGGGTTTCCTCAAGTCCTAGGCTCTTCAATGCATGGCCTACGGCCTTCAGCCATGTACCCAATAGGCTAGGCCTTGAATCCAGGCACCGCAACGTAATGCCACCATGCATGTGACCATATCACCAATACGCCACTCCACATACACACCACTGCCACCAACACTCCTACCCACCCTGCACACGCATCCCCCAATCACATACTGAACCTCTGCATTGCACCCATTCACGAAAACCAGTCGCTATCAGGAGAATCCACAAACATACCAGAGCCTCCACCACCCCTACCCACACCTATTCACAAAGTGTTGTGTCACTAGCAACTTACCCACAAGCTTTTCACAACATTGGCCCTCCTTGAACAAATCAGCACACAGCATAGTAACCAAGCACATTTTAGGTGCACTTTACTATATCCTCTTCCATACTGACAGCATGTAAACCCAGCACCTAGTGCCCACACTGCATGACTTTTCACCTCTCCATCGCCAAGTACATATCAAAATGTTACCATCTTGTAACAGTGTCCGTACCTGCGTACACCTCAAAAACTGTACCATCTTGTAACAGTGTCAACACCTGCGAAACAAAACATGCACGCGTGGCATCTCAATTCTGCTGCTCTATTGCACCCAATAGGCTAGACCTTGAACACACTCACTGAAACGTAATTGCACCATGCATTTCACCATATCACCATCTGCGCCAATCCACATACACTCCACTGCCACCAGCACTCCTATCCAACCTACACACACATCCACCAATCAGAAACTGAACCTCTGCATTGCACCCATTTACGAAAACAGGTCCCTATCACCAGAATCCGCAAACATACCACAGCCTCCACCACCCCTACCCACACCTATTCACAAAGTATTGTGTCACTACCAACCTAACCGCAACATTTTCACAACATTGACACTACTTCAACAATTCAGCACACACCATAGTAACCAAGCACATCAAGGTGCACTTCTACCATATCCTCTTCCATACTAACAGTATGCAAATGCAGCACCCAGTGCCCACACTGCATTACTTTTCACAGCACCATCACCAAGTACACATCAATAACAGTGCCATGTTGTAACTGTGTCCTCACCTGCAAAAACAAACATGCACGCATTGCAGCTCACTTCGCCTGCTCTATTGCGTCTGAAATATGCTACACACCCATTATTTACAGGTCACCCCCCTCTAAGTGCTGCAGAATCCAAAATGTATAACTGCCGTGTGTATCCTAAAGTCCTAGCCTCTTGAGTGCACCCAACAGTCTAGGCCTTCAACACTCTTACTGCTACATAATGGCACCATCCATTTCACCATGTCGACTATCCACATACACAGCACTACCACCAGCACTCCTATCCAACCTGCGCACCGCCATGTAACTCTGTAGCAACAAATTGCACCAGTTACAATAACACTCTTCTACACCCCTCTGCACTTTCATTCACATACTATGGCCGTCTCCACTTCCATTCCCAAACTATTATGTCACTGCCAAACTACCCACAATCGGTTTGCAACACTGCCCTACTGCAACCAACGTGCACACACCGCACTATGCAAGCGCCACCCTGTACCGGATGCACACCCACACTTGCTTTACTGCAGTGGGTATGCTAAAGCCCTACGCTCTTCAGTGCATGCCCTATGGTCTGCGGCCATCACCCATGCACACAATAGTCTAATCCTTCCACAAACCCAACGTAACTTACTGCACCCATGCATGCCACCATGTGCCCATGCGCATTCCATCCGCATAGCACAGCCACCCGCGCTCCCATCCAATTTATGTCATGTGCACTTCATTCACCTTCTAAAATTGCTCTACCACCACTCACCATGGAAAGAGGTCGCCGCAAACAGGTCGTGGCAGAAGCTATCGGGCCGTTACAACACCTGCCTCCAATAACCACACAAAGTACTCACCTGTCTAGATACCTGCGACTTGACGCAGTACGCACGAAAACTGCAGGCACTCCTCCGTCTTCTTCCACCTACCTACATATGTCACATGAACCACTTCTCACACCCCCACCCATTCCCTCCCTTCTTGCCACCAACACATAGCATATGGTACATTTTCCAGACCCTTCCACCACCGCACTGTCCTCCGATACACCATGGTAGCGTTTCCCAAAAACATTGACGCACAGCACGTTTCCCTCCAGCCAACCACCGGCCACGTCCAACGTTCGCCCGCATCCCACAGGCCAATGACACTTCGGTCCGTGGAGCGAACAGGGAAATGGGTCCGCGAAGCGGACCCAGATATCACTAATTTTTTGGGACATATATTTCAGTAATTTGCAACAAAAGTACTGGTCGGATTTCCACCAAACAAAAGCATGCTTTTTGGCCCAAGCCCCTGCTCCTACCGCAAATTTGGTGACAATCCGTCCAGCAGTTTGGGCTGTAGCCATGCGCAAGCTTTTTCCCCATTCAGTCTATGGGGAAAAAACTATTTGCGACCCACCCTATAACTTTGCCCCCCCCGCACGAAACCTCACCCAATTTGGCAAAAAAATTCATAGCCACCCCTTTTTTTGCAAAGTTTGGTGAGGATTCCTCCAGGGGGAGCAAAGTTATAAGCTGCCAAAAAAGTGCTCTTTCTATGAGTTTAGTACCGCGGGCCGTGTAATATATATATATATATATATATTCAGTGAAAAAACTTTGTTAAAGGCACGTTATGGTTAAGTTGCGCTACTAAAAACCTATGAAATTCAGTGAAAAAAACTTTGTTAAAGGGACGTTATGGTTAAGTTGCGCTCCTAAAAACCTATGAAATTCAGTGAAAAAACTTTGTTAAACGGACGTTATGGTTCCAAGTAAAACCGAAAAACCCTTGAAATTCGCCAGTTATGGTAAGCTAAGCAACCATAACTCGCGCCACCACCGTGCACTGCTAAGACTAACACTCAGGACATCAAAGATGACATCACATCACATCAGCAACTTAACCATAACTACATGGCCACTAACGTGGCCATGTAGTTATGGTTAAGTTGCTGTTTCCATAGGAAGAGCACTTTTTGGGTGGCTTATAACTTCGCTCTCCCTGGACGGATCCTCACCAAACTTTGCAAAAGGAGCATTTGGGTCGTTCTGAATATTTTTGCAAAGTTTGGTGAGGATTCGTCCAGGGGGGGCAAAGTTATAGGGGGGGTCCCAAAACTTTTTTTTTCCCATAGACTGAATGGGAAAAAATGTTTGCTCGCACCTACAGCCCAAACCGCTGGACGGATTTCCACCAAATTTGGACTAGGAGCAGCGGCTTGGTCCTGAAAGCGTGCTTTTGCAAATTTGGTGAAAATCCGTTCAGTAGTTTTTTTTAAAATGACCAAAAAGTAGGTCAAAAAGAATTAGTGATATCTGTGTTCGGTTCGCGGACACACTTCCCTGTTCGCTCCGCGGACAGTGCCCTGATTGGCCAATCGTCTTGCGTGATGTTCGCGGACATGCAACGTGTTCGCTGATTGGACGGCGTGGAGCGTGAAGCGCGTCAGATTTTTCGGTAGCGCCCGCCATCTTGGATTCGCGGACAGCGTGGTGAAACTTTGTTCAAAATGTGTATTTATTAGAGTGTGTTGGTGTGTAGGAGTGTTTGGGGAGGGTGGGAGTGTATGAGATAGGATGGAAGTTGTGTTTTTTGTGTGTTAGACGTTCTTTTTGTGTTCGATTTGTTTGCGGACATCACAGGTGTTCTGAAATGTTCTAAATAAACTGACTGGGGGGTGTTCTAAGGACTCAATATGTGTCTGTTTTGTTCGCAAGCAAAGTGAAACTGTTCTAAGAACACTTGCGGTGTCCGGGGAGTGTTCGTAGGGGGTGTCCTGAGGACGCTGTCCGTATTGTTCTCTGTCAAGTTGAATGTGTTCTAAGAACACCCGCGGTGTCCTGGAATGTTCGCAAATAAACAAAATGGGGGTGTTCTGAAGACGCTTCTAAGAACACTCGCGGTGTCCGGGGAGTGTTCGTAGGGGGTGTCCTGAGGACGCTGTCCGTATTGTTCTCTGTCAAGTTGAATGTGTCCTAAGAACACCCGCGGTGTCCTGAAATGTTCGCAAATAAACAAAATGGGGGTTTTCTGAAGACGCTTCTAAGAACACTCGCGGTGTCCGGGGAGTGTTCCTAGGGGGTGTCCTGAGGACGCTGTCCGTATTGTTCTCTGTCAAGTTGAATGTGTCCTAAGAACACTTGCGGTGTCCTGAAATGTTCGCAAATAAACAAGATGGTGGTGTTCTGAAGACGCTTCTAAGAACACTCCCAGTGTCCTGGAATGTTCGTAGGGGGTGTCCTGAGGACGCTGTCCGTATTGTTCTCTGTCAAGTTGAATGTGTTCTAAGAACACCCGCGGTGTCCTGAAATGTTCGCAAATAAACAAAATGGGGGTGTTCTGAAGACGCTTCTAAGAACACTCGTGGTGTCCGGGGAGTGTTCCTAGGGGATGTCCTGAGGATGCTGTCTGTATTGTTCTCTGTCAAGTTGAATGTGTCCTAGGAACACTTGCGGTGTCCAGAAATGTTCGCAAATAAACAAGATGGTGGTGTTCTGAAGACGCTTCTAAGAACACTTGCGGTGTCCGGGGAGTGTTCTTAGGGGGTGTCCTGAGGACGCTGTCCGTATTGTTCTCTGTCAAGTTGAATGTGTTCTAAGAACACCCGCGGTTTCCTGAAATGTTCGCAAATAAACAAAATGGGGGTGTTCTGAAGACGTTTTTGAGAACACTCCCGTGTCCTGGAATGTTCGTAGGGGGTGTCCTTAGGACGCTGTCCGTATTGTTCGTTGTTAAGTTGAAAGTGTTCTAAGAACTATCGCGTTGTTCTGAAATGTTCGTAGGGGGTGTCCAGAAAACGGTGTCCGTATTGTTCGCTGGCAAGTTCAAAGTGTTCGAAGAACACTCACATTGTTCGCGGACATTAAAAGTTTCCCGTAGATCATAGTTGAAATGTTTGACTCTTTGGATGTGATATGCTGCGGTGGTTGTTGCCAGGGCATAGAGTCTTGGGTGCATGGCCATTTGTGGTATATTCCATTTCAGAACATATTGTATTTAAATGAATGGTTAGTGTGTTACATATATGGGTTACATTTCTTATGTATTACTATATATAATGTGTTTGTGTGCTGCTTTTTGAATTTGTTAAATGTTCCTATATTATGATATAACAATCAAACATACCCCCCCACAGTTTTTAGGTAGTGGTACTGTTCTCCGAACATGTCCGCGAACATTAAATAAGTTCGCGGACATCAAGTTCATAAGAAGAGATCTAGTCAGTTCCATATGACATGTATATAAAGTCAAAGTCATTATTGTTACGTTGTGCTACTAAAAAACTATGAAATTCAGTGAAAAAACTTTGTTAAAGGGACGTTATGATTAAGTTGCGCTACTAAAAACCTATGAAATTCAGTGAAAAAATCTTTGTTAAAGGGACGTTATGGTTGAGTTGCGCTACTAAAAACCTATGAAATTCAGTGAAAAAACTTTGTTAAAGGGACGTTATGGTTCCAAGTAAAACCGAAAAACCCTTGAAATTCGCCAGTTATGGTAAGCTAAGCAACCATAACTCACGCCACCACCATGCACTGCTAAGACTAACACCCAGGACATCAAAGATGACATCACAAATGTCATTGATGACATCACTGATGACATCACATGTGTATGTACTTCTCATGAAATATGTGTAGAAGGGATTCTTATTATGTTGCGAAAAAAGTGTCAAGAATCATTGCAAGAAATATACCCTAATAAGTGCATTGAACGATGCATTGATATAAATAGCATCTTATTATGGGGTTCTATCTAGTATACTAAGCTACTCATACAGAAACATAACATTGTGTGCAAGATGAAGGTATGATATTCGTAATGTTAATATGTTGAATAATGAAATGATAATTGTTTTCTTAATAGATTTTTGTGTACTGTGAAATATGTAATAAGTAGCTAATAAAACCCATGTATTACATAATTGCATTACTATAGACAAAACACAAAGACACAAGAACACATATCAATATGGGTATATACAGGGAAAGTGAAGTTAGCAAAAAAGCACAAGTAGTAGCAGAAACAATTCATAACTTAACTGATTAGTTTCATAAATGATTGCTCTGTTTCAAAGCTGCTATTTACCCTATGTATATGTATCACTTGATGTGATTGGACCCTAAGGTAAGTAGTGTGAGTATAATGTAGACAAATATGACCATATACAGGGAAAGTACAGCCATAAAAAAAAACAACAGAACTATCAGAAAGTGCTCATAAATCTAGTGACTATCTTTATGCACAAAAAGGATTGCTGTCTTTCAAGCTTGTGTTTTCCCATATGTATATGTTTCATATGATGTGACTGTACTCTAAGGGAATTACTGTAAGAACCTACTAGAAGGATATGTCTACAAATAAAATAAAATTCTTAGTTTCTGACTGTTACTGAAGAAAACCATGTGGCCTAGATATGTCAGCAAAAGAAAAAATAGTGAGCCAGACATGTGATGTCATCAGTGATGTCATCAATGACATTTGTGATGTCATCTTTGATGTCCTGGGTGTTAGTCTTAGCAGTGCACGGTGGTGGTGCGAGTTATGGTTGCTTAGCTTACCATAACTGGCGAATTTCAAGGGTTTTTCGGTTTTACTTGGAACCATAACGTCCCTTTAACAAAGTTTTTTCACTGAATTTCATAGGTTTTTAGTAGCGCAACTTAACCATAACGTCCCTTTAACAAAGTTTTTTTCACTGAATATATATATATATATATATATATATATATATATATATTATAGGGCAACGGTCACCGCCCTAAAATTAAAGTGAGTAGGACTCCCATAGGAAACACAAATAAATGAATTGAAAATAACTTTTGACTCGTGCCACGAATTTGGCTGAGATTTTGAAGACATATAGGGACACGTGACACAATCCCCCAACCACCCAACGAGACCTGCAAAGTTTGGTTAAGATTTGTTACATAAATATAAAATTAATTAACAAAACAACAACAAAAAGTTGTGCCACACTTCCCATTCATTTTTCCATAGACAAAAAAGGCCCATTTTGCAGGACCACACAGTCCAAACAGCTGGATGGAATTGGACCAGGTCCGAAAAAACTTGGACACGAAGCACAGACTTCAGACCTTTTTGTGGTTTGGGGTTATTCCATACAGTTGTTTTATTTTAATATTTGATAGATAAGGGGGTGCCCCCTTCTCCCCCCAAGAACAGTTCTATATTTCGCATTGTGCATTGCAGTATCATGGTTTTCAGAAACGAAAAAGCCGCCATTTCGTTTTCTCAATGTGAGAGATAGCCGCGAATATGGGAAAATGAAATGCAGGAAAAAAGTCATTTGCAGGTCAAAAAACATGCAAATGCCATCAGGCTAGAGGTAGGGAGGGGCAGGAGTACACCAAGTGAAATTTGGGAGTATTAGGGGGTCTATTAATTGTCATTGGTTATTCATAACTCGCTTAATACCCAGAGGTTTCTAAGTGTGTGAGAGTTTGCAACACAAAGCCTTTCTGTAACCTCAGCGATAGCCGTGAATAGCTGACATCTCAAAGCAAACTGCGTCACAGAAAAACGGTGTGTTGTGGGAGAATGGGAGAGGGCAGGAGAGGAGGCCATCTGGGGATTGAGGGTGCTGGCAGAGATGAGGGGGGCACTTGGTTAGGGCCTGAGGGCACAAAAAAACATATTGTTTCTGGCAGTTTATCCTGGCTATAAGAATACACATTACCGCAGCCATCTATAGTCCATACACTGGAAATAGGCAGCCGGGACTCTCATCCATGCAGTAACTGGGAACTGGCTGCTAAGCTTCAAAGCAAGGTCTGTGCCAGCCCCCTCAAGTCATGTTGCCTAATAAATGAGCACAAGTTACAAGACCACTTAGAGCAGCGTGGCCTTAGGGGGGCCGGCCCCTTCCTTGCTTTGAAGCTAAGCAGGGTCAGCCCTGTTTACTGCATGGATGGGAGACCTGGGTGCCTAATGTAGTATGCACTACAGATAGGCGTGGTTATAATAATAACTAAGGGTATTTGTAGTTCATAGCCACGGTTATGGAAAGAAATATATAAATCGGGATGAAAAATCATTGGCCATGGCAATAGGCATCAAGCCTCCCATCCATGCAAAAACCAGGACCGACCCTTCGTAGCTTCACAGCGAGGAAGTGGCAGGCCCCCTCAGGCCATGTTGCCTAATAAATGAGCACAAGTTACAAGACACCTTAGAGCACCATGGCCTGGGGGGGATGGTCCATTCACCGATTTGAAGCTAAGCAGGATTGGTCCCAGTTACTGCACAGATGGGAGACAGTCCACGGTCCTGAATGCAGTGTGTTTTCTTAGTTTTAAATATCTAATAACACACTAAGAAAACACAGGGCATCCACATTATTTTTATTTAAACCAGGCAACTGTCAGTCCTTATGAATATTACATTCTAAAGGTGAAGTTGTCATGAGGCCCACATGAAAAGAGCTTCTATCTCTGGATAAGGAGCTGCAAATACATGGGTGTCACAACTCAGAGATTGTTTTCTGGTCGTTGCAGATAATACTTCTCCACTCTTCTGGGGAAGTTCCTTTCACTCAAGGAATCTGAAATCTTTATGGTGATGTGCCAAAGACTTCCCTCCCAAGAGCTCAGCCTACAGGGATCAATACACCTGGCAGGCCGGGGGCTTGAGTGAAAAGGCCGGAGCAGAATCGTCAGAGCTAGAAGGACAAAGAACAAAACAGTAGTTCAGGAAACGCAGCCAAGTAGTGCCGGAGAACAAACAGCCAACACCGCCCACAATTACCCTATCTTACCTGCTCCGTAGGAACAATATACCAGTAACCTACTAGTATTGAAATGCAGAAACAAGGAGGATGTCTGGTGAAGGGAAGGTGTGCCAGTATCCTAGGAACACCACGGTGAAAGCAGCAGAGCGTCCCAAAAAGTGTTCAAAGCAATCCAGGGTTTATGCAGCAGAGCATCCCAAAAAGTGTTCAAAGCAATCCAGAGTTTAAACAGCAGAGCGTCCCAAAAGGTTCAAAGCAATCCAAAGTGTAAACAGCAGAGCGTCCCAAAAGTGTTCAAAGTAACAGGAGTGGACAAGGAAAGAAATGAAATGATCAGGGAAGCGGGCGTTCACCTCACGCTATTTCCCTTACGGAAATGTTCGGGTTATCAGGTCACCAAAACTTAAGGATTCAGAAATGGGAAGTCAATAATGAGCAAGCCGGGTTATTATAATCCAAGGGGAACAATCGAGGGAGGCAGGCGTCGGGAGGCAGACAAGGACAAGGCAGAGACAACAACTTGATTCGAGCACTGGGTAGTCAAGGTTCAAACAGGAGTCCGGGAACAGAGCTTGTAACTAACAACAGTTTAGGAGCACTCGATCTCCGGATAGACGGGAGTTAAATGCAGTTCACAAACAAATGAAAACACAGCAACATCATGCGTGTATGTCATGTGGCTATAATATCAAGAATTGTGGGAGTTGTAGTTTCAAAGGGTTTTACATGCCAGATAGCGCTCAGACAATCGCCAAGGCAGTTTCCAATTTAGCCGAGACGTGACAATGGGGAATTGCAAATCCAGCTTGCACACAAGGCAAACTAGGATAACCTTTTGATATATATATATATATATATATTATGCCCCGATATGGTTTAAAGATCTTCTATGTTCTCAGTGCTCTCTGAGAGCTCTGAGAGACAATTTCTTTGCCTTTTGCTGAATTGCATTCTGGTATTTGTAGTTAGGGGAATAATACCACAGGGGTACACTTTTGTTTATCAGGATTTTGTTTTTCAGGCAATATTTCACTACAGATTGTTGGGTTTAAAAGGCGAGCCCCTTTTATACTTTTCCAGTATATTTATTGGAACATTTCCTCTCTCAGGTTATTTTTCTGGTGTTCATTCATTTATTTTAAAGTCCAATGCTATTTTGTCTTGCACACTTTCTTCTAAGGGGAAGCTCAATTGAACTATATTTGTATATTTCACTTTAAGATATATGTTCACTTAATATGCGTATATTCATGGGTGCCAGATTTTGATTTTCCCTATGGGGCAAAAGTACCTGGACATATGTTATTCTTGCAGCCGGTCATTTATTTCCCTTTTCTGTGCTGCTTAAATGCGGTTAGTTGAGAATGCGTGATGTATCACAACAGTCACCAAGAGAACGGCCAAAAAACGTGGGGCTTGTAGCACGCTGGTTAACCAAAGTGTGTGATCCTTGGCAAATAATTTAATTTCACTGCGTATTGCCTACAAAAATTGTGAGTTCTCAAAGCCTGCCATCTTACATAACAATATCAATGTCAAAACAGGTCAAAATCAGTCTGTGTTTGATGAACGTCTTTGAGCGATGGGTTGCAAGTATTGTACATTTGGCCATAGCTATTGGTCTGGTAGGGTTTTTAAAATGGAGAGTGGGCACAGTCAAAGCCCGTGCCCACTGGCCAAAGGCCATGGCTAGTGCTGCAGATAAAATGAACGGAATAACAAAACCCTTGAAATTCAAGGAAAAAAACTTTGTTGCAGGGATGTTAAGGTGAGAACTTAACCCAACAAAATCCCTGAAATTCTGCTAAAGCCCCTTTAACTTTACACCCCCTATTGTGCAGCCTATAGCCACAATGATGACATCACCTATTACATCCCTGATGATATCACTGATGATATCACTAATTACATCATCTATTACATCACTCATGGTATCACTAAATACATTGTCTATTGCATCACTTATGGAATAACTGGTGACATCATTGTTTACATGATGTATAACACCTCTGACTACATTGGGGATGGCATCAGACATAATATCATTTATGACTTAGCTAAAAGATTGAATAAATTAAATAACAACTTAGGTCGTGGCCTTTGCATGGACAAGGCTGTGGACACTGTGCATAGCAGGAGGCCATGGCTAGTGGCTGTTTAGTGTTGTACAATATACAGTGTGCATGGTCGAAGGCCGTAGCCACAGGACATGGCCGAAGTCCATAGATCGTGGCCCCCTTTTTTAAAAAAACTTTATTTATGTTTTCAGCCAAAAACAATCACTAGTTAAAAACTTGCTCTGCCCAACTGTGGGCCAGATAACTTGCACCATAACAGCCCCACCCCCCCCCCAAAATTTGGACAGCGCTGGACAGCTCCAAGCGAGGTGAAAGAAGTCGGCAGCTGACTTTCCACACCTCTCACACTTCGCCGCTGACTCTGGTCTGTGTATCCACCTTTTAACTGGGGTGTAATATGTTTGGTGTAAATAATGAAAGTGGATACGTTTAAACCGCGAATTCAGTGCAACCATCTAAGTTTGATTGAGTATGTATGCCCATTCCTCTTCGTGGATGGTAGTCTGTAAAGCTTTTTCCTACCTCTCTTTCGTGTGCGTGTTCTCTGGTGCCGTGTCTGTTAGGAGGGATCTATATATTGAGGATACCAATTTGCATTCCCGCCTGTGCTTGTATTACGCCATGTAGTAGTGACCAAGTTGGAGGTTGCCATGGGAATGAAGGGAGGAGAGCTTGGATAGCGTAGCGCAGTCTGAAGAGGTGCTACCTCTCTCCTTAGCTTGCTGGGGTGACAGGAATGTTTCTTCAACGAATAGGTCGCCGAATGATTGGATTTGTACTTTGTCTGCCCATTGGAGAAAGACCTTTTCATTTGTAAGGGGTATCCCTGGTATAAATCTAATGGGTAGTAGCGGTGAGTATCTAGTTGTTACCCCATATTTTTGGGCAATTTTCTTCCAAGTTGCATAAGTAGCCAGCACCACATTTAGTGGTGGGTTTTCTGTCAGCGGCGATCAGGCGGGCCAGGAGCGCTCCCGTTCGTTGCCCCTCACCATATTGGCATATCTGTGGCCGAGGCATAAGAACTTCAGCTCTCATTCTGCTATGGATCAGAATTCGAGTAGTTCTTCTTTGAGTTCCACTTGGGCGTGTTTGGGATTTGTATCAGTGTGCTGTAGTTCTAGAGCTTTCAGGCGTTCCTCACTGGCCACTAGCTCACAATGTATTGTCTTTAGAATTCCGTTTTCTTTGTTGATGCACACTCCTCTTACATTACACTTTAACGTTTCCCATTACGTTCCCGCTGAGGAGACCGAGTCTCGATTAATGTCTAAAATGGATCTGATCTCCTCACGTAGTTCAGCTGCGAATACCTGGTCCGTCAGCGCTCTGGGTTTAAAGTGCCAGTGCAGTGCCGTTGGTTTTGCATTGGGGAGATTGCATTCGAGTGTCACCGAGTGTCACTCGCATGATCCGAGAAAGTTTTTGGAAGGATCTGGCAACATCCCATTGGAATATGCTTTGCACTGAGACGAGCAGATAGTCTATGCCTGAGCTGGAGTGGTGAACTTCAGAGTGAAAGGTATACTTGCGCTTCTCCCAGTTTCCATGTCTCAATATATCAACCAGGTTGTACGCTCTGCAAATCTCTTGCACTTGGAGGCTAGCTCTGGATGGTTGTACTGTGGTGGCTTGTGATTTATCTTTGTGCGGGTCAAGGTGGGTATTAAGGTCGCCGCCCCAAATAATAGTTGTTGCCCCGCCTTGTGCAAGCTGTGAGAGGACCCAATTGAAGTTATTCGCTCCATCCACATTGGGACCATATGAGTTTATGAATGTGACGTCCTTTCCGGCAATGACTCCTTGTACTAGGAGGGCTCTGCCCTCACTGTCTTTTTTCACTTTTATCAGGCGGAAGCCGACTTTAGGGTTGATGAGGGTGGCCACCCCTCTGGCGTACGACGCGTAGGAGGAGAAGTAGCAGTGGCAGCCCCAGTTTCGGGCCTAGAGGTGTTCTTTTTGTGGGATGATGTGCGTTTCCTGTATCATTGCCACATCTATATTGTGACATTTGAGAAACTGCAGGATCTTCCTTGTTTTTGCTGGAATGTTGCCTCCCCTAATATTCCACGTCGCTACCTTGAATTAAGCGGGTGGAATCCTTGTTCACGATACTTGGCTTTGAGCAGACCAGTGGTGGTACTGTAGTGGAGCAGCGGACTATCTGTAGGCATGGTTGTGCTTGTTGAGTTAAGCGCAGCATGCAACGGGACGAGGCAGAGCGAGGCCAGGACTGGCCGTTGCGTAACCATAACAACTTTGATGAACAGTACCTTACACGTATACCCCCAACTTGTCTGTTTGGTCTCCTCCCATAGTAAACGTAATGTTGCTGCGTGTGGGGTGCTTGCGACCCCCCAGGGGTAGGTGTTCCTTCTTTAATCTTCGTGCTATATCCTGACATTTAGTGTCACTTGTCGTGTCTTCAATGCGTTCATTTTGTGGTTGATGGTGGATTTCTGTCGGCGTGCTCCCTCCGCGGAGCTGCCCGGGCACCGCTCGGAGCTTTGCAACCTTGCTTATCAAGGAATAGGGTGGCCTCCTCTGGCGAGTTGAAAAATTGGACTTTCCCCTCAAACTGGACGCAAAGTTTCGCGGGGAAAAGCATTGAATATGTGATTTGGTTCTCCCGTAGCCGATGTTTGACTGCTGTGAAGGATCTTCTTTGGGCCTGGACTGTTGGGGAGAAGTCAGGGAAGAGTTGTATTGCGTCCCCATCGTACTGAATGTTCCCTTTCTCCCTTGCCAACCGCAGGATGGTATCCTGGTCCTTATAATTCAGCAGTCTGGCTATGATCGGGCGAGGGGGTGCCCCAGGGACCGGTTTGGCAGTTGGGATCCTGTGAGCCCTTTCAATCACAAACAATTGAGAGAGAGCCGTGTCGCCGAAAAGGTCTCTGCACATTTTCTCTATGTGGTCTTCCATTTTGTTGGGTGTTGCTTGTTCCCTAACTCCAACCACTCTTATATTGTTCCGGCGGGAGCGCCCCTCCAAATTCTCGTTCTTGGCCGTGACCGCTTTCATTTGGTTTTCTAGTGTTGATACTCTGGTGGTTAGTGAAGCTGCGCCGTCTTCTAGGTCCGAGTTGTTCAGCGTTGTCCAATCTCTCTTTGTGCTTGTCCAGGCAATGTTGAAGTAAGTCTAGCTTGGACAACAGCGTATCCATTTAGCTGTCTAGGATCCCGATCCCTGTTTTGAGATCAAGGAGGATCTCACGGATGTCTACCTGCCGCTGGTGTTCTTCCTCCAGTCCGTCGTGGTTGTGTGGGGAGTCCGGGCAGTTTTCTTGTCTTGGGGTTTTTGATGCAGGCCCTCTGTGAAAGTTAAGTTTCTGCTGCGATTTATCATGTTTGCCCATCTTGGCGTTTGTCACAGGATCGCCCTGTGCCACCACAATGTGAGACCGCTGGGAATCTGGTCCGGCCTGGATGTTCTGGCATCTCCTATTCCATCTAGGGGAGTGGTCCCGCGAGGTCGGGCCACCTGGAATGTCTATTTATTTTGCTGGCACCTGCTGGCGAGACAGTTCTGAAGGGTGGTCCCGGTACCAAGCTCTGCCACCGCAGGCGAGGCCGGGGGGTTGCCTCACGGTGCTGTGTGGTATTAGCCCCGGCACTGGGGCGTACATTAATGTACGTCTGTAGAGTCTCGGGCTCCGAATGGTGAGGGTCTTAACCCCACGTGCCCCCAGATGGGTACTGACAGGATGAGCGAAGTTGGCGCTCGTGGGGCTGAGATGGACGGCTTCTGTTGGCTGTTAATGTAGGTTCCTGGAGCGCACTGCGCGATGGGAGGGCCCAGGCATTTTCAGCTTTGTCCCAGGTGTAGTCAGTGGACACTCCGGTGGCCACCCGCTGAATTAATGTTGGAGGCGCCTGCCCCTACTGCTGGCCCCAGGTGAGCTGTCACTTGTACTGTTTTATGAATGGGCAGGGAAGGGGAAGCCCCCGCTCCCAGCGCTCCTCTCCCCTCTGCTATTCAATTTGCATGTTCGGGCCGTGATCTTGTACTGGTGAGGAGGATCACTGCGGGGAGGCCACCTACTCCTGCCGTCCCCCCGCGGGTCCGCCACGCTCGGCTGCGCTTCTCCTGCACGCCTCCCGTGCGTGCACTATGAAGCCCTTTGTCTCTCGCTGCGCTCATCTTCGGGGCACGGCCCCCACCAGGGCCGGCTGTCTTCTTGCTGGCCGGCTCCTCCTCCACCGCGGCCCCACCACTGCAGCACCCCGGCATCTCCCCTCACCCCGCCAGGCGCCGCCATGGAGCTGCAAGCCCCGCCTGCTTTACCCGCCAATTCCGCCGGCGCGGCCGGTCCCCGCCTGCACTCCAGGGCCACCGTCACCCACGAGTCGGCGGATTTGGTGCGGCGATCTTCAGAGCTTCCAAGGGGGTGAGGGTGGGGGAGGGGGCCAGTACAAACCCCGCAGGCACGGCCCGACACGGGTCTCCGCCACCAGGTTTTCAGGGTCCTCGGGGCGATTTCTTTTGTGATTCTGGGCACAGACTGTATGGCGATCACCAGAAGGTCTGTGGCTGCAAAGTATACGGGCCAAGGTGTCAGGGTTAATTAGGAGCCTCCTGGGAGCTCACAGAGGAGCCGCCATCTTGGGTGGTCCTCTACCACCCTCTATAGTGGCTCCTTAATGTGTTACAATATACAGTGGGCATGGCCGAAGGCTGGGAATACTGCCCCTGGCCGAAGGCCACGGCCAGTGGCTGATGAGTGTTGTAAAATATACAGTGGACACGACCAAAGGCCGTGGCTAGGGTTCAGTTAATGTTTGAAAATATACAGTGAGCATAGCCAAAGGTCGTGGACACTGTCCCTTAATGCATTACAATATACAGGGAGATGGCTGAGGGGCATGGCCACTGGCCACAGATGAAGGCCATGGCTAGTGGCACCTTAATGTGGTAAAATGTACAGTGGGCATGGCCGAAGGCCATGGCTAGTGTCTGATTACTGTTGTAAAATATACAGTGGGCACAGCGGAAAGCTGTGGCCGAAGGTCATGGCATGTGGCCGCTTAATGTGAAGCACTTGTGTACGGTTTATTTGGATGAGGTGTAGGCTTTGGTTTATTTTGTGGATATTGAGGTTGGGGATTGGTAGGGGTGTATGTTTTGTCCTTTTTTTGTTTTGTGTTTTGTGTTATCACGTCTTGCCATGAGATAGGAGGGTGGGGATGTTTTCGGATTTCGTTTTGAATAGCTGTTACTTTAGTAGTAATTTGCATTTTGTTGCACTGATGTATATGGAGTAATCTTTTGCTTGTTCCCATTCTGTTGTTACTCAGTTGTATTATGTTTTGTATAATTATTAAATAAAGCTGATTAAAACATTTTTTTTAAAAAGGCTCCAAGAATTTCTTCTAAACAACAAGAGGAAGAAGCTTGAAGAGTTGAGACAGAGAGCGAGAAACACTGCTGTGGACAGAGAAAGGTGACATATTCCAACAACAGGACTGTTTTGTCAACTTCTCAGATTATACCCCAACAAAGGCAGACAATTCAGTGCTGTCCAGGGGGCTCACGTTCTGCCCCTCTAAACCTATTGAAAAAAAGAACTGTACAGCGATCTTGAGGCCTTCTTCAGACGACTCCGATTAAAGCAATTATTTCATGACAAACCAGGTGACAGCCAGGACAGCAATGAAATTGTCAACAACTGGGACACAAACACAGCCAGAAAACAAATTTCCATTTGGACTCCAGAAATCGGACGCAACTTAAAACTGGATCGATACATTGAAAGCTTCGACATAGAGCAACATCAGCCATACTTGTCAAAAGCATTAGACATTCGTATAACCTGACACCTCCAGAAAGGGGGGCTATAACATCTCTGAACAGCAACAAGAGTATTACAATCAATCCAGCAGACAAAGGAGGAGCAGCTGTCATAATGAACAACTGTGACTATGTGCAGGAGGCTCACAGGCAACCTTCCAACACAAATTATTACAAAAAGCTGCGGGAAGACCCAACAAAACAATACAAAAGAGAACTTAACAAGATTATAAAGAAACTTCTGAATGACTTCCAACAACACATTCAGAGCCTCAGACCAGATAACCCAATACCCAGTGCTTTCTACATGCTCCCCAAAATACACAAAGAAAACCCGCCTGGATGCCCAATCATCTCTGGGTCAAGCACTCTGACTGAGAATATCTCTGGCTGGGTCGAGAACACCTTGAAGCCACTGGTAAGAGTGACACCCAGCTACATTCAGGACACCACTGATCTACTCAACAAACTGGATGATATCGGCCCCCTCTCAAGGGGCACATTACTGGCAACCATAGATATGGAGTCACTCTACACCAACATTTTCCACATAGATGGCACTGAGCCATGTGCATATAATTCATCCTGACCCACAACTATTTCACGTTTGGTACTGATACAGAGCTCCAAATGATGGGGACGGCCATGGGCACTTGGATATCGCTGCAGCATGCACATTTATTCAAGGCACAATTAGAGATGGATTTTGTTGGCACCTGTGACTGTAGACCTTTGAAATACCTGTGCTACATCGATGACATCCTCCTGATCTGGACTGCTGGTGAACAAGACCTTCAAAACTTCTGCAGAAGATTTAATAAATTCCACTCAACAATCAACCTCAAAGTTTGCTACTCTCCTGAAAAGTACATTTCCTCAACACCACCATAACAATAAACTATGGCCAGCTACAGACCACAGTATATCACAAACCAACTGAACGTGCCAGCTACTCGAAGGGTGGCAGCTTCCACCCAGTGCACACAAAGCATGCTACAATATTCAGCCAATCATTAAGATACAATTCCATATGCTCAGAAACAAGGGACCAGGATAAAAACATAAAAGGTTTGAGATCAGACTTCATAAAATGTGAATACAATCACAGAATTGTGGACGGCCAGATCCACAGGGCAACACAGATCTCCCAGAGCAACCTCTTAGAATACAAAGCGAAAGCGACAAAAACCCGGGCACCACTGGTAGTCACATACAATCCAAAGGTCGAAGCCCCCCGCAAGATTGCTAAGGAACTGCAACCCATCCTGCAACAAGACGAAAGTCTGAGAGAAGTTATTCTGGCGATGCCCCCCTCTTTGTCAGACAACTAGCCAATCTGAAGGGAATGATGGTCAGAGGCAAACTACACACAAATAGCACAGATTATGGAACTGTACCTTGCAGAAACAAAAGATGCCTAACCTGCCCACAAATCAACATTTCAGACACAATCAAGATATCCCACACTGGGCAGGACTACAAAATGTTGGGACGGTTTACATGTGTGAACCTGTGTATCCAACACTAGGCCCATTAAGACGGGGTAGCAATACTTTGAGATGGATGGCGATGCAGAATTTACTCAAACATCAATATTCAGACTGATTCAGGAACTTGGCAAAGTATGTCTGTTTTATTTTCAATTATCTAAAAAAGGGAGTATAACGAACATCAACGAACATCCGCTCGATCTTGTCACTCAAAAAGTTTCATAAAAAATACAGTTTATATAGCAAAAACCTCATCATCATTGACGTCAATCTACTTGGCAAACTACAAAAACCTACTTGGGAATGTGATAGGCGTAAAGGGAACATCTAGTTATACGTTTCGTACAGGTCAGGGAAAGTGATTGGGTCTCTAACATCAGGTGGGGCAACTAAGCCCTCCTCTAGTGCAAATCATTTTGAACGTCATCAAATACATGATGTCCTATTGGTTACATAAACTATAGGGCTCTCTATTACATGGCCCTCTATAATTGGTTGGCACCCTTGTACCCCTCTGTAATATTCCACACACACTAGCAGCACGCAGGCTGGCACCCAGGTCCTGGTGGGCTGGTCATGACCATAGCTTCCCACCTAATTAGCCTGCCATCTATCATCACTCTTGCCGTCTGCTTGTCAATTAACCTTTGAACTTATGCCATTGAAATGTTCTCTGTGCCTGAGAATAAAAGAGAGTATAGGCATACTTTGTCTCTTGGTTTCGATACAGCTCAACTCAGTATCTATTTTCACCTGACCATGTGACTGGAGGCCATGTTTCAGAGCTTTTGTGTATTTAAAATACTATTAAATGATGAACCTCTGACGTCTTCAATGTTCTTGCTCCTCACCTGAGACAGGAGTTTGTTCTTTTCACATGTTTTGTAACTGTTGAATGAACATCCAGGCTCACGGTGGTCTTGACTTCCTGGTGCTAGGCCAAGCCTTTCTTGAATTCATCTTCGTCATTAAGTTGTTTTCCAACTGTGCCACACTGAAAAGGCCTTTCTATTCAATGGTCCAGACTCTGCTAAAGTGCGTTGTGGAACATCTATAGTCTATATATTCCTATGCACATACGTTGGCACATCGCTGCAATCTATTCACTATGTAGACAGCCTTAAGAATACTTTTCCCTACTTGCGGTTACTGCATCTGTACAATTGTAAAATGACTGCATTTTCTTCATCGTTTCTGTAGCATGAGTATCTTCATCTCAAGCCTGAAATGTTGTTCATCTTTATCACTTCGTCTTCAGATCTCATATATTGTTTACATTCTTCAGCCTCTTGTCTCTGTTCTGGATGTGTCAGTTCTGCTTTACATCACATCACCATTCTCAGCTCTCGCTCATTTTCATACTTCCTCTGGAATTTCATTCAAATTGCCATGGAATTGTCATGAGTGTATATATGGTTTCCTTAATGGGTACCTTACTTCTATGATTCTTTGCGGTATAGACATTCTTACAGGTACTGCATATGTTGCACACTGCGGTTCCCAGCATATAGGCAGCATGGGGACAGAGCTTTGAGTGGAGGTACTTGGCTCCACCTCTACACTCACCACTCTGGAAGATTCATCGACCACTCTCTCATCACTCTTCACATCAAGAGATGCTTGTCTGAAGAAATGCTTCTTTGGGACCCATATCTTTATGACTCCTTTCAGGCATCCTGCTGACTTCACATGTTCATCTTTATTCCAGGACATAAGCATGCATTGTCCATTTGGACTGCAGTAGATTAACTTCCCCACATACTTCTTGTGGTTCTTTGGGTACAGGAACTTCGGTCCCTCAGGTGCATGGATGCTGGTCTTCACATAGTCTCTGATCTCTTCATCTGCCAGTTCCTTAGATTTCAGTCCTGATTCGACATCAATCATGATCTTCATTCCTACAGCTTTCTTTGCAGTCTTCTTGCATTGTGAGATTATTATTCTGATCACACAAAATCCAAGCAAAACCAACACTATCAGGGCTCCAAGGAACTTGAACATATCCGCCATCCATTGTGGAACCAATGAGAAGATTGATCCAAACCAACTGTCATCAGCAATGTCTTCTACTTCATCTATCACCTGGATGTATCATTTCGTAAGCAGCGTTATAGCCTCTGTCAAGGTGCCATTCTCGTCATCATGAGAAGGTATGAATGTGCAACATGATTCCCTGAGTTTGGCACAAACACCTCCATCCATAGCTATGATCATGTCCAGGACATATCTATTCTGAAGAGTTATCAGTCATGTGGCTCTCAGCTCTTCCTTGATAGCATTGAATCCTGCTTTGGTAGTGTTTATCATCTGTAACAATTCCCACCTGTTTATCTGTAACCACTTTGGATTTGCTGCTGTCTGGATCCTGGGCATGAAGATTATCGTGAATAAAGATGAAGTCTGACTGAACAATCTGTGTTCATATGGAATTGAATCATAAGCTTCTATTGACCTGGCTAAGAAATAGTTCTCTCTCTTCATTCGATTCAGTAACCCGGCAGATCTCTTCTTCCTCAGGTGAGCATCTGCTTTTAGAAATTCGCCAATGTTCAAGTCACTTTTAGGAATCACCAATGCTGGAACATGGACGATCACTATAGACCACTGTCCTCCCCAATCTCTGGGCAGCTTCATGTAAGCTCTAGATCCACATGCCCAGTAGTGATCCATTATCACTGCTGTTCCAATGTTCATTCCTGGTACATCAAAGGCTCAACCGCAATTTTGATTCTCGCCAACTTTTCTTGTGCCATTGTCCAGAGGCACTATCTGTAAAGGGCCTCGTTTATCTTCAACCCATGTCAGTAGTTTTGCCAGTCTTGGCCATGTAGGTTTGCATCAGTTTTCCACAATGTCAATGGTTGGTTTACGGTAACCAATTAATACCCACTCTCTGCAGATAACCACACCTTCCTCCCAACCATCTGGAGAAAGTACTGATCGCCAGATCTGCATCTGGCCTCTTTCCTTCCATCTTCGAATTTCTTCTGCAGTTTTTCCTGGGCTCTCAAGTCTTCTGTTTACTTCCCATCTGGTTCCAGCTCCTTTCACTCCAGGCTGTTCATATCTTATCACATGATTTCTGATGTGTGCTCTTGCACTTGTCTTTGTGTCTAGGACATAATCTTCTTTGTCTGCAGCTGACCATTCTGATGCCCTTACCAAAAATGCTGTTTGGCCCATGAACTGACCTATTGCTCAGCAGAAGGCTATATTAAATAGGCAATGTGCTGTCTGAACATCTATTTCAACAGCTATGAATATCTTAGACTTTCCTATACTATAAGGCAGGAGTGCACTCACATAGCATTCCTCATCTGAGGTTTTCTTTCCCACCTCTTTCATGTGCTGATACCACATGTTATTCCCCAAATAAGCTGTGCTATCTAGTTAATCATTCAATTCATGATCATCCTCCCTTGTTATGTTATGTCATGTTAAGAAATCCTTTACAATGTGCAGCCACCCAAGGGTATCATGGTGCTAGAGAGACAAAGTGAAACAAGCAAAGCCAAGCCACACAGGACTAGAATAGATAGGTTTTAACGGACTTTCTAAAAGAAAGGTGATTAGTTAGGTCTTTTATGGACACAGGGAGCTTGTTCCATAATTGGGCTGCAGAAATGGAAAAGGCACGTCCCCCAATCCGAGCACAGCGGAATGACGGAACGCATAACAAATTAGAAGAAGCAGAACGCCAGCAGCGTTTAGGATAATAGCGCGTGAACTTAGTGCGGATATATTCTGCACCCAGGCCATGCAATGCCCGATAGACAATGCATAACGCTTTGAACCTCACCCGCTGGGCCACTGGGAGCCAGTTTAGGGGGGCGCAGGACAGGAGAAATGCAAGCTCTATACGGCCTACCTGTGGCAACCCGCGCAGCAAGAATTTGAAGGTGTTGTAGCCGCAGGATCACCACTTTGGGTTGGGGCAAATAAAGAGAGTTGCAATAGTCAAGCTGACTAAGAATCATGGCGGCCACAACCGGAGGACACAGAGCAGCAGAAATCATCAGGGGTGCAGAGGTTTGAGCTGAAAATGACACGCTTGGCACACCAAGGTAAATTGGGCCTCCCTAGATAGGGACGCCAAGAGCACCACACCTAGGTTTTTCACCTTCACCACCAGAGCAGGAAGAGGACCATGGGAAGAGGGCCAAAAGGAGGCCACCCAGAGTGAAGGGTCAGGGGGAGAGCCTACCACCAAGACCTTGATCTTGTCTCCGTTCAATTTAAGCCAATTGTGGTTCATCCACTCCCCCATGGCAGCCAGGCACCTCCAAAGGCACGATGACACCTCAGCCTGATCAAGATCTAAATGGATCAGAATGTGGGTGTCGTCAGCATAAGAGTAGCACCTGACGCTGAAGGAGCGGATGAGACACACAAGAGCCGAGATGTATATGTTAAAAAGAATCGGAAACAAGAAGGAACCCTGCGGCACCCGTAAGTCAAATTACAGGGGGCAGATGATCGAAAAGGGGGCATAGAGAGAGTCTGTGTATAGTCTGCCAGGAATGAAGAGAACCAGGCTAATACCTTCCCAGATATGCCTATCTGCGCAAGACGGGACAACAGGATGAGGTGGCTTGCACTTCTCTTAGGTCTCTTTCTTGCCTCATGAGCTCTTATGATAATCTCATAAAGTATATCAGCATAGTTCCTTCTCACCGGAGGAATCATAGGGACACTTGTCAGTGAAATTGAGTCTTAACATGAGCTACTGGTGTACGAACAATCACATAGGGCCTTGGCTGTCATATAATAGCTATATCTGTACTTCCTTCTGCATAGGAAGATATATAGGAACTACTGAACTCTTTGTACCAACATAATAAACAGTGTGTATCGTAAGAAACAGAAGAATAATGATAAATATAATACATGTATATATTATATACCAATATATCCAGCTCCAGTAACAGTGGCTTCTTGCACGTCGCTGTGATCTCTCGTTGTTTGCCACATTATTATTATTGCTATCAATATTTCCCATCTTGCCTGTGATTACTTTTAAGAAAGGAAAAAATTACTTTAATCAGGCACGTTTGTCACATGCTCAGGTAGAAGACGAATCTGCTTGAGTGTTAGTTTGTCGTTCAACAAGATAAGGATGCTCTTGAAGCAGAAAATAAAAGATCATTCCAAGTAGGTTGTGGACCTCTTCATCAGATCAGACCATCTGTACTTTCCGCAGAACTGGCTCAATGATGGCTGCGACCACCCTCCTCACAATGGGACATTTTTTAGGATCTTGCAGAAACAGGTGAATGTCACAAGTTCTCCCAACCAGCACAGGATATGCACGAAGAATTAAAAGGAAAATAGCAAAAATTATCCGATAAGTGTTGCCATCAGACACCACCATGGTTTCCTCCAAAGAGAAACTCAGTAAGAAAGGAATCGGGAAACTGCTCCCCCTTCCAGTCGTCAAAAAGTAACTTCGGATTTGGCATTTTTCTTCTGCAGGATCTCAATGCCTCACAGTCCAATGTTAGCAAACTCTTGTGGCTCAAGAACAATAGCTTTTTCGATCCCTGCGTAACAGCTACAAAGAGTGTCTCAGATGAACCACAGTCCAATGTACTCTTTATCTGTCTACTGGACAGTCTGTGCGTCCTTCTTCATCATCATCAATCTAGTCTACATGTGCTGAACTTCTTCTCTGTGGCTGGCTTCCGAATGGGGTGGGGGTGTGGTGGCCTCTCAAGCATGGATTTTTACGTCCCCCAGGTGTATCCATGCGCGTCTCCCTAGTACCTTTACTGCCGATGGGCTAACATCCTCCACTATGAAATGGCCGTGAAATCGGGGCTCGTGCCACTTTCGTGTGAAATTTCTAATTAGAATGTTATCATTTGGAAATAGTCTTGGGACCTGTAGTTCCTCGGGTCGGGTTGCTGTATGGTCTTCATCTATGTTCTGAGACCGACACACCTGCCGTTTGACTTGATCTGAAATGACAGAGATACTTGTGGTCATAAATGATAAATAAGCATGTAGCTCATTTCCTAACAATTCTGCTGTTGTCTGGGCATCACTTCGAGTCCTCGATGGAGGCGTGAGAGGCATTCTCATTCGCCTCCCTGTAACTACTTCATGGGGTGTGAGGTGATGGTCAGAGCCTGGTTGATTCCTCAATGCATATAATGCAGGGGACAGGCAATGCAGCCATACCTTTTTCAATGTTAGCTTTAGTTTGGCTATCCTCTTTTTGAGCAGACCGTTGAGTCTCTCACAGATTCTGTTCACTTACGGGTGATAAGCAGGAGAAAACGTATGCTTAATGCTCAATAATAAACGTATTTGCTCAAAAACCTCATTCACAAAATGTGGGCCAGTATCTGATCTCAACACCTCACATATTCCCCATCTAGGAAATACTTCTTGGACTAAAAGCTATGCAGTGCAAGTGGCATCAAGTTGTGTGCATGGACCGGCCTCAATCCACCTAGAGAAGTGGCACACCACCACTATCATATACTTATATCCATTACAGACTTGCAGCATATCAATATAGTCGATATGTAAATGCTGAAAAGGACCATTTGGTCGAGGATTAACTCCTTTGACTGTTCGCAGCATTTGCCCAGCAGTAAACATTTGACATACGATGCAATTTACTACATACAAAGCAACATGCTCTAACAGGTTCGGTACAAACCAATACTCTGCAATGGCTGCTGTGAGGCTCTCCCTAGTGATATGTGCAGGGTAGGGTAGCTGTTGCAACGGCACCCTTAATAAGGCTATAGGCATCACCGGTTTACCAGTGCTTTCCTGTCGCCACAGTGCCTTGGAAGGGGATGAAGAACACCCCCTCCATGTCCACAGATCTTTCTCATCCTGTGGGGCTCCACCTTGAACTTCCATCAATTGTGTTTTTGACAAATGGTTAAAGCTTTCATTCACAATCATCATCACCACCATTCTTTCTTTCACATCAGGCGTATCAAAGCTCATTATATCAGGTGAATATGCAACTCTTTTTACTTCTTTGTCTCCGGCTTGGTTTCTGCGTGAAATAAAGACTGCTCTCTTAGTGTGCACTGCGGACCTACCTACTGCAATGGCTACTGGGAGTTGTAGTGCTTTAATAAGTCTATCCAATAAGGCGGCATGCTGCACTAGAGTGCTGTCCGCTCTGAGGTAGCTCCTCCTTTTCCAACGTGCTAGCCCTGCGTGTACTGTTGACATCACGTAGGCAGAGTCACTGTACACTGTTACTTCCTGATTTGCGTGTTTCTCAAGCGCAACAATCAGTGCCACTAATTCTGCAGCTTTTGCTGAAAAGTGAGACGGTAGTTGTACACTTGTCATTACTTCCAATTCCCCATGAGTGTGTTTTACTACAGCGGCACCTGAATATCTTTGTCCATCAGTTTGCTCGATCTTTGAAGAACCATCAAAGAGACTCTCCCCTGCTGCTAGAGCATTTTCCTTCACCCTCGGGATCACATCATAAAATTCCTCATTATTCAGGCAGTCATGTTCCTGCTCGTCCTCTGCCAGTGGTTCAGCTACAAACATGGCAGGAGTCACCATTTTACATCTGACTATTTTAATCGCTGGATTCAATATAACTACCTCATAAGCAGAAGCTCTTTGAGATGTCAGTATGCCTTTAGGTTTTTCCAAAACAGCAAACAAAGCATGTTAGACAAATAGCGTAATGGAACACCCAATTACTATGCTGGCAGATTTCTTAATGGCGAACACAGTGGCTGCCAATAATTGTTCGCAAGGGAAGTGACCCCTCATTACTGGGTCCAAAATCCCACTGTAATATGCTAGAAGCGTGTACCCCAACATAGTTCTCTGCGAGGGCACCAATGTCATGACTGTTCCATTTGTGTGCGAAAATAAAAATAATTCCTTAGAATAATTGGGAATCCCTAAAACTGGAGCTGTGCAAATTGCATTTTTTAACTCATCAAACATTTCCTCCATCTCCTCAGTCCATACAATTCTTTCCTAATTCTGCTGTGTTTTTTTCACGGCTTCCAACAATGGTCTTGTGTAAGAACTATAATCAAAAGCCCATGCTCTGACATAATTGCACAGTCCTAAAAACTGTTGCACTGTTTGCTGTTTTCAAAATTGCCTCAGCCCTTTCAGGTGTACCTTTCTTTCCTTCACGCGAGATAACTGTTCTATATATAACAACTCTTCTTGACAATACTGCAATTTCTCTTTGTCCACTTTATATCCCTTCTCTGCTAGGATGATCATTAACTGAACTGAGTCACGTCTGCACTCTTCTTCTGATGTGCTGCAGACCAAAATATCATCTATGTATTGTAACACAACATTTGGCAAATCAACATTGCTTAAGTCAATTTGCAGGACTCTATTGAAAATCAATGGAGACTCACAATAGCCTTGGGGCAATCTTGTGCTTTTCAGCTCAGTCTGACAAAACGTAAATGGCATCATATCCAGACAATCTTTATGCAACAAGATTGAGAAAAACGCATTTTTTAAATCAATCACAGTGACATATTGCGCCTCAACAGGGATACTACATAAGATCATCGCCTGGTTAGGAACTAGAGGAAATTCAGCCTCTACAATCTGGTTAATTGGTTTCATATCTTGAATTAAACACCACACCCCCCTTAGATGTATTGATAGGGTACAGAGCAGTATTGCATGGTGACTCTGATGTCACTAAAATGCCCTGATCTATCATGGCAGTATCGTCTTAAAATTACCCTCGTCTGCTCTCTCGAGACATGGGATACTGCTCGAGGTAAAATTGCTCCTGGCTTCAGTTTGATCTTAACTTCTCCAAAACCTTTTAATAGGCCTATGTCATAGGGGCCCATAGTCCATAAAGAAACTGTCACTTTTGCCATATCTTCATCAGAAAAATGCAGGGCGCTGTTGCACTATCATCATTTTCTGTGGAACCTTGCGTCTTTCTGCCCTCACCCAATATGTAGCGCTCATCTCAAACACTACCTTGTAGTCTGACGGGTAGGTCATCTCTAAACATGCCCTCCTTAGTGACATCAGTCAATCTGTAACCCTCTCCAATAACAATCACTGTGCTCCATGATCTGCCGTCATCATCAAATCCTATGAGCATAGCCAATTCCCCTCACACTACAGCTGCTGCAACTCTAAGGGAAAAACCCATCCCCCCCTCTTCGTCCATGGGAATCTCTGGCCGGAAGAGAAATTCATCAGGTATTCTCTTACCCACTATAACAGGCAGCCATGTTAACAGAATGTGTACCCTGTAGTGAAATACTTCTGGTTCTAATGGTACTCCTCGTATGGTTATTTGGCCTGTAAATGCCATGATAAATTCCCCCCACGTTTAAATAATGTATTCCTGGCGTTGAACACACTATGCCCTCATCAGTGAAAGAGATCGTCATTTTTAGTTTCATCATTAAATCTCAGCCTGGTATATTAACTGGTGTCTGCTGTGAATACAACAATGGGACAGACATATCACATTCTCCTATAGAGACTGGCAATTTTTCAGTAAAAGGAACTCTACTTGTATCTCCTGAGAATCCTTGAGCATTCATGGCGTTACCCGATAATTAACATTTTCCCTCTCATATACATGAGCGAGTTGCACCAGTGTCTACTAAAAAAGAAAAGGATTTGCCTCCTATAGTGACATCAACCCTTGGTTCCTCTTGAGGATTGGGAGTCACAGATAGTACTGAACACATCAAGTCACCCAGCGAGCTGTCCTATTGTGGGTACAAGTTATTTTGGTGCCCGTGAAAGGATTCCCACCCTTGTAAGTGACACCCTCTATCCTAGAAGTCAATAATTGTCCTGTGTTTGCGCTATGCTTTATCTGCATGCGTGCGCGCTGTGACTGCCCTTGTGGTGGATTCAATGGTGCTTGCTGTGGCTGCAAAGCTTGTTGCATTCTCAGCACTTGTACTTGATACACTGTCTGATCTTGGGCAAACCCATCCCTACTTTGTGAACTATATGCAGACGAATAAGCGGTCGCCCCTCTTGAGAGCTGCCCATTCTGTACATATCCTTGGCTCCCACATGTTTGCTCTATGTGCCCTGTCATTCCACATGTACAACATAAAGGAGGGTGTCTTCTGATTTGTTCTCCTTGTATGCCTTGATTATCATTCTGCATAATCTGAAACCCACCTTGGTTACTCTGATCATTTCCTTGATTACTCTGAATGCCTCCTCTTCCACAGAGGTTTCCCCTACCTCTTGGTACAAATCCGTTCCCTCCTTGATCGAACTGCCATTGGTTGTTCACTTGCGGCATTCCTGCTGCTTGCTGGGAATCCTGGCCCTTCTCCACTAGTTAACATCGCCCCTTAATAGCATACTTGGATAGCTTCTTCTGTACTAGCTTAGCCTCCACGAACTTACTAACATTGTCTCTCTTTTGATTTTTCTCTTGCAACAATCAGCAATGATGTGCAATGGTCAGCTGTATTTCATACCCTCCAGCTTCTTGAGCTGTCTCTGTGTCTTGTCTGGTAGTCCCCGACATAATATATGATAGAATACAGTTATAGATTTTTCCCACAGTTCCCAGGTTTCCAAAGACCACTGCTCTTGAAAATTCTGAATGTAAACAAGCAGATCCTCCCCTTCCTGCATCTTTCATGCCATTATAGCGCTCATATCTGACGTATCAGGATATTATACTTGAATCGCTTTCCAGACTGCTGCTCGACAATTAAACGACGCTCCATTGTGCGCTATGTTCTGTGCAGTGACCCTTGTGTTCCTGCTCTTGACCAAATGTCATCAGCCCTCTCCCCAAGGATAGCTGCTAGAAGACCCTTGATGTCCCCTATGGCTAGCGTATTTCCTCCAGTCATTTTCTCTAATTCATGAATCCATTTTCCAGCACCCAACGTCAGACTCGGGACTTTACACCTTAAATTATCCTTATCCATCTGGGGCCATGGTATAGACTGGTCTGGCCCCTCCTTTTTCTAACAATGGGAACTTCGAAATCCCAAACAAAATCGCACTTGTCTCCCATTGTCTGCCTGTCCATAGCAGGGAAAATGGTTCTTCTTCTTCCTGGTAATGACCGTAGCCTACTCACATATGGTGGCGAGTCCCCCCTCTCACTAAGAGGTCACATTTTAGGTCGATCTGGCCACATCAGGGGCTCTGGCATCCTCGATTTAGGTAGGTCCAGATCCGACCATCTTACTTCCCCATCTGTCGGAGAACACCCCTCGGGACCCGATGCACTAGCACTCTTCCCCCACGGAGGGTTTCCCTTTCTTCGTCTGACATATCTTGTCCCCAACTAGTGTGACTTCCCTCTTTCTCGTCTCCTTTTAACGTTAGGTTGTCCAAAGACAAAGCTCTATGCTTGAGGCTGAACAGACCCCCCCTTTGCCTCGCGACTGAGGTCCTTCAAATCGATCATCTTTCCCTTTATTTCTCAATTTACTTTTTGTGCTCATCTCCTGATAAGCTTTCTAGATCGTGTCTCCAATAGCTCCTATTTCAAAATGATCTTCTAATTCTACTCTAGAGGGTCCTGGCATTGGTTCTTGTGTTGCGAAGAACTCCTCTATGTCCTCCCCTGCCACTACTGGAGTAGGTTCCATGAACTCTTTCTATACGCGATGAATGGTTGTGTCCTTTGCCTTCTCTTGTGTTCCATTTCCTTGTCAAACTCTCTTAATTTCTTTGCTTCCTCCCTAACCCTTTCTTCTTCCTGTCCTTTCACCTCTCTTCTCTCATTTGCTCTACGCACTTCGTCTCTTTGTTTTTGCATTCTTTTATCTCTCAATTTCTGTTCTCCCTCTTCTTCCCTTTTCTTTTCCAGCATGTCTTGTTCTTCGATTGCTTTTTGCCTATTGTCATACTTTCTTTGCTCCTCTGCTCTCTCCTGCTTTCTCAACTGTTCATCTCGATACAGTTGTTCCCGTCTTTGTCTACTCTTTCTTTTAGCTTCATCTTCTTTCAATCATTTCTCTCGTTCTCTGTCTTTTTTTTATCTTGCTCATCCTGATCTTCCCTTTGCCTTACTTCCTCAACGCTCTTGCCATCAAGTTTGCAATATCTGACCACCCATCCATTCGCTCTGTATAAGCACTACCTTGTCCGCTTTGTCTTTCTCTTCTTTCCATCTCTTCATTTCTCTTTCTATATCTAAAGACATACCTGGTTGGTCACTTCTCTCCTTGTCCTGTGGGACTTTGGGGGTCCCATCACTTTCTGAAGTCTTTTCAGGACTCTCTTCACTGCTACATGCAGGCTACTTCTGTGTCGGGTTGATATCCCCTGTCGGTGCCTTAAGCTCTCTTAAAGGATATAATCTGTCATCTTTCGTACTATCGCCATTTACTTCAGGAGCGGTAGGGGAAGAAGAAGTCTCTTCACCCCCTGCTTACACTAGTTAATCATCCAGTCTTCAGGAGGTGGGTCTTCCCTTTCCTCCTAGTACATCTTCCAAAGCTCTAAGCTAGCTAACCTCTTTTCTAGTTTCTTTCCGGTGTATGCTGCATGCAAGTATGTCATCATGTGTTGCAAAACTGCTTTGGACAGCGATCCTCCTTGTGGCCATGGCATGAACATTTTACCTGCCGTGCCCTTAATCCATTCTGCACTGTATTGCTTAAGCTTGGGTGCGTGTTTTGGCAGCTGTCTGTACAAGTGTATAAGCGGAGTACCATCCTCCATCATGACTAGTCACAATTGACTGTCAATACTTACCGCTATTTTACACAGATGAATACTTTTCAGAAAAATAATACAATAGGACCGTGCACCAATCGTCGCAGCTCCAAACCTCTATGTTTCACTGTACTTCAATCTACCTATTCAATGAACATCATCAGTCAACTAAATAAATAATCAGATTTCAGCCTTTTACCACAATCTATTACTTTTTCGTTTTTCAATATGTCATAATTTCTTTACCATATACAACATACAGACAGACAAACTGACAGACTGGCCGGCCCACATAAATCTGTCAACGCTCCTTATGACTACTCTTGCCCCAAATAATGACTCTGATCAGAGTCGCTAAGTTGTTCTCTTTAACGTTCCTTGATCGTTCGTAGCCTAGGTATGTCCACTTGGACTTTAGAACAACTTCTTCTTAAAGCGTCTCTTGACGAAGGATTCTGGGCTTATCCTATAGATCGCTCCCCGTCCATATACCTTGAACTATGATGTTTTCGTCCTTAAACTGAACATACCCCAATCAACCCTCTGTTACTCTTTCCCCATTATCCCTTTATCACTTTCCCCACTCAATGCTCATTCATCGTTTGCACCCTCTCTCAGTCTACTCATCATTCGGGTTTTCAGCTTCTGACCCTCGAGATCGCCTCCTCCTCAACCAGCCGCTTCAGCCTTCGGTCTGCTCAGCTACCTGTAGAAATCGGGAGGGGAATTCCATGAAAGAGGGACCCGTCCCACCTATCTCTTTAGTGACTTGCACCCTTAAAAGCCTACTTGGTCGATGGGTCTTTAACCATCCTCTGCTACCACGTGAACCTGTGTACCCAACACTAGGCCCTTTAAGACGGGGTAGCAATACTTTGAGATGGATGGGGATGCAGAATATACTCAAATATCAATAATCAGACTGACTCAGGAAATTGGCAAAGTATGTCTGTTTTATTTTCAATTATCTAAAACAGGGAGTATAACGAACATCCGCTCAATCTTCTTACTCAACAAGTTTCATAAAAAATACAGTTTACATAACAAAAACCTTGTCATCATTGACGTCAATCTATGTGGCAAACTACGAAAACCAACTTGGGAAAGTGATAGGCTTAAGGGAACATCTAGGTATACGTTCCATACTTGTCAGGGAAAGTGATTGGGTCTCTAAAATCAAGGTAGGGCAACTAAGCCCTGCTCTAGTGCAAGTCATTATGAACATCATTAAGTACACGACGTCCTATTGGTTACATAAACTATATGGCTCTCTATTATGTGGCCCTCTAAATTTGGTTGGCACTCTTGTACCCCTCTGTAATATTCCACACACGCTAGCAGCACGCAGGCTGGCACCCAGGTGCTGGTGAGCTGGTCATGAGCATAGCTTCCCACCTAATTAGCTGCCATCTATCATCACTCTTGCCGTCTGCTAGTCAATTAGCCTTTGAACATTGGCCTTGGAAATGTACTCTGGGCCTGAGAATAAAAGGGCGTATAGGCATACTTTGTCTCTTGGTTTCAATACAGCTCAACTCAGTATCTATTTTCATCCAACCATGTTACTGGAGACCATGTTTCAGAGCTTTTGTGTATTTAAATACTATTAAATGATGAACCTCTGACATCTTCAATGTTCTTGCTCCTCACCTCAGACAGGAGTTTGTTCTTTTCACACATTTTGTAACATCCAGGCTCACGGTGGCCTTGACTTCCTGATGCTGGGCCAGCCAAACCTTTCTTGAATTAACCTCCATCATTAAGTCGTTTTTCCAACTGCACCACACTGAAAAAGCCTTTCTATTCAAGGGTCCAGACTCTGCTTCAGTGCGTTGTGGAACATCCATAGTCTATACATTCCTATGCACATACGTTGGCACATCGCAGCAATCTATTAACTACATAGCTAGTCTTAAGAACAATTTCCCCTACTTGCATTCACAGCATCTGTACAATTATAATATGACTTTGCTTTTTCTTCATCGTTTCATGAGCATCTTCATCTCGAGCCCGAAATGTTGTTCATCTTTATCACTTCGTCTTCAGATCTCATAGAATGTTTCCATTCTTTAGCCTCTTGTTTCTGTTCTGGATGCATCAGTTCTGCTTTACATGATGTCACCAATCTCCTTTCTCGCTCATTTTCATACTTCCTCTGGTATTTCATTCAAATGGCCATTATATGGTCGTGAGTGCGTATATGGTTTCCTTAATGGGTACCTTACTTCCACGATTCGTTGCTGTATAGGCATTCAGTGTGCCCAGCCTATATGCTGGGCACACTGTGGTTCCCAGCATATAGGAAACATTGGGGTGGAGCTTTGAGTGGGGGTACTTGGCTCCACCTCTATATGTGCATCCAGCAATATTGTTTGATTATGTGCATGAAATTTTCCAGACGTGGCTACTACGTTGGGGATTAATATGATTACACAGCAGTACACATACACAACCATGGTAGGTGGCAAGGCTCAACAGAATCAATAAACGTACCCCTGGAACAGACAGACTCACCTCAAGCAAACAGGTTGCATAGCACCACTTGGGTGACCCAGTGTCCTACCTGGAATCCCTGTCGATGCAGTAGATCTTGTGAAGATGTGCATAGACCTCCACGTAACAGCCCTGCAAATGTCAAACAGAGGCACACCAGAGAGAAACGCCATTGTCGCTGCAATGGTTCTGGTGGAATGGGCTCTCAGCCAGCCTGGTAGAGGTCTGTTGGCCAGATGATGGCAGTGTATGATGCAGTCGGTGAGCCACCTCTATATGGAAGCCTTAGACAGGGCCTTCCCCTAATTCACAGGTATAAAGTTCACAAATAGTTGAGATGTCTTCCAAAAATCCTTTGTGCGTGCCACATAAAACCTCAAGGCACGAGCAATGCACAGCTAATGCAACGCCCTTTCAGCTGGCGACAAAGGATTCGGGAAGAAGACTGGCACAACCCAAGGCTTGTTAGATGAAATTCAGACGGAACCTTCGGCATATGTATGTGCTGTACCAAGTTGCCTATTTTACTTATACATATTGTGGTAGGCCAGAAGAAGGAGTTGGACAAAGAGGTGGCATTTCTACCCGACATTTTATTAAAACAATAAATCAAAAGGCCTATCTATCCCTACCAAAAAGGGGTTTTCCCTCCTACCTAACAGATTCTGGCCTTCTCAGCCTTAACAGTCTATCTTGAGATAGTTGTTTGTAACATAGTTAATCAGTTCCTTTAATTCCTCAAGGGCTCTTCCACCTTCTCTCAGGTAATCCCTGTCCTGATCTATTTACAGTTCCTTGTTTTTCAACTCAAGGATCTTGGCCTCTATTCTTTTGGGTTTCTTTTGCCTCAATATCTCTCTCACTTGTACTTATTTCAAGGTCTCATTCCACGGAGACCAGTGTTCCGTTGCGAATCCCTTGTATCTGTCACGCTCACCTGGTCTCCACGGGGGCATAGCACGTAGTCGTATGACCAATATCTGTACTGGTGCAGTTTTGATGGTATGTTGGCGTCCTCTCCCTTTTAACCTCCCCAGGAGGCGTTAGCCTGCAATGGCGAAACAAGATGTTAGCTATGAGTGGGTTGGATTGGTCCCACTACTTGTCACCACCTGATGCCCGACTCCTCTCCTCCTCACCTTTGAGTTTGATGAGGCTGGCTCTCCGTCCTGCTTAACCTTCAGCAGGGGTGCGGTAGGCACAGTCTTTTTCTGGGCGCAGTTACCTCACTTTTCCAGAGTGCTGTTACTGTACGTTTCGGAATGCTGGGGTTATCGGGTGAGTATCTACCTCAATAGCAGCTTGGTATAGATGCTCAAAGTCTTATTGTCCCAATGTTTAAACATATTTGTTTTCTCTTGCAGATGCAGTTTTGGTGCAGAAATCAATTAAAAGATTTGACTCTTCCAGGATGCTAAATAGTTGCCTCCAGGTGAGTATAATACGGATCAAAGGCGCTGAGTGACTGGAATAAATGTTCATTTAGTACTGAGCGCGACTAACCTGCTTTTCCTGTTCCCTTTTGCTGGTGTGGCGCGGTCCCAAGATGAAGAATATGGACTGGTTGCATCCAGGTGAGCAGAGCGCGGATGAAAGGCGCTGAGTGGCTGAATAAATGTTAATTCAGTATTGTGCCCGGCTAACCTGCTGTTTCTTTTTCTGTTCCATTTTGCAGGCGCGGCGCGGCCCCTAGATGAAGAATGGAAGAACCGCTCCAATGAAACCAGGAGGAACGCGGAATCCTGGGTGTGTATCAGCACCTGCGTGGACGTCCTTTCAACAAGGGCGGCGATCAGGAAACCAGCTGGAGATGCGACCGATGGACTGGATTGCAGGTAAGTGTTTGGTCGCTGAAGTAACACCTGTTCTTCTCTTTTTCTATTTCCAGGCACCGATGGATGGCAGCACTGACGGGCGTGGATGTAGAAGCTCGAGGACAGAGCAGACATGGTGAGCGTTACGCTGCAGGAGTGCAGAATAGCACGAAGCGTGTTCTGCATGCAGGGTGTGGCTTATATAGCCTTGTAAGTAGTTCCGTTGCCACACCCTGTCTTCCCAAGAAAAATAGTCCCACTGCCCTTCCCTGGATTATACCAAGGCCCAGCCTCACTAGGCAGGTTAAATAGTTCCATGAGTTCAGCCCATTTCATGAGCCTGGCGCCAACTGAGTCCATGAGGCTCTGGGGCGCTTCCTTGGGGCATGACAAGCTCTTGTGGGTGGTGGGGACTGGGATGGGCCCAACAGCTCCAGGGGTTTCGGAGCTCGCACCATGACAGTATCACTTAATTATCTTCCAAACACTTCCACCATATGGTTTCTTCTGTTCCTCTTTGCTATTGTCTTGGTCTTCCTAACCATGGAGACCATTATTCACAGTATTTTGACTTTTTTCATGCTGATGTGAAACTGAAAGTAATTTTCACTGAGGCAGCCATTTTTGGCTGCCGCACTGTAAAGAGAAGCCGAGTGTCCACACTTCTCTCCCTCGATCTGCGGCATTATTGTGATGTTCAGATCGAGGGAGGTGTCGTTGGAAAGGTGAGACTCTCCCCTTTCCAGCAACACCTTATTTGAAGCATTGTGTGTTTGTTTGTTTATTTTATTTATATAGCGCACCTGACACAGGGGTATCTGGGTGCTCTTAAGGCAAGTAGAATGTTACAAAACATGGGCAGTGTGGTTAGGAATACAGTTTGTACATGCATAAACATTATAAGCAGTTACAGGTAGACATTTTACAAGCATAGGTGGTACATATAGATGCTACAGGTATAGGATAGTGAAATGGAAAATTCTATCATTTATGAGGTGAGGTTAATTAGTTCTTACTGAGTATCCAGGAGATGACGCTTCTCCTGAAGTTGGAGAATACTTGGATAGATTTGATGTCAGATGGGAGGGTGTTCCAGAGTTGGGAGACAATGACCGGGAAACCGGATCTTTTTAAGTTGTATCTTGGGACCACCAGGCAGGATGTGTCAGATGATCTGGTAATTTGTGTGGATGATCTCAGGATTAATTTTTCAGTGAGGTATGGGGGTGTGGGTCAGCGCTTTAAAAGGTGAGACATATGGTTTTAAGTTCAATCTTTTTTTAATAGAAAGCCATTTACATTGCTTTCTCGTTGCCGAGATAAGCTCACTTCTTTTTAGTGAAGATCTGAGAGTATTGTTCTGCATTATCTGAAGTTTGTTAAGTACAGTCGTATTAGAGCCCAAGTAGAGGCCATTACGGTAGTCCAGTTTGGACACTATGAGAGCTCTGGCTAATATGAGACAGCTTTCTGTAGACCACATAGGTCTGCAGGCTCTTAGCAATTTGCTCGCATAGGCAGTGGCTGTGGCAGTTATATTCACTTGTTTGTTTAGGTTGGAGGTAGCATCAAAATAGAATCCAAGTGTTTTTACTACTTTGGCAATTGGGATGTTGTTCTCATCTATATTGAACGAATTGTAGTTGGGGCTTAATTTGTTTACGTTTGCTGGCGAGCCTACTAGCAGTTCCGTTTTGTCGTCATTCAGGCACAGGCGTCGTACATCTGTGTCGTAAATGCCTGTAATGGGTAGGAGTATCTGGGTGTCATCTACATAATTAGTGTAGGTGAAACTCAGACAGTGCAGTTAATCGAACACTGGCTTTGTAAAGATGGTATACAAAGTTGGCGAGACAAAGGAGCCCTGGGTCACACCGCAGGTGATAGGTATGGGGTCAGCTGCTGCAGATGGCGAGACGTCACACATGGTTCTATTATTTAGGAAAGATTGTATCCACGTGATGGATGACTTGGAGAAGTGGGTTGCTGACGCGAGGTGATCGCATAGTACCTTATGATCAACCAGGTCAAATGCCACTGACGGATCCAAGAGGAGCAGGATGGCAAGTCTACCTTTGTCTATGAGATCGTCAATCTGGCTTTTTAGATCAATAAGGGCGGTTTCTGTCCCATGTTGCGGTCTAAACCCAGATTGCCAAGTTCCTAGGAGTTTTTTGGCCTCTGGGTAGTCTTGGATTTGCAAATATGCAACCCTGTCCAAAATGTTTAAGAAATGGACCGTAGCAATAGGTCTATAGTTCATAGGGATAGTGGGGTCTAACGTTTGTTTTTTGAGTAGTGGAAGTACCCATGATTCCTTTAAGTTACTAGGTACTATACCACTTGAAAATGATGCATTAATTAATTTGGTGATGAAAAGGGCCAGGTCTCTAGTCGCATCTTGATGATCTGTGCTGGACAGCCATCGCCCTGGCAATTGGAGGGTTTAAGAGAGGCTATGATTTTTATGTACTTCAGGTGCTGATACATTTGTACATTTAAAGCCAAGGGGCTGCGGGGTCAGTGGTTCTGGGGAGGGCTTGGTAGAGGTAGAGTTAGTAAGTAGTCGTCGTTTGTCTGCTATTTTAGACTGCAGACTGGCAATTTTGTTGGTGAGAGCATTTTGAATGTTCATGCAGCAAAGTTTGTCTTTTAGGCATGAATCAGTGGGTGGGTTAGGCGTCTCTATTTCTCTCAAAATGATGAAGAGTTCTTTGGTACTGGAACTGGCTTGATTTATTCTGTTGTTGTAGGTGTCTCGCTTAGTGCGGATAATCTTTTCCTTGTATTTAGTCGGGATGATAGGTAGGTTAGTTTTGTTCTCTGATGAGGGGGTATGTTTCCAGAGAGTTTCAAGTTTTCTTTTTTCAGAGCAAAGCACCTTCAGCTCGGGGGTAAACCATGAATTCACATGGGCTCTTGTTTCCCTTTGCGCGTTTTATGGGGTGCGACTGGGTCTATTGCTTTCAAAATGGAGGAGTTATAAGCCTCTACAAAAGCGTTGGGGGTCATTCATGTTTAATAGAGCACTTAAGGGGGAGGGGGATTACAAGAGGCATAATTGCCTCAGCAGTAATGTTGCGCTTGTTTCTGGTGGGGCGTGGAGGTGCTATAGGGCAGGTTGTTCAGTGTTTTGTCGATGTTAAGCTCAAAGGAGATAAAGTAGTGGTCAGTCCACGTTTGCGGTAGGATTTCATTTACTGAAATGTTGCAATTTAGATCTGCTACCCAGTCAAGGGTCCTCCCTTTCTCATGAGTGGGTTGGGTGATTTTTTGAATGAATCCATGCTCAGCTAGAGTTTATGGTTTGTGAGGTTGTTTTGAGGTTGGAGGAGAGTCATTATGTCCTCTTCGAATGAGCCTATGGGCCCAGGAGGTCTATAAATTAAATGGATTGAAGTGGTACTTTTGTGCGAGGTTTGGAGTTTAGCTGAGAGAATTTCCCATGAGGAGAGTGGTGGAGAGGAAATTAATCACGTCAAGTGTGTTTCTGAAGAGGAGGGCAATGCCTCCTCCTCTAGATATTGGTCTGTCAACTAGTTATCTGGGATTGCTAATAGAAGTGAAGGGACCGCTGCAGCGTGCAGCCAGGATTCTGTTACTGCTAGGAAATACAGGTTGTTGGATGATACGAGGTCAGCTATGTCGGTAGCGTGAGCAACTAGAGACCTTGCATTAATTAAGGCTCCTTTGAGGGGCTATGTGGGGTTGTCTGGCATGGTATGGCCGACTTCGAATTGTTTCTGGTGCTCATTTTGGCTGAGGTGGGCGAGATTAGTGGTAGGGAATCCCTTAGGGTGGTTTGTTGTGTTTTTAGAGCCAGGTTTGATGAGGTTTCTGTTGGTAGCAGGCTGATAGTGTGAGGGTAGCCTACTGCAGAGTCTAAGATTTCTGTTCTTAAAGCTAGGGCAGGTAGTCAACAGGTCTTGGGTGTGAATTATGGTGCTCCTGGTTGTAGTGGGATTAGGTATTGTCACCTTTTTATTCCTCCGAGTGTCTATGTGTAATTTAGGTAGGAATGTGGTGTGCTTAAGTGTGGCATCAAAGAAGTTGATGTTCAAAGCTGGTAGGAACAGTGTGGCCTTAATTCTGGGGTCCATGATGTTAGTAGGGAACATGTTGGGGCACAACTGTAATTCGATTGGGGTATGCCAGTTACCAATTATTGTGAGAGCAAATAGTAGTGGGAGTTTGGTATGCATGATGCGCGTTTTTAGTCGCAGCTGCATTTTGGAGAGTGAGGTGAATACATTGCGCGGGCGTCACACTCGCAGTCAAAGGTTTGGTACAGTTTGCTGTAAGGGCGCAGTATGAGGTGGATGGAGTATGAGGGGGACTTGATGCCCGATGCAAGGTAGTGCACAGTAAGGGCACCATGGGCGGAAAGGGTCGGCTGGGGGCGATGTGCAAGACTAGCGTTAATACTGTGGGCTACTGTGGACAGACTTGAAATCAGAATTTAGCAATGCACAATAAGGGCAGCGTGGGCAGAAAGGCTAGGCGTAAGTGGCGTGGAATGTTCGCTAAGAGGTCCACAGTTGAGGCTGATTCAGTGTACAATGCGAAGTTTAGTGAGGGCAAGTTGGGCTGGACATAAGCTACTCGTGAATACAGTAGGCAAAATATGAAGAGAAGCTGGCAGCAGACCGGAATTCATATACGAAAAACATGATAATTTCAAAAGGGCATAAGGCATACCATGCAGAAACAATGTAGTACAACAAGAACATAGGTAGAGGTGGATTACAATGGCTTATACAATAGGAAATAATGTGCATACAATTCAAGGTAAGAGATGCATAGTGTCAATTAGGGCACAAGTACTTGCATCATAAATGGTTTCAGTTACATAGAGTTCGTGCAAATTATGGTTGCAGCGATCTGTGTTATGTTGAGGTGGCCGTGAGTGTGCAGCGTCACGTGACAAGCGGGATTGTGCTGAGAGTCTCGGGAAGTTTGAGTACTGTAGCGTTATGATCACAGTACAAAAGAGCAAGCATGAACAGTGTTATATTGTAAGGGTCTCACCATGTGTGCTTCAGAGGGCTGTAAATCCGATGGGCATGCGGTTCAAGAGGTGTAGACATCAGGGCATGGAGAGCTTGCAGACCTGGAGCTGCTCGCAGGGCGGCGCACTCGGTCAGCTCAGTCAGGAAGCCTTCTTTCCTAGGCCTTACGTCATAGGCCGGCTAACACCTGCCGGCGATTAGAGGACAGCTGAAGTAATATGTACTAGCCAATTCGCTCGGTCCTGGGTTCCAGGGGAGGACAGTCACAAAAAAAGGACAGGGTCAGGCACAGGGCGATTTCAATGCAGCGGCCATCTTAAAGGCAAGTTGCCTCATGAATTTTCAATGGGCGCAGATTGCTCGATCCGCGCCCAGCAATGCCACTAGACCACCATGGATCAGTTTGTGAAGTGGGGTGTGAGGGAGCCACTTACTATGTAAGAAGTCCTCTCCCCTAACCCCCAAAACATGGGCCAGCACGTTTTGCCCATTCTGGGGGCAGATGAGCATGGATGTTTTTAGAGGAAAGGGCAGTGACCCCCCCACCCCACCCCAAATGGATAGGGGCCAGCTCATATAGCCCTGCTGGGGGGCAGATTGCTAGTACAATCTGCCCCTAGGAAGGGGTACATGAGAGGCCCCCCCATCCATTTGTGCCCGGTAGTGTGCAAATACCTTCCCGAAGGGAAAAGCTGTAATGCAGCCCAGCCAGAACTCCAGGACAGTTAAGAGGTGATGTCCCTGGACTTGGACATCCGTTTACCATGTGGGTGTACCATCCCCTAGCACAGCAGCAGCTCCAGGGAGCCCCAGCAGGATCCCCTTCCCTACCCCGAGGATAATTCTGTAACACAGCCCAGCCATCGCTCTAGGATGGTCGGGTGATGTCCCTGGACTTGGGCGGCTGTCTCCCATGTGGTTTGACCATCCCCAAGTCCAGCAGTGGTTCCAGGGAGCCCCTGGCAGGGTCCCAGACCTTTCCCAGAGGGAGACGCAGGCCAGCCAGAACTCCAGGAAAGTCAGGGGGTAATGCCCCTGGCCTTGGGCGGCTGTCCCATTCCCAAGTGCAGCGGCAGTTCCAGGGAGCCCCGGCGTGGTCCCCCACCGTTCCCGGAGTGACATTTTGTAACGCAGCCGAGCCAGTGCTCCAGGATGGTGAGGGGTGATGTCCCGGGCCTTGGGCAGCTGTCTCCGATGTGGTTTGGCCATACCCAAGCCCATCAGCAGTTCCATGGGGTCCCACCTGGGTCCCCAACCTTTCCTGGAGGGAGAAGCTGTAACACAGCCCAGTCAGAGCTCCACATGGGTGACGGGAGCCCAAGGCCTGGGACATCATCCCAGACCATCCTTGAGCTCTGGCTGGGTTGTGTTACACCTTCTCCCTCTGGAAAAAGGATGGGGAGCCTGCCGAGACTCCCTGAAACCGCTGCTGGACTTGTGAATGGGCAACCCACATGAGTGACAGCCACCCAAGGCCAGGGACATCACCCAGACCATGCTGGAGCTCGGGCTAGGCAGCATTACAGAATTTCCCTCAGGAACGGACAGGGCCCTGCTGGGGCTCCCTGGGACTACTGTTGGACTTGTGGACGGTCAACACTTTTTCTTTTCTACCCAGGTAGGTGCAACCACACATGTGAGGTACTGTTTTCACCCAGACACCTGTGGGAATGTGGGAAGGTAGGACATGTGTTACTGGTGGCGTGTTTCAGTAGTTTCCAGGTGGACAATGTCTTAAAATTGTGTTTTTTTTCCCTAAATTTGGAACTTGCAAGGGCTTGTGGGTAATAAATTGTACAGTGATTCGCCCAGGTCAGACCTCTGTTGATTCTCACGGTTGTCTTCTTTTCAGAAATGCATGGGGTTCCCTGTTTTCCTTGGTGGCTGCAACACCCCAGGCCCAAATCTGTAGGTTCTCCACAAGAGAAAATTCCCACAAAATCTGCTCTGCCAAAACACTTGGCGTTACCAGTGGTTTAGCCTTTTCCCATTGCGCCCAAGTACGTACACCCACACGTGAGGTGCCGTTTTCGTCAAGACACCTGTGGAAAGGTAGGACATCTGTTATTGGTGGCATGTTTCGGTGGGTTGGCGGTGGGAAATGTTAGTGTTTTTTTCACCAAATTTTGCAATTTCCCAGGGCTTGTGGGTAATCATTTCTGGGGCGATTCACACAAGTCAGACCACTGTGGATTCCCACGGTTGTATTCTTTTTGGAAATGCATGGGGTTCCCCTTTGGTGGCTGCGACACCACAGACCCGAATCTGTAGTTTGTCTCCCCAAACCCTTTGGGGGTTACCAGTGGTTTAGCATTTCCCATTTACAGGTTGGTGCACCCACACGTGAGGTACCGTTTCCATCAGGACACCGGTGGGAACGCGGGAAGGAAGGACGTTGTTGGCGGCGTGTTTCCGTGGGTTGGCAGGGGGGGAATATCTGAAAATTGGGGCTTTTGCCAGATTGCAGGGAATACATTCTGGGGCAATTTGCGCAAGTCAGACCTCAGTGGATTCCAACAGGTGTCTTCATGGTTCCCCGTTTTCGTGGGTGGCTTCGACAGCCTAAACCCAAATCTGTACATTGTCCACAAGAGCAAAATACCATGAAATCTGCTCTGCCGAAAGACTTGGGTTACCAGCGTTTTAGCCTTTTCCCTTTGCGCCTAGGTAGGTGCACCCACACATGATGTACTGTTGTCATCGGGACACCTGGGGAATGCAGGAAGGTAGAACATTTGTTGTGTTTGCTTGGTTTTCATACATTGGCTGCTGCACTTTGTCACACAACCCTTTATTTACCCAAATGTGACCTACATTTAGTTGCTGCTTTATGCACTATACGCTTTTGTAACCTGCACAAGTCACCTACCCTTCAAAAGGTCTGCCTGTGCTCTTTCATAAAAATGTATGCTTGCCCTTCCTCACTACATTTGTTTTCCTTATTTACACATGCCAAGTACGTCTGTTGGGCCATAAGCATAAAAATCCTGTGTACCATAGCTTCGTTTTTGGCTTGTGGTATTGCTTGTTTTGTGAAACATTACGAAGAAATGTGTGATTTCATAACTGGAACAGTCAGGGGAATTTAGCGAAGCATTGCTTTTCTCCGAATTCACAGAAGCCATTGCCTTACTGAGCCAACCATGTCCACCACATACCTTTTGTTCCTGTCATTTTTCCCCAAACTATGGAAATTTCCCCTACATTGTTGTTGCCTGACCGGCACAAATCACCCCTTCCTAAACTTGCAATTTCGTCTACTTTTCAGAAACGTATGCCTTCCTAGGTGGGAAGTGCCAGAGAGTCTCTGCACCCTAAAACAAGGGCAAGACAGCTGCCAGCAACATAGTCCTCAACTTTGTGCTGTCTGCCTTAGAGGACAACACAAGCACAGTGAAGAAGCTAGAAGTGCATCGACAAACATTACCAACGTCTGCCTTAGGACATTTTTTTTGATCCAGTCAAGTCGCTCCAGCTACAACCAACTGCAACACTGGCCATCGTTACACCATAGTCACTTAAAAACATTTCTGAGACAGCTCGACCAGTGCTTCAGAACTTCCTAATAGCATGCAGACCATTCCTGACCCCAAACGGCAGTGGAGGCCAGCCTGCAGCCACCTGCCCAGTCTCCCTTGCCAAACTGGTTCCTGCATGATACACACAGCTGTCGCCCATCTTTTATTGTCACAGAAACTGCAAAGCGTCCTGAAACTGATTCAACACTGTAGAGCACCAAGAACACCTACAAACACAAGGTACATTGTGGTTCGGTCTATGAAGAGCCCTAAAGGCACTTTAAGACCCATTACTCCCCTTTTGCTAAAGCCAAGTATCCTTGAACTATTATGATTATTTACTACAGAGACTACTTTCCTGTCAGTATCCAGAGTGCATCCCTTTTCCTTCTTGGAAACGGTCTTCTGCATTCCTTGACAGGGTGTGTTGTATTTCATAGTGTTGCTAGAACTGACAGCTGTGATAAGGGATATTTTTATACAAGCTGGTCAGGACAGACCCAGTTATCATGGAGTAATAATTGTATTTTCACCGTTTTGCAACTAACCAACAACAGAAGACCTTTCAGAGATAAGCATGCAGTACCCTCAATGTTACCAAAATTGGACAAGGTTGTTTATAATTTGCTCGGGTTTCCAATCTGTTCGGATCTCTGCAAAGTGCACTAGAGATGTGGGGCAGATTGATGGTTTAGAAACCAAAAGTCATCCCTAAACCACTGCTTCCCCGGTTCTGGTTCACTTTATAGGGAAGGATGGCGGTAGAACTAAACACATGATGCACTTAAACACTCAAGAGAATTCAGAGTGGGAAGGATGAAAGGGGGGCCCCCAAAAGTTTGCAATTAATCCCAAAAACCCTGTTCCTGTTAGGAAAAGCAGGTAGCATTTAGAAACACATACAAAAAGAGGCACACTGAGCAAACACGGTGGGTACCAGCACTCAGTTGAGCAGCAGTGATGGTGGCGACAGAGCCAGTACAGATAGGGAGGCTTTCAGTGCATGGATTTTGTACATGGCGAGCCCCCCCAATGCCCTTTAAGTGGTTTCTCTGATGCAGCATGGCTGTGGCAAGTATCACAGAGTGCGAGTACCCCACAGCCCATGTGTTCTCAGAGTGTGTAGGGTCCACAAATGAAAGCAGGACTTGGCATATCGACCAGCCTGTTCAGGACCCCAAGTCTTTGTCCTTCAGGTAAGGGGTCCAACCAGTTTATTCCAAAGGGGAACCAATACTCTGAATAAGGGTTGGTGCCCAAAGAAGGGCTGCAAACGTGCCTCCCTAGGGTAGCACAAGCAAGGAAGAACCTGCTCAAAGATTATCTTACTCAAATAATGGGGCAAACAACCTGCCTGACCACCTTTCCTAGGGAGGACCTGGCGTGATGCACCTTGAGACAGGGGAACAGGCCGGTCCATTGGCATGTACAACAAAGAATGGTAAAAGGGACTTCAGAACCACATCTGGTGGAAAGGGACTCCCAGTCTGCCCAAGTGGTTATTACCAAGGAGTACTTGACCACTTCCATGAGCTTTTCTACACTGGCCATAAGCTTAATCTCCAATACTCACAAAAGGCTATGCCGATATGGTGTTATATGTTGGTACCAAGACTCAACAAAGGAAGAACCTTGGAACAGGGGGCCAATGAATGGGTTTGGTTAGTGCAGACAGAGGAAAACACCTGAAAATGTTGCTGTTCTGTTGATGCATGGAAAGAAGCCAGGCTTGGCATGCAGGTATGCTTCTAGGTAATGTTAGTCGATGGCCGTTCAGGTATATGTATGCAGAAGTGAGCCATGTGTGGGTGGAGACTTATGCAAGTGGTGCAAGAGATTTTTAGTTCTGATATTTAAGTATGAATTAGGCCATGTGTGAATGGCTTAGACTACGTCCTTTATATACAGCATAAAATAGGCATTTGTTGAGCAGAGGACAGTAAGATCCCAACGGGCACTCTTATCAGCCATTATCATTGTGCAAATATTGTAGTGCAGAACAACCGCAAGCTAAATCCAACAGAAACAACTAAGAGCAAACTCATATTAGAGGTTGCACCCAAAAGGTAATGTGGGGAGCTGGGAGGACCTCCCCCACCCAAAGAGCAAAAACCGCATTACATTATATCTAAGAGCAAGTTAAAAGGAAGATCACAGCATGGATCATGCACGAGGGAACTTCAGGGCAATGTCCTTTATCTGGCCTACGAGCAGTCTTGTGTACATCTGCCTCTTTACACATCTTTTATAGAGACCCACCCCCTTACCAACATCATACTGGAAGAACAGCGAGAACACGCTGTTCTAAACACTACATCGAAGGTATGAGAGACAATATGCACTCAGACAACCGTATCAAATGTACCCTCAAACTGAGGCAGTATACATGAGCCTGCAGACACCACTGGACATAGAACAATAAGCAAAGTCTGACAGTTGTGCAGTGACACCACTAGAAAGGGAAGATATGTGGACACACTGAACTCGATGTATGGATATCCAAGTAACAAAGTAAACATAAGATTATGACAAGAGATGCAATAAACGTATATACACAGAAACACAAGGTAGATAAGACAACATAGAAACGTGCTAAAGCACGAGTAAAGCAGAATTGTGTAGAGAAAATGGACATCAGCATTGTACAAAAGTAAGCAAGAATACAGATTGTGCAAGAACAAAGCGTATTAGGGTGCCACAGCAAGAAGCAACTGCAAGGCTTGAAAGGAGTCAAAGAGGATAAGCTACATACGCAGGACATGTCTCTTAAGTAAAGGAGTGAACAGTTCCAAGTGCAAACTATTGTTCAATTAAAGATGCAGAACAGAGCAACCACGTAAGTCTCCAGGGGTCGAGGAGAGTAATAGCACGCAAAGCACTAAACAGAAGGCAAAATTGATAAAAATCATGGTTTCCTCACACACGATTAAGGACCGGAAAACAATGTACCTTCACTCCCTTAAAAGTTCTGATGAAGAGACCAGTCAGAAAGGTCAACTACCAAGAAGAAGTCCGAGAAATGGTAGGCTGATTAGCTAAGAAAAGCAGTTAGTTGTCTGACGTGGTTCTCTTCTGCCTGGTTTTGTTACTTATGTGCTGCCAACAAGCCGAATATCCACGGTTTGTAAGATTGCCAACAAATTAGCAGGACCTATGCAATGATGGACAATACATTGTTGCACGGAGACAGCCACTGCTGGTATTAAGTTAGTATCTGTATTTTACATTGTTCAAGGCGTGCCTACTAGATAATGGGCATCCAATAACACTCAACTAAAAAGGTATTCAAGTTCCCTTAACCAATCTCTCCACCCAGTAGATTTTTACGGTTAGCCACATAGCACGACATCATAGCTGACATATGTTAAATTATAAAACCATAGCCAAAATGCATTGTCTGTGTGTGTGAGCTACAATCAGTTTGTTCGCCAGGTTGCCTTACTTTATTGAACTGATAATCAAGTAGTAAATTCCCATATTCGAGTCTGCAGTAATTTAGGCCAGACACAGTTTATTGCGGTAATCCCATTCGGCACTTGAAACGCTCCAGGTGCTATTGCAACCCTGGGTCAGGGTGTCTGTGGCACAGCCAACAGGCAAACTGCAAGTCACCCTAAGCCTCTACCAATCCCTGGGCAAGGTTTTCGCAAAGGGCCCCGATTTGGCTGGAGGAGTTAGGTTTTATGACCCGTGGCTGTGGGTCACACTTCCTAATAGGAGTGGATAAGAGGCTGCATGGCGCATGCAGGAGGGAACCCTGAACTGGTTTATTCAATTCAGCACGAGAGCCAAGTGGCATTCAATCACCATGGCCCCAAGGGGCTCAGCGCAAGATAGTGTGGTTGGCTATGGTTTCCTGGGTGGTATCACGTGACAGATTTAGCAGCTGCGCAGGTGGCAAAGGGGGAGTGATTTCGGTGCAGGGCGGGAATGGAAATCCGGGGGGGGGGGGGGGGGGGTCGGGGTCAGTGGTATCAACCAAGTCAGGCAGGCCTGTGGTATCCATGCTCAGTGGATATGCGACAAACTACCAAAACTACTGACGAGATATGCTGGGGGCATCCACTTCAGGGCCTGTAATAACTAATAGCCAGCAGGGGCAATACAGGAGTAAAGCGACACCTATGGTCCTCTCTAAAGATGAGTGGCACAGCAGGCACATGTGGTCTAGAACCCTGAAGACAGGTATGGCCCAAAGCGGGACTGAAAGAAAAAAAAAAGTCCCAAAAAACGGCTGGCTTGCCCCTCAAAGACAGAAACCCACATCTCCGATACGAACTGGATAGATTTGCAACAGGGCTTCTGTGCACAAATCACCAAATAAGGGGTTGGGCAGGTCCGAAAGGGCAATCCTGACATCTCCTACCAAGACAATGCATGTAGCTGTCCACTTCCTTAGTGACATTCATTCAAGAAGAGACTGTAAACAAATTTCCACTAACTTGCTAGCGTGCTTCACATTGGCACGTCCACATATTAGAAAGCGAAGGCGCAGACTGTATTTAGAAGGAAATACGGTCCCCCTAGGTCAGAAATAATCAACCAAATGAAAAACAATTTGGAAGGTCTGGAAACCATTCAACTCATGCTTGCAGCCAGGAGCCGGTTAGAAAATACAGGAGCTACTTTGGACAGCCCAGAACTACCGGCATGAACTGCATTTTGGGAACGCATGTAAATAAAGACGCATTTGAGGCCCATCTAAGATGGTTAACGCACAATGGGGCCACACACAATGGACAAGGGTTCGCTTGTATCTCGTGTGAATGACTAGCTCATCTAAGTCCCCAGAGGCAATTATGACCTGCTGTGTGAAGCCCGAAGACAAGGGGCGTTTAGCTTCTGCTCATCCAATATGGATTAATTGCTGAAGCAACTCGATTCCGCAGGGAATTTGCTAAATATTCGTACCCCGCAGGTAGAAGGGTCCCCCCCCCAACTTGAAGAATGCCTTACCAGTCATAGTGCCACAGTACACCGTTCTCAAACGGCATGTCGCGCAATTAGCAACTTAAAAACGTCCAATCGTTAGAGGGGACCGCGTTATGCAAGTTGTATTGTTGCATAGTAGCTCCCAAGTGACTGCAAGTAAAGCAGGACCAGCGATGTGTAACGATGCTGCAGGACGCCATGCTTCTAACCCGAAACCACTGGAATGTAAATTCATAAACTAAATTGTCCTGCGGGTGTAAAGCGGCAAGAGCGCCCCAAGTGTGAAGGGTGGTGCAGTAGGCCATAGTTACATGGCCATAGATTTAGAGAAGGGGTTTGCTCCCAGAAGGGAGTTTGCTCCCAGGAAGTGTAAACTCTGTAAGCATCAGCCAAGGGCAGTTTTCGGCTACATTAAAGGATACTTTAATGCAAAACAAGGCACCACTCTGAACTGAAATATAGTCTATCGTGAAAGAACAAAGTTTAAAAATGTTGACATCAAGGCGCCCATTTTTTTTTCCAAGCAAACCAGTTTAGACCACTTCCTTCGGTTGCCAACAACAGTCACCTCCACAGTCTTTTGGAGCATGAACACTCTTGCCAGGCACCAGGGACACAAGTTGTAGAAAAGCCCAAGCAAATAGGCCAGCAGGTCCCACTCAAGCACCTCACACGGCCAACATTAGACTGTGAAACAATTTACAATTCTCCAACTTGGAGGAGAAAACTGTCACACTACAGTTTTGGGGGAGGTGGGGCAATGAGACAGCCTAGCTGGTCCTTGCCATGTACTTTAGTAGGGCACCAAACGCCCGAGACATGCTGCAGACACACGAGGCTGGCCAATTACATCGCAATGAAGAGCAGTTTTCATGCTGCTGGGAAGATACCCCTGTTCGGGCATCTTTTCTCAAGGGGGGGGGGGGGGTCTCCGAGAGCACTAAATCCAAACATTCCAAATGAGGGAAAAGCTTTAGCATGGCAAACACAACACTTGGCATTGTTTTCAGAGAACAGCCTCCTGCAACCCATCCCAAATCCAGGATTCTGACAGACTACCAAGCTGAAGAGGGAAAAACTTCACCTGGGGCAACTGATGGAGATGTCCACCCCTTGGGACAGCACGAGTTACAGAACTATTGAAAATAGCACATACCCCCACACAGGATTATGTGCAAATGCAGGTCTAGTCTGGGGTTGAACAGGCTAGGCAGTGGTGACGCAATATTGTACCGGGTTTGATTTAGTTTTAATGAGGAGGCCCCCATGCAAGCTATCATTTATCAGTTTTACTAACAGCTCCTTCCGGCTCACACGTGACCGTGGAGTAAACACGTCACGAAGGTATAGCTAATTTTGATGCGCTCAAGTAAACAGAAAGGCGTGGCTTATTGACAGTAATGTCAATATATTGCAAACATAGGAATGCCTTCTTCCACCAACAAGGTTTCTTTTATCCGCACGATGTGACTCGGGGCCACGCATCAGGGGTCCCGGCTATTCAGCGAGAAACCGCGAGCACCAGTCACTTTATTAGAAGTGGGTCGTGCGCCCGAGATTACCGCCTTCCCACGTGTTTTTGCAGCAATAAACTAGTCACGTGCAACGTGCTCCATGCTAATATTCTGCGCTTCAAGGCGTGGCTGGCACTCCCAAACCCAGTTACTACCCCCAAAATAACCGGCTTAACCGCAATGTGGCAACAAGTTCTGTGCGGAAGGCCGTTTGCCGTGCTCGCGTGGGTCTCCGCGGTAGAGCAAAATAAGATGGCCAATCGTCGACGCTTTAAGAGCGTGGGGTGAAGGACTGACTGCACGCAGCGCGAGGAACACGTCCACACACACACACACGGCCGCCGCCGGGATGGTGGCTGTGTGCAAAGCCGCACCCACATCACGTGCAGACTGCACGAGGCTGCGCCATTTCGCGGAGATAAGGGTGGGGGCAGGCAGCGAATAACCAAATCGCATTAAATCAGCAACAGCTCGCCACGGTTAACTACTTCGGCCCAAAAAAAGAAAGCCACGAGCGTGGTCAAGCTTTGGACCGCGTATTGTTTAGAAAAAGAAAAAAAAAAGCACGAGAAAGCAAAATGGTGTACTACGCACATAAAACGACTTAAACAGTGAAAGGGAGCGAGCGTGTATGTACCCGTCTTGTTGCCTTGTTTCATTAAACTATGTTCACAGCGACAGGCAGCAAAGATGTGGGTAACGCGGCACTACTTAAAAGGCTTGAGAAAATATGGTAGTTCTTGGGGCAGAGTGCATAAAACGACAGCGAGTATTACCGAAAATGCTGGTTGCACCCTGCAGAAAAAAAATGATAAAGCAAAAAGTGTGGGGGGGGGGGGCATTCGGAGCACAGTCCCCTGCACAGACTGGCCTGACAATACAAGGAAATCCAGATCATTCCAACAGCAAACCCTGGAAGAACAGCTTGCATCCGACACACCCACCCCCCCACCACTCTGCACACCCGGTCAGCGTTAGTACTTGGAAACTTCCAGGCCATGTATGTGTTTTGGCACTGCGCCCACTTCTGGTGCGGGCAGTCACTTTGTGTAACCAAAACCTAATCAGTAACGAGAAATGGTTTCGTCCAGAAGAGCTAAAGAAACAATGCAATTTAATTTTCTGTCCAAAAGTTTTATTGGGAGAACTACAAAACATTTACAGTACAAAGTTTACAGTCTCACGCTCCTTTTGTAGTGAACTGACTTCCCAAAAATATATTACAAACATCGACTCATCCTTTAGTAACATTCAAAAAAACATAGTTCTGCTACAGTAGCCCAAAACGAGTACACAGTGCTCAATTCTGTGCTCACTATGCACAAACAAATCTAAAGTTCGTTCTTAGTCAACCACCACCTACTAAAGCAGTGGAAAACGCCAAACTTTCTACAGAAGGAAAAAGAACACAAAGTTTTGGAATTTTATCTGAACGATATGTCTGTATAAAGTTTCCAGATTCAAACGGTTGGCCTTTTCTAAAAAAAAAAGTGGTAAAACATTGTACAATAAAACCCGTCCCTACATTCAAATCATCAGGCTTCATGGAAAAAAAAAATACTTATTTGGCTGAGGAAGATAAGGCAAGCATGGACCCTTGGAGAAAAGGCACTGTGAGACAATACTGGGGGCTCCAACCCCCACCCACTCAATCCGCAACCCCACCCTTTTATTGCTACATACTCTTTATCACAGTGTAATTTGTGAATTAGGCAACAGTGAATACTTTTTGGTTAATTTCAACGTAATGATTTTAAGTGGACTACTCTGAAATCCGATTGCAAAGTAGTTTGAAGGTCTGACATGGACGGGCTACAATGATACACTAAAAATCCTCAAACTACAGCCACAGCACAGATTTCTAAGAAAAAGAAATCATGCAATCGTTCCATTTACGTAAACAAAAAAAGGAAAGAAATTAATGAAATAAATATTACATACAATCTCTTAAATTAAGATTTTACTCATTTACAATAAAATAACCAGGTGAAGTTACAAAAAAGGCATATATTACTGTGAAAAGAACATACACTCCACATTTTGCAGATTAATAATGGCAATCATAATTTAACATAATAAAAGAATATATATCTATTGCTTTTTCATCATACCTGATAAATACAGTATGAACAAATTACCAATGTATACTTTTCACAAGATAATAAATAAGTTAAATAGTTTTCATGTTTCGAGTTGTGGCGACAACAGGCCGGAAACTCAAAAAAACAGCTAAAAAAATATCAGCAGTCATTCTCCAAAAAAAATACATTAAACTCACTTGAGTGCTTCCAGGTAAAGCAAAAAAAGTTGTTCTAAGCCAAACACCCACCTAAAGCGATGGTCATTGGGGAGGGAGGGGGGATAAAAAAAAATTTGGAATGGAAGTCTCAGCATTCGTAAAATAAATGAAGATCATGTCATCAAGGCATATTCTTGGCAGGATTTTGCATTTCTGTATGATAAAAGCTTATAGGATATTTTAGTAGGTGTAATGGGGCACTTAATTTTGTATAATCTCCTTTAAAAAATAGTTGAGTTGGAGAATGCAGAACTGCAGATTGAGCGTACAGAATACTTCACTGTTTACAAAGAGATGGAATGCTGCTGGTGCACACATGTGCACAGGACACGAGGCTGCTGCATACATCAAAGTTGCATGTGCACAAGGCATTCTGGCACTCCAGACCAAAGCTTCATTTCTGTGCACCCGAGACATGGCTATTGGCTCACACCGTGCGCACGTGTTCTGGACATAATGGGAGCATGGGTCTTACCATGTCGCTGTACATACATGCGCTTCAATTCCCCTCCCCCCCCAGTCCTAGAAAAATAGTTTTGTTCTCTCCATAGGGGCAGTGCTCCTGCCACTTCTGCAGACATTTTTTGTTCAGTTGCACACGTCCTTTTAGTTCGATGGGGGTGGAGGGCAACGTTGGCGTGTGCATTCAAGATGGAGCCCGCACCCCCTCCCTCTCCACCACAGTACACTCTGCATCAGTCATCGGAGACCGAGATTCGGCTGAAGATGGGTAGTCTACGGCCCGAGTCCAAGCCCGGCGACTCGGAGCCGCTCAGCGAGCCCGAGCTGCTCAGGGACCCGCTCAGGTAGCTATCGCGGTCCGACAGCGAGTCGGGCGGGCTGGGCGGTGCGTCGAAGACCGGGGATTCGGACAGGCGGCGCAGCAGGGGCTGGAAGAATGAGGCGGTGGCGGCGGGCGCCTCCCGGGGCGGCGGGCTGCCCCCGCCCCGCTGCTGCAACTGGCAGTACTGCTGCAGCTGCTGGTTGTGCAGGTTCTGCGTCTGGATGGCCAGCGGGGTCAGCAGGCTGCCCAGGCCGCCGGGGCCGGCAGAAAAGTTGAAGGCGTTGTTGGCCGAGAGCAGCTGCAGCTCCTCGGCGTAGAGTGCGGAGAGTAGGGGCGGCGGCGTGCGGGGCTCGGCCGCCTCGGGCCCGGCCTGCGCCGCGCTGGGGAAGCCCGAGAAGCTGAGGCTGTGCTGGAGGCGCGGCCGCTCGCCGCCCTGGCCCCCCCGCTGGCTGTTGAAGTTGTAGTCCCCTCCTCCTCCGGAGCCCGTCCCGCGGGAGGGCGAGGCGGGCGCCGCCTGGCGCCGCTCCTCCGCGTTGTGGATGAAGTGGCAGCGGGGCCCGTAGGGGCAGAAGCCCACGGTGTGGAAGGTGCGGCACAGCTCCGTCTTGTACTTGGGGTGGCGGGTCAGGCTGCGCAGCTCGTGGTAGCCGTGGGCGAACTGGCACTTGTCGCCGTACTTGCAGGTCCCGCTCTCCTCGTAGGGCCGGCACAGCTCGGTCTTGTAGCGGGTGGAGTTCACCTGCGCGCCCTGAGTGCCTCCGCCGCCGGCCCCTGCGGCCGCCGCCGCCTTGAGCTGCTGCTGGAGCTGCGCCATCAGCTGAGCGCTGCGGTCCCCGTTCTCGCTGAACGAGCGGTCCCTGAAGCGGTTCTCTCGGTTCATGAGGGCGTTGGAGGGGACGCCCGGTGGCGGCGAGGCCGGGCCCTCCTTAAGGCTGCCGAAGGCCGAAGAGCCGGGCCCGCCGGCGGGCGGCATCAGCAGCTTGGCCGAGTTGTGCTGGTTATGCAGGGCTTGCAGGTTGCTGGTGGAGTGCCGGCGAAGGAAGGCCGGCACCAGACCGGAGCTTCCACCCGGGGACAACGGGCTTCCCACCGCCTTCTTGTCCAGCATACTGTTCAGATTCAGCGTATTGAAAGACTTCTCCGTCTGCTGTTTGGATGAGAAAAGAAAAAAAAAAGTTAGTTTATCCCAAAAGTACTGTAAACACCAACCTGGACGCAATACGTGTAGGCCACATTAATCTAAAACGTTAATAATCAACACATTCAAACGCCACTTATTTAAAAAAAAAAATAGGAAAGTATAGGGGATTGTCAGCGTTGGGGGAAGACAGTATCCAGTCCACTCTCAAAAAAAAGAAAAATCACACCTACACTAAACAACCCCCCAAAGTTGTCAACGCCAACACATTTAACACCAGGCCACCACTTGCATGCTCAACGTTTAAGTTGAGGGCAATATTCCGGGCCCGTTCCAAAAAGGGTAAGAAAGCACATTAATGTAAAGGAATCGTACGAATACCATCTAGATCCACAGTCCTCTGCACCCCTGCCCCTCCCTCGTGGTTACTTGCTGGCGATTAAGAGTTCTACATTTAAGAATCATTGAAACTTTTAAAACTTTGGGAAAGGCTTCACTTCAGTGCTTTAGCAAATGGTCAATGTCTGCCCTCTCAAACCGCGTAAAATTCTATCAACAGAGCACTCCACATATGCATTAGGAAAAGCAACGCTCTAGTCCACTGTAAGGAGAGCCTTCACATTTGGCAGAAAGGGCACTTTGTCCCGCCTGTACCAGGGTCAGGCCCAGTTCCCCGGAGCAGCAAAGCAGAGGCTGTCATGCCTACCTTGCACAGAAAGTCGATGTCGTAGAACGCGGACAGCAAGGTAGACATCTCCAGCTCCTGGGAGGGCGCGCGGACGCTGGAGGACCGTGGTGTCCCGTTTTTGGTGAGCCCGTTTGCAGAGCCACGACGAGGTGCTGCGGGCTCTGCACGGGGAGCCCTCCAGTAAATTCTGCGAGCGCCGGAGAGCGTGAGCACCGCGAGGCACGGACTGCTGGAACTCAGCTGCCGCCAAGCAAGCTCAATATAAACGCTATAAGGGCGCGCGGGAGGAGGAGGGACAGAACGCAGCCCCGGCCAGGGTCTCCAAGCGACGCCTCCCGCCTCCGACCATTGTGACGTCGCTCTTTCCGCACTTGGGATTGGCTGTAGCTTTCAGAAGCAGACCAGCCAGCAGAGGGTAAAGTCCCAGCGGCTGCTGGAACGAGGACAGAGCAGCGTGGGGCGGGCTGCGTGCAGCGTGAAGACCGCTGCTCCGATCGATAAGAGGGCTTTGCCCTCTAGCAGCCGCCGCCATCTACGAATTGCAACGTGTCCTTACTGCGCACATGTCATTCTTAATCACATGCACGTTATTTGCTACACTTTATTTTCCCTAATACACATATCGTGTCTGAAAAGTCGACTACGAACATAAACTAAGCAGTTGATTTGCAATAAAAGTGCGTGTTGGAGGTGAAGTCACTTCTGATATTGAGTAAATCACCCGTTGCAAGATCTGTCGTGTGACTGCGTTCCCATAGTTTATTTTCCTTTGCACGTATGCGCTGGCGAAAGGATGCTGTTTTTATTCTGGTGGTGTCGGTCTATCCGGCAAAGAAACTACTGGAAACTAAATTAAACAACAAGTTGTGGTTAAAGGCTGTGTGAAAGAGGCAGTGTCTGACTGAAGGAGGGGGTGCCCCCGGTCATAATTCCACCCTCCCCCACTCCTTCCAAGGGAACTGTAATGTGTACTGGGGTTCTAACAACAGATTAACGGCCGCCCTGCTGTTTTCCCTCCCCCCGCCCCTCCCCCTCCGTTATTACCCGACCACCACGGATTGTTTCCAGCATTCAGAGAAGAAACGCAAGAATGTAGCCCCCACCGCGAGGAATATGCCAATCCCGCCTCCCACTAATGCTTCTGCAGGGCGCCGAGAGGCGGGCCTAGTGTGCCAGGCTCAGCCTCCATGAGGAGGGAGGCGGTAGAGGGGGGAGGCTGTTTGGCTCGTTCTCACATCACAAGACCTTGAACGTCTGCCAGACGCGCTGGGCCCATTGCAGGATCACTGAATGGTGGGAGTCCGGCCTGTAAATCGGGCGGGCCCGGCAATGCCGCTGCAAAAGCGTGGCCCAGCCTCATGCGCTACCGACTTCAAACATCCAGGTTGCACACGGGGGGCACGTGCACACTGCAGCGAGGCCCTTCTACCACGCACGCAACGGCTAGGCTGCACAAGATGGAGCCATGTGCACGCTGTAGGCTGTAAAACCAGGCTTTCTGGGAGATGTTACTTTGTGCACAACGCAGCCCCATGCTCCGCCACATCACTTGCGGTGGGGAAGTTGCACACGGTTCCTTAACCACGCCGTAGCCTTATGATGTAACACGAGACGCACATGGGTAAGGTTGTACTGCGAGATGGGACCTTGTGAAGGCCACAACCTCTTGCGTTAACACCGTCTGCACAATAATGAAACTACCCCAGGAGGCGTGTGCATACTGCACTTCATGCACTAACACCACGTGCGGAGGAACCCACGTTGTGCACATCGCAGCATTATTCTTTCGCGCCACCCTCGCAATGGTGAGATCATGGATTCTGTGCATGCGGCACGTGCTCCAACACCGTGCTATCTATGGCGGGGCTGTACGAAGAACGCCATGCGTACTCGGTCAGAGGACTTGTGCGTGCTGCGCCTCCCGCTCTACCACACTTGCAATGATGATTCTACACAGGGAAACTTGTGCAAACTCCATCCTCATGCTCAAACACCACACTCCATGTTGCCACTGCATGGCCAGACTTGTGCAGCGCCAGCGAGACGATATATACGTGAAAAGGGGGCATACCATACACCCTTGGGCTCCAACACCTCACTCACAACAAGTGTAAGCTGCAGCATTCTTGGGGAGAAGGGGCCTTCTGCACGCTGTCGCATCGTGTACCCGACCGGCCACGCAATGTCATTCTTAAAGATGTGCCGAGACAGGCGCGCCTTCACGGTAACCTTTGAAAACTGCACTTTCGGGATTTTGGGTTTAGCCGAAAAACTCACACCCGCGGGCGAGGTTGCCGCCCCGCCTGCCCTTTTCTGAAGCCGTTTTAGGATGCCAGCCGACAATGCCCTGTTAAGTGGGTGGGGACCAAGGCTACACCCCAAACGACGGGTGCTGACGGGACACGCAGCCGAGGCACAGGCGGGTTAATGTGTGACTTGTTCTGAACTCCCTCAGTTCCACGTCCAGCGGCTGTGGCCGAGTGGCCAAGGTCAGCAGCCGAGCGCGTGTGCAGCGAGGTGCTCCAGCAGCTCCACTCCACGGCATAGGGAGGGCTGTGGCACAACCCATATACCGAAGATTGTATGCCACGCAACACCCAAAGCCTGCACTATGTATGCCAAGCAATAATTCTACACGAATAATTGTACTCTACACACCCCAGGATAGCGCAGGCTCTGCAAGAACTCCAGCATACACCGTGCACAGCAACCTCAGCATGAACAAAACACCCTACGTTGCACAAGCCCATGCCCACAACCTACACCAGTCTGTGGGTGCACCGTACGCTGGAAACCCGCAGTCGCCCCACACTATTCTCACATTTCAAACCAATAATAAATGTAAGAGCTCAAGAATGCCCCTATAAACAGCTCAAACTTGACACAGTATGGATCGCATATCATCCATGCAGGGAATTTTACACCATGCCTAAAATACAGCTATCCCACAGTACAACTTATACCATCCCAGGCATGTGCCGTACGCCATCCTAAGCATGTCCTATATGAATGCCCTCCACGAGCCTAACACCAAGCATCAATGGACACCATAAACACCTTTACCTTGCACCTACAACATCCCAAGCTTGCACCTGACATCCTGAGCATGCACCAAACACTTGCAAAAACATACACCCCCTGCAGCAGCCAAAACATGCACTCTGCATCAGTGTCTCCTTTACACCAACTCCAGAATTAATCCTACGACAGCTGTTGTATGTAGCATCCACAAGAGGCAATAACATCGAAAGCATGCAACATACACCAACCACAGAATGCCACCTTGCAAGCAAAACATGCAGCCCACTCCAGCCAAGAGGCAATGCAAACCGACCTGAGTATGCACTCTAGTTGCAGCATGCATGCAATAACAGCGAAATCATGCAATATACACCAACGCCAGAATGCCACCTAGCAATCAAAACATGCAGCCCACGCCAGCCAAAGCATGAATCCTACAACACGCACCATACTCCTGCCCCAGATACATCTGACACTAAATCAATCTTGCACCCTAGGCCAGCTCGTGCAAGCTACACTAAGCCTATCATGGACTGCAGTTTTCGCCAAACAAAACCAAACGTTGATTGCTGGAAGGCTTTGAATAAATCATAACCACAGGCACAGCTCTGGGCAACCCTTCAGACCATCATTTTTCAGCCTGCCAAGCCATTACAGAAGGGGAAAGACCATATGCAAATCAGGCTTGGTCCTACCCCAAAAGGGGCTGTCCAGCCCAAACTGCTAGATCACCTCCCTTCTGCACGAGACCACAAGCATCCCCAGACATGTTTCTCATCATCAATGAGGAGTAGCTTGGGTCTCTAGACCCAGCAGGCTCGTGACCCACATCTGGGCATGCCTGTCCCACTTGGGATGACTAAAGCAAAACCAAAAGTTGATGGCTGTAAGGTTTTGAATAAGTCACAACCACAGGTGTCGCTCTGGGCATCCCTCCAGACCATCGTTTTTCAGCCTGCCAAGCCATTACAAAAGGGGAAAGACCATATGCAAATCAGGGTTTGTCTCGTCCAGCCTGAACTGCTAGGTCACATCCATTCTGCACAAGGGGATCTGATTTGCAGATGGTCTTTCCCCTTTTGTAATGGCTGGCAGGCAAAGGTCTGGAGGGTTGCCCAAAGCAATGCCAGAGGTTAAGATTAATTCTACTTTCCAGCCATCAGCCCTTTTGGTTTCTCCAAATATTCACACTGCAATAAAGTCACAGTAGTCCGCTATAAACATGCATGCAGTCCTACCCTAAGCATGGGTCCCTGATTACCGCAAGCATAAGTGCCTTAAGTGCAATGCCAAACCAATTGCTTTATTACACTCCTTCGAATGTAACTGTTCAATCAGGTTTTTGTCAGCACATGTGCTCTATGTAACAAAACCAGTACTTACATTTCTCCTTCAGTCCCAGTACAACCCTTACCTATTATAGACGTTCCCTTTTCAAGGATTGGGGTGGATATAATGGGACCTTTAGAAACCTCAAAGTTAGGTAACACATGTATATTGGTTATTTTGGATTATGCAACTCATTACCCCGAGGCATTTGCATTAAGAAATAATACATCGCAACAGATTTTGAAACATTTCCTCTCATTCTTTTCTAGAATAGTGTTTCCAAAAGAAAGGTTGACGGATCAATGGTCTACCTTTATGAGTAAGCTTATGGCAGATGTTAAAGAAATACTTCACTTTAAAACTTTACACACCTCCATTTACCACCCCCAAACTGATGGATTAGTGGAAAGATTTAATCAAACTTTAAAACACATCTTAAAGAAACTACTGGAAGCTAATGGAAAAAAATTGGGAGATTATGATACCCTGGGTCTTGTTTGCCATCAGAAAAATTCCCCAGTCATCCACAGCGGTTTCCCCTTTTGAATTATTATGGGAGAGAACCTACGTGAAACTTGGGAAGAAAGAAAGTGGGCTACTATACCATTATCCCAAATCGCACAAAGACAGAAAGAATATATGACAGCAGTTCGAAATATAGTCCAATCTAACATGGCACAAACTCAAGAACATCAAAAGGAATATTATAATAAGAAAGCTGTTATGAGATCCTTTTCTGTAGGTCTAAAGATATTGGTTCTACTTCCATCCTCTTAAAAGTAAATGTTTTTTATGTGGCATGGGCCTTGTGAAATCTTAGAACAGATGGGACCTTATAATTACAAAGTTTCTCAGCCAGACAGGAAAATAAAAACCCATATTTACCATGATAATTTAATTAAATAATGGAAAGAAGACCATATTAAACATACTTCAGTCATATTCACATGCTTATTGTCTGAAGAAAATGATACCATTAAGTTAATTTCTTCTGATTTACCTCAAAATCAAAAACAAAATCTGATAGATCTCCTACAACAGTTCCCTGATGTGTTTAGGGCTGAACCGGGGACAATGAAAGGGGTGTACCATCATATTCACAATTCCCAGTAGAGGCTTTGAAAACCAGAGACATTAGAGGGAAGGTACCTGATGAATCAGAGATGATTCTCCCAGAAAACCTAGCCTGGGACCCTTCTTATGTAGCCAGGGAAAGGCAGACGCTTCCTGATCCTGACCCCGGGGGTGGTGTTCTGGGGGAGGATCACATGAGCAGGAAATCAAGTCAGGGGGACTGGGAGAACCCCTTCTCTAAATTCCCTAGAGACCCTATAATATTAATGGCCTACTGTGGAATACAAACTTATAAAGAAAAAGGTAATCGAAACATTGGGGTCTTCAAGTTCTACAATGCCCAAAGTACTGGGACGAGGAAGAGGGACTCGAAGGCACTAAACTGCAAGAAGAAGTCTAGTGGTTCTAATGGCCCAAACCTGAGCAGGACTTCTGAATATATAAGACCAACTCAGGTGCAGGCAATTAGAACTAAGAGGTGGAGTGGTTGCAGAGAATCTACGTTGCATTGGCAGCAGAAGTAGGGAAATGGAGACCCCAAGGCTGCTGCTATCAACAAAGTGGATGAAGGTTCCGAGAGGTTTTCCAACTTTAATAAACTTGAATGCAGAGGATGCGCAGCGGGAAGCGTTGTGAAAAGCTTTCCCCAAGGAGAGAGAGGCTCCCTTATTGCGAGCTGTGCTTCGGTGGCAGGCGAGCACCAGAGTGTTTAAGGATCAGGGAACACTCCTTTCCTGACAGGCGGAGGAAGTGAACAAAGCAGTTTTCCATGCAGGTGCAGGAAGCAGAAGACACTGTGGCAGTGGAGCGAGAGGACGCATATACAGCAACCAGTGAGTTCACCACTGTTAGGTAACCCCAGTATGCTCTGTATTTTCCTGCTGGCCACTAATACTACTTTTGAATACCAAACTGATAAAAAGTTGCAGTGACATAATGAGAATGTTGTGAACAGACAAGAAAGGAAAGGTTATAATTGTAACTATAAAGATGATCATTATTGCCAAGAGAGGTCAATACTGAACCAAGTTAACAATAACCATCATTGCAAAAGCTAACAGAGGGCAATGCTGAAGCAAGTTAACAATAAATATCATTGCCAAATCCAGGAGAGGGCAATACTGAAGCAAGTTAACAATAACAATCATTGCCAAAACCCGGAGAGGGCAATAGGGAAGCAAGCCAATTATAACCCTTATTGGCAGAATGAGGAAGAGGAAATAGTTTAAAAGGACCTCAACCAGCACTGTCTATGCCAAAGAAGAGCAAGTGTGACAGAGAGACATCATCAGCATTTGTTTGATGTAAAAGTGGGAAAACAAGAGTGGCAGGAAAGTCGCATGCCTGGTAGAAAGTATTCTGGCGGAGAGAAGTATAACCTGCATTGCATGTTGCAATCACAAGAGTGGAATACACAGCACCAATGTGTATCTTTTCTTCCCAGAAGTAGTAGTAACTTTTGATGTTGTTGAAAGTCAAAAGACTTTACCAAACAGTTTGAAGTAAACTTTGCCATAGAAGTACTTCTAGTAGTGTTAGGAACTTTTTGTCCTGGCAGGTGAGTATACCAGGATAGGGACTTTGTTGTGGTAGTCCTGGCAGATTAGTGCACCAGGACAAAACCATTCAAGTACTGTGTTGTGGTTAAAAGTTGTAAAGAGAATGAAGTGGCAAGACCACTAAAGTGTTTCATGGGCAATTGTGGAATCATCTTGACAAAACAGTGCTGTTGATACCAATGAATTGTGGAAGTGTTTTGTTTCCTAAGGAGATGAAGTGAGAAGAAGTTGTGTTGAACTCTTTGCTACAAGTGGCGCGATAAAGACTGGTCGTCTATTTGAACTGTTGGTTAAAGTCCAAGTGAAAGACTTTTGGAGAAAGACGAAATGTATAATCAGAACTTGGCTACAAACCAGAATTATCCTATTTGAACTGTTGATTGAAAATCCTGCATGAATCTGGGTAAGGGGGTCCAACCCAGGTTACCAGGATATATAGTTATTAAGTGTATGGTGAACATAACTGTTATTTCTGTTGTATTTGAATTGCCATATATTCTCTTTATGAGTTTGATGTATGCATAAGTGTGAGGGACAGATTCCTTTTGTTAGTGTTTCCTTTCATTTATTTTTACAGGCAGGGAAATCCTCTTTACGTTAGGGATAGTAAGGCATTTGTCAAACCTTTTCCCGTTAATAAAATGGCATCTTGTGAAAAACCGTTGCCAAGTTGTCTGCCTTACATTTCTGAAACCTCACACATCGCTGACAAAGGGGCCCATGCCGTGAGAGATTCCTTCATCCAGACATGTCTTTTTAGCCAACATAACGCTGCATCCTGGTACTTGCAGTTTTCGTTTCTCCTTTAATAGGAGGGCCTAGAAACCCCTGCAGCATGGAAAAAGTCCTTAGCTAAAAGTCCATAGCTGGCTGATGGTGAACCTTGTGTCATGGTGCTGAACTCCACCCATCGGAGTATAACTATGTAATGTGTACGTAACAGACACTGCATGCAGCCTGTTAAGAACAGTCTAACTTACAACCACATTTGATTGCGCTGTTGGTGAAATCGCTACATCTAGAGCTTTTGGGAAAGTATATTTTGGTTGGAGTCGATAATTAGATGCTGCATACACCGTGGGTTGACAAACCTCCCTCTCCCTGGTAGCTGTAGATATGCAAAAACTGCTCGCACATACATTTTGTAAAGCAAACTGCACCTTCTGTGCTTGCAACTTGATTCACAATGGTCGAAATGCAATGAGTCTGTAGATTCCTATATGTTAACTGGTCATTTTTCGTTAATTGCAAGACATTTTGCAATATTAATTTCAAGCAGGTAAAATGTGGTATATCGATTTGTTATAATCCAAACAAATGTACGATACCCCTACAGTCAGCACTTCTCAGAGACTCAACATTGTGGGTACTAGTAGTCTCAGTACCATTGTAATTCGTAGATGCTGTTTTCGCAAGGTGCAAGGGCTCATTGTGCGCCTTGACCCACTGGGTTGCAAATTATCCCCCCCCAAATCTATCTGGTAATCTGGCAACCATTTTTACCAGAAATAATGTACATAGATAAGATTACAGATAGGAGAGGTAGACCCAAGGCTTGGTGACTTTACAAAGATATGATAATTGTATGGGCAACAGCGAGACAGTTGGTGAAGGGGTTGCATAGATTGGGGGAGGGGTCATAATTATTGCAAACGTTTAGACGTTGGCCCAGTATTTACACAGGTGCAATATACATATGTGCATTATATTATGTCCAGACAGGACAACAGGGTGGTCCGATGGGAAGGTAATTAAGGGGTAGATGAAGGCCCCTTTGCAGGCTAGTGGATGGAGCTTAAGCCTGTTCCTGAATAGTGCAAGGGAATGGATTGCATTTATGTCTGGGAAAGAGCAGTAGTATGAAGGCTTGGGAACAAGAGGGTGCACAGGGGGCTGATAAGATGTGTAAAGTAGGGGATCATAGACAGGCCCAGCAAAATCTACCCGGCAGATAGCATAGTGGAATGTTTTTATGGAGGTTGATTACCATTTACATGATACTTTAGCTTGCTGGTGAGTATAATGAAACTGGGATGTTTAAAACTTTTATTTGACATTTACTGCAAACAAACATAGTTTGCAGTAAATGTCAAACATTTCACTGTGAATGGCTTGCACCATTTTACAGAAAGCTCTGATAATAGTTTTTCCATCTGTCACTGTTTTCGGGTGCATTTCTCTTAGGTCGAGTAGGTAAACTAAGTTACTCAACCTACAGGTGTACTGAGATTTTAAAGAATGTTCATGGTCTGATAATCTTGAGGGGGAAAAGTAAAGAGAGATGCAGAGAGCAAGGTAATTAGGGGCATGGCTGTGAACAGATTTGTAGGTAAGGGGCCTTGTACTGACACACCCGATTACTGTTACCCCCACTTGTAATTGGGGAAAATCCACCTGATTTCAAGTGGCAGAATGGCAGTATTTCTGGTGTACATGTGAGGCAATTTTTTTTAGGAATGACTATGAATGGTAATTCAGCCCAAAGTAATCCCTCCAGCTTCTTCTCTTGGTTCTTGCGGCTATGATAAAAAAAAAAGGTTTAGCAGCAACAATATTCTATGCTCCAACGAATAGCCTCAAGGGGCCCACAGATTCTGCTTCCAGATTTTTCTAGGTGGGTTAGGTGTGTGCTGGATGTGGAGGTGGCATTGGATCTATCATATCACTGTGCTTCTACTGTAGTTGTGATTAGCCCGTTTTCTGTCGGTTTGCCTGGTGCAGTCATTCATCAATCCTGTGATATTACATATGTGACGGCTGTGAATCAGCTAGTGATGAGGGACGGCAAGTTCATAATCGGTGTATGAAAGTGTGCATGTTTTGGGCTGCCGCACAGTCGGCATGTCCATTGTTTGACGAAAGGTCAGCGACACCACGATCACAGCCGGCACTGCCTGGAGAGACAGTTCATATACTTGTGATTTATGGGCTTTTCAGGATAATGTGGTAAAAAGCCAGGTTTTGAGGACTTTTTTTTTTGAAGGAGGGGTAGTTTTCAGTGCAGCGGGTGTGCAGAGGAAGAGTGTCCAGATGGTGGGTACTAGAATAGAGAAAGCCGAGCCACCAACTCTGGTGGAGTGGTGCGGTGGATTAGCCAGAAGGAGAGGTGAGCCCGACCTGAGGTTTCTGGGGGGCTAGTAGTGGATGAATTTGCTCTGAAGGAACTCAGGTCCCGAATGATGGAGTGCTAGTCCTTTTACCCTATGGCAGTGGCCATCTTTGGTTCTTTTCTTTCCCTCTGGAGATGTACGTTGCTTGCGCACCAATCTCCAGAAGAAAGAAAATAAACCCTGGTGTGCGAATGGCGTTCACCCCTGCTTTGCTCTGGCCTACCTGGGCTCGAGCTGGGGGCTGTAACCTCTAGTCCGGCCTCATTGCACTGGTTGCCAGTGAAACAGAGAGTACTGTTCAAGGCTATTTGTCTTCTTCACAAATCAATTTATAGTCATACAAACTCTGCTCTTTCACAGAGGCTCTCGGTATGTACCTTCCATGTGAGGCCTAATATTTTGATCACATTGCCTTTTGAAGAATCCTATGGATTAGAAGGCAGAGTAGGTGTCAGAGAATCAAAGTTATTCTCAGATGGTTAGAAAAGACAGAGACAGGTTTATTGTCTTGCAAGACAATCAATAAAACTACATGTTTACTCTATCATAACAATCACGCAACTAACTGATCCACCCACCGTAGCCCTGTGACTGAAGGAACCTTCGAGAATAGAAACTCGCTGTACAGTCCCTGGGAGGGGGGCTCTCATCTACGTCCAGGTAATTCTGGAAGATGCACAAGTCTGTAGCGATACAGATGTCTCCTCTTTCTTCATTACCTGACACTGGTCGTTCTGGAAAGCTGCCGCTGACCAGCGACAAGGATCGCCATCTTCCTTGGAACACATGATAACCCATTCCCATGACTCCAAGCTCAAGTCCATAGCCCCAGCCGCTTCACATCACGTGACCCCATGGGGTCGCCTTTCCCCAAATATGTGACTCGCCACAGAGAAAGGCCATATATGTCATATAATCACTTAATATGATTGTGTCTATGTGTATTAGCTGAAAGAGAAAGGTTTTAAAATGAAAACAACATGTAAACAAGACATTACACGTAGGTTATTAACAAAAATAAGCACGTGGCAAGGGCTTAAGCTTCAATAAAAAAATGGGTCCAGTACAGACCTCTGCAGACTGAAATCGCGTGCCACTGTCTCTTCAAGAACCAACGAATGCCTTAGCTTTCCCTGATAACATGTGAATTCGGTTTACAGTGCTTAGAGGCCAACTTTCATGTTGTTTTATAAACGCACACAAATCAAATAAAAATATTTACATATCTGCTCCGTGTGATAAAATGTCTAACAGGTATAAACCATGAGCCAAAGGCAAAATTGCAAGCTGGTGTACTCAGGTGACCCCGACATGCGATTGAGAGTCAGGGGCAAACCCTGAGAATTTGTGAGCATGGTGAAGGAATACCATCGGATATTGTGCTCTTTTGGTCATTTAAATATATAAATGTACATTAATTAAAAGTGACCCAGAAGGTTCTGTGCCATTTAAATCACGAGACTGCAGGCCGAATGCTTCATAAAGGTACAGAACTCTAATAAATGGTAGAAAGTATGGATAATCACTGAGCAGCTTTGTGATGAAAAACAGCAGCAAGGCCGAAGGGGACATTTCATTTAAGGTCATGGACCTCCAGTTGACTTATTCGTTACATTGCATGACTGCACAGTCATCCTCTTTAATATTTGGTCTCTTGCTTATTCTAGCGCAAGAGATCTTCCAGTTGGCAATGCAGCATCTGTTCGGATAGAAAAAAAACACTAACATGTAGATTGTAACGGCCAAAACATGTAAGCACATTAATACAAAGCATCTAAAAGCCATTTTGTTGTGATAACATGTATACTGAGTCTGTCCCTCGAGACTCCAGCAATGCATAACATAAACAGTTCCAAATCAATTAATGGCTGTAAAGCATCAAGAAAGGTAGTTTAGAAAAAAAGGAATCTAAAAAGCTAGCCACTGCGTTGATTCAGTGCTACCGTGTCAGCGGGCATTTTGCTCTATACTGACTCAAACTGTAGGCATTCTGATGTCACAACTCTACTGTAAGAAGTTATAGTTGCAGTAGTGATGCCAATACTATACTATGGCGTTATGTACCCGTTCCACGGGCTATACTGGGGGTAACGGCCCGGTGGCCCGAGTGCCTTTAACGTGGGCCCCAGGACGTTACCCCTGGTATAGCCCGTGGAACGGGTACATGACGCCATTAGCACCGGTCCAATGTGATGGGACACAGCTAATTTAAAGTATTTTCGTTTCGTGAACGGGTTTGCCTTGAGGCATCCCTTTTATAAAAAGAAAATCCTTTATCAAGATTGCCTCCATGGATTGGAAAGGCTGGGCTCTGTACGGAGCCCTTCTTCCATTTCCATGGTGGCCAAAAAAGCAGAGCATAGAGGAAGCAGCAGCTGTGGTGGCAGCACTAGCCGCCTGCGCAATAAGGTTAGTGGGTATGGGGAATTAATAAAAAGGGAACTGAGGGTGGGGCAAGATGGTGTGTGAACCAGCCATTATGCGGCTTTGTGCGCGAGCTACATCCGCATTTTCAGCCCTGCAGGGTGCTAATGTAGTTTAGGGGTGAAAAGTACCCCCCGATCCTGCATTATAAGGACATTGCAAGCCATTGAGGAATTCTGTGACCAGTTGGTGAGCTCATTTATAAGGTGACAAAACTCTGAAGAAAGGGGTATTTTATCACTTTAAATATATGGCCACGATTTTTTCTTGAAGAGCATTGGAACAGTGAGTGTCCCGCAAACAATCTGAGGTTGATGCCATTACATATATCATATATTAGGAATTAATATTGCCCTCATACACGGATTTCTTTGGGTGCTTTGTATCCCCAGGACCATTGGGAGTCCCCTTTGCACAAGAATATATTTCTTGGATCACATTGAACACTATCTATCAAGTCCTGATGAAAACCAGCCCCATTTGGGGACATGTTAGGGGCATGTTAGAAACTAGTGCTGGGTCGATTTAATAAGGGCCTTGCCAGAGCTAATTAAAGAAGACAAGCATTTAATTGTCTCTTCTTCTAGACTGATGATGTTTCGATTGCAAGATTTGAAAAACAATGTTTTACTTTGCATTAATGTCATGGATCTACAACTGTAAAACGATAAAGTTGTCTGAGCACCCATCTTTTATCATCTGGATGAAATAAGAACCAGGTTTTCTATATATATTGTTACACGTTCTTGTGGCTTTTCTGTGTTACCTCCTCCAGCTAACAAGGCAAGTACTCTGTATTTACAAACTGTCCTTTGCATCTTGGGGCCACAATTGTTTGTATGTACCTGTGTGCACAAGCGTGGAACTGTTGTTTGGGGAATCACATATTATTGGATTTAAAAAGTCGTTTTTTGGATTAATATATTGTCGTGCATTTTTCGGCAACCTTAGACACACCTTCTGTTATATTAAAATAAATAACATGCAGATAGATTCTTGCTCTCACGTCTTAAACCCAAGCACTGCACAAAATAAACATACTACCATAAACAGTTGCTTATCAATTAATGGATGTAAAATGTCACAGAACAATCTTTTAGAAGAAAGGAATGGCAGTCATGCCTTTAATTAAGTGCTTCAGAATGCTGCTCCGGGCTGGCACAGGCAGCAGGCATTATGAGTCACAACCAAACTGTAATAATGGATTGGTGTTATTTTCTTATTACAGGTCAGTCAGTAGTGGTGTCACAGCTAGCCTGTAATCCGAAGATTGTGTATAGGCCTTCACATAGGGAATTACAGGCTGACATGTATGATGGCTCTACAATATACATTTTCAGGGTTCGTTTTTCTGTACAGTACGAAAAACAAAAAGTAAAACAAATAAACATTTTCTGTTAACATTATTCAAAGCAGCGATCTAGTCAGAATTGATTTAATTGGAAAGTTTTAGGTGAACCGGCATTTGGCATACATAGGGGGTCATTACGAGTTTGGAGGTAGCCATGGCGCTATTAGCGCCATGGCTACCTCCAAACCCGGGTCCGGTCTGACTGAATGGGGATTTACCGGGTCATTCCGACCTTGGAGGACCCGGTAATTCCCCATTCAGTAAACCATTCCCCATTCCCATTGAGCCCCTATAGGGCTCAATGGGAATGGGGAAGGCGCTAATAACGGGCCTGCAAATTGCAGACCTGTTATTAGCTCCAAGGTCCCTTAACGGGACCCGCAGAGAACGGCTGGTCAGACCAGCCGTTCCTGCTGGGACCCGCCAAGGGACCTCGGAATAGGGCGGTAAGGGTTTACCGGCACTGGCATCTTTACCGTTGGCCGTAAACCCTTACCGCCCAACTCGGAATGACCCCCATAGTCTCCTTTTTCCGAACCTAGTTGAGCCTCAGGTGCAGTGATGGTCTTTGGAGGATATGTGGGGAGTTTGGAGTAGGGATTTCAAGGCCTGGTTCAAGAAAGGGGCCCAAAGTGGGCGATGGGCATTGGGTGAGGAGTAGAGATGGTCTTTGGGTGAGGCCACTGAGGCGCTAGAACAGGCCTTGGAACACGGGTGCACAACATACGGCCCTTGAGCCCAGTGTGACGCGGCATGCCGCTTTTTCCAGCCCGCCAAGGTTAAAGACTTTCCTAATGGGGGGCGGCCGCTTTCAACAATGTATACCCTCCAACGTATACCCTCCATTAGGAAGGTCTTTGTTTGCCAGGCAAAATACTGGCCCTCTATTGGGCCATTGGTGGGGAGAATACAAGTGGACCAGGTCCACACTGTTTGGCAGGGGGATATGCAGTTTGATGGGGTCTCAAAGGACATGGGATATATAAATAAAGACAGGTACACCTCAAAATATTTATTCTTTTTCCATGTGTTTTAATTAAATGTGGGGTTCAAAAAAGCCTCTTGCCACGCCCCCCTCTTTACTTTTTGACCTACTATAGGCAGCATGTAGGGTACATTCGGTCCTCTGGCAAAATAAGTTGTGCACCCCTGCCTCAGAAGAACGTTTGGAAAGACTATTTTGACTGGACAGAACAGTGAAACAGTGTCGCTGTCACACAACGTGATAATATCACACTAGCTGATTATATTATAGTCAGATAGTTATTATGTCATAACAGATTCTATGCCAAGACCAGAGGCTCGGATTATGCTCTTCTTTTTTTACTTCAGTTTCGAGAAGCATTATAAAACCAACAATAAACATAAATCAACACAAAAATAAAAAAACATTTATGATAGGATATGCATTGGAATATGTGATAACTTGCAGCAATCTCCTCTCTACTAGTACATAACCTCAGCTTCATTTCCTTATCCTTCCTCTTTCTTTGCTGCTCGGGCAGCAGATAAGTACTATTTCATTTTACTCTCATTGATGTGTCTGTGTAGCAGTGTTCGTTTAACTATATACTGATTTTGATTAGGCAACGCACACGAGCGAACAGCTTATAGAGGTTACGCGGGGCCATCGACTGAGCATTTCCGTGTAACCCGGAGGGTCTGCAGGCACGACGGGCCTTTGAAAGGGTCCAGCGCAGCAAGACCAAACTCTGGAGAGGGTGCTCTCTCCCCGAAGGCACAGTGGCGGAACAGGATTGTGATTCCGGCGCCTCTACTGTGTCACTTCCGTGAGAGACATCCTCTGGTGTGGAAGATCAGCGCACGCGAGGAGAGGAATTAAAAGTCAAGTCATTTTCAAGGAAACTCTGCAATAGCTTAAAGCTACACCGGGAGCCACAAACTTCATAGCGAGGTACGGTGAGCAAACAAGGAACACGCCATGAGGCGAGCCAAGTTCAACCTTATAGGGTGAGACAGCATCACCTAGTGGCTTGACTGCATAAGACACTGATAGTGTCAGATTACAAGTCACCTGCAGTGAAGGCAGGAAAAAAGACAGTCCTGAACAATCATTGGAGTGCACAGCGCTACAGACCAGCGCAGACCCACGTTAATCTGCAGCACTTGAAAAGCTCCCCAGATCCACATAGTTGCTTACAAATGGAAGATATATCTGTGGTAATAAAAGAAGCCGATAAAGGAGGCAATATAGTGATTGTGGAAAGATCTGACTATTTACGAATGGCTAAGAATCACCCTGATAGCCCCAGGATGTTACACAAAAATATCAACCAACCCGAAGAAAGATATTGTACAAGAACTAGAGAAAAACATCACTAAATGGCACGAGGATGGTCTTCTAACAGATGATGAAAGGAACTATCTAATGATAAAGGAACCAGTAACACCAATTATGTACTTTTTGCCAAAGGTACATAAACCCTTTGACAGTATACCGGAAGGCAGGCCCATTCTCAATGGTATAGGTTGGGCTACTGAGAACATCTCTGAATATTTGGACAATGTGTTGAGACCTAGAGCAAGCAAACTCAAGTCATATATTAAAGACACTACAGATGTAATCCTCCAATTTAAAAATATAGAATGGAATGAAGAATTTACGTACCAACAAATACTGATGATTAAGAACATGCTGAAATTGACACTGGAATTTAATATTTTCAACTTCGACAATTGTTTCTACAAGCAACTTAAAGGTGTAGCAATGGGTACTAAATATGCCCCAGCACTTGCAAACCTATTTATGGGTCTCTTTGAGGACAGTCATTTATAGAGATGTAGCCTACCTGAACCAATTGGTCCAATGGATGAGATTTATTGACGATGTTTTGATCATTTGGAATGGTTCAGATGACCAATTTCAGGATTTTACTGACAGAATAAACATCAACCAATTTGGCATTCAATTTACAGGTAACTGTGATCCTAGATCAATACATTTCCTTGACCTTACAATATATGTGGAAATCAACAGTTCGAAAACACAGACCTATAGGAAGGATACAGAGGTGAATTCCACCCTGCACGCTAACAGTTGCCAACAGAAATCAACGATACTTAACATCCCCATGTGGGAATTTGTTAGGGCAAGGAGGAACTGCTGTGTACAGAGTACTTTTGAGGAAGAATGTACCATATCCAGGACCAGATTCTTAGAACGTGGATATACAGAGAATTGTGTGAAAAAAGCAGTATAACATAGTATAACAGGACAGCAAATTGGACCCAGGACCAAACACTAACTCCAAGCAGCAGTAAAAGGAAGGACTCTGACCCACAATGGAAAGTGGGTTTTGTGACAAAATTCAACAAGGAATACCATAAGATTAATAAGATACTAAACAAACACTGGCATCTCTTGAAATTGGATGAACATCTTAGATACTATGTGGGAGACAAACCAAGAGTTATTTTCCAAAAAAGCAGAAATGCTGAAGAATAAACTCAGTCCATCACTCTTACCAGATGAGAAAGATTGTAAAATAATTACATGGTCATTACCACATAACAGAGGCTTCCAAAAATGTGGCATTTGCACCATGTGCAAATTTGCTAGTGAACCAACCGACCTTTACAAAGACCAAAATCGTAAAGAGATCCGAATAAAACAAGTAATCAATTGTCAGACAAAATATGTAGTATATGGTCTACTATGTGTATGCAATAAGATATACATAGGCAGCACAATTCGAGAATTGCAAATTTGAATAAGGGAACACTTGGCTAAAATAGGGAGCCAGGACCCACGACTACCCCTAGCCACGCATTGGCAGAAAACACATCAAATGGAAAATAAGGCTGATCTTAAATTCATTGGACTGCAACATGTACAATTAGGCAAAAGAGGGGGAGATAGAGAAAAGGCACTCCGCCAGGCGGAAGCAAGAATCATTTGCAACCTCAACAGTATAGTAACTTGTTTAAACTCTGACAATGAGATGGTGTCCTTACTTTAAATTGTGTATCTATATTGCTTTTAATTTCTATGATGAACTATGTATTTGAACATATGTAATAGTAACAATTCAAATTCAATGTTAGCATAAGAGCATGTAATAGAGAGCGAAAAATGAATGTTACACTATTCTCTATTATTATTTAGATACTGTTCATATTTATAATATAAACAGCAACAACAGAAGGCACATGGTAAGTATGGACATGGAGGTAAACAAAAGAAATACTCGGATTTAATTGTAAAATCAATTTGAATCGCTACACAGACCTCCACATTTAGGAATGGGAATGTTTGAATAAGAAACCCGTAAGAACACGGGTGCCTTCCTCCCAAAAGATGGCGCCCGCTGAGTGCAACGTGTCAATTGATAGACACAAACAAAGGACTTAGGCATCAACCGTTGCTCGGACAACGCCACGTAGAAGGGGCTATAGTAGCAAGAGACTCACGTATTAGGTTTAGAGCCAACACGAGAGACACCGTAAGGCAATGAAATCAGGTAAGAGACTATCGATGGTTTCAAACATTCATTAAAATACGTACAAAGTTAGATTTACATCACACATCTGAGCGCGAGAGATGTGATCGTATCCTTGAAAATCCGAACGTGAATATATGCGCGATGGGGCTACCTTATGGGTAACATCACGCGAGCACAATAAAAGAGGGCATCAGTTAATCTACAAATGAGGCATTAAAATACGTGTAAAGGCTGAATGGCATTTAACAATTGAGCGCGTATGTCGCAATCGCAATCTAGAAAGTCCGAGTGTAACCTTATGATTATGTCCGCTACAAGGCTACCTCTCAACTAACATCACACGAGCACAACATAAGATGATATTAGCAACTTTACAAATTGGGCACAAGTGAACGTTTTTAACTAGATGAACCACTGAGCACATTTAGAAATTAATATTGTGTTAAGGGATATCGTCGCTAATAACTCAACCGAGTCTAATAATGTAAATTACATCACAAAATGCGAAATGCAAACTAAATTCAATACTATGACATCTATCCACAGGGATTGAACCCTTACATTGTTAAAACCATTCAACAAGATTAACAATGCAACTACGCCTTAAAGGTAATACCAAACAGATGATGCAAGCATATCCATATGATATGAATATGGAATGAATATAAAACTATGTGCACTGTAACTTACTTCAGTCTCACTATATTATTATTTATTCTATGTTTGTCTTCTCTTGATTACCTAATAATCCTCCCTTTCTCCAACCCCTAATCTCTGTGTGTTTGTTGTTTTTTTACACTAATTGTTTTGTGATTAATCATGGTATGTATAATAATGGGTTATGAAATAACAAATGTACCACTAGCCCTGATTTGAAGAAGGCTTTTAAGGGCATATATATTAAAACACTTGGAATAATGCACAAATTAGTCTGGCGCAACTCTTATATTCTGAGTGTGTGGAGAAACTGATTATATTATAGTCAGATAGTTATTATGTCATAACAGATTCTATGCCAAGACCGGAGGCTCGGATTATGCTCTTCTTTTTTTACTTCAGTCTCGAGCAGCATTATAAAACCAACAATAAACATAAATCAACACAAAAATAAAAAAGCATTTATGATAGGATATGCATTGGAATATGTGATAACTTGCAGCAATATCCTCTCTACTAGTCCATAACCTCAGCTTTATTTCCTTGTCCTTCCTCTTTCTTTGCTGCTCGGGCAGCAGATAAGTACTATTTTATTTTACTCTCATTGATGTGTCTGTGTATGTCATGGTGCGTGCTCCAAAACCCCTGGAAGTGTTAGGCCCACCCCGGTCCCTGTCACCCAGAAGGACTTGTCAGGCCCAAAGGGAGGGCCCCAGAGCCTCATGGGCTCAGTCCTGGTGCCGTTGGCGCCAGGCTCATGAAATGGGTTGAACTGTATGGGACTACTTGATCCGCCTAGTGAGGCTGAGCCTTTCTGAATACCCAGGGTGTGGCAGAGGGACTACTTTAACTGGAACTACTTGCAAGGCTATTTAAGCCACACCCTGCAGGCAGAACACGCTTTGCGTTATTCTGCACTCCTGCAGCGTAACACTCACCGTGTCTGCTCTGTCCTCGAGTTTCTACAGCCACGCCCGTTCGGAGATTCCAACCATCGGAGCCTGAAAGAAGAAAAGGAGAAGAAAAGGTATTATTACAGCGACAAAGGCCTTACCTGTAATTCACATCCATCGGTCTCGTCTTCAGCTGGTCTTCTGATCGCCATCCCTGTTGGGAAGAGGTCTTCCGCGCAGGCATCCAATACTGACCCGGGAAGCTGCTTTCCTCCGGGATACGTCGGAGCAGTTCTTCCATTCTTCATCCTGGGGCCGCGCCTGCAAGGAAACAGAAAACAGCAAGTTAGTCACGCACAATATAAAAACAAACAATTGATCAGCCATCCAGCGCCTCTCATCCGCACTAATACTCACCTGGGGTAACTTGCTTTGCATCCTAGGAGAGTCGATTCTTCATCCAAACTTCCGTACGAAACTGCGCCTGCAAGAAAGACAAAACACGTCTAAACCTTGGGAAAAAACAAGACTTTGAGCCTCTATACCAAGCAGTCATTGGGATAGAGACTTACCTGCTTAATTCAAACATTTCCAAAACACAGCAACAGCCACTCAGGAACAGTGAAGTAACTGTGCCCGGAGAAGGACTGAGCCTACTGCGTCCCTGCTGAAAGTCAAGCAGGATGGAGAGCCAATCTCACCAATCTCAAAGGTGAGCCAGAAGAGGAGTTGAGCATCAGGAGGTTGGAGGAAGCGAACCAATCCAACCCACTCATTAGCTAACATCTTGTTCCAAAATTGCAGGCAAACGCCTCCTGGTGAGATAACAGGGGAGAGGACGCCATCATATCACCATAGCTACTCCAGTGCAGACAACGATCATACGACTACGTGCTATGCCCCCGTGGAGACCAGGTGAGCGTGACAGAATGCAAAGCTTTCTACAAATTCTCTACCTGGGCGTCATGGAAACCTCAGAGACTGAACAACCAGCCCAACTTTTGGGGGAACTCAGGGCCGAGGCACATTCAGCCCGGCAGGAGACCAATGCTTTAAGGAGGGAATTGATCGTGGCTAAAGATCATACCAATTAGCTTGCTAAACAATTGCTTCATAAATGTTTTTTTATTTTTGTGTTGATTTATGTTTATTGTTGGTTTTATAATGCTGCTCGTGACTGAAGTAAAAAAAGAAGAGCATAATCCGAGACTCAGGTCTCGGCATAGGGCAAACACCATTACCAGGATTGGGGATAACCGTTCCGACTACACCCAGCAATCCAGTTCAAGTGGTCCTTTCAGGAGCCGTACCTTTGGCACCTCCCGAACGCTTTGCAGGTGACCCAAAAAGGTATGCAGTATTCATGAACCAGTGCCGACTACATTTCCTATGTAGGCCAGGGGCCTTTCCAAACGACCAGTCTAAGGTAGCCTTTGTGTTGTCTTATCTCAGTGGCAGTGCTGGGGTCTGGTCGGTACCTTTAGTCAATCGGGACAACCCCATCTTGCAAGACTTCCAGAGGTTCCAAATGAACATGGAGAAGTTGTTTGCCCGCCACTCTCAGGGTCAAGCATTGGATAATGAACTCTTGTCCCTGCGCCAAGGCATTCAAGATCTGTCGTCGTACATCGCAACCTTTAATAGACTGATAGTAGAAACTGATTGGCCAGGCGACAAAAAAACAACTGTTTTACCGTGGTTTAAGAGGGGAGTTAAAGGATGGTTTAGCTGAAGTGGTCAACCCTCCCAGTGATTGTGTGGAACACATAGATCTGGTGGTTCTGCTTGATCATAGACTACAGAACCGTAAGGCAGATCGAGCTAGAATGGACACTCAGGTTTTTGTGCGCCCAAAGGAGAATGCATCCAAGACCTCCGACTTGGCCGAACCAATGCAGATTGGAGGAGTGCGTGGGCCGTTATCCAAGGCTGAAAGAGATAGAAGAAGACATCAACAGCTATGGTTGTATTGTGGTTCAGCCAGCCATTTCCTTCGAGACTGCCTTGTAAAACCACCCAAGAAGGCAGTTGGTGTTGCCGGCAAAGTGCAAACGGAGCAGGAGTCGTAAAACTCCCTCGCCCGACAAGCGTAGAGGTCCGCTTGTCGAGCGAAAAGAAGGACTCTCAGACCTTGCACCTCGTCTTGACAATGATCCTCATAAATCACCAACAGCCGTCCCAAATGCATGCAGTCAGAGCATATATCGATAGCGGAGCCATTGGAAATGATATGGACCACGACTTGGCTACAAGGATGAATCTTCCTCTGTGCGAAAAGGTAACAACAGATTTAGTCACCACGGTCAATGGAACTGAGATCGCTTCGGGTCCAGTAGCGCACTCGACAACAGAAATGACACTTTTGTGCCAAGACGGACATCGGGAAGAAATTGTATTCGATTTCATTAAGGCTCCACAATTTCAAATAATTCTGGGAATGCCATGGCTTGAATCACATAATCCTTGCATAGACTGGCGTGCTAAGAAGCTGACCTTCTCAGTCGAATGTGCTTGTACCTGTTATCAAACAAAAGAACCATTGGTTAAGGAAGTGGCAACAATCATGAGTCTGACTAATCCACTACCTCCAGAATACCAAGACTATCAGGATGTTTTCCAAAAGGACCAAGCTAACACTCTTCCTCCCCATAGATTGTGCGATTGTCAGATCGACCCTATACCTGGCGCACAGATTCCATGTGGGCGAATTTATGCACTTACGGAACCAGAAAATCTGCATTTAAAAAAGTATCTGGACCACTACCTCGCTAGCGGTTTTATCCGCCCATCCAAGACCCGGCAGCCTCGCCCTTGTTCTTCGTGCCTAAAAAGGAAGGAGATCTTAGGACTTGCATCGATTACAGCACATTGAACCAAGCCACAGTTAAAAACCGTTACCCCTTGCCTCTAATTCCTGAACTATTGGACCAAGTTAAAGAAGCCCAAATTTATACAAAGCTAGATCTTTGAGGGGCATATCATGTGGTACGAATTAAAAAAGGGGACGAATGGAAGACCGCCTTCTGCACCAAAAACAGATTATTCGAATACCAAGTGATGCCCTTTGGCCTGTGTAATGCCCAAGCGACGTTCCAGTATTTCATGAATGACGTCCTGCGTGAATTAATTGATGTGTGTGTCGTAGTATACATAGACGACATCCTGGTATATTCATCGTCTGAACAGGAACATGTGAAACACGTCCGTGCAGTTTTGGACAAACTTCGGCAACACAGATTGTTCGCAAAACTGGAAAAATGCTTCTTCCATGTTACGGAGGTCGAATTCCTTGGGTTTGTCCTAACCCCACATGGTGTACGCATGGATTCGCGGAAGGTTGACGCCATTCTCAACTGGCCTTCTCCAACCTCGATTAAAGGAGTTCAGAGTATGGTCGGATTTGCGAACTTCTATCGAAGGTTCATTCTGGGCTTCTCGCAGCTAGTACATCCCATTACCTCTGTTTTGTGAAAGAACAAATGTTTTCTATGGTCAGAGGAGGCCGAGAAAGCCTTTCAGGACTTAAAGCAAAAATTCATCTCAGCCCCGATCCTGAAACACCCACGTCCAGACTTACCTTACGTGGTTGAGACCGACGCTTCCAGTTCAGCAATGGGTTCGGTCCTCTCGCAAAAAGATCCTGAAACGGGCCGACTTCATCCAGTGGCCTTCTGGTCACGGAAATTCGTGGCACCAGAATTGAATTATGCCATTACGGATGAGGAACTTCTGGCCATCAAGGCGGCCTTCAAGGCTTGGCGGCATTACCTTCTAGGAGCAAGACATACGATTACAGTAATCACTGACCACCGCAATCTACAGTACTTGAAGGTGGCAAAGGCCCAATCATCCCGCCAACTCCGGTGGGCATTATTTTTTGCTGAATTCGATTTCGTGATTACTTACCAACCTGGTTGTCGAAATGGCAAGGCAGACGCCCTGTCTCGCATTGGGGTAGAAGAAGAATCCACCAACCCAGACCCAGTGCCCATCATTCCCGGAGAAAAGATCTTAGGAGTAACAACGTCTCTAACCTTAGATGACATCCACAGAGAAATCACACATCTTATGGATACAGACACTCAGAGTTTGGCCTACCAAAAGTGTTCATCATTCTGTCTCAAACCACTAACCGTATTTTCAAGGACGTCTCTACCTACCCAGCAAAGACCTTCAGGAAAGGGTCTTCTCGAACTACCACAAATCACTGGTTGAAGGTCATCCCGGGATAGCTAAGACCGAAGCCAAGATCAAGCGATTCTATTGGTGGCCAACATGGCGTAAAGACATCAGGGAATTTGTATTATCCTGTGGAATCTGCACACAAAACAAGGCCTTGAAGAAGAGATCTCCGGGTCAACTGCAACCACTAGATATTCCACCTACGCCTTGGCATACGTTGTCTCTTGATTTTATAACTGACCTTCCTCCTTGTAAGGGTTCAACACAATATTGGTGGTAATGGACTTGTTTTCGAAGATGGCTCATTTCATTCCACTGAAGGGTTTACCCTCAGCTTCAATCTTGGCTAAAGAATTCCTAGAACAGATAGTCCGAATACATGGATTCCCTTCCATCCCAATTTCAGATCGTGGCAGTCAATTTATCTCACGATTTTGGAAAAAGTGTTGCGAATTAGCACAAATTGATGTAAGACTTTCCACTAGCCACCACCCCCAGACTGATGGTCAGACTGAGAGGACTAACCAGACTCTAGAACAAGACCTCAGATGTATGTTACACCAAACAGAAAGCAGTTGGAAGGACATTTTATGGAGATCTGAGTATGCCTACAACAACTCCCTGCACTCCAGCATTGGACAGACTCCCTTCTACACCATTTACGGTTTGCATCCACGAACCTCTAATCTTGACTCGCCTCAACTTCTGGAAATGCCGGCAGTAAGGAGTTTGCACACTACTATTACTCAAGTTTTCAAACAAGCAACAGAACAGCTGAAACAAGCTAAAGAAAGATACAAGAAGTCAGCAGATGTGCATAGAAGTGAAGCTCCAAAGTATCAAGTGGGAGATGAAGTCTGGCTGGCGTCTAAGCACATACCAATGAAAGGAACCCGCACCTTCAATCCCCGGTACATAGGTCCATACTCCATTAAGGCCATCATCAATCCGGTAGCTGTGAAACAGAATTTACCTTCACACATGAAAGTTCATCCCGTGTTTCATATCTCACTTTTGAAACCAGTGCAACCAGGTACCGAGTTCTGAAACCACCACAACCGATCATGCTCGACGGGGAACCCGAATTTGAAGTCAAGAATATCCTGGACACGAAAATCGTCAAATCAAGACTGTTTTATCTAATAGACTGGAAAGGATACGGACCACATGAAAGATCGTGGGAACCTAGTGAACACATTCATGCACCACGGTTATTGAAAAGGTTTCATCGTAATCACCCGAGCAAACTGGGACCAAAGGGAGAGTCCACCATTAGGGGGGCTTTGGGGGGGGGGGGAGTGCTGTCATGGTGCGTGCTCCAAAACCCCTGAAGTGTTGGGCCCGCCCGGTCCCTGTCACCCATAAGGACTTGTCAGGCCCCGAGGGAGGGCCCCAGAGCCTCATGGACTCAGTCCTGGCACCGTTGGTGCCAGGCTCATGAAATGGGTTGAACTGTATGGGACTACTTGATCTGCCTAGTGAGGCTGAGCCTTTCTGAATACCCATGGTGTGGCAGAGGGACTACTTTACCTTGAGACACAGGGTGAGGTAAAACTACTTGAAAGGCTATTTAAGCCACGCCTTGCAGGCAGAACACGCTTGGCATTATTCTACACTCCTGCAGCGTAACGCTCACCGTGTCTGCTCTGTCCTCGAGTTTCTACAAGCACGCCTGTTCAGAGATTCCAACCATTGGAGCCTGATAGAAGAAAAAGAGAAGAAAAGGTATTATTACAGCGACAAAGGCCTTACCTGCAATTCACATCCATCGGTTTCGTCTTCAGCTGGTCTTCTGATCGCCATCCCTGTTGGGAAGAGGTCTTCCGCGCAGGCATCCAATACTCACCCGGGAAGCTGCTTTCCTCCGGGATACGTCGGAGCGGTTCTTCCATTCTTCATCCTGGGACCGCGCTGCACCTGCAAGGGAACAGAAAACAGCAGGTTAGTCGCGCACAATATAAAAACGAACAATTGATCAGCCATCCAGCGCCTCTCATCCGCGCTAATACTCACCTGGGGTAACCTGCTCTGCATCCTAGGAGAGTCGATTCTTCGTCCAAACTTCTGTCCGAAACCGCGCCTGCAAGAAAGACAAAACATGTTTAAACCTTGGGAAAAAACAAGACTTTGAGCATCTATACCAAGCAGTCATTGGCATAGAGACTTACCTGCTTAATTAAAACATTCCCAAAACACAGCAACAGCCACTCAGGAACAGTGAAGTAACTGTGCCCGGAGAAGGACTGAGCCCACTAAGCCCCGGCTGAAAGTCAAGCAGGATGGAGAGCCAATCTCACCAATCTCAACGGTGAGCCAGAAAAGGAGTTGAGCATCAGAAGGTTGGAGGAAGCGAACCAATCCAACCCACTCATTAACTAACATCTTGTTCCAACATTGCAGGCAAACGCCTCCTGGGGAGATAACAGGGGAGAGGACGCCATCATATCACCAGAGCTACTCCAGTGCAGACAACGATTATACGACTATGTGCTACGCCCCCGTGGAGACCAGCTGAGCGTGACAGTGTAGCAGTGTTCGTTTAACTATATACTGATTTTGAGTAGGCAATGCACGCGAGCGAACAGCTTATACAGGTGACGGGGGCCATCGACTGAGCATTTTCTTGTAACCCAGAGGGTGTGCAGGCGCGACGGGCCTTTGAAAGGGTCCGGCACGGCAAGACCAAACTCTGGAGAGGGTGCTCTCGCCCCAAAGGCACAGTGGTGGGACAGGATTGTGATTCCGGCGCCTATTCTGTGTCACTTCCGTGAGAGACATCCTCTGGTATGGAAGATCAGCGCACGCGAGGAGAGGAATTAAAAGTCGTCATTTTCAAGGAAACTCTGCAATAGCTTAAAGCTACACCGGGAGCCACAAACTTCATAGTGAGGCACGGTGAGCAAACAAGGAACTCGTCGTGAGGTGAGCCAAGCTCAACCTTATAAGGTGAGACAGCATCACCTAGTGGCTTGACTGCATAAGACACTGATAGTGTCAGATTACAAGTCACCTGCAGTGAAGATAGAAAAAAGACAGTCCTGAACATTAATTGGAGTGCACAGCGCTACAGACCAGCGCAGACCCAGGTTAACCTGCAACACTTTAAAAGCACCCGAGACCCACATAGTTGCTTACTGATGGGAGCAGGCCAGCAGAGACCCACCAGGGTGTCAAAATGCACAGCTCCAGTGATGATTATAAGGAGTCCCATACCAGCCGAAATTGGGCAGAACCCAGCAGGGGGCAGGCAGTACAAAGAGTACTGAGCTCAGGCTTGGGATCATTAGTCCAGGGAAGGAGCTTGGTGGAGGACCTGATTACATTCTCCCAGGGGATGCAAGCCCTGAGAGGAGAGGCCCCAGACAGAAGTCATGCAGGGCAAGAGGGAAGAACAAAAGCCAGTAAGGCCTGGAGCAGCCAAGAACCCCCGGGCACACCACAAAGAAAGAGAAGTGATGAGAGAAAATTGAGGTCATGGGAGAAGAAGTGCAGATATCATACAGATGAAGAGTCCACTTTGGAGGAAGTGGAGGAGGGGGAGTGGGATGTAACGTCAGAGGAAGCTCTGAGGAGCGAGAGTTATCATCCCAAGCCCTACAAAAAAGCATAAGGCTGCCAAGAAAACAAAAAGGCAAAAAAGGCAAACGGAGGAAGAAGAGCTGGGCGAGGTGTTCTCATACATCCCAGGTCAGCGGAGTGGGAGGCGATCACAAGATTTCCAGTTACATCAAGAAAAGGATTCGTAATCCTCTGTCGAAGGAGGCTAGGAGCATTCTGGATGCAGTGACCCAGGCCACATGCGCCAAACAGTGTTGCAGAAACCCCAGACATCAATGAAAAAAATGCTATTCTTCATGGGAAGGTACGGCAGACATATCATGGAAGGCATAGACAGATCCTGGCGATCATTCCAGGATATGGCAGATGGCCGGGAGGGTGAACCAGCTGAAACAAAGTAGACCCCGAAATTTTGGCTGGATGGGCTCAAGGGGCATTGTGCTTACTCGGCAATGCCAACATTGCACTGACAATGGGGAGGAGGAGGTCTTTCTTAGTTAAGATAGATCCCAAGATGGGGGAGCTAGCTACCTCAGAGTCAATGTTGGATACAATAGGCAAGCTCTTGCCTTCATAAAAGGGGTGGTGAAATTCGCTAATACTTATGCTGCTATTGACAAGGCTCAGGCCTCACTGAGAAGAGTGTTTGGGCAAAAGGTTTTTGGAAAGGCTGGCAGATGCAGGGGCCGCTCGGCCAACCACTACTCTTCAGGCAGGCCCAATTACAATAGCTGGAGCAACTGGAGAGATCAGGAGGAGCACAGACCCAACCCCTTCTTTCAATCGAGAGGAAGGGGTAGAGGAAGAGGCAGCAACCGAGGCCAGCAACACAATGCAGGTGAGACTGGGCCAGACAGTGCCAATATGGCGAGCGGGACCAGAAACCCCAGAGGTAGGGGGGCGGCCGACAAGATTCTTAGAGAAGTGGAAATTGTTATCAGGAGATGCATGGGTCAAACAGACTGTACATGGTTTCCAACTAGAATTCTGTCAGATCCAGTTCAAACAGACTACCCAAGACCTAGCATGGAAGATAAAGCTACATTGGACAAAGAGATCTTAGATTTAGAACGAAAGAAGGCTATCACATGGGCGCAAAACTCCTCAGCCGGCTTCATAAGCAATATGTTATTAGTAAAGGGCAAACGGTAAACCAGACCGGTGATAAACCTGAGAAACCTAAGCGCATTCATTATTCACAGACATTTCAAAATGGAAGGAATACATCTCCTAAGAGACATGTTACAAGCTAGAGATTGGCTAGTGAGGATAGACCTCAAAGATGCCTATCTAACGATCCCAATTGCGAAAGGGCATAAGAGGTTCCTCCAATTCTGGTGGAGAAACAGAAGTGGAAGTTCACGTGTCTCCCATTCGGTCTGGCATCAGCACCTTGGTGTTTTACGAAACTGATGAGAAGGGTTGTGAGTCACCTGAGAGAGTAGGCTATCAGGCTGATAGTATCCTTAGACAATTTCTGTCTGATGGAACAGCACACAGTAATCTTAGAACAGCAGGCGAAGGTAGCACTCTATTTGCTACAGTGCTTGGGATTCCTAATAAACTGGCAAAAAACTGGCTGACCCAGTCACTCTAGTTTCTATGTTTCGTGATAAACACGAGGCCGGCACACACAGCTTGCCGAAAACAAAGGTGAATCTGATCAAGAATAAGATCAGGATATTATTAGCGAGGGAAGATATCTCATGGATAGAGCTGGCCAGGCTCCTGGCCTCATCCATTCAGGAGATTGTTCCCGGGCCGTTACATTACAGGGCAATGCAACGCCTAAAATTCAACACTTCTGGTGATGTTTATTTTACAGGGAGTACTGATCTCCATGGAGGCGAGGACAGAGCTACGGTGGTGGTTCAAGCACATGGAGACTTGGAACGGGAGAGCAATATTTGGCTCATCCCCGGACCTCATCATAGAATGGGACGCCAGCCGATGGGGCTGAGGAGCCCTTTGCAGTGAGATGACAACGGGAGACAGGTTGTCAGAAAGGAGCTAGAGCTCCACATCAACTGCCTAGAGTTGATGTTGGGATCCTTCATGGTGAGGTGTTGGACCCAAGACAGAGCGTACTGTTGTGTGTTACTGAAAATGGACAACGTCTCTGTAGTACGATACATAAACAGGTTGGGCAGGACTAAGTCCAGGATGCTAGCAGAGCTAGTGAAAGATTTCTGCCACATGTACCTACAGAACAGGATCAGTGCCATAGCAGAATATCTCCCAGGTCTGCAGAAAGAGGTGGCAGATTGGAATTTGCGACACTTGAGAGACGCCAGCGATTGGCAACTAGACAGGACACTATTTCAGACCCTAATGAATCTGAGGGGTCCATGCAGGACGGACCTGTTCGCATCCAGGCTGAATACTCAGCTAACGCGTTTTTTCAGCTGGAGGCCAGACCCAGCTGGGGAAGCGACAGACACATTGGGGTCCGGTGAGAGAGTACGCATTTCCACTGTTCGCAATGATTCAGAGAATGGAAGCTCAAGTCAGAAGACAGCAGGTAACTTTGGTTCTGGTGACCCCCGACTTGAAGAGTCATGTATGGTTCCTGGACCTTCTGGAATTATCAATCGACAAGCCACTACTACTGCTGCAATTCAGAGCGATAATTCAGAGTCTAGTGGGCGAGATTCATCCCCTGATAGAAGAGGGCAACTTAAGACTGATAGCTTGGGTGGATTCCGGAGAGCCTGGCAGAGGCCAGGAGTTTTGTGAGACACTGAGAAATTCATTGAAGAGACATGGGCACCAAGTACCAGGAAGGCCTACAGGGCAGCGTTGGAGGCGGCAGACACTCTAGGTGCAGTGCGGTCTGATGCTACACTCCTCTCATTGTTGGGTTCCTTCCTCTAATCCGGGGTGAGCACTGTGTGAGCACGGCGGCAACAGGTGCAGCAGTTGGCTGTGCGGAAAGAGACAGCTATGCACGTCTCCAGGACCAGGCGGGGCTGAGTGCTGGGTCCAGAGATGGCTCCTGCTCAACGATTTTGCCATCTGTCTCCCCGCCTGTCTCCTGTTGAAAACCTTGTTGGGCGTTCCTCTGTAAGTAATGGAAACACTTCCCTCCAAGTGTTTCCTTTCTCTCTATATAACATGTTTGAGTGGAAGAAAAAAGGAAAAAAGGGCACTGGCAAAAAGCTTGCGGCCCCCCTGACTGATGGTAAACCCACTTTGACCCCCCCCCTAGGCAAGTCTTAGGAAACATATCTCCTACCACTATGCCCATTACCCCCTTTACTTCCCCAGTTGCGATCCGGGATGGGGCTATGGAGACTATAGCTGCCACCCTCAGGGCCTCTTCTATGATACTGAAGGGGGATCGTTTGTCCCAGATTTCGGGCATTGAGCCTACGCATTGAGCACAGCCTTTGTCACAGCGCTCTGATGCCTGCAGGCTTTCAGTACCTTATAAATAAATAAATATAAAATGATGGAATAGCTGGTGTGGCACGGCACATACATCCCTCTAGAGCAAATATAATTCAGGTAGTGAATTACAGACCCAGATTTGGAACTGAAATTGCGCTTTTGGCCGTACAGGATGACCTATTGAAGACCGTGGACCAAGGTGAATTCTCCCTTCTGGTGATGTTGGCCTGTCCACAGCCTTTGATACAGCTAATCATGATATCCTTTTGGATCGGCTGCAGGAAGTTGAAAGGGTGTCTGAATATGCTATAGATTGGTTCAGATCATTTTTGACCGATCGTTACAACCAGGTGAGATTGGATGGCTTCCTATCGGACATCATTGGACTGATCTGTTTTGTCCCCCAGGGATCATCCCTCTCACCATTACTGTTCACTCTATATATTTGTCCCCTGCTGGAGATTCTGAGATGTCATGGGATGAATTTTCATTCCTACACAGATGACACCCAGATCTTCATCAGGATTGTCAACTTTGACGAAGCATTCAGCGGATTGTGGCAGTGTTTGGAGGAGGTGAGTAGTTGGATGTCCAACAATCAACTTCAATTGAACGCAGCCAAAACGGAATTGATTTTGTTTGGACCCAAACATCTTTTATCAGCGGTCAATAGACTGCCAATTCCGACACTCCTGGGCACGAATTTGGAATTCGTCTCCAAGGTCAAGAATTTGGGCTGCATTTGGCAGGATGACCAGGGCAGCGAGGGCCATGTTGGAGCAAAGGTTCAAGCGGTGCATTATTTCTTGAGGCTCCTTCGACAGATGTTACCTTACATCCCCTAGGAGGCCCATACCATAGTGGTAGGCGCCTTGACTAATGCACACCTGGACAACTGCAACAGCCAGCTGCTCTGTATCCCGCTTAAACAAATTCATAGACTTCAAAAAGCTAAAAATGCAGCTGTAAGAATGATTTTCAAGCTAGGTAGAGCAGCACATATTTTATCATCTCGTCATGCTCTACACTGGCTGGCAGTAGAAGACTGCATTAGATTCAAGGTGGCTTGCCTTATTTTTAAGTGCATTCATGGTCTTGCTCCAGCTTATTGAATGGACTTGATTCAACCCTATCAGCCTTTAAGACATCTACGATCTAGTGATTGTTATCTTCTGTCTATCCCCCGTTCTGTGTATACATCAAGGGGAGACAGAAGATTTGCTGTATTCGTTCCAAAACTATGGAATTCACTCCCCTTAGGATTAAGGAACCTCGAATCATTATCTCAGTTTCGTAGGGCCCTGAAGACTTTGTTTAGATAGGCCATTTTGGTTCTGGTTTTCCTCGCCTTTTTGATCTAGACTACGCTTTACACTAATATTTATTCCAACTGCACCGCTATACGGTTTGTTTGGTCATGTGCGCAATACAAATATAAAAAATCTAATCAATTTCACCCGGCCTTGGCGGCTTAGGATAAAGCATACAGGACAGCGAATACCTTTAGATCAGCCATATCAGCTAGACACCCTAAGATAGAGGGCCTGCAAGTAGGGGTTACACCCGCTAGTATGCTGACTCCTTAGAGGGGTAATGCTTTTGAATCCAGCAATGCCCAAGTACTCTCAAACAAGGGACGTTAATGTTGTCCTGAATTTGTTTATTAACTGGACAGACAATGATCAGCTTTCAAAATCATTTCATAAAGATCTTTCCCAGATTAACCGAAGCTATGTCCGGTACGTTGTCTGAAGATTTATGAAGCTATGACAGACAGAATTAAACCGGCAGCTGTGACTCAATTGTTGATCGCTTTAAGAAGACCATTTGCTGCAGTGTCTGTAGCAACCCTGGCTAGGTGAGTTAAATTGAGTATGCTACAGGTGGGTAATGACATTGGGGCCTAGGGGGCTCATTCAGTTAGGGGAGCAATGGCGTCTAAAGCATATAACGCAGTAGCACGGTTAGAGGACCTTTTAAAGGCAGCAGAGTGGTCGAATGAGTCAACGTTCAATGACTTTTACTTTTGACCAATAGATCAAGTGTCTACGTTGGTGGTGAATAAACTTTGAACAAGCATAATCTGAGCCTCTGGTCTTGACATAGAATACTGATTTTCCATACTATCGTTATAGAAAGTCAAGATTCTATCAAAGAAACAGAGGCGAAGAATGATCCCACCCACTCAATCGTTGTGTGAATTGTAATTGATATATGGAGGTAATGTTCATGCAATATTGTTATTACAAGGAATTGTGTTCAAACTATTGCCCACCCTATCATAGCTAGCCTCAGCCTTATTATTTGATTATTTGACAGGAACGGAGACTAAGGCAGTGGGATCCTGAGAAAGGCAGGAGGAAGAAATCCTTATGTTTCAGCGTCTACCGGCTGGGGCGCACAATTTAAAATGTTTGAGACAAGGAAATGAAGCTGAAGTTATGGACTAGTAGAGAGGAGATTGGTGGAAATGATCACATGTTCCAATACATATCCTATCAAATGAACTACAAAAATACTCTTTATCGGGAAATGTAGACTTTTCTTTTTTTTGTGTTGATTTATGTTTATTGTTGGTTTTATAATGCTGTTCGAGCATAATCATTTGTCTCCCTGTCTTTAATAGAATCTTGACTTTTTATAAGGCTAGTATGGAAAATCAATATTATTATTCTTCTGAACTGGAAAACCATAACTTTGAGTTTTGTTTATCATGGAGTTAAATCACAAGCATTGTAAAGCTGTGCAGAATATATTGTATGTATATGGGAGAGAGCGCTCTTATGTTTGTGTACACATTTTGTGTGGGGACGGATCTGGAGTTCAAGACGAACAAGCTTAAGGGCTTACGCTCTCAAGTTACTTTAAAAAACGTATAGGCACTGGATTGTTGTTAAAGCGCAGTTTTGGCTTGCAGGCCTGTTTATCAGCGGCCAGCTTTCTCTTCTGCAGGCAACACCGTCCCCTGGCGGCCAATCCTATAAAAACAGTTCCAGAGACCGGGCGAGCGAAGCTTGCCCAGGGGTTTTTAAAACAGTTCTGTAAATATTGCCTGGAACATCGAATCGACATTAGTTGGACAAATTCATAGAACAAATCTTAATCGTGTTCGACACCATAGGCGGGTTTATAACCCCAGGTTATACTATTTGCAGGGTGCAGAGGCGTGGCCCTCAGGGGTCGCAGCCCCCCACCTTCCCGTTCAGCACATGGCCCATAACAATGAACTCAAAGTGTAAACTGGATTTGAGGGATTACCAACCACGCTGGAGGCTGTTATCATTTTTACCCACCACTCCGTCACAGCCGGGGTTTAGACAAGAACAAAATGTACCTTAGTACATGCAATTTGGTTTAAGACATTTATCTTTAATTGAGCTGAAGCCCCTCTCCATTAGTACTCAGACAGAGCCGTTTGACAGTGGGGGCTCACCGGGGCGGGGTCACTCACCGTCCATTACAGTAGCCGCTGAATAAACACTCAGACACAGCTACACCTTTTAAGGTGTAAACACAACAATGGGTGCCGCAAGCACCGCAAGCACCCGCTGCGCCCCCCACCTAGAGGTCTCCCAGCCCTGAAGCTTGTTGTGCACATCTCTCACGTGTGAAATGTGCTTTAGGGAGGAGAAGGGGTAGGAGCCGAATGTGACATGTGGCAGGCACATGCCACAGCATGCCACCAATCTCTAGATTGGCTGATGTAAAATGTGCAGTTTTAATGATTTCAAACACATTCAACAAGGGAAAAATACCCTCTCAATCATTGTGGGATTGTTTTATATTGAAACACTTTCAGCAAATGCATAGTTGAAGCACTTATCATGCCACAGCATGTCGCCAATCTCGGGACTAGCTGATGTCAAATTTACTGTTTAAATGACTTCAAAGACATTAAACAAGTGAATAAAAAGCCTCACAATCATTGTGAGATGTTATAAATCAAATAACATAGCTCTCAACCATTTATGTTGCAAAGGCGGGTGAAAACACCCGATTTTATTTTTGGCGGGTGAGAGGCCCATTGAAATGAATGGGCGTGCAGGAGACTTGGCGGGTGAGTCAGCTGTTTACAAGGCGGGTGACACCCGCCAAAAGCGTGTGAGTTGAGAGCTATGAAATAAAAAAAAACAAGAAAAATACTTATTCCAACAGCTTCCTAGAACTCTCAACCTCATGCATTGTAGTTTAAAATTCTACCATTGCACCACTGCTTAAAGTGGGAATTCTCTGGTGCTAGTTCTTATGACCTATTCAACCAGCAGGCCCTGAAAGTCCATTTTCAGTGTCAGTTCTAACATGGCATGCCACCTAGATATTTATTTATATCTGCTTCAAATCAGTGTTTTCATTGCTTCAAAATTACTTCAGGCATCTCACCTCTTAGTCTCTTGTCTTATGTCTTACCTTTCTGCAATTTAATGTTTGAAAGCACTTGGAACACCAGCATGCCACAGCATGTCATCCCTCTCGGGACTAGCTGATGTCAAATTTACTGTTTAAATGACTTTAAAGACATTAAACAAGTGAGTAAAAAGCCTCACAATCATTGGGAGATGTTATAAATCAAATTTTTAAAAAAAGAAAAATTTGAATATATACAGCTCCCTAGAACTTTCACCCTCCTGCACTCTGAAGCTCTACCATTTCACCAATGCTTTAGATGGGAAATCTCTGGTGTTAGTTCTTATGACCTTTTCAAACAGCAGGGCCTGAAAGTCCCTTTCCAGTGTCAATTCTAATGTGGCATGCCACCTAAATATTTCTTTATATCTGCTTCAAATCAGTTTTTTCATTGCTTCAAAATTACTTCAGGCATCTTGCCTCTTGTGTTATATTTCATAACTTTCAGCCACTTGGAACTCCAGCATGCCACAGCATGTCACCAATCTCTGGACTAGCTGATGTAAAATGTACTGTTTAAATGACTTCAAAGACATTAAACAAGTGAAGAAATAGCCTCAAGACCATTGAGAGATGTTATAAATTAAATTTAATAATAAAAACCCTGCACGTCACCTTGCGGCTACTAGCTGTCTGTTTCCTGTGCATTACACAATATGGCCTGGGTATAAGTAGAATCCTCTGACAGCGAGTAAAGCAGAGAAGGGCCTTCAAACATTCTGCAGGACCCCTCTCTGGGACAGCTGATGGACAAAGCAGCATGGGCAGAACTAGGGCCGCTATCCCATAAGCTGGACTGTCTCCTGGGCTGGGTCGCCTTCTCGCAATGGCCGACAACTGTGAGGCCCAGAGCTTGCAAGAGACAATGGCAGGAGGAACATAAGGCCAGTGGTGAACCACTGACCGAATCACGCAAAGGACACACAAAAGAAAGGCATGGTAAGGGAAAGGCGTGATGGAGGGGACAAGGTGACATACCCCTTAGCCTACAGGAAGACCAAGGGGGCACTGAATGGGATTCCAGCAGCACTGAGAGTTTTCACCTTTCTATGAGCTTAGCCACTCCTCAGGAAGGAGAACCGTGCAAAAGGCACAATAAGAGCATTTAGAAATGCAGAGATAGTTCCCTGGTCGACCCCTTTCATCCAGACCTGCTACTCCACCCGAGATCCTCGGAGTGGAAGACCCCACTTAAGGCCAAAAGGTACTTGAGCAAGTGACTGCGCACGCCTCTAAGTAAGGAGGTGAGAGGCTAATTGAAGGCACAATATCCCAGACCTTCTCTGCCGGATAAAGTAGCGGACACTCTGGAGGTGGACTCATTCATGGTGAAGCACACCAAGGACCTGAAAAGGGCATTGACCGCTCATGGATAGCATGCCAGGACACGCTCCCCGATTCCATAGGTCCATTGGCCAAGATCATTAAAATGGTCAAAGAGACCAAAGAGGCCCTGCCTATGGATGTGCATATTATGGCTAATTGGGCACAAAGAGCAGTTTGTTTAAGAAGTAATACCAACTGTACAATAGCAGCGGAGAGCAGATGATCGATTGTAGTAAAGAACGACCTGAAACTCAGAGTTGGCATCCTCTGAGGCCACTGCAGCAGCTAAAGGGCTTTTGTTTGGAGAAGCTTTTGTCAAAGACATGTCCAGATTTGTTAACACCTTTGCTGCTCTGGACAAAGGTCAGACATCCTTAAAAAGAGTGTTTGTGCCCTGTGTATCCGCCAGGGCGGCAGAAGCAGAGGCGTCTCTGCCAGCCACTGAGGAGGCCAGATGCCCTATAGAGGAAACAACTGGTGACAGCAAGAAGACAGAAGGCTGAATCCTTCCTTCCCCTCCCGTGGAAGAGGCAGGGGTCGGGGTTGGCACTGCAGCAGCAGGTGAGAGTACAGTGTATGCACACAGCGTAGCAGCAAGCAATGCAATTCCCGCAATAGTTGGTAGGCTAGCGATGCACCTAAGCGCTTGGGAGGAGCTTACCGTGGACTCTTGAGTCGCAGAGACTGTGCAGAGGTGTTGCCTGTAATTTTTAAAGAGCACAAACTAAACCGCAGCACGCTTTCGCAATTTCAGAGTGTTAGGCACTTTGGTACCTTTGGTACAAGCCTGTACTACACAGTTATGTGGTAGCATTGGTTGAGCAGCCAGACTTATCTCAAGAGTTTAAGTGAGCAGTAGAACAAGTTACACAAAGGTACCAACAAATACAGTGGTTCAAACAAACACTTACTCAAGGTTTCTTGGTAAAAGAATATACATTTATTTACACAGTCAATTAGAAAACATTACACTAGCAAAAGCAGCTTAATAGCACACAACAAAGGCCCATAATAAGGCCCCTGTTTGCCCCCTGCACAATCCATCATCGCTGCAGCAGCAGCAGCAGCAGCAGCACACCACGGAGGAGGGCAGGAGCCCCAGCCTCTCGAGCCCAGGAGCGGCTCCAACTCCACACGGATCAGCTGTGCACCAGATTGCCAGGCCACCCCGAAATCCTCAAGGGTGAGGTCTTTTCACCCACACCAGACAGGTATGCGCCTTGAGCACACCTAGATCAGCCGCACGCCGTGATTGCCACCCGAAGCGCACCACATCCAGCGAATCGCCTGACCCTGGCAGATTCTTCCGCCTGACTCAGCAATGGCGGGCGCATCGCGGCACCAGAGCGAGGCTCTGACCGCGTGGCTTCGCTGCTGAGCAACCGAAGCCTCCTATACCGATCCTCTTCCACCGGCAGGCGGAAACGCTGGCCTCACAACAAAGGCCCATACTAAGGCCCCTGTTTGCCCCCCGACACAATCCATCATCGCTGCAGCAGCACACCACGGAGGAGGGCAGGAGCCCCAGCCTCTCGAGCCCAGGAGCGGCTCCAACTCCACACGGATCAGCTGTGCACCAGATTGCCAGGCCACCCCGAAATCCTCAAAGGTGAGGTATTTTCACCCACACCAGACAGGTATGCTCCTTGAGCACACCTAGATCAGCCGCACGCCATGATATCCACCCGAAGCGCACCGCATCCAGCGAATCGCCTGACTCAGCAATGGCGGGCGCATCGCGGCACCAGAGCGAGGCTCTGACCGCGTGGCTTCGCTGCTGAGCAACCGAAGCCTCCTATACCGATCCTCTTCCGCCGGCAGGCGGAAACGCCGGCCTCACAACAAAGGCCCATACTAAGGCCCCTGTTTGCCCCCTGCACAATCCATCATCGTTGCAGCAGCAGCAGCACACCACGGAGGAGGGCAGGAGCCCCAGCCTCTCGAGTCCAGGAGCGGCTCCAACTCCACACGGATCAGCTGTGCACCGGATTGCCAGGCCACCCCGAAATCCTCAAGGGTGAGGTCTTTTCACCCACACCAGACAGGTATGCGCCTTGAGCACACTTAGATCAGCCGCACGCCGTGATTTCCACCCGAAGCGCACCGCATCCAGCGAATCGCCTGACCCTGGCAGATTCTTCCGCCTGACTCAGCAATGGCGGGCGCATCGCGGCACCAGAGCGAGGCTCTGACCGCGTGGCTTCGCTGCTGAGCAACCAAAGCCTCCTATACCGATCCTCTTCCACCGGCAGGCGGAAACGCCGGCCTCACAACAAATGCCCATACTAAGGCCCCTGTTTGCCCCCTGTTCGCACGCTGGAGCGCGCTACTCTGCCCGTGCTCATATTTGCAGTATGTTCTCTGTGCCAACGCCTCAACTGAAGTCTGGAGGAGCAGGAGATCCCGCCATCCATTGCAGGAGTAGCAGGTTTCAGGATCGTTGGCTACGAGCCCAGCCAGATGCAAGGTAGGCCATATGCCTCCCCTAGTTGCACTCCAGATTCCAGCCACATGCCTGTTTTTTTTCTCATTTCTAGAGTGCTTGGGCACCCACATGGGCCCTCACTAGCATACGGCATCTAGCCTGCTTATTACTGCCATATGTAGAAACAGTAATTGTACCTCAACCTGCAGGCTCGTGCACTAGAGACTCGCTCTCTGACACACTACTATTGGTCTCACACCTACACAATGGTCGCTAATAGACTCAATTTATGTGTACTGTGCCCTACGGTCGCTAATAGACCACACTTGATCTGTATTGTGCCCTATGGTCGCTAATAGACCACACTTGACTTGCATTGTGCCCTATGGTCGCTAATAGACCACACTTGATCTGTATTATGCCCTATGGTCGCTAATAGACCACACTTGATCTGTATTGTGCCCTATGGTCGCTAATAGACCACACTTGACTTGCATTTTGCCATATGGTCCCTAATAGACCACACTTGATTTGCATTGTGCCCTATGGTCGCTAATAGACCACACTTGATCTGTATTGTGCCCTATGGTCACTAATAGACCACACTTGACTTGCATTGTGCCCTATGGTCGCTAATAGACCACACTTGATCTGTTTTGTGCCCTATGGTCGCTAATAGACCACACTTGATCTGTATTGTGCCCTAGGGTCGCTAATAGACCACACTTGACTTGCATTTTGCCCTATGGTCCCTAATAGACCACACCTGATTTGCATTGTGCCCTATGGTCGCTAATAGACCACACTTGATCTGTATTGTGCCCTATGGTCGCTAACAGACTACATGGACTGTGTTTTCGCATTTACTGTGAAGTTTGCACTTGCCACTTTTAGCCTGAGCGCGATTTCTAATTTAGGCGAACCCCTTCCACTGAGAACTCTCCAAGGTCTTAAGCCTCTGATTCAAAACACTGCCGGGATTACACCAATTGTTGGGCCTTACCTGATATTGCCTTATACTAGCTTGCACCTAACTACTATTACTGCTGCCACAATTTGCTTCTAGCTGAACCTTGTCTGCACATGTATTCTCAGCCCTAGTGTGAATTCGGCACTCAGGTGTACCCGCTTGTGTCTGCATATGCACTGTGCATTTTTGCCACCAACTAGCATGCCTCCCGCGATCATTAACTGCCTTGCCTGCCCCCTGCTCCTCTTAATCACCGTAATACTATCCAACATGCCGCCTCAACATCCAACTACCATGTGCGCAACCTTACCTAACTCCAACTCATCCAACAGCTCACCGCTAATGACAACTGAGACACCTTCAGTGCTACCGAGCAGCCTCCCTTGCCCCACTACAGACAGGAACACAAGACTCAGAGCTAGATTAGCCAAAATCCACGAGCCACTCGCCCGTTCCATGCCCACCAATAAGAGATCCAGCTCCACCCTCACCAGCCCTAACAACTACAAACCTAAATTAGCTCTGAACCACCATACTAAATATCCAACTCATCCCACCAACCAGAGAAGTACTAAACCTCCACAGAAACCGTCGGCCTCTACGACTACTGTACCCATAGTGAGCCACCAAATTAAGGGAGCTCTAATCAACGCCAGATCACTAGTAGCTCACGCAACTGAAATTGCAGAGCTAATTATCAATGAAGACCTGGACCTCCTTGCTATTACAGAGACCTGGCTCCATCCGGCAGCAGGCCCTATGCTTATGCTAGCAGTCCCAGATAATTACACCATCCTGAGACAAGACTGACCTATCTCTAGAGGAGGCGGTGTTGCCATCATTCATAAATGTAGCCTTCCAATAAGATCAGCCACCTCCATTAGTGCCCCTTCTTGCGAACTAATCTCAGCCAAAGTCCCCATTACTAATACCCAAAACCTCAACATCCTTGTGATCTATCGCCCTCCAGGTCCATTAGGCACCTTCGATGAGGATCTTAACACTATCCTATCTACCAACCTAAAAAATGCCACACAGGTACTCACCCTTGGAGACTTCAACATGGGCTTCAACGACCTCGAAGACCAAGCTGCCATCACCACGTTGAACACCCTCACCAAATTAGGATTCACTCAAAGAAGCCTAAAACCTACCCATGACAAGGGCAGAATACTTGACTGGGTAGCTGACCACAACTGCCTAGCTAACATTACTGACATCTCACCACTAGGATGGACTGACCACCACCTGGTATCGTTCTTGCTGTCCACCACTAGACATCCTCCTATGCAGCCCAGTAGGGCCCCACCCACTCTTACGAGAAACAAAAAGAGCATCACGATGGAAAGACTTATCCCCAACCTACTCCCCACACTCAACTCACTCCCCGACAAATTGGACCCTGAGAGCCTGGTTGAGGAATACAATAAAATTATGTCCACTTCCCTGGACTTAATTGCCCCTCTCAAACTTAGGCCAAGCAAGCCTAAAACACACCTGAACAATTGGTACACACCTTTCCTCAACAACCTAAGACAACAAAAAAGAAATTGTGAAACCAACTGGAAAAGAGACCCATCAGCAGCCAATAAAACCAAATTCACCAAACTAGCAGTCCTGTACAAAAAGGAAATCCTCCTAGCAAAACGTACATCCTTTGACTCCCGCATCTCCCAAGCCAGTTCAAACATGAAGGAACTATTCTCTATTCTAAAAGAAGTAGAAACCCCTATAGCACCACCAGACACCTGCATTAAAGATAAGAATTGGTGCACCGACATCCAAAATGCCTTAGCCAACAAAATCACTACGTTATAAAATAAAATATCATGTAAAAAAGCATCCTTGAACAACCCTGCCTCGTCCAAGCCACCCAAGAAGCAGACTACAAGTGAATGTACATAATTCAACTTTACCAAAGTGACCATACTCGAAGTTGAAAAAATCATCCTGTCATTAAAGCCTTCTATCTGCCAGGGAGACCTATGTCCAGCACAGCTCATAAAAGACGCTGCCCGCGACCTCTCCCCATTTATTACAAAGCTAATCAATGCCTCCTTCTCCTCTGGGTCCATCCCAACCAACCTAAAACAATCCTGGGTACTACTTCTATTAAAAAAACCTACTCTTGACCCAGCCACACCTACTAATTACAGACCCATAACAACGGTACCATTCCTCTTGAAAATCCCGGACAAGGTCGCCTATGTTCAAATACAGAAGCACTTGGAAGAACACCACTTGCTAGGAGCCAGACAATCAGGCTTCCGACCCCAACATGGGACTGAGACAGCTCTCATCGACCTTAAAACACAGATCGATCTGCTCAAAGACAGTGGCCAAGCAGCATTACTCCTCCTCCTCGACCTCTCTGCAGCATTCGACCTGGTCGACCACGCGGTCCTTTGCACTCACCTACATATGGCTGCCCACTTCTCCTCTGAGGCCATTACTTGGATTAGATCTTTCCTCGATGGCAGAACCATGAGGGTTTTTTCGCCTACAGATGCTGCGGACCCCATACCCATCACATGTGGCGTACTGCAGGGCTCCTGTATCTCCCCTACACTGTATAACATATTTACCAAGCCCCTTTTCAATGATCTGGATCATCTCGGTATCACCTACACTAACTATGCAGATGATACCCAGATCCTCCTTCCGCTTTCTGGAGATTATGGAAAGGATTTGGCCTTGGTGAATAGGGTTTACATCATCATCCAGGCATGGATGGCCACTCACGGTCTATGCCTGAATGATGATAAAACTGAACTTATCACCTTGGGCACTACCGCTAGCCTAAAGAAATTAAGCCCAGCCTACTCATCCTTCATAATTGATGGCAATACTATCAGAGTGGGACACGAAGTCAAAACACTGGGCTTCTACCTGGACTCCAATTTCACCTTCAACAGACAGGTGAACTCTCCAGCCTCCTCCACGGCTTACACGTGTAAATTGATCCGTACAGCCAAACCTTTTCTATCTGACACCAGCTGCCTGACCCTGGCCAGAGCCCTCATACTATCCCGCTTAGACTACTGCAACGCCCTTTATCTTGGGTCCTCCAAGGCCACTACTAGCAAGTTACAAACCCTCCAGAAGAACGCACTCAGAGCGGCCTTAGGCATCTCAAGAAGAGACCACATTACAGTACACAGCCAGCAGAACAATTGGACCCCCATTATAGACAAAATTTCACTAAAAACTGCCTCACTTACCCACAAGTCCCTTAATAACGCGCCCCCCATTTACCTGATCAACAGATTTCACAGACTGACATCCTTGAGACCGACAAGGACAGCATACAGAGACTGCCTCTCCGTCCCTAACTACAAACGCTCTACCATAGGAGGTAATAGCTTCCCAGTGAAAGCGGCTAAACTGTGGAACTCCCTGCCACCCACTCTTAGAATGGACTTACCCTACCAAAACTTCCGCTCCAAGATGATGTCTTGGCTGAAGACAGCCACTGTCTAAACATACTGAGCCAAGCTGCCGCGCCTTTCACTTGTCACTTGGACATACTGGATACACTACTGTTAACTGTATATATGTATATATTCCTTTTTACTTTCATTATTATTGTGTTTATGCCTTGTATACATTTTATTACCTGTAACTAAGTTTCGCAAATTCCTGTATCTGTTGCGCCCTGTTACCCCAGGGTATTTCGGTGCATTACAAATAATAAACAAACAAACAAACATACACTATACACCACAATAAACAACCAATAAGTTACTGAACTAGTTCCGCTCCCCTGAATTGGGAGCAAAATGGCACTTCAGTTACTTTAAAAAGGGGTAAAAAGACAAGGTTATAAAAAATGCAGCCCAAATACATTCATAGGTAGGGAAAAGGGTTTCAGTTAACTACAACCAGCAATTCAATTTGATAGTCCTGGGCCAAGGTCAATGGTTCAGAGTCTTTGTATAGGATAGCATAGTTCTTGAAGATTTGCCATGGTTCTTACAAGAATTTGGCTAGGCAAAAAGTTAGACGAATGTTTAGGGAAGGACCAGCCCTCAAAGAGGGGAAAGTTTCACAAACTTTCTCTGTGGTCGAAAGGAATTCTGGACCGCTTTTGCACAGTACCTTTAAAGTGAAGAAGAGCTGTAGCTGAGGCAGTTGTTCCTGGCAGTTCGAGCAGACCTCGCTGTTCCTGTGCTTCAGTCGTGGGGACAAGGAGGACGTCGGGAGGTTCCTGCACTGCCCAGGGAAGAGGCCACAAGCTTGGATAAACATCGGTTTAAGGTGTGAGTGCCTTAAAGACCACAAACTGGTATCCTTCCCACTGGCTACCTGGTTTTCCACAGCACTCTGTGAAAAATTCGACCAGGAGGGGATGGTTTTCAGGCAGCTTGTGAGTTGGTTGGTCCGACCAAACTCAAGGGAAGAAGTTAACCTTGAAGGGCTTCTCTGTTGATGGAGTTTCAGGCAATTTGGACCTGCTGCAGGGCTTCACCGGTCGTCCAGGAGTTGCAGCAGTCCTCTTCCTTCAGCTCGTCTTTGGTTCTTTCGTTCCAGTGGTCGACTCTGCTTTCCAAGTCCCAGAAACCTGCTTTTAAACAGTTTTCCCCCATTCATTCCAGCCTGGCTGTCACTCACACAGCAGGGTGGATGTCCTTGCCGGACAGCCAGCCAGCCAATCACGCTAGAGTGCATTCAGGTCTCCTAGGAGACTAAGCACAGGGAGTTTCAGGCACCTCCCTCACATCCTGTCCACCCCATTTCAGCACTGAAACCCGCCAAAGGCCAATGAACAAAGGGACCAAACCTGGTTGGCCACGCAGAGTTAAACACAAGAAGGACCTTTCCTAAAAGAAACGGCAAAAAAAGTCAACCGGAGTCTGTTTTTACAGATAGGTCTTGGGCGCCATCTTGAAAAACATGGCTGACCCGATTTTTTGCTACCGTTGTTCGCAGTCGGGTAAAATCATGGTAGTTTGATCTAAACCACTGCCAAAAGCCATTTAAAGTAGGAAAGGGTAACATTTGGCTGTTACATGAGTGTTTTGACTCAGGGGATGCTAGGCAACCCCTCCATCACTCTATAGGAAGATAGTGTGTGCTGGGTCAGTAAATATAAAGAGACTAGGAAAGTCAATTTAACTTTAAATGCTCTGGGAGACGGTAGTCAGTCCCGGAGAAAGTGTTTAAACCTTGGGGAGTCTGAAAGACACCCCGGTGCCACTGCACTGAAGGTGTTGTGTGACACAGACAAACACCATAACCAAAGAACACAAAAGTAAAACACACATCAAAATACATGAGAGTGGGGGAAAAAAGGCTCACACTCTTCCCAGGTAGAAAAATCAAATCCTAGAAATCCAGCAAAGTTGCTGGGGGTCTCAAAAGGTAAGGGAAATGAGCACATTTTGAGAATTCTCCCTAACACAGAGGAGGAACAAAGGCGCGTGGACAAGGAAGTAGGAGAGTTTCTAAAGAAAATGGCGATAAGGCCAGCGCAGCAATGTCTTACTGGTGAAACAGAAGCAAAAGGTCAGGCCGGTGATAATCTCAGACAATTTAACACTTTTCTCGTGTACCGACACTGCAAGATGGAGGAAATCCATCTCTTCAGGGACATTTTGCAGAAAGGGCACTGGATTTGAGGGATAGCAGTACCCATTCCTGAGATGCACAAGCAATTTTTAGAATTCCTCTGGTGATGACAAATATGGGAGTTAATGTGTCTCCCTTTTCGGACTAACTTCAGCACTGTGGTGCTTCACAAAACTACTCAGGAGTGAGACTGATTTTATACATCGAGGATATTTGTCTCATGGCGCGGGATCTGATGCGGCTGCCAGAGCAAATGGTCCCAATGACGGGTCTCCTAGAGAAGCTGGGGTTTCTCATCAATTGGGAGAAATCCAAGACCAGGCCACAGCAGGTAATGGAGTTCCTGCGGTTTATCACAGACTCAAAGCTGGGGCACTGTCTCTGCCCCTGTAGAAAATGAACGACCCTTTGAAACATCACAGTCTTAACTTTCCATTAAAGACTAAACTTTACTTGACAGTCTTATGTTTGCTCAATCACCTCTTCTGTTTAAAAGTTCTTTTAACTAACTGATCAATTTTCCATCAATCATATGTCATAACAAGTTTCATTCGTCAGTCATTATACAGTCACTTATCTAAGAAGGAATCTGCTGAACCTCCAAGGGAACCTGACAGCAGGTGAGGTCACTAAACAGGCAGACAACACCGGGCGGATCCCTGCCGGATTTGGAGGCGGTTCATTGCATGTTTTATTCTTTGTTATACCCTGTTTGAGATGGAGTCATTCATTAGGAAGCTACAGCGAGACAGTGAAAAAGAAAGAGGAATTGGGGATCAGGAATTGTGAGGTGATAGGACCATAACTTTGTGATTCATGGACTAGGACAAGTGTCATGCCTGAGGGCAATAGAGTTTCAAACTGCAAAGACTACATTGTCACAGAAAATGTTTTTTTCTTTGATTTGTGTGTATTTTTTTTTCTTTTTTAAGACTGCTGCTTTAGTTTTAATAAAGAAAGGTACGCATAGTACGAGCCTCTGTGTCTTTAATAGAATCATGACTTTCCTGAAAGTAAGTATGTAAAATCTGGACTCTCCCACAGTACTAACTGCCTTGGAGTTTACCATCAGACAGCATTTCTGGCTTGTCCCTTTTTTCTGGCAATGTATTCCATATCGTGTCATGGAGTGCCCCCTACATTTCTCTGTCAACAGAGATGCCAAGTCTCCCTAAAATCGTGGGAGTCTCTAGCAAAAGGAGACAGACACCTGCACTCTCTTATTTGAGCAGGATTTTCTTTCTACATCTGCAAGGATCTTCAGCTGTGCCTCAGACAGTCCCTTTTGTTTGTGGCAACACTGGGTTGAAGTAAGTAACACACTGCTGAACACAGCACTCAACAGCACATGCTGGTCTGACTGGGGCTAAACTGTGTCTTGTACTCCTCGACTGCTGAATTTCCAGCTGATCTCAGTGGCAAATTTGGATAAAGAGGGATACATGGGATAGTAAGATGATCATGTGTGTCATTTCAGCACAGATGGTGTGCTAGAGGCTACACAGCCCATGTGACGGTCTGACATGCATATTCTGGCACACAAACATGACTGTAGTGTCTGGCAGGACATACTCTTGCTTTGCTTCTATATTTGATTAGCAACCACATCCTGCAGTCTCATATGAAGCACAGTTTAGAGTTTCTAAGACAGACCTTTCGTTTTTTAATTTTACACCAGGAAAGGAGAGGACTTTGCAATTCTCTTATTGATTTAATGTGAAAGTTCATCATTACCAGGTCCGTGCTGCGGAACCCGGTCAACGTCAAGGGATAGGCTTCATGGATGGACTACTTCATCTTAAAGTCTACTTTCCTTAAGCCTCAGCCCGAGGAAAATCCAGACACTTCCCAAAAGACTGGTCCCTCTGAATGTCGCTGTGGCTCATATGTCTCACACTCTGCCCGACCTATATTGTCCTTCAAAGGCATGCATGAAATGGACAACTGCCCTCAGGGCCACAACTTTATGGAAGAAATGGAAGCATGTTGGCAAGAGAGTAACAATATTCTTATACTGCAGGCCCATGTGAAATATAGCTTTGTCTTAAAATCTATGTATCGTATGTTTGCCCTTCTGTCGGCTGTTGATTTTTTGGAGTCATAGATGTGTGTGATGTGTTGCATTTTGATAAGTCGTTCATTTTGTGAGGCCCATTGCTTCTGACACCCCTTGATGTTCGTCGCCAACGGTTGGCGTTTTGACCACTTTCATGGCTGCGGACGCAGACCAGTCAAGGGAGAACATGGCGGCCTCTATAGAGAAACGCAGGTCCCAGCAGGGGGGGTGGGCAAATGTAGCATGATGGCCTAGAGCGCCAAACGCCGCTGCCGAGTGCAGCCAACCTCGGCTCCCCTCCAAAGGAGCTAATCCCAGCACTGTGTGAGCAGGCAGAACCCACCCCTGACCCGCCGGCCTGTCCGCTCCCTCTCCCACCTGGCTGATCCTCTACTTGTGACAAGGCGCACCACCGCGCCGAGCTGCGCACAGTGGGGAAGCCTCTTGACTCCTGCCTCCAGCTATTCTACGCCCTGGCTGCCCGCGGCCCCCGAGGCCCTGCTGATCTGCGCCTTTGCTCTCCTGGGACAACGCCAAGGACCCGGCGTAGCGAGCGGGGCCCCGCTCCCTCCAAGGCGAACCCACAGAATCAGGATCAGAGGTGAGCGAAGGGGGTGGGGGCTCACCCTAGACCTCGTTCGCCCTTGCTCCGGTGGTGGCCCGCGCCTCTTGGTTCTTTTTGGCGTGGCCCATCTACGCTGCCCCCAGCCCTTCAACCAACAACACCAGCTGTCCGGCAAGAGACGGGGGGCCACAAGGCTTAGCCAACCCCAGGGGCTCGGCGCAGGATCTTGCCACTCCACAAGCTGCACCAGCTGGTCCGGGGCTACATAGGCAGCAGATGAACGGCGCTGCGCCAGATATAAAAACAACGCTGCCTTGCATCCCAAGAGCGGATCCCCCTGCGCCCACCCAGGAAACAGCAACCCCCCGCTGAGGAGTCTACCCCCATGGACTGCTGAGGAACGCAGCTAGCAACCCTTTATAACATGGGTGCACAACATACGGCCCGCGGGCCAGTTGCGGCCCGCCATGCTCTTTTGTCCGGCCCGCGAGGCACAAAGACTTTCCTAATGGAGGGCGGCCCGCGGCCGCCCTCCATTAGGAAAGTCTTTGTTGTCTTCCGGGCCGGACAAAACACTGGCCCTCATTGGCTCAGCAAACACACGCATCACGTCGCTCCTACGAGCCACGTAATGCGTGTGTGCTGCACCAATGGAGGGCCAGCACTACGGCTGGCGTGGACCATAAGTTTTGATGCCGGAAGGCATTTCAGCCTTGGACCACGCCAGCCGTAGTACGAGTCCAGCGTTCCTGCTTACCTGCCGCTTACCTGCCTGCCTTCCAGCACGTCTCCGGTAAGTGGTCTGTTTGTGTTTGTGTGTCGGGTCTGTTTTGCTTTGTTTGTGTGTATGTTGCGAGGGGGTGTCGGATGTGTGTCGGATGTGTGTCGGATGTTTGGATCTGAATGTATTTTGTGTGTATGTTGAGATGCGGGGGTGGGGGGTGTCGGATGTGTGTCGGATGTTTGGATCTGAATGTATTTTGTGTGTATGTTGAGATGCGGGGGTGGGGGGGTGTTGGATGTGTGTCGGATGTTTGGATTTAAATGTATTTTGTGTGTATGTTGAGATGCGGGGGTGGGGGTTGTTGGATGTGTGTGGGATGTTTGGATTTTAATGTTTTTTGTGTGTATGTTGAGATGCGGGGGTGGGGGGGTGTTGGATGTGTGTCGGATGTTTGGATTTTAATGTTTTTTGTGTGTATGTTGGGGTGGGGGGTTGTTGGATGTGTGTGGGATGTTTGGATTTTAATGTATTTTATGTGTATGTTGAGATGCGGGGGTGGGGGGGTGTTGGATGTGTGTGGGGGGTGGGGGTTTGGGTCTGTATGTTTGCATGTTTGAGAGTGTGCTGAATTGGGGGGTGGGGGTTCGGGACTGGTTGGGTGCTTGTGTATGTGTGTGCTGATTTGGGGGGTGGGGGTTTGGAGTTGGGGGGGTGGGGGTTCGGGTCTGTATGGGTGCATGTTTGAGCGTGTGCTGAGTTGGGGGGTGGGGGTTTGGAGTTGGGGGGGTGGGGGGTTCGGGTCTGTATGGGTGCATGTTTGAGAGTGTGCTGAGTTGGGGGGTGGGGGTTCGGGTCTGGTTGGGTGCTTGTGTGTGTGTGTGTGCTGATTTGGGGGGTGGGGGTTTGGAGTTGGGGGGGTGGGGGTTCGGGTCTGTATGGGTGCATGTTTGTGTGTGTGCTGAGTTGGGGGGTGGGGGTTTGGGTCTGTATGTTTGAGTGTGTGCTGAGTTGGGGGTGGGGTTTCGGGTCTGGTTGGGTGCTTGTGTGTGTGTGCTGATTTGGGGGGTGGGGGTTTGGAGTTGGGGGGTGTGGGGGGTTCAGGTCTGTATGGGTGCATGTTTGAGAGTGTGCTGAGTTGGGGGGTGGGGGTTCGGGTCTGGTTGGGTGCTTGTGTGTGTGTGTGTGCTGATTTGGGGGGTGGGGGTTTGGAGTTGGGGGGGTGGGGGTTCGGGTCTGTATGGGTGCATGTTTGGGGGTGAGGGGGCCATGGAGCATAGTGTTTGGTTGGGGGTGAGGGGGCCATGGAGCATAGTGTTTGGTTGGGGTGAGGGACATGGGGCATAGTGTTTGGTTGGGGGTGAGGGTGCCATGGGGCATAGTGTTTGGTTGGGGGTGAGGGGGCCATGGGGCATAGTGTTTGGTTGGGGTGAGGGTTCCATGGGGCATAGTGTTTGGTTGGGGTGAGGGTGCCATGGGGCATAATGTTTGGTTGGGGGTGAGGGAGCCATGGGGCATAATGTTTGGTTGGGGGTGAGGGACATGGGGCATAGTGTTTGGTTGGGGGTGAGGGTGCCATGGGGCATAGTGTTTGGTTGGGGGTGAGGGGGCCATGGGGCATAGTGTTTGGTTGGGGGTGAGGGGGCCATGGAGCATAGTGTTTGGTTGGGGGTGAGGGGGCCATGGAGCATAGTGTTTGGTTGGGGGTGAGGGACATGGGGCATAATGTTTGGTTGGGGGTGAGGGGGCCATGGGGCATAGTGTTTGTTGGGGGTGAGGGACATGGGGCATAGTGTTTGGTTGGGGGTGAGGGTGCCATGGGGCATAGTGTTTGGTTGGGGGTGAGGGGGCCATGGAGCATAGTGTTTGGTTGGGGGTGAGGGACATGGGGCATAATGTTTGGTTGGGGGTGAGGGGGCCATGGGGCATAGTGTTTGGTTAGGGGTGCGGGGGCCATGGGGCATAGTGTTTGGTTGGGGGTGAGGGGGCCATGGGGCATAATGTTTGGTTGGGGGTGAGGGGGCCATGGAGCATAGTGTTTGGTTGGGGGTGAGGGACATGGGGCATAATGTTTGGTTGGGGGTGAGGGGGCCATGGGGCATAGTGTTTGGTTGGGGGTGAGGGGGCCATGGGGCATAATGTTTGGTTGGGGGTGAGGGAGCCATGGGGCATAATGTTTGGTTGGGGGTGAGGGGGCCAAGGGGCATAGTGTTTGGTTGGGGGTGAGGGACATGGGGCATAGTGTTGCACTCCAAGAGTGAACCCAATAATAAAGCTAAAACAGGCACAGTTGGGAGATGTTCATCTTTGGCTTTTTGAGGAAACCTGACTCAATGAAGGCCATACTCCTCTTGGGCAACCCAAATAGCAAACTGTAGCAGTCCAAAAGGACGGCATGTCCAATCTAGGGTCAATAAAATATATATAAGTTAACTAAACATGCGAGATACAATAACTAAATAGAAATAAATTATAACAATGGAAAATGTGTAGTACAAAATGTAAGTTTGAAATGCAAATAAAAATCGTTACCCCTCAAAAACATTATTTTTCCATGTGTTTAGTAGAAATTGGGGGTTTAAAAAGCCTCCTGCCACGTCCCGCCTACAGCCCCGCCCACATTTACTTTTCGGCCCACTATAGCCCTCATGTAAGGTACTTTCGGCCCTCTGTCAAAATCAGTTGTGCACCCCTGCTTTATAATAACCCCAGCCCTCCGGAGCTCGCTCCCCCCCCACCACAGAAGCAAGTAACCTCCACATACTCTTCCCAGCAGAGCTGCCCCGGTGCCTCCAAGTCAAGGAGGGTAGTACCAGCGGTGGTCTGTGGCTCGGGGACCTCTTGCGCCCAGCAGCCGGAATAGCACCTCGACTGGCTCCCTCCCCCGCCTGTGGCTCTCTTCCATTACAACAGCAGACTCAATCACAGGCCCCAGGGGGCACAAATCACGGGCAATCATCCACAGTCTCCCACCGCCACGCCACTGTATTCCTCCGGGAACATGGCGAAAAGCAGGAAAGCTTCCAAACAAACAGACATTGCAGCCCTAATGAGTGGAGCAGCTACAGACAAAGCAAAGAAGGGGGACCCACCAACAGAGCTATCCGCTGGAAGCAGCCTTTCTATGGAGGCCCCAGACTCAATGCAGTCAGCCACCAAATCAGATCTGAGGGACTTACTATCCGCTCTGACAAGGGAGATCCAGAAGGGCACCGAGGAGATCAGGCAGAAAATCAACTCCCTTGACAAGTGGTCGTGGGGGTTGAAACCCGAGTGGCTGAGATTGAGATCGACCTCTGCGAGCAGAAATTCGAACGGGAGAAGGACCAGGACAGAATAACGGCATTGGAGGCGAGATGCGAGGCACTTGAGGCAAAACAAGAGGACGCCAAAAACAGATTGCGACAAAACAACATCCGCCTCTGTGGAATCCCATCCTCAATCCTGGACACTGAGCTGAGAGGCTATGTCTCGGAGTTATTCAGATTTATCATCACCCTTCCGGATGAGGCCCCATTGGAACTGGACCAAGTTCATAGAACGATCCCGAGACGAGCATCCCTCTCCCCACCAGATGTCTCGTCAGGGTGCATTTCTACTAGATCAAAGAGGACATTATGCGGGAGGCCAGAACGATGCCCCAAATTACCTTCCAAGGCTCCACCATCCTACTTTATCAGGACCTAGCAAACGCTACCCTCCAAAAGCGGAAAACGCTCAGGGTGCCTACGGAATGGCTCCGGGAACGGAAGGTCCCATATCATTGGGGCTTCCCAACGTCTGTGAAATTCGCTTGGGAGGGAGCCAACTGGGAGATTCACTCTCTAACGGAAGCGGAAAAATTCATGGGGATCGGGGGTGACGCGGAGGAGTCCGACGCCGGGGGACGGCCCACGGGGCACTTGGAAAACAGTCGAGAACATCCTGGTCCAGGGTGGCCCGGAAGCACAGGATCCGGGGCCCCCCCGCAAACCACTCAAACTAGCCTAACCAACATCTGCGCAGCATCAGGAGCAAGCTGGGGGGGTCCTGTGTGGGGGCCTGACACCCTGGTGGGAGCTCCGGCCCGGTCTGTGACCCAGGGGTGAGGAGGAGAACGCCCAGCAGGGGTGGAGGAACACAGGGACCCGTATAGAACAAAGTGAGGGGGCCCACGGGTCCTTCACCTCTCGGTTCACTCATCCCTGTTCCGCGAGTCTGTCTTGCTACACCACACCGAAACTTACGCGTTGGGCCCAGTTGGCCAATCAACAGGTGCACTTGCACTGCCAGTTACCCTGTTTGGCAGGATGAGTTTTCTCCTGCTAGGTTTGTTGGAGGAGGGATGGGGGGAGAGGGGAGGAGGGAAGCGGAGGAGGAAAGGTACTAGAGAGCATGGGAAGGGGCTCTTCTCCTGCCCCATATCCGCTAACAGCCACACCACACAGTTCACCAACAACATTAAGCACCATCGCGCAACACAGAAAATAAGCCGCCATTCATACGGTCCATATCAGCCCCTGGTACGCCTGGCTCGAAGCTATGCGAATCACCACCCCTGGCCAGGATGACTGACACTCAAAATATTGTGATCCTCACCTGGAATGTGCAGGGCCTCAATTCCCCAAGAAAGCGCCGGTCTGTGGAACATAGATTAGGGCAACTAGCAGGAGACATAGTCCTTCTCCAAGAGACCCACCTATTGCGAATTGATGAAAGCCGAGTCAGATTTAAACGGTTCAAGAAGACCTTTTTTGCTTCCTCTGGGGAGAAAAAACGGGGGGTAGCGGTCCTCCTTAGCGATAGAGTCCCCCTAACTAACATCACGGACAAAAGGGACCCGGGGGGGTAGGTTCCTACTTCTGAAGGGGCTATTTGGAGAGCAACCCATCACTATTGTGACACTGTACTGCCCGAACTCCGCCCAGAACAAATTTCTCACCGACCTGATTCCAAATATCCTAACATTCAAAGAGGGATTCCTCCTCATAGGTGGAGATTTCAACCTGGTCCCCAACCCCCAGATAGATAAAACCCTGGTGCCCACCGGTCCCGATTTTACGCACGCACTGTCGTTGGCCAGGCTCCTACTCGAAACCAACACGATTGAAGAATGGAGGCTGGCCAACGGGAATGCAAGGAATTACATCCACTACTCCGGAGCGTACGGAGGCTTCTCACGAACTGACCTCCTACTAACCTCCAGCGCCCTGTTCCCCTGCCTGGACAAAACTGAAATCCATACACGCATGATCTCAGATCACGCCCCAGTCTCGGCTAGCCTCTGCATCTCGGGCCAGACAAACCACCCACAGCGACAATGGAAATTACACGATTCCATATTGCTAGACAACGGCATTAGAAGGGAGATCGGGAATCCAATGGGAACTACTTTAAAGAAAATGCGCCTACGGACACATCCATAGGAGTTACCTGGGACGCTATGAAGGCTGTGGTTAGGGGCTCCTTAATTAGCGCCGGGGCGGAGCAATGGTGGGTGGCAAATATTGCGGCAGCCAAGCTTGAACAGGAGATGAGGTTCTAGGAGGCAGAGTTAATAGCCCATCACTCCAGGAAAACAGAAAGTGCCCTCAAAAAAGGTAAAATTGCACTCGAGATCCACTGGGCTGACCACACAGCCAAATCAATGGCCTACACCAAACAATTATATTACAGCAAGGGAAATAAAGCAAACAAGATTCTTGCATATAAACTCAAAAAAAAACCACAGCCAGAATAACATCTCGAGGCTCAGAGGGGCTGACGGCAAGGCTAAATACACAGAGCCAGATAAAATGAAGGAGCTAGTGAGCCATCACAGAGCAATTATGACAGGGCAGCCCACGCCACGTCTTGACCTGCCCAACTACCTGGGCCCTGCCTAGCCTCAAACAAAACCTTTACCAGCACAACTAAAATCCCCAATCACCCCGGAAGAGATAACCAAAGCCATCAAATCATTAAAGAACACTGCCCCGGGCCCGGACAGCTTTAAGGCAACATTTTATAAAACATACACAAGCATCCTGGTCCCACACCTGATGGCCGCATTTAACTCCTTCCTGACCACAGGCACTGTCACGAACTCCATGGCGGAATCCCTCACGGTGCTAATACACAAGCCAGGGAAGGATCCCAAACTTGCCTCTTCCTATCGACCAATAGCCCTGATGAACAACGACGGGAAAATATACGCAAAGGTACTGGCGGGCAGGCTGGGGGCGATCCTTCCGGACATAATTGACCGGGATCAAACTGGATTTATCCCAGGGAGAGGAACACAAGACAACATATGGCGCACAATCAACCTAATTGAAAGCGCACATAAGATGGGGGAGGGAATGGCCATATCATATCATTAGATGCCCACAAGGCCTTTGACCGAGTGGACTGGGACTACATTCGAGAGGTGCTGGGTCATTTTGGGTTTGGTCCAAACTTCACCAAATGGACTATGGCTAATTATCAACACCCCACTACACAATTGCGAGTCAACGGCCACAAATCTGGAAAAAGAAAAATTAGCAGAGGAACCAGGCAGGGATGCACCCTCTCCCCACTAAGCTTTGCTCTCTCCATGGAGCTCTTCGCGGCCAGAATACAGCAGAACCCGAGCATTAAGGAATTAAGGGTGGGAGACCACAAATACAAAGTCGCCCTCTTCGCGGACGATGTCCTTGCAACCATAACGGACCTAAACTGCTCCCTTGGCCCCTTCTGTAGGGAAATCGAGGACTTTGGAGTGGTTTCTGGATTCAGAATGAACCTAGATAAATCAGCAGCTCTCCCCATAAACCTCCCCAAACACCAAAGAGCGGCCCTAGACCAAACACTACTGATTCCCTGGTCTGCAATATCCATTGAATACCTCGGGGGGCAGCTTTCCGGGGACCCCTCCCACCTATACCTAAACAACTTCCCATGTCTGTTCAGGGACTTTCGAACCAATTTAAATACTGGGGGACTTAGGAAATCTCGTGGTTTGGGCGCATCACTGCCATAGAAATGAACCTGATTCCCAGGCTCCTATACCACTGTGCCGCCGTCCCAGTTCACATCCCAAAGCCCGATTTGCTTTCCTTGCAGAAGAAAATACAGGAGTTTGTCTGGGGGGGGGAGAGGCCCAGAATAGCCAAAATAATCATGACCCGCGAGAGGGCCCTGGGAGGGCTGGGAGTCCCTGACGTAGTGAGATACACTCATGCAGCCCAACGTTTGCACGCATACACCTGGTCCCAACAATCGGGCCAACCACTTTGGAAACAATTAGAAGAACTTTGGTGCCCAGTCCCGCTTGCAGATCCTTCCGCCCATCAAATTCCAAAGCAAGAATGGCCCCCTCTCATCAACCAGAGTAACTGTGGAAAGCTGGAGGGCAGCATCGTGGAAATGGGGCACCCGGGGAACAGTAGGTCCATTAACCCCCATTTGGAATAACCCTGGGTTCTCCCCGGGTGCCTCAGCGAGAAGCTTTGAATCGTGGAAGGTAGGGGTATTACAAAAGATCGCAGACTTTCTGGAGGGCGGCCTCCCCATAACATTCGAGAGATGCAAGGAAAAGGTTGGGGTGGGAGAATCAGAGAGGTTCCACTATGCGCAACTCCAGCATTGGTTATCACACAAAGAGATCAGGGAAAGGGGATCCAGGGATCTAACAGCTCTGGAGCTCTCGCTCCTGTCTCCCCCCTCCAGGGGCAGAATCTCGACGCTATATCGTCTACTAAACAGAACCGATCCCTCTAAAAAGGAAAAGTGTATGCTAGACTGGGAGAGAGATCTGGGCAGAGAGGTAGACGTGGAGGAATGGGGGAAAATCTGGGCCAGACTCCATAAGAGTATGCAATGCATCTCGAACAGAGAAGGCGGCTATAAACTGTGCTACAGGTACTACATCACCCCAGAACAGCTACACAAAGCCAAACCTGAAATCTCAGCAAGCTGCTGGCACGGATGCAAAGAGCGGGGCACACTGTTCCACATGGTTTGGTCCTGCCCGCAGGCCGAAAGGTACTGGGGGGAGGTGGTGGGTCACATCAGCGATCTAACCGGAATCACCTTCCCTTGGGACCCCGGAATAATCCTTCTGGGAGAGACGGGAGGAGGGGAATTTCTGCTCAACGGCCATATCCCACACCTGTGCACCCATCTGCTCCTAGCAGCAAAGGTAGCGCTAGCCCGGCTCTGGAAAATGCTGAGGGACCATAATTCACCTATGGTGGTCAAAATGTTGGGAGATCGTTGTGGCGGAGAAAGTCACAGCAATACGCATGGGCCGCCTGAACAATTTTCTAAATGTATGGGCCCCATTTATGGACTATGCCGATAAATACCCAGCTCTCACCAAAAGACATCCCCTCACACGCTGGCTCTGATCTGGTCTGACTTATGACCGCAATATTGCACCAGATGGGGGACGCCAGGCCTTGACACTTGTGCGGGAGGCGGGGGGGGGGGGGTTAGGGCGAGAGACATTAAGCGTAGATGTGCGACCAAGGCGAATCATTGATACCTATAGTGAGCGGCCCTTAAGGCAGCAATTGAACTGTGTGTAACCACTGTTGTTGACAACTATACATCGGATGATAGCATGTACCTGTTTGTTGGAAAACCCAATAAAATTGTTTGTTGAAAAAAAAAACAATATTTCCAGAGACACATAGACTAGATGGAGCCTCGGGTCCCCTGGTATATTAAACAGGCCAGACATTTCAGGCGCTACACAAGAAAAGAGGGAAGGCCCTTTACTCTGGAATATGGGGTGCAGAGAGTCTGGGCTCCCAAAGCATTGATACGAACAGAAATGCGACATTCACAAATAGAGTGTGAGGTGTTCCTTGGTCTGTTGTGGTGTGGTCATGTCCACCTTTACATTTTTCATCATCCTATCATGATCGTGATGGACCCAAAACCCCTACTGCCAATTTTCCAAGGGCCATTTCTTCACACACCACTCCCATTAGAGCTCTTAACTGCAACTGTCAGATTACTTCCATGGTCACTGTCCATTTCGATGCAGTGGCTGGCAACCCGATGGACTACCTGCTGGGTTATCCAGGTGTTCGGGTGTCGACATCAAAGGCAGTGGAAGTTGAGGCGAAAGCTCTGATTAGCATGGTCAGATCGATGACTCCTCTAAAATATATGTCACTTTGATTGTCCTGATGATATTTAAATTTGTTTTCAGCTGTGTGCCCATCTTGATTGTCCTGCTCCTGTTTACATTTGGTCTTAGCTTTGTGCATAACCTGCTTTTAATGAGAATGTGTTAACAAGTCCACCCCTCTGTACTCTGTCTAGTCTTCTACCGGTTCCCTCACCCTTCCTCAGTCCCATTGTCCCTCTGTGCTGTTATTGCCCTCAGCCCCACACCCGCTACCTCCCCTTCCTCTGCGTGTTCACTGTTTTTCTGTGCATATTACTTCCCTCAGCTCCCATTGTTTTTCTCCCATTCTTGTTCCTTGTCTCCCCCCCTCTGCCTACTGCTCTCAGTGCGCCTCTGTGGCCTCAGCCTGGTTAAGTGTACCTCACTCTCTCCAGTTTGCTATGGCGCTATCTATCTCTCCTCTCTTCTCAAACTGCTTCTCTATCTCTTATCCTTCACCCCTTACTAAGTCTGTCAGGAAGAACCTCAAGGAGGACATACTGAGCTCTAACCCAGGCATTCCAATTGCATGCACCTATGTCATTGCCTCTGCCAGAAAGACTCTCACAGACATACTATATGTCGTTCCCTCACCCGTCCTATAGACTCTCTATATGATTGCTCTTCTCTCTCCTTTCTCCACCGATCAATGGTGGCACCCGCTGGGAGGTCTTTCTTGCCCTCTCCACTCCAGGGTCATCATCAATGTCTACTGCAATGGTACAATCATGGTCCAGGGTACTCAACCCAACCTTCTACTCTTTGATACGCTCCTCCCCCACTTTATCAACCTCCCTCCGCCTTCTGCACCAGCTCCTTCAGCTGCCCTGGGCCCATCCCAGCTGTGCCCACCTTGGCTCCCTTGTCACGTCCTAACCACCCTTCTACCCTCGCCATGGCTTTCTTGCCACCACCCCACACATTGAGAACCTCGTCTGCCTTCTCCTCTTGGAAGAACCAGTCACATACTAACACTGTATCTGGGGCTCCCTTGCCCCCTGTGGTGCCTCCCAAACTGGCTCCATCCTCACCCATTATGGTCCCGGCTCCCTTACCAGCCTTGGCTCCTCTGCCCCCTTCTACCTATGTCCCTCAGGCACTATCGTCACTTAGGGGGGGGGGGCACTGGCCCCCGATCCCTCCGTAAGTCTTTCACTGATTGCAATCTGCTCCACATTGCCATGGTGGTAAGCACTCGCTCAGCTGTCAAACACTCCTCTGACATCTGCAACCTCCTTGAACTCCTGGATTGTGATGTTCTTGCAATCACTGAAACCTGGTTCAAGGATTGGTCTGTCACAAGTTTTGACACACTTCTCCCAGAAGGCTACACAATACTCTCACTTCCTAGTCCAAACAGATCAGGTGGGGGAGTAGCATTGATCTTCCCTGAATGTATCCCTGTGTCTGTCATTCCCACTCAGGCCTACTCATCCTTTGAGTGACTGGTATGCAGGCTCTGCCTCTCTCCTAGCTCTTCACTCCTGCTGGCCACCTTCTATCAGCCACATGGTCAGCCCTCCCTCTTCCTTTCGTAATGGACTGACCTGGCCTCCTCTCTCCTTTCCTCCTCTTCTCATCTCCTCCTACTGGGTGATCCCAACATCCATCTCGGCTCACCTGATTCCTAAAGACCTTTCTGCAATCTTTGCGACTCTCCCTTTCTTTCCATCTTACCGTGTGGCCCAACGCACAACGCTGGCCATACCTTGGATGCTCTTTTCTCATCTGACTGTCATGATGCCTAGCCCCGGGCATCCGGACCAGGCCCATCAGTCCCGGGAGCAGGCATCCAGATGCTTCGAAAAAGCCCAGCAGCCCCGGCTAGGGGCTATCTGGGTACAGTCCTGGCGCCGTAGGCACCAGGCTCAAAGAAGGGGTCAGTCCTGGCGCCCTAGGCGCCAGGCTCATATGCTTACACTTACCTCATGCAGACCATGCTGCTAAGAATCCAAGCCAACGTGAAGCCTGAAGGGAACTACTTTACTTCATGGACTATTTTCTTACTCGGGTGTGGTCTTGGGGGAACTTCTTACCTGGGACTACTTTGAAGGCTATTTAAACCACGCCCGAAGAGCAGCACACGCTTCACGTTATTCTGCATCCAGCAGCTTAACGCTCATCGTGCCTGCAAGTCAGCATCCAGCCTTCTGCCACGCCCGCCCCGAGTCTGGAGCTTCTAGAAAAAAGGGGAAGAAGGAGGAAAGATTAGAACAAGAACATTACTTCTATTCCTCACCTCATTCCGGATCCATCGCGCCTTCAAACAAGGAAAGAGACGTTAATTCGATACACGTCGCATCGCCCGCTATAGCGCCGCACTATTCTCACCAGCCCTCGCAGCACCTCCACGATCCGCCGCAGTCTCCATCTCATCTTCACCGAACTCCGGCACCTAAGGGGAACAAAAGAACAGCAAGGTGAACCGAGAGAATAAACAAAGACAATCTGTTTTACCACCATAGACTTACCTGATTTACCGCCGGAGGCATTATTCATCAAGACGTCATAATTTCTCACGCCGCATCTGTAAAAGGAGGGAAAGCAACAGATTAAACACAGGTATCATTTACCGGACAGTGTTGGGTAATTCAGACTCTTACCTGAACGCTACCAGCTGCCACAAGGCAATCTTCTCTTGGGTCAAGCTGCAAGACAAAAGGAATCGGACAAGAGTGAATATCAGACATTTTGAACTCTTACGAACTATATACTTACGGTTCCTCGCCAAGGACCTCAGAGCCAATATTGATCTGGAACTCTTCCAACTCCTTCGGACCAGTGAAGTAACTGGTTATCTACGCGCCCCTGCATTCCACGCAGGATGGAGAGCTCATCTTTTATAAACATAAGGTGAGACTATGGAAGGAGATATCGGAGGTGATTAGTGGGAAGAACTGTGGGGTGTTATCACTCAAATCCATGAGTGGCTAATTCCCTTTCTCTACTTTCAGGAAAATACTTCTACGGATCAAGCAGACGAAATTAGGCGGGCCAGTCCAATCTGTCATCTCTGCACTACGCGTCACGTTGGTGGAGACCGCAGCTGTCCAGTTCTGACCAACGCCCCTGTGGGAGCCAGGTGAGCGTAACACTGACATTGCACTATCTATCCCTCTCACTACTTCTCTCTCCTGCATTGATCATTTTCTCCTCTCTTCTCACTTGAAGCTCTCTTCTCCCCTTGCATAGGTAAGCCCGGAACTGTCTCCCGTCTACAAGGTCATCCAACCCATGAAAAGAGACTCAGTAGCTGCCTTTGCCTCCACCTATTATGCTCCTTCCACTCCTGTGACTGACTTCCACCCTGCCACAGCCCTCTCAAACTTTAACCTCTCTGTTTCCAATACTCTTTATATTCTTGCCTCTGTCATGAGGGTACGACTGAGCCTACCAAAAGGTGCAACTCTTGGTATGACTCCAAATCAGCTTCTGTTAAACACAAGTGCAGGGCAGCCAAATGTAAATGGGATTCCTCTGGTGCACCCTCTGACAAACTGGCCTGCCGCCTCCTCCAAAGGCAGTATAGACTCTGCATCTGCTCCCAGAAAAGAGCCTTTATACAAGCCTGCATCTCTGCGGTATCCAATAACACGGACACACTTTTCTAAGTCTGCAAGGAATTAGCCAACCCTACGCAGCCTCCTCCACCATTGCACCCACCCAGGCAATTTGCTCGGCCCTGGCTGCACACTCACCTCAAAACAGTGGATATCCTATCCTCCCCTCTCTTCCTCACCACCTCATGTAGCAACATCTCTTGTACCACCCTTGGCCACCTCAACCCCTCCCCTTCTTTTCCCTTCTGTCTCCCCTGTCACACCTGAGGAGGTTACTAGACAAGTCTGGTCTATTGAAGCCTCCTCCAAACAGGTGGACCCCTGCCCCTCCAAAATCATCAAGGACAACATTGACTTTCTCGCTCCTGCCTTGGCTGACCTCTGCAACCTCTCCTTCGCCACTGGAGTTTTCCCCACCACTGCTCTTAAGCACTCCCTTATGCACCCTCTCCTGGAAAAATATCGCCTGATCTATATCACTCCTTTCCTGGGCAAACTCCTGGAGAAGTTTGCTATTTCACAGTTTACCCTCCGCACTGAATCTGTTGGCTCCTTGCACAACCACCAGTCTGGTTTTAGACCATCCAGAGGCATGGAAACTGCTCTTCTGAACACCCGAGAAGATACGCTCTCAAATCTTGGTTCTAATTCTCCCCCTGTCCTCATTCTACTTGACCTCTCCTCTGCCTTCGATCCGGTGAACCACAACACACTCATCGCACATCGCTGTGATACCCTGGTCATCACTGATCAGGCCCTGGCATGGCTAACCTCCTTTCACTCCGACAGCCCATCCCAGGTGGAACTGGGGTCTTTCCTCTCCCCTATCACTCCCTCTACTTGCGTTTTCCCCCAGGTATCTGACCTACCCCCTTGGATTTTCAATGGCTACATGGCCCTCCTGCCCCATATGATAGCCACCTTCACCTCCAACGTTCAGTGTTACACGGATGACACACAGCTCTCCTTCAGGCTACCCTCTGCCTCTTCCTCTTCCTCACTAATACCTGACTGTCTGGCTGCAATTCATTTGTGGTGTGCTCCAAACGAACTCTGAACACCATCCACAGTAGAATCACTCACCTGTGACAGCAATGAGGGTTTCATGTACGTTTCAGCACCAGAGGTTTAGGCTTCCTCAGAGGTGTACTCAGAGACACCCCTGGCCAGGATGGTCTGAAGCACCAATGGATTCTAATGGACTTCCACACCACATCCTCCTCCAATGCATCCAGTGCCTCATCACCTGCACAAATAAAAAAAACATGAATACAAATGTTAATAGCATAGGCCACACACCTAGGTATTACAATGTTGTCAGCCAACACATGAACCTGCTATGTCACACATGACACAAAGTCAGGCACGCACGGTCAATGAAAGGAAAGGGGACCCTGAAAGCAGACATGGACGTGTGTCAAAGGGCAAAATAACACATATACTGCATAGCACCTTCATCACACACAAGCATGTAACTGGCATAGTCCTTCCACAAACATGACTGATGCCAATACACAGATGGCACATAGCATAGCCATGCCAGAATTGTCAACCAGCCTCAGATGGAAGTTGAATACTACTAACCATGAGCCATGTACAATGCATGTCAGATGACATTTCATGGAATTCACTATTAGAAAACACACATGTGCCACAGGGTGCAACAACGCAAGGGTGTTGTAATACAGTGAGGGCAGGAATACGGATTCAATAATGCTAGGTCACATTGACATCACGCAAGTGAATAGGCATATTGAAGGGGATAACAGGGTTTAGAAGTGTGTGGGTGCAGTGCAGTGCAGTACATGGGTACGGCCTCAACTATGAATAAAAACACAGATCCAGTAATGTCAATGTCGTGGCCTGATGGCACTGTAAGGGTAAGTGCCGTCTTCATGTTTAAAGTGTTGGTAGTGGGTTGTAGGGATACAGTAAACCCCACCCCCAAGGGCGGGGGGTGGCTCGGAGGCAGTGCATGAGTTAAAATGGGTTAAAATGGTTGCTCATAGGACCGTGTCATAACAAACAGTGTGGGCGGGTGGCAAGTGCATTCTCTCAGTCATCTGGGACTACAGCAGGGGAGAGGAGGACAGAAATCACAACACATGAGGAAGCATCAGAAGTGCCTGCAGACCTGGAGAAGCTACACCTCCAGTTACATGTACCAGAGGGAGGCCCCAGCTCAACACAGACGTGAACCACAAACTAATTTCCATGAGGACCATGAGAATGAAGTAAATAGTGGAGGTGGAGTTGAAAGAATTGCTGGCCCAGGACCCAAAGGGACTTGCTAAGAATGCACAGGGTTCAGGAATTAACACTCATAGCCACTGTGAGCCTGTGCCATCATCACAGTCCTAGAGAGATACCTTGCACCAAGCCTAATGGACTTTTAACACAGTCCAGGACTGGCAGAATTGCAGAGGGAAGAGTGTAGAACATGGGTGCACAACATACGGCCCGCGGGCCAGTTGCGGCCCGCCATGCCCTTTTGACCGGCCCGCGAGGCACAAAGACTTTCCTAATGGAGGGCGGCCCGCGGCCGCCCTCCATTAGGAAAGTCTTTGTTGTCTTCCGGGCCGGTGAAAACACTGGCCCTCATTGGCTAGCACACACACGCATCACGTCGCTCCTACGAGCCACGTAATGTGTGTGTGCTGCACCAATGGAGGGCCAGCAGCACTACGGCTGGCGTGGCCCATAAGGCTTGATGCCGGAAGGCATTTCAGCCTTGGACCATGCCAGCCGTAGTGCGATTCCAGCTTACCTGCCTGCCTTCCAGCACGTCTCCGGTAAGTGGTCTGTTTGTGTTTGTGTGTCGGGTTTGTTTTGCTTTATGTTTGTGTGTATGAATGTTTGTGTTTTAATTTATTTTGAGTGTATGTTGAGATGCGGGGGTGGGGGGGTGTGTCGGATGTGTTTGAATGTTTGTGTTTTAATGTATTTTGAGTGTATGTTGAGGTGGGGGGGTGTGTCGGATGTGTTTGAATGTTTGTGTTTTAATGTATTTTGAGTGCATGTTGAGATGCGGGGGTGGGGGGGTGTGTCGGATGTGTTTGAATGTTTGTGTTTTAATGTATTTTGAGTGCATGTTGAGATGCGGGGGTGCGGGGTGGGGGGGTGTGTCGGATGTGTTTGAATGTTTGTGTTTTAATGTATTTTGAGTGCATGTTGAGATGCGGGGGTGCGGGGTGGGGGGGTGTGTCGGATGTGTTTGAATGTTTGTGTTTTAATGTATTTTGAGTGCATGTTGAGATGCGGGGGTGGGGGGGTGTGTCGGATGTGTTTGAATGTTTGTGTTTTAATGTATTTTGAGTGTATGTTGAGATGCGGGGGTGGGGGGTGTGTCGGATGTGTTTGAATGTTTGTGTTTTAATGTATTTTGAGTGCATGTTGAGATGCGGGGGTGGGGGGGGTGTCGGATGTGTTTGAATGTTTGTGTTTTAATGTATTTTTAGTGCATGTTGAGATGCGGGGGTGGGGGGGTGTGTCGGATGTGTTTGAATGTTTGTGTTTTAATGTATTTTGAGTGTATGTTGAGGTGGGGGGGTGTGTCGGATGTGTTTGAATGTTTGTGTTTTAATGTATTTTGAGTGTATGTTGAGATGCGGGGGTGGGGGGGTGTGTCGGATGTGTTTGAATGTTTGTGTTTTAATGTATTTTGAGTGCATGTTGAGATGCGGGGGTGGGGGGGGTGTGTCGGATGTGTTTGAATGTTTGTGTTTTAATGTATTTTGAGTGTATGTTGAGATGCGGGGGTGGGGGGTGTGTCGGATGTGTTTGAATGTTTGTGTTTTAATGTATTTTGAGTGCATGTTGAGATGCGGGGGTGGGGGGGGTGTCGGATGTGTTTTAATGTTTGTGTTTTAATGTATTTTTAGTGCATGTTGAGATGCGGGGGTGGGGGGGTGTGTCGGATGTGTTTGAATGTTTGTGTTTTAATGTATTTTGAGTGTATGTTGAGGTGGGGGGGTGTGTCGGATGTGTTTGAATGTTTGTGTTTTAATGTATTTTGAGTGTATGTTGAGATGCGGGGGTGGGGGGGTGTGTCGGATGTGTTTGAATGTTTGTGTTTTAATGTATTTTGAGTGCATGTTGAGATGCGGGGGTGCGGGGTGGGGGGGTGTGTCGGATGTGTTTGAATGTTTGTGTTTTAATGTATTTTGAGTGCATGTTGAGATGCGGGGGTGGGGGGGGTGTGTCGGATGTGTTTGAATGTTTGTGTTTTAATGTATTTTGAGTGTATGTTGAGATGCGGGGGTGGGGGGGTGTGTCGGATGTGTTTGAATGTTTGTGTTTTAATGTATTTTGAGTGCATGTTGAGATGCGGGGGTGGGGGGGTGTGTCGGATGTGTTTGAATGTTTGTGTTTCAATGTATTTTGAGTGCATGTTGAGATGCGGGGGTGGGGGGGTGTGTCGGATGTGTTTGAATGTTTGTGTTTTAATGTATTTTGAGTGCATGTTGAGATGCGGGGGTGGGGGGGTGTGTCGGATGTGTTTGAATGTTTGTGTTTTAATGTATTTTGAGTGTATGTTGAGATGCGGGGGTGGGGGGGTGTGTCGGATGTGTTTGAATGTTTGTGTTTTAATGTATTTTGAGTGCATGTTGAGATGCGGGGGTGGGGGGGTGTGTCGGATGGGTGGGGGGGTGTGTCGGATGTTTATGAATGTTTGTGGGGGTTCGGGTCTGTATGGGTGCATGTTTGTGTGTGTGCTGAGTTGGGGGGTGCGGGATATGGGTCTGTATGGGTGCATGTTTGTGTGTGTGCTGATTTGGGGGGTGGGGGGTTTGGGTCTGTATGGGTGCATGTTTGTGTGTGTGCTGATTTGGGGTGGTGGGGGTTCGGGTCTGTATGGGTGCATGTTTGTATGTGTGTTGATTTGGGGGGTGGGGGGTTTGGGTCTGTATGGGTGCATGTTTGTGTGTGTGCTGATTTGGGGGGTGGGGGGTTCGGGTCTGTATGGGTGCATGTTTGTGTGTGTGCTGATTTGGGGGGTGGGGGGTTCAGGTCTGTATGGGTGCATGCTTGAGTGTGTTTGGGGCATAGTGTTTGGTTGGGGGTGAGCGGGCCATGGGGCATAGTGTTTGGTTGGGGTGGGAGCCATGGGGCATAGTGTTTGGTTGGGGGTGAGGGGCCCATGGGGCATAGTGTTTGGTTGGGGTGAGGGGCCCATGGGGCATAGTGTTTGGTGGGGGCCATGGGGCATAGTGTTTGGTTGGGGTGGGAGCCATGGGGCATAGTGTTTGGTTGGGGGTGAGGGGCCCATGGGGCATAGTGTTTGTTTGGGGTGGGAGCCATGGGGCATAGTGTTTGGTTGGGGGTGAGGGGCCCATGGGGCATAGTGTTTGGTTGGGGTGGGAGCCATGGGGCATAGTGTTTGGTGGGGGCCATGGGGCATAGTGTTTGGTTGGGGTGGGAGCCATGGGGCATAGTGTTTGGTTGGGGGTGAGGGGCCCATGGGGCATAGTGTTTGTTTGGGGTGGGAGCCATGGGGCATAGTGTTTGGTTGGGGGTGAGGGGCCCATGGGGCATAGTGTTTGGTGGGGGCCATGGGGCATAGTGTTTGGTTGGGGTGGGAGCCATGGGGCATAGTGTTTGGTTGGGGGTGAGGGGCCCATGGGGCATAGTGTTTGGTCGGGGGTGAGGGGCCCATGGGGCATAGTGTTTGGTTGGGGGTAGTGGGCCATGGGGCATAGTGTTTGGTTGAGGGTGAGGGGGCCATGGGGCATAGTGTTTGGTTGGGGGTGAGGGGGCCATGGGGCATAGTGTTTGGTTGGGGATGGGAGCCATGGGGCATAGTGTTGCACTCCAAGAGTGAACTCAATAATAAAGCTAAAACAGGCACAGTTAGGAGATGTACATCCTTTGCTTTTTTGAGGAAACCTGACTCAACGAAGGCCATACTCCTCTTGGGTAACCCAAACAGCAAACTATAGCAGTCCAAAATAACGGAATGTCCAATCAAGGGTCAATAAAATATATATAATTTAATTAAACAGACGATATACAATAACTAAATCGAAATAAATGATAGCAATGGAAAATGTGTAGTACAAAATGTAAGTTTGAAATGCAATAAAAATCGTTACCCCTCAAAAACATATCTTTTTCAATGTGTTTAATACAAATTGGGGGTTGAAAAAGCCTCCTGACATGTCCCGTCTACCGCCCCGCCCACTTTTACTTTTCGGCCCACTATAGCCCTCATGTAAGGTACTTTCGGCCCTCTGTCAAAATCAGTTGTGCACCCCTGGTGTAGAATCACAATAATACTGGTAAAGCCCGTTGCAGTAGTCCACCATAGGAAATAACAGTCCTCTGGAGACAGTGAGCTGCTGGGGGATGGAGATGAAAGGAAGAATGCCCCTGAGGAGGAGTAACTTGCAGGGTGACCTCACAGAGACGTCAGTCATGTGACGATAGAAGGCGACTGCTGAGTGGAAGATCATCATAGGCTATCCGCGACCACAGGTTGGAGCAAGAAAAGGGCCAAGAGAGGCTGGACAGAGAGTGTCATGGAAGGAGGGAGCAGGTGTGGTGATGAGGATTGCCTCTGTGTGCAGCACATGGTTGGTATGCAGTCTGCATGACAACAAGCACGTATCAGTCCAACATCACATGGGTCACACATGGCAGTCAAGACAATGTAGCCTGAACTGGCAGACAATCATAATACATCACCTAAGCAACATACAGATGGCCTGTACACACACCCATCACCACTCACTGGACATTCCTGTCACGCGCACCTGGTCTCCACGGGGGCGTCGCTCGAAGCTGCAGGAATGATGTCTGTACTGGCGTCACACGGGGCTGGATAGAGAGGCTTGCACGCGACTTCTCCCTCACTGTCACTTCCCAGGAAGCGTTTGCCTAAAAGGTCGAAATAGGATGTTAACAGCTGTGAGGAGCGGGTTTGGTTCCCACCTCCCGTAACCTCCTAGTGCCCCCTCTCCGCTTCAGCCTCACCTTGGGTTTATTAATGGTGGACTCTCCGTCCTGCGATCTCTTGCAGGGGCGCAATATGACAGTCTTTCCCTGATCCTATGGGGCTGTAGCGGAGTCTTGAATAGCTTGACTCAGCAGGTAAGTCTCTATGTCAATAGATGCTTGGAATAGTTACTTAATGTCTTTATTACCCAAGTGTTGACCTTGTTTTCACTTTTCTTTCAGGCACGGTCTTGAGCAGTTTTCAAATGAAGGTTTGGCTCGTCCTACAACGCTGAGCAGATTTCCTGTGGGTGAGTATAGCGCTCGTGCGTGGCGCCGAAAGTCTCTAATAATGGTTTCTTTCCCGTGCGCGACTAACCTGCTGTCTTCTTTTCTTTTCTGCTATGCAGGTGCAGCGCGGCTCCGGAGCGGCGAGCGGAAGAACCGCTTCAGAGGAATCCCAGATGGAAGCGGTCTCTGGGTGAGTATCGGCTGTATTTGCTGATGCTTTCTTCTCTGCAGGTCCGACAAGCCAAAGAGCAGCTGAAGGAGCGGCCGCTCAGATGGAATCCTTCAGGTAAGGCGTCAGCTGCTGTATTAATTCCTGTTCCTTTCTTATCTTCTTCTCTTCTCAGGTGCCGATGGATCGAGATTCCAGAACAGGCGTTGCTGCTGGAGTTCGGGTACTGGAGCTAAGCAGACACGGTGAGCGTTACGCTGCAGGAGTGCAGAATAACGCAAAGCGTGTTCTGTCTGTAGGGTCTGGCTTAAATAGCCTTGTAAGTAGTTCCAATAAAATAGTCCATCCAGCCTCTTTCTGCAATCTCAGGTAAAGTAGTCCCTCAGCCACACCCAGGATAGGCTGGATGGCTCAGCCCATTAGGCCGGGCTGTATGTAGTCCCATGCAGTGCACCAGCAGATGGAAAAGTCCAGGAAGGCCTTGGGCAACCCTTTGAGGCTTTATAAGCCCTTATGAGTGTCAGTGACTGGGGAAGGCCTGCCAGCTCCAGATGTTTGGGAGCATGCACCATGACAATTCCCTCATACATTGGCAGGTCTCCCACTCCTTGGATCTGCTCCACTGCAATGAAATCACTAGTGATCTCCTCATGTCCAGTGAGTTCATCGTCCTCTGGTGGTGACCCATTTCCAGTCACCAGAGTAGAGGCGAACTTTGCAGCCAGCTTGTCTTTTGCTCGGTGTCGGAGGTCCTTCCAACGCTTCACAACATCACCAGCTGTGCCCCTCTCATAGCCCAAGGCGTTAATATGGTCCGCGAGGCACTGCCAGTGGGTCATACGCTGAGCAGGTGTATGTGTGCTCCCTGCCTGCACTAGAATGTCACAGCCGTGTTCCAACATGTAGTCCACGAGCATGTCCAGTTCCTCATCACAGAAACTCCTCTTTCTCGGCGTGTGAGACTCCTGTGCCGTGTCTGGGGTCTTAGCCTGTACCGCTGGAGCATGCTTTTGCTTCTTGTGAGGTGGTGCACACCCTGAGTGGCTTGTACCACTCTGGTCAATAGGGGCTGGAGTACAGGCGGACCTGCCTCTGGAATCAGCCACCAATGTAACTACAGAAGGTCAGCTTCTCCGCCACACGTGTCTTGGCCTTAGTGACAAGGGACTTGGCACCTGAGTCACACTGGGCCGGGACCAATCCAGTCCTGACTGGGTGACCCTGAGCCAGGGTGCCAGTTGCTACAGCTGCCCTTGCAGCTTCCAGAACCTGGCCGGTGTGAAAAGCAGATGACACCGCTGCTCCAGATCCCCAGGTGCCGGTGCTTGGAACTTGCACTGCACGCGTCTTGGCCTTCGGGACATGGAAATCGGCCATTGAGTCACCCTGTCCCTGTGCTGGGACCACTACAGTCCGGGCTGGCTGACCCTGAGCCTGGGTAGTGGTAGCTGCAACTTCTCCTGCAGCTTCCAAACCTTGGCTGCTCTGGACATCAGATGGCACTGCTTTTCCGGGACCATGGTTGCTTAGTATGTCAGCAGCTGCTGCATCTCCCTGCCCCGGTTGGGTGGGGGGCATAGTTCTCCCTGCATGGTCCTGGACACATTTCCCATGTGGACCACCTTGGCCACCCTGGCCATATTGCCCACCTTGGCCAGCTTGGCCACCCTGGCCACGACGCCCACCTTGGCCACCTTGGCCACCCTGGCCACGTCGTCCACCTTGGCCACCTCTAGCAAGTTGCCCACCTTTGCCTCCCTTCCCACTGTTGCCCTCCCAGTCATGACACTGATGGACTAGCGCAATGGGAGGTGCAGCCAACAATTGTCCTGGGCAATTGGAGTGAGGGGGCAGGGTACGTGATGGAAAACATACCACTGTGCTCCAGAAAGGCTCTATGTGACCCCTGGTGAAAAAATAACGGGTCGTGCAACGCCCAAGCACCACAAAAACAAAAATCAATGTGTATGTGACTGCTCGGTAGCCCACGTGTGAGTAAAAAACATCCTGCAATACGCTGTGTCACCCAGCAACACAAAAAATGCATACGCGAGGAACATGTAGGCTACTATGAACTTGAAAATGGGGTACGAGACACAAAGGGTCAACCACAGTGGGAAAAATGCATGCATGACTCACCTTCTGTCTCGTACAATAAAAAGAATTGCACGCGCGTGTGCGCGTAAGCAGCTCCCCTCCCAAAACAAGAAGTACGCACTGCCATAGTAGTGAAATATTCACGTGTGAACCCACAAATATATGAAGTTCACGCGTCCGTCCCCACGAAAAGCACATAGAGTGCACTGTTGTCCTATGCAGACCTTTAACCCGATACTGAACGGCAACGCCCAACATCCAGCAAGTGTCTTGTAACTTACGCGCTTAGGGCCTTTCCTCTGATTACACGCTAATGCGCTGTTTCCGCACGTGCGAAGTCCCTCTGTTTCTAGCTGGCCACGCAAAAGAACACAGAAAACCCACGCTCCTGCCTACAAGGCCATTTACCTGCCTCCAGCTTCCCGAGCTGCCTCCTACGAGCCATCTGCTGCTGCTAGCCCACTCTGTGTGACTGCTGCCCACATGCCCTGCAGTTTGGTGCCTGCTCATCAGCCATTGCCAGTGATCCTGTTGTTGTGACCACCTCTGCTGATCCTGAAGACTCCCGACTGCCATACCACCGCTCCACAGCCCAGCCCCAGGACCACCTTGCCCACCCAAGCCTGCCTCAGGTGTTGCCATGTCTGACACCACACCATCTGAGGCAACTGGCAACCCCGTGGCAGAGAGGCAGAGGGCTGTCAGCTTCTCACCCAGGGAAGTTGGCATCCTGGTGGAGCAAGTCCTGGGGCATCATGATGCCCTCTTGCACGCCCATCGCAAGTTGGCAATGAAGGGCGGAAGAAGATCTTGGGGGACATTGTGGGTGCCATCTACGTGGAGGGGGTGGCACCCCACGACTACTATCATGTCCACAAGCTCTGGGAAGACTTCAAGTCCAGGACCTACAACAAGGCCCGACGCCTCCTTAAGGCAGTTGATGATCGAGTGAGGCGCCGGGGCCAGTTGACCACCGACATGATGAGGGTCCTGGAGCGCTTCTACCCAGCGCTGTACCCCCAGGTCTTGGAGTTGGTGCTCTGTCTGGAGTCGACTGGTAAGTGTTCATTTGTTCTTGTCCACCATAGTGCACGTGCATGTTGACGTGTCGCTGGAGTGTGCACCTTGGCCTTATGTCTGGCACGCATCCTGTACAGATGTCTGTGTGCATGTCCCTGACAGTGCTGCATTTGAGTCCATTCAAGTGTGTCCCACATCGACGGTGTCTGTGTTGCAATGCGTGAAGTGCACCAGCATGTAACGACGCACACGTTTGCATACCTGTGTCTGGTCTGGGGCATGCGGGGGTGTGACACATGGGTGCTTATGTCACCATCATGGACATGCATGGTGTACATGTGCGTGTGTCTGAGTAGTGAGTGTGTGTGACTGCCCAACACTCCGCACGTATGTTACTTGAGTTCTTGATTTGTGATTGCCTCCCGCTACCAATTTGCCCTCAAGTGCACTGTGACGTGATAGCTCCATGGCCTGCCTCAGGACTGTCAGGTGATGTGTGTGAATGAGATGTGTAAGTCCCATGATGTGTGTGATCTTAATACACAATTATGATCTTGTGTCATTGCCTTGTCCATGGATGTGAATGTCTGTTGTGAATGACAGGCATGTTTGTGAATGTGTGTGAATGGCACGTCCCCGTGTGTATCGGAGGGTGATGATGGTTGTGACCTTTGACAGTGCCACTGATGTACATTTGCATTGTGACAAACACACATCCCCACATATGTTCAGTAGCCTGATGTTTGTGTTGTATGTTTCCCTATCCACAGCAACGATGGAAGAAGAGGGCGGAGAAGGCGCTGTGGAGCACCGCAACAGGGATGCCTCCACCAGGCACAGACGCAGGGCCCAGTCCTCCTCCCAGGTACCGTTATCTTCCGGTAGCGAGGAGACTGGTGCTGTGTCCACGGCAACGGCCGCAGCTGCCGAAGGGAGGCCCAAGAGGGTGAAGTTGGTTGTGGGCACCTCGGCAGTGGGAGGGACAGGTGAGCCCACACAGGCGCAGTCCGATGCGGAAGACAGTGGAGAGTCATCCAGGTTGGTGGTGGTGGAGGAGGCCACATCAGCCCAGCCCATGGGGCCCGGCAGGGGTGATGAGGTAGGTGTGACTGGTGCAGTCCAGGATCAGGGGCCGGAGGCAGTGCAGGTCACTGTGGAGGGGCCTGTGACTGATCCTGTCCCTGGAACTGCGACTGCACCAGTATGCACCTGCGGACATGCCTCAGGCCGGACCCATCCGCATGTGGCGGATGTATCCATGCAAATGGATCTTACACTACCTGCGGATGAAGCAATTCGTGACAGGGTGGAACCGTTGCTAGCCGGTATTGCGAGGCATACAGCCAGCATTCGTGATGATGTGCAGGCTTCCAATCGGGGGCTTGCACATCATCAAGATGAGGTCTGTTGCCTCATTAACTGGCTAGCTCAGTTCCTGGTCACAAATCTGGTACGTGTGCTGGCCACTGCTGCAACTCCCCCTCCTACTTCTCCTCCTTCTCAGTCGTACTCCCTGCCGTCATCTGCCACAGATACCACCAGGGCCTCCTGTGTTCCTGTCCCAACCCCGGCAGCCCGTCTGGTAGAGATCACATCCCTGCCACAGTCGGGAGTCAAAGGAGGATCAGCAGAGGTTGTCACTGCAGCAACAGGAGCTATAGCAATGGAGGAAGTGCAGGCACCAAGCAGCAGGGCACGTGCACGACGGCCCCGGGTGGTGTCATCATCCCGGAGGCTGTCCTTGTGGCGCAGGCACCAGGCATTTTGGCAGCAGCAGGATCGGGGTAGGATGCAACAGGACTCGGGCGTTCATCATCAGAGGGGCAGGTATGGGCCATCGGGCAGGAGGCAAACGTGGACCTTACGACAAGGATGTCTTCTGTGTTGGAGTGTTTGGGCCAGCAAATCGGGGCAGAGCGGTAGCGGGCAAAGGAGGCGCACCTCACCATGGCTAGGGCGGAGAATTCACTGCACCGGGCAGAGAGGCGGGCAGAGGTCCTCGAGGAGACTAGCAGGGAGTTCGAGAGGAGCATGGAGTCCCTGCAAGCCCTTGAGGGGGAAGCGGAGGCACGCCTACTGGAAGTGGACACAGTGTTCGATGATGCCCTGGTGGAGACTATGAGAGAGCATGGTGAGGAGATGGACTAGTCCGCTGCATTTGTATACAGTTCTTTAGGAGTAGGTTTCATTTGTTTTTTTCTTTTTATTTGGAGTCCCTGGACTTTGCTCCGCATCTTGTATATAGTTATTTTTGTATTGTACTTTTAGGATTTTCTACATGTTTTGGGACCATGGACCCTGGATCTTTGTAAATATTTGGATTTTAATTTGAACAGTTTTTTTAACCATGAAGGAATGGTTTTCACATGATATGTGATTTCATTTGCACATACGTTAATGGACAAGGACCACATTTTTGACTCTTTCATTTTTTACATCACATTGATTTTGGTTTTCACTTTCTTTTGGTTTTTGATTTGGTTTATGCATGTTTAATTTGTTGTTTTTACTGTGTGTGACTTAGATACATGTATTTTAATATCATTTTTTGACATTGAAATCAAAGTGGTATCTGGTCTCAACGGTTTAGTGCATGTTTCACTCCTCCATGACTCATTTGTGTGTCTCTGCTGTTCACCAATGTTGTTCATGTGTGTGCAGATGCATGCATGTGTGATGTTAGGATTCACATGACATAGGGAGCATGACCAATGGATGGGTGTTGAGGTGCACCAGGGGGATGCAGCGTGTGGTGGCATTTTAGTTGGCATGTGCTGCGTGATTGTATGTTGGTCCAATGTGTTTTGAGGTTGGGGCCGGGGAAATGTGGCGGGGCCTGCCTGCAGGTTGCTGTCTCTGGTGGGGGGTGGGGACATGAGGCAGGGCCTGCCGGCAGGTTGCCGTCACTTGTGGGGTTGGGGACATGAGGCGGGCCTGCCTGCAGGTTGCCATCACAGATGGGGACTTGTGGCGGGCCTGCCTGCAGGTTGCCGTCACTAGTGGGGACATGAGGCAGGGCCTGCCTGTGGGGTATGGTCACGGGTGATGGGGTGGTCATGTGGTGTGGGCTGCCTGGGGGGTATGTTCACAGGTGATGTTGGGGGTCCCATGTGGTGTGGGCTGCCTGCGGTGTATGTTCATGGGTGATGGTGGTGTCCCATGTGGTGTGGGCTGCCTGCGGGGTATGTTCACAGGTGATGGTGGGGGTCCCATGTGGTGTGGGCTGCCTGCAGGGTATGGTTACAGGTGATGGGGGAGACCATGTGGTGAGGCTGCCTGCGGGGTATGTTCACAGGTGATGGTGGGGGTCCCATGTGGTGTGGGCTGCCTGCGGGGTATGTACAAAGGTGATGGTGGGGGTCCCATGTGGTGTGGGCTGCCTGCAGGGTATGGTCACGGGTGATGGTGGAGATCCCATGTGGTGTGGGCTGCCTGCAGGGTGTGGTCACTTGTGATGGGGGGCCATGTGGTGTGGGCTGCCTGCGGGGTATGGTCCACTGTTGGGGTCTGGCTGTCCCGTGAGGAGGCGTCTGCTTCCATGGGAGTTGTGCGTGCATCACGGGGTGCACACGGGCCTTCCCACGTGATTTGGCTGGTGCGAGCGGGGTACGCGATTTTGCTGGGGCAAGGACAGGGTACGCGCGGGCCATCCCACGCGATTTTGCTAATGCGAGTGGGGTACATGATTTTCCTGGGGTGCCGACGGGGTACGCACAGCCCTTCCCATTCGATTTGGCTGGTGCGGGCGGGGTATGTGAGGTCAATGGAGTGCGGATGGGGTACGTGCGTGCCTTTTCACGCGATTTGGCTGGTGCGAGCGGGTTACGCTCTAATTTTTCATGCGATCACGATGGGGGGGGCTGTGTGCTGGGTCACGAATGGCGCGGGCCTTGTGCCGTATTGGGCATTTCACTGGCTTTTGCCTGCGCAAGGGCAGTGGTCGAAGTGTACGAAAACAAGTAGTGGAGCTATGTTCCCTGCTGGCCTGCACCCACTCCCCACAAACCCCATCATCACATCCCCTCCCACACACAATACACACCCCCAAACACTTGCACCTGCTGTTTAAGGGTACGTTCAGTGCAGTGCACTGAAAGTGCAAGTTTTAACTTCTTCCTACACTTTTATTTTAAAAAGAAACCATTCTGGAACGGTTTCTTTTTAAAATAAAAGTATAGGAGCTGTAAAAGGTAATTTAAAAAAGTACAGGAGCACCGCTCCCGACCGCTCCCGCTCACTTCGACCACTGCGCAAGGGAGTGTGTTGGGGGCGTTACTGGCACTGCTTGGTGTTCATTGTGCCACGGCTACTGATGCCTTGGAAAATCCATGAATATGCGTGCTGCGCAATTGCTGGTTTGCACCACAGCTGGTGCACGCGTGGCACATGCTCCTCCTCGGCGCACGGCACTTGCTATGCTTCTGCGCTGGATTTTATGAATTGGGCCCTAAATCGGAAGATTTAGCAACATTTGTAAATGATGTTTTCATGATCGTGCATATACTCTAATATATAAGTCATAAATATGATCAGTAGGATATGGTTGTACTGTATTTATCACAGTTCGTACAGTCAAGTGTGAAACGCATGAATTAATGTACAAACACACACACTTTAATATTGCGTCCATACTGTTACATGTTTGACATTTAAAGCATTACACAGTAATAGGTTTTGGATTTAACTGTTTTTAAAATGTAGTATTATGCAAGAAAAGCACAAGATGCAAATACTTTCAGTAAATTGTTTTTATCCTACAAACTTTCAGAATCGCACATGCAGTTTATTTTAAGATGTAACTTCAAATAAAAAAGAGAGTATCATTGAGCCATGCAACAATTCACGTTAGAGATAGAATTTGACATCTAGATGGCATGAGACGTAGTGGCATAGTGTTTAATGGAGCTAGGCACAAAAGCATGAGATCTTGAGTTCGAATCTGCCATGAAGCCTTTCAATTTTATTTTTAAAGAAGGATTATAATTGGCGCTTCGTATTTTTATTTTAAAAAAGGAGGATTATAATTTGAAAAACGAAGAGACAGACTTACCTGACACGTGAAACCTTTTTTGGGGCATGGCATGTGACACCTGCCAGTGGCACGTGTCACTTGTAGTGGTGACATGCAGTGGCACGTGTCACTGGCATATGCCACATGCCATATTCGGCTCCTACCCCTACTGAGGTGAAATGCAACCATGTCTGAAATGAGGGATTGGTGGTGGTTTGCATCTCTCACTCCATCACTGTGAATAGTTGGGCAGCCGTCACTCCTGTCACTGCACTGAACACTGCGTCGCGGGCCACCATCGAAGCTCGCACTCTCAACCCCACAATAAAAACACCACGCTTACCCATGAACCAGAAGTGCCTGGAGAGACCTACGTCCGGGACAATTACTCCCAACACCCTGGGACAATGAAGCATTCTGATCGACCATGTGTCCCCTCAAACATATGCATCAGAAATTCCCGGCCAGCAACGGGAGATAACTTTCCTGGGCCACGACACTACTAGAGTAAAGGATCCTGTAAAATAACGGGAAATGTTTGAAAACAAACCTTTCACCGTGAAGACATCAATTTACACACAAACACGTTCCATACCATTGCTCGCCACCATTTTAGCTACATAGGGCCCCATTGAAATTAATAAGATTGTACTTTAATTGATGTAAGAGAGCTGTGAAACCTAAAAAACTTGATTTCAAAAGAACCCTCTATATATAGACACACATAGAAGCATACTTCAATTAATTCAACCACATTATTAAGATACCGTTGTAAGTGAATTTAACCCCATGATCCACCTCCTAGACTCCTCTGGGTCTTCAGTCGATTTAAGGCATGTTGGGAAATATAATTTTACTATTGCTGGTGTGACTAGAACTGCTTTTATTCATAGCTCTCAACCTTTCATGGTCGCTGAGCGGGTGAATACACCCGATTTTGCATTTGGCGGGTGAGAAGCCCATTGATTGCTGTGGACGTGTGGGGAGTTTGGCGGGTGAGGGAGCTGCTTAAGTGGCGGGTGACACCTGCCAAAAGCGGGTGAGTTGAGAGGTATGTTTTATTTCTTTTTCCTTTGCTATTCTTTTGATATCTTGAAACAGCTTTGTTTTCTCCCCAGATTCTTAGGATAATCTGGGAATATAGCCAATTTAGGTACGCCATAGATCACTTTACCCCTTTCTCTTGCTGTTTTCTTTTTGCAGTAACTCTGTTAAACACCATTAAGATCTGTCTAGGCTTAGTACTGTCCATTTTCCCTACTCTATAAGCATAGTTCAAATCCCCTTGTGAGAGAGTGCTTGGCCCATACATTTCTGACAAAATTGCGACTAATTTGCTCTTTTATTGCCCATTTGCTGTCATCTCTTCTGTGAAGCCCACAAGCCTGAGATTCACGTTCTTGGTTTTTAAGTCCAATGATACGTTTTTAACCTTCAGATCCTGCAGTTCTTTTCTTAGGACATTATATGCCATGTAACTTCCAGATATATCAGAAGAAAACCCGGCTGAATCGTTTTCTAGCTGTCCAACCCTACTATCCAGATTAGAAACCTTACCATTTAGGTCAGCCAAGGAAGCCTTCATCTCCCCAACATCGTGGGAGAACTTCAGCAACAGCATGTAAATGTCCTGGGCGCTAGGTGTATCTTCCATATCAGCTTTGGTTTTCTTAGAGACAGGAGTCTCAAGGGAGTCAATCTTCCTTTTTGAATTTGAATTCATTATACATCAATAATTATCTGTGTCATGGAGACAGTAGCTCCTGTTCCAGCCTACTGCCTGCTCAGCTAGCATTGCGGAAACCCCCTGTGAGTCATCCACCTCAAGGATGTCGTTGATGAACTTCACTAGAGCAAAAATTTGCAACATGTTTTCACCCAACAATAACATCTTCCACCATTCATTCACCGACAAGGATTCCACCAGTTTGAGGATTTCTCCAAAATAAAAAGATCTCTGGGCAAAGAGGCCCATACAAGAGACTGTTACATGTTTCAAAGTCTCTAAGGTGTCTTATAGCAGGCAAAATCTACATGACAGAGCCGATCACTCCATCTGTTTCCGTGCAGCCAGAGCTTTTCTAGTTAAGTAAAGGTTCAGCCTGAATCCATGGATTGGTCACTATATCTGCTACAGGGAAACCTAACCATATATTTTGGAATAGATATTATCATCCTACATTCACCATTATGATTCAGCATCAGTTTACTTTGATTTCTTTTCTCTTGAGTTGTTATCCAGTCATCACTGCAGTTTCACTTTCACAGCCACAGGATCAGCAATTAGTAGTTCTACTTCCACATTCAACTTCATCAGACATTTCATGCATTTCTCTTTCTAATAGTCCAATGACCATTCCATACCATTACCTGGGACAACTTCTAGAATTTCTAGGCGTGGAAACAATTTTGCAATGAGGGATTTTCGGAACAGTCCTAGTGACTTCCAGAGGTTCACTGCATATAGCGACTGTAACGCCCAACTCAAACCGAATAAGTGCCAGGGGAAGTCCCTGCATAAGATGGAGGACCTTTTTCCAAAATCTTCCCTCTAATGTTTCCCAGATTTGCCATGGGATGTTGCACCTTAGAGGAGAATCGCATCACTTTCATGGTGTAAAAATTCAAGATGGGAATCATTGAAAATCTACCATGCTTGCAGTGTGGAACCATACTCTGAACTGCTAGAATTTTCACTTTAATTCTTAGGCTCCAAAACGATGAATGCTATATAGCTTTTTATTTTTATTTTGATCACCTGCAATTTAAGCAGGTTCAGCAGGAAAATATTGAGGGAAGTTCCTATGCACTTAATGAAACCCGTCTGCCGGGGATCTAAAACTCCCAACTCATTCGCACATCTAGTAAACTGTGTCAGGATCAGAGTGGCAAAGAGTTTGCCCAAGACATCTAGAAGGGCGATAGGGCGGTAGTTTTTGGGGTTCACCCTATTGCCTTGTAGAGGAGGAGCCAAGTACCCCCACTCCAACTGCCCCGCCTACATTACCTGAAAAGTAATATGTGACATATACTGAACAGTTAAAGCAGCAAAGAGAAGAGCGTGGACTTTGCGCAGCACTCATAAGGCCATTTCAACGAGATTCCTGAAGAAGTAGAGAAACTAAATGGGAAAGATGAATGGTGACGTCATACAAAGTTGAATTGACACCCATATAGAAAGATAACCAGACTAGAGAGGTAGACGATTTATGAAACACAAAGAATCACCAAGGATGAGTGACATCTTGGGATCAAGATGAAGAAACTTATGCCACAAACCTGATGAAGATACTTAGTTTAAACGTGTACAGATGCAATGAAACGCAAGCAGCAAAGCAATCATGAAGCTAGCCACCTGCTTTTAAATAGATTAGACCGCAGCAAGCGCCAAATATATATATACATATATACCTCTATAGAAACATATGAATATGTAAAGGATGAATGTTTCCACTACGTATATAAGCAGTACTGAACAAAGCAAGAAGGTCTCATTTCAGTGGCGCAGTTAAAAAAAGCAATTGAATAAAACAGAATAAAAGTTCAGCTAAGAAGTTCACTGAGCCAGGAAAGCCAAGGTCTTATCAAACTGCAATTGGCTGACATTGGATACAATTAATGTGAAAGAACAGATGCTCCTGTTCAGAGAGGTCAAGCAAAACAAAAGACGTCAGAGGACTATTGAAGAATAAAATCAAATACACAAAAAGGCTCAATTTCATGGTGTCCAGTCACGTGATAGAAGGAAGTTGGACGAACGAGATGATCACACCTACGCACGGAGGCCGGCTGGTGCCCATACTCCTTAAAAGTTCTCAGAGAACAGTACAAACTTCAAAGCACTAATTGACACTGGACCATTGAGGTGATGATGGTTGATATGCTAATTGGTGGGAAGCTGGTGCTAAAACAAGCTCACCCGCACCTGGATTGTTCAGTCTGCTTGCTGCTAACGTAGGTGGAAAAGTACTGACAGGGGTTAGAAGCCAACCAATTGTAGGGGACCATGTAGTTGAGGGTCCTATAGTTTCTGTAGCCAATGGGACGTCATACTTTTAGTGACGTTCATAGTGGTCACTTTGAAGGGAAGGCTTAGTTTCCCCACCTGATGTTAACTATCCAACTACGTCTTTCCATTACTCTATACAGATATGGAACCTATGCTTAGTTATTCATTTAGAACCAATCCCACCTCCCGTTAGGTTTTTGTAGCTTGCCACGTATGATGACGTTGGTAATGACGCAGGTCAAAACGTCAGTGATGACCAATTTTGGGTACAAAAGCCCAACTTTTTTATGAAGTAAGTAGAGTCGGAGTATTGAGCGATTGCTGATGTTCATTGTACTCCCTGTTTTAGATTATCAAGCGATTGCTGATGTTCATTGTACTCCCTGTTTTAGATACCTGACATTAAAACAGACAAACTTTGCCAAGCTATTTGTGTCATCTTGATTATTGATGAATGAATAAAATCTGCATCCCCATCCATCTGCAGGGTATTGCTACTCATCTTAAAGGGCTGTTGGCAACACCCAGCTCACTTGGTAGCAGAGATAAGATGGTTTGATAAGATAACCATCGACCATAGACATAAGTAACTTTAGAGTCTCTGCAATATCGCATGAACTTTGCCATTCGCCTGATAGGGCGTGAAGCTCCCCGTAGATAGTGGTTAGAATAGACAACTCCTTGCAAGGGACGGGACCCCTATTTTGAGATAGAAACCCTTCCCACATCTACGTGAAGCAGATCGAAAAGCGGCTCGAAGAGGCTGTAACGAAGGCGGTGATCCCTAGAGTTCAAAGAAGAAAAATATGCGAACGGTGAGTAAATAGACCAAAGAGTGTGGCAAAGGGATGCATGTATAGTGAATAACAGAGAGTAACGGAGGAAGGTGGGATAAAATATAACGAAGAGTAAGAGTGTAATATATATAGATATATATAGATATAGTACATGAGATATTGACTTGAGTGTGGCCGAGCAATATGTAAAGAAGAATAGTCGTGAGTGAGGCCACAATAAGAGAATTCACCCTGTTCCTAGACTTTAAAAGAGTGATAACAGAAACCTTTTATCTAGAGTCCCATAAAATGGATGACTTAGGAGACGGGATCGATTAAAGACGATCCAGAAAGAGATAGGTTTAGGTTCCAATCGGAGCAATCTTAGAGGGCAAGAAAAGTCTTAAGAGGAAGATCGTGAATAGTTAATGTGGCCGGTCAAGTCTGTCTGTTTGTTTTATGCGATTGAAAGGTGTGATGACGTCAGAGTTGAAATAATTTTTTTTTGTAATAGAGAAGCATGAAGTTGAGACACGAAAATTGATTGTTTTAAAATTAAACTTTGATGGTTGTTTTTTAGCAAGATTAAAGTAAAAAAAAAATGTGTTTTGACGGGATTGGAGCTTGCGACAATTGGTGCACGTGCATAAGCGTATTTTGAATGAGACATAATTTGGAAACTGTAATCCAAGCATAAGCAAGTGGTAGCAAAGAGAAAAGTGAAAGGTTGAGAATGGAAGAGGTTACTCCATAAGTGCATCTCTGCATACAGTTACCGAAACATGCGCTTAAACTTAAACAATACAGTGCAGAGTGGGTTAAAGGAGCCGCAGATAAAATGTTTATGCCATGGACACAAGGCGGATCATTATCGAAAGCAGTTCTGCAGCATATGACGACGTATTTGCATGCAGCGTACACAGGACAAACGTTAGAAAAGCACCTAGCGAGTTTAGAACTTTGGAAAATGTATGAACACGAAAAGGAGGAGGAGCCTCCTTTAGGTTGGCTACTCAACATATGCAAAGAGGGGGGTGATCCGCCCGCCCCGTCTGAAATAAAACACAAAACTAAGAATGAAAGCAGCAACGGGATATAGCAATCCGTCATATGAGTCACCTATGCAAAGTAGTGACGAGGGCCCAGAGAAAGATACCAAGAAAGATATAACCTCCAAAGTCCCGAGGGACAAGGAGAGACGCGATAAGGAGAGAAGTGATCGACCAAGTATATCTCTAGACATAACGATAGAAATAAAGAGATGGAAAGGAAATAAGGATAAAACGGATGAGATAGCGCTCTTAATGAACAAATGGATGGGAGGTAAAATTTTACTTAAATTCGATGTTAAAGGCATCGAGGATGTAAGACAAAGGGGAGATCAAGACAAACAAGACAGAAAAGACAAAGAAACGGAGGAACGATTGAAAGATGAGGGAGTGAAAAGAAAGGATAGACAAAGACGAGAACAGTTATATCAAGATGAGCAAGCTAAAAAACAAGAGAGCAGAAGAGCAAAGAAAACGTGACAATAGACAAAGAATAGCTGATGAACAGCAAAGACCAGGAAGAAAAAGAATAGAAGATTATGAACAGGAAAGGATAAGAGAGAAAAGAATGCAGAGGCGAAGGGATGAGGAGATACGAAGAGCATATGAACGAAGGGATATGAAAAAGAACGAGGAAGAGAGAGGAAGTGAGAAAACGCAGAGAAGTCGATGACAACATGGAACGTGAAAGAAGACAGAGAGCACACGATCTTGAGTATTTGGAAAGGGAAGTAAGAAATCCCAATCCACAGGTAGCATGGGAAGATATAGAGTCATTACCAGGTACATCTAGAGTATATCTAGAAGACAAGTTTGACTTGTGGAGTATTGGGAAAACGATCGACAAAGTATACCACGAAATGCAAGCCCAGAAAGAATCACAAGGGAAGGGAAAATCTGATCGCCTCGAAAGCTCTCAGTTGTACGACACGGAGGAAGCCTCCTGTAGTGCGAGACACAAGGAGCTGTCTCCAGACAGACTAACATTAAACAGAGATGATGATGAGAGAAGTCGCACGAGTTGGGCACAAGAAGTATCAGACGAAGAAAGGGAAGCCTTCCAGAGGGAAGAGAGAAGTGATGTATGTGATCCAGAGGGATATTCGCTTATGGATAAGGGAATAAGATGGTCAGATTTAAAAATACCTATGTCTAAGGCATCAGAGCCACTGATACAGTCAGACCGACATAAGGGGCAACCCCACAGTCAGAGGGGGGAGTCCCCGCCTTATGTAAGCATTTTAAGATCATTGCCAGGTAGACGGCGATGTGGGAATATTACCCCGGTGGTAGATAGACAAATGATGAGAGATGAGAATGACTTTGGAGCATCACAGTTCCCCTTGTTAGAAAAGGGAGGGGCCAGGCTGCACTACATACCGTGGCCTCAAATGGACAGAGATAATTTAAAGGCAAACTCCTGAGTTTAACTTCCAGTGCTGGAAAATGGATACATGAGTTAGAAAAAATGACGGGAGGGAATATATTAGCTATAGGGGATATTAAAGGTCTTCTAATTGCCATACTTGGTGAGAGAGCAGATGACGTATATGGACACAGGCAGGTTACCCTGGTGTGACTACAGTCAACACCGCGCATGATGGAGCGCCATTTAATAACTGGAGAGCAGCAATTTGGAAAGCGCTACAAGTACTATATCCGGATACGTCCGATATGGGAGCTATAATGACAAAAAAGATGAAGGAAGGAGATGATCCGTTAGTTTACATTCAAAATTTCCAAGACGCCTGGACGCTCGAGACTAGGGAGGCTTCGGGGAAATCTATACCTGTATTTTATCATATATTCTGCCAAGGGCTGCCAGAGCAAGTACAGAAGAAGCTCAAGAAATGAGTGGGTATAGAAGCTAAACCGTGGTCGGAAATCCAGTTAACCATTGCACATTACTGCAGACTCCTCCAGGAAAAGAATTGCAAAAAAGACGATACGCGAAAAGGTGAGGAAGCAAAATTGGTTCAGAAAAAACTGTCCAAGTACGCCATTGAAGGGGCAATGTTAACTAGGATAGGCAGATCAAATTCGCAGCAGGCAGTGAACATGCCACAAGTAAATAACCAAAGACAGTTGGATGAGACAAATAGTGGATATTCTCCATGAGGAAGGGGACAACGAGGAAGAGGTTGGCAAGGTAATCAAGGGAATTGGCAGAATAATCAGGGAGGTTTTTTTTTTTTTTTTTTAAACCTCTTTTTATTAGTGGTCTAGAAAAACACAAAACACAGTTCGAGCATCATCATACAGATCGCAATCAACATGGTACAGCAGTGCAAAGGAACATAGTACATGTAGTATACATTTTCCCACAGCGGCGAGTTTAGGTATCGCTGTCACCGTCAGAGACCATATCACAGAGATACATTCTAAGGGGACCCCAAATATCCTTAGGTCTGCAGGCCGACGGGCGCGTAAGAACAAACTGCTCCTCAGCCTCATTCACATAGATCAGCTCTCGGAGAAACTGCTGCACAGTGGGTGGCGACGGATTTTTCCAATGTAGCAGAATGCATTTTTTGGCCACAGCACATGAGACATTAAACAGTCTTCTGGTCTTTTCGGAACATTTTCCGATGTCTCCGAATAAATATTTCTGTGGAGACAGCGTAGGGGGGATTTGTGTGATCTCGTCTAGTATGTTTGCCACCTCCCTCCAGAACCCAGCCACCAACGGGCAGCTCCAGTACATGTGGAACGAGCCAGCGTAATCTGCTTTGCACTTTGGGCATTGATTCGGAGCGTTTGGGGCAAACTTGGCTATCTTGGCCGGGGTGTAGTGTAACCTGTTAAGAATTTTAAATTGGATCACCCGAAGCCCAGCATTCAGGGAAACCTTTTTGGTAAGTGAGCAATATCTATCCCAAGTCTTATCATCGATAGGGATCTGGAGATCTTTTTCCCATTTATCTCTGCTAGGACCGGGCGAGGGTGAGTGTGCCTGTACCGTGTTATATAAGCTGGACACACCCAATCAGTCTCCGGCAGTGATCATCTGAACGCACGGGTGTGTAGGAGGTTCATCGGGGAAAGACTCCCAGTATTTCTGGAAGGCCGATCGCATACGGCACTATTGCAGGACCCTGAGTGGGCCCCTGCCCAGAGCCCCAGTAACCTGCTGAAGGGTCGCAAATTTTGCATCAATAAACATATCACCCAGGCACATCTCGTCCCCAGGATCCCAGGCCGAGCGCAGGCAGTCATCGTGTGTTGGGGGGATACCAGGGTATCTCCAGAGGGAGACCTCCGGGTTATATAAGGACAAAAGTCCAAGTTTCTTGAATATTGCTCGCCAGGCAGCGACCGTGCTGCTGACAGGGTTAAACTCACATGTATCTCTGTAGCGATCATCAAAAATGACAGACTGTATGTTCGTGGGTGACGTGGTAAGTTCTTCTACATCCACATGTGGGGGGCCCCCATCCCTGGAATACCACTATTTGGAGAACTGGGCCTGGGATACATGATAATAAAGTTCAAAGTCAGGGGCCGCCAGCCCTCCAGCAGAGTATGGTTTAGTTATCCTTTCCCACCCTATTCTTGGAGTCTGCCCGTGCCAAAGGAAAGCCGTGGCCATAGACCTGAGTTTAGTGAAAAAGAGTCTTCCCGGCCAAATCGGTATGTTCACAAATAGGTACAGTAACTTGGGGAGGACTGACATTTTAAGGACTGCCACCCTGCCATGCAATGATAACGGAAGGCGGTCCCACAACAACAGTTTAGTCTTCAAGGCCTGTAGCGTCGCATCGTAATTGTCAGTGTATAATCTGTTTTTTCCATGTGATACAAGTATACCCAAATATCTGATGGACTCGCTGGACCATCTCAGCCCATCCAGGGAAACAGGGCAGTCCGTTGCCGGTGTAAGGGGGAAAACCTCTGATTTATCCTTATTTATGGCATAGCCAGAGTATGTAGTGAATTCTTGGATCTCTGCCATTATGGGAGGTAGGTTATTTTCGGGTTCACGGATATATAAGAGCGTATCATCAGCGTATAGTGATATTAGTTGTGTGGCTCCCTTCAGATTAATGCCTCTATTGGAGTGTCTCAGTCTTATCGCGATTGCCATTGGTTCTATTGTCAGGGCGAATAGTATAGGCGAAAGTGGGCAGCCCTGCCTAGTGCCCCGTCCCAACAGAAACATATCCGAGATTGTTTGGTTTGTTAGCACCCGGGCACCGGGTCTCGTGTATAGCAATTGCACATATTTAATAAAGTTCGGGCCTACCCCAAATGCCTCCAATACTGCCAGCAAGTAGGCCCAGGATACAGAGTCGAAGGCCTTCTCAGCATCTAATGATACGGGCACAGCGTTCCTACCTGGGTCGATCTGGGCCAGTATTCCAAAGAGCCTACGCAAGTTAAGTGCCGTAGATCTAGCGGGGATAAACCCATTCTGGTCAGGGTGAACCAATGTGGGGATCGCCGGCAAAAGCCTATTGGCTAGTACTTTGGCGAATATCTTGGCATCTGTATTAATGAGAGACAGTGGCCTGTAGGACGACATATCTTGGGGAGGGCGGTGCGGTTTTGGGAGAACAGTTATTAACGCCTCTCTCATGGATGGGGGTAGTATGTTACATTGAAGGGATTCTTCCCAGACCCGCAACAACAACGGAGCAAGCTCCGCACCGAATTCTTTGTAGAATTCAGCCCCTAGACCATCTAAACCTGGAGCTTTATTGGAAGACAAATCTTTAATTGCCTCAGCGATCTCTTCTGTAGTAAGGGGCTGGTCCAGTGTAAGGCGGCCCTCCTCCTGGAGTTTCGGCATCGAAAGAGCCGCAAGGTATGTCCCTATCTCGGTGGCTGATTTAGTATCTCTATTGCTATATAATCGCTCATAGAACACCGCAAACTCGATTTGGGCGCCTGTCTTGTTTGAGTAAGTTGGAAAGCGACCTGCCCGCTTTATTGCCTTCGCCATATCTGCGGGCTCTGATCGGGGATGCCATGTACTGCACTTCTCTGGAGGCCAGTTTACTGAACTCCTGAAGTTGTGTTTGAATGTCAGCCAATACGCTCCCGTCGTGGGTGCGAGAATAAGTGTCTTCCAGGAGTTTCAGCTTGCCCTCAGTCAGGGTCAGCTCAGCCCTGACTCCCCTAAGAAGACCAACAGATTTAGACAGTAGCAAACCCCTGACCCAGACCTTAAAGGATTCCCACACAGTGGAGTAATTATCAACCGAGCCTACGTTAACTTCGAGGAATTCAGCGATCTCAGCGTGAAGCTCCTCCACCGTCCCGGGGTCTCGCAGCAAACCCTCAGGCATCCTCCATCTCCTAGGGGGTCTAGGGCAATTGTGAAAGGTGACCTCAAGTGCGACAGGGGCATGGTCAGATAGTGTGCGGGCTAGTATTTCACATGCCTTTGTAACAGCAACAAGGGAGGGGGAAACAAACCAATAATCAATTCTGGATTCGGAATCATGTACCGATGAGTAGTACGTGTAACTCCTCACAGTCGGGTGGAGAGCACGCCAGACGTCCTCAAGTGAAAGCTGAGATAGAACATTTTGTAGAGTAAGGGAGGCCCTGCTGGATGCTCTTACAATTGTGCTGGATCTATCGAGCACCGGGTCCAGAGTGATATTGAAGTCTCCTCCCAAAACTATGGTAGGGCTATTAACGGCAGCGATCAGTTGATACACATCTGCATAAAAAGTGGGATCATCAATATTAGGCCCATATGTGTTGACCAGCAATATCCGCTGGCCCAGTAACGAGCCCCAGACAAGAACATATCTACCCAGAGGGTCCAGTTTATGGCCATCGAGCCTGAGCCCGAGATTCGGGTGTATAAGAATGGCCACCCCCCTGGACTGTGATGAATAGTTGGTGCAGAACCTGGACTTTCCCCAACCGGGCATAATGACCTCATTATCAGTCCCCATAGTGTGGGTTTCCTGTAGCATAACGATTTGGGCACCATGTCTGATAATGTAATTTCCCACTTTTTTGGCTTTTGAGCGATTGTTCAGCCCCCTAACATTCCATGAGATAAGTTTAACCCTCAGAGCGTGAATCGAGCTTTACAGGAAATACAATGTACGGGCACCAACTAGTCTCAGATATAGTTCCATGCATCATAGTTCGTGTCAGTGCGCTCCAGACCACTAGTTTCAACAGTAACCAACAGAAAACTCCCAGCAAGACCCTCTTAGAGCAGAGTCCCGTGTAGAGGGGGAGCTTGTTCACTATGTAACATTGGGTTCGAAACAAACATCCCCAACTTTTCCCCTCCCCAACCAACCCCCCACCCACACTGTCTCCCACAACTCGACAGTGCGCGACCCCAAACTTGTGGAGTATTCCCGGGGTAGCTATGTTGCCTCACATGTCCGCCATCCCAGCCCTCCAACGCCACCATTTGCAGAAGATGGCTGACTGTAATCTCCGAACAAAAGGGCCCCAGCCACGGGGTCCATAATCTCTCATTGTCAAACATGAAAGCGTACACTTCCTAATCTGCCGGTGGAGGTCCATTGTTCGGGGCCGGTCGTTCCCCTCTTGGAGGCAGGGGTATAGAGGATTCAATATATGACCGGGCTTCGGATGGGTTCTCAAAGAAGTGTGACCTACCAGCGTGTTGAATTCTCATTTTGGCCGGGAACATTAAGGCATATGTGATCTGTCGTTCTCTGAGGAGCTTCTTGACCGGTTCATACGAGCGCCTGCTGGCCTGGACAGAGGCAGAGAAATCAGGGTAGATATGTATACGATTGCCCTCGTAGTGCAGTGTGCCGGTCTCTCTGGCCAACCGAAGGATGGTATCCCTGTCCCTGTAATTCAGCAGACGAGCAATTATGGTTCGCGGAGGCGCCCCCGGTTTGGGAGCCGGTGCTAGGGTACGGTGTGCTCTCTCGACAAGGAAATGTTCGGACAATGCGTCAGGTCCAAATAAGGACCTAAAGAGTTCCTCCATATGTTTCTCCATTTGGCCCTTGCCGAAGGATTCGGCCACACCTACCACACGGACGTTGTTCCTCCTGGACCTAGATTCAAGATCTTCGCACTTAGTCTGCAGTCTGTGCATAGTGTCTTTGATATGAGCTATATCACGGCTGTGTTGACCAACTGTATCCTCGGTAGCACTTATCCTGCCCTCTGCCTCAGTGACACGCGCACTTTCCTTGTCGATTCTGGCCTTCAGGAAGCCTATGGTAGCAACTATCTCATCCAGTTTGGTGTTTACAGCCAGAAATCCGTTTTGAACTAGCACGGTCAATTTATCCTCTCTGTCCAGTGCCTCACGCTCACCCTCGCACTGCTGGGTGTCAATTGGCTCAGAGTGGCTGATCGAATTGGTAAATGTGTCCATAGGGCCCTTCTTCCTGCCACCAGGGGTTTTAGGGGCTCTGTTGGATCTGCCGGGTTCCCCCATGATCGCAGCACGCCAACCCGTATGTCGGATCCGAAACAGGCTCGAGGCCACTACCACAGGCGGCGGAATCGGTGAAATAAACCCCCGCCCCCCCCAGGCACTCCAGATGTTCCAGGTGTACGTCCCGGATGGAAACGGCTAACCGCAGGGGCCCCAGCACTCAGCAGCGAGTCAGCCTTCAGAAGCAGGGATGCGGGCTTCACGGTCAACCCAGTCGGAGGGGGGCAGAGGGGGGCAGTCAGCAAAGCCACTCAGGGCCAGGCCTCAGGAGGGATCGGCGCCAGAGGCACCACCGGCAGTCCGCCCGGGGGTTATGCAGCAACGGGATCGTGAACCAGCAGAAGCCGTCAAAATCAGGGCGAGGAGAGGCGGCAGCAACGGGTCAGGGGTGGGCCGGGACAGTCTGAGCATCAGGCGCGGGACCGGGCAGCCGAATCTTCTCCGTTCAATATCAGGATCTGGCGCCAAGGGGGGAAGCCACGCCCAGCACAGGCCTACAGCAGACAGCAGCCGCGGACCACAGGTAGTTCCCTCTGGAACCGGGAGCCGGCCAGGGAGCGCCACTCGTGTCGGAGGAACTTCGCGGGGGCATATCTTGGAGATGCGGCGCCACTCCGGGCTCAAACTCCCACCGACCGTGTAGGACCCCGACCGCAACAGATCCACCAAATTTCAGTGAGCCAGTCAGCCGAAATACGGATTTATAAGCTCAGGATGTAGAGGCAGCGCGGGAGCCCCGGGTTTAAGCAGCCATTCTCGTCGTGCGCAACAGCGCCCCCCCCATAATCAGGGAGGTTTTTAAAATATGCAAAACGGTAATCAGAATATGCAACATGGGCAGATGGGGAGACCACCGCCTATATGTTGGACATGTGGAATGACAGGGCACATGGCTCCTATGTGTAGAAGCCAATGGATGGTGCAGAATGACCAGTTTTCTAGACAGGGAATGCCAGATCCTCCTGCATATTCGTAGCAGAGCGGAAATGGATTTGTGCAAAATCAAACAGTGCAGCAGCAAGTGCTGAGAGTGCAGCAAGGCTTGCAATCACAGCAAATGGGAGGTTACCAACTGCAAGGACAATCGCCGCAATCTCCTATGCAACTTCAGCAGAACACAAACGCAGAACCGCCAATGACTCGTAGAATAGGAGGTGTCACTGTTGATGGAGGAAATCCATTCACTAGTGATGGAGTGAGACTGTATCCGCAATAGGACAGCTCACTGGGAGACCTGATGTGTTCAGTCTTATCTATAACGCTGAATCCTCACGAGGAACCAAGGATAGACGTAAATATAGACGGCAAAGCTTTTCCGTTCTCTGTGGACACGGGTGCAACGCGCTCGTGAATACGTGAGGGCACATTTTTAATGTCTGGCAATGCGATGAATACTCAGGGCTTTACGGGAGCAACAAGTTGAATTCCATTCACAGATGAATTACCAGTCTCCATGGGAGAATGCGATATGAAGGTGCCACTGCTTTATTCGTGGCAAACACCTGTCCACATATTAGGACGAGATTTGATGACAAAATTGAATATGACCATTTCGTTTACAGACGAAGGCATAATATGCTCAACACCGGGAATGCATTATTTAAGCATGTGCAAAATGATAATGGCATTCGCAAGGCAGATAGCTCCAAGGGCGATACCGCTTGAACCCGAGGTGTTCCATTATGGGATACGTATTCTGTTAACATGGCTACCAGGTCTAGTAGGTAGAACCATGAGGATACCAGATGAATTTCTATTTAGGCCTCAGATACCCATGGATGAAGAGGAGGGGCAAATGTTTCCCTTAGACATAGAAGAAGCTATAGTCCAAGGAAATATGGCTTTACTTGATGCAACTGATGATAAGGGTAAACGATGGAGCACAATAATTATCATCGAAGAAGGCTGCCGAGTGACAGATGTCACTGATGAGGAATTGTTTGGGGATGACCTATCTGATGATTTTGTGATATTTTAAATGTGCATTACTTATTGTTTAATCCAAGACCATCGCCCAATAAACCAAATGTAGAGGCCGAGTTCCCTTTAGTCCCGAACCCGTCTACAATTCTATGTAATATACCTGTTGATGCACAATATTTCACAGTGATTGACTTGAAACATGCGTTTTTCTCAATCCCATTGCACAAAGACTCACAAGATTTGACACTGTTTACTTTTAGACAAGTGCGATTAAAAAGCACAAAGCTGCCCCAGCGGTACCGTGAGTCTCCATCAATTTTCAACACAGTCCTCCAGATGAACTTGAGCAATATTGCTTTAGAAAGCGTTGTGCTGGAATACGTAGATGACATTTTAGTTTGCAGCACCTCAGAGGAAGAGTGCAGACATGATTCTGTTCAGCTGATGATTATACTTGCTGACAAAGGATATAAGGTTGACAAAGAAAAGTTACAATATTGTCAACAAGAAGTGTTGTACATAGGCCAATTAATTTCACATGTTGGAAAGAAGGTCGCCCCTGAAAGAGCTGAGGCCATTTTAAAAACAGCTAAACCACACACATAAAGCAGATGCAGAGTTTTCTAGGACTATGTAATTATGTCAGAGCATGGGTCTTTGACTACAGCTTGTATATAAGGCCTCTCTTACAGGCCTTGAAGAAAGCACAGGCAACGCGAGAAAAAATCATGTGGACTGAGGCAATGGAAGAAGGGTTTGATGAATTGAAAAAAGCAATCTGCACAGCCCCAGTTTTAGGGATCCCCAATTATGCAGAGGAATTATTTTCATTATTGCATACAGATGGTACTTTTATGACAGCAGTACTCACACATAGGACCACATTGGGGTACAAGCCCCTTGCATATTACAGTGGAATCTTGGACTCAGTAATGAGAGGTCCCTTTGCATGCGAACAAAGTTTGGCCGCTGCCGCATTCGCCATAGAAAAGGCTACAAGCATAGTGTTGGGATGTTCTATGACGTCATTTGTTAAACACGCACTATTTGCCATTTTGGAAAAACCGAAAGGCACGTTGACTTCTCAAAGGGCTTCTGCCTATGAGGTAGTCATATCAAATCGAGCGATTAAAATAGTTCGATGTAAAATAGTGAATCCAGCTATGTTTATAGCTGAGCCAATCACAGAAGGAAAGCCCATGCACGATTGAGCAAACTATGAAGAGTTCTGTGATGAGAGCCCTAGAGTAAAAGAGAATGCACTTGCAGGGGGAGAGATTGTGTTCATTGACAGGTCTTCGAGAATCAATCAAAATGATGGACAAAGATACACAAGTGCCGCTGTGGTGAAACATCTGGCAAATGAACATTTCGAGTGCTCGCTAGTACTCGATTGCCATCTCATTATTCAGCGCAAGCTGGCGATTTATTGGCGTTGATACTCGCGATCGAGAATTACGCAGACCAGGAACTAACAGTGTACAGCGGCTCTGCCTATGTGACGTTGATGGTGCACGCAGGACTAGCATGCTGGAAAAGGAGGGGCCACCTCTGAGCGGACGGCACACCAGTACAGCACACAGCCTTATTGGACAGGCTTATTTGAGCACTACAACTCCCAGTGGGCATAGCAGTCGTTAAATGCACAGCTCACACGAAAGGGACAGATTTGATCTTGTGCGGAAATCAAGCAGAAGACGCTGAAGCCAAGCGCATAGCAAATACAGATACAGGCATGATGAGTATTGAGAGCATTGATGTGAATGAAAGGATGAATGTGATGATGACTGTGGTTGAAGGATATAATCATATGCCTAAAACACAGATAATGGAGCTACAAGGGGAGGCACCACAAGAGGAAAATAATTTATGGAAGCGGAGAGGGTGTTCTTTAAACCCCTCTGAAGCATTGTGGTGACAAGAAAGCACTGGTAAGCCAGAGATGCATATAGCCTTATTAAGGGTGGTGCTGGAACAGCTGCACTACCCAGCGGATACAACTAGGGAGAATCTTGCTCTAACTATTGCTGAGGATTGGTTCGTATCAAACCTAATGGAGCATGTTGCATTTTTTATGGTAAATTGTATTGTTTGACAACAATTCACAGCTAGGCATACACTGTGCATAGTGAGGGCAGTGATTCCAAGCCCCAATGGCCCTTTTCAGCACTTGCATATCGACTATGTCGACATGATACCAGTATGCAATTGATATAGATATTTGCTTGTTGTAGTGTGTCCCTTCTCCAGATGGATAGAGGCAGATCCATGCACACACCCAGACTCTACCTGTGCAGCCACATTTTTAGTACGAGAAGTGTTTCCTAGATGGGGTGTGTGAGGCAATGAGATCAGATAATGGACCTCACTTTGTTAATACAGTTTCCGAGCAGATCAGCTCATTGCTTGATATAAAGAACAAGTTTTCTTCGGCTTATCATCTGCAAGGAAATGGGATCTGTGAAAAGCTCAACGGCCTGTTAAAAGAAAGAATAGCCAAGTTGAAGCTTACTCTGAAGAAAGGGTGGTTGCATTAAGGAACCAACCAGGTACTGGCCACCATCTTATGCCTCACGAAATCGTGACAGGAAGGCTAGTGCCTCCATCCTGAGTTAGAAGTGATGCTCAGTTGATGTCAGAAGTTTTAGTATTGGAATTACAAAACTATTTGAATTGTATGGCTGTTACGCTCACCTGGCTCCCACAGAGGCGTCGATCTGAACTGGACAGCTGCGGTCTCCACCAATGTGACGCGTAGGGCCGAGATGACAGACTGGACTGGCCCACCTAGCTTCGTTTGCTTGGCCCTTAGGAATATTCTTCTGCAAATGAGAAAGGGAATTAACCACCCGTGGAGTTGAGCGTAAATCCCCCCACCCTCGCTGTTCTCCCCACAGATCACCTTTGATGTCCCCTCTTATAGTCTCACCTCATGGTTTGAAAAGATGAGCTCTCCATCCTGCATTGAGCGCAGGGGCGCGTTGATAACCAGTTGCTTCACTGGCTCGAAGGAATTGGTGAGTTCCAGAACAATATTGACTCCGAAAAGTATGTAGTTCGTAAGAGTTCACATGTCTGACTTTCACTCTTGTCTGATTCCTTGCAGTTTGCAGCTTGACCCCAGCGAAGAGTTCCTCGTGGTAGCTGACGAAGTTCAGGTAAGGATTTGACTTATCCTACACAGTTCAATAAAATAAGGCCAGAATGTAAGCTGCTTGCTCCCTTATTCAGGTGTGGAGAGAAAATATGAAGTTCGGGGAATAATGCCTCCGGCGGCAAAATTAGGTAAGTCTATTGCGGTGAGAAGAGTTCCCCTTGTTTGTCCCTTTGTCTGACCTTTTTGTCCTTTTGTTCCCCCTAGGGGCCGGGGTACGGCGAGGATGCAATGGAGACTGCGCCGATCCGTGAAGAGGAATAGTACCCCAGGCGGTAAATCAGGTAAGTCTATGGGGGTAGTTACTATTGCCTCTGTTTATTCCCTTGGCTCACCTTTGCTGTTCTTGTGTTCCCCTTAGGTGCCAGAGTGCGGCGGGAACGTGCAGAAGGATGCGGTGGATCGTAAGGATGCTGCGAAGACCGATGAGTTCAGCGCGGCGCTGCAGCAGGCGAGGCGGCGCGGGTAAAATGCTTTTTTCTTCCAGCTCGAAGGTGCGGTGGATCCGGAATTCAGGTAAGGATCAAAGGTTTTGCTCTTATTCTAACCTTTTCTCCTTCTGTTCCTTCCTTTTTCTAGGAGCTGCAGACTCGAGGCGGGCGTGGCAGAAGACTGGATGCAGGCTTGCAGACACGGTGAGCGTTACGCTGCTAGATGCAGAATAATGCGAAGCGTGTGCTGCTCTTCGGGCGTGGTTTAAATAGCCTCCAAAGTAGTACCAGGTAAGTATTCCTCCCAGCCCCACCCGAGTAAAAAATAGTCCCTAGGTAAAATAGTCCCTTCCAAGCCTCATTTGGCTTGGAGCTCTGCAGCATGGTCTGCATCAGGTAAGCTTGCAGCATGGTCTACATCAGGTAAGTTCCACTCTATGAGCCTGGCTAGCGCCAGGACTGACTCTCCATATGAGCCTGGCGCCATAGGCGCCAGGACCGCACCCAAACAGCCCCTAGCCGGGGTTTTTGGGCTTGCTCAAAATAACGTGATGCCTGCTTTCGCGGTTGCTGGACCTGGTCTGGTTCCCCGGGGGTAGGCATCATGACAGCACTCCCCCCCAAGGCCCCTTCTAAAGTAGTTCTTCCCTGTGGTTTTGGTTTGTCTGGGAAATTTCGGTGGAATCTTATCAGCAATCGAGGTGCATGCGCGTGGTCACTAGGTTTCCAAGATCTTTCCTGTGGTCCGTAACCTTTCCAGTCGATTAAATAAAAGAGTTTAGACTTCACCATCTTGGAGTCCAGGATGTTCTTAACTTCAAATTCGTGTTCCCCGTCTATAAGGACGAGGTCTTGTGGTTTGGTTAGTCTTGTCCCTGGTTGCACTGGCTTCAAAAGTGACACTTGAAAGACGGGATGAATTTGCATATTAGCAGGTAAGTCCAACTTGACGGCCACCGGGTTGATAATGGCCTTAATAGAGTAAGGTCCCAAATATCTAGGGTTAAAGGTCCGCGTTCCCTTGAGAGGTATGTGTTTTGTGGCCAACCATACTTGGTCCCCTATCTGGTACTGTGGAGTATCACTTCTATGCCGATCAGCATCTTTCTTATATTTCTCCTTCGCCTGTTTTAAATGTGCAGTTGACTCCTTAAAGGCTTGTGTAATCGTAGCGTGTAGATGGTCCACTGTGGGCATTTCTAAGTGTTGGGGTGAGTCAAGGCCTGAGGTTCGAGGGTGGTGCCCATATAGGGTATAAAAGGGACTTTGTCCAGTTCCAGAATGTACTGAATTATTGTATGCATATTCGGCGATCCAAAGAATGTCCTTCCAATTACTCTCGGTTTGATGTAACATACAACGCAGGTATTGTTCAAGAGTCTGGTTGGTCCTCTCCATTTGACCATCAGTCTGGGGGTGGTGACTGGTCGATAATCTCACGTCGATTTGCACCAATTGACAACATTTCTTCCAAAAATGTGAAATGAATTGGCTGCCCCGGTCAGAGACCAACACGGACGGAAATCCATGTATGCAAACAATGTTTTCGAGGAATTCTTTGGCCAGTATTGAGGCTGAAGGTAGTCCTTTTAAAGGAATAAAGTGGGCCATCTTGGAAAAAAGATCCACAATAACTAGAATGGTGTTAAACCCATTACAAGGAGGTAGATCAAAAATAAAGTCTAACGATAAGGTGTGCCATGGTGTAGGCGGAATGTCTAAAGGTTGTAAGAGTTCAGCTGGTTTTTTCTTTTGACTTTTGTTTTGGGTGCAAATACCACAAGACATCACAAATGATTTAATATCCTTTCGCCAGGTGGGCCACCAGAATTGCCTTTTAATTTTAGCTTCAGTTTTTGCAATACCTGGGTGCCCCTCCATTAGGGTATCATGATAACGGGAAATGACTAGCTCTTGTAGTTCCTTGTGTGGCAGAAAATAGTCGCCCTTGGTAATAAGGCAGATCATTGGGGACAGAGCAGTCCGGGCCTTTCTTTACCCAGTCCTGCAGGGCTGTAGGATCAAAGAGTTGCAGGATTTTAACCTGAATGTTCTCTAGTGTCTGTAGAGTAGTCATGCCAAGAATCCTTTGTTCGGAAATTATAGGTACTGGTTCTGGGTTCACTTCTGCCTCTCCCATCCCTATTCGGGATAAGGCGTCTGCTTTACCATTCTTACAACCTGGTCGATAGGTTATCACGAAATCGAACTGGCAAAGAACAATGCCCATCGGAGTTGACGTAACGATTGGGTCTTGGCTGTTTTTAAATACTGTAAGTTCCGGTGATCAGTGATCACAGTAATGGTATGCCTGGCACCAAGAAGATAGTGCCGCCAAGCCTTGAAGGCGGATTAACTCCTTGTCTGTAACCGCATAGTTTAACTCGGGTGCCGAGAACTTTCTGGGCCAAAATGCTACTGGGTGAAGCTGGCCAGTTTCAAGTCCTTTTGAGAAAGGACAGCTCCCATGGCTAGACTGGATGCATCTGTTTCCACTACGTATGGAAGTTCAGGGCGCGGGTGCTTTAACACAGGTGCAGACGTGAATTTCGCTTTCAGCTCTTGGAAGGCATTTTCAGCTTCTTCAGTCCACATGAAGCGTTTATTTTTTCGCAAGAGTGCTGTGATGGGATGTACGACATGTGAAAAATCTGGGATGAATCTGCGGTAGAAATTGGCAAAGCCGCGCTTGCTTTGTACTCCTTTAACTGAACTTGGTGATGGCCACTTAAGGATTGCGTCCACCTTTCGTGAGTCCATTCGGACTCCCTTTGGGGTCAGGATAAACCCAAGGATTTCAACTTCTGTGGCATGAAAAACGCATTTTTCTAGTTTTGCATATAGTTTGTGCTGGCGCAATTTCTCAAGGACTGCTCGGACGTGCTTCACATGGTCAGATTCTGAAGAGGAGTATACTAGAATATCATTGATATACACGACAACACAAACGTCAATGAGTTCACGAAGGACATCGTTCATGAAGTATTGGAAGGCTGCTGGTGCATTGCACAACCCGGAAGGCATCACCTGGTATTCGAATAACCCATACTTAGTGCGGAAAGCAGTCTTCCAATTTTCGCTCTCTTTTACACGTACCAGATGGTATGCACCCAGGAGATCTAATTTAGTGTATATACAAGCGTCCTTCACTTGGTATAGTAGTTCAGGGATCAAAAGCAATGGGTATTGGTTCTTAACAGTTATCTGGTTCAATGCGTGGTAGTCTATGCATGTTCTGAAGTCACCTTCCTTTTTGGGCACGAAGAACAAAGCTGAAGATGCAGGGGACTTGGATGGGCGAATAAAGCCATTGGCAAGGTACTGGTCTAAGTATTGTCGTAGGTGAAGGTTCTCAGGTTCTGTAAGGGCATAGATCCTGCTAGAAGGGGGTTGGGTATGAGATCGATTTGACAATCGTACGATCTGTGAGGTAAGGCGTTTGCCTGTTCCTTTTGGAAGACATCCTGGAATTCTTGGTATTCTGGAGGTAGTTGCATGACTGCTGTGGTTACTGTGGCCAGGCCTTCGTTCTGATATTTCTTTGGGTAACAGGTTTGTGCACAATCCGGGAAGGTTATTCTCTTCTCTCGCCAATCAATACAAGGATTATGTGTTTCCAACCAAGGTATCCCCAGTATTATTTGGAACTGTGGGACTTTGATTAGATCAAACACAATAGTCTCTCGATGCCCATCCTGACCCAATAGTGTCATCTCTGCGATGGAATGAGTTACAGGCCCAGAGGCAATTTCAGTTCGATCGACTGTGGTGATGACATCTGAGGTGGTTTTTCGGCAGAGAGGTAGATTCATCCTGGAAGCCAATTCATAGTCCACATAGTTTCCTATGGCCCCGCTATCAATGTATGCCCTTACTGCATGCATACGCGATGGCTGCCCTGGATCTACGAGGACCATTGGTATGACGAAATGCAAGGTCTGAGTATCCTTCTTCAAGCTCGTCAAGCGGACCTCTACGCTTGTTGGGCGTGGTCGTTTCCCGAGTCTGACTCCATATGGCTTTTATCAGCAGCTCCTACCACCTTCTTGGGTGGTTTTACAGGGCCATCCCGTAGAAAATGCCCAGAAGTTCCACAATATAAGACACAATTGCATTTGCCGTCTCCTTTCTCTTTCCTTCTGGGTTAAGGGTCCTTTAACCCCTCTGATTTGCATGGGTTCTGAAGCATCTACTCCTTTGGGGTTAGCGTGGGTTTTGACCAACACCCGATTCTCAAACTTGGCTCGATCAGCCTTTCTGTTCTGAAGTCGGTGATCGAACTGGACCACTAAGTCTATATATTCAGCGTAATCTTGAGGTGGGTTCATGACTTGAGCCAAGACATCCTTGAGTTCTCCTCGAAGCCCTCGATGAAATAACGTGATTTGTTTTACCTCAGGCCATCCAGTTTCCACTATCAACCTATTAAAGGTCACGATGTATGATAGAAGGTCCTGGTTACCCTGTCGTAGGGACAAAAGTTCGTTATCCAGGGCCTGTCCTTGGGAGTGCCGGGCAAATAGTCTTTCCATGCTAGTTTGAAAGCCCTGAAAATCCCGAAGAATTGGGTAATCCAGAGTAACTAGTGGAATTGACCAATCAGCTGCACTGTCGCTGAGATATGACAATACAAAGGCTACCTTGGCTTGATTGTTTGGGAAGGCTCCAGGTCTGCATAAAAAGTGCAAGCGCATTGGTTCATTAACACGGCAAACCTTTTAGGATCTCCGGCAAAGCGTTCGGGTGGAGCTAATGGACTATTTTCTGGTAGGTTTATTTGCACAGGGTTACTCGATAACACAGGAGCTGGATTTCCCCCGGAACCAGGTAGGGGTGCTTGTCCAGCCTGGCTTTGCAATAGTTGCCTAGCAAGGTCATCAGTTCGCTCCTTTGACAAAATCAGTTCTCTCCTAAGAGCATTGGTTTCTTGACGGGCGGAATGCACTTCAGCCCTCAGTTCCCCTAGTAAATGGGCCAATTGGTCAGTCTCTGAGGTATCCATAACGCCCGGGTGGGAATTTGTGGGTAGGCTTCGCGTTCTGTTACGCTCACCTGGCTCCCACAGAGGCGCAATCTCAACTGGACAGCTGCGGTCTCCACCAATGAGACGCATAGGGCCGAGATGACGGACTGGACTGGCCCACCTAGCTTCGTTTGCTTGGCCCTTAGGAATATTCTTCTGCAAATGGAGAAAGGGAATTAACCACCCATGGAGTTGAGTGTTAATCCCCCCACCCCTGCTGTTCTCCCCACAGATCACCTTTGATGTCCCCTCTTATAGTCTCACCTGATGGCTTGAAAAGATGAGCTCTCCATCCTGCATTGAGCGCAGGGGCGCGTTGATAACCAGTTGCTTCACTGGCTCGAAGGAAATGGTGAGTTCCAGAACAATATTGAATTCGAAAAGTATGTAGTTCGTAAGAGTTCACATGTCTGACTTTCACTCTTGTCGGATTCCTTGCAGTTTGCAGCTTGACCCCAGCGAAGAGTTCCTCGTGGTAGCTGACAAAGTTCAGGTAAGGATTTGGTTTATCCTACACAGTTCAATAAAATAAGGCTAGAATGTAACCTGTTGCTTGCACCCTTATTCAGGTGTGGAGAGAAAATATGAAGTTCGGGGAATAATGCCTCCGGTGGTAAAATTAGGTAAGTCTATTGCGGTGAGAAGAGTTCCCCTTGTTTGTCCCTTTGTCTGACCTTGTTGTCCTTTTGTTCCTCTTAGGGGCCGGGGTACGGCGAGGATGCAATGGAGACTGCGCCGACCCGTGAAGAGGAATAGTACCCCCGGCGGTAATAAGGTAAGTCTATGGGGGTAGTTACTATTGCCTCTGTTTATTCCCTTGGCTCACCTTTGATGTTCTTGTGTTCCCCTTAGGTGCCAGAGTGCGGCGGGAACGTGCAGAAGGAGGCGGTGGATCGTGAGGATGCTGTGAAGGCCGGTGAGTTCAGCGTGGCACTGCAGCAGGCGAGGCGGCACGCGTAAAATGCTTCTTTCTTCCAGCTTGAAGGCACGGTGGATCCGGAATTCAGGTAAGGATAGAAGGTTTTGCTCTTATTCTAACCTTTTCTCCTTCTGTTCCTTCCTTTTTCTAGGAGCTGCAGACTCGAGGCGGGCATGGCAGAAGACTAGATGCAGGCTTGCAGACACGGTGAGCGTTACGCTGCTGGATGCAGAATGACGCGAAGCGTGTGCTGCTCTTCGGGCGTGGTTTAAATAGCCACCAAAGTAGTCCCAGGTAAGTATTTCTCCCCAGCCCCACCCGAGTAAAAAATAGTCCCTAGGTAAAATAGTCCCTTCCAAGCCTCATTTGGCTTGGAGCTCTGCAGCATGGTCTGCATCAGGTAAGCTTGCAGCATGGTCTACATCAGGTAAGTTCCACTCTATGAGACTGGCGTGGCGCCAGGACTGACTCTCCATATGAGCCTGGTGCAATAGGCGCCAGGACCGCACCCAAACAGCCCCTAGCAGGGGTTTTTGGGCTTGCTCAAAATAACGTGATGCCTGCTTCCGGGGTTGCTGGACCTGGTCTGGTTCCCCGGGGGTAGGCATCATGACAATGACTTCCAGTTTTTCTGTAATTTCAGGACAGTTGTAGAGACAAGGGTGTAGGGCAGTACAGAACACAGATGAAGATGCTTCAACAACCCAACCTCCGGAATTTCACATTTCCAAAATTACCCCGGAGATGCGGTCCTAGTTCGTAACCACACAAGGAAAAGGTGGGACGAGCCCAGGTACAACGGTCCTTTTGTCGTTGAGGACGTGGCACTATCTGCTGTCAAATTGCTGGGTAGGCGTGCTTGAATCTTCTTGGGAGAAAAAACTACTTTGGAGAAACCCCTCTGCCTACACCCCTCCGCGAAGAAGCTACAATCATCGGGGAAGAACCACAGCACGTGCAGACGAGATCTATGACGAAGAAGAAAGATGCATAACCTGACAAGTGTAAAGTGTAAATAACCCTTTAGTTGGACTGTGGCTTGATTTTGGACACTCCCTTTTGAGCTATAACTAAAAGGGTAAAAGGACACATTTGAACACTTTGTGCATCTTAGTTGCAGGGTTAAAGGAAGATCTGCATTCTAAAGCCACAGTAGCTTATTGACTTTGGACTGAGGCATACATAAAGCCTTGATAAGAATACGACTATGCCAGATTCTGATCGTGGCTAGAGCAATTGGAAGAGGGTACAATACCCTAATTCCTTCCACACAGAGTTCTTGTTTGGTTCTACTCATGGTGTTACCCAGTACGACCTTTCCCGGAACATACTTACGTATTTTGATTTGGTATTACATTCTTTTCCGTCACTGGTGGGGAGAACTTGCCACATTCCAGCTTTCTTTCGAGATCCTGACAATGAAAAACTCGTAAGAAGATTGCTTATTATCATCCCTGAAGAATTCTTGAAGTTGTCTGAGTAGAGTGACGAAAACAACCTTATCAGCCGATGCAGCACATAGACTGGTCAGTGTGGTGTTCTTTCGTCTAATTGAAGAATACCCGCATCTTGTTGGGAGACTCATGGATGTGGTGGCTTTTCTGAGAGATCCAAGAAACACTGCAAACTTGAATGTAATCCTGGAAGGGATTATTATCCAGGTGAGCATCTATTCTGAAAGAAATCACAGAGCGGTGTAGAAACTTTTCCTCTGAGGGACAGATCGAGGAAGTGAATAAAAGACAAAACCTTTTGTTCATGCTGACAGGGAAGCAACATGTCATCTGGACTGAAGCAGATTTGAGGCATCGATTGGGAACTGATATATGAATCAGAGCTTGTAGAGGCTTGCAGAGGTCATTTTTCTTCATGATAAAGTAACATTTGCATCGCGACTGGTGCAAAAACTGGTTACAGAGAGAAAGATAAAGTCATTTCTTAGTATCCAGAAAACAGATAGATCGAGGACGAATGCTGAAAGAAGACAGCAGCTTCCAGAAAGCAATCTAAAATGCAGAGCCATTAAAAAGAATTTTTCCTTCATTAGCATCAAATGATCGAGATGGGGAATTGCAATAGTAATATTGTGTTGTCCCATGAGAACAGGCGCACACATTGTCCAAGAAGCAAATGTTGCAAAGTAACATACCTTTGTGTCATCTACACATGCATTGTATTCATACTCCTACTGCTTTCACTGATAGTAAGAACTGCATTTTATATAGGAGCACATGGGGCCAAGACGTCTTGTATATGTTTCTGAGCAGAAGGAAAAGGTGAGCGTGGCAACTACAAGGCAGCCTAGACCCTACATAGCTATTCCTGTCCCAAGAAAAGATGGGAAGATACCTGAGCTTGAAATGGATGTTGTTAGTAATCAATCACGCATAGCACTTGTTTCAGAAAATGCTTTTAAACGCCTGAGACAGGGTCGGCGGATCAGGCAAAGTAAGGGGTTGATAAAGGTTGGGCCTACACAGAGAATGCATGCAGACACACCTGGTCCAGTGACAAGAGGCCCAAGCAAAAGTCCTGCGTAGAGATTATAGTAGACACTTTATGGCCGTCATTAGCTGCTGCTAGAAAAAGACAGATGGATAGAGACAGACTTGGGAACCCGGACGGATGTTCCTGCAAAGAAACCAGCCAGAAGAAGCTATGTGGATACGTTTAGAAACTTAGTCATAGAAATCTACATGAAGAGTTTGAGAACCAAGAGAAACATTGAAGAAGATAATTATGAAATAAATGATTATCTGGACAGCACAGCACATTTGGGAAACAACATATGGTACCAACACATGAAAGAAGTTGGAAGAAGGACGTCAGATGAAGAATGCTTCGTATGTGCACTCCTGCCATACAGCATGGGAAGTTGAATATCTTCATAGCCATTGAAATAGATGTCCTAACTGCACACTGCATAGTGCAACTAGCTTTCTGTAGTACAAGAGGCCAGTTCATGGGTTGAACAGCCTCTCTCAAATGGGCAACTGAATGGACAGATGCAAATGAAGATGACTATGTTCAAGATATAAACACAAGAAACAATGCCAAGACAAAGAATCTTGTGATCCGATACGAGAAACCTGGAGTAAAAGGAACTGTAATAAGAAGAAAATTAAATTAAAAAATGAAGGTTGCAGGACAGTCTACAGAAGACATCCATAGATGGAAAAACAGAGGCCAGAGGCAGATTTGGAGAACTGTTCTATCACCAAATGGCTGGAAAGAAGGAGTAGTAACCTGCAGAGACTGGGTAATAATGGGTCAATACCAGCCAACAATTGAGAATGCACAAATGTTGTGTAAACCATCATGGCCAAAACTTGCTAAACTACTGACATGGGTCGAGGACAGAGGAGGACCCCTGCAGACAGTATCATTGGAGAGTTCTGAATTGTGCTTCAGGAATAATGGTACAAGAAAAATGGCGGAGAATCTGTGGACGAATCTTCGATGCACCAGGAATGAATATCGGAACAGCAGTCATCATGGATCATTATTGGGCTTGTGGATCCAAGGCCTACATCAGACTGCCTAAAGATTGGCAAGGAATCTGCACATTGGTGAATGTCCATGTTCCTGCCTTGGTAATTCCTAAAGGTGACCTGAACATGAATAGTTTCCCGAAAGCAGATGCTCAGCTGAGGAAGAAGAGATCTGTGGAGCTGATAAATCGAATAAAGAGAGAGAACTACTTCTCTGCCAAATCAATAGAAGCCTTTGATGCTATTCCATATGAACACAGACTGTTCAGCCAGACCTTGTCAGTGTTCACATTGATCTTCATGCCAAGGATCCAGGTTGGAGCAAATATCAAGTGGCTTCAGATCACCAAATGGGAATTGCTGCAGACGATTAATACTACCATAAAGGGATTCAATGCAATCAGAGAAGAGGTGACAGCCATACGACTAATGACTCTCCAGAACAGGTATGTCCTGGATATGATCACAGTTATAGATGGAGGTGTTTGTGCCAAAATCAGAAGAATCATGTTGCACATTTATACTTTCTCATGATGACAAGAATGGAATCTTGACAGAGGCCATAGACATGCTGATGAAACTCCATGGCCAGATGATAGAAGAGGTCAAAGACATTGCTGATGACAGCTGGTTTGGATCACTCTTCTCGTGGGTTCACAATGGATGGCAGATATGCTTACATTTCTTGGAGTTTTGTTATTACTAGTGATGCTTGGATTCTGTGTAATCAAAATAATAATCTCACAGTGCAATAAGACAGCAAAGAAAGCCATAGGGATGAACATTATGATTGATGTTGAACCAGGATAGAGGCCTAACGATTTGACTGATGAAGAAATGAGAGACTTTGCAAAGGCCAGTATCCATGCACCTGAGGGAACAAAGTTCTTGTATTCAAAGGACCATAAGAAGTACGTGGGAAAATGGATCTATTGCAGTCCAAGTGGACAGTGCATGCTTATGACATGGAACAAGGATGAGCATGTGAAATCAGCTGGACGCTTGAAGGGAGTCATAAAAATATGGATCTCTAAGAACCATTTCTTCAGACCAGGATGTCTAAATGTAAAAGATGATGTGAGAGTGGTCAATAAATTGTAGAGGAGGAGCCAAGTACCCCCACTCCAACTGCCCGGCCTACATTACCTGAAAAGTGTGAACCAAAGTATGTGACGTATACTGAACAGTTAAAGCAGCAAAGAGAAGAGTGTGGACTTTGTGCAGTACCCATAAGAATACCTATACCTAAGAGAATATGGGAGGTAAAGTACCCATTGAGGAAACCATACCTGCATACAAGACAATATGATGGCCATTTGAACGAGATTCCTGTAGAAGCAGAGAAACTAAATGGCAAAGATGAATGGTGACGTCATACAAAGTTAAATCAACACCCATATAGAAAGATAACTAGACCAGAGAGGCAGACGATTTATGACACACAAAGAAGCACCAACGATGAGTGACATCTTGGGATCAAGATGAAGAAACGTAAGCCACAAACCTGATGAAGATACTTAGTTAGTTTAAACGTGTAGATTATTTTAAAAAAATATTTTTATTTTATTTTAAAATCAAACAAACACACTACAACTGTTTCAAAACATAGAAAGCATTATATTCCAGCACATTTTCATCAAAACTCCCCAACTCCCCCCTCCCCCCTTAAACTAGAGCCGGTTCTCACATGTCATTTACGGGAGCATCATTGGGTAGCACAATACTTAGGCAGTCATCATCCGGGTCCTCTGTTTCGTTGTCACCCTGGTGAGGGTTTGCCAACGAGGCCACCAGTTGCCGCCAGGCCAGCAAGGGCCCTACTTCCTCCTCGCCCCCCCTGGTGACCGCTTGAAACCAGACTACAGATTCAGCTTCCGCCCACCTCAAGAGGTCCGTCCATCATAACTCCACCCTAGGTCTGTGGGCCGCCTTCCAGCCCATGGCAATCCTACGTTTGGCCAAAACATAAGCCAGGTCCTTCATCTTGCTTATGTGTTTCAAATGCCGGGGTCTAGGAAAAAGCCCAAGCATGCATGACCAGGCCGATTCCACATCCAGCACCACCCCCCCACCTGCCAGTTTCATCTTGACCTCGTCCCAAAATCTATGCACCTCCGGGCAAGCCCAAAACATGTGTAGCAGTCCCGCATTCACCTCCCCACACCTGGGGCATTGCTGCGTAGCTGGTCCCCCAAACTTTGCAATCTTCCCAGGGGTTAAATAAGCCCTGTGGGTAACGTACAATTGAAGCTGTTGGAATCTCGCGTTTCTGGACACCTTTCCCACTTCCCATCCGTCATTGGTCCTTCCACCTCCTCCTCCCAATCTTGTCTCAATTGGAGCAACTCCTTCCCTGCCCTTACTCGCAGGAGCTCATATATCCTCGATATTTCGTGCCCGCCCTCTGATACATCATACATGGTTTCCAGGGAGGCGTCTGGGTCTTCCGCTAGCACCGTCTCAGGCCATCTTTCTCTAGTCTTTTTCACAAGCCTAGTGTAGGTTATATATTGGCCACCATGTACTCCCGTCTCTTCCTGCAACCTCTGAAAGTCCACTGCCTCCCCTACCTGCCATATGTCCCAGAGGGTGGCTAAGCCTACCTGTTCCCAGTATCGGCGGACCGATTCAAGTATTTGAGAGTCACTCCCGCACAGCGCCGCCAAAGGGTCCTGCTGGGAGTACGGCTCCGAGTCCCCCCCAATCTTCCATGTCCTGTGCCAGATCTCCCAGCCCAACCTCAGTAGCCGCCCCTTGCCCACCAGTTTGTCTCTGCACAACCACACCACTTCCATCAGAAAGTATGGGGCTGTATCTCCACGCAGGAGCCTGGCTTCCGCCGAGTCTTCAGCCGAGAGCCACCTGGCCACGTACTGCAGCTGCCCCGCCAGGTAATAGAGTTCAAAATTAGGCAGGCCTATCCTCCCCATGTCACTTGGGTTCTGGAGCTTCCACAGAGCAACCCTATTCCTAGAGCTGCCCCACACAAAACCCCTGCACACGCTATGAAGTTTCGCAAATAGGCTCCTAGGTATCAGAAACGGGACGTTTACGAAAAAGTGCAAAAGTCTGAGCAAGGCCACCCTCCCCATCGTGGTCAGGAGCAATCTGGACCAAAATACCATGCTGTTCTTAATCCCCTCTATCGCCTTTTCCGTGTTGTGCTTGTGTTCTGCCTCGACCTTGTGGTAAATATTTATTCCCAAATACCTAAATGTCACGGGCTGCCATGGTATTGGCAGGACAGGCAGCCTCTGCACCGGGACATTCCTATATCTGCCCAAAGGACTGGACTTTCCAGGGTTCACCGATATGCCCGAGAGGATAGCGTACCGTTCTATTACCTCTAGCACGTACTGTAGGTTTTCCTCTGGGTAACGCAAATAAAGGAGCATATCATCCGCATATAATGATATCAGATGCTCTCCACTGGCAGTGCTTATACCCACCTCCCCATATTGTTGTCGCAGGCATATTGCCAGCGGCTCTAATGCCAGTATATATAGCATGGGTGACCAGGGGCATCCTTGTCTGGTCCCCCTGCAAAGTTGCCAAGCATCTGAGACTGTGGACCCTGTCTTGACCCTCGCCATCGGGTGCTATAAAACAACTGGACCCATCTGAGGAATCCAGGTCCCATTCCGTACCCCTTCAGGACCGCTTTCAGCCAGGGCCATCGTACCGAGTCGAAGGCCCTGACCGCGTCTAACGACACTACAGCCAGCTCGCCCGTGTCTTCCTCAGTTTGGTCTATGACATGGTGTAGCTTCCTGTGGTTATCGGTGATGTTCCTACCTGGAACGTATCCCGTCTGATCTGGGTGTATCAGTTTCTTAATCACCCTCTTCAGTCTATTAGCCAGCACCGCCGTGAGTATTTTGCTGTCCTGGTTAAGCATGGACAACGGTCTGTAAGACCCGCACTCCACGGCCGGCTTGCCTGGTTTCAGGAGTGGGATGATTACAGCCTCACGGAGGGACAATGGGAGTTCTCCCTGCTCATAGGCCTCGTTGAAAGTGGCAAGCAGTGGGTGAAGCAACTCTTGCTGGTATGTTTTGTAGAACTCGCTGGGCAGCCTATCCGAACCCGGCGCCTTGCAAGTGGGCAAGTTCCGAATCACCACCTCCAGCTCATCCGAGGTGACGGGTGCGTCTAACTCAGTGCGTTCTAGATCATCCAAGGTGGGCAGCTCAATGTCCCCCAATGTGTCCAGTATGTCTTGACTCATATCCTCCCCCGTGTCCTCATACAAGTGTCTGTAAAACCTAAGGAATTCCTCATTTACCTCTTTCTGGGTGTTGCATATGCAACCTCTCTCGTCCTGAATCTCGCTAATGACCGAGCGGGGGGTCTCACTCTTATACAGCCAGGCCAGCAGTCTGCCTGGCTTGTCGCCCCCTGCGTGCATCCTCTCCGTATATTTCCTGTAGTTGAGCCTGCACAGTCTATCCCAGAGTGCGCTGCAGGACAACTGTAGCTCCTCTACTTTGGTTCTATTACCATGAGCGGTGCTCTCCCAAAGCGTGAGATCCTCTAGCTCCCTTTCCACCTCCTGGAGTTCCCTTTCGACCCCCCCCCTGTAGCCCCTTAGCTTGGGAAATAGCTACCCCACACACCACCACCTTAAACGCTTCCCACAGTGTGCCCACAGAGCTTACGCTTCCCGTATTTATATCAAAGTACTCTTCGATGGCATCCCTCAGGCCCTCCCGAAACCCCTCGTCCTGCAGAGCTTCGGTCCTAAGTCTCCATGTCGGGATCCGCGATCGTGGGGGCTGGTGTCTCCAGTCTACCACCAAGGGCGAGTGGTCCGATAGTACTCAGGCCTTGTATTCCGCCCCTTCTATGTCTCTCACCATCTCGGCTGTTACAAACATGTAATCTAACCTTGTGTGCAAATCATGTGGTGCTGCGTAGTGTGAGTACTGTCTATCCGTGGGATGCAGCCTTCTCCACGCATCCTCTAGGCCTAGGTCTTTCAGTAAGGTACTCAGCGCTTTAGCCGCCGGTGCCGTTTTTCCTGCCCTGTCCTTGGACCTGTCCATTCTGGGATCTACGGTACAGTTAAAGGCCCCCCCCCCCACACTACCGTACTCCCTGCCAGGGAGCCAAGTTTACCGTAGAGGGTCCTAAAGTAAGCCGCTGTATCATTATTGGGGGCGTACAAATTTATGATGTGTACTTCTCTGTTTTCCAAGAGACCCGTTACCACCACCATTCTACCCTCCGGGTCCACCGTAGAATCAAGCACCCGAAACGGTACATGGGGCGCCACCCAAGTAATAACCCCTCTAGCATACGCCGAGTACGCCGCCCCCACAACAGTGCCCTTCCATTTCCTCCTGATCACCTCCAGCCTTTTCCTAGTGAGGTGGGTCTCTTGCAGCAGGGCTATGTCTATGAGCATCCTCTTTAAATACAACATCACTTTGTTACGTTTAAGGTAGCTGTTGAGGTCCTGTACATTCCACGTCACAATTCTGAGATTACCCGATGCCATCCGGTCGGTCTATCTCCATCCCATCCCTTCCCATAATGCTCCCTACGTAGGGTTGTTCCCTGGCTCTTTCCCTTCTATTCACGAACAGTGCCCTCCTCCCCCCTTCCCCAACTTCACACCACTGCACACAACGCCCCCCACCCCCTCCCCGCCAACCCCCAACAATAGCCCAGCTCCATCCCTGGATCTCAGGCCTACCCACGTCTGGACCCGTCTCGTGTCTGAGAATGAGGACCCTGCAGGTTGTCACCAATCTAACAGTGACCAACTAAATATACTACTATTGGGTGCCGAGGTTGCTCCCCAGGATCTCCCAGTCGTCTATTTAGGAGAAGTGAATTCAACGGAACCCGCCGGCAGATACCGTGACTTCCCCCCTACAAGCACAATATCATACTATATTCCAGTCCAAATGTCATAACTATGGCCTCACGGGCGCCTCTGCAACGTGCTACTTATCTCCAGCCGCTTCTGTCTGGGCATCCGATTCCTGAGGTCGACCTTGCATATCCAACCATTCCATCGCTTCAGTCGGCGTCTCAAAGAAGAGGGATCTGTTCTTATGAAACACCTTTAACCTGGCGGGGTAGAGCAACATGTAGCGGTGGCCTGCTTCTCTAAGCCTCCTCTTCACCGTTCCAAAGTCCATTCGACTCCGTTGTACGAGCAGCGTATAATCCGGATACGCCGTTATATTCGCTGACCCCCTTTCTATCGTGCCTCCTTTCCGGAAAAATTCGAGAATCTTCTCGCGGTCACGATAGTTCAGGATCTTCGTGATCAACGGCCGCGGGAGGGCTCCTGGGGCCGGTCTCCTGGTCAGGGCCCTATGCGCCCTTTCGACCGCAAACCCCTGGATCAGCTCCCCGCCTGTAATCTCCTGCAAGAGCATAGTTTCAACGAAATCCGTGGGGTTCGATCCTTCCATTCCCTCCGGAACCCCCACTATGCGAATGTTATTGCGCCTGGCGCGCCCCTCTGCCTGCTCTGCTCTGTCCTCCAAATTGCCCACTCATTGCACGAGGGCATGAAGCTCCTTGGCGTGAGTATTGCACGCCTCCGTGGTGGGGGCCAACTCCTTCTCCAGTTCCCCAGTGCGCTCCGCGATCGTTCGCACGTCCTGGCGCAACAGGTTCACCTCTTCTCGGACCGCTCCGATCTTAAGGTTTAGGCCCTCTTGCAGCTCTTTCATGGCCAGGACTAGCTTCGTCTCCCAGGCCACCTTCAAGTCGGCAATTGCCGCCAGCACCTCCTGGATAGTACCCGGTGGGTCCATCGCCGCCGCGGGGGTGTCTTTGCTCTTGCCCCCTTCCACGCCCGAGGGCGACCTAGCATAGGCCTCTATCGTGGGCTGTTTGATCCGGGGTCGCACCACCTTGGAGGACATCCTGCTGCGTCAGTTGGGCCCTCGCGCCCAGCTGTATCCTCGGCGCTGCAGAGTACCTCACGGGGTTCACTCGCTGGCCCCTTCACAGCGAGGTTCTGCTGAACCCGGGTTCACTTTGCTAGCCCGCCACGATCCAGGGCCTCCTCAGTGGGGGCTCGCCCTTATGTTCTTGCCTTCAGCCAGAGGCGCATGCGACACGTCTATCTGGTTGGGCTCGCCCACGTTCCGACCAACTTTGTCTTCCTCAGCTCCACGGACCATTTATGGCCCTTTGTCCGCAGGCGGCCATCTTGGGTGCTGCCCTTCCATTGCACGACCACCACCGTCTTCGAAGTCTAGTTCCGTGGATATGCAGTCTTGCTAGTGGGGAGGGCACTCACCGTGTGCCCCCCACTTTCATGCGCCCTTGGATGCACTTTGGGCTACAAAGTCCGCCAATAACCATCACTTCTTCCCAGGATCAAGATCGGATCATCAGGAGCTCCTCCAAGGAACGTCCTCTTACGTAGCCATCAAGCCACGCCCCCCTTAAACGTGTACAGATGCAGTGAAACGCAAGCAGCAAAGCAAACATGAAGCTAGCCACATGCTTTTAAAAATGCTTTAAATATGCTTTTAAATAGATTAGACCGCGGCAAGTGCCAAATATATATACACATATATACCTCTATAGAAACATATGGACAAGCAAAGGATGAATGTTTCCACTACGTATATAAGCAATACTGAACAAAGCAAGAAGGCCTCATTTCAGTGTTGCAGTTAAGAAAAGCAATTGAATTAAACAGAATAAAAGTTCAGCTAAGAAGTTCACTGAGCCAGGAAAGCCAAGGTCTTATCAAACTGCAATTGGCTGACATCGGATACAATTAACGTGAAAGAACAGAAGCTCCTGTTCAGAGAGGTCAAGCAAAACAAAAGACCTCATGGGGACTATTGAAGAATAAAATCAAATACACAAAAAGGCTCAATTTCATGGTGTCCAGTCACATGATAGAAGGAAGTTGGACGAACGAGATTATCACACCTACGCATGGAGGCCGGCTGGTGCCCATACTCCTTAAAAATTCTCAGAGAACAGTACAAACTCAAGGCCAACTTCAAAGCACCAATTGACACTGGACCATTGAGGTGGTGATGGATGATATGCTAATTGGTGGGAAGCTGGTGCTAAAACGAGCTCACCCACACCTGGATTGTTCAGACCGCGTGCTACTAACGTAGGTGGAAAGGTACTGATGGGGGTTAGAAGCCAACCAATTATACAGGACCACATAGTTGGGGGTCCTATATTTTGTGTTGCCAATGGGACGTCATACATTTGGTGACGTTCATAGTGGCCATTTTGAAGGGAGGGCTTAGTTGCCCCACCTTGTTATGCTTATTCACTTAGAACCAATCCCACCTCCCGTTTTTGTAGTTTGCCACGTAGGATGACGTTGGTGATGACGCAAGTCAAAACGCCAGTGAGGACCAATTTTGGGTACAAAAGCCCAGCTTTTTTATGAGGTAAGTAGAGTCAGAGTATCGAGCGATTGCTGATGTTCGTTGTACTCCCCGTTTTAGATACTTGACATTAAAACAGACAAACTTTGCCATGCTATTTGTGTCATCTTGATTATTAATGTATGAATTAAATCTGCATCGCCATCCATCTCCAGGGAATTGCTACTCATCTTAAAGGGCTGTTTTGGAACACCCAGCTCAGCCTCTCTTACAAATCAGCACTATCAGAGCCTTATTCCAGGAAGGGGAAAACTTATTTTCCCTCATCATCCTCCGAGATAGTAAAAAAACTAATTCGGCCCACTGCTCCGGATTTTGTTTCAATATACTATTTTTATGCCATGCAGCCCTGGAGCTCTAGAGGTCCAGAGCTCAATTTCGTGATCAGCATTAAGATGTCATCTTTATCGAAGTACCACGACCAAGGCTCTGCATCCGATCTTCCCATCCCTATGACTGGCAGTGTAGTGGGGGTGAAGAGTGTACAAAAGTGTTCTACCCACTTTTCTTCAGCTACAGCCACGATCTAAAAGGCTTTCTGTGTGGTGCCTTTGGAGTTATTAAGTTCCCACGTTAAACATGCATTTTTCTTGCACAGTGTTTTAGCATGAGTTCTGCCTCCTGCTGACATCTTATTTCTTTAAATGACAATTTCCAGTTTTTGTACTGCTGTCTCAGTTTTGTTTAATCTCTGCTCTTTAATTATCCTAGGGAGCTTCTTCAACTCATGCATCTCCTGTCTGAAGATTTTTCGGACCAGCACCAAGTCTTTATTGTATCTATAGTTGTGTATAGATTCATACTAACTTTTGATAGAACTCTTTACCAAAAATTGGGCCAATAGGGGCACGTAGTCCAGGTTGTCAAAGTCCCGGACTAACTCCTTTTTCAATCTCTTTGTCAAGTTCAAAATATCCTGGCTTTTAAGAGATACTCTGTTCCGGTTTTGGGATACAGAGACCTCTCCAATCTGAGCTGGATTTGAGATTTTGACCCTTGCTCTCCATGTTAAGTTCAGGAGTGAGTGGTTGCTTGACTCCATTTGAGTAATATTCAAAGAAAGGACTACATACAGGACGTTTGAAGAGATGAATAAGTAGTCCAAGGTGTCCTTCAGGTTACCACTATGCCAGGTGCACTTGGCTGGTATGTCACCTCTTGACTGCCCATTCAGCATGTATAGTTCTCTGGCTTCCATTTCTGATAACCACTTACTTGTTCTCCCTCCGCTTACTGCGGCTAAGTTATCTATCAATCATAAGGGGACACCGCAGTTGTCTAAACACTTTATGTTTATATCACCCAATAATATGGCAAACAGATGCTCTGTTTCACTATAAGCGGCAGCTATCACATTAGTAATACAATTAACATAGGTCTCATCCCGAACCTTAGACGGGTTCCAGTATAGATTAAATAGTTGGAAACATCTCTTTGGGGAACCCCCTCTTGGTCTATTTCCAGGATTAGCATCTGGACCCAGGGATTTGGCATGTAATTATCTAACATTCTGATTCCTCTGCCTTATTTAACTAAAGTTAGGAGACCTGAATAGGATCTACCCTTTCAGCCTTTTTAGCAGGGTTCAAAAAGCATGTAAATCCATTGCACACAGGAACTTCCCTCAGCCAACATTCCTGAAAGCACAGGATATCATAGATTTTCGAGTCTCTCTCCTCATTAATAAACCGATGCATAAGACCCCTTGTGTTCCAACTTTCTATCAGAACCTCTTCCATGTTTGATGGGCTCTCACTCGATTTGTGAGTGCCATGTAAGAGTACCTTCGGCAGCCATGACCAGTCCTGGCTGTGTTCTTCCTGGTGGTCGGGGGGGAGAACTCTCTTGGTTTCCTGTTACTGATCGTGAAGCCGTTTTTGTACAAGAAAAGGTAACTGTCAGGGAACTGACCCTCCTTCCTGATGTTTCAGAGGTTCCTTCTTCTTGGGGTTTGGTGGATTCCACACAACAAATGTAAGATTTCAGGTGTGGGAGACTGATGGGTTTCTTTAGAGTTATAGAACCTTCAAACGGTAGACTTTTCTGACCCACAATCGGCCTGTCGGGCCTACTTTCGAGCCTATCCTCCTCTTTGAGTTCGAATCCTAGAGGTGGTAGCATTGCTGAAGCCTCTGTCAAACTGTTTAACCAGGTAAGATCTCAAGTCTAGGATTACCCAATTAATTATTGTTTCTTTAACAAATTCAACCAGTAAAATGTCATCAGATGTTATTGATCATAACATTTCTTCTGTTCAAAATTATGCCATCGTTGAAGCTCAGCAAGCATTCCAACAAGAGGGTCACTCCAGCATTAGGCTTAGTCTGAGGTTTTCCGTCGATGCAAGCCAGCTCGTGTGACTTTGCCCAGCAGTGAATTCCCCTCGCCTTCTCTACTTCTCTAAACTTCTGATCAAACACTTGTCTTTTTGTGGCCAACAATACTTGGGCTCCTGTCTCTGGGCTGGAGTCTCGTTCAAATGACTCTACAATGTTCGAACTATGTTTCCTCTCCAATCCCTCATTAGCTGATTCAACAGAATAAACTGAGTAGTCTAAAATGATCTCTCCAGGATTGTCAAAGTCCTGGGGGTCAACAAACCTCTGATCCAACTCCTCCTAAAATCCTGGGTCTGCAACACCCTTTGAACAAGGGAATTGCTCTTTAATTTCCTATTTACTTGAATCAAGTGAGCTCCCGGTTGGCGGAGAAGGCGTTCTCAGATTGCTAAAGTATCTTCTCTCTGTGTTGGATTTCTGGGACTTAGCTTGGTTTTTATTTTTATTTTCTTGTTTGCAACTGTACCACAGGTTCAGATTAGTTTGAATCCCTCTAAAAAATGGTTTTGTTCACACTAGGGCTGCTTTTCCCTTTGGCAGCTGTTTTGTTCTCTTTCATAAGGGCTAATTGAATATTGGCAAAGTTACTCACTTCAAGTATCACACAAGGTGGTCTTTCACATGGAGACTGCAAAGTTTGGGCTCAATCCAGAGACACTTTAAAATTTGTTCCAGGCTTTGTGCCAAGAGCTAAGAAGATTTTTTCTTTTTGGCTTACAGTAACATCTCGTGGAGCCCTTCTTAGAAAGATCTGTGAGGAGGAGTGGCACCTCTGGCTAAGTTTGATCGAGATCTGAAACAGGGTCCAATACAACTTGGCGGTTCTTTTTTTCCAATTCATTATCATGATTTACACGTAGCCATTTGTGCGACTCCAATATCGCTTCCATCATTTAATGTTTATCAGTCCGCTCTTCCCTTGCTAGATCGAACTGGTGATTTTGCCATTGCATAGATTGCTCGGCTTCTCAGTCTACTCTTGTTTGCACAGCCGTTGTAAATGATTCCAGATAATGGGTCATAGTCAACAAGGTGGCTTGATCTTTGAAGTTCTCATTTATTGACTCATACAATTTTATAAAATGTGCCACAGAAATCGAAAGGACGGACATTATAATACCTTGTAGTTAGGCTATTGAGTGTTTCATTCCTTGATCACCTTGGTGCATCACATTTGATGAAAAAATGGACACATTCAAGGTGGAGTCCACAAAGGGTGATGAAGGGACAGGGGAATCCCTTTGGGCTCTCCAAGGTGAGGCCGAATGATTGGAACCTGAGGAGGTTGGATCATGTCTCTATACTTCCCCCTTCTCTTTCAGATTCTCCAACACATTCGGGGAGCGTTCTTGTAGGATCGTTCAAATGGGCTATATCATGAGCAGCTTGCTCAGATGTAGGTGAGACCGTGCTCTTTTTTTTCTTCAGGGCTTTTGAGTCCAAAGTGGTTTGAATTGCAGCTATGTCTTATGAGAGCTGCAGCACCAATCCTGACATGGAAGACATATTTCTGTCTCCCAATTTGAGTGTTTCATGTTCATCATACATTGACACCCTGTGGTCCCCCGCCCTTCTCTCTCACCACCTACAAATGGTGGTAGACATTGGTTATGGGGGTCATGGAGACCTCTTCCACAGACAGAGGCCGTCCCACAGGGATTGTCGAACTGTTACCTTGTACAGATTGTAGTAGGGTACTCTTATCCTGTATAGAGACAAGCTTTAGGGTCTTTAAGGGAGTGGCCACCGAAACCTCACCTCTCTCGCTCTACTCCGTACTTCTAATAGGAGCGCCATGTCATTCAGTGTTGGGGGGAGGTTGAGTTTTGTCTACCAGAAGCATTTCTGAACCAGTAAAATCTAGCTGTGGGAGGGACTGATTCAGTGGCAAATGACAAAGAGTAAAGTTAAAATTGGAGGAGATGTCAGTCTCACCTCGTTATCAGGTTCAGCCTCTGATTCCGATATCCACCTGGCAAGTGGTGGCAGCTCTTGGAGTTTCAGTTGGTGCTGTGTTCCAGGACCCACTAGCTCCATCTTCAGTAGGGAGCACACACACTTTGGGAGGCTCAGTATTGTCTCAATATTGTAGATGAAGTAATGGGTAAACAAACAAAAAAGGATGGTATGGGAAGGCAGCAATAAGAGGTCCTTTAGATTAGGCTCCAGCTCAGCGTCCTACAGCGGACCACAGCAGATCAGTTTGCTCCACTTCCGCTCTGTTGGTCTGGGAGCCTTTGAAGTCTGCATTATTGTTACCCACACCTCTCTGTATACACCACTGAGGAAATCATTCACCAAGTAAGCACAACACAGCGTTGACCACAGTAGACCACTTTGCTCCACTTCTCTTTCTTTCTCTTCTTCATAGGCTTTCTCTTCTTCCTTTTTTCTTTTCCTGCTCTTCTCTCTCTCAGACCCAATCAATACTCTTATCGTCCAGCTTGAGTAATATGTGTCCTCCCATCCATTTGTTCTCTACTGTTGTTATTCCCTTAGCTTTGTCCTTTATTTCTTTCTGCTTCTTTGCTTCGTCCTCTATCTCCATCTGTTTATCTTGTTTGTCCTTCCTCTCATCGCATTGTTTACATATATTTGCGTTCTCTGCTTTTGCTCTCGTCCACATTGTCCTCACTGCTATAAGCAGGTGGTAATATGTTGGGTTAACGTACCCCGCTGCTGCTTTCAATTCCTTTAAAGGATAAAATCCATTCTCCTCTATGTCTATGACCCAGAACTCTAAAACAGCCAACCTTTTCTGTAACTTCTTTCCCTTATATTTAGCAAGCAAATACGTTGGCATATGTTGCAGTACTGTTTTTGACAACAAACCCCACTGAGGCCACGGAATGGGTGTCTTATTAGTCGTGCCTCAAACCCATTCCGAATGATATTTCCTTATCTTTGTTGTGTTTCTTGGCAATGTCCTGCATAAATGTAGAGGAGTGTCTCCAGTGATGACAAGTCGATCTCGACTGTTTGTTCTTACCCGATTTTGTATTCTTCTCTTTATTTTATCAAATATACCACACTCATCAATTTGAGCAGGCACCATGAATTGTTGCTTGATTATCCCCAAAAAATATTTCATCCGCTTTTAAGAACCTACGCAACAATGTTCTTTTTGTTCCTTTGGTTACACTTTCTATCAATTTTTAATCTCTCGTTATATCGTTGATATTTTAAGAGTCTCTTCTTTATTTATTATTTGACTTTGATTTTTATCCTGCTGATTGACATCAATCTCTTGATCAGATAATCTAAAAAAATCACCTTAATTTTGTACTATCGTTTTATATCTACTAGTTTAAACACACAAAATCTTTATACTGACATATGTGATTTAATAAATCTTCCCCTACCTACGCCTTCTTTTACTATCTTTAGTAAATGTATGTCATCTCATCTTTGCCCCATTTTGGAGCTTGATACGCACTCTTCTTGATGGCTTTGCATTGGGCATCCTTAACACCCCTATTTGGAGTCTTTTTACTGCATACCCTTCCGTCCCCTTGGAACCAGTAATCGAGGTATCTACTTCTCTTCTTTATAGTCCCCTAAAAAAATGTCATTACTTTTATACATACATTATTTACAACACAGTAGTCAATGAAGGGACAGACTTGAAGGACTGTGAGGCATACAGACCCAGGTTGTTACTCTATACAGATGTGCAGATCCCAACAATAGTATTAGCATCGAGTAAAGACACACTTGGACTAAAGCTTGTACACACTGACCAAGTGGGCTTTATCAAGGAAGAGTGGGAGGGAAGGACAGCCCTGAATTTAATGGCCTAGTGGGGATTCAGCTGACCTAGTCCTGCTGTCATTGGATAGGAAAAAAAAGCATGTGAACGGGTCAGATGGAGTTTCCAAGAAAAGGATCTGAACCATGCAGGTATCCAAAGAGATGGAGGTGGGATGGAGACCTATAGTCAAGCTCCCATGTGAGAACTGGGATCAATGGTGTCCAGTCAGATAGGTTTACACTATGGAGGGGAAAAGGAATGGGTAAATGTTACTCCTCCTCTTGTTTACATTGGTCATGGTGCTACTGACTGCATCCATTCAGGATAACCAGGCTATCAAAGGAATCAGAATGGAGGATAAATAATTCAAATTGTCTCTCTCTCTAGATTACAAACTGGTACACCTGGATACTTGTTAAAGTGCATGGGCCAATAGTGGCCCTTCAAACCATTTGACTCACCATTGCTCTGCCTCTGCTACAAAGACAGGTACTGTTGGATAAAGCTACTAAGTGTGAGGAGTCAGGAATGAAGCTCAGACACAAGTTAGTTATGTTTTCAGTTCAATACTTTTATTGAAAAGAAAAGGGTTGGGAAAAGGCCTCTCTGACCCTGCTCTAAGAAGAATTTCCCTACCTAAAACCAAAAACTAAGGATCGGTCTGTATCAGGATGTCAAAATCAATACTGTCTGTAATGACTCCTATGAACTCATTACTGATCCCCAGCCTAAAGTCTCCTCCCATGTGGCCAGGGAAAAGCAGCCGATACCTGATCCTGACCCTGGGGGTGGAATTCTGGCGGTGGAACACATGGGAGGAGATGGCCGTTGGGGATAAAGTGGTGACTCCAACAGGAGAGACGCAGTATTCCTCTCTATCCTGTGAAGAAGACTCTTGAATTCCAGAGTCCCTAATGGCATGCTGTCATTATTCAGACCCCTCGAGTGGTAAAACCCTGAAAACCCCTTTTGTTAAACATTCCAGACAAAATACTATTCACTTTCATGTGTACATAACACCCTTAAAAAACCTTTAACATCTACTGTTTATGATGGTTGTTATTTAAACCGAGGTATCAAGCAATCCAACTCAAAACGGTTTAAAACTCCTTTGGACTCCAAGTTCCAGATAGCCTTAAGTACTGAGACGGAGAAGAGGGTTAAGGAGTCAATGAGGAGTGAAAGTAACATCAAGTTCAATGTGCAGTCTAGTTGTCAGGTTTATAATCAGCTACGTGGGACATTTCAACCTAAAGGTCACCTGTAACTGAAGGAAGGAGAGGAGAGCTGCAGAGAAAGCAGAGCGGGAAGCAGACCCAAAAGAGGAGGCTGACACATGCGTTGTGTGCGAAGAGTTGAACGCTTACAGGCAACCACTACCGGAGGAGCGGGAGTCCGGTAAACTGACAGTCGGTGCCCTGAGGGACCCCTGGGAGAAAGACAGCTCTTGTAAGACCGAAGAAGATGCGGCCCTATGGGATTGCCTTGGTTCCATCAGCGAACAGGTGGAAAGTCGACGCAGGAACCGAACGAGAGTCTGCCTGACAGGGGAAGCCTGCGCAACTTTAAACATTTTCTGCAGCTGCACGTTTCACCACTGAGTCGACCCAGAGAAGTTGGGGGCCCCAGTACGTTCCAACAGACTTCTGAATACTTGGGTGATTATTTTGAATACCGACCAAATAGAATTGAAGGGTAACGGTGGTACAAATCTCCTTATATGAGATGTCAATTTGGGGAAACCTGGAACAAGCATTGCAAAAAGCCAAGAGAAAACGTAGAAGTTGACACACAGAACTTGAACAAGCTCCCATATATGGGATGCCAATACGGGGGAAGTTGGATCAAGTAATAACTGAAGTCAATGAGGTATAAAAGGTGAAGAAGGGCAACTGTGTTATACATGGAAGAAAAGTGAAACTTGCAGAAAGACCTGGTGAAAGGTATGCATCGGGCAGTGAGCGCTTTTTGGAAAGAGATACCTGGCAGGAGAGTACACCAGGGGATCTCCGAGAACCAGAAGGGGGGAATTCCTGGCAGAGGCGTATACTAGGAATCCATACGGTAGAGGAAAGGAAAAGATACATTGAAATATGCCTGGAAGGAGAGTACACCAGGATATCTAAAGGTTCCGTTGAGAAATTCCTGACAGGAGAGTATTCCAGGAAATAATTTTTGGACAGTTGTGTGAAAGAGACACTATCATTTGAAGCAGTTGTTGAAGTTAAACATTTTGCCATCATGTAACATAGAAAAGACTTCATTTTGTTATACTCCAAACAAATTTGTGGAAAAGACATTTGGCTTTGCCATCCTGTGAAATGTATTCTATGAAAAATACATTTTCTTTGTCAACCTGAGGAAAGCATTTTGTGAAAGAGACCTTTTCTTTGACTTTAACAGAACATAGTTGGAACAGAACATTTTCAACAGTTTTCCGGAAATAATTCAGTGGAAGGTAATCAATCCCTGGACACAATGATTGCTTTGCTGGAATTACACATTTGGATGTGTGCACATTTGTGTTGAGTTGGAAACAGAGACATTTACCTAGCACCTTTGGATTGTGTATGTTAGTGTGAGGGTCAGATATATTTTGGACACAAGATCAGCTTGCTTTAGTTTCATAGGCAGGGACACTCATTAGGATAGGGACAGATATGCCTTTATCCAGACCCCTTTTTATTTTAATAAAAATGGCTAATATTGAAACATTCCAACTTTGTGTCCATCTCTCGTTTCTGACTCCTCACACGTCCTTGTGTCCAAAAGTTCTATTCTGACCCTCACACTATAAACAAACCAAAAGGTGAAAAGGGAAATGTCTTTAACCTTAGGCAACTGCAAAAGAGTTTGTAAAGGAAGAATAAACAGCTCCAACACAAAAGTTCTCCAAGGGTGAAAAGCCTCCACTCTAGAGAGTGGTTCCCTTCCCCTGGAATTCTCCTCAATACAAATGACTCTTGATCTAACAGTTCTTTTGGTCTTTCTTGGCCCACAATGGTACTGTTATTTACAAAGTTGCTTATGTTTGTGGTTCCACTTCTTTCAACAAGTTCCTTTTCTCTAGTAAACACAGTTCTATATTTCTTCTTGTAGACGTACAACTGCCTGGTATACTCCCCTGCCATGTCTTCTCATTCAATTATGTTGGCCTGGTATACTTCTTGTCAGGACTGCTTGTATTCGCACTTATCATTTGCCTGGTATACTCACCTGCCAGGGCTTCTTGCATTCATGTACAATTGTAATTGCCTGGTTTACTCTCCTGCCAGGACTTCTTCAGACTTAATGTTGTTCCTCTTTTACTTCCACAGTCGATTATATCCTCTTTGGTATATTAAATCTCCTCGATACACCCTTCGATTTGAATTCCCTACATATTTGTATTTCATACAATCATATCTTGTTAGGAGTCTTATTCACAATATTCTTTCTTGATTCTCATTCAGATTTGGCTTCCTCACATATTTGTATTCCATACAATCATATCTTCTTAGGGGTCTTAGTTGCAATATGCTTTCTTGTTTCTTATTCAGTCTCTTTACTTTCTCTCCTTCTGTGGCTTTAATTATTACAGCTCCTATTTGCCATAATCGCTGAAATTCCCAGGGGGCCCCAAAGTGTTTGGGATGACTCTTGTTGGCATTCCAGGTCCTGCTCAAGCAGCAATTCTGTACTGCCTTTTATCGCCTCTGGACTGCTCTTGTTTCGCTTCAGTGTCTCCCGCAGGCTCGTCTCAGCGGGCCTGTCTAGTTCCAAGTGTCATAAATCCTCAAAGTATCTTATGAAAAGGATAGAGTAACCAAAAAGGATACAATTGATAGGGGTCTTCCGGATCCTTGAATTCACACGATTTGATAGAAGTGATGTCAATTTAGACCTTCCAAATGATACAACTCTCTGACTGGTAAAACAGGCAGAAAGAAGGATCACTGGAAAGGGCGTGGGAGAGTAATAGGAAGGCAGCCTAGGAAAAATAAAGCATAATGAGAAACTATCTCAACTAACCTCTCTGATAGAATGGCAATAATGCAAATTCCAACACTAACCTGTAGGCTTAGAACTGGAGTATCCACCAAAGTCAATGAAGAATCCAGGAAAAAAACCAACGACAAAGGAGGGAAGGTTAGTAAGGGAGACTTATCCCGAACAGCACGAAGCTATCGCTAGATACCGGGTTGGTGCACCACAGGATAGCATCCATAGTTCTGTGCACAGACACCTTCAAATAAAAGTTGTAGATACACCTTCCTTTCCCACCAGGAACAGACCAAAATTGAAATGAGTCCACCTGTTATTTCCTCACAGGTTTAAATCAACCGCGTGCTGGATACACGCAGACCAAGTACACGCAGCCAGGACAGCCGCGCTTGAAGAGTTCCAGCGTCCGCGTGGGATTGAAAGCGGAAACGTACAAGCGGACAGGACAGCAGCATACAAATGAAACAGTAACCCGCGTGTGAGAAGACACGCTAACAAAACCTGCTGAAGGCAGATACAGGAGATCGCATGTGAAGGAACACGTCGATGAAGGCCAAGGAAGCAACTGACGGTATGCGAGGACGCAGATGAAAAGTTCAGCTACCAAGATGCCAAAATGTTCAATCAGAAGCAGCGAGCCACGTATCCACGCTGCTTATGAACGTTCTGCCCTAAAACACGTGACTATCCTAAATCACGTGAATTCAACGACGTGAATAATGCAGGCGTCGTTTTCCTGGTAATACATCAAACAACCTCCATCTCGAATAAAACGGTCTAGCAGTTCTATGAGCATAACCCGTTCTGCGTACAGACGGAGTTCCTGAGGTAAAATGTCCAGCATGCATGACACCAGGTCACAGTAGGAAAAATATTGCTTTCTGTGGTTGCCGCACACCCAAGAGCTTCCCATTGCTTCCTTGCGTGTCAGGCACGACCTGCATTTCTCTTTTCCCCTTCTGGTGACCCGCTTTGCTCCGTCACACCGGTTCGTCCTTCCAAGCCTCACAAGCTTTGCGGATAAAGAACACGTCCTCTTCCAAGCAACAGTAGCCATCATGATTTGGTTTCCGGTCTTAAATCTCCTGCGTACATGTGCACTTTGAAAACAACTAGAACACTCATGGAGCTTGGGGCCCCTTTCAATCTGCATTGCTATTTCCCTCCTCCTCGTCCCAGTATTTGGGCGATTGTGTGGAAAGGAGTTCATTGTTATCGGGTCACGCAGATTTCTTGAAAAATTGCTTTCAACAGTTCTAAATGATATACCAGTTCTATATGGTGAATAATTAGAACTGGAAGATGTTGTTTTTGATCTTTCACATTTCAGATCAGGGATGGAAGGCTGATCTACAGAGTTTTGGGAAAGGGTTTTTCTAGTTTCCCTAACAGGGGGTGGAGATGTATGGCAATAGGCCGTAAAGGTGGTGGGTAAAAAGAAATCTTCGCGTGCAAACCCAGGGTCAGGATCAGGTAGCGGCTGCCGTCCACTGGCCAAATGAGAGGAGGTTACGACTGGGGAATTAGTGATGACTCCATTGGATAAATCACATTAGGCGCCTGCTTGATAAATCTAGAGCGTCTCTGCTAAACCTTTGAAGCAATATTTATTTTACCATCAGCATCGACTTCAGGGTCAAGTCTGCCACAGTCGCGGGTGGTAAGTGGGAGCACCTAACAATATAAATATATATTCCATGAGAAAGGAGGTAAATAAAAAAATAAGTGTTGACGGACCATGTGGTTTTTACTTTTGAATTTCATATTTTCTTTTGTTTTGGCTCCTAGGTAGCAATTGTTATTTTAAAGGCATAGCACTACATATGCAGTTGCTGCCATAATATGCAAGCACATTCCTGCTTGCACTAGGACAGCTATCCAATGCTAGTTAATATCTCAGATACATCATTTAGTCACCAAACATGATGTGCAGTCTCACAGGTCTCGTTGCTACCATTGTATGTCATGCACCACCTCAAACGCCACTTTAATTTCACCTGTCTTAAGCATACTGTAAGTCACCATCACATTTTGTTGCCGCCACAGATACAGTGCAGCCTCAAATGCCTCAGTAACACCATCAAATTCCAGTTAATGCCTTACATTGCGTGTAACTGGTGTTTCATATAGCTCTTCGTGCCAGATTCCTTCAGCTTCTAAGTGCTGTAATAACAGCTGTTCTCATTACCTCATTGTATGGTACTCAATGTACCTACCTTGAAGGCATGAAAGGCTATAACAGGTGTTATTACATATTTTTATGTTACTCAATTGATCAATATTGAAACGATTAACGGCTATGTCGGCCCTGCCGTAGGATTCAAACTTGTGAATGACAGGCTATCGCCATGTGAGAGACGAGCACTTTGCATCTGAACTATCCACCCAGACAGTTCAAATAGTTATCACTCCTGAGGTACTGTATAGCCTCAGATGTCATGTCCCTCACATGCCACAGTAACGCCAGATTATGGCAGTAAATGTCTCATACGCATGCCACCTGTCCAATTGGCCTTAAAATGCATAATATTAAAATCATTTTCTAAAAGAGTTATTTGTGAAGTTGTCCAACCAACGCATTTCTGTTAAACTGCTATCACTTTGTTGGTCAGTATTACAATCACAAAATGCCAAATACTTTGGCACAGTTTCTATTTTCACAATTATTCCGTATCTGAGAACTCCCTACAAATTAAAATGTGCATCCTTTAATTAATGTTTTACTAATGGAAACACATGTGTATGGGTGGCATACAAATGTCCAATAAAATAAATGTTGGTTGATGATGTGCATTCAAATGCACCATTTGACACAAGTGGCAACCAATATTCATTGGGTAGAACCACCAAACTACTCATGAGTTTGTATTTAAATAATTTCACGATTAGTCAATATTACTTCCTTAATGTGCTTTTATGAATATTTGTATCCAGGACTTGGAATCCCCACTATCATTTACAATTGAGCTATTAGTGGGGGCTTTGTGTGCTTGGCAGTGGCCAGTGATCAATGTGATCCCTAGAAAAAGAACATGCACAACATTTTGTGAATGCCCCCGTATCTAGAACTTTTAAGATGCCCCTTGCATCACAACTGCCCAGAATTGTCAAATCTTAGGACATGTCCACCAGATATGCCCCAAACCCCTAACTCCCCCACACGCCCTCCAACATAATGAGGACTAGTTAGGATAAAATCTGTGCAACCTCTAAGGAATGTAATGCCATAGGATGATCACTTTCATCCACATCTCCCGAATCTGGATTGCCTTTGTTAGTTTAGGGATATCTGCCCACAAGCGCTCACATCGCCCTATCGGGATCATGCGTCCCAACACCCTTTCCCATTGGGTCATGTATGACCAAGCTGGAGTCTTGGGGGATTCCAGAAGCAATTTATAGAGACCCGAGATCAGATTTCTGTTCCCTGGATTGGTAGTGACGCATGTTTCAAATGGGGTAAGGGGTCTCATGGTGGCAACAGTAAAGACAGACACATGTGATCACAGTTGAAGTTTTTCTTTATTAAACTGCAGAAATGGGTGAGAAAAATGCCTAATCTAAATCTAAGTCTAAGATGGGAGCAAGCTACGACCATCAAATAATAATAAGGCAGTCCTAGTGGCGTCTTGTTAAATAAAAAGGGCCTATACTAAAAAAAAACTATTGCCAATCCTTACGGCTAAGTTACAAAATAGTGTGGGATAATGTTCATCAGAAAAGAAAGAAGTGTTCACAAAATGATAGGTCAGGATGGTACTACTGTGTCTGCCTTCCCCATGTTTTTAGCACGGGACAAGGTGGGACTCTCGAGCACAGCAAATATCAGGGCCTACTGTGGTTCCCTTATAGCTCAGCGGCAACATGCACGCCTTGGAAGCAAGACAACACAAAGCAACACAGGTTCGATCCCGGGTCTGCACTTAGAAACCTCTGGGTGTTTAAGCATGTTATAAATATGCAACTAAGACAAAAAAACAATTATGCAACTAAAAAACAAACAATTCCTGTAACAGCGCCTCAATGCCCTGTCACAACTTTGATAATGGGTTAATTGTACAAGGGATTTTGGCTCGACCGTCGTATGACCACGTTAACTCTGAACGTAAGCCTCTTCTTACTATATTATTCATAAGAAAAGGGGACATGCCAGAGTCTTTCTAATGGACGCCCACATGGAGCAGGACCACCCTGCAGATGGTCTTCCCCTTGATTTTAAAAGTTCAGTAGTACACAAGCTCTTTGTTCAAAATAAGTTGCAACCTTCGCTCAACACAGTCCGGTTATCTTTGTGTTCTCCCTCCGACGCACCGCCTGTTTTGACTTCCTTGTCGTTTCTTGTCTCTGGAGTCAAGGAGGGTACCACAGTAGCAAGTACATCTCCCCGCTTTAGTTATCATTGCGGGAGGGTCCTGTGCACTGTTGCCATCTGTTACACCACACGCCAGCTGTAGTTCCTGGTCTTATAATTCCTTTCATGGAGGAATCGCAGGCTCTGGTTAGAAATGGCAAGGGCACTTCCGTCTCTGTTGTCCTTTCCGGTCTCTCTGCCTTTCTTGTCCATTTAAACTGCCGTCCTGGAATATCTGCTTCCTCGTGCGTCTGTCCTTGCTCAAAGTGTGCTCTCGTGCTCTACCTTTTATCCCTGTGGGGAAGGGAAAGGGCTGTAAGGTGTGTGTAGTTAGGATCAATTGCCTGACTCTGGCTGACCCTTGTGTTGGGACACGTCAGGTAAACGGCTCTGGTGTTAGTCCATTGTCTTTCACAGTGTAAGAAAATGTTTGTGTCAGAAAAGGGGGGTAGAGCTTCTAAGTATCCTACGGGGTAGGATGGGGAAAATGTGTTAGAAGGATGGAGGTACCGCGTCTCACGCGTCACTGTCCCACTTCCACTCCCCGAAGACCCCTCATTCAGGTGATCCTCTCCCACTGGTCCACCCCCAGGAAATGGATCCAATAGCAATGGCCATGTTCTGGCCACCTGGATGCCAGATCTTCGGGGACTATTGGGTGAGACACCTTCAGGTTTCTCACATAGCCGAAAGTCTGCTTTGCACCGGTCAAACCTCTTAATATCCTGGTCTTGGGTCATGTCTCGCAATTACTCTCTTTCCACTGTTTATACTTTCCCCATTCTGTTCCTGCGGTAAATTGAGGGTTCTGGAATATTGGGGTAAATGCGGAGGGAAACTAAGTGATCCCCTTCTGTTTAACCTGCTCGTCCCATATGTCCTCGAGCAGGGACATAATCGCACTGTTATGAATATTCTCTGGCTGGTCTGAATATGGTAACCATAATACTTCATCTAAGGGTTTCCCCGCTATCGCCTTGTCCATCCTGCACCATATTTTATCGAGTTTGCTGCGTTAGCCACTCTCGTATGATTCTAAGTTCAGCCGCCACGTAGTATACATGGAAGTCCGGAAGGGCCAAGCCCCCTTTGCTGCAGGAAGCCAACATTACTCTCATAGCTATTCTAGGTTTCTGCTTCCTCCATATAAATGCTGAATTTTCGGGAGGATCACCATTTTTATTGTGTGGACCCTACCCAACCAGGATATCGTCAGAGAGCCCCATTTGCTCAGAGAAAGGGGATATAGTTTGCTGTGTAAAGTGACGCTATGCGCTAATACTTGGGGGGCCTTGAGGGACAGATTTAGCATTTCAGATTTCTTGGCATTGATTTTAAGGCCTGCCACCGTACCCAACCGTTCTAGTTCTAGGGATATTCCCTGTGTTAACCTATCTGGATCAGTTACCCCCCACACACACACACCCCCGAATGTGATACCCTTAATATGGTCCTCATTCGTATTTTTGATAGTAGGGGCTCCAAATATATTGCGTGTTGCTCTCATCTCGTGCCATGTGAGTCATAATAACCTTCAGTTTGGCTTCCAATTCTGTCTCCAATCGGGCAATTGTTTAGCCCTTGCCGATGTCACTGCAATGAGGTGACCCCTCATAACCGTTTTAAATGCGTCCCATACCGTTGCCCCTGCCACGTCGGGTGTGGTCTTAAATGTCAAAGTACTCTCATTTGGTCAACAATGGGGCATGATCCGAGAGGAGAATGGCCCCTACTTCTATTTGTCTTATCCTGCCCCTAATTGATGAGAATGCCCATACATAATTGATTCTAGAGAATGTGCGGTGAACATGCAAGCATTATGTGTACCCTTCCAATTCACTTTGTAATGTCCTCCATACGTCCTTTAATGCTAGTAGGTGTATTTTATGTTTTAGTGCTTGTGTAGGCGATGCCTGTCTGTGATATAGTCTCGCACTGCAATCTTTACTTGGGTCCCATGCTATGATTAGATCGCCCATTAAACATTAAAAGCAAAAACGGCCTGCACATGTATTTGAAAATAAAAACGGCTTTAAAAAGCCACAATGAAAAAAGATAGCACTGCTCAGAGGAAATGTCAGAAAAGCAAAACCTGATGTGGGTGGGATGACCAAAGCAAATGTATATTATGTTTCCCCCACCAGACTCCAATGACAGTTGGAGAGACACTTCAAGAAATTACAAGTTACTCACCGTAGTGACAAACAAACTTAGTCCTTAGTCCCCTTTCCTCCATATTGTATAGGCGTCCATTCCTAGGGATGGGAGACAGGACCTTTTTCCCCAGAAAAACCTTCTTCCCCTTTAAATTTAGAGGCCCGCGGTGGTGCAGCCAAGGGAGCATGTGCTACCCTGACTCCGCCCACCGGGGCCAAAACGCAGTCCCCATTGACGCGTCGAAAATATTTATTATTGCCTAATGACACAAGTATTATTAGGTGGGAGGATGGTGGGACGTATGGAGGAAAGGGGACTAAGAGTAGGTAAGTCACTACAGTGAGTAACTTATAATTACTCTTACGTCCCATCCCCTTTCCTCCATAACAACTGATTGTAGCTCCAGGGTGGATAGGAGACCCTCCTTAGGCAAATAAATTCCTTAGAACTGCCTGTCCAAAGGCGGCATCTGACTTAGAGCTGGCGTCCAAACAGTAATGCTTACAGAAAGCTGAAGGGGTGGCCAAAGTGGCTGCCCTGCTTATGACCTGCCACGGAACCTGCCACTGGAATGCGATGGCCGTGGCCTTGGCCTTGACAGCAAGGGCGTGCATGTTGGCCGGCAGTGGCTTGGTTGCCCCTCACAGGCCTCTTTGATAGCTGCAACCATCCACCTCGCGATGGGGGCCTTGGATGCCGGATAACCGGGTCTGGAGCCCCCAAAAAGGACAAAGAGTGCGTCCGACTTGCGGAAGCCCTTAGTCCTACCTAGATAGAATTTCAGAGCGCGTCTGACATCCAGACAGTTCAAGACTCTCTGAGCCTCGTCCTTCCTTGGGGTCAGCGAAGAATGTAGGTAGGATTATTTCCTCATTTAGATGGAACACACAGGGTACCTTAGGTAGGAAGGACGGGTGAGTCCGCAGGACCACCTTATCCCTGTGGAAAGTGGTATTCTGAAGCCACCAGAGCCTGGATCTCGCTGACTCTACGAGCGGAGGTGAGAGCTACTAGTAGAGCTGTCTTGATGGTGACCAGCCTGATGCCCGCAGAAGCCATTGGCTCGAAGGGTTTGTGCACAAAGGCGCCCAACACCACATTGAGGTCCCACACCGGGTGTGGCTTCTTGATGGGCGGGTAAAGCCTTGACAAGCCCACCAGATGTTTCTTGACTATCACGTCGGAAGAGAAGACCTCCTCCTCCGAATTTTTGTAGGCCCCTATGGCTGCGAGATAGGTGCAACATGTGGCCACCTGTACCTGGACAAGGTGTGCCGAGAAAGAGAGCACATCGCCCAGTGTGCACATCAGGGGGTTGATCCCCTTAGAATCTGCCCAGTGACAGAACCTGCTCCATTTACTCCTGTATCAGCTCCTAGTGGCCTTGCTTCTAGCGTCTTGGATGATCTCCAGGTTTGCCAGAGAGAGGTTCGGGTGCCTGAGGGTGATGTGCTCAGGAACCACGCTGCGAGAGCTAGCTTCTGAGGAGCGGGGTGGATAAGCCTGCCCCCCTGCTTGGACAGGATAAGTGCTGGGCCCGCGGAAGGTGAATGGGTGGTCGGTCCGAGAGGCTGAGCAATTCGGAGAACCACAGTCTCGCCGGCCACCACAGCACTATCACTATGATGCTGAGGTGACAAGCCTCCTTTATCTTGCAGAGTACCCTGGGGAGTGGGCGGAAAAGCATAGACTGTCATCCCCTCCCACTGAATCTGCATGGCGTCGTTCAGGGAGCCGTGGCCTAGTCCCTGCCAAGACGTGAACTGATGGCACTTCCTGTTCCTCCAGGAGGCAAATAGATCCACCTGAGGCTTGCCCCACGTGTTGAAGACCAAGTGCAGCACCTTGTCGTTCAATTGCCACTTGCAATAGTCCGCTCCCAGCCTGCTGAGTCTGTCCGCTTCCAAGTTGGCCTCCCCCGGGAGGTGGAGGGCCCTGAGGTAGATGATGTTTTCCAGGGCCCATTCCCACATGCTGACCGCTAGGTTGCACAGCAGAGGGGACCTGGTACCCTCCTGCATGTTGACACAGTACATGCTGGTGGAGTTGTCGGTCTGGATCAGGACGGTCCTGCCTCTGATGAGCTGAAGGAAGGCCCTGAGGGCTAGCCAAATGGCTCTGAGCTCCAGCCTGTTGATATGCGACTCCTGTTCCTGCCGGGTCCAGACTCCATGGACTCTGTGGCTGTCCAGAGTGGCTCCCCACCCTTCTAGGGAGGAGTCCGTAGTAATGGTGGCCTGCGGAGTTGGCTGCAGGAATGGCCTGCCCGTCCGCTGACCAGCTCGGCTTGGGAGCCCTTCTCCTGATTCCATGAGGCTGCGATGTGCAGCTGCTCTCTCCTCATTCAGAGCCTTGTGTGTGGCACGGCCAAGAGGACCGCTGGCATGATACCCAGTAAGTGCTGGTACCACCAAGCCGAAGTCACTGGTCTGGTAAGGAAGTGCGAAGTGGCCCACTTGAGGGCCATAATCTTGTCCTCCGAGGGAAACACCTTCGCGGAGCTCGTATCCCAGATGAGGCCCAGGAAGGTGAGGCTCTGCGTGGACCGCAGCTGAGACTTCTTGAGGTCGATGGTAAACCCCCAGATCGTGGAGTGTACTCATCAGCGCGGAGGAAGTATGGACAACCCCCTCCGGGGATCTCACCCCGATGAGCCAGTCCTCCAGGTATGGGTAGACATGGTGGCCCTGGGCCCTGAGGAAGGCTGCCACTGCATTCATAAGTCTGGTGAAAACCCTGGGGGCTTAGGTGAGGCCAAAGGGTAGCACCTTGTACTAGAAATGACAGCCCATGATCCTGAAGCGTAGGAAGGAGCGATGGGGCTGCCAAATCAAGACGTGTAGGTAGGCGTCTTCCAGATCCAGGGAGCACATCCAATCTCCCTTGTCTAGTGTCTCTGCAATGAGTGCTGGCGTAACCATCTTGAATTTTTGAAGAGAGGGAGAGTTTGAGGGTGGAGAGGTCCAAAACAACTCTCAGGCCAACCTGGTTCTTTTTTTGTATGGTGAAAATCCTGGAATAGAAGCCTAATCCTCTCGGGGACGCTGGTATTTCTTCCACTGCCTGGCTCTCGACGACTGACTGGATCTCCGCCAACAGAGTTGCCGTCCCAATCTGTGGGAGTGGAGGGGAGGAAGGAGGAGAAGGAGGTATAGGTAGGCAGTAACCCATGGATACTACTGAGAGGATCCAAGGGCCTGTGAAGGTCTGGTGCCAAAAATGCAGGTGAGAGCTTAGCCTGCCCCCCACTTGAGACACGTGGACCCAGAGGGACGTGTCATGTCTTTTTGCGCTCTATGTCTATGACTATGTGCTTATAACGCGCCCTGAGGCTGCTGCTGAGGAGGGGGACTGGAAGAAGCCCTTGCTCCCTCATCTGTTTTGTTTCTTGTGCCGGTGCGGACTCAGAGAGCGGTCAGGTTGTCTTGACCTCTGTTCCTGCTATCCCCGAAACCCACCAAATGCCCGCCCCTTATTGGAGAGTTGATGCGACTGGGTGTATGCCTTGGGCATGGCCTTTGTAAGAATAGATAAAGACTTAGCTGTCTGTGAGCTGTTCTTTTTATCTAATTTTTCATCCGTGGAGGAGTGGAAGAGGTCACTACCCTCGAATGGAAGGTCCAATATGCGTTCCTGGACATCCGGGTTAAACTTAGTAGCCCGGAGCCAGGCCATCCTTCTCATGTCCGTGGCGATGCAGATGGCCTGGCAGAGGTATCGATATGGGTCACTGAGGACTCCATGATGTCTGACGCTACCAGCCTGGCTTCTCCTAGTCCCGCTTCGAAGTGAGCCTGGCTTTGGGGTGGGAGTTCCGCGATTTCCAGCTAGAGCCTTTGGTTAGCAGCTGCCAGCATGGCATCGGCGTTGGCTTGACGCAGGTGCAAGGAGGCATTGGAGTACAGCTTTTTCCCATATGCCTCCAGGATCTTCTCCTCCTTGACTAGCAGCGCCGAGGACGAGGTGGCCGAGGACGACTGAGGCTTAGAGTAGAGTGACGCTGCAGCGACCACCGACGAGTGCGGCTGGGGGTGCGCTGATAGCAAGAGTGTATCCCCTTCCATCTGTCTATACCTGGCATCGAGGCTCCGATTGACAGGCTGGGCTGAATGTGGCTTGAGCCAACCCTTCTTGGCCAGGCCGACGACATCCTTCTGCATCGGGACACCAGTCTTGGTAGGGGGTGTTAGGGAGAGGACCTCTGCCAAGACCCCCTCCTTTTGCTGCTCTACCTCGGGATGAGGAAAGCCCAGATATTCTGCCAAACCTGCAAGCCTGTCGTGAAAGGCCTTCGCTGACGACGGCGTGTCAGGGTCCTCCACCTCGTCTGTATCCGCCTCGGTATCCGGCTGGTCCGCCACAGGAGGAGGAGTGCTGGGCGCTGTGAGCTGCGGTGTGGAGACCGGAGCCAGAGGCTGCTGCGGAGGTTGGCTCAGCACCGGCTGCACTGGAGGTGAATTCGAAGGAGCCAGCAGCGGGGGCTGCGCTGGGGCAGGAGCCATGGGAGGAATGACTATAGGCACCGGTGGAGTGACCGGAGGGAGCAAGTCCCTGACTGCATCCCTTAGGGTGGTATCCATCTGGGGGGTTCGCATCAGCCCCAAAAACCTTTCGAAGAACCTGTCCTCGGAGGCTGAAGAGGAGGCAGCGGATACTGACTGAGTGGCTGGGGGCTGCTGGGGCCAGAGCACCCTCAGTCTGGGTTGCAGGGGGAAGCTGCCCTGCGCTACTGATGGATACACTGTAGGCCACATACCTTGTTGACACCAGTCCCACCTTGAAACTCGTTCATCTGCCTGCTCTGTTCCTAGCAGTGGCATCGGACTAGAGGCAATGTTGTCTGGCACGGTGGCCATTTTCTCGGCTGCGTGTCACGTACCAAAGTCGTGGTGCATGGCCCTTCGGACACGGCTTCGCCCAAGACTCTTGGAGTTGGAACATGAGACCTATCCTGCACCTCAGGTCTAGGCCTGGAAGGCGTACCGCCCTCAACATTGTTGCTGATAGTGCTGCATGCAGGCGCCCCCTCAGACATGGTGCCGGTACTAGGGCTACACCCTTTGGGTTTAGACCCAGTAGAAGAACCTTGCGGCCCATCACACTGATACCAGTAGGGTCCAAAGATGCCTTAGCCGTAAGGCCGGTAGCTGGGTTAGCCTTTGGTGCGTGTGCTGGTAACAGAACCCGAGAGCTTCCTCCCGCTTGGTTGTTTCCTCTTGAAGGAGTCACCCTTACAGGGTGTGATGGAAAATAACGATCCTCCCTTGGGCATCGATCTCTGCTGGACAAACTTTTTCAAGTCCTCTAGAGGCAACGCTTCGAAATGTTCTTGCCACCTAGATAGCCTGTTCTTCAGTGTGCGTGGAGTCAGAGAGTCGCACGTGGTGCAACCTTCCCTGCCATGGTCAGAGCCAAGGCAGCGGAGGCAAAGAGTGTGGGGATCAGACGTGGGAAAGAGTCTCTCGCAGGCTGGACACCTGCTGAAGTCGGCATGCACCGGGGAGGAGCGTGACGCCGGAGGACCAAGTACCTAGATGACAAATAAAGACAAAAAGATAAGAGAAGAATCCGAGGAAGAGCGCGTGGAATTACATGGCAAGGACAAACCCAGGAGCGCTGGTGAAATTGGCCTGTTCCCGACGATGCCGAAAAGGGGACTGGGAAGTGGTGCCGGTGGGTGGAGTCAGGGTAGCGCAAGCTCCCAGGGCCACACCCCCGCACGCCTCTAAATTTAAAGGGGAAGAAGGTTTTTCTGGTGAAAAAGGTTCCGTCTCTCGTCCTTAGAAAGGGACGCCCATACAGTATGGAGGAAAGGGGACGGGACGTCAGAGTAAAACCTGTTCTGGCTGGGGCAGGAAACTTCACAATTAAAAGCCCCGCTTCCAGCTGGAAGTGGCATCTACCAGCGAACCACCCTGCAATTAAATGTGATGCTGCTGAGGGCGTCATAATTCTCTGTTCTGCAGACATGATGGCAGGAATGCAAGGATTTCAAACAAGGCAATCCTTGGCTAAAACATGACGAAAAGGTGCGAGTTCTTGTTCCACCCACTTCAAAGAGCAAACTGTCCATTTCAAAGAGACTCATAAAAACCCTCTGGTCTCAGGCTGACCCAGGAAGACAGATGGCTGTGGGGGATGAAGCGGCTCTCTCACATGTGGAACAGACACCCCCAATTGATATTAAAAGACTGATTTTGTTTTAGGCATTTTGCACAGCCATCAGACTAATGATTGATTTTAATTTTATGCCATTTTTCTTGTAATTTGTATGGCGATTTTGGGGCTATGAATTGCTTTTACCTGGGACTCTTGGAACTGTAATGGCCAGTTAAACTAGTTTTCTGGCTGATCTTAACATATTTCAAATGTGAGGGTTAGTGAAAAGGTAGCAAATGAAATTAGGAATATGCGTGATGACTTACATCTCCCTAACTGTTGTACATTTTATGAAAATGACAAAAATGTGCAAATGGCCATACTACATCGTACGGATTTGGCGATTGGCTTATCTAATTCCCCATGACCAGCTAAAACCAAATATCTATTTCATATGGCAGTTGCCAGTATAATTACAAAGTTATGATATATAACTCATTTTTGCCAAAAAGTTGTAAGGGGAACAAAAAGATGGAAATAAATGCAAACAGACAGGTGGTGCTCTCCTCCCCTGAACCAATCCTGATGGGCGGAGCGAGGGATGGTAACTGTCCAATCCGAGCGGCAGGGATAATTACACAGTACCCAACCTAGATTGTAAAATTAGTGATGTCATTTCTGCTATATAAGGGGGGCTGTACTAGGACTCGGGACACACAAAAACCCGGGAGACGGGAGAAGGAGGATGGAGAGAAGGCTGCTGAACCTTACCATCATTGAGAGTACAGTGACCAGACCCTTGCCCTTTCATTCCAGAGTGTCCTGAGACCCAGCCGGCTTTCCTGAATTCTAAACCAAGGCTTGCTTTGTAAGTAGCATATAACCCCAGTCCTAAATTGCATAAAGCCTTCATTTTTGTAGTAGTACATCCAATATTTCCCATTGAAAACCCCAATTGCCCATGTAGCTGAGTCCCCTCGCCATAGAAGAATCTCTTGTTTGCCTGTGTAGGTTAGCATATCTCCTTTGAAAAACCTCTCAGTTGTCTGTGTAAATCCTTAGTATTTTTGTAGGTAAATCAATTAATTCCCCCATTGAAATTCACGGTACAAGATTGTTGCAAATTGAAATCAACCATCTTGTTACTGATGTTTTTATTTAATTATTAGTCATTAAAGTGTTGCCTAAAAAGAATTATTCTCCTTGCAACTAAAAAACGAATTTGTCAGTGTATTGTGTGCATTACCAAATGAATTCCTATTTGCATCTGTCAGTTTAACCTCTTTAGTGCCAAGGACGAGGTTTCTCGTCCTTGGCATTACCTCCCTGTTGCCAAGGACGAGATACCTCATCCTTTTCGGCACTTCGGTTTGTTACAAAACTGTAATCCAACCCCCGGGCTATGTGCACTGCCAGGGGGCTGGATTACCTTCAGTTTCACGTTGGCGTGCGTTACACACGCCGACATGAAACAAAGTAATTTTCACCGCGCTGCTGCAGTGAAAATAAAAGGTGAGTGTCCACCTTTCTCCCCCTTGATATCCGGCTGTATTTCAAGCCGGAGATCGAGGGCGGTGTCGTTGGAAAGGGGAGATTCTCCCCTTTCCAACGACACCCTTAGTGACAGCATTGCTGGGCGCGGATCGTGCACAGAGCGCTGGATCCGTGCCCAGCAATGCCACTGGACCGTAAGCAGCCCTCTCCCCCTGGCCCCCAAAGCATGGGGGCACATATGTGCTGAACCCTGGGGGCAGATGGCTGATCATCTGCCCCCAGGGAAGAGGGCAAAATAAAACATCAAATGGGATGGGACGTGGGGGTGGGAGGGGCCCTAGAGCCCAGGGATTTTTTTTGACCCCCTGAAAGGGTGGTAGCCATCCCCCTCCCACACCAAGTGGAAAGGGAGGGCCACCCCTTGTAGCCCTCCTTGGGGGCAGATTTATGCCCCCAGGCAGGAATAAGTGCAGGTCCCCCAATGGATGGGGCAAGCAGGTTAGGCCCCCCCTGGGGGCAACATAAAATACACACAAAAAACAAAAGTGAGTTTTGGGTGGGAGTCTGGAGGGCCACTAGCCACCAGGGATTTATTTTATGGAAAGGGGGTTAGCCCTCTCCCCCTAACCTCAAGGGGAAATGGGGGCACCCCTTTTGGCCCTCCCTGGGGGCAGATATCTGCTCCTAGGAAGGGGCATCTGACCTCAGGGAGGGATGCATGAGATGCCCCCCTCTTATCTGCCCCCAGGGAGGGCTGAATGAGATTCCCCCTGGTGTGGAGGGGAGAGGGTCACCCCCATTACATTAGAAAATGACCTGGCTGTTTAGGGTGCCCCTCAGCCCGCCCTAATGTGTAGTGTACCATTTTCCCAAAACACAAGACAAAACATGTGCCAATCCAGCCCCAGGGTGCCAACACCTTACTGCCCCACCCACTGGGGGGCCTGTCCCACAATTTTTGGTGGCCCTCTCTCCCCCACCCCAAATGGAGGGGGTGTACCTCACGCAGCCGTTTGTAGGAGGCCCAGAGAGGCCTGCATGAGGTGCCCCCGCCGCCCATTTGGGGTGAGGGGGGAGAGGGCCCCCTAAAATTGTGGGACAGGCCCCCCAGTGGGTGGGGCAGTAAGGTTTGGGCACCCTGCGGCCAGATTGGCACACCAATGTGCCCCTCTGCGCCAAGGGGAGTTGGGTTACCAAAGGAAAAAAGTGAAAATGGTGGAACGCATTTTGTTCATGTGGGCAACCTACATATTTGGCCCTAGGGTGTCGAAGCCAGCAAGAAAAACAGGGAACCCCATGCATTTCCCAAAAGAGGACACCCGTGGGAATGCAGAGGTCTGACTTGCGCGAAGCGGCCCAGAATTTATTACCCAGAACCCCAAAGTGAACATTGTGTTTTTCCCCCACCAAATATCACACTTTTTCGGGGATTGTGGCTAATAACAACTAGGGCAAATTGCGCAAGGCAGACCTCAAATGCATGGGGTTCCCTGTTTTCCTTGCTGGCTTCGACACCCTAGGGCCAAATCTGTAGGTTTCCCACATAAACAAAAATGTGCTGTGCCGAAAGGCTTGGAGTTACCAGTGGGTTACCCATTTCCTTTTGTGCCCCCGGTAGGTGCACCCACACATGTGAGGTACCGTTTTCATCTGGACACGTGTGGGGACGCGGGAAGGTAGGCCATGTGTTGTTGGCTGTGTTTTTCGGTGGGTGAGCCGAGTGAAATGTGCAGAAAATTGGGGCTTTTTCACCTAATTTCGGACTTGGCCAGGGTTTCTGGGTAATACATTCTGGGCCGATTTGCGCAAGTCAGACCTCTGCGGATTCCCACGAGTGTCCTCTTTTCGGAAATGCGTGGGGTTCCCCGTTTTCCTTGGTGGCTTGGACACCCAAGGCCCATATCTGTATGGTGTGTCAGTCTGGAAAAAGTGTGAAATTCAGCTGTCAGAACAGTCCTGTGTTTTAGGCTTTCCCCTTGGCGCCCAGGTAGGTGCACCCACACATGTGAGGTGCCGTTTTCATCGGGACACCTGTGGGAACGCGGGACGGTAGGCCATGTGTTGGTGGCGGCGTGTTTTGGTGGTTGAGCCGAGTGAAATGTGCAGAAAATGTGGTTTTTTTCACCTAATTTCGGACTTTGCCGGGGTTTCAGATACAACCCTCTCCCAAAACCCCCTCTGGCAAACCCATTGGCCAGGTGGAGTCAGGACTCGGGCCTCTAGAGCCTGGCATCCTCTTCAAAAGCCCTCATGCGGGCAGTCCTGGTGCCTATACACCATGAAAAACAATGTGCTTGGGAACTACTTTCTGTATTGTCAGCCAACATGGAGGCATCCACTTAGCTTGGTTCCTAAGAACCAAGCTATGCGGTCTAGTGTTTTGGGTGTGGTAGCCTAGGGACTACTTTACCTGGACTATTTGTTGGGGCTATTTAAACCACACCCGAGCAAGACAACATGCTTCGTGTTACTTTGCAGCTTGCAACGTGACGCTCACCGTGTCCAGCTATTCCCTCGAACCATGGAGAAGAAGAACCTGCAAGGAGACAAAAGGAACATCATTAGCAGCAGCATCTTCCTGCAGTCTTCATCTTTAAACACTTGCAGCTACTGAGAACAGCTTCCTCGAATCTGCACGCCTCCCGGACAGAACGACCTGAAAGAGGAAGATAGAGGCAACATTAAATAAAGCAGTAGAGACATTTACAAATTACGAACTGCTCAAAAGGCTTACCTGGCTGGTCGCCTCTCGGCTGGCACCACTCCAGACATTCCACTCGTGCTGAAGAATACCGCGACCTACAAGGAAGGAAAACACAGGTTAGCAAAGGCAAGACTTTGCAGCGCTGCGCATATTGCTTACTTACCGCATCATAGCGCTCTTAATGCGCCATCATTTACCAGCGGGGCTCAACAAAGGCAGTTCGCCGCGCTGAAGCTTTGCATACCTAAGGGAGAAAAAAAGAGACATTTTAAACAAAGAAAGGCATGCAGGATAGCAACAAAACTACAGAACAGCAATAAGACCTACCTGAACAATATCAAACGGGCCGGCGTCAGTGGAGTAACTGGAATGCAGCACTCGCCCATGAAAGACGACGCACCCCTGCAAAGAAGGCAGGATGGAGAGCACGCCTAATTCTACCACAAGGTGAGGAGGGGGCACCAGAGGGACTGAAATCATACGGGTGTGGAGGGAGGATACTTACCCCAGTCTGTCAGTCTTGAACACATTCGTCCTGTATTTTCAGGCAAAACCTTCCCCGCAGACCACATCAGGGCAAAGCTGAGAAGCATACCAGCCAGTAACCAGGTTGGCTGGCGTCCCTGTGGATACCAGGTGAGCGTAACAGAACGCGAAGCCTACCATAACAAATCCACCTGGGTGCCATGGAGACATCAGAAATGGACCAATTGGCCCAATTTCTAGGAGAGCTTCCTGCTGAGGTTCATTCTGCCCGACAAGAGTCTAATGCCCTCCGGAGAGACCGAATAGTGACCAAAGAACACACTGAAGAGATTAGCAGGCAATACTTGCAATCACAGGCAGGACAGACGCCTCTACCTGGAAGCAATCCAATGATGCAAAACCCCGCCATACCACCCACTCCGGTACAGATCACGTTACCTGGAACAGTGCCCCTGGCACCACCAGAAAGGTTCTCAGGCGACCCACGGAAGTATGCGGCATTCATCAATCAGTGCCGCCTTCATTTTCTTTGTAGGCCTGGAGCATTTCCAAACGACCAAGCTCGGGTAGCTTTTGTCTTATCATACCTGAGTGATAGTATAGCAGATTGGTCGGTGCCGTTGGTAACCCATGATGATCCTCTATTACATGAATTTGGGGGGTTCCAGAGAGAAATGGAAAAACCTTTTGCTCGCCAAACCCAGGAACAAGCAGTAGACAATGAACTCTTGCCCCTCCGATAGGGGAATCAGGACTTGTTAATGTACATTGCTACCTTCAACCGACTGGTTGCCGAAGCTAGGTGGCTAGAAAACAAAAGAACCATGTTATTCCATCGAGGCTTACAAATTAAAGGACATCTTAGCCCAGGTGGTTGATCCACCCAGAGACTGTGCAGAATTCATAAATCTGGTCGTGCAGCTAGACCACCGGTTGCTGGACCGAAAGGCAGACCGTTCTAAGACGGACCCTCGGACCGTGTATGTTCGACCAAGTGAATACACACCCCATGTACCTGAAAATGCTGTAGAACCCATGCAGATTGGAGAGATACGGCCTCCATTAACAAAACAAGAGCGGGACAAAAGAAGACAACAACTGCTTTGTTTGTATTGTGTGAAACCAGCAATATCCACGATTGGATCAGTGAGACGGGATGACACTCTTTTAGTACATATTCACATTTTATTGGCTAAATTTAGCATATATAAAAAACATTTTTCGCAATATAAAAAATCCATAAAAAACTTTTCATAGCAACATTCATAGCCACATACACAACTCATTCATATTTCCACACATAATATCAGCACCCGTGACATTTCATTTATCATTGGGTTACTTTAGAAATACAACTTCATTACACATATTACAGAATAGACCCAGTCCCTATGATTAGGTGTCATGATGTATATAGCACCAATTTTTTGGGTCGGGTATTTATTGTACAGAAAAAACGTCGATACGTGTTTCGGTCGGAGACCTTCCTCAGGACGTGAGGCAAAGCGAAGATTCTTCGCCCCAATTCTTAATGTGTAAGGGCCCGTAACCAATCTAAAAACAATCATAAAAACAGAGTGTCCTCCCAATTTATTTAGCAAGGTGACTATTAGTGTCACAAATGTTCCCGATTTATCAACACATTAGATCCCTACTCACCCCCAAGTTCCAAATCAAGGGAAGGTGAACGGAATGCAGAATATTAATTCTCCACTGGACTCAGTGCAAGTACTGAACCTGTGGAACCAACAACAAACAAATATTTCAAAATTCTCTCCAGCTAAAGATTTGAACTTTAGCCATTAGACTACACAGGTCACAATCATATACAAAAACCACACTTACATGTGCCCATGGTACAACTTGAGACCAATCGTCGTAGTTTTGCCACTGTAAATTGCAGCGTAGAAAAACATGCTTGATGTTTCACTCACAGCGTTCTGCCAAGAGAAACATATATATGGATCATATAAGTCAGACCCTTTATGTAACTCCAAAACACCTCATAGTGTCTATGCGTGAAAAAGACCCGCATGGGAATAGATATTAACCACTCACCCTACTCAGTGTTAATATCATCACACCCCAGTGACACAGTGGAAATGAAAAAACATGTGCCCATGTTATTTTCAGAGAATAAGTGTCCTCTCTTGTCTCTCCTAATAGCCCGTTCTTAATATATTGTGGCTACTAGTCACCGCGTGAAACGTAGATACCAGCATGCACCCCCATTAGCTAAAATCGATTCGGAACAATCATTGCCGTGCCTTGGTAACTCCCTCTTTTATGAAATATACTCCCAGGATTGGGAAATATATCATGACGGTACATGCATGTGTATTATTCGTATCACATCCAAAAACTTTCTCATGCGGTGGATAAACTCAACTCCGGCGCTCCGCGTCTGTCCTTGGCGCACGTTTCATAAAAATAGGGTAAGTGAAACCAGCATGCACCTGCCGAATGGTCTGTGCCTCATGAATGGGAAAACTTCCAACATATAAAAAATGCAGAAAATTGAGAACACGAGCCTCAATCGGCAACGGGTCTAACCCGTCCTGACTTGTGGTGCACGAGAAAAGCACAGGAATACATATAACGGCGCAGTCCATATTTAGAAAGACAGTGAGTATTTACCGTGACGCGTGCATCAAGGATCCTTCCAGCACGGCAACCGCGTCTGCCTACAACCACTTTTTCATTCATGGAAAACTAAACATAGGTGAAGGACTATCTCTTATAAGGGATACTGGCCTTGCTAGACACTAAAAATGGACTAAAGAACACATTTAGGCGGATGCACAAGTATATACTTATATGTATGTTTCCTACATGGTAACATTGATGATACCAAAGGCCATAACAACAACAAATATTGTCACAACGTCATACCCAAATTGGAGACAAAAATGACAACCCAAACCATGGAAAAACAGGTGGCGCAGCAGTCGCACTTATTACGAAGGGCCATTTTCACATGAAGGAAAGGCTGAAATACTACCTTGCGAAGGAAAAAGGATGATACCAAAGGCCATAGCAACAGCAAAAGTTATCGCCCTGTCTTACCCAAAAATTTAACCAAACGTGATACCCTCAAGCAGTGACAACACAGTTCTAATAATCACGTTATTTGTAGAGGACGGAAAACCCAAACCGAGAGCCCAAATAAATGATAGAGCTCCCTAATTCAAGGAACTGGGTCTGTTTGTTTATAAATCATCTTATGTGATTACCTCACACGATTTTTCATTTGTTTTACATTTCTCCTTCAAACAAAATCATTGGTCAGCATGACATTCAGAAAACCATGTGGCCATATCTTTTTACATTTTGTTATTTTAGAAAGACAAAATTACCACAATATGCCAGAATATTACACAATTTAATTATGCAAAGACTGACTACAGTAGAACAAAACAACTTTTGCATATATTCTTTTGTACATCATATCACCAGGGAACAAAAACGCAAAAGGATGGTCCCTTTGCTGGCCCATGTATTTCAGTGTATAACCCTATCTGTGTATTTCATGCTGTACTGTAGCAGCCAGACTCATTGGGATATTACAAACATATATATGGACACATTTCCTTTTCTCTACAGGGTGGAGGTAAAACTCATACATTTTAGAGTGGTATTCAAAAGCATGCATCGCCCAGTTTAAAGATATTGAGTATCGGTAACCCTTTCCAATTAAATCAATTGTTTATAACCAAGTTGTTCCATTCCAACGATACATTTAACCCTCTATGGACTGTATTTAGGGTATGGATCCATTTCTGTTCAATGCGGTGTAATGTTATACCAATATCACCTCCTCTCATGTTGGGCTTGATATGTTGAAATATAAACCACCTCAGATCTGTGTCTTTATGTTGCATTCTCACAAAATGTTCAACCAGTGGTTTATCTGCTACTTTATTCCGTATACAGCTTCTATGCTCAGATATGCGCTGTCTGATTTCTCGTGTGGTTTTACCTACATATAGTAAATGGCATGGGTAAGTAATAATGTATACAACATTCTTAGTTAAACAATTGGTGTGGCAATTCATTTTCCAGATTCTCTGACCATATTGGAACTCACGTTTTGTCTCAGTCAGAGGACATGCAACACAACCGCCACACTTATAGTGGCCAGTGATGGGTGGTAATCCCCATTGATCATTGATGGTAAGTTCTTTGGTTGGTTCTCGGTATGTGTGTACTAGTTTCTGTCTGAGATTTTGATTCCGTTTGAATGCAAACATAGGTTTCTCTTTCAGAGACCCAGGTTGTTTTACTAAATGCCAATGCTTTCCAATGATACGCTTCACATCCCCACTCACTGGGTTAAAGGTTGTAACACACACCAGGCGTTCAGTTCTTGCTTTTTTCTGCTTAGTAAGACAAATTTCTTGATTTGTATTTTCCGCTCTCTTCAGTTGGTCCTTTACTAGCCTTCTCGGGTACCCCCTATTAGTCAGCCTTTCCTTCAGTTGCTCTGCATGCAGTTTAAACTCATCCCTCTCGGAAAAGTTTCTCTTGATACGTAGGAACTGTCCGTAAGGAAGGTTTTGGCGTAAGTTTGCAGGATGAAAACTGTCGAAATGCAACAGAGTATTTTTATCAGTTGGTTTCTTAAACAAGGTCATAATTAGTCGGTTCCCGTTCTTTTTAATCAGGAGATCTAGAAAACTGACTTGGCAATGGCTATACTCAATTGTGAACTTTATCTTACTATCACAGCGGTTCACCCATTCATGAAATTCAATCAGTGATGCAATAGAACCCTCCATATAAGGAACACATCATCGATATAACGATGCCACATTTTTAGGTGTGTATTCAAGACAGGATGATTTTTTAGCTCATTATCTTGTACCAGTATGAACCTATCTTCCTAATCAGCCATATAAAGATTAGCAATATCTGGAGCAAAAGTAGCCCCCATGCTGACCCCTTTCTCCTGTTTATAAAGTTGTTTCTTAAACAGGAAAAAATTCTCAGTCATGGCTAGCCTAATACACTCTTGTATAAATTCCGTAGGAGGCAAATGTGGTCTACTTCTTTTGTCTAAAAAGAGGCCCATAATATGTAGGCACTTCATCTGTGGAATTGCTGTATACAACGATTCGACATCCATTGTTACAAGGATGTCCCCTTCTTCAATTGAGACATCGCCAATGATGTTAATCATATGAGTTGAGTCCTTTACATATGATGGCATTGTTTATACGAATGGTTTAAGGAAGAACTCTGCATACACCGACAATGGTTCCAGTAATGAATCAATAGCTGAAACAATTGGCCTCCCAGGCGGGTGAATAGGATTTTTATGGATTTTTGGAAGGGTATAGAAAAGCTGCCCTCTTCGGTTTTAATTTATTGAGGAAACAGCCCTCCTCATCACTAATCCATTTCTCACCTAGAGCATGATCTGTCAGGCTTCTTATTTCTTCTTGTAAACGTGCCGTGGGGTCCCTCTCTAGTTTTTTGTAGGATTTTTTATCATCCAGTAGGCCTTTGCATACTGTTTCATAAGTGGATGTATCTTGAATTACGATCCCACCCCCCTTGTCTGCAGGTTTTATAGTAATCGAATCATCGTTACATAGTTTGGTGAGGCTGAGCCTCTCTACTTTGGTCAAGTTATCAGGTTTATGATTCTTTGATTTGATAGCCTCAAGTATTTCTCGTGTAACAATATTTTCGAATGCCACAATCTCAGGTGGACATGTATAAGTGGGGGGGTGAAGCCAGATTTTACTTTGAGACCACTAATATTGGGTATTTTATCCAGGGTGGTCTTGTGTAACAATATTTTCGAATGCCACAATCTCAGGTGGACATGTATAGGTGGGGGGGGTGAAGCCAGATTTTACTTTGAGACCACTAATATTGGGTATTTTATCTAGGGTGGTCCACCCTGGATAAAATACCCAATATTAGTGGTCTCAAAGTAAAATCTGGCTTCACCCCCCCCCCACCTATACATGTCCACCTGAGATTGTGGCATTCGAAAATATTGTTACACGAGAAATACTTGAGGCTATCAAATCAAAGAATCATAAACCTGATAACTTGACCAAAGTAGAGAGGCTCAGCCTCACCAAACTATGGAACGATGATTTGATTACTATAAAACCTGCAGACAAGGGGGTGGGATCGTAATTCAAGATACATCCACTTATGAAACAGTATGCAAAGGCCTACTGGATGATAAAAAATCCTACAAAAAACTAGAGAGGGACCCCACAGCACGTTTACAAGAAGAAATAAGAAGCCTGACAGATCATGCTCTAGGTGAGAAATGGATTAGTGATGAGGGGGGCTGTTTCCTCAATAAATTAAAACCGTAGAGGGCAGCTTTCTATACCCTTCCAAAAATCCATAAAAATCCTATTCACCCGCCTGGGAGGCCAATTGTTTCAGCTATTGATTCATTACTGGAACCATTGTCGGTGTATGCAGAGTTCTTCCTTAAACCATTCGTACAAACAATGCCATCATATGTAAAGGACTCAACTCATATGATTAACATCATTGGCGATGTCTCAATTGAAGAAGGGGACATCCTTGTAACAATGGATGTCGAATCGTTGTATACAGCAATTCCACAGATGAAGTGCCTACATATTATGGGCCTCTTTTTAGACAAAAGAAGTAGACCACATTTGCCTCCTACTGAATTTATACAAGAGTGTATTAGGCTACCCATGACTGAGAATGTTTTCCTGTTTAAGAAACAACTTTATAAACAGGAGAAAGGGGTCAGCATGGGGGCTACTTTTGTTCCAGATATTGCTAATCTTTATATGGCTGATTATCAAGATAGGTTCATACCGGGACAAGATAATGAGCTAAAAAATCATCCTGTCTTGAATACACACCTAAAAATGTGGCATCGTTATATCGATAATGTGTTCCTTGTATGGAGGGGTTCTATTGCATCACTGATTGAATTTCATGAATGGGTGAACCGCTGTGATAGTAACATAAAGTTCACAATTGAGTATAACCATCGCCAAATCAGTTTTCTAGATCTCCTGATTAAAAAGAACGGGAACCGACTAATTACGACCTTGTTTAAGAAACCAACTGATAAGAATACTCTGTTGCATTTCGACAGTTTTCATCCTGCAAACTTACGCCAAAACCTTCCTTACGGACAGTTCCTACGTATCAAGAGAAACTGTTCCGAGGGGGATGAGTTTAAACTGCATGCGGAGCAACTGAAGGAAAGGCTGACTAATAGGGGGTACCCGAGAAGGTTAGTAAAGGACCAACTGAAGAGAGCGGAAAATACAAATTGAGAAATTTGTCTTACTAAGCAGAAAAAAACAAGAACTGAACGCCTGGTATGAGTTACAACCTTTAACCCAGTGAGTGGGGATGTGAAGCGTATCATTGGAAAGCATGGTATTTAGTAAAACAACCTGGGTCTCTGAAAGAGAAACCTATGTTTGCATTCAAACGGAATCAAAATCTCATACAGAAACTAGTACACACATACCGAGAACCAACCAGAGAACTTACCATCAATGATCAATGGGGATTACCACCCATCACTGGCCACTATAAGTGTGGCGGTTGTGTTGCATGTCCTCTGACTGAGGCAACACGTGAGTTCCAATATGGTCAGAGAATCTGGAAAATGAATTGTCACACCAATTGTTTAACTAAGAATGATGTATACATTAATACGTGCCCATGCCATTTACTATATGTAGGTAAAACCACACGAGAAATCAGACAGCGCATATCTGAGCAGAGAAGCTGTATACGGAATAAAGTAGCACATAAACCACTGGTTGAACATTTTGTGAGAATGCAACATAAAGACACAGATTTGAGGTGGTTTATATTACAACATATCAAGCCCAACATGAGAGGAGGTGATATTGGTATAACATTACACCGCATTGAACAGAAATGGATCCATACCCTAAATACAGTCCATAGAGGGTTAAATGTATCGGTGGAATGGAACAACTTGGTTATAAACAAGTGATTTAATTGGAAAGGGTCCCCATACTCAATATCTTTAAACTGGGCGATGCATGCTTTTGAATACCACTCTAAAATGTATGAGTTTTACCTCCACCCTGTAGAGAAAAGGAAATGTGTCCATATATATGTTTGTAATATCTCAATGAGTCTGGCTGCTACAGTACAGCATGAAATACACAGATAGGGTTATACACTGAAATACATGGGCCAGCAAAGGGACCATCCTTTTGCGTTTTTGTTCCCTGGTGATATGATGTACAAAAGAATATATGCAAAAGTTGTTTTGCTCTACTATAGTCAGTCTTTGTATAAATAAATTGTGTAATATTCTGGCATATTGTGGTAATTTTGTCTTTCTAAAATAACAAAATGTAAAAAGATATGGCCACATGGTTTTCTGAATGTCATGCTGACCAATGATTTTGTTTGAAGGAGAAATGTAAAACAAATGAAAAATCGTGTGAGGTAATCACATACGATGATTTATAAACAAACAGACCCAGTTCCTTGAATTAGGGAGCTCTATAATTTATTTGAGCTCTCGGCTTGGGTTTTCCGTCCTCTATAAATAACGTGATTATTAGAACTGTGTTGTCACTGCTTGAGGGTATCACGTTTGGTTACATTTTTGGGTAAGACAGGGCGATAACTTTTGCTGTTGCTATGGCCTTTGGTATCATCATTTTTCCTTCGCAAGGTAGTATTTCGGCCTTTCCTTCATGTGAAAATGGCCCTTCGTAATAAGTGCGACTGCTGCGCCACCTGTTTTTCCATGGTTTGGGTTGTCATTTTTGTCTCCAATTTGGGTATGACGTTGTGACAATATTTGTTGTTGTTATGGCCTTTGGTATCATCAATGTTACCATGTAGGAAACATACGTATAAGTATATACTTGTGCATCCGCCTAAATGTGTTCTTTAGTCCTTTATTAGTGTCTAGCAAGGCCAGTATCCCTTATAAGAGATAGTCCTTCACCTATGTTTAGTTTTCCATGAATGAAAAAGTGGTTGTAGGCAGACGCGGTTGCCGTGCTGGAAGGATCCTTGATGCACGCGTCACAGTAAATACTCACTGTCTTTCTAAATATGACTGCGCCGTTATATGTATTCCTGTGCTTTTCTCATGCACCACAAGTCAGGACGGGTTAGACCCGTTGCCGATTGAGGCTTGTGTTCTCAATTTTCGGCATTTTTTATATGTTGGAAGTTTTCCCATTCATGAGGCACAGACCATTCGGCAGGTGCATGCTGGTTTCACTTACCCTATTTTTATGAAACGTGCGCCAAGATCCGACGCGGAGCGCCGGAGTTGAGTTTATCCACCTCATGAGAAAGTTTTTGGATGTAATACGAATAATACGGGGTGCATGTACCGTCATGATATATTTCCCAATCCTGGGAGTATATTTCATAAAAGAGGGAGTTACCATGGCACGGCCATGATTGTTCCGAATCGACTTTAGCTAATGGGGGTGCATGCTGGTATCTACGTTTCACGCGGTGACTAGTAGCCACAATATATTAAGAACGGGCTATTAGGAGAGACAAGAGAGGACACTTATTCTCTGAAAATAACATGGGCACATGTTTTTTCATTCCCACTGTGTCACTGGGGTGTGATGATATTAACACTGAGTAGGGTGAGTGGTTAATATCTATTCCCATGCGGGTCTTTTTCACGCATAGACACTATGAGGTGTTTTGGTGTTACATAAAGGGTGTGACTTATATGATCCATATATATGTTTCTCTTGGCAGAACGCTGTGAGTGAAACATCAAGCGTGTTTTTCTACGCTGCAATTTACAGTGGCAAAACTACGACGATTGGTCTCAAGTTGTACCATGGGCACATGTAAGTGTGGTTTTTGTATATGATTGTGACCTGTGTAGTCTAATGGCTAAAGTTGAAATCTTTAGCTGGAGAGAATTTTGAAATATGTGTTTGTTGTTGGTTCCACAGGTTCAGTACTTGCACTGAGTCCAGTGGAGAATTAATATTATGCATTCCGTTCACCTTCCCTCGATTTGGAACTTGGGGGTGAGTAGGGATCTAATGTGTTGATAAATCGGGAACAATTGTGACACTAATAGTCACCTTGCTAAATAAATTGGGATGACACTCTGTTTTTATGATTGTTTTTAGATTGGTTACGGGCCCTTACACATTAAGAATTGGGGCGAAGAATCTTCGCTTTGCCTCACGTCCTGAGGAAGGTCTCCGACCGAAACACGTGTCGACGCTTTTTCTGTACAATAAATACCTGACCCAAAAAATTGGTGCTAGATACATCATGACACCTAATCATAGGGACTGGGTCTATTCTGTAACATGTGTAATTAAGTTGTATTTCTAAAGTAACCCAATGATAAATGAAATGTCACGGGTGCTGATATTATGTGTGGAAATATGAGTTGTGTATGTGGCTATGAATGTTGCTATGAAAAGTTTTTTACAGATTTTTTATATTGCGAAAAATGTTTTTTATATATGCTAAATTTAGCCAATAAAATGTGAATATGTACTAAAAGAGTGTCATCCCGTCTCACTGATCCAATCGTGGATATTGTTGTTTTATACCTGAAGGATCAGGATTTGAAGTGCAGGTCCACCCCTTTATTTTTCCCTTGTGTGAAACCAGGACATTTCCCGAAGGACTGTCCAGTAAAACCCCCAAGAAGAACAGTCGGGGCCACAGAGAAGGATGAAGCTAAGGAATCGGAAAACTACCAAGCTCGACAAACGTAGAGGTCAGTTTGTCGTGTGAGAAGAAAGAGTTGCTCACCTCGCACTTTGCAATACCAGTGATCTTAATTAACCACCAACAGTCGTCAAGAATGCATGCCGTTGAAGCATACATCGATAGCGGAGCAGTTGGAAATTATATTGATCAAGAACTGGCAGCAGAGATGGGGCTTCCTTTGTGTTCTAAGCCAACTATGGACAAGGTAACCACCGTGGATGGGACAGAAATCGCTCCCGGACCAGTAACCCAGTGCACAGCCAGGGTAACCTTGCTGTGCCAGGACGGACATCGGGAGTCTATTTCATTCGATCTCATCAAGGCATCTCAGTTCAGGCTAATACTAGGGATGCCATGGTTGGTTGTCACAACCCTTTGATAGACTGGCGGGCAAGAAAATTAACCTTCCCCGGTGACTGCTCCCTTGCCTGCTAGTACCAAGAGGAGAAACCCGACGTCTGTATCCACATGACTCCCGGAGGGACAGTATCAACCCTGGGAGCAACTAATACCTTGCCAAGTGAATACCATGATTTCCAGGATGTTTTCCAAAAGGACCAAGCCGATACATTGCCGCCGCAAAGGGCCTATGACTGTCAGATCTACCTTGTTCCTGGTGCACAAATCCCTTGCGGCAGGATCTACGCTCTCACAGAACCAGAAAACCTTCATTTGAAATCCTATTTAGACCAATACCTTGCAAACGGATTTATCTGTCCTTCGAAGTCTCCCGCAGCCAGTCCTTTGTTCTTTGTACCGAAAAAGGAAGGAGACTTGAGAACCTGTATTGACTACCGCGCATTGAACCAGATCACTGTGAAGAACCGCTACCCCTTGCCACTTATCCCTGAAATGCTAGACCAAGTTAAAGATGCCCATATTTATACCAAATTGGACCTTCGAGGAGCGTACCACCTGGTCCGAGTCAGAAAAGGAGATGAATGGAAAACCGCCTTCCGTACTACGTATGACTTGTTTGAATATAGAGTTGTGCCCTTCGGGTTAGGCAACGCTCCTGCGGCATTCTAGTATTTCATGAATAACGTCTTAAGGGAGTTAATTGATGTGTGTGCCTTAGTGTACATAGACGACATCTTAGTATACTCAGCCTCGGAACAAGATCATGTCAGGCACGTTCGTTCAGTCCTCACCAAGCACTGTCAACATTGCTTGTTTGCAAAGCTTGAAAAATGCTTTTTTCACGTCACCAAAGTAGAATTTCTTGGTTTTATCCTTACTCCAGGAGGCATCAGAATGGGTGTGCACAAGGTAGATGCCATTCTGAAATGGCCTTCACCGACGTCTCTGAAAGGGGTACAAAGCATGCTGTGCTTTGCGAACTTCTCCCGCCGGTTCATCCCAGAATTCTCTCAGGTTGTGCACCCAATCACAGTACTATTACGAAAAAACAATAAAAAGTTTGCTTGGACCGAAGAAGCAGAAGAAGCCTTTTAGGAACTTAAACGAAGGTTTACCTCCGCTCCAATCCTGCGACATCCTCGTCCAGACCTCCCTTATGTCGTTGAAACTGATGCGTCCAGTCTCGCAATGGGGGCTGTCCTTTCACAGAGAGACCCGGAAACCGGCCAGCTACATCCTGTGGCCTTCTGGTCGAAAACGTTCTCACCTCCAGAGATTAATTATGCCATCACGGACAAGGAACTCCTGGCTATCAAATCCACCTTAAAAGCCTGGAGGCACTACCTTCTGGGGGCCAGACACACCATTACAGTCATCACAGACCACCGAAACCTGCAATATCTCAAAACAGCCATGGCCCAGTCCTCGCGCCAATTACGGTGGGCCCTTTTCTTTGCCAAATATGATTATGTAATCACATTTTGACCAGGAGTGAGAAACGGAAAGGCGGATGCCTTATCTCGCATGGGCATAGATGAAATAGTATATACAACTCCAGACCCAGTACCTATTATACCTGAAGACAAACTCTAGGGTATCACTACAGCCTTAACACAAGCAGAACTACGAAAAAAAATCCAACGGACAATGAATCCTGATGCCTACCTCGCATGGCAAACTCAAGGAGAACAATATACCATCAAGAACCATCTACACTTTTTTAGGGATCGCCTATATGTTCCCAAGAAGGAATTACAACAGCATATTATTTCAGACTATCATGATTTACTGATTGAAGGGCATCCTGGGATTGCCAAAACCCTAGCTAGGGTGAAAGAGAACTTTTGGTGGCCTACCTGGCATAAGGGCATAATTCAGTATATTCAGTCCTGCAGTGTCTGCGCACAAAATAAACCACAGAAAGAAAAAACATCTGGTCTGCTACAACCATTGGACATTCCTCCAGTTCCTTGGCACACTCTTTCCCTTGACTTCATCACTGATCTACCTCCAAGCAAAGGGTTCAACACCATCCTTGTAGTTGTGGACTTATTCTCGAAGATGGCCCATTTTATTCCTCTCAAGGGCCTCGCAGACGCAGCCACTTTAGCAAAAGTGTTCCTGGAGGGCGTGATTAAGCTACATGGCTTCCCTTCGGTTCTGGTCTCTGATCGAGGCAGCCAGTTTGTTTCAAACATCTGGAAAAAATATTGTGCAATGGCGCAGATCGACGTTCGGCTATCTACCAGTCACCATCCCCAAACGGACGGCCAAACCGAGAGAACCAATCAGACACTCGAGCAATATTTACGGTGCATGCTGCACCACGAACAAAGGAATTGGAAAGACCTACTATGGATAGCCGAATATGCATATAACAATTCTTTGCATTCAAGCACGGGACAAACGCCCTTCTATACCCTTTATGGCAGATATCCATGTACCTCTTCCAGACAGCTTGGAAATGCCACCGGTAAAGACTCTACATACAACCATTACTCAGGCTTTCAAAAGGGCAAAGGAAAACCTTATTCATGCCAAAGAAAAACAAAACAGATTCGCCGACCAACACCGGAAAAAGGCCCCTGATTATCAGGTAGGAGACAAAGTTTGGTTAGCCGCTAAATTCGTACCCATCAAGGGAACCCGGAACTTTCATCCCAGATTCTTAGGACCCTATACCATTAAGGCAATTATCAACCCAGCAGCCGTGAAACTGGATTTACCACCTAATCTACACATCCACCCGGTATTCCATGTGTCCCTCGTGAAACCAATGCAACCCGGCACACGGACTGGGACACCCCCTAAGCCCATACTTGTTGACGGAGAACCAGAATTCGAAGTCAAAGATATCTTGGACCCTAAATACTCTAGGACCAAGCTATATTATCTTTTTGATTTGAAAGGATTTGGACCACAACATAGATCCTGGGAGCCCAGTGAGAATATCCACGCACCATGTCTAATCAGGAAATTCCATCGGAACTTCCCAACCAAACCTGGGCCAGACAGAAGGAACACCATGGGAGGGGCCTTAGGGGGGAGTGCTGTCACAACCCTCTCCCAAAACCCCCTCTGACAAACCCATTGGCCAGGTGGAGTCAGGACTCGGGCCTCTAGAGCCTGGCATCCTCTTCAAAAGCCCATATGGCGCCAGGCTCATACACCATGAAAAACAATGTGCTTGGGAACTACTTTATTGTATTGTCAGCCAACATGGAGGCATTCACATAGCTTGGTTCCATAGAACCAAGCTATGCGGTCTAGTGTTTTGGGTGTGGTAGCCTAGGGACTACTTTTCCTGGACTATTTTGTTGGGGCTATTTAAACCACACGCGAGCAAGACAACACGCTTCGCGTTACTTTGCAGCTTGCAACGTGACGCTCACCGTGTCCAGCTATTGCCTCGAACCTCGGAGAAGCAGAACCTGCAAGGAGACAAAAGGAACATCATTAGCAGCAGCATCTTCCTGCAGTCTTCATCTTTAAACACTCGCAGCTACTGAGAACAGCTTCCTCGAATCTGCACGCCTCCCGGACAGAACGACCTGAAAGAGGAAGATAGAGGCAACATTAAATAAAGCAGTAGAGACATTTACAAATTACGAACTGCTCAAAAGGTTTACCTGGCTGGTCGCCTCTCGGCTGGCACCACTCCGGACATTCCACTCGTGCTGAAAAACACTGCAACCTACACGGAAGGAAAACACAGGTCAGCAAAGTCAAGACTTCGCAGCGCTGCGCATATTGCTTACTTACTGCATCATAGCGCTCTTAATGCGCCATCATTTACCAGCGGGGCTCAACCAAGCCAGTTCGCCGCGCTAAAGCTCCGCATAACTAAGGGAGTAAAAAGAGACATTTTAAACAAAGAAAGACATGCAGGATAGCAACAAAAGTAAAGAACAGCAATAAGACCTACCTGAACAATATCAAACGGGCCAGCGTCAGTGAAGTAACTGGACTGCACTCGCCCATGAAAGACAACGAGCCCCTGCAAAGAAGGCAGGACGGAGAGCACGCCTAATTCTACCACAAGGTGAGGAGGGGGCGGCCGAGGGACTGAAATCATACGGGGGTGGAGGGAGGATACTTACCCCAGTCGGTCAGTCTTGAACACAATCCTCCTGTATTTTCAGGCAGAACCTTCCCCGCAGACCACATCAGGGCAAAGCTGAGAAGCATACCAGCCAGTAACCCGGCTGGGTGGCGTCCTTGTGGATACCAGGTGAGCGTAACAGTTTCTGGGTAATACATTCTGGGCCGATTTGCACAAGTCAGACCTCTGCGGATTCCCACGGGTGTCCTCTTTTCGGAAATGCATGGGGTTCCCTGTTTTCCTTGGTGGCTTGGACACCCGAGGCCCATATCTGTATGGTGTACCCGTCTGGGAAAAGTGTGAAATTCAGCCGTCAGAACAGACTTGGGGTTACCTGTGTTTTAGGCTTTCCCCTTGGCTCCCAGGTAGGTGCACCCACAGACGTGAGGTACCATTTTCATTGGGACACCTGTGGGAACGCGGGACGGTAGGCCATGTGTTGGTGGCGGCGTGTTTCGGTGGGTGAGCCAAGTGAAATGTGCGGAAAATGGGGGTTTTTCCACCTAATTTCAGACTTTGCCGGAGTTTCTGGGTAATAAATTCTGGGCCGATTTGTGCAAGTCAGACCTCTGCGGATTCCCACAAGTGTCCTCTTTTCGGAAATGCATGGGGTTCCCCGTTTTCCTTGGTGGCTTGGACACCCGAGGCCCATATCTGTATGGTGTGCCTGTCTGGGAAAAGTGTGAAATTCAGCCGTCAGAACAGACTTGGGGTTACCTGTGTTTTAGGCTTTCCCCTTGGCTCCCAGGTAGGTGCACACACACACGTGAGGTACCATTTTCATTGGGACACCTGTGGGAACGCGGGACGGTAGGCCATGTGTTGGTGGCGGCGTGTTTCGGTGGGTGAGCCGAGTGAAATGTGCGGAAAATAGGGGTTTTTCCACCTAATTTCAGACTTTGCCGGGGATTCTGGGTAGTACATTGTGGGCTGATTTGTGCAAGTCAGACCTCTGCGGATTACCACGAGTGTCCTCTTTTCGGAAATGCATGGGGTTCCCTGTTTTCCTTGGTGGCTTGGACACCCGAGGCCCATATCTGTATGGTGTGCCCGTCTGGAAAAAGTGTGAAATTTAGCTGTCAGAACAGACATGGGGTTATCTGTGTTTTAGGCTTTCCCCTTGGCGCCCAGCAAGGTGCACCCACACATGTGAGGTACCGTTTTCATTGGGACACCCGTGGGAACGTGGGACGATAGGCCATGTGTTGGTGGCAGCGTGTTTCGGTGGGTGAGCCGAGTGAAATGTGCACAAAATGGGGTTTTTTCACCTAATTTTGGACTTTGCCGGGGTTATGGGTAATAAATTCTAGGACGATTTGCGCAAGTCAGACCGCTGCGGATTCCCACGAGTGTCCTCTTTTCGGAAATGCATGGGGTTCACTGTTTTCCTTGGTGGCTTGGACACCCGAGGCCCATATCTGTATGGTGTGCCCGATTGGAAAAAGTGTGAAATTCAGCTGTCAGAACAGACTTGGGGTTACCTGTGTTTTAGGCTTTCCCCTTGGCGCCCAGGTAGGTGCACCCACACATGTGAGGTACCGTTTTCATTGGGACACCTTTGGGAACGCGGGACGGTAGGCCATGTGTTGGTGGCGGCGTGTTTCGGTGGGTGAACCGAGTGAAATGTGCGGAAAATGGGGGTTTTTCCACCTAATTTCGGACTTTGCTGGGATTTCTGGGTAATAAATTCTGGGCAGATTTGTGCAAGTCAGACCTCTGCGGATTCCCACGAGTGTCCTCTTTTCGGAAATGCATGGGGTTCCCTGTTTTCCTTGGTGGCTTGGACACCCGAGGCCCATATCTATATGGTGTGCCCGTCTGGAAAAAGTGTGAAATTCAGCTGTCAGAACAGACTTGGGGTTACCTGTGTTTTAGGCTTTCCCCTTGGCGCCCAGTGAGGTACCGTTTTCATCGGGACACCTGTGGGGACGCGGGACGGTAGGCCATGTGTTGGTGGCGGCGTGTTTCGATGGGTGAACCGAGTGAAATGTGCGGAAAATGGGTTTTTTTTCACCTAATTTCAGACTTTGCCGGGGTTTCTGGGCAATACATTTTGGGCCGATTTGCGCAAGTCAGACCTCTGTTGATTCCCACGGGTGTCCTCCTTTCGGAAATGCATGGGGTTCCCCGTTTTCCTTGGTGGCTTGGACACCCGAAGCCCATATCTGTATGGTGTGCCCGTCTGGAAAAATCGTGAAATTCAGATGTCGGAAAAGACTTGGGGTTAGGGGTGTGTTCGGCTTTCCCCTTTGGCGCCCAGGTAGGTGCAACCACACATGTGAGGTACCGTTTTCATCGGGACACATGTGGGAACGCGGGAAGGTATGACATTTGTTGTGTTTGTGTATTTTCCATAAATTTTTGACCCATTTCCTGGTGCCCTTCGTCACACAACCCTTTAATTTCCCAAATGTGCCCCACATTTAGTCGCTGCTTTAGGCACCATACACTGTTGTAACCTGCACAAGTCACCTACCCTTCAAAAGGTCTGCCTGTGCTCTTTCAAAAAATGTATGCTTGCCATTCCTCACCACATTGGTTATCCTGATTTACACATGCTAAGTACGTCTGTTCAGGCCGTAAGCATACAACTCCTGTGTACCATGTCTCAGTGTTTGGCTTGTGGCATTGCTTGTTTTGTGAAACACTACAAAAAATGTGTGCTTTCCTAACTGCAAGTGTCGGGGGAATGTAGTGGAGCATTGTTTTTCTCAAAATTCATAGAAGCCATTGCCATACCAAGCCAACCATGTCCAGCACATACCTTTTTTTCGGTCATTTTCCTGCTTTTCCCCCAATCTATGGCATTTTCCCCTACCTAGTTGTTGCCCGACCTATGCAAATCACCCCTTCCTAAACTTGGAATTTTGTCTACTTTTCAGAAATATATGCCTTTCTGTCCTCCAATTCGGCTTTCCTACCCCTTTCTTCCATTCCGTCCATGCATGTCCAATTGGCAAAAATTGCCAAAATCGCCTACCTCTCACAAAACAGTTCATAACCACATCAAAATAATGTTTCTTCGTTTCCACTCAACCTGTTCCTGAAAGCCAGGATATTGGGGAATTCAGCACAGCAAACCATTTGTTTGCAGCTCTTACAAGGAAAAAACACAGGCTTCTTTGTACATCATTTTATTGGCTTTTTTTGAAAAAACATAACTTTTTCGCCCTTTTTGGTTATTTTCTCTCACCCCCCTACAGCAACCTAGGATTCCTGGATAGCGTTACGGCCGCCTACATGTGGGGAAAATAGGAGCCAATTTTGGCCGAGATATCTCATGTAACAAAAAAGTTACAAGGCATTGAATGGCCACATACCGAAATCACCAAAAAAGGCCTTGGCACTGGGGGGAAATACCCATGGCACTTAAAGGATTAAACCCCAACTTGGTTCATTAGGGTGAGCAATCTCTTTGCCTAGAAGTCTACCTGTTATGTGCCTCTGTCCTTATCATTGAAAACTGATTTTCCTATTGTAAGCTAAACCCCTTCCATGAGCTGCTGGTCATTGTAAACCTCAGTATAAACAAGTGTCCATTTGCCACTGTATTTTCCCTTTGCATTTGCTATCTCCCCAAAAACGATTTTCCTACCTTATTTCTTTTGCCCTAGTGTGCTGATTAGTAGTCTGTAAAACTTGCCTATCTCCTAAGTGTAAGCAATACAAATTCTCTTCTATTGTCCCCTAGCAGTTGTGTGAAATAATCAAAACCCCATTCTTGCATTTTGCTCCAAAAACAGGGTTTCCCTTCCTTTGCTGGCTTCCCATCTTGTGGTGGTGGGCTTCACCCCAAATGCGATTTCCCCGCTATATTCCTACTCCTTTCCACTGCCTTCCATTAAAAGGAATTAAGTTTAATTGAGGTTTGGGGTGAGCGTTGCAGTGGGGAGTGCTAAACTGTGGTGCTATCGCTTCCTGCGGAATTGTTATTTTCCAGTTTTGTCGTTAAAACAAAAGCGAGCATAACAGTCTACTTCAACCTGATTGTATTTTGCTGTTTGTCATTCTAACAAAAGTGAGTGTAACAGCCCATTTCCACTTGGTCGCTCTAGGTAGGATATTGCATTTTTGTTGCCGCAATTTTGGTGGCTGCTCTATTTTGATTATTTTCCATTTTCATTAAATTATAAATTAATAAATATCTTATTGCTACACACCGGCCTGGTTCTTAGTCCATTGTGACACGGGGTGTTTGTGGAAGTTGGGTGCGAGACGGGTTGGAGGCCTACTCAAAAAGAATCCATAGTATATTAAAGATAAAAAGCGTGTTATTGTGTGCCACAATCATTGTAGGGGAAGGAGTTCCCTAGCTGGCGTGTGCCGTGCAATAAAACCATGACACACCATTGTCCACCGCCCGGGAGGAGACAGCAAACCGGCCGACTACATCTCACGGCACCCGACAACAACAGGCCTGTCGCCACGGGAGGGTGATGCAGACTATCTATGCCATGTCACAGAACAGGCCCCACCGCCTGCACTCACCATAGAGGACATAGCCAGGGCAACACAGGCCGAACCGCCAACCAGGTGGGCCAGGGAGCTCACTGTATTGAACAATGGAGGGACTACCAGAGACTATTGTGCAAATGCGAGGGAGTGCACAAGCAGGAACTGCAAATGATGTCAAAGGTCAGCACAGAACTAGCAGTGTCCGAACAAGGAATACTGCTGAGAGGATGCCGGATAATCTTCCTGTCATCTCTTTGCAGGGGGTTGGTACAGCTGGCTCACGAAGGACACGTGGGGTGGAGGCAACCAAGAATCTACTTAGGCAATCAACATGGTCCCCACTGATGGATGCTATGGTGGAAGAGACAGTGAGAAGCTGCCTCCCATTTCAATGTATGGCCAGACGCGACCCACTCCCCTTACAACTGACATGCATCCCTGAAGAACTGTAGAATGGGGTTGCAATGGACTTCTATGGGCCACTCGAAACAGGGGACTAGCTATTGGTAATTATTGATGAATTCTCCAGGTTCCCCATTGTCAAACACACACTATCCACAGCTTTCGCCCAGATCGCTGGTGTTATAGACGAAGTGTTCAGCGAGTGGGGCATCCCCACCACAGTCAAGACAGACAATGGACTGCCGTTCAGCAGCCACGAGTTCCAGAGATTTGCGAGACATCTAGGTTTAAATCATCAGCTGATAACAGCGCTGTGCCCACAGGCCAACGGGATGGCGGAGCGGTTCATGTCATCTACCAATAGAACCACCCAGAAGGCGACCATCAAAGAAATGCCAATTCAGCAGGCCCTATGCTCCGTTCACTACCGAAACACAATGCACTCACTAACCAGAGTACCACCTGGGGACCTGATGAGAGCGTACCAAACCAAGCTGTACCTACCCCAAGGGACTACCATTACCCAGAGGGAGCCGGAAGAACAAGCAGTGTTGGAAGACGCAGTGAGAGCACAGTATGCTGCGGCAAAAGAAGCAGCCAAGGAAAGGACAGACCAGGAGAGCGAGGGACAAGGAGTTCGAAGAAGGGGAAGAGGTGTTGGTAAAGCAACGCATACAGAGAAAGACAGATGCCCGATATGACAGCAACCCCCTCAGAGTGACTGGGATAAAAGGGATCAGGATATGGCTGCCAACGTTCAGAGCGCCGTCACAAGGAACGCATCATTCTTCAAACTCTTCAAACCAGAAGACGATACTAGACAAGAGATGAGGACGCCCAAAGAAGAATCAGAGGAGAGCGAGGACAATCCCTTCACTCTGGTGGGAGTAGGCGACAGAGACATTGCAGAGGGTCGACCCCAGCGAACCATCAAGAGACCATGCAGACTTATTGAAGACGTGTAACATGGACGTAAACAGATATGTGAGGGCGAGGTGTTGTGAGGGAGGCAGTTAGTTAGAGAATAAAGTTTGAACGAGCAGAACGCATCCTGTCATCCTTTGTATGAATGCGAGTAATAATACTTATAACAGGCACATCTCTGCGTGTCTGTAGTCTGCCAGTCTGACCGCTGCTCGATCAGAGATCCAAGGGGCGAGTGGGCGCACTGGTGGCATTTAATAAATGAGATGAAAAGCTAATTCACAGAAGAAGGTGCCCATTTAATTTGTCTGTGCGATTGGGAAGAGGGAGTCAGGAAGGGACTTCCCTGTGGCGCGCCTGTCTTGTGAATCACCGAGGTGTCTCATATGTCCTTTGAACACTGGGGGCACAACTGCAACCTCCACAGAGTCTTCAAGCCCAATGCTCTCTCCTTTACGCAGTGATGCTGATGTAAATTAGCACCTTCCAGAGGACTCTGTCACGACCCACATCCAGAAACCCCCCCTGGCAAGCCCATGGGCCAGGAGGGTTCTTGGCTCGAGTCTACAACAAATTTAGGCATCCTTTGCCTAGGCCCTCTTGGGGCCGGTCATGGCGCCTTTGGCGCCAGGCTCATACTTAATAAAGACTTGTGTTTAGGGAACTACTTTATTTCAAGTGCCAGCCAACATGGAGGCATCCACATTGCTTGGCTCCTTGGAACCAAGCTATTCGGTATAATGTTTTGGGTGTGGTAGCCTAGAAACTACTTTACCTGGACTACTTTCTTGAAGCTATTTAAACCACACCCGACTTGGATAACACGCTTCGCGTTACTTTGCAATCCTGCAACGTGACGCTCATCGTGTTCAGCTGTACCCGCGAACCTCGGAAGAACAGCATCTGTAAAGAGACAAAAGGACATCGTTAGCAGCAGCAGCTTATCTGTAATTTTCATCGTTAGCTGCCCACAGCTCCTGCGAACAGCATCCTAGGATCAGAGCGTCTCCCGGACCGACGGATCTGCAAAAAGGGAAGAAACAAGACATTAGAAACGTATACAACATAACGAATTGTGCCGAAAAGCTTAACTCGCAAGTCGCCCCTCGACCAGCATCGCCTCGGGATTTCATACACCGGCTGAGCACCACGATCTATGGGAAAGAAAAGACAACAGGTTAGCAAAGGCAAGGCATCACAGCGCTGCGCATAGCGCCTACTTACCGCATCATAGCGCTCTTTATACGCCATGATTTACCGGCGATACCCAATTCAGCCAATGCATCACACTGGACTTCCGCGCACCTAAGGAAGAGAAAGACATTTATTAAACCAAGAAAGGCATGCAAGAATAACAACAATATACAACAGCAATAAGACCTACCTGAAAGACTCAAAGTGGGACGGCATCAGTGAAGTAACTAGATCGCATTCGCCCACAAAGGACAACGCGCCCCTGCCAGGAAGGCAGGACGGAGAGCACACCTGAATTAACAACAAGGTGAGGAGAGGTCCAGAGGGGCTGCAGACATACAGGGTGGTGGGGGGCTGCTTACCCTAGTTGCCCAGTCTTGAACATTGCCCACCTGTATTCCAGGCAGAACTTCCCTGCTGGTCACACCTGGAAACCGCAGAGAAGGATACCAGGGTCCCTACGGCTGGGTGGCGTCCCCGTGTATACCAGGTGAGCGTAACAGACTCTGAGCATGCCATTAATATGAAAATCTGTGATCTGGCTCTTGTATGGTGGGGTAATTCCTCTCCTGAAACAGTGTTTGAAGGACCTCAAACTGTGTGCCACTTCCGGTTACGAAAAACCCCCTGATAACATAGACTACCTTTTATTATTTTCTGAATTCCCCACTCTTTTACTATTAGTTTGTACACAAAAAACAAAACCCACATATTATACAAAATATGCAGTAAATAATAAGAACTCAAAGAGTAATCGATCATACACTATTTTTGTTTAAACTAGATGTAGGACTAAACTCTACTTATCAGTCATGTGTCCTACGTAAACTTGCATTTTGATTGAGCTCTGATTTGATATAGAGTGTGTGTACCTCTGCCTAAGGGTCCCCGACGCCCAGAGCCCTTTAGATTTCACCCTGCAAGGATGGTATACATGTTTGTCCTGCCTCCTGATGTGAGCTCGTGTTTGCAGGCCCTTGGACTAATATCTCGTGGCCTGACTGCAGCATCCCAAGGATGAGACGGTGCTTTGGTCTAAACCATTTCCCAGTGGCTTCTCAGCTACCCGGAAGACCGGACTACCTTTATAAGTGAGGGTCTCCCTTTTTAAGGGTCTGTCAAAGTCCTACATTAGGGACTCGTATATATGCCCTTGCACATGTGGAGCATTCACGCGGTCTCCCCCATTTTGCTGGCTTGGTGGGCCTTCTTGGAAGCTACGTTTAGGTGCAGTCCTTTTCACTGTGGTTTAGTTATTTACCTTGTTCTGACGTGCTTGCAGTGTTGCTGACTTGTGGGGGGGTAAAAGTGATCCTGGGCGTATCACTCTAACGGAATGAATCTACGTTTCTTTTGTTACCAAAATTGGTATCAGCAAATGTGACTCTGAGAAGTGTTCGAATACATGGTTTAATAGACTACAGTGTTTGCTCCATAAATAATAACAGTAATAATGATGATCATGTACCTAGTGTGCACTGTGCCTTACATTGATCTCTGCTCATGGCACTGTCACTCTTAAGATATGGCTCTCCCTAGCCGAAAAAGTTAAATAAATGAAGTACTACAATGTTTGATTTTGTAGGGTGGGTTGTATGGGTCATAGCTGTGTAAAGAGTCTGCCAGCACAATTGACTTTACTCTTACCACCCAACCCAGGGGCTCTGGCAACAGCATCTTCACCTACTACCCAGTTCGTGAATAAGGCCAACTGGTTTTGGGAATGGATTAGGCCAGCCTACTCCTGAGGCTTGCGATCTTCCACACATTGTTTTCGTTTTTTTCCCCTCTAACCCAGCATCCAGGTCATGTGTTTGCTGCCTGCCGCTCGCACTTGGGCCTTCTGTGGGCATGGGAAGGCACTGGAGAAAGCACCACTAGGGCATTAGTCCCAGGCAGGAGGGCAAGAGCCAACTAAATTTTAGTTATTTGGCGGTGTAACATGTTGCAGGGCGGGAGTGGGTGCCAGACATTTAAGGCTGTTGATGGAGGGCCCTTAGCGACTCGCAGTCGATGGTGGTGAAAATGGTTGAGGGATATTCAGGCTCTGGATGACTCACAGGAGTGGGTTGCTGTGCAATGGTTTAAAGCACACTATTTACAAGAAAATCCCTGCGTGTATTGTCGAAGTGTAAAAGCATGAAGTGCTACCGCCTTTGGTTGGACTTGTGTTGGTCAGCTGTTGTTTCCAGTCTGTGGGCAGGCACTGGATGTCTGCACTTTGGGGTTTAGGCCTCTTTGAGATGCTGTGTCCTTTAGTCCAGGTTGTTGTGTTGGACCTCTGCTTATACACACTGATATTAACGCTACATATGGTGATCCATTTTTGTATGAAATGTATATCATATTACAGTGATATCGTAACCATATTTTTCTCAGTGAGGTTGGGAACGATGCTATGTGAAGCCACGTCCTGTTTTGTGGAGGGGTGAAAGGTTGTGTGTCATCACTTCCCATGTCACTTTGGGGCAGGGTCAAATGACATCTCTTCCCGTGATGTCACCAGAGGTCAAGGGTCGTGTGATGTCATTTCTGCTACACCTGGCATTTTGGTGAAATGAAGTCCGTGTTTGTGTGTTGGTATAGTTTCATTGGCAAAGCACGCTTCCAGGTTTTATCACGTGGTTAAGGCCTGGCGCTACCCTCGCAATACATGGGCCATACACACTCGTAAAGGGGTTACCCACACCCCTTTGAAAAAACAAGCACAACCTATTCCTTTACTGCATACATCTTTATTTTACAGAGGTTTCATTTACAACATGCATACGGGGTAAATTAACTGCAACACTATTCTTAAAATGTATTATTATTACACTAAAACCCTCGCTATTGAAAGGTGGTGAAACTTTCTCACGTAATCTGATGCTATCAAAAATGCATCCGCCTAAAAACGGAACATTAAAGTAATTTCCCCAAAATGTTATATTAGAAAAAATAAAGTAGCAAAAGGAAACAGCTGTTCCAGATACAACAGCTGCTTTGTGTGAAAAACAGGCTACTCTGTCCCAAGAAAGGACCATCTCGCCCCCTACTGGCATACGATATTTATACAGTTTTGACATTACGTACACATAATTGTATGTTTTCTGCACATTATCACAAAAGTCCGTAAGTGTTCATATATTTAGTAAGAACGCAGACAAGTAATTGAGACAATGGAAAATGGGCAAAGAACTCAGAAAAATGTCATTTTCTTTTCATATTTAATATCAAATAACAATAAAAAGACAGCCACATACTAAAGAGACAATAAAGAGACAGCCACATACTAAATAGAAAGAATGATGCGTTTCAAACATGATCCCGAATGCCAAAACAAACAGTTCAGCCTTTCGGCTGACGGATGGTTATTAAAGGCTTGCTTCCCTTTTATTTACATTGCTTTACATTCAATTTCTGCAGATCAAAGAGACCACTCTCCTTTTGTACTTTTAATTAACATTGTCTGTCGAAACAATTTCACGGAGTGGTACCCGAAACATAAACGGGCATTGCGGGATTTAAGGATATAAACCTGAGATCCTGTTACTTGGGATGAAAGCGATACTCAAGGCTACTTTTAAAACTTGATCTGTTCGCTCGGAGAGCGGAACAGTGCCCGTGATGTGTTTAAAACAGAGACATTCGCTTTCCTCAAATACCATTGAACTGTTTGCCATCAATAAAAGAAAGAGGCCAGGACCACAGGTGGCCTGCACCTGGTTACAAACATCTGCATACGAGAATGCGCCATCATTTTATACAGTAGCTGCAATAAACCATTTCTATGTGCATGAGATCAGTCGGGTTTTCAAAGACATTTTCTCAGCCTTCATGCCCAACAAAGCGTGCACGCATTTATTGGATTTGAACATGTGTGTGTGCGACGCGTTTAGTTTCCAAAACAGAATTGACCGAGCACGGATATTAGCAGTGTCTTAAAAGACTGAAGGCCTCGTTTCCTCATCGCCAGCAGCACGATTCCGTGCATGGGTGCAGGTAAAAGGGGCTTCAGGCACGGGGGGAACGTTCATGACAGATGTTAGAACTTCCGCTCCCGCTGATGGCGCTTAGTTTTCCTGGGCCAGCAGAAACAATTTGTTGAAAGCAACGGACACCGGCAGTCCTTGCTAATCGCACTCTGCACCGCACACAGCTGTCTGCTGTCTGTAGGAGCACAGGATAAACCCCGGGGATGAAATCACGGGATAGAGCCCGAGGACAGTAGTGGCCGTTGGGCTCTTTCAAAAGAGAGTGCCAGAGTGTTGGAGGCAGTATACCTCAGTCTGTGGTGAGTGTTCAAAGAGGTTGCGTTCCAGTGTATTTTGTGGGTGATACCTTTGGGATCAATTGGGATTAACAGTTTTGTGTAGGGCGATGAGGAGGGTTGGTTGTGGTCCGCAGGGTGATCCCAATAGCGGGAGGCTCATTGGCAGAGATTTGGTTTGTTAGCAAGGGGGAAGAGGGAGGCCTGAAGAAGAGAAGTCACGATATGCCACGTTCACTTCCATTTGCGAGCTACAGGGATTGATGGGCCCAGAGCAGAGGTACTGAACTGGCCGGAGAAAATTATGAGGTAAGTAACACTAATTTAATTCTGTTATTTTTCTGGGTTAACTGCTTTACTCCCAAGCTCCTTGTCAAGGGCATCTAATATCTTGGTACACTCCGATATCCTTTCCTTCTGAATCAGCAGTCTTGTGAATTCTGCAGTTTTTGAGAACTGAGGGGACGGAGGTAGGTTGTTAACCAGTTGAGTGACAAGCTGGGCTTGGCCATTCGCCTTTTTCAACAACCCGCTGACTTCCTGATGACACAGGCCACTGGAGCGCGCCAGCAGCAGCCGTAGATGCTTGCTTATCAGCCGGACAAAAGTGAGCTTCTCAGCCCAAAGGTTTGCTTCCCCTTTATCGAACAGGTACTCGTCTTCCACCTGGACAAAACAAAAGCAAAAGAGAACGTCATGATGTACACACATACCAAGAATGGGACAATTAACAATCAAACACAATAGGTTAAGATTATTTTTTCAGTATTATTGACTTTAAATTGAACATATGCACACAGCCCTACCAACTACAACAGTTTGAAGGTGTGCTGCGGGTGGTTGAACGTATTCCTTGTTGGCTGTCACCGCCAAAATCGTATGAGTTGAGAGGTATGTAGGCCGCACCCTTGGCAAATCTAATGTGTGACGAGGAGGCAGACTGAATGGGCACCACCTCCTCCATGATGCAATCCCTGAAGGCTGTATATGAATCACCCCCGAGAGCTCCCGCTCTCCTCCCAGAGTTAGCGTGTAGCCATTGTAAAAGTCAGGAAAGAGCCCCATGTCATCCAGAGGCAAATATGCTTATGGGAGCAGGGAACAAGCTATCATCATTGAGTTCAGAGGCCAGATTTACAACAGCGGGGTGGAAGAAGGTGTTCTGGTGTTGGTGGGACTACCAGTATCACAGCCTCAGGGTATGTATATGATTGTGAGAGAGAGACAGACAGACAGACAGACAGACAGACACACACACACACACACACACACCCCCCCCTCTGTTATCAGTAAAACTCCCCATTCCCTTGACACGCCTCTTCCTCCCTCCACCCACGTATCTCCCACTTTTCCCTTGAGGTCGTCCTTCTCTTAGGGAGACATTGTCCTGATGTCACGCCACATCTCCCCCTCACTTATCATGGGACGTCTCACATCTGTTCAATGAGTCTCTGGGGTTTCTTAATGATTCTTTTGGGTCTGCCCTGTTCCTCTGCCGGCCCTTTGTTACTGAGGCCAGCTGGGGCCAGTGTTTTGTCTCTGTCGGTTTCACTGGGCCATCATCGTGGGGCCGCCCACTTTCTTCGACCTGGCCATTTTCACGAGGTCGACTGTCTTCTGTCGCCTCCGGTGCTGTGAGGAGTTTGCGAAAGAATGCCACCCTACAATACTTTACTGCTAGATTTCTGAGACAATCCTCTAACTGCCCGTGAGAGCAGCTAACGCCAACCTCTTACTAGTGCCCAGATTTAAACGTATGAAGACTGGTGGAAGCAAAGCTGCCCAATATTGGAACTCGCTCCCACCCACCTTAAGGGAAGACCTACCCTATTCATGCTTTAGATCCAACCTCATCCAATGGATTAAGGAACACAACATTTGACACACCACTAATCTCCCTGACATCACCTACCCTGCAGGTACATACTGTATAGAACTGTTTGATATGTCTCTTGACATAATGTGTATATAATGCACACACTGTATAGAACTGCTACTTAATGTTTCCTGACATAATGTGTATATAATGTATGATACTTTACAGCAATGTAACCGAAGCTGAACAACCCTCTTTTTTGCCTTTTGCGCCCCGATACCCTCGGGTCTGTCGCGCATTATAAATATTAAAACAAACAAACTCTTGCTCTTTTGATGGTCAACATAACCGCTCTACCACATCATTGGCCTGAGGCCACAGCGGTGTGACCTTCTAATGTTGGAAGCCAAGGTGAGCTGCAAGCTTCCTGAATTCTTGGCTCTGGACCGGAGGGCCATTGTCTGTCTTCACCACATTAGGTACACCCACTCATTGAACAGTTCATTGAATTTTCCAACTATAATGTGTCCACTTCACCTATGGTCACAATAGGTTCAATTTCTGACCAATATGCATTCTTGTTGAGCCCTTGTTCTCCTGTGAATTTGTTTGGATTAGATGTAGTGTGCAAACTAAGCTGTTCGATTTATTGCTCTCCTAATGGTGTCTACCTTGATATTCCTGCTCACAGAGAGCATGAGGTGCTGGCAGTGTTACAGGAAATGACCCATTATAATTCTGGTGACCGGACTGACACTTCCTGTATGCATCAGGGACATTTGGATCAGATCCCAGTCAATTATGGCCAACAAATGCAAACGATAGTGGTTATATGATTAATGCTAAGCCAGTTAAAATTACTTTGAATCCTGGCACGCCTCTACCCAGTGTATCTCAGTATCCCATTGCTCGACAGGCTAAAGAATGTATCCGTTCTGTAATAGAGGCCCCTCTTCAACAAGGCATTATGGTACCAACCCGCAGTCCCTGTAATACTCCTTTTTTGCCAACAAAGAATCCAGTTAAAGAGGTCTATCGTTTATTAAGGATATGTGTGCAGTTAATGCAGCCATGTTGCCAGCTTTTCCGGTTGTCCCCAAACAAGCTACAATTTTGTCATGTATTACCTACACAGCCAAGTATTTTACTGTAGTAGATTTATGTTCAGCATTTTTCTCTATATCCATATATCCTGACAATAAGTACCAGTTCACATTTACTCATAAATCAACGCAATATACGTTTGGTATGCTTCCAATGGGGTACGTAGAAAGCCCCACTTTGCTTTCCAAAAGTTGAAAGAAAGATCTTGATTCAGTGCAGTTTCCAGGAGGGTCGATACAGGTGCAGTATGTAGATATCTGTTCCTAGCCTCCCCCTCCTTCGAAACGTGTGAGAAAGACTCACTTTTTCTGTTGAAAGCACTTGCAGAAAAGGGTCACAAGGCATCTAAAGACAAATTACAGTTGTATCTGCCCTTTGTGCACTAACTTAGCTATGAGATTTTGAGATTTTTGCAGGGGAAAGACAGTTGTTCTAGGATCGGTTTGCAATGATCCAGACGACTTTAAGCCCCAGCCTAAGAAGTAGATGAAAGGGGGTCCTCGGGATGGTAAGTTTCTGTAGGCAGTGTGTCCTGGGGTATGCATCTATGATAGCCCCTTCAGCACCTCACACATGATTCAACCCCTGAACCCTGCTATGGTCTCAGGAAGCAGAAAATGCATTTGTCATCATTAAGTAAGCACTCGCAAAGGCTCCAGCTTTAGGTCTGCCGGATTACAGTAAGCCCTTTCTGCTGTTTTACGATCAGAGCAATGGGTTTGCTCAAGGTGTGTTGACCCAGTTACACGGTAATAAGCACTGGCCCATATCATACCATGGCGTAGCTTTAGATCCAGTAGCAGCAGGACCTCCAGCTTGTCTGCAAGCCATCGCTGCTGCTGCCCTGCTAGTATAAAAAAATGATTCCCTAGTCCAAGGACATCCTGTCATGATTGCAGCTCCCCATGCAGTATTGCCATTATTGCTAAAAGGAAAGACACAACATGTGTCAAATTCCTGCCTTACTCGATATGAAATATTGCTAATTTCTGCTTCTAATGTAATGCTGAATCGATGGGCTGTTTTGAATCATGCCTCTTTGTTACCACCTGCTGAAGATGGGGAGCTGCATGACTGTCAGGTAGTCGTACAGACACTTTTGTCACCCTGTGTCGATCTATCTGATACACCCATGTTAAATCCTGACCTGATTCTTTTCATTGACAGATCTTGTATCCGTGTCCCGGATACTGGGGAATTGGTTTCTGGGTATGCTGTATGTATCCCCAAGCTGTTCTAAAAGCACATCGATAAGCTATGGCAAAATCAGCACAAGTAGTCGAGCTTTTGGCCCTCTTATGTGTGTGTACTCTGGCTTGAGATAGAATGGCTACAATCTATACCGATTGCAGGTATTCCCACAGGGTGGTCCACGACTTTGGAATTCTATGGAAGCAGCGTGGATATTTAACCTCTACTAGGCACCCCAATATGGTATGGAAAATATGTATCAGCTTTATTGAATGAATGGTTGCCCTCTGCAGCGGTAGCCATAATGAAATATATGGGACATGAGCCCTCACAGTCACTTACAGGCCATGGAAATGCTTTAGCAACTAGTGCAGCTCGCTCAGTAGCCTGGAAAGGGCCCCTGGCACCTAATGACTTTCTTGTTTGTGTTACAGTTCTAAGGTCACCTATCCCTTCCCTTTCCAGGCTGGCTATTCTCCAAGATCAATCCCCAGAAGTTGAGAAGATGACCTGGACTCAACGTAAATGTAATGTTGTAGTAGACTCCCTATGGCGTTCCCTCAGATGGGTAGCACAAAAGATACTTCGCCCTTACCTTGTCTGTGAAGCTCAAGGTGTGGCTCATTCAGATAAAAACACTACAATCACTTTATTGCATCGAGATTGGATGGCCCCTGGTTTAGCCTCTATGGCTCAGAGTTATTGTAAAAATGTATTATATGTCTAACATATGATGTTGAGAGAGTGGAGCCCATGAAGCTGTCCGCTGGTCCTGTACCGGAAGGTCCACCTTTACATGTGCAGATAGACTTTATGCAGCTTCCCGCTTGCACAACAGATCTTTGCTGTTTAGTCCTTGTGGATGTGTTTTCTGGGTGGCCGAGGGCATATTCCTGTAGAAAAGCAGACACAGTCACAGTGGCCAAGAAATAGTTAGCTGAGTTTATGCCTGGATTTGGATTGCCCCTCAGTATAGACAGTGTCCGGGGTACCCATTTTACTGGTCAGGTCATTAGAGATGTGTGGAAAGCACTGGGAATAACTCAACAGTTCCATTGTGCTCATCACCTGTAGAATGGCAAAATGGAGATCGTAAGTTGAGACTGTCTGAAGTGTGTAAGGAGAAGGGTTGAAATGGCCCCAAGCCTTGCCGTGGTTCTGTTTGCCATGCGCAGCAATCAGCAGCAGAAGCATAAACTGTCTGCTTGAAATCCTTACAGGTCGTCCTATGAGAATGGGAACAGCAGTTCCCCACATTCAAAGCCTGTCCTTAGAGGATGATACATAGATTACATATTGTCGCATGTTGATTAAAACTGTTCGATCTATTCATGCCCAGGTCCGTAAAGCTTTGCCTGAACCAGCTACTGAAACTTGTCACCCTCTACAGCCAGGACACTGGGTCCTGGTGAAGGTTTCACCAGTGAAAATCTACGTTTCAGCCAAGGTGGCGTGGTCCCCTCCAAGTATTACTTCCGACAAACTCTGCCATGAAGTTTGCAGGTATCCCAGCCTGGATCCATCCATGAGGTGCATTGCTGCAAGCTCACCATCCCAACAGACGACATCCCCTCCGCAGAGACCAACCATCTTCGGCTTGGCTCCAGCTCCACAACGACCACAGATGACGTATCAAATTGTTTGCCGATATAAGACTCATTCCGGTGTCCCTAGAATGGAAATATCAGTACCACAAGGCAAAGGCACGACTCCCAATCAGTATTTTCACATATAGAATCATGAGCTGCAGCTTCTGAATCTCTTCCACCGAGCGAGGTCTCTGCTGGAGCTATTGCTAAAGCCCATCCATCAGGTCCGGAAGAAACAACCCTGATTCAGACCTCACTGTTGGCGTACCATCTTCAGTGTTTGACCCCTTTGGATCTCATAATGCAACCTGCAAAAGGCAGGCATTGCGACACTGCAGAAAAATACTCTAGAGCTAGTATCTCTGAACAAAGTGGCAACTGGCCAAGTCACTTATCCCAGGATTTGTTTCCTCAGCAACCATGAATCCCTCTGAAGGAAACGTTTATTACCTGTAACTCCTGTTCTCCAGCATTGGTATCTTACATAGATTCACATGGTGTGAATATTCCCCGTTGTCAGGCTGGGAATCCTCGGTTACATTTTGATTCCCCTTGCCATACGCAAGAATAACCTACATTTTGTAGCCTAACACCCTTGTCATGGGTGTTTTTGGACCCCACCAATGGGACCTCGAGTAGCCCTAGACTAGACCCTCCTCTTCCTCTCCCCTTCAGATTCTGACCCCATGGTAACAGATGTCCCCGGGGTGTAAGTGGTTTTACCTGACTGGGTGGAAGGAGGGCGCATATGAATCTATGAAAGATACCAATGTTGCAGAACAGGAGTTACAGGTAAGAAACCTTTCCCTTCTCCAGAATTGGATCTTTCATAGATGCACATGCTGTGAATAGACTATGTAGCAGTATACGGACACTGGAGGTGCATACAGGTAAAAGCCACCCAGCATACCGTACAGCAATTCCATAGGATCGTACCTTATTGGAACAGACGCTGTACGACTTCTCCCCCATTCTTCTTCTGCATGCTGCTTGCCTCGTGAACGTACGTGGCACTGACCAGGAGGCCGCTTGGCAGATGTCTGCGATCAGGACCCCCAACCACCATGCCGCTGAAGCAGCTGTAGCTCTTGTTGATTGTGCATGTGCAGGACCTTGCAGGGGCTTCCGGGATGACTTGTGGCAGAAGCCAATGGCAGATGAGATCCACCTTGCTATGCTTTGTTTGGATAGACTGCAGGGGTGCACAACTGATTTTGCCCGTGTGCAGAATGTACCCTACATGCTGCCTATAGTGGGCCAAAAAGTAATTGTAGGAGAAGCGGTAGGCGGGACAGGCAGGTTTTTCAACCCTCCATTTTTATCAAACACATGGAAAAAGAATACATTTTTAGGTGTACCGGTCTTTATTTGTACTTCAAACGTAAATTGTGTACTACACATTTTCCATTTTTATCATTCATTTCTTTCATAAGGATATATTGACAATAGTGGGCTAAGTAAACAAATCATTCAGGAGAAAAAACACTGCGCTTAAACATTTCACGCATTATGCCGCTTTAGATTTGCAAGGCACTAGCTTGTTACTTTGGACTGCGATTTCATTCAGGTTTCCACAAAAGGCAAAGGAGGTATATCTCATAATTATGACTGATTTAGCTTTATGATTGGGTTCACTCTTGAGTGTGACACTATGCCCCATGGCCACCACCCCACAACCAAACTCTATGCCCCATGGCCCACACACCACAACCAAACACTATGCCCCGTGGCCCCCACCCCCCAAACAAACACTATGCCCCATAGCCACCACCCCCAACCAAACACTCTGCCCCATGGCCCCCACCCTCCAACCAAACACTATGCCCCATGGCTTCCACCCCCGACCAAACACTATGCTCCATGGCCACCACCCCCAACCAAACTCTATAACCCATGGCCTCATCCCCCAACCAAACACTATGCCCCATGGCCCCCACCCTCCAACCAAACACTATGCCCCATGGCCCCCATCCTCCAACCAAACACTATGCCCCATGGCCCCCATCCTCCAACCAAGCTAGGACTTCAGAAAAGAAAACTACAATCCCTTTGGCGTCACTCCCCCTCAGAGGAAAACAAACTACAATTGACCCAGCTGGCCAACAAATACAAGAAAGAAATAATCTGCACCAAAAAAGACGTATTCAATGAAAGAATCTCCAAAGCTAGCTCCAACACTAAGGAGCTCTTTGTGATCCTCCAGGAACTAGAATCCCCTATACCCCTTCTAGACAACGCACTGAAGGACAAACAATGGTGCACTAGCACCCAGAATGCCATAACTAGCAAAATAACATCTCTCCAAATAAAAACTGCTAATAAAAAAGCCTCATTGCCTCCTACTGAGCCACAAGTTACCACTCCCACTGAAGTCCCAAACATGCCAGCACCTTTCAGATTCACCAAAATCTCCATTCTGGAAACAGAGAAAATCATCCGGTCTCTAAAGCCATCCAACTGTCAGGGCGACAACTGTCCTGCCCAAATAGTCAAAGATGCTGCGAGAGATCTAGTGCCATTTATCTCAAAACTAATCAATGCCTCCTTCAAAACCAACACTGTCCCAAAGAGTCTAAACGAGTCTTGGGTTCTACCGCTCCTAAAGAAACAGACCCTTGACCCATCCATCCCTACCAACTACAGACCCATCACCACGGTACCCTTTCTCCTTAAACTAATTGACAGGGTAGCTTACCTGCACATTCTGGACTACCTTGAAGCCAACCACCTACTAGGATCTTGCCAATCCGGATTCAGACCACAACATGCCACTGAAACGGCATTAATTGACCTAAAGACCCAAATAGACGAGCTTAAGGACAAAGGCAAAACTGCCATGCTACTCCTCATTGACCTGTCGGCAGCCTTCAACTTGGTGGACCATGCAGTCCTGTGCAAACAACTAGCGTCTGGGGCCCATTTCTCGAGTGATGCAATAGCCTGGGTCCAGTCCTTTTTAGCAAACAGAAGATTGAGAGTCTTCTCCCCCTCGGCTTTGGCAGACCCGATCAGACCACTTGTGGTGTTCCACAAGGATCTTGTGTCTCGCCTACTATATATAACATATTTACCAAGCCCCTATTCGATAGACTGGGTGTCACCTACACTAACTATGCAGTTGGCACCCACATCCTCATTCCCCTTTTGGGCAATTTTCACAAGGATACGGCCTTGGTAAATTAAATAAACCTCCTCATTCAGGCATGGATGGCATCCCATGGCCTCTGCCTGAATGATGATAAAATAGAGATCTTGATCCTTGGCTCTAAAGCCAACCTAAATCAATAAATACAAATAATCAAAGAAGTAAACGAGGTAAAAACGCTACGTTTTTTTCTCGACTCCACCTTATCATTAAGAAAATAGGTTAATTCCTTGGCTTTGTCTACTGCCTACACAGGCACACTTATCAGGGCCTGCCGTCCATTTCTAACAGAAGCAAGCTGTATCACTCTCGCCAATGCTTTAATATTGTCAAAACTGTATTATTGCAATGCCCTATATCTAGGAGCTAACAAACATATCCTCAACAAATTACAAACACTTCAAAATAATGCCTTGAGAACTGCCCTGAATCTAACCAATAGACAACACATCTCTAGTTTCAGAAGAGACCACCACTGGTTAAAGATAAGTGATAAGATCTTACTTAAAACCGTATCACTCACCTTCAAATACCTCAATAATGCAGCTCCCCCCATACCTCACAGAGAGAATGATCAGAAAAACCTTGATTCGCCCGTCCAGAGCGGCCTACTCCCACTGTCTAGAGATACCTAGATTCAAGTTAACCAAATAGGGAGGATGTAGTTTCCCAGTGAAAGCTGTACAATACTGGAATGCACTACCCCTGACCCTCAGAACGGATCAGTCCTATCTTAGCTTAAGACGAAACACCTTCAACTGGCTGCGGTCCAATGGTATATGACCCCTGGACACCATGTAATACATACCTATGTAACGGACTATGAATATATGTAATCTACTATACCACCCTTACATGAATGCATATAACCTACTGTACCATCCCTCACTGTAATCCATTTGTATATTATCTGCTTGTACTATATTGATTCCATGTTGTAACTAAGTCTTAAGTATCCTTATCTGCTGCGCCCAATTACCTACAGGGTTGGTGCGCATTACCTAACAAACAAACAAACAAACACTATGCCCCATGGCCCCCACACCCCAACCAAACACTATTCCCCATGGCCCCACCCTGCAACCAAAAACTGTGCCCCATTGCCACAACCCTGCAACCAGAAACTGTGCCCCATGGCCACCACCCCAACCAAACACTATGCCCTGCACACCCCCAAACAACAGAGTGACCAGTGGACTGCATCAGCGCAAGAGCCTTTTCACAAAGACGGTGAGCATTAGCATCAACACATTTTCTGCATCCCGGTTTCACTACTAACCAAAGGGTTCGATCCTGGGAAAATCATTTAATTGCACCGTGCCTCATCTGCAGCTCTTTAAGTGATTCACTTCATAGCTTATGTTAACATATCATGCTGTTATAAAAAACAAATCCTAATGAATATAGAGTTGCTGCTTATATAATAATAGTGCAATTTAGGTATTTTGCACCACAAAGTTATTTGCCACTTGGCTTACTTATGGTAACCTATTCTACAGTCACTTTCATTGTACCTCCAAGTCCCAATAACTGATGATGCTCTTGCAACATCCTGTTCTGTGAAGTCACTTCTGTTGGTGCAATCCATATGCAAGTGTAGGTGTTAAAATGGCATCTGCACTAATGTTACCAAAAAAAACTGATGGTGCGCGAATGAGGCTGTATGGATGGAATCGCGCACACTGCATTTGGGGGATGGGAGGAGTAGCAGGACTTTTTTCGTGCTTTGCCCGACCCAATCTTGCAATGCTGGATACTCCCCTGCACACACCCAGGGCAGACAAACGGCGAAAAAAACCATGAAAGCGCCCCCACTTACCAGTGCCAGGGATGCCATTGCGCTGGCTGAGGGTGGACACCATGGGGTTGTTGTTGGCAGGAGGGCGGTTCATGGGGTGCCCCGTGCAGGTAGACCTGCTTGTTGAAGATGGGCAGGCAGGAGAGCGACATGGACTAAGGCCTGCAAGCTAGGCATCAGAGCACCCTGTCCTACCAGCGCAAGCAAAGCAGCATTAAAAACAGGTGCCTGCTGAACGTGCTGCAGCTGGTGCGGCAAAGCTGAAATGCCTTCCGACAAAAGCCACGCCATGCTAGCCAAGCCACAGTGCTGGCCTTCTACTTGATGAGCACATGCACTACGTGACTCGTAAGAGCGAAGTAGTAAATGCAGTCCACCAATAGAGGGACAGCACTTTCATGGCCCGGCAAGTCGAAAAAAGACTTTCCTAACAGAGGGCGGCCGTAGCTGCTTGCAGGCTGCCCTCTGTTAGGAAAGTCATTCATCCTGGCGGGCCAGGAAAAGCAACATGCCAGGCCGCACTTTGCCCCCGGGCTGTATGTTGTGCACACGTGGGATAGAGCATTGCCTTTATTCGTTGGGCCATATGCTATGAAAAGTTGCATTAATTTTCTGAAGGACTGTGTCCTGTCAATGTAGTATTTCAACACTCGCTTGAGGTCGACCTAGAGTAATGCCACCTCTGCTGGTGATGAGGGCTTACTAAAGGAAACTGGTAAGGTAATCATGGAATTCTTGTGAAAATCCGTGGGTACTTTGGGAATGAATTGTGGGTTTGTCATGAGAAGTACCCTGTCCTTTTGGAACCGCATGTATGGTTGGTTGATTGTGAGGGCTTGCAGCTCCGACATTCAACTAGCTCATGTAATAGCCACCAGGAATGTGGCTTTCCATGACAAGTATCCCAGTGGCGCGGAGGCCATAGGTTCAAACAGTTTCTTCATGAGCCCTGAGAAAACAGTGTTGAGACGCCATTCTAGCGATATCTGTTTTACTGGTGGAAAACCTCTGAAAAGACCTTTGAGGAAATGCTTTATGAGTCTGCGTCCGTAGAGGGACATGCCTTTTTCGCTGCCAAGTGTGCTTTAATGGATTTGTGGGCAAGGTCTCATTTGGTCACGCCTAGCAGGTATGGCAGTATATCCTCTGGTGTCACCCGGAATGGGTTCAGCCCTTCCTGGTGTTGCTGGGGTTGGGTTTTGCACCATTCGCAAAATCGCATACACTTCAGGTGGTATGATTTTTTAGTGCAGGAGCTCTCGCCGCCGCTAGGCCATGCCTACACTCTTGCGATATGTTCAAGCTTTCGAAATGTGCAAAGTCAGGAGCCACGGCGTCAGGCGAAGTTATTGGAGTTTGTGGTGCAGAATTTTCCCCTTGCCTTGCGTTATGATGTCAGACCGACTGCTGAGTCACATGGGTCTGTCCATGGAGTGTTGAACCACCTTGGAGTGGCAGGTCTGGCAAAGCCAGTCTGGAGGAATGAGGATAACCTTGCAGGAGTGCCGCTAGTTTGTCTGTATTGTTTTGCGTAGGAACGGGGATGGCGGGAACGTGTAAGCGAATATGCCGGCCCATGGAAAAGCAAAATTGTTTCCCATTGAGACGTTTTGGGGCATCCTGCTGGCATACCTGGCACACTTCTTGTTGTGTATTGTGGCAAATAGGTCTACCGTTGGTCGACCCGAGCACAGGAGCAGTGATTGCAGCATCAAGCTCCCATTCGTGGTTCTGGGTAATTTGTCTGCTGAGGCTGTCTGCCGTCTGAATCTGTATCCCCCAGGAGGTGGAATGCCTGAATGCTGATCCTTTGAGCAATGGCCTAGTGCCATGTCAGTTGAGCTTCCTTGGAAAATGTCCTGGATCTCGTTCCACCTTGCTTCTGCAGATAATACATTGTGGTGGTGTTGTCTGTGAGGACTTTGACCGTTTGGTTCTCCAGTATCGGGAGGAATGATTTGAGTGCCTTTCGAACCGATCTGAGTTCGAGTACATCTATGTATAGGGATGCCTCCTGTGGCCTCCATAGTCCATTGACGTGTAGTTCGTCCACGTGAGCTCCTCACCCCTGGAGGGAGGCGTCAGTAACCAGAGTTTTGTTGGGTGTTGGATCCTGAAACGTTTTCCACCTGCAGACATTTGCTTTGTAAGTCCCCCACTGAAGCTGTGAGTGCAGCTTGAGAGGGATACACACTTTATCTCCCCATGATCCTGTGGTCTTCAACAAGTTTGCTACCAGGAACTCTTGTAGCAGTCTCATATGAAGCCTGCAATGCGGGACCAGCGGTATACACGAAGCCATCGTCCCGAACAGCTGCATGCATTGTCACACTGTTTTCCCTTGGTTCGGTGTGAATGTTTTTAGTAGGGCCGCAAGGGTATTTAATCTGTCCCTGGAGGGACGCACCCTGGGCTCCTAGTTGGAGAATTCCACTCCCTGGAATATAAGCCTCTTGGACGGCCGGCCAAAGGATTTCTTGTAGTTGGCGGCAAACCCCAATGTTTGTAATAGGCCCACTGTCGTCGCCGCCATAGAAGAATGTGCTTCCTGCCTGGATGGGGCCCGAACCAGCCAGTTGTCTAAATAAGGATAGACGTGGTGCCCTTGTTTACACAGGTTAGCTGCCACTGGCACGAGGCACTTCGTGAAGGTGCGTGGAGGAGACTTCAGGCAGAATGGCAGGTCCTTGAACTGGTAGTGCGATTTTCCGACCACAAACCGGAGGTATTTGCGGTGTCCTGGGTGAATGGGTACGTAAAAGTATGCGTCCTGGAGATCCAGGGACACAAGGTAGTCGTGGTGTTGCATTGCTTCTATGACCTGCTGTAATGTGATCATAGTGAACTTTTGGCACTTTATACATTTGTTCAACCTCTTAGAATGGGCCTATAATGGGCCTCCATTTTCCATCCGGTTTGCGGACGATGAAGTCCCCTTTGTCCCTAGGGACTTTTTCTATGGCTCTTTTTTCAGCATGAGCTGCACTTCTCATAGGAGCGCGCGGTCTTGTGCGCCTCTGGTTGGTGGCTTGGAGGTATGGGAGGGGGGATTTGTTTAAACTCCAGTAGGTGCTCGTATACTACCACATCTAGCACCCATTTGTCATTTGTTATATCTCTCCAGTCTCAGGCGAAACTGGGCATCCTCTTTCCCAGGGTGCTGTGGAATGGATTGTCACTTTGGGTCTTGCCCTGCTGTCCCCTTTGGGATCAGGAGGACTGCTTTCAACGCTGATTTTGTCAAAGGTCTTTCGATTTGTGGTACCCCTTATAAGATCTCTTGTACCATTGGGAGTAATATGCTGAGCCTCTTGAGTATTTATTTGTTTTTACATTTGCATAGCCCGCTAAGCCCAAAGGCATCAAGGTGCTGTTACATGACTAGATACTCATGTGACATTACAGGCATTGTAAAAACATACAGTGTGATAATTGATCAGCCGGTTTAAGGAAGTTCCAATGTTAAAGTTCAGACTGAGGTGGTGACGGTTGCACGCGTTTATGAAAATAGCAATGTTTTTAGGGTTCTTCGGAATGTCCAGTAGGAGGGTTCAACACATAAGGTTGAAGGGATGAGATTCCAATGTTTGGCCGCAATTACTGGGAATGTAGAGCCTTCAGCTTTCATCCTTTTAAATTTGGGGGATGGGGGGTGATGCAATTAGCATAGGCTGCTCTTGTAGGTCTGGACGTCGTAGCTTTAGAAATGTTTTGAGGTAAAAAGGGGCATCCCTCAACAGGCATCTGTGCGTAATGGAAAGAGTTGTGAAGAGGATTTGCTACGGAACAGGAAGCCAGTGGGCTTTTATTCTTGCTGCTGAGAAATGTTCAGTTTTGGGAATATTCCGGGCAGAGCTGATTGCATTGTTCTAGATTACCTGCATTTTACGAATGTTGGAGTTTGTGGTACCTGCAAATAAGGCATTGCAGTAGTCGAGCCTGGACCCTACAGTTGCACAAGCTATTGTGAGGCAGCTGTCAGGGGAGAGGAAGGGTCTGGATGCGTTTAATAGCTTAGTTATGTAAGCTGCAGCGGAGGCAATGGTGCTAACATGTCGAGCGAGGGATAAGGTGGATTCAAGATAGACACAAAGTATTTTCACAATGGGTGATACTGTGATTGGGATACCGTCGATGTTGAACGAGGAGTATAAGGGGTCAAGTTTCTTGATTATTGATGTGGGACCAACAAGGAGAATCTCTATCTTCTCATCGGTCAGCCATAGTCGGTGCATGGCCATCCAGGCCTGGATGGTCAAGTAAACATTGTTCAGGGTGGTAGAGTCATAATGATAGTTGCAAGACCAGGTAAGTAAGATTTGAGTGTCATTTGCATAGTTTGTGTAGGAAATACCTATGAAGTCCAGAAGCGCAAATAGTGGAATTGTGAATATGTTGTACAAGTTTGGAGATACACAAGATCCTTGGGGCATGCCGCAGGTGACAGGAGCGGGTGTAGCGCTAGTATTTTCTGAGAATACTCAAAGGGGTCTGTCCATTATGAAGGAGGTGATCCAGTATATAGCCTTAAGTGAGATTTTCGCAAAGGAGTATAGGTGTTGGCTGAGAATGTTGTGGTCCACAAGGTCAAAGGCCGCTGATCGATCAAGGAGAAGCAGCAAGGCTGTCTTGCCTACATCCCCGATTTCAACAATCTGGATCTTTAGGTCCAGTAATGTTGATTCTGTTCTGTGAACAGGGCGGAACCCGAACTGATGGATACCCAGGATCTGGTTGGCTTCCAGAAAGCGCTGGATTTGCAAGTAAGACACTCCGTCTAAAATATTCTACAGGAACGGGACCGTTGTGATAGGGCGCTAGTTGGTCAGGATAGCAGGGTCTAGTGATGATTTTCTGATGAGGGAGAGAACCCGTGCTTCCTTAGGGTTGGTGGGCACTGTGCAATTGCGAAGGAGGCATTGATGAAGGAGGTAATTGACCCCTTGCAGGGGGCAAGGGGTCCTTTGCGTCAGGACAGTTTGAGGCATATAAGGATCATTCTGACTTTGTCTTCTGAGACATTGGAGAAGTGAAACAAGGGGAGGTTGGGTGGTCTGGTAGTAGGAGGGGCAAAGGCTGATCATGAAGCTTGCCAGGGGTCGATCAGGGATAGTTTCTATGTGCGGACGCTTTGAGTTTGCGTGGCTTGAGCGGGGCAATAGTATCCACTGCAAGAGTAAGAGTGTTAGAATATAGATCAGCGAGTGAATTAGGATCATTGCCAAATGGTGGTTCAGGTATTGAGGTCCCTTGTTGGATGAGGGCGTGGATGGTCTGCCGGCTGCTCCCCTGAACTGACAAAAAGGTTGACGCTTCTGCAGGGATGTTAATTACCTGACTGTGTCAGTGTCCGTCTTTATTGTTTTTAGAGCTTCGTCGATCTTGGGTCCAAACAGCCCATCACCCTCAAAGGGCAGGCATGTGCACTAATTAATGGTGGACATCCAGCAAGAAATCCGTACATCGGAGCCACGCTTGTCTTTGTAGGACCACTCCGTTGGCCACTTGTTTAAAACCTGTTTCTGCCAAGTCCACCGCCATGTTAATACCCAGGTTGGAGGATTCCTCTCCTTCTTTCAGGATTGCCTCTGGGAGATGCTCCAGGATTGGTGCAAGTTTATGCCACATCTCTCTATCATAACTCCTTTCATTGTCCCTTGAGATCGAGCCCAGACAAAATCTTGTTCCCTTTGCAATTAATATGGCCACCCTCCTCGCATAAGAGGAGTAGGATGAGAAGTACCACCGATGACAACTGGGACTCCGAGGCCAGGGTGAGAGGAGTTTCCTGAACAAAGGTCACCTCCACCCGGTGCCACCCATATAAAATTAGAAGGCTGATCCCCCCCCCTTGGATGCTCTACGTGGCTACCCTATGGGTCATTACAGTTAGCTAAAACTAACCATGGGCCACGCATCACCCGCCCAACCGGACCACGCCTGTACTTCCTAGTGTAGAGAGCAGGCCATCTTGTAGGACTGGAACTCCAAACAAATGAGCAACACGAAACCCCCGTCCCCATCAATCCATGCTACCCGCTCAACACCCCCTTGGGCAACCCCCAAAGCGCCCGAAGAATCCCTTCTTTCCTCCCAAGTCCCACAGTCCCAGTATCAACTGAGGCATGAGTGCCTCTGTCCTGCACCTCCCCTTCAGAAACCTCTACGCGCCTACGCCAACACAAAGCTCCCCTGCCCCTCACCCCACATGTACCCCCCCAACAAACAACAACCGTGCATCGCTCAAGCCGCTAGTGCCAACCCAGGGTGAGCCAGCTCCGCTCCAAGGGATCCTTCAGCTGCCTACATGGGGACTCCCGGCTGCCCACGCTAAGGAATCACTGCGTGTGTGCTTCATCAAAGTCTCAGGTCAGTTCTACAGGCCAAGACCAGGCCAACCCAGGACAGCATCCATCTCAGGGGCCCTCCCGGCCCTCCCTGCCACAATTCCCAACACCATTTTGGGGTAGCTGATGGTTCGGCCTATGTGTTCAGTCAATGCCTTCAAGAAAGGAGCTGGTGGACTCCGGGCACAGGAAGAATAGCATCTTCCCTTCATGTTGGATCTTCAGCTTCACCGGGAATAGCATGGAGTATTGGATATGATTGTCTCCTGGATGCCTGTACCGCCGCCGAGAAGTCAGGGAACACATGGAGCTTGTCCCCACTGAATTGCAGGTCTCCCGTGTGCCTCGACAGCCGCAGAATAGTGTACCAATCTCAATAATCTAACAGACGGGGGATGATGGCTCGCGGGGGGCCTCCGACACTGGGCGAATGGCTGGGATGCGTTGTGCTCGCTCAACCACACACAACGAGGAAAGGTCTACATTGCCGAAGACTGCTCCACACAGAAATTCAACAAACTCCCTCATCTTGGCCTGCCCCTGGTGCTCTCGGATCCCCGACCAACTGGATATTATTCCGGCGGGCCCGTCCTTCCAAATCCTCTTTTTTAGCGCTGACTGCCTTGATCTGCCCCTCCAAGGCTGAGACCCTGGTGGCGAGAGACACTGCACCATCTTCGACACCCAACACTCTTTGCTCCACCTCATCGAGACGGTCCCCATGCTTGTCTAGTCTATGTTGGAGCAGGTCTACCCCGCCTTGAGGTCCAAAAGAATAGCTTTCATTTCCAGCGGCGGCTCTCGGACCACCACCTCTGGGGCTGCCCCTTCCCCAGCTCCAGGGCCCGAGACCGAGCCACTATGCTGGTCGTTCTGGATGAGGAACATCCTTCAAAATCAAGTTTGTTCTGGAGTTTGCCACACTTCCCTATCACGGGTCGAGCTATGCCCACATGAGACTGGGCAACAAAAAAAATCAAGCATCAGCCAGTGGGTACCCCCAACAATCTTAGAGCACAGAATAGCCCCTGGGCCAACCTGGGGACAGTTCCCCAGCCTCTGATAGCCTCTGCTTTCTGCCAGGCACCCTTCACGCCAATCCAGCTCCCCAAGATGTCACAGAGGGGGTGCCCCAACTGTTTCCACCCCTTGGCAGCTTCTCCGTGTCTGCGAATCGGTGGGGCGCTTCTCACGGCCCCAACCCCACCAACGGCACCCCTAGCAGATGCAGCAGTCCTTTTAAATAATTCCAACCCAACTCGGGGCACCATCAGAGGAGGAGTCCAAGCCAGGGACATCCAGTAAGCCTCCCACGCTTTCCAGCCCCGGGAGGGCCCTTTCCGCACACAGCCCTGGGGAGAGGTACTCCTCTTCACCTCCCAATGGGGGAAGCTGTAAATGGGCTCCAGCCACCCTACACCGCAGTGTGCGCCCAGTCTTGCGGGACAAAAGTGCCCTGTCGCGGGCAACAGCCCAGACCTATCTCCTCCTATGACGAAGAACTATGCCATGGTGGCAGCAGTCAGGCTCCAGACTGTCTCCACCTGATGCTCCCTGTTCCCTGATGACCATGCGGGGTCTGGCTCCATGAGATGCTGGAAATGCATTGGAGCGACAGGGCCTCCCTGTCCTTGTCCTGTACTCCTTTTTCATGTGTGTTCTGTGTTGTTTTCTGCACAGGACTCCATGTGGGACTCCTGGCAGTGTAGCCCTGCCTCTTTTTGGTTGTGGTGAACAGACCCTTGGGATACCCTTATGGCACCTATGAGTGGGGGTACAACTCTGTCTCTGTATCCCTAGTGTATGTTTTTGGGCACCTGTGTGTGGCTCACAGAGCAGGGTATTGGCTGGTGGCAGCTCCATGCTGAATGTGTCAGGTACTCTAGCAGCCTCCATTTTGGGATACCCAGGCCCTGCCATTGGAATCAGTTGATTCCTGATAGGAGACAAGGCAGCCCCTGTGGCCTCTTGTTTTCTATTGCCTGTTACCTTGTTTTCCCAAAGTCTTGGGAAGCCCTGACTCTGTCCCTTCCCCTGACTGGCTGTTGAAGATAAGTTCCATGTATGGTATTGTGGGGGAGATCCAGGCTAGACTGGCTGGAGCCTTCCCAATGACTGTATGTTGTGGGTACACCCTTGGGGTGGGACGTGCGTGTATGGAGTGTGTGACCAATATACATTTCCTGTTATGGGTGTCTGGTTTCTAGTGTGTGACACAATGAATGAGACAGCCCTGCCCGAAACTAGCATGAATGTAGTGTGGAGTGCTGAATGGCTGGGTGCTTGTCCCAATCCACATTCCTTGTTGCGAGTGTCGGAATAGAGAAAAATGGCCTTAATGCACTGTAAGCCTGTTTGGCTGCCTGCCTCCTGAATGCCCTTCTGAATGATTGGCTGCCTGAGCCCGACTCAGCGGTGTGAATGAGAGACAGAACAGTATATCTGGGGACCTCTCACTTACTGGAATTGTTCAGAAGCTTAAGTCAAAACTTGATGCTTACTCTCGAAGCCGAGCCAGAAGAAGAAGAATTGCTGCTGCTTTCCTTCAACGCAATCTGAAAGCTGTCATGCCTTCGAGGACTGATCCAAGAGAGGACCTGTCTAGGAGACCTCTTTCAGAGCTACGAGGGAACATTGTGCATCAGCTAACCTTCACCAAGGCTTCCTGGAAGTCAGTCATCGAAAGACTGCCGACCGGAGATGGGGACCACCAAGGAATCTGAAGTGAAGCGCCAGGACATCGAGGCCATCGACGACCGCCACCATTGACTGAGGTTCTGAGGACCAATGTAAACCCGCCAACCGGTGCCGCAACGCTCTTGTCTAAGACACTTTGAAATCAAGGACTCCCTTGCTCATCACCGTCGACAGCTTTGTTCAGCCGGAGAAAGTCAAGGTTGCTAACAAACCGAGGAGAATCCGCCGTTGGGTTTCCCGCCATCTGAAGTCCCGAAGACGCCGATGAAGTTCCGAAAGCCAGCCGCGGTCGAGTCCCGATCGCCAATGCCGAGGACCAGACGCCCTTGCTGGGCCTACGTTCTTCATTGACTCTTTGCAGCAACAAACTCACATCATCGAGGTACACCGCACGCCTCATCTTCGCAGAACGTCCACGACCGATCATCGACGAGCACCGCAAGGGCCGAATCGACTGCCTTAATGACATTGTTCTGCTTTTCTTCAAGGAATCTCAACAATCCGTGGCTCCTGCCTTAAAGGGAGTTCACTCAAGAAGGATCAGTCAATGACTCAACGTCGAACTCTGCTAAACCAGGTACATTGGGTAGTAGAAACTTTCTAGAAGGAACCAAGACTATATTAAACTTGTATGGACTAGGCTTGTAGCTACACTTTATTTACAGGTTGCCCAGGTGGGGGATCCTTACACCGAACTGTGTCTAGTGGAAGAGACCCTGTATTCTGCCAGTTGTTTAACCAAACTTGTCTTCCCTCTTATGTCTATTGTTGATTTGTATGCCATTGAGACTGTCAGCAGTTGGTGCATTTTAATGGAATCAAGAGTTAGCTGTGGTACCACGCTGTCATGGGCGCTACTCCCGAGGGGCCAGGACTGGCACAGTGCCCTCGGAAGCAGACCCGTCTTCCACTACTCCGGACCCAGCAGACCCCTACAGGGGCCCTTTGGACCGTGTCCTGGCGCCCTTGGCGCCAGGCTCATGAAGGGTTTCAGTCCCGGCGCCATAGGCGCCGGGCTCATATTGATAAACAGTGTAATAATGCTTGGGTGGACTTACCTGAGGCAGACCATGCTGCATATTTACCCAGAACAATCCAGTCTGGTTGAAGTCCCCAGCCATCAGGGCTGGGAGGAACTATTCCCTCCATTCAGGAACTCTTTTCTTACCTGGGCGGAACCGGTGGAAGAACACACAATGGAAGCACTTCTCTGCTATTTAAACCACGCCCGATGGAAAACATGTGCTTCGCGTTATTCTGCAGCAGCAGCAGGACGCTCACCGAGTCGGCTCCTGCATTCCAGGTCCAGAGTCATCTTCAGCTTCCGCGCAGCAACCTGTGGATGAAGAAAGACACAGAACAATACTTACCAGATCCCGGAATCCAGTCACTGGCAAAACCTGCAAAGAATAAACATAAGGTTAGAAAAGTGCAACTCGCTCGCAGCCACGCCCGCTTACCTGATCCATCCGTGATTGCAACGGAGCTAACCGCGGCCTTCTCTTCGGCAGCTTCTCAGCACCTGAAAGGCAAAGGACATAATTAAAAAGGGGTTCGGGTGAAGGCAGTCGCATTCATCTTAACTTACCAGTTTTTGCACGCGCAGAAGCGGCCGCATCAACCGCAGCATCCCGGCACCTGAAAATTAGAAAAAGGACATTATTAGAGGTGCCATTAAAAGCGGCCAACGATCATTATACTTACGTGCATCGGCACGTGCAGTGGCAACGGATATAAAGCCTGCAGCATCCCGGTACCTGAAAACTAGAAAAAGGACATTATTAGAGGTGCCATTAAAAGCGGCCAACGAACATTATACTTACGTGCATCGGCACGTGCAGCGGCAACAGAAAACTACGCCCACAGCATCCCGAGGCCTGAAACAAAGGAAAAGGGACATTATTGAGGTGCCCATCTTTTAAAGCCTAAAGACTACAGTATACTTACAGGCATCCGCTCGTGCAGTAACGGCGGCATCGCTCTTCGGCATCCCAGCACCAGTGCCACAACTAAGGCCACAAAAGACTTGAGCCTCAACACTGAACTCATCCAGTGACGTAACTGGAATCCACGCACCCCTGCACCAGACGCAGGATGGAGAGCTCAGCATTTATACGCCTAAGGTGAGAGATCGCCGAGACAAGTAGAAAGCTAGGCTGTGGGAGAAACTGGCGATTGGTGGGAGAAGGAATCCCATCAAACGGTGATTAACCCTTTTTCTTCCACCTGCAGAAAACTTACCCTGCAAGTCAGACATTCGATAAGAGGAAGCCCAGTCCTGAGAGTCGTCCGAGCTCTACGCTTCTCAATTGAAGAAACGATAGCATCCCAGCCGGGATCAGCGCCTCCGTGGGAATCAGGTGAGCGTTACAGAACGCAAAGCCCACCAATAACCTCCTACCCAGGCGCTATGGAAACTTCCTACACAGACCAACTGGCCCAGTTATTAGGGGAATTAAGAGCTGAAGTTCATGCTGCCCGCCACGAAACGAATGCCCTTAGGAGGGAATTGATAATATCAAAAGAACGAACTGATGATCTCGCCAGACAGTTATTATAGACACAAGCGGGGCAAACCCTGCCACCTAATTCAGGAGGGAGCTATATCCCAGCGGCTTCAGCAAATCCTGTTCAAATCAACCTACCCGGAAATGTGCCATTGGCACCGCCTGAACGCTTCTCTGGTGACCCTAAAAGGTTTGCGGTGTTTATAAATCAATGCCGATTGCACTTTCTTTGTAGACCTGCAGCCTTTCCGACTGACCAGACTAAGGTAGCCTTTGTGCTTTCGTATCTTAGCGGCAGTGCCGCTGATTGGTCGATCCCTCTGGTTACACAGGATGACCCGATCCTTCGTGATTTCCCGACCTTCCAGGCAAATATGGAAACACTTTTTGCAAGGCATTCCCAGGGGCAGGCCCTGGACAATGAACTCCTTTCCCTACAACAGGGCAATCAAGATCTTTTGGCCTACATTGCATCATTCAATAGGCTAATCGTGGAAACCAGATGGCCTGAGGAAAAAAGAATCACGCTTTTTCACAGGGGTTTGCGTGGCGAACTCAAAGACGTCCTTGCCCAGGTAGTGAATCCTCCTCAGGATTCTTCAGAGTACATTGATTTGGTGGTCCAATTGGATCACAGACTACAAAACAGAAAGGCGGATCGATCCAGGTTTGAAACACGAGTGTTCCCTAAGCCTCAAAGTCACACCAAAGGAGTTGAAGCCGTCAAACCTATGCAAATTGGGGTTTTAAAGGGTCCCCTAACCCAGAAAGAACGCGACAGGAGACAACAAATGCAACTATGTCTCTATTGTGGAATTTCAGGACATTTTCTTCGAGATTGCCCGGTGAAACCACCTAAGAAGACAGTGGGAGCTTCTGATAAGAGTTCTGAAAAGCCTGAGCCGGGAAACAACCTCGCCCGACAAGTGTAGAGGTCCGCTTGCCGAGCGTAAAAACCAGTTCTTTGACCTCGCACTTCATAATGCCAATGGTCCTTGTAAACCCAGAGCAACCGGATCGTTTGCATGCAATTAAGGCATACATTGATAGCGGAGCAGTTGGAAATTATGTGGACCGCGAATTGGCTTCCAGGATGAACTTACCTCTTTGTCCAAAGGTGGTTAAAGAGGTCATTACCACGGTGGATGGGACGTAAATCGCCTCCGGACCAGTGACCCATACCACTACTGAAGTGACAATACTAGGCCAAGACGGGCATCAGGAGGTAATTGTGTTCGACGTGATCAAGGCTCCTCAATTCCAAGTAATTCTAGGGATTCCTTGGTTGGAGAAACACAATCCTCAGATTGATTGGCGAGCAAAGACGATAAAATTCCCAGAGTGCAAACCAACTTGTTATCCACGACCCAACATTGGCTTAGCGTCAGTAACGGCTGACGGTCCACAATTACCTCTAGAGTATCGAGAGTTCCAAGATGTTTTTCAAAAGGAACAGGCTAACACCTTGCCACCCCACAGATCATACGATTGTCAGATAGATTTGCTACCCGGTGAAACTCCCCCTTGCAATAGGATTTACGCCCTTACCGAGCCTGAGAACCTTCATCTGCGACAGTATTTAGACCAGTACCTGGCCAATGGCTTTATCCGTCCGTCGAAGTCCCCTGCATCCTCGGCTCTGTTCTTCGTACCAAAAAAAGAAGGTGACCTCAGAACCTGTATAGATTATCGTGCTCTGAACCAGATAACAGTAAAAAACCGGTACCCCTTACCTCTGATCCCGGAACTCCTTGACCAGGTAAAAAACGCCTGTATTTATACTAAGCTTGATCTCCGGGGAGCTTATCACTTGGTACGGGTCAAGGAAGGAGATGAATGGAAGACGGCCTTTCGCACTAAGTATGGGCTATTTGAATACCAAGTGATGCCCTTTGGACTATGCAATGCACCGGCCGCCTTCCAATATTTTATGAATGATGTCCTCAGAGAGCTCATTGATGTCTGCGTTGTCGTCTAAATAGATGACATTCTTGTGTACTCATCTTCAGAAGCTGACCATCGAAATCATGTTAGGGCGGTCCTTGAAAAACTTCACCAACATAAACTTTTTGCCAAGCTCGAAAAATGTGTTTTTCATGTCACTGAGGTCGAATTTTTGGGATTTATTCTGACACCCAAAGGAGTCCACATGGACTCGAGAAAAGTAGATGCTATCCTCAAATGGCCGTCTCCTACTTCCGTGAAAGGCGTTCAAAGCATGCTAGGCTTTGCCAATTTTTACCGTAGATTTATTCCAGAATTTCACGAGTGGTACAACCCATCACCGCTCTCTTAAGAAAAAATAAACGCTTTGAATGGTCCGCAGAAGCAGAACAAGCCTTTCAAGAGCTAAAGGCTAAATTCACCTCGGCGCCAATACTGAAACACCCACGCCCGGTGCTCCCTTACATCGTTGAAACCGACGCCTCCAGCTTAGCAATGGGAGCAGTCCTATCACAAAGAGATCCAGAGACTAACCAACTGCATCCTGTGGCATTCTGGTCTCGGAAGTTCTCGGCGCCTGAGATCAACTACACCATCACAGACAAAGAGCTTCTAGTGATTAAATCAGCCTTTAAGGCATGGCGGCATTATCTCCTCGGGGCCAGACACACCGTCACAGTGATCACCGATCATCGAAATCTGCAGTATCTAAAAACCGCCAAGGCTCAATCCTCCAGACAGCTTCGCTGGGCTCTATTCTTTGCTGAATTTGACTTCGTGATCACTTATCGCCCCGGCAACAAGAACGGCAAAGCGGATGCTCTTTCCTGAATTGGAAAGGGAGATAACGTTGCCAATCCAGAACCTGTACCAATAATTCCTGAACAAAGGATCGTGGGTCTGATTTCTTCACAATCCATTGAGGATATTGAAGAAAAAACTAAACAACTTGTAACCTCACCAGACTTACTGAACTGGTTACAAAAAGGAAAAGATTTCACCGTAAGCAATGACTTGCCTTATTTCCAAAGACGATTGTTCCTACCACACGCCGATTTACAAAGACAGGTAATCTCCTGCTATCATGATTAATTAATTGAGGGTCACCCTGGCATTGCCAAAACCACAGAAAAGGTGAAGAGACACTTCTGGTGGCCTTCGTGGAGAAAAGACATAAAGGAATTTGTGATGTCCTGCGGTGTGTTTGCTCAAAACAAGGGTCAGAAGAAGAGGCCGGCTGGTCTTCTGCAACCATTAGACATCCCACCGTGTCCCTGGAATACCCTTTCCATGGACTTCATCACAGACTTACCCTCCTGTTCCGGGTACAACACCATTCTTGTTATTGTGGACCTGTTTTCTAAAATGGCCCACTTCATTCCGCTAAAAGGCTTACCTTCAGCATCAGTCCTAGCCAAAGTATTTTTGAAAACATCGTCCAGCTACACGGCTTCCCGTCAGTACTAATCTCAGATAGGGGGAGCCAGTTTATTTCCCACTTTTGGCGTAGCTGTTGTCGATTAGCTCAAATCGATGTAAGACTTTCGACCAGCCATCATCCCCAGACCGACGGGCAAACCGAGAGAACAAACCAGACTCTCGAGCAATATTTACGATGCATGCTACAACAGTCGGAGAGTAACTGGAAGGACATCCTTTGGATAGCTGAATATGCTTACAACAATTCAGTTCATTCGGGTACCGGGAAGAGTCCCTTCAACATCTTGTATGGGATTCATCCTCGAACCTCCAACCTTGATCCACCTCAAGATCTTGGAACACCCGCCGTGGATCAATTGCACACCGTTATTACCCAAGCTTTTAAGGAAGCGACTGCACATCTACAACAAGCTAAAGAGAGGTACAAAAAAGGAGCAGATCAACACCGAAGCAATGCCCCTCAATACGAGGTTGGGGATCAAGTCTGGCTGTCCACCAAACATTTATCGCTTAAAGGGCCTCGCACCTTCAACCCCAAATACCTGGGACCATATCCAATTACGGCCATAATTAATCCAGTGGCCGTTAAATTAGAATTGCCAACCCATATGAGAATACATCCTGTATTTCACGTATCTCTTTTGAAACCCATGCAACCTGGAACGAGATTGACCAATCCTCCAGAGCCCATTCAAGTGAATGGGGAGCCCGAATTTGAAGTAAAAGACATTTTGGACTCTAAAATCATCAGATCGAAGCTATTCTACCTAATCGACTGGAAAGGCTACGGACCTCAGGAAAGGTCATGGGAACCCTATGACCACGTCCATGCTCCTCCTCTAGTCCAGAAATTTCACCGAACCTTTCCCGATAAACCAAAACCCCCGGGGAGGACAAGTTTGGGAGGGGCCTTGAGGGGGGGTGCTGTCATGGGCGCTACTCCCGAGGGGCCAGGACTGGCCCAGCGCCCTCGGAAGCAGACCCGTCTTCCACTACTCCGGACCCAGCAGACCCCTACAGGGGCCCTTTGGACCGTGTCCTGGCGCCTTTGGCGCCAGGCTCATGAAGGGTTTCAGTCCCGGCGCCATAGGCGCCGGGCTCATATTGATAAACAGTGTAATAATGCTTGGGTGGACTTACCTGAGGCAGACCATGCTGCATATTTACCCAGAACAATCCAGTCTGGTTGAAGTCCCCAGCCATCAGGGCTGGGAAGAACTATTCCCTCCATTCAGGAACTCTTTTCTTACCTGGGTGGAACCGGTGGAAGAACACACACTGGAAGCACTTCTCTGCTATTTAAACCACGCCCGATGGAAAACACGTGCTTCGCGTTATTCTGCAGCAGCAGCAGGACGCTCACCGAGTCGGCTCCTGCATTCCAGGTCCAGAGTCATCTTCAGCTTCCGCGCAGCAACCTGTGGATGAAGAAAGACACAGAACAATACTTACTAGATCCCGGAATCCAGTCACCGGCAAAACCTGCAAAGAATAAACATAAGGTTAGAAAAGTGCAACTCGCTCGCAGCCGCGCCCGCTTACCTGATCCATCCGTGATTGCAACGAAGCTAACCGCGGCCTTCTCTTCGGCAGCTTCTCTGCACCAGAAAGGCAAGGGACATAATTAAAAAGGGGTTCGGGTGAAGGCAGTCGCATTCATCTTAACTTACCAGTTTTTGCACACGCAGAAGCGGCCGCATCAACCGCAGCATCCCGGCACCTGAAAACTAGAAAAAGGACATTATTAGAGGTGCCATTAAAAGCGGCCAACGAACATTATACTTACGTGCATCGGCACGTGCAGCGGCAACGGAAAACTATGCCCACAGCATCCCGAGGCCTGAAACAAAGGAAAAGAGACATTATTGAGATGCCCATCTTTTAAAGCCTAAAGACTACAGTATACTTACAGGCATCCGCTCGTGCATTAACGGCGGCATCGCTCTTCGGCATCCCAGCACCAGTGCCACAACTAAGGCCGCAAAAGACTTGAGCCTCAACACTGAACTCATCCAGTGACGTAACTGGAATCCACGCACCCCTGCACCAGACGCAGGATGGAGAGCTCAGCATTTATACGCCTAAGGTGAGAGCTTGCCGAGACAAGTAGAAAGCTAGGCTGTGGGAGAAACTGGCGATTGGTGGGAGAAGGAATCCCATCAAACGGTGATTAACCCTTTTTCTTCCACCTGCAGAAAACTTACCCTGCAAGTCAGACATTCGATAAGAGGAAGCCCAGTCCTGAGAGTCGTCCGAGCTCTACGCTTCTCAATTGAAGAAACAATAGCAGCCCAGCCGGGATCAGCACCTCTGTGGGAATCAGGTGAGCGTTACACACACAGATATTGTACATATTTATCATTATAGTATCGCCTGTGTTATTATGTTTATTTGACTTGAACCTTATTTATATAAAGAACTGTGTTATTACTAACATAGTGTGTGGACATTCATTTGTGGGGGCTTGGGGACTACACTGTACTTAAGAACCAGCCTACATCACCTCCTGAGAGCTTAAGCCCCGATTGCTCCACAACGTTACCACATAGAGAATCTTGGCTGGGGTGCTCTGTGCTTCTACTCTGCCATATAGAGGGCAGTAGTACAGATAACCCCCCTCCAGTCTTTACATTCCACAGCAAGGAGAGCCGGGGCTGAGGCACAACTCCAGGAGCAAGGCTGGCCAACATGCTCCAGACTGCCTCTGTCTGCCACCCTACTGGCTCACTATGCTCCACAGCACCTGAGGCTCACAGCACAACCACAGTGGCCCATAATATGTTAGCAGAGGGGGCAGGTTCCCAACTGCCACCTCCCCCATACCAGCACTCCACTTCCTCCTGCTGCCGTCGGCTCACCGGGGGAGTGAGAGCCCTCCTCCTCCGCCACGGCTCCTCGTCTGCAGCCAGGCTACCTTCAGATCGGGGGGGGGGGCATCGGTCCTTCATCCCGGCAAAGGTTGCTGGAACCTCTTCATACCTCCCTGCAGGCCTGCAGGTCAAGACAGCCGTCTCCCTCACCTCACAGTCGCCAGAGTGCTCGTTCGTCCCGCTCAGCCACGGCCCGCCTCCACAGTCTCCAGGTGCTGACACCACTCGGCCCCAGCTATCACCAGGACCTGTGATGTCTTCGTCAGAAAACGTTGACTCCAAATTTCCACCCTCCCCTGACTCCTCACCTTCGTCTTCTTTCCAAGAACCCTTCTTTTCTTTTCTTCTTGATCGCTCCTTTTTTTCATGGAGATAAGGACGACCACGGAAGGAAGCCACGGTGCCACCCAAAAGTGTGACCAAGGGCCCCCCCCCCACCGGGACCGTCAAGGAGGGGAAAAAGCCCTGAGCAATCACAGAGATCCTCGGGAGGAGGGAATCCCAGGGTACACTTGGGGAGTAGTAGGCTGGACGTGAGGATCCAAAGGAGAATGCGGTGGAATCCCCTGAAGGGGGAAGCTGTCCAGACAGAAGGTGGCACAACACCAGGCTGGAGCACAGAACAGCAGCGGCAAAGACAGTCCGGAAGCCGGCTGAGGTAGGTGCACGGGAGTCTAATACAGCAGAAGTATCCAAGCGGTAAGGAACAGGCAGTCCAGGAAACAAGCCGGGGTCTGGCACACGGGAAGGCAGCACAGCAGAAGTAGCCAAACGGTAAGAAACAGGCAATCCAGAACAGGCCGGGATCTGGCACATGGGAAGGCAGGTAAGGAGGGGAGAAGGGTAAAGAAGGAAAACAGGAAGAAGGGAGTAGAAAATAACAGAGAGGAAGAGAAAACCGGACTCAAGGAAGATGGAACGGAGGGAGGGTAAGCACAGACTGGAAGGAGGACGAAGGTGGCAGGGAACAGGGCTGAAAACGCAGGATACAAGGAAAGAACAAGAAAGAAGCAGCGGCGAAGAGGGGGGAAAATAGGAGATTCCGAACTGGGCACAAGGACCCCAAACGAAGGGAGGAACGAGCAACGAAGAGGGAGCAAGAAGGTAACACAGCAATGCAGAGCTCGCAGAAAGAAAACCTGAAGCGTTGCGACGCGTCCGCGACCCGGAAGAAGCAGGTTAAAACTCCGGGTCGCGGAACGCACAACCAATTGGACGGATCAGAAGAAAAGGGGCGTGACTAGGAATGCAGCCGGGCGAGACGGGAATTAGAGTCCACGTCGCCAGCGGCTCCACAAACGCCATGAGCTTGGCGGTGTGACAGTATGCCCCCTTCTATAGTTCCCTCCCCCCGGTTTACCTGGATAGAAAAAATGGTACTTGCGAAGCAGGGAAGGGGCTGTTATATGAGTGATGGGTTCCCAGGAGTTCTCCGAGGAGGGGTAGCCTTTCCACTTGACTAAATACTCCAATCTGCCTCTTCGATACCTTGAGTCGCATATTTGGGCTACCTCATATTCCGCCTGAGTAGAACCCTGAGGAACCGTGGCTCGTTTGGCTTGATGTGCCCAGGTGTCTGCATGAAAAGCCTTGAGCTGTGAGGCATAAAAGACAGGATGGACCCTATTGAGGCTGTTGGGAAGTTTTAGGCGAAAGGCCACTGGGTTGATCTTCTGTACAATCTTGTATGGCCCTAAAAATTTGGGGGACAGCTTGGAGGGATGGGCCCAACGAGGTAAGTATCTAGTGGAAAGCATCACGCTGGATCCCACATCCCAACCGGGGACTGGTTGGCGGTGTTTATTGGCTCGAGTACAATAACGTGCTTGAGCCGACCTAAGACCTTCCCCTGCCTTCTTGTGTCTCTCTCTAAGGAGAGTGAGTGAGGAATAAACAGATGGTAAGCTGGTAGAAAGGCCAGAGACAGGAAGAATAGATCTAGGATGGTAACCATAGGTACAGAAAAAAGGACTAAATCCAAGAGCTGAGTGTACAGAATTGTTATAAGAGAATTCAGCTAAAGATAGCAACGAGTACCAGTTGTCCTGTTGGGAGTTGATAAAGCACCTTAGGTACTGCTCAAGTGTTCCGTTAAGGCGTTCGGATTGTCCATTGGATTGCGGGTGGAATCCAGATGTGAGGGCTCTTTCGATTCCCAGTCTCTCACAGAACGCCTTCCAGAATCTGGAGGTGTATTGACTCCCTCTGTCCTAGGTTATCTTAGTGGGCATTCCGTGCAACCTGAAGATGTCCCGGAGAAATACTTCCGCCATACTAGCAGCCGTGGGAACCCCGGGCAATGGGGAGAAATGAGCCAACTTGGTAAACAAATCCAAAACCACCATGACACATGTGCATCGCTGAGACGGGGGTAAACCCACAATGAAGTCCATAGAAATTGTGCTCCAGGGGCCCTTAGGTACAGCATATGGTTCAAGCAATCCGATAGGCCATTGACGAGAAGACTTGCTTTGAAGACAGACGATGCAGGACCGTACGTATCGATCAACGTCCTCTCTCATCCTTGGCCAGTAGAAATGTCGTTAGAGGTACTCAAGAGTGCCTGTTCCGCCTCGATGACCAGCAAGTTTGGAGTCATGGCACCAGGTCAACGCCATCTTGCGAAAGGCTGGAGTGGGTAAATAAAGTCTACCCTTGACAAGGTAGAGACCGTCTCAGATTTCGTAGGTAAGGTCTTTAGGATGTTTCTCCACCTCAAAGCGACCTCCAGAATCCTCCAGGACTTGTCTGAGAAATGTTGTCACCACTCCGATGGTCTTGGCAAGGGGGAACATCCGTTCCGGTGGCGTCTCTGTCTCAGGCATATAATCACATTGGCGGGAAAGGAAATCGGCCATGACGTTCAGTTTGCCTGGAATGTACGTGATGTGGAAATCAAATTGGGCGAAGAAGTGGGTCCATCGGGCCTGTCGAGTGTTGTAGCACTCGAATTGCCTTAACACCTGCAAATTCTTATGGTCCGTGCGAATGGTGAACGGGAACCTGCCTCCCTGAAGGAGGTGACGCCACTCCACACAAGCAGCCTTCATGGCTAACAGTTCCCGCTCTATGACCGAATAGTTCCTTTGGCTGATGTTTAACGTTTTTGAGAAGTAGGCCACAAGATGTTCTATGCCCTGGACTTCCTGAAGAAGAACAGCTCCGATGGCGGCTGCTGAGGCATCGGTTTCAAGAATGAAGGGCAAGTTCTGGTTGGGTTGTTGAAGGATGGGTGCGGAACAGAAAGCGTCCTTTAGATCCCCAAAGCCGTCTTCGGCTTCGATCGACCATTTGAATGGTTCTGAGGACTTCTTTAAGAGAGTAGTAATGGGTAATATCCTTTGAGAGAAATTGGGGATAAACCTCCGGTAAAAGTTAGCCAAACCCAAGAATCTTTGGATCTCTTTGACTGAGGTGGGTGAGGGCCAATCAAGTATGGAGGACACCTTGTGTGGATCCATAGATATTCCATGATCAGACAGGATGTATCCTAAATAGGGTATGGATGAGGCTGAGAATACGCATTTGGCAAGCTTGACTGACAAGTGATTGTCTCTAAGTCTTCGGAAGACTTCCTTGACGTGTTCTTCGTGATCTTCACGATTGCTTGAGTACATCAGAATGTCATCAAGATACACCAAAGTGGTTTGACATATCAGATCAGAAAACAGTCTATCCATAAATCGTTGGAATACCGACGGGGCATTAACCAACCCAAACGGCATAACTTGGTACTCAAAAAGTCCGAAAGGAGTCCGGAATGCTGTCTTCCATTCATCTCCGTCCTGCACGCGGAGAAGGTGATATGCATTCCTTAAATCGAGCTTGGTGAATATCGTGGCTCCATGAACTGCCTGTAGGATTTCAGTGATCAAAGGCATTGGGTAGCGATCCTTTATGGTGACTTTATTAAGGCCCCGATAGTCTATGCACGGCCTTAACTCCTTAGACTCCTTCTTGGAGATGAAAAACATAGATGCCCCCGTGGGGGACTTAGATGGTCTTATGAGCCCGTTTGCCATATTAATGTCCAAATACTCTTGGAGGAATTGTTTCTCTTCCAAAGACAGTGAAAACATTCTACAAAAAGGCACTAGCGCTCCTGGAGTAAGGTCAATGCAACAGTCCTTGGGCCGGTGCGGAGGCAGTTCGATGGGCGTCTTCTCAGTGACCACCTCGGTAAACTCTTTAAGGTAGTCTGGCAGACAGTGCACTGTCCTGGTCTCACAACTGTTCGTAGTCTTGACGGTCTCGAACTTGGGCTCGGGTAAGCATTCTGACTTGCAAAAGGGGGATTGAAAACTCAGCAAGTTCCTGGACCAGTCAATACTGGGGTTGTGCCTGCGTAGCCAGCTTATCCCCAAGATGATGGGGAAGTGAGCGGCTCTGATAATGTCAAATGTGATCCTTTCGGAGTGTTGTTGTATAGACAATGTAAGTTCTTCGGTGGTGTGAGTGATCATGCCTGAGCTTAAAGGTTCGCCATCCACCCCTTCAACCTTCTGATCTTCTTGCTTAGTGATTCTCTTCACTCCCTTCTTCTCTGCCCAATGGGTAGCTATGAAATTACCCGCTGCCCCACAATCAAGTAGAGCTAGGGTGGTTACTTCTTTGGTGTCTAGTCTGAGGGTAACTGTGAGCACCATCAAACGGGAGTCCTCAGAAGTCTCCATAGATGACACAGAAAGAGGAGCATAGGGACTTGGACCAGCCCCTCGGTGGTGTGTCCCAACATTTACAGAGAGCGCGCGTTTCCCGACCTTCTGGGCGGTACATCCGGGCAATCCCTTAGCATATGTGTGGAAGATCCCCAGCACATACACAGGGAGCCTTCCCCGCGCCGTTTACGTTCCTCAGGTGTGAGTGGGGCTCGAGTTGTGCCAATCTGCATTGGTTCTTCCTTAGAGGTTCGTTGGAAGGGTGCAGACGTGGACGGGTGAGTTTCCAAGAGAGGGGGTACACTTGAATTAGTTCTTTTCTTTTCCAGACGTCTTTCCGAAGTCAATTCGGAAGGTAGCGCTCAGAAGCTCAGCAAAGGACACAGGCCTTTCAATCCGCGCCAGCTCATCCTTTAGGTCTTCTCTTAAGCCTCGCCGAAATATGGCATACTGAGCCTGCTCCTGCCAACCTGATTCAGCTGCCACCTGTTTGAAGGCTGTGATGTATGTCAGGAGATCTGAACTTCCATGACGGATATCAAGAAGATCTTCCGAGGCCAAAAAGGTACTTTCAGTTTGCAGAAAGGTTTGCTGGATCAGGGTTTTGAAAGCGTTGTAGTCCTGCAATACCGGGTCAGGCTGATTTACCAGCGGGGTGGCCCATGCCAGGGCGTTCCCGGTCATGTGGGTGATCATAAACCCCACCTTGGCATGGTCAGATGCAAAGGTCTGGGGGCGAAAAGAGAAGTGTAGATTGCAGGCGCCAAGAACTCCTTGACCCTTTTAGGGGAGCCATCAAACTTGCCTGACACTAGGAGAAGTGGTGGTAAATGAGGGTCTCTCCCTATCAGTCATGCGTTGCTGTAGGGTGGCATTAGCTTCCTTGAGGTTCTGCATTTCCAAATTCAGACTTTGTACAGTAGCTACAAGTTCTTGTACCTGCTGCGGGGTGGCCATCTCTTTATGGCATCGCAAACTGTCACCAGGACCTGTGATGTCTTTGTCAGAAAACATTGACTCCGAATTTCCACCCTCCCCTGACTCTTCACCTTCGTCTTCTTTCCAAGAACCCTTCTTTTCTTTTCTTCTTGATCGCTCCTTTTTTTTATAGAGATAAGGACGACCACGGAAGGAAGCCACCGTGCCTCCCAAAAGGGTGACCATGGGCCCCCCACCGGGACCGTCAAGGAGGGGAAAAAGCCCTTAAGCACAAAAAACCCCTGAGCAATCACAGAGCTTCTCGGGAGGAGGGAATCCCAGGGTACACTTGGGGAGTAGTAGGCTGGACGTGAGGATCCAAAGGAGAATGTGGTGGAATCCCCTGAAGGGGGAAGCTGTCCAGACAGAAGCTGGCACAAAACCAGGCTGGAGCGCAGAACAGCAGAGGCGAAGACAGGAAGCCGGCTTAGGTAGGTGCACGGGAGTCTAATACAGCAGAAGTATCCAAGCGGTAAGGAACAGGCAGTCCAGTAAACAAGCCGGGGTCTGGCACACGGGAAGGCAGCACAGCAGAAGTATCCAAAAGGGTAAGGAACAGGCAATCCAGAACAAGCCGGGATCTGGCACACGGGAAGGCAGGTAAGGAGGGGAGATGTGTAAAGAAGGAAAACAGGAAGAAGGGAGTAGAAAATAACACAGAGGAAGAGAAAACCAGACTCAAGGAAGATGGGACGGAGGGAGGGTAAGCACAGACTGGAAGGAGGACGAAGGTGGCGGGGAACAGGGCTGAAAACGCAGGATACAAGGAAAGAACAAAAAAGAAGCAGCAGCGAAGAGGGGGGAAAATAGGAGATTCCGAACTGGGCACAAGGACCCCGAACGAAGGGAGGAACGAGCAACAAAGAGGGAGCAAGAAGGTAGCACAGCAATGCAGAGCTTGCGGAAAGAAAACCGGAAGCGTTGCGACGTGTCCGCTACCCGGAAGAAGCAGGTTAAAACTCTGGGTCGCGGAACGCACAACCAATTGGACGGATCAGAAGAAAAGGGGCGTGACTAGGAATGCAGCCGGGCGAGACGGGAATTGGAGTCCGCGTCGCCAGCAGCTCCACAAACGCATGAGCTCGCCGGTGTGACACCAGCAGACAGTCTGCAGCAATCCTCTGCTTAACCGTTTCTCCTGATCCAACCAAGGAGATCCGAAAGATAACGGCACACTGCAGGCACACTTAAGGTTGCTTTCAGACAGCTCACAGACATAGAAAATCAGGATTAATGGGAGCCGACAAGCAGAGCTCACAGGGAGTCCACCATTTCTGGTCGGCCCACGAGCAGCCTCATGGTCATTCTCTTCATTACAATTAGGCTTATATTATATTGGCTCTGGTACCTTAGATAGTTGTAGTTTGGACTTTAGGTGGAAACCTTGATTAAAAGCTGTGAGTCACGGAATTCTTTGTTTGTCAATTGAGTCTTGGTGGAACTTTGGAACATTACTACATACTTTGCTGTCTCTATATGAAGCCTTAAAACTTTGGACTGAAGGTTTGGTTTACCGGATTTCTTTTGTCTGGGCCCTGCATCCTACCTGTGGTCGATGGACAAAACTGAACTTTATCTGCAAGCCACAAACATTTGTTGAGCGGGCATGATTCAATTTCAGAACGTGTACATTCAAGTAGTGGGCCTGGTGGGCAGAATGTCCAGCTACATTTCTGTTATTGTTTTAATAGTGATATATTCTTGCTTCACTGTTACAGACACTGTCCGTACCACTTGCCATGAGATTGATGGTCCCTCTGCACATCACTGGGTTAATAATTATTTTGCAATTCTCCTGGCAGTATGCCTGGATCTTTAATCTTACTGATTGTTGTGTTTGTGCCCATTTGTCACATGATTTATCTTCCAGTTTTCCCACTGCACCCATCTCCTTTCAGTGTGGGGATGTCTGTATGGATATCAAGTGGGTTACCCATTCCCAGGGCCCAGGACCATGTAGGGATGTTCATTCCCATTTAGGTTTTACATGTCCTCCGAAATTTCCCCACCCCGGATCAAGTATGTACTAAACCAGGAGCTCCCACCTTTCCTCCCAGCTATTGGTCTCATATATTATACTAACAAAGATTCTTTGTTCACGGGAGCTTGCAAATGTCATTATTACATATTCACCGAGTACAGTGTAGATATGAACAATGTTACATTTGCCTTTGGATGTAATTTGGCTTTCTCCCAGTCCGGGTACGCTACATATTCTGCAACATACGTCATCCTTGGGGAGAAAGCTTATCCCTGGTTACCAACCAATTGGTGAGGGAGTTGTTACATGTAATTTATTCTGCCTGCAGTGCATCATACTCCTACTTTTCCCATTCAGTCGGATCCTAGGAGAAGCACTGTCTGGGAAAATATTGTTGCTGCAGTGGGATATCTAATACGCCCTAGGGATTATTTGTTTACGGTTAGTAGAGGATATTGCTAATGCCACTTCATCCTCTTTTGATATGATATGGCATTCATAATGCAGCTATACACAAGTGTTTCAAAGTGCGTCGAGGCAAGGGAGGGGGAACAGGGGAAGACAGACAACGATCTTACTAGGCCTGGTGACATTTAGATTGTGCAAGTGACACTATTACCTTGAGAGCAAGTAGCCATTCGAACCATGGTGCTTCAGAACCGTGTGGCCTTAGACATCTTTTGGGCTTCTCAAGGAGGTGCCTGTGCAGTCATGAAATGCGAGTGCTGTACTTAAATATTAAGTTACTCAAGTAATATTACTGACATTGTTAACCACATTTGTCCTACAGTAAGCCTCCTCCACACCAGTCCAGAGGCTACGTGGCCTTTAGGTCTCGGAAGATAGGTCTATTGGGACCCCTGTGTGCGTCTATTGGTCTGATTTTACTTAGAATGCTAGTTATAATTCTGAGTCTATCCTGTCTGTCAATGGTTTGCAAGTGCCTCTATTATCGGTAATCCAACACCTATTCTGAGGTTTCTCAAACTGCCCAACTGCTTTACTGTCATGTGACTGAAGATACAGTTTGTTACGATATGCCAGGATGTGACATTTGTTCCCCTAGAGATGGTTGTGAGGAGACTGGAGTGAAGGTCTCATAGGAGGGGAATGTGGGGGAAAGTTTGGGAACTGAAAATTGTATTTCCTCTCTTTGCATATTACTGCATTATAATGGTGAGCAAACCACCATCTCCTGCTTGTGCAAGGCCAGGCTTTTAGACTTACTGTGCATGTCTTTGTAATAAAGGCGCTTCGCCTAGTGTTTAGAGGTGCTCGCGTTCACATCTCTCGCTTCTGACGCATTTCCCTTTTGGCATATGTAAGCATGTTTCAATTATCAGATTACAAGCATTCTCGCCTGCTGTCCTAACCTCCATGGACCCCGGAAACCGTAGTCGTGCTGCTCCCTTATGCTCGTTCCAGACTGGGGTTTCTCTTCCTCCTCGTTGTGGTGCCCGCAGTCTCTGCAGCATTGCCGCGGGACTCCTGCTCCATTCACCCACGGAGACAGGCTTTCCCGCCGCCTCCCTGCACAGTGTTCTCTACGTCCTTAGAGGTTGCCATGCGCCTCCTCGACGCCAGAGTGTGAGGACGTCGCCTGCTCCTGTCACATGACCCCAACTAGGAAGCACACTATAAAAACCTTGCCAAATTGCAATATTGTGCTTCTCAACATTCCTGTGAGTGGTGTGCTGCTACGTTTGTCCTGTGAATCTGATTTTTTTTTTTTTACCTCTGCTGTGTTCTACTGTATTACTTTGGATTACCCTTGGCTTCTGGAGATGTAATGCTGTGACTTCCTGTTTTCTGGCTTTTGACCCCTCCTTCTGCTTCCCTGCATTTTGGCTTGTATTAACCTTATGTTTTGAGGTTTTTGGAACTTTCTCATGAAACTGTTTGGAAACTTTGACCTTTTGGGAGGGGCAGGGGTTGATTTCTTGCCTAGATATTGCTCTCTGAACTGTTCGTCACTGGGCACTTTTGCTGTTGCTATCGACCAGTGGGATTGAGTGTACCAAGGAACTGTGGCCTTCAACGCTCCCACTCCTTTTGCAGGCACTTCATCTCCTTGTCTACAGCTGGTGCTCCCAATAGGTAGGTTTATTCGCCTGGCTCACTGTCACCCAATACCCTGTGCTAAGAGTGGGGATTAACCATGTCCTTTTGTTCTTCTTTAGCTACTTGGGATCCACTGCTGCAGTTCCTGTTCCCACCTGTGGCCTCAATAACTGGTTAGGGAGTCTGTATTTTCTCTCTGACTGATGCTGAGGGTCGGAGGTATAACGCATCTGGGAGTTCTAGTGTTTATTTGTGACACCTGCCTCAGAGCATGTGTGAAACTTTGCGTATCCTTGACTAAATGTATTACGATATGCTCTCCTCCCTGATGAACTAACATGAAAGAGTGCAGCTGGTATTAAAGACTTGCATAATGTGGCTTTGTTCTCTGCCAACAACATTGTTTCAGTATGGTTCCTGGCTGCGTTTGGACAACCCCTTCCATTGAAATGCATATGTTCCTTTGTGTATAAGAGAACGGCACGGAGGGAGGGGTGCCGAAGTCTTGTGCTGCTGTTGGTCTGTTTTTGTTATTGCTTTTACTAATAAACTGTTCACCAATCAGCTGGAATAGTGAGTGGTCTTTTTTCCACCACAATCGTCATTTTTATTTTATCTCATTGAGCATGTGTTAGGCGCATATACAACTGAATTGTGTTTCAAAGTGCCACAAGGCTAAATAGGAAGGGAGAAGGGGAAATAATACCAATGGCAAAAACTGTAAATATACAGTTGTGGTCCTACTAGGACTTGTGAGAAGAAGTGCAGAAGATAGGAATGGAAGGGGTTTGGGGGGTAGAGAGGTGGACAAGTGCTGGTGGAGGGCCCAGGAGGGAAGTGTTAAGGGGAGCTAAGGAGGAGAACCTCAGGCTAAGAGCTAGTGCAGAGGACTCCAAAAGGTGGGATGCAGAGGCGCCAGGCAGGGGGCCTGAAAGGGCAATGCAGTGGGGGAGGGTGCTGGAATCGACTGGGAAGAAGGGCCTGGAATCCTGTGGGATTCATGGGGATCAGGACACTGGTCACAGCGGCAGTAGAGTGATTAACAGGGAAGGGATGTTGATATATGGTGGTTATTCATGGCATCCGTATCCAAAAAGAAACTGCATTATTGAAAGATATACACAACAGACTAAACAGGCAAAAGGGGAACTTGCACAAGCTCCAGACACAACATGGCCAAATGGCGAATGCAGGCCTATATGCTGATGTGGTTGATGCTCTTCGGCAAGTAAATGAAATGGCAGATTCGGAAGTCTGTTATTCATATAGACCTGTGGACACATGTAAACAAGACAAAGCCAAGAGGCCCGGTTGCTTATTAGCTTGCGTTGTGAATCAGGAGCGTGGAGATACAAGCATAATGGAGAACCTTAATAAATGGGGCGATAGGATTCTCAACAAAAAAAAACAATAAATGGTAAATGTATTAAACAGACCTACGAGATGCTTTGTAGCTCCAAAAGGTTTAGTAGGGACATCGAGATTGAAGCCACTTGTCTTCCCAGCGATCACCCTGATGGGAAGCAGAAGCTTGATGCACCAGTAGAATTATCTGAAATGTTAAGACATCTGGGAATTGGCTGCTTGGAAGGTGTCTGGTCCGGGTTGGCTTACCTCATATTTCTATAAGTCCTACAAGGAGGATTTGTGTACAGTAAAGTATTTATTAATGGTCCTCTAATCGAATCACTCAATGAGGTTGGAATTGTCTTAATCACCAAACCAGCCATAATTCAATGGTTCGTATAGACCAGATGCTAAAAAGGGATAACAACATACTTGCTGTAGTGGCCAACAGGGTATACATCTGTATTACTGCTCTAATCAACCTCAATCAATCCGGTTTCATGCCAGACATGTCGAACGTTTTAAACCTTGTAGGTTGTTCAACACAATGCCATTACTCACGTTGTCCCTGAAAGTGATCACCACATTTCTAGATGTGGAGAGGGCGCTCAACTCTGTGGAGTGGACATTCTTGTGGTGCAACTTTAAGAAAATTGGTTTAGGAGCCAGAATGATTTGATAGAAAAGCTGACTCTATTACCAGGGTACTGATGAATTCGGATTTGTTAGAGATTGGAAAACTCAAAAGGTTGCCCCAGAAAGAGTAGTCCTCCCTCTCTTATATTGTTTGCACTGGCCATCAAGCCTCTAGCCCTAGCACTCCAGCAGCTCAATTTTCATAGGGGCATACATCGACCCGACTGCAGCAGCCTTATATCCTCGTATGCAGACCACATGGTGTTATACATCAGGGGGCCTGTGGATGACCTTAAATCATTGGTATTGAGATTTTCCAGATGCCCATGTCAGCGCACGCTAACTCCCCACTAGATATGGGATTTCACTAGTGCCCAAGGTTCTTGACAAATTTGTGAGTCAATACTGCTCCGACTACAGTTGATTTGTAGAAGTAAAATTATGTCCTGCTACTAGAGTCATTGCCTAAGCAGATGTGTAGATACGCAAGACGTGCAGATACCTTGCCTGTCAGTGATGGGATGTACATATCTACTCAGATTGTAGACAACATTTCCTGAAGAGGAATAGTTGATCCCTCTTGGTAACCGTGGTACACTCAGAAAGTTCCGCAATGAGTAGCACTGGATACCAAGAGACCGGTCCAGGGTGGGAAATCCTCAGGAAAAGAAAACCCTCCGGATGGTGGTTGCAACAGATTTAGAAGACAGAATGAAGCTGAGATTCCCAGAAGGGTGAGGCCTGGGCTGGAGGAGCTCTCACAGAGTAAATGCAGCAGTCTGGATGGAACAGTTAAGGAAATACAGCTGCTGTGTCAGGTACGGAGCACAAGAAGTGTACAGACAACACTACACCCCAGACAGAGAAGGGGCAAAGTAAGAGAAACACAGAGACAAGGAAAGAACTTGGATGGAGTAGAACGAAAACAATGTCTGATGAAGGGACAGCCAGTACCTGAGGGTTTGCAACGCACAGTCTTTCGGTCTTCCGGGATACAAGAAAGGACAGTGGAACGCGTCAAAAGCAGAAGCACCTGCCAATTGGTTCATGCAGCAGTAGCCATCTTGGTGGATGTGTCAAGATCCTTTGGAGGCATCCACCTGGTGAAATTACACGCCTGAACGCAAAATGTCCTGTGTACTGGTAAATCAAGGGACTGGGATTCAGGCAATGCCACCAAAGCCTCACAGTCTTCCTGCGCATGATAAGCACATGATAGCATGCCCCCCCTCCCATTGCCTAAGGGTCTTGGTTTCCGCAGATGTATACATTTTATTAAATAAATACATCTATCTAGATATCTCAACCAATAGTTGAATGAGTTTGGAAGTCAACTGTCCTGTTTCTAATGAGTTTTGCACCAACTTCCAGTCACAGTGGGTTAGTTGAAACATGTGTACACAGTCCAAAAGGCGTATCAGAGTCAAAGTGCTTCATTTGTCTTGTCAAAATGCTATAACTAATTGTCACATGGTGTCTGCCTTGAGGCTGTCTAAAACAAACTCCTAGTCATCTCAACCCACAACTATAAAAAGTATGCACTGGTTGCAAGTTCTTCACTGTATTGTCCATACAACTGTGAGTTTCCCTTCCCCTCGTACTAGTTAGGTAGAAGGATACTGGAGGTACAGCAAGCGTGGTAAGGCCTGGTTGTTCTCCTGGTAAATTCCACAAGATTAAGGGGCCGTATGAGGCTGTTATATGTGTAGCTTTCCATGCAGTAACTTTGTACATGCTCTTGTAGAAGCTCTTTACATTTCTCTCAATCCGCACCATTTCGTTCCTCCACTGTAAGCAAGTTTAGATTTGGTGGAAAGAGATCTTTGCAGGGCCTACTATTGTAACATATGCTTAGCATAATTCCCACAAACTATGTTGTGTTTGAGAGGGTGGGTGGGATAAAAATGCATTTTCAGTAATATCTTTACTGTGCACATTTAACATGGGTCAACTGAAAGTATAAAGGGGTAAAGTAAAAACAAGTTAAAAGTAATAAGGGTAATCGCAAGGGTATATAGAAAACAGATACAGTGGGTCGCTGCGATTAAAAGTAAAACAAGACCTCTAATGCAAAGCAAAAATAAAAAGGACTACTGCAATGCAGACCACTGATAAAGAGACATTGAGCCCTCCTATAATTACGGTTGCCATGCAGGTTGAGGGATTGTGTTTTCGGGGCAATATGGGTTTTAGGAGATTTAATCAGCAAGGCAGGAAGGCCATAATAATCACCGGTTACAAAAGCTAAAACTCTAGGAAGCTATTTGAAAAGTAAAGATCTGTACAAGTTGAGGCCTTTGGTATAATTTATTGGAACCTTTCAGTTGAAAATTCCAAACTTGCAAAACATAGTGTGGGGTTATGCAACATTATTAGGGCTGTTTTCTTATTAGGCTGTGCCTCAATGTCAAATTGTAGCAGGTAAGATAGGTCGGAGGTACGCGCGCCCCAGATTGTTGTCTAGCCTGCAGTCACAGGTTTCTATTCGGAAAGCGATGACTCAGAACCTCCTGTTCCAAGGTTGATAATATCACCTGCTAGTATAGCATTTACAAATAGGGGAATTCAGCATGAAGTGCTAAATAAGAATGCGATATTCGCATCTCCACAGGGATATTTGAATGGCACAGGCGCGCTATACAATTACACGCAAATATATCATACCATTATTGTAGACATTCATTCACATGGCCCTATTTAGCAATGATGCAACTCACATTTGTAATCGGAGGTTAAAGCAAATGACCAAAGCACATACCAACTTAGCATCTTCCAGCTCTCTCTTCAGGTCCTCTTCGCCCAGCAGCCACTCCATCAAGATGAGGCTACCAGCCGAGACTTGATTCCACTGTTCCAGCAGATCACAAAGTATGCCAAATGCGAGATCCAGGGCCATGGGTGGATTCACTACACAGAATCCAAGCTCTAAATCAAGAACGAAGAACGCAGAAAATTAAACACACACGCACAGATTTTGTTCAAGCAAACATGAACCCTACATAAGTATATTAGGCACAGCTATGCAGTATACTGCAATGGCAACAATGTATTTAGTGTAACAATACCCCCTTCAGGCTGAGCACTTTGTCATTTTACGACTTGTATGACCAGAAACAAAATGCCTACTATTATTCTGTTTATTGATGCCACCATATAGGTCTGCAATAACTCATACTTTTATTTAAGACAGAAAACATTTACATCAAAGCAGACACAAAAAGTAATAAGCATATTGCTTATTACTATCAAAAGCAATATAACCATAATTACGACTATAAATACATTTTCATATGAATTGTCGTAAACAACACGTCTCTAATCCCACAGTATATTCAAGGGGATATAGCTGCACTCAATGGGTTTTATTCACAAAAGCTTTTTATAATGGTGCAACCCCGTTGGAAAACTTTCTGTGAATCAGGCCCAGTGTGTTTTTCTCACACGGTTATTTTGCACCTGAAGGCACCCTATATCCCTAACCAATTGATTACCTTTATCCATTACAAATATATGAATATACTTCTACCAGACCTTCCTGATTTACCTTTTTCCAAAGATGGACACAGCATTAACATAATAGCAGTCTGTCTTCACAATGATTACTTTTTAATAAAGCTGATTTGAAAGAACAAAATGGAGTTGTGTAAATATTTCTCAGTACTGAATGCAAGCAAAAGAGAATAGCAAAGGAGTCCAAGGAAATCAAGTGGGATTTGTGGGGGCTCGCACTCCCAATACATTTTAAAAATAATCTTTTAAAATGGTGCTTTTGACAGCATTCCTTTTATAAATTGAATGGCTTTTTACCAAATTTAAAACAAAATCAGTTCTGTAGGTTAACACATGAAAAAGTCCTATCGATGCCAGGTCACTAACAACACATAGGACAATTTGCTAACACATTAACAAGATGCCTGTGCCCACTATAGATAACAGTACTGCCAGTGTAAAAGAAACTTCACGATGCTGGTGCCTATCATATATGCCAGCACTGCCAAGGACATGTCATGAAGTATCTGTCTAAAGCAAAACAAAAGAGGTGATGGCTGGAAGGTTTTGAATTCATCTGAACTTCTGGCATTGCTCTGAGCAACCCTCCAGACCATTGCTCTTTGCCTTCCGAGCCATTACAGAAAGGGGAAAGGACATATGCAAATCAGGCTTTATCCCTTCCCAAAAAGGGCAGTCCAGCCCAAACTGCTTGGTCACATTCCTTGTGCATGAGACCACAAGTAACCCCAGACATGTTTCAGCCTTGTTAGGTGACATCAGTGAGGTGTAGCTTGAGTCTCTAAGCCCAGCAGGCACTGGACCCCAGTCTGGGCATACCCATTCCACTCAGGGTGACTAAGGCAGGTATACAATATTAATAAAGCAACAACACAGCTCAGACAGTGTGTGAGACCGTTGAGAAATAAACACGCTGTTAATGTGCACCGGAGGAGTTAATACTAAGAGTCCCAGATGGCTGTGCCGTTATCCATGCATTGATAGGTCTCTCCTAGCTTAATCATGTCCATCAGTAACAGCTTACTGGGCAACATGAATGCTTCATGAAGATATTTTAGTTGGTTTTATTAAACCTGTCATTTTTCAATAACTGGCTAGTGTGAGAGCAGATTACTGCCCATTCAGAACCTGTTGCATCCATGCCTATCACAGACATCCATTTGTCCATCATATTAACACAAGCCATGTTGTCATCAAGATGCACATGGCAGAGAATGGTTCTACATCTTCACCTAGCAGCAATCCACTCAATGCTTTATATGTTGGACACTCAATTTGCACGACCAGAAAGCCCAATCAGGTTTTCACAGTACAGTCCACTGTTGCTCCATATACCAAGAAATGCTTGGTGACCAATTGCCACTTATCACACACATCTGTTAAACAAAGCATCCCACCCTCTGAATATAGATCTACTATTGTCATTTAAAGCCTTACAAATGTAAACATTGCTGCAAACAGGCTTATTACGAATGAGGGCTGGCGAAATGTTATTAAGTCAGTCAGACTGGAAAGCACAGCATACCTCAGAAAGGATTCCTTACATCAGGAAAAGGGCTGGTGTAAATGAGTTGCCATTATTGTACCTTGAGGAGAGTGCGCATACAGCTGGTAGGAGCTGGCCACTACTCGGGTTGCCCTCTTCATCAGTGGGGGCATTGAAAGATTATCCTCTCATATAGTTTGTGCGCCTTGAGGGCTTTGAGTGTGTATGATGCCGGAATGGATGTTGGAAGGTATGATGAATGCCAGTGGTGTGACAGCCTCAGTCTACCCTAAGAATGTCCTCAAAAGTAAGCCAAACCTGGCTGCGAGGAGTTGATGGATGAATGCGTTGTTCTTTTAATGATGTGTCATTCCGCAACATCCTGGGAGAATAAGTAATTTGTAAGTGCCCTGCATAGACAGAACAAAAGAGAACGTCTTTAGAGCATACATGAGACCTAAAAGTCAAAGAAGAGCTCATATAAATAGTGCTTTTTGGCGAGTGCCCTGGACTGCCTAATGTGTATGACATGGGTTGCTCTAAGGTAGCCATGGGGGGGTATCTAGGTTCCCTTTGAGCCACAAGATGACTGAGACCATTAATGGGATGGCTCCAGGGATGCAGCATGGTGGCCAACCCAAACCAAAGATTAATATGGTCCATATGAGCATTGGGGGCGAGGATAACAGATCACACTAAGCAGGATGCATCGCTGAAACACAGGTGGGAAAAACCTCTCTGTAGATACAGTGAGGGCCCATGGAGCGCACAGTGCAAAAGGGGTTTATGGCCATGGCATCCTTCCCATGTTTTATGTTAAGGAAGATAGCCAACCCCAATGGACACAGAGCAAGGTAGGTTGCCTTGGTCATGAGAAGGGATGTCAGGCACTACACCATGGTTTTTTTGCCCTCCACATAGGCTGTCCATTGGAAGCGGGTTCTTGAAGGAAGCTAGACTCCAAGTTTGCAGGCTCATGGGAGCACAAGGTAGGATTTGAGATTGGAGAGAACCCCAATTTAGTAACTGCCAAAGGTGTTTAGGTAACAAAAGTCTCTTGTAACCATAGGAAAGTAGGTCACCCCTACAGGGAAGGAAGGGGCAGAGGGTGGTACAAGGGCTGACCAATCTATATAATCTCCAATTTGTCAACCATAGGGATGGAGCCGGGTGGATAAGGGTTACAGAACAGTTGGCCTGCAGGACTTCCTTGATTACTAGGGCACAGCTGTCAGTTACCTACAGGCCCTTAGTGTAATTCAGAACAGTTAATGGCCCGTTAGGAACTCAATAGATGAGTAGTTGGCTATCTGTTATTCACAGGTTTCATCATTTCTGCATCATTGTGCATATAATACCAGCTGCGTACCCATTCAGCAGCCGACCGCACAACAGGTCCACACCCAAATGACACAACTAACCTGACTGAGTAACCAAAAACACAATAGTGATGATTTAATGAGGACTCCCTTAACATCTCAACATAAAAAAAAATGTGTTCAAGTTTTGAATCAAGGTAGTGGTCAGTGTTGTGTCTCACTTGTCCCAATTTTTGACATTGGCTAAAATGCTGCATAACCCCATTGAGGTATATACCAAAGCCCCTTCACAGCTGTGAGGTTAAGGGCTGCTCTTACAAATGAGTGTAATTTTAGGGTGAATGGCAAAGGACATAAGCTGCCCTGCCGATGCACAAGGCATCTAAATGAGGAGGGCAGAGACATTGGTCGGAGCACAAGCGCAAGGAGACCAAAAAGAGAGCAGAGTGGATCCCAACTGTTGTGGCCAATGGAGCTCTAGCCTGTGACACACTCTGTTTGCAACAATGGCCCATAGTCTGTTGATCAACTAGGGTAGACACAATAACTTGCTGCACTACTGCCTTGAACAGGAAGAAGGCAGTAAGAGAGTGTAGATCGCTGGTAACTAGGCCTGTGGACATACTGTGGTGTCTCATAGATCCGTAGAGTGGAGCACCCTCCGCCTGCGCCAGTGCAGCAAATGCATGCTAGGAGGAACCATGTAGACCACCAAGGGTCAGGATTAAGATGGTCACCTAACATCATATCTCTGACACCCGCTAATTTAAGCGACTTCCCTTTTATAAGAGGGCATCCACACCCGCTCAAGTCCGTAAAGGAATAAAGGTACCCACAGCCAGAGACTAGAACGGAGCAGCATGGACCATCCATGTCGCACACCGCGTAGCAGAGCTACGGGCCTCAGGCACTGGAGCCAAAACACATTGGGTGCCGAGGGGAGGATAAAAGGAGCTGCTCAGAGGTGTTGGGCCATCTAAGCGTGGAAGGTGAAGGACCCGTCTGTGAAGCAACCCAAGAACTGTCGGAGGGAGCATGAGGCTGGGTGAGACATCAATGACCTGAAGCAGGCTGCCTTGTGTGGACTTGATTGGAGTGGAATGAGAGGGATATCTGCTCAAGTCTAAAGGTAAAGAAAGGTGTCCTATAGAAGAGGAGAGATGTTCGATAAGATGATCATAGTATGAGAATAATATCCCCCTGGATGTCTCTAGACTCAGATTTCATATTAATGACTGTCCAAAGTTAAGAGGTCTACAGAAAAGCTTCCCAAGACCATCTTAAAAGAAACATTTGGAACTAGTCTGAAAAGTTCTCTAAACCCCAAATATGGCAATCCATCGACAGGCAAAGCAAGGTGAAAATGGCAGGTCTCAAGGCAGATGCTAGAAACATTCTGGTTGAGGTAAAAGCCCTAAGGTCAGAGGTCCACATTTTATATGGCAGAAATAAAAGCTTGCATGGACAAAATTGAAGACAGAGTAGAAACCTTGAAACATAATCAGCTCTCTACAGACGTCTGAGTGGAAACTAGAATAAAACATTTGAAAAACAAGATAGAGATATGTGCTTCCAAGATTGACAACAAGGAAATAGAGAGAGAAGCAACAATATATGTATTTGGGGACTCCAACACAGAGGCGAGACGTTCAAGGTAGTAGAGGCGAGGTTGAAAGCAATGATTGGAAATCACCTTGGTTTGGTTAATGCTTGAGAAATAACCTTTCACAGGGTCCCCAGGAGGATGCCTCCCCAGAGGGCCCAAAGGCAGCAGTAGCCACATTTCAATATTTTAAAGATAAGAGGATCATTCTGAACAAGGCAAGGCAACAGGACACATTGGAATGGGAAGATACCAAAATATTTCCAACATCCTGGAAAACGGCTCTTATCATACCGTTCTTCAAAAATGGGGATCGCCGATCAGCAGCGAACTAAAGACCAATAGCACTGCTGGACATTGAAAGCAAAATATTTATGAAGTTACTACTAAACCACATCTCGAAATGGGTAGAAGATTCTAACATCTTATCACGCTTTCAAACGGGATTCCGGAAAGGCCCCTGAACATCTTTAAATGGTCTGATCCTAAACATATTGAATGAACAAAGAAAAGGGGAAAAAATGCAACCCCTGTATGGAGCCTGGATAGATCTTTCAAAGGCGTTTGATCAAGTAGAACAACCTCTTCTCTGGGAGAAACTCCACAAGTGGGGAATGCCAGAAACACTATTATCCATCTTAGTGGAACTGCACAGGGAAACACATCTGAGAGTTCGGCTTGATGTAATGGGCCATCTTTCAAAGTTAATTGAGGTAAATAGGGGGGTCAGACAAGGGTGCTTGGGAGCGCCTCTTTTCTTTAACCTGTTCTTAGCCGATATGGGACCTTTCTTAGAACCGTCTGCAATGGCAAGCTCAACCATAAATGGGAAAAAGATCTGTTGGCTGGCCTATGCAGACGACATAGTACTTCTTGATAGAACACCAATTGGTCTTCAACATTTACTCGAAAAATTGAATGAGTATGTCGGGCTAAATAAGCTAACAGTCAACCCTGCTAAGTCAAACATCCTGATCTTTAAACAGCCCCTGTCAAAAACAAAGTACAAAAACTAGAACCTAGGAGGAGAAAGCATAAGAATTGTAGAAACCATAAAATACCTGGGATATAACATCCATGCCCATCCGGCACTATATAAGGTAGAATCCGAGGTAATGACCAAAATAACACAAGCTACATCACAAATGATTAAATTAAATTACAAATTTTGTAAATTCTCTATCCTTCTGCTGGTGAGGTTCTACCTAGCAAAAGTGGTCCTAGTGCTACTGTATGGCCTGGAAGCTAAACAAGAACTTTGGTCTGCAAATTGGGAAAGCTTCGAGGGCCAACTATGGAAAAGAGCTTTGTGCCTTCCCAACTGCGCTTCCTTAAAAAGCTTAAGATTTGAGCTTGGTCTCAAGTCGTTGAAATGCATGGCAGAATGGAAACTCATTTCCCTGTATCGAGAAATAATTATGAGTAAAGACTCTACGCTTTATAGAGATCTAAGATATCAAAGCTTGCAAAATAAATCATCTCTTCTGACCTCAATAGGGGAAAAGGCAATGAAAGCACTGATGAGAATAGATCTGGATGAAGAGACTCTGGTCCTAAACCCTCTCAAAGTAAAAAGAAAATTAGAACTCCGGGATTGGATCGAAACAATAGAGAAAGTAAGAGCAGACCCAATCCAAAGTGCTTTCTTGAAGGGAGAGAAGGAACTCGGGAGTCCCTCTCGCTACCTACTGAAATTCCCCAACAGGAAGTTGCGTTCAAACTTCCTCAGAATGAGACTAAACTTCGTCCACTGTGGGGCGGTCTTGGAAAAACGCAACCAAGGGGACATGGCAAAAAAACTGTGCTCAATTTGCATAAACCCTGCCAAACAAACATTAAGGCACCTACTAATGGACTGTGAAGGTTCATGGACCTATCGTTTAAGATTCTTCAGAAATTTTGTGCGCAGAGAGGAAGATATACTATCAGACTTCCTGTGGGACAGAATCATATCAGGTACCAATGCTGCTTTGTCGTTTGCAGCAATTCAGGTGCTAATCAAATGCAAAATAATTATTTAACGTACAAAGGTTAAGGATAAATGCATCTAAACAGCGTGCACATAGGAAACAGAAAACTTGGCAGGGTTGATAAAAAAATAATAAAAAAAATAGGAAAAAAAATGTTGTAGCTCTCTTCTACTTGTTTTATGTTTCTTCATAAACTGTAATATATGTTTTATTTTGTTTCTATTTTGTAAAGGCTTGTCGAGCCAAAACAAATTAAAAAAAAATATTTGAAGACCTCTCTGTGCTCACCCTGGAACAACGAAGATAGTGTAAACCACTGACTATTTGGTTAATGGAGGAGAGAATCCACTATAATTGGAGTTACCTATTTTCTTTATCTTTTAAATTTAAAGGAGAACACTGAGAAACTGAACTGATTCCAAAGATTCTTAAAGATCTGAAGGGGAAACGAGACATGAAGGACCTGGACGGGGCCAAAGGACACTCAGAGAGAAATTTTTAAAGAATTCTCACAACTGGGCATGCAGAAAACAGTGTTTGGTGAGACAAAGTTTAGCAAAATTAACTGCCCTTTGCCTGAGAAATCTTGATGACAAGAGGGTCTTAGTAGCAAGTAATTAGCAGAATAAGTTGCAGAGATGGAAATGAAACAGAAGGGGGTGAGAGATAGACAAAAGGTCTCAGGTGAGGCGATCTGACAGAATTATATTTCTGGAGCAGGGGGAAGAATGAACGAATATTAGGGGTGGAGGAAATGTCACTTTGCTCTAGCAGTGGGACTGAGTGTCCTGGGCGTCTTGAATGTGAGTTCTAATTTTAATTTTGTCATTTCAGTTTATATGTTGGTTTTCTAATGTTATGTGAAATGGGAAATGCACATAGGCAACAAGGGGGGGGGTGGGATCCTATGGAACACAATCTGGTGCAAGAAACAATTGGAAAGTATTATAGAAGAGAAGGGAACATTCTGGGATTAGCCACAATGGAGGGATAAATCATGATAAAAGATCACACCATTATTGTAGCACCTTAGCCAAAACAATGACCACAACTACTTTATCAACTTCACTTCAGACCACCTTTGCTTGTCACCTCTGAACAAACTCCTGTAGGCCGCCCCAGCGTCCTGAGTGCCTGTCTAACCAGCTATACTTCCACAATGCAGTCTATTTGCATACTTTGTCCATGCATGCTTCCATGGTTGCTTTCCAACATACGGTCCTTAGCCTTCCTTATCCTACAGGCACTCCTGGGTGAAGCAGTACAATATAAATTGCTTCACAACATCCAGACCTCTCAGCTTTTTCTTTACAATGCAACCCATTTGCCCAACTTGAACTTGTATGCATCCCAAATGGCTATACTTCCTTTGGGGGAGAAGGGGCAGTGGGACATTGGATGACTCCATCACACCACATCTTCCTAAGGGTTATTTTTCTAGGTGCGCTTGAGTCCATATCCAGACCTTTCCTTGAGCCAGCTTGAACACAGCGATACGAGTGACAATGTTGGCGCCTTGTGATGAAGTTCGTTAGAGGATTGGCTTTTACGTTGTGGGCATACCATAGTAAGCAAATCCATGGTAATCTTCGTAGCTACAGGGGATCTCAATCAACTCACCTCCGAGGAAAAGACCTATGAACGCTGATGTGGCCTTATAAGGGTTGATGAGGTAGTGAGGATTGTGGCGGGAATGGGACAATTTTGACATTGAGGAAACTCAAATAATGAGCTTATGATGCAGTTTGGTATATCAGTTGATAACGTAATGTGGTAATTCCCACCTGCAAGGATGTAAAGGTTATTGGGAGTGGAGCGGTCTGAAAATAATATCACCATGTTGCATAAGCATATGTCTCCACAGTTGGACATAAAAACATACAAAAGGAAAGGAATTAGCGTATTTTTTACTTTTATTTATTCATAAGATTTTCAATTACAAAGTCTCATAATACCAAGGACTAGATATGAAATACATAAAGATATAAACACAAAAGGCTAATTAAATACATCACATCTATAGCAAAAACAGGCATTATACACAATCAGAAGAGAGATAAAGCAAAGAAGGAGAGGGAAAGCAGTGGTAGAGGGGGAGAAAAAAAGGTAAACTGTAACCAAACTTGAACAAGAAGTACACATAATAATGTCAAAACCTTCACACATATAAATCATTAAATGTGCCCCATAATGAATAGGCATACAGAGATTTTTTCCGTATTAAAGACAGCTTTTCATTTGCTGAGAATAAAACCATACCATGCTTCCATTCTTGGTGCAGCAGCTTACCTGAACTCCTCCTTTTAAAAAAATAATATTTTCTTGTACATTATCAAAGCTCTATACAACCAGTATTTCGTCTCTAACACATTTAGAATCAGTTACAATTGACCTAAAATAATGAGCACTGGTGACCTAGGAATATTGCAGTTTGTCACCACCATCTCCATTCTATTAATAACATCATCCCAGTAATACCCAACTTTGCTACATTCCCAAAACATATGCAAGTTCGTGCCCCTTGTAGATTTACATGACCAGCATAAATCCGTTGGTAACAGTTCAGAGTCTCGCATCTGCGATGGCGTCCAATACAAACAATGTACAATTCTCTGTTAGGTGCATCTCAGATCCAGATCTACCTTCATTCGAAAGATTTGCTACATATGCCTGAACAAACAGCATCTGATATAGGAACTTGAAGTTTGTTCTCCCAGAGTAGACACTTTAGCAATACAGGAAGTTGGAAACAATAGACGATACAACATTGACGCAGACATTGGGTGTACCCTCAGAAGAAAACTCAATTCTGGTTAATTATGCAATGTTGCATTTAGCGGGAAGAAACAGATACAAGGATGCTGGGCAGTAATTGATACTTCTGTACCTCTGATGCACGTAACATACTTGAAGCGTAAAAAGCCAAAATCTGCCAATCAATTTCCAATCAAGACATCTTCAAGTTTCCAAATGCCAGCTTTCTACCAGGAGCGCCAATGTATCGAAGAATTCCCCCAGGTAATAGCCGGGTTATACCAGAGACATGATTCAAGTGATAGCAAGGTTTTGATGTTCTTTTCATTATGTACATTTTTCCATGTTTCTACAGTATGATGAATCATTGGTGACATTAATCTATTCATCCAATGTTTTTCCATTGTCAGCAAGCAGCCGATAGGACTACGATACATAGCATCATTCTCAATTGAGACCCAAGCCGGATTGGAGTTGCAGCTCGTATTTAGCCATCCATGAAGGTCTCGTAATGTGTACGCCACGTGGTAATTCTTCAACATTGCGTTAGGGAGAATTCTCTGGTTAGGCTGAATTTCCTAACCTAGTGAGTCCCCCAGCAGCTTTGCTGAATTTCTGGAGTTTGTTTTTTTCTCCTGCCAAGAGTGAGACTCTTTTTCTCCCACTCTTGGACATGATTTATGGTGTTCCTTTGAATGTTAATGTGTTTCATGGGCTATGGGGTCTTTTACTCCATAGGGTCTCATATGTTTTTGTATGTGTGTTACACAGCACCCTCCGTGCAGTAACACCGGGGTGTCATAGTGACCCCCCACCATAGACTCCATACCCTGGGACTGACTACTGTCTCCCATGGCATGTAAAGTCACCATTGGCTTTACTAGTCCCAAATTACTAACAGAACCAGTACAACCCATCATATTGTGGACGTACTGGTAGGGGCAATTCGATTGCCCCTGGGTCTGTTATTCGAGGAGGCACTGTCCCTTCCCCCCTCGTCGAGTTTTGGCTGGTGGCAGTGGATACTACTTTTTATATTCAACCGCGAATATATCTCTATGGGATTTTCCCATTGTTCGAGGCTAATACTTTTTAAACATAGCCTCTAACATACCGCCAGTTTATTTATTTAATATTAATTCACTGGTTGGTATTTTCTGCCAGAACTCGGTTTTAAAATGGTGTTTGTGTTCGCCTCTGTAACTCCAAACCAAAGGTCGAGCCCTTTGTTCCACTTTTTGGCGGGCTTCTCCACAGAAGCCTCCAAAAGTGGTGCCACTCTGTCTGGGTACCACAGGGGGTGTTGGAGGGGGTTTAGGCACCCTTGACTGAGTTACCTTGGTAACTCAAGTCGCACTCTTGTGTGATTGGCCCAAATGGTGAGCCGGCCGGCTCACCACTTAGCATGTTTGATTGACAGCAAGGCTGAGTGAATGGGGTGTGCTGCATAAAAGCAGGGCTTTTGGGACTGGAACTTCAGAAGTCGCCACAGGACCTGAAAATCCGACGAGGGAGAAGCTGAGCCGGCCTGCTACTACGACACCACCGGTGGAGCCCTGCTGAACCGACTCACCACTTCCCAATGACAGAGGAGATCTCCCGGCTGGTGAGTCTTCTTCCCCTGACTGGTGGGCACAACCAGTTTACCTTCCTTTCTCACATCCCAGGACGTCTTGTGGTCGAATTGCCCGTGCTAAGCACCCCGGCACCCGGATAGCCACCTACCACTGGACCGCGAATAAAAGGACCGCTCCTTTTAATTGAGAACTCCGCGGCTGGTTTCTTCCCTGGCAGTACAACGGACTCCTGCTTTCCTCCCCGACAAGATCCTCTCTTTCTCCGGACGAAGCACCGACTTGCACCCGCTGCCAGGAACAACTGCCCCCGCTGGAGCGTTCTCACCATTTTAAGATACCGTGTCCGCCAGGCCTCCCCCAAAGATTGCTACAAGGTAACAATAATCCCTTAACCTTCTGGACTGGGCTGGCCGCCTTGACCATCTAACTGGTCCCTTTCTTTTTGGTCCAACTCTTTGGGCACTTTGAACCGTGTGACCTTGGACACATTTCGACCGGAGCCTCTTAAAGTGGGTCCGGCCTTGTTAACTTTGACTTTACGGTTTTAACCTGCCTTCTTCTCCTACTGTGTTCTTCCGAAAGTGTTGGGATCTGTTTCTCTCTTTGCTCTGCCTTTCTCTCCCTTTTAAACCGATTGATTAGAGTGCCATCTTCGTTAAGCGCTCGCCGCTGTCTGAAAATAAGTGTTGCTTTACTTAAGACTTGTCTAATTAATCGTTGAAGGGAGTGTATATCTTTTAGTGACCGTGTTTTTGAACTGCTTGATATTAGTGCCAGTGTGTTTTACTAGATGTGTTTTTAAATAAATAATGATATCTCTTTTACACCAAGCTCTGGTCAGCGTTTGCTTGTTCTACTGTGTTCTTTTGACCTATTGTGAATACTCTGTATACTGCCTAACTCTTCTTGAGAGAAGTCTGACTGCTCAGCCACAGCTACCAGGTAAATCTGGGTGGTACAGGCTGCTACCAATTGGGTTTACTGCCAACCACCTGTAGTCTTAAATCTTTTGCAGTGGTTCCAGAGGGAACTGCACAGGTTTCTGCCTAACACATTGGATAGCCAAAACCACCATCTTTGACCGGAAGTCTCAATATCTTCATGGGGACAGAGTGTTCTTCCAAGCATCCCACAAGAAATCATTAAATATCTTCTGCGTCCCCCTCAAAAGTTTGCTTGGGAGTGGAAGCAGGAGCATATGAAAAAGGTTATTTTACCCCATAATGTCAGATTCAATTTAGACCACCAGTTACATAACATCTGGTAACTTGATCTTAATGTTATAGATCAATAATTGTTGAATATTGCTTGTCACTTGAATCCCCACGCATTTTAAACTATCTTTGCCCCATCATACCTGTTGACCTCCAAAGAAGTTTCTGAAACACATCCGTGCGTTGTTTGGAAATATCCCAGTCTTTGAAACATTTACTTTGAAATTGGAGTATTTGCCATATTGTAAAAGCTTTTCCAACATATTGCTATAAGAAATATCCGGATCGGACATCAAAACAAGTAGACCATCAGCATACAATAAAAGAAAGAACCGCAAGTAATACCTTAATAACCCTCATGAAGGCAAAGCAGTGCTGCAAGAATTAGGGTATTTTAATTTGTAAGGGATGTGGCAGTGAATCAATTTGGATTCTAAGTGTACCAAATAGACAGTAACATGTAAACAATTGAAGTGAGGCATAGTCTGTAGCAGAGCAGAGCAAGTTATTTGGAAGAGAACATGAAATGCAAATACTTAGGCACATAACTTATTTAGATGTAAGCCACGTGTTACAGATGTATTGAAATGTGTTCTTTTGCATCAATAGAATGAATGCCATGCGTTAGGGATGTTTGGATATGTGTAGTGGGCATAACAGATGTGTGTGCCGTCTATTATGGATGTATATATTGTGAAGTTTATTGGGCGTCATAAAATGAGCACCAGGCTTTATGGATTGAATAGACAAATAGTAAAAGAGGTGCCATACGGTTGCCGTTCGTTATGGATGGTATTGAGAATTGTCATGAAATGCCATGGTGTTGCTGTATGTTATGGAGTGGCCGGACGCTAAGGGTTGTTGTGTTTATGTTTTTATAAGTATAGGTTCAGTAAGGAGAGGAGGGTTGTTGTATCTGCTTGTTCTGAGAGGACAGAAATTAGAGGCAGGCACAAAGTGGTAGTGTTTTCTACATCAGACATCTTTATTAAAAGGAAAGGGTTGGATAAAGACTTTTCTGTCCCTATCCTAAAAAGAGTTTCCCTACCTAGAAAACTAAAGATCAGTCTTTGTGTTGTCATCAAAATTATGTATACTGCCCTTGTGTCCAAAACATATATGACCGTCAGACTAGAAATGAATAACTTAGAAGTGTAAGGAAAAATGGCTCTGATCTAGGTTTAGCCAAAAGGTGTTAAAATGTAAAGCAAATAGATCAATCCAACAAAAATTGTTTCTTCTAAGGAGACGTTTGTGGATCCAGAGGGTAGTTCCCGTCCCATGGATTAATTCAGGAAGTGTCTTTTTCCAAACAATGTTTCCTCAAGGAGGGCAAGAATGTCTCTTCCATACAACAATGTTTTCAAGGCTGGAAAAGGTGTCTCTTTTACACAACTGCTTCAAGGATGGCTTCCTGGTATACTCACCTGCCAGGAATTCTTCTGTAGATTCTTTGGATCCCCTGGTATACTCTCCTGCCAGGTATCTTTTCACAATATATTTTCCTTTTGTATACTTTAAGTGGATTTCCTGGTGTACTCCCCTGACAGGAATCCCCTTCTGGTTTTTATAGATCCCCCTGGTGAGCTCTTCTGCTTGTTATCATTCACCCAAAAGGCTCACTGCCTGATATATTTCATTTATCAAGGCTTATTTCAATGTTCTCTATGTTTCCCAGCATAGCACAGTTGTACTCCAGTACTGTCTATACTTCATTGACTTTAGATCCTACTTGTCCCAAGCTTTCCCCATATGAGCATTTCACATATGAAGACTTACTCAAGTTCTGTTTTTTAACTTCTTCACCTTTATTAATTTGCTTATGGCAATGCTTGCTCCACTTACCCCATATGGATGTTTCATATATGGAGACTTGTTCAAATTTTGTCTTTCAGCTGAAAGGTAGGCCATACTTGTACCCCTTAAATACACTGGGGTACCCCCTAATCACGCTCAAACTAGACTAATTGCCCCCCTCTAGGGAATTAAGGCCATGAGTCTATCTTGCAAGAGATAACACACTTTAATCTTTACAAAGATGAGGATTTGGGGAATAGCAGAGGACTCTCCCATTCTGGCCAGCATTCTATCTTCCTTGGCTGGCTCCCAGATCCTGAAGACTGGTGCTGGACCTGGAGCTTAAATACTCTTGACTTGGTTACGGGATGCCGGCAGAGCTCATCCAAAACTTTCTTCTTGCCATATAAGGGATTCTGCAAAGTCTTCCTTTCTTCATCATCAGCAATTCCTGGCAGCCACGGTACTTAACATAAGAATACCTTACATAGACACACACTGCAGCCCTGCAGATTTTTACAAACTTTGAGGACTAGCCCCCAATAAAAACTAAACATTTTTATAACTAATTTTCATTCATACTCCACACATCTTACTCATATTTTTATGTGGTCCTATAATCTCTTTTAATCCTGATTTCATAATTCTGTATGTCATGCATTGACACTGTACACTCCTATTCTTAGTCTGCATGAGCCATTGATGAACAGGAACAGCTGATAAAATTACCTTGTGCTCTCTGCCAGCTTGCCATTTCTAGCACAGGCTGAACTCACTATGTGCTTTGAGCAAAGCTAACTACAACTTAACAGTTTTACAAATATATCCATCTAAATAGTTATCTGCACCTTATATTCCAATCCTAACTATCTTTATTTAGTGACCCTCACCCCCCCTGGACTCCTGTAGTGCTTAGAAAATAGTAAACAGAAGTCTTGCCTAATTCTAAAGGGCTTGGAAAGTTTGGAAATAAAGGAAAGCACTAGGCTCCTTCCCAACACAGCTTCTTCATTAACATTCGTCTGCCTGTGATAACATTTGCTCCAACTTTCCCCATATTGACATCTCAGGCATGAGGAATTGTGAAAACTGTCTTTCTAATATACTTGGTCAGTATTCAAAATGCACTTTTAACTGTTCATGTGTCTGTTGGTACGCCCCAGGGTTCCCACCATCACTGGGCCAACTCACCGGTATCTCATAGTGTTTCCGACCCGTGGCAGGTTGCTGCAGTGAGGTCTTAACTCGGGAATGGAGTCTCCCGCTTGACAGACCCTCTTTCAGCTCTCCCGACGGGGCTCGCATTCATTTGCTGGTTAAGTTGCTTCTGTTTGGCACGACCACGTCCTTGACAGCCTCACTGCTGCTGCCGGTACCTTTGCGGCTCTTCCCCGGAGCCTGCCATGCTCCCTTGGGGCTCCTGCCACTCCGCTAAGAAATGCGGACAAGCAGCAGCTTGAAAGCACTTGCCTCTTTCAGGACGGTCAGTTCCCCTGTGTCTGCCTTCACCTGCAGTTCTTCTTCCCACTGCGCCAGAGCTACTTCTCTTCACTCCACCTCTTAATTGAAAATGTAAACTATCTTTAAATGTCCAGCGCAGCTAATCTACATTGCAACAACTAATCTGCGTGTTTATTTTAGGATTTCTTTCAATCCACATTAACTCCTTCTTTCTCTTCCTCGTCTGAATACTTGAGGCATTATGGTAGTTGGAGTCAATAGGATTAATAGGACTTCTAACATGATTTTATTTGGGATTTTTATTTAGTACAAAACCATCAAAGACAGGAGATGTTATGTGTGTTTTATGTACATATGAGGTGTGAATGATACTCAGCCTAGAATGTTTGTTAGGATGGTTTTTAGAGTTTACTAAGTGGAGGGTTTTGTATATTGACAACATGCCATCAGGAATTTAGGTATTATAGGGTCTTCCTCATTTATGAGGGAAGAAAACTCTGTGCCTCCCGATGGGGTCATCACATCTCTGTTACACTCACTTGGCTTCCGCGGGGGAGTTGGGGCGCGATTGGAGCCCTCCCTAGAACTGGCTCCTCAAAATCACCTTCCCCTTCTGAGAATGGTTGGACATGCGGCTTTGGAGCTGGGTGTTGCCCCTGCGTGAATAGGGGAGGCAATGAGTATGGAGCGGGGTTATCGTGACTTCCCCCAGCCCTTTCGTGCCAGAATACGGTGGGCAAGCACTTTCCCATAGACGCTCACCTGTAATTTTGTGATGAACAGCTATCCGTCCTGCTTTCCTTAGCAGGCGTGGGTAGAATGGACCAAGTTACTTCACTGGTCCGTAGGGGTGTTGATCCAGACCAGCTGCGACCAATCCACGTATAAGGTAAGTCTTTGGTATGATTATAGTTTGTTCGATTAAAGTGTTCGTATTCCGTTTTAAAAGTAATTCTTGCAATGTCTCATTCCCTTTCCATAGGTACGGGAAGATAATCTGGATCGAAGAGAATCCGGAGACCTTAGAGGCTGATTGAGTAAGATGGTCTTTATAAGGGAGCTTTAGTCTCTTGTATTATGCGGCCATGCAAATGCATATGAGTCCTAACCTGTTTGTTCTTGTTCCCTCATAGATGCCGGCCAACGACGAAGAATTGTGTCTGGCTCCTCGATGAAGATGGCAGGAGGAAGTCTCCGACTCCGATCGTGATGGAATGGAGGCAAGAAGAAGAGTCTGGCACAGGCCGCAACGAGTTGCAGGTGAGAGGCGTGCTCAGCGGTGTAGTGACGGGATCACTCAGCGGTGAGCGGCTGGCAACAGGTAAGATGTGCGCTCGCAGCGATGTAGCGGTTAACAACAGGTAAGAGGTGCGCTGTGCTCAGCGATGTAGCGGCTGGCTACAGGTAAGATGTGCGCTCAGCGATGTTAAGGCTGGTAAAAGGCAGGATGCGCGTCTGGAGATGGAGCGGCTGTCAGCAGGTAAGATACGTCTGCAGCAATGGAGTAGCTGGAGAGAAGACGCTCGCAGAGATGGGCGGAAGACTGCAGGTAGGAAGCGTTCTCAGAAGAATCTTCAGGATGAGGCTGAGAACATCCAGAGAGGCAACGGTGAGTACAGCTGAGAGCGTTACGCTACTGGGAAGCAGAATAACTCAAAGCAAAGGGCATGTGGATGGGCTAGCCTTATATAGGCTGTTTCAGGCCCCTCCCATTAGCTCTGTCTATTAACCCCACCTTACCCTTCTTTGGGCCTGTAGCACGTGCCTTCCAGTTCTGATCCATGGCCACACCCGGCCCAACTGCACACGCCCTGGGCCTAGAGTGTGCAGAGCACACTTCAAGATGAGCCTGGCGCCAAAGGCGCCAGGACTGGGTCGAATGGGACCCCGGGGATGAGGAAGGACTGGCCCCATGACTATTGGCCATGACAATATCCCTGACAGCCATCTCCTCCCATGTGATCCTCCTGCATCATAATACCACTGCCAGGATCAGGTAGCGGCTGCCGTCCCCTGGCCATATGGGAGGAGATCTCAGGCTGGGGATCAGTGATGACTCCACAGGATTCATCACATTTGCCAGTGTTGGTCTGATATTATCAGTGGAAGGAGAGAGAATGTAGAATGTATGGAGTGTATGACCCAGGTGTTCTGCCCAAGGCAGTTGGAAGATGTAGCCTGGGTGGTGGGTACCGGTGAGTCCTTGTTCCTCTGTACATACTTAACATATAACTTAAGGACTTAATTAATAAAGCAACTACCTGGAAGACGTATTGAGTGCAAGATAGCATTTTTATAACTAGTATCCTGGGTGTCTCGCATATAACTTCTAATTTCAATGTTGCCATTTCAGTTTAGGTTTTGTTGTTTAACTAATTTGTGATATGGGAAATGGATATAGGCAACGCGGGGGGAGGAGGTATTCGATGGAAAACACATTGTGATGTAAGAAACAATCGTGAAGTATTATAGAAGAGAAGGGAACAGTCTGGGAGTAGACACAACAGAGGGATAAATAAATCATGATAAGAGCTCAGGTTAAAATAAAGGTAGCAACCTTGAATATGAAAGGTCTGAACTCACTGCATAAACCATCTCTATTAGCTAGAGTAGAGCCAAAAATCATATGTATACAACAATCACACTATAGAATGGGCGAAGAGTAACAAATCGCCATGAAGGTTAAAGGCCAAACCTTCTGGGCTTCTGACAAGAACACAAAGAAACGTGGAGTTGGTATTCTCCTTGCAAAATCATTTAAGCTCTCTGGTATTTGGGTAAAGGCAGGCTGCTGATGGTTGCCTGTTACAACTATGCTGACAACACTAAGATCATCCTCAAGATTCACAACCCCCCTTCCTCCACCCCACCTAGACCTGGCATCGTGTCTCTCAGACATTGATCTCTAGATGATGAACGATCACCTGCTCCTCAACCCTGGAAAAAACAAAATCCTAACCTGCGGCACAACAGCTCAACTTCCCCAACCTATCCCTTGGCCACAGTGATTAGGACCCGTGCCCACTGCACCCCTCTCAGTCAGAAACCTAGGATACACTTTTAGCCCAGACCTGACCCTCTCCCATCACATCAATGCAATCTCCAGATCATGCACCTTCCACCTCGCAATCCTTGAGCAGATGTGTCCTTATCTCTCCTAACTCCATAGAGTTTTCACAATCATGGCCATCATCCTCTCATGCCTAGTAACTCCTTCTACCTAGGCGTGCCCACATATCAACCCAGAAAGCTCCAACGGATTCAAAACTCTGCAGCAAGGCTAAATGTCAGACGTGGTGTGGCCCCATTCCGAGCAGAACTGCAAAATGTTCCCTCACACTGGGGACTTGAGAAAGAAGTGCCCCTCACAAGGGCTTTGCAAGTGTGGTGGATGAGGGCACAGTGGAGGTTGAGATTCCGTCTCTGGGAGCCCCCCTGTGCCAACCTCTGGGGAAAAAGCATGGCTGCTGCTTTCCAGAGGGCCCTGACCTCTTATTGTTTTCTATTATTATGGTATTTATTGAGCACAGGCCTAGCTTTGAGAAGCAACGGAGCGCTTAACAGAGGTATACACAATATAGATATATAACAGAGCACTTTACAGAGGTATATAACAGTACAGATGCATAACGGAGTGCTTTTCAGAGGTAACAGAACATATATACAGCAGGGAGTAGGATACAGAGGTGCTCCGAGGGGTACAAATGTACAGGGTGACGGAGAGGAGAGGGGCGAAAGGCATCGAGCGAGTCAGGTGGCACAGAGGGCAATGTGATGGCGTAGGTGTTGAGGAGTATAGACTCCATGAAGAGGTGGTTCTTGAGTTCTTTTCTGAATTGTAAGAGCGTGGGGGCAAGTCTGATGCTGATGGGGAGGAGGTTCCAGAGTCTTGGGGCGTAGGAAGAGAATGCCTGTTTTCTGGTCCATTCCTTTTTTCAGCTGCGGATTTCAGGTCTGCACGTGTCCTGGCTTCTGGTGGTGCACTGTCTGCCGGAGACGGAACAAGTTACTTACCTGTAACTGTTGTTCTCCAGCATGGGTCTGGCATGGATTCACATGCTCATGAATATTCCCCGTCGTCAGGCTGGGAATCCTTGGTAAAGAAAAACTCAGTATCAGTTTCGTTTCTGATCTCTCTTTCTTAGTAATAACCAATCACTGATCTCTGGGTCATACTGCCCCCAGCCAATGACTTCCCTCTCCCTAAGCCCCGCCTCTGGCAGCCATCCTCAGATTTGGTAGCACGCAAAGTGGCAGTATGACCAAGTGAAGAGCCGCAGAGGAGTAGGTGGGAGGGTTCGCATGTGAATCCATGCCAGACCCATGCTGGAGAACAACAATTACAGGTAAGTAACTTGTTCCTTCTCCAGCATGGGGTCTGGCATGGATTCACATGCTCATGAATAAAAGAATACATAGCAGTATACACATGCACAACCACGCGAGGTGGCAAAGGCTCAACATTAAGCATTACATCCAAAACTCAACATTAAGCAATTCTTACCTCCTCACCAGGCTCACCTTAGGCGAACAGGTTGCGCACTGCTTGGCCGACCCTGGACTCCTCCCTGGAATCCCCATCGACGCAGTAGAATCTTGTGAAGGTGTGCGTCGACCTCCACATAGCCGCCCTGCAGATGTCCAGCAGTGGCACACCAGACAGGAACGCCGTGGTAGCAGCGATCACTCTGGTCGAATGGGCTCTCGGACGGCCGGGCAGCAGTCGGTTTGCCAACCGGTGACAGTGCATGATGCAGCCGGAGAGCAATCTGGAAAAGGAAGTCTTCGAGAGAGCCTTCCCTTGATTCACAGACCCAAAGTTCACAAACAGTTGTGACGTCTTCCGAAAACTCTTCGTGCGGTCCACGTAGAACTTCAGCACTCTAGCTACATCCAGCAAGTGCAAAGTCCTCTCGGCCGGCGTCGAAGGCTATGGGAAGAAAACTGGTAACACCAAGGGCTCGTTGAGGTGGAAGTCCGACGGCACCTTGGGCATGAAGGAGGGGTGTGTCCTCAGCACCACCCTCGTGTCATGAAAAGTCAAGTATGGAGGCTTGCAAGATAGGGCCTGGATCTCTCCCACTCTTCGTGCGGAGGTGATGGCCACGAGGAACGCTGTCTTCCATGACAGGAACTTCAAAGGCGCCGAATGCATAGGCTCGAATGGGGGCCCCCATGATCCTGGTCAGCACCACATTAAGCTCCCACGCCGGGGCAGGAGCCTTCACCGGCGGGAACGATCGGAATAGTCCCTTCATAAATTCCTTCACCAGGCGATGAGACCACAAGGACGCCCGTCCCGTAGTCCTGGTATATCGGGAGATGGCAGCCAGATATATTTTGATGGAGGCGTGAGCCAGACCAGCTTTGGCCAGCGACAGTAAGTACAGCAGTACTTGAGGGGCCGTAATCTGCAGAGGGTTAATCTTCTGTGCACGGCACCAGACAGAGAACCTCTTCCACTTATGACCGTAACACTTAAGAGTTGAGGACGCCCTGGCTTTTGCAAGAACCTCTCTGCAGTCAGCCGGGATATCATACCCTCCCTGTAGTGCTGCAGGAGCCAGGCCTGCAAGTTCAGTGACTGTGGGTCGTGATGGAGAATGGCGCCTCCTTCTCTGGAGAGAAGATCCGCGACCGCCGGCAGCTTGACTGGTGGGGACGTTGACAAGTCCAGAAGGTCCGGGAACCAGATCTGCCTCGGCCACGCCGGTGCGACGAGGATCATTCTGCACCTGGACTTCTTGAGCCGGTTGATGAGGCGGAGCAGCAACTGCAACGGAGGGAACGCGTATAGAAACATGCCGTCCGAGGGGAGCGAGAAAGCATCGCCCATGCTCCTCGGCTGCAGGAACCTGCTGGCAAACCTCTGCACTTGGAGTTCATCGCCGTCGCGAAAAGGTCGATCCGGGGTTTGCACCATCGTCGAAAGAGCCGATCCACCTGGTCCTGACGTAGTTGCCACTCGTGGCACGAGCGCAGCTCCCTGCTGAGTGAGTCGGCGATGGTATTTTTTATTCCTGCCAAGTGGAAGGGAACCAGAAACATCCCCTGGGCGACAGCCCAGTGCCACAGATCCTGGGCTTCCTTGGATAGGGCTGGGGATCTGGTGCCCCCCTGCTTCCATATGTAGAACATTGTGGTGGTGTTGTCGGTGAAGATCCTCACCACTTTGTCCTTGAGGGACGGAAGGAACGACTTGAGCGCCCAAAACGCTGCTCGGAGCTCCAGAATGTTGATGTGGAGAGACCTCTCCTCCGGGAGCCAAAGGCCTCTTGCGTGGAGATCTCCGGTGTGGACCCTCCAGAGAGGCGTCCGTCGTCACCGTCTCCTGAAACGCCGGGGTTCGAAACTCTGTGCTCCTGTAGTGAGGTGAGCACGGGTACCCCACCATAGGATCGTCCGATGGAACTCCTCGTCGAGAGGGATCCTGTCCTCGAAGCAGCCCGTCGCCTGAAACCAGCGGGCGTCGAGGAACTCCTGTAGCGGAAGCATCCGAAGTCTGCAAAGGGGTACCAGATAGATGCATGAGGACATCATCCCGAGGAGGGACTTGATGGACCTCACCGTGGCCACGTCCGGGGCTAGCAGGCGCCGCACCTTGCCCAGGATGGTCTTCGTCCTCTCCTCTGACAGGGATGCAATTGCCCCAATGTATCGAGCTTCGCCCCCAGAAACAGTGCTACTTGCAATGGAACCAGGTGGGATTTAGGATAGTTGATGGCGAACCCCAGTTCCGTGAGCAGCCGGACGGTCCTTGCTGTGTGTTCGACGGCGAGTTCTCTTGTCCTTGCCTGGATTAGCCAGTCGTCCAGGTAGGGGTAGACGTGGATCCCCTGCAGGCGCAGCCGCGGCGCCACTGGTGCCAGGCACTTGGTGAATACCCTGGGTGCCGTCTTAATCCGAAGGGTAGGGCTCTGAACTGGTAGTCGCGTCCCTGAACCACAAACCTGAGAAACTTCCTGTACCCTTTTAGAATGGGGATGTGGAAGTAAGCATCATCCAGGTCCAACGACGATAGGAAGTCGCCCTCCTCCAGCTGTCCCAGCACGTGCTGGAGGGTGACCATCCTGAATTTCTGCGCCTTGATGTATTTGGTTAACCGACGCAGGTCCAGGATGGGGCGCCAACCGCCTGTCTTCTTTCTGACAAGGAAGTACCTTGAGTACACTCCGGGGCCCCGGAGCCTCCTGGGGACGAGCTCGAAGGCACCTTTCTTGAGCATCGCCCTTACCTCCAACAGCAGTTGAGGGACGTGATTCTCCTTCCTGGCCACGGGAGGAATGCGAGGGCACTTCTTTTGGAATTCCAGCGAGTGCCCGTTGGCCAGGGTGTCCAGCACCCAACAGTCGGTGGAGATGGACTCCCACACGCTGACGAACTTTGTCAGCCGGCCTCCCACCGGGGTGCTTCGGTGGGGGCCCGACGACACGGCTGGGTCAGTCTTGCTTGGAGGCGGCCTTGCCGCCTTGGCCTCCTTGGCGACGACGGCGGGATCCCCCTTACTTGCCGCGACCTCTGTAGGACTCCTGGGAAGAGGAGCGGGCCGCCTGGCGGTAAGTGGAAGAGCCACCGCTGGATCCTTTGGAGGCATCCTGTCTGCTTCCGGAGTTCCGAAAGGGCCATCGTCGTTGAAGTACCCCTAGGGGCCGGGCCGTCTCCGAGTCGGTCTTCATGGCCTGGAGAGACTCGTCCATAGCCTTACCAAAAAGGTTGTTGCCGTCGACCGGCATATCCAACACTCTGGTCTGGAGGTCCTGGCGAAAGTCTGTCGCCTTGAGCCATCCTTGTCGTCGGAGGCAAACTCTGTTGCCCGATTGGCGAAATCTGGTATCAGCAATGACCGTTGCCACCGTTATGGCGTGATCCGACGCCACCTCGCCTTCCTGCAGAATTTGTAGGGCCTCCGCCCTCTTGTCGTCAGGTAGAAAGTCTAGCAGGGGAGCCATCTTGAACCAGAGCTCCCTGTCGTAGTGGGCCACAATCGCTAAGGCATTGGCTGCCTTAATCGTCGTTGCCGCCGACGAGATGACTCGTCGTCCCATGGAGTCCAACTTCTTGCCCTCGCTGTCCGGCGGGGAAGTGGAAGTTGAAGCCGCCGCACCCGCTACTTTCTTCTTAGCCGCTGCCGAGACGACAGAGTCCGGTGTGGGCTGGGCCCTGAGGCACAAGGGGGCGGCATCGGGGACTCTGTACTTCTTCTCGTACCTGTCCCTCTTGGTGGGTGTCGTGGAAGGGTTCTTGAGGACAGCAAGCCCCTCGTCCCAGATGTCGTCGAGCAAAGGCACTGCCAGGACCGTCTTCCTCTTGGCCTCTCGTCTTTGGTAAAGAAACTCTTCCTTTTTTTGTTCTTCTGGGCAGAGCTGGAAGAGCTTGGATGCCCTGGTTATCATGGCGTGAAAGGAGCCAATTTCGTCGGCTGGAGAAGCCCGAGGGGGGGGTGATGACGGGATGTCCGCTGTGTCATTGCTGCCGTCGTCGCCCGTCCCCGTCGCTGTATCCGTCGCCATATCCTCTCTAGGGTCCGGCGAGGGGGATGAGGGGTCCACAGGCCTCGTGGGCACGAAGGGCGGAGAGGGGTGGACTCTCCTCCGCTTGTTCGGAGGGTTTCCCGACGGGCCCGGTTCTGGATCCTTCGTTGGGGTCCGTGGTAATCTCATCCTTATTTCGGTACATAAGGATTGGATCGCCAACAAAATGGCCGCCGAGCTATGCTGGGGCTCGGGTAATGGCTGCGACGGACGTGATGGCCGCTCCACTGGGCCCTCTTCGTCGCCATCGTCGCTATCTTCGATCACGTCAGCGGGGACCGCCCCCTGGGATCGAACCTTCTCGAACCGCTCGTTGAGGCCTATGAACCTCTCGTTGAGGCCCTTTTCGGTTTCCACCAGCTCCTCCTCAGAGGTTGATTCCGAGTCTGTAATGGCCACCGCCCCCCCCTCTTTTTCCGCCGGGGACTTCACGCAGGTCTTAACGATGGGCTGGAAAGAGGATTCCCTCTGCGGTGGCAGGGATACTCTGGGCCAAGAGGCCGATTCCACTGGCGCAGTCTCAGCCGGCTTAGCCAGGGTCGCAGGGACCACTTCGATAGAGGCTTTTGCCGGCTGGATCAAAGCCCTCACCAACTTAGGTGCGTCCTGGGCCTTCGCCTTGGGGGGGAGGGTCAGCGCCTCGCTCCCCCTTCGAGATCGACCGGGGCCGCTCCAGCAGCTTACCCAGTTCTCGAACTTCCTCTTCCCCGAACCAGAGCGCTGGCTCGTGGTTGAACGTGCCGGGGAAGTCGCGCCCTGTCTGGCAGCCGAAGAGCCCGACCTTTCGGCGCTCCTGGTGCCCGCGGACTCGCGGTGCTTGTCCTTCTGTTGGGCCCCCGTCGCTGGGCCGCCCTCACAGGACTTAGAAGCCCGCTCAGACTTTTTCTTCGCCTTCTCACCTGCTGTGCCCTTCTCCAGCCAGGCGGCGAGGCGGGAACGACGATCTTGTTTGGTCCGTTCCGAAAGGTTCTTGCAGAACGCACAGTCCTTCTCCATGTGCGTCTTGTCCTCATGAAGGCAGTAGAGACATCGCAAATGCTCGTCCTCCTTGAAAACGTTTTGTAATCCGCATCCAGGGCAGCACCTGAACAGCTTGGATCCGGGCGTCGAGCTTCCCTTGTCCTGGGCCATGTCCGTTGAGGTAGGCCGCAGATCTTCCGGAATCCTCCAAGAAGCGTAAACTCAATGAAAACTTCACCCTTGAGGGGCGTAGAAGAATTCCGAAATGGGTCCCCGTTATCAGAAGTAGAAACGGTGTAGCTTGAGGCTTGATTAAACCGAAAAAATTAGAAAATCTCCTGAAAAAGCACGAAAATGCAGCAAAAACTCGAGACCTAAAGCACGAGGACTCCCAACACTTGAGCGTGCGGTAAAAATCTGAGGATGGCTGCCAGAGGCGGGGCTTAGGGAGAGGGAAGTCATTGGCTGGGGGCAGTATGACCCAGAGATCAGTGATTCGTTATTACTAAGAAAGACAGATCAGAAACAAAACTGATACTGATTTTTTCTTTACCGAGGATTCCCAGCCTGACGACGGGGAATATTCATGAGCATGTGAATCCATGCCAGACCCCATGCTGGAGAAGCCGACTTTCTCTGAGAGGTAGCTGGGTGACTTGAGAGTGACTGCCTTATAGATGATGCAGCAAGACTTGAAGGTGATTTGTGCGTGCGGTGGGACCCAGTGAAGGTTGATGAGAGCCGGGGTGATGTGGTTGTATCTGTGTAAACTCTTGATGAGGCATGCAGTCACATGTAGGACACTTCTCAGGGACACACGGGAGGACAACGGGTGGCCTTCGAAGAGGGCATTGCCCCCATCCAGGTAGGATAGGACAAGTGCTTGAACAGTGGACCTAAAGCCGCAGGGAGGAAGGGCTTGACTTTCCACAGGAGGGATATCTGATACCAAGCGGTCTGAGTTTTCTTAGCTATGTTAGCTATCAGCTATGCTGATACCAAGCTGTTAGAGTTTTCTTAGCTTTCTTAGCACCCAGATGCCTTAAGGCTAGGTACCCTCTACAAATGGCAAAATAAATAAATATGTGTGTCTTGAAGGAGAGGTGTTTGTCGGTGTGGCACCCGAGGAATTTGGTGCAAGAGGTGAGCTCGATGTGAAGACCTCAGAGTTCAAGGTTGATAGCCAGGTCTGTATGTCTGGGTGTTCAGTGTTGTTGGTGAGGAGTAGGAATTCAGTGTTGGAGGGGTTGAGCTTTGAGTATGCACTGGACATCTAAGACTGGATAAGCGAGAGGCAGGTTTTGAGCCTGTAGATATCCTTGATGGAGTCGATCATGAGGTTTTGCGGTGTGTCGTCGGCATATTGGTGGATGTTGTGTTTGGCTAGGAGGGCTCCCAGTGGCTTCATGTATAGATTGATGATCACTGGGCAGAGGATGGAACCCTGTGGGACTCAGAACCACAGGTGACGAGTAGCATGGGTGCATCTGAACAAACTGCTGGTGGTTGGCGAGGTAGAAATTGAACAAGCATAGGACAAGGGCGCTGATCCCCATGTGCTGATGTCGGGTGTCCGTCAGTGCCTGGTGGTCTACTGTGTCGAAAGCAGCCGAGAGGCCGAGTAGAACCAGGAGGCTGGGGTATATGTCATGAATGTTGAGGGCGTCGTCGACCACCTGTATAGTTGCCGTCTCCGTGCTGCATCTGGATCTGAGCCCAGATTGGTAGGTTTTGAATAGGTTGTTGGTGTCGATGTGTTGCTGCGGTTGCATGGCTACCTCTTTCTCAACGATCTTACCTTCGAAGAGAAGATCAGTGATGGGGCGATAGTTACCTAGGTTGTCCTGAACCAGACTGAGTTTCTTTAGTAGAGGGAGGATTTGCCCTGTCTTAAGGTCGATGGGAAGGTGCCTTGAGTTAGAGAGCTGTTGATGATCTCCAGGAAGGGAAGGGAGCATCTGCAGGGAGGGTCTTGAGGATGGATGCTGGGAGGATGGCATCTGTATACGATGTGGCTTCGAGGGCGGACAGGGTTTCTACCAGGTCCTCCGTAGAGTGTCTTGACATTTATTATGAGTGTGGAGATTTCGCGAGGAGTAACGTGATGTGGGTCTGTGGATGCAGAGCTGGTGTCTATGTGCTGGTGAATCTTGCTGATTTTGTCAACGAATAAAGGTGTTGATGGCACTAGATATTTCGATGGTGTGGTATGGCAGCGTCGGGTAGCGGGTTGACGCAGTGCCCAACGGCTTTTAAAAGGGCTCTGCTTTTATTTTCAGCTTCTGATATGGTGTTCTGATAGCAGGATGTCTTGGTTGTGTTGATTAGTTGTCAGCGGGTTGATCTGAGTTCCTTGAGGAGTGCCAGGTCGGATGGGGTTCTGGAATGGTGCCAGGTTTTCTTTTGTTTCCTGAGGACTCCTTTGCTGAGGTTGAGTTATTGCATGTACCAGAGTGGTGATGGTTTTGGTTTGCAGGTGCATTATTTCACAGGCGTGCGTCGGTCGATGGAGGTTAAGAGGGTGGCGTTGTGTGCGTCCAGTAGAGAGTTGCAGTTTGGTTGTGGGTGTTCGGTCCATGTGAGATGGAGATTGGCAAGGTCTTTCGTGAGGGCTTCCACCAGGAAGTTCTTGAAGGACCTGAAGGTTTGTCCGAGGAGTTTCTGCTGGGAATGCTTGACTGAGGTGGTATGCACGATGTTTAAAGGCACGACCTGGTGGTCTGACCAGTCGAGCGGAAGAGGAGAGCTGTAGTGAATGGAAGGCTGTGCAGTGATCATTAGGTCGAGGATGTTACCATTCTCGTGCATTGGGTCTTTCATGTGCTGGGTGAGGGTGAGGGTGTCGAGAAGACTGAGGAGAACTTCCTTCATCGGTTTGGTGGCCTTGTTGCCTGGGAGGTTGAAATCACCAAGGAAGACGTTGTTGGCATCCGCGAGGAACAAGGCAGTGACTAGGTCGGTGACGTCTCTGATGAAGGCGGTGTTGGGTTAGGGTCGTCTTTAGATGAGATGGAAGGTGACTGTGTCCGTCGGGGAGAGCAGGAAGTGGCAGGAGAGGACTTTGAAGGAGCCAATGTTGTCGACGTCAAGTCAGGTGCAGGGTCACAAGGTCTTGTGGATGACTGCAAGACCTCAGCCTGTCTTGTCCGGCCGGTCTCTGTGTTGGATGCTGTAGTCATCAGGGACAAGGCTGTTTAGGGTGCGGGTGGAGTTGGGTGTCAGGTAGGTCTCAGTGATGAAGATGGCATCAATGTCGTGTGTAGAGATAAGGTTGGCAACGTCTTCCTCATGGGTGATAGCTGAGCGGACGTTGGTGAGCATTACCTTCCATGTTGTGGATGGTGAAGTGGTGCTGGTGGGCTTGAGGCTGATGTGTGTGAGGTTGTTGCATTGCAGAATCCATGCCTTAGAGGATGGGCGATGTCTTTGACGTTGGCATTGCCCAGTTCTGGTAGGGATGGCCTGTGAGGGCGAAAATATATTTGTCAGCGCATGCTTACCTAGGCAGGGGTTGAGGCCCTGGGTTCTCCCGCTCCAAACAGGAATTTACCTTTTGTTCATCTGCCCTTCAGATGAAGAGAGTCATCTGCGAGAGACACCCTTGATCTTAGAGCAGAAAGGAAGAGGCAGGGCTAAGAAGGTGGCTGCGGCTTAGGCTACGTGACCTAGATCCACTTGCACCTGCTCACCAACTGCAAAGGAAAAGACGCTGGAGGGCTGCTTAAGCAGGCTGGGAAAAGGGTGGCAAAGGATGCCATGGTGGGCATAGGAAGTGGAGGGTTAAAATCCTCTACCTCTGTTGACCCCAAAGAGGGTATACCCATCAATCTGCCAGTCAGATAGCACAGTGAGCTAAGAGTTTTCCCCTGATATCTGTGCACAGAATCCCAGAATCATCCTTCCGAGGTCAATAAATTGAGTACCACTCTGTGGGATAGAATTGTCTTTTGTTATTTCAGCGCTCTGAGACCTATGGGTGTGTAACACTATATAATACAAAAATAATAATAATGATATTATTATATAAAGGAACTTCACCTGCACGTCCTGAGTAGAGCCTCCTTACCACTGTGCCTGTAGCCATAATTCGTCCCACACAGTTGGTGCCGGGAAGCACCCCTGCCATCTTGAATCAGGGCCTCAAAGCCCTCTCTCAACTCTCCATTGGGCAGGTGTTTGGCAGCTCCAGGTATTGGCGACTAAGGCTCAAACATGAGCAGGACCACCCAAAATTCCGGAAGCAACTCAAGACCTTCCTTTCTTTTTCGCTTACGCTTTCTCTTTCCTTTCCCTCAACCTTGCTGATGTGCTGGCTGCTGGGCATACTGCTTACCTGGCCACCCATTGAACAAAAGGGACTAGGCTCCTGAATGACCAGTTGCCCTTGCACTGCCTTCTGGCCTTACAACCACTAAAAGGGGCTGTATCTGCAACCCAGCAGCCCTTATGAGTTACTTGCACTCTCCTCTCCCCCGTGCACCCCCTAAACCCTGCACCTTCTCCCTCTTTGCCCCACCCCTGCACTTGTGCTATCTGAATGACTCAAGGCCTAGTAAGATTGTTGTTTTGTCCTCCCCTCCTGGTCTTGCTGCACCTAGAAACACTTGTCTACAGGCGCGTTATAAATATCATATCAAGGAGGGAAAACTATTTGGCCAAGAGGCATTTTATCGCTTGAAGGGTGAGGCTGCCCAAGGCAAAAACGTTCTTTCCCATGCATCCAACCTCTTGCTCTCACAGTCCAGGGGCAGAGAAGGAGATGTGGATGTTCGTAGGTTGGCAGTTCCAGCCTGAACTGCCAAACTCTCAGGGGAGGCATGGGTGAAAGGAAAGGCCCGGTCTGAAGGAGTCAGGGGATGTTTCCTTGTCAATTCTCGGTCAACTGCCATCACAAAGGCAGGTTTTTCCTAGGGTTCTGGTACCTGGGTCTCAACTGCCAGGTTAAAAGGCAGTAAGGTTTTCTTACAGGGACCTTCATCCAGGATATCTGTAAAATCACACTGAATCTTTGGCTTGGAAGGGGCAGACAACCCCAGGTATTGGACTGAGACCTGGGGTTTCCCCAGAGTCGGTGCAGTCAAGATATTCAACTCTGAAGACGTATCCAGACCCCTGTCCTCCTGCAGGTCGGAAACCAATTTCAACAATCCTTCTCACTCTCCATAGAATCCCTCTGGGAAGTCCATCACCACACAAGGACAACAAGGACATAAAGGGTCCATCCCAAAGGGGATGGGATCAACCTCCTCATCAAAGATCTCACCTATCTTTGACATAAATGCCCCCATTGGAAGTGGGGCATACTACGGTGGAGGCCTGGTGCCGTCAGCACAATGACACAAGATAAAGGGAGCCGGCACACGCGCTGTGCATTCAACGCCGTAGTGTGGAGCATGTTGGCACAGGCATTGGTTGTTGCCCAAGCCCTTAGGTACATCCTCCTATCTCCCACTGTTTTCCTGAATGTGTCCTTTTTTGAGAAAAAAACTGTCATGTATTGTTCTGGTTCCTTCAAACTCTATCCTAGAAATTATGAGGTGGTATCTTGAGAATGAAGCAATACAGGTGGGAGAGGTCCTCTTACAAAAATAAGGGGACTATCTAACCCTTCCTTGGCCAAAAGCTGTAAGTAAGGGCCGTAGTGTGAACAACTCCCTTAGGGTTGTTGGGTAAAAGAAAAGACGGGGCTGACTAAGCTCATTCTGCCTGTGTTGATTCATACCTTTTTTTTCGTCCAGCGACCCAGACTAAAACTATCTGAGTCACACTTATGGTTGCCCTTGTGTCCTGTTCCACCCTCCCAATGACAAAGGTTAAGAATGAGGATGTTATGAGAAAACAATTTAGCGAGCTTCCGAAATAGATGCTTCAACCTTCATTAGCACCCGGGCGGGGGGAGCTAGACAATCAGATGGCTAGAAATGCAGGCTTGAACCGCCGGTACAAGCTCACGTTCCAAGCCGCCTGATGGCCAGCTCCCTCGCTGCCATCTTCCCCCAACCCTACGTCCCATTTTTCTTATCCCCTAAATGATAAAAGTTACTTTCTTACCTGGTAACGTTCTTTCGATGGGATGGTCCGACAACGTATTCCATATCTATGACAGGTAATCACCACAGCTGTGCCGCTTCGGAAAATGTTCTGCGTCAATGATGTCGATTCGCTGTCCTCGAGGGCCTCCGTCGAGCTGACGTTACCGGATGTTATAAGTAGGACGCACGACGCCCATAGCCTCAGTTGTAGTTTTTTCCCCAGAACGTGTGGCACCAAACTTCTGCCAGTATGACCACAGAAAGCCTTGCGGAAACATAAGCTGCAATCGCATAAGAAATTCTGTAGCGGGGCAGGTAGGGAGGGATCGATATGGAATACGTTGTCGGACCATCCCATCGAAAGAACGTTACCAGGTAAGAAAGTAACTTGTTCTTCGAGGGGATTGGGTCCTCCGACGTATTCCATATCTATGATAGACTCCCTAAGCAGTACCAACGTATGGAGGAGGGAAAAGAATTTAGAATATAGAAATTTAGAATGCCCAATTAAATTGCAGCATAAAGGACTGCCTTGCCAAAGTCCAGATCCTGCCCATGGATAGAATCTAGGGAGTAGTGTCTAACAAAAGTATGGACTGAAGCCCATGTGGCTGCTTCACAGATGTTACGAATGGGAACAATCCTCTGAAGGGCAGTAGAGGCAGCCATACCCCTAGTAGAATGGACCCGCAAGCCCTCCGGAGGGTCCTTAACCACCAAGCGGTAACATTCAGAAATTGCCAAGAGAATCCATCTAGACAAAGTCTGCTTAGCAACAGCTTGTCCCAAATGCCTTCCAGCGTATCCTATAAAGCGCTGATCGTCCACTCTGACCCAGGACATGCGTGAAATGTAGAAACGTAAAGCTCTCCTCGGATCCAACCTATGGAGCCTCTCCTCTTCCTTACCAGGATGCGCAGGAGGATAAAATGCCGGAAGAATGACCTTCTAGCTTAAATCAAATTCCGACACCACTTTCGGAAGAAAGGAAGGACGAACCCTAAGGACAACCCTGTCCTTATGAAACACCGGGAAGGGTGGCTTAACAGAAAGTGCCTGCAACTCACTCACTCTGCGAGCGGAAGTAACCGCAACTAAAAATACAGTTTTAAGGGTTAACAGTCTCAAAGGACAAGAATGTAAAGGTTCAAATGGAGCACCCACTAGGAATTTCAGAACAAGGTTCAAATCCCAACCGGGCACCTGGAAAGGTGATGGTGGAAACACATTAGTGAGCCCTTTCAGAAACTGAGAAATTAAAGGAATTTTGAAATAAGAACACTCCTCAGACGAACGCTTAAATATAGACAGCGACGCCAGGTAACCTTTAATGGTACCCGCTTGCAGGCCCTTGTGGGCTAAAGAAAGCAAAAAAGACAGAACCACAGGAATGTCACATGAAAAAGGATCCACATTCTGAACGCTGCACCAGTCACAGAACTTTCTCCAACGGCAACGGTACAGGGACTTTGTTGTAGGCCGTCGGGCCGAAAACAGCACCTCCATCACGTCTTCAGGGAGGTCTCAATCCTTATACCTCAACCTTTCAGAAGCCAAGCGTGAAGGTTGAGAGGTCTGACCTCTGGATGGAGAACCAGACCCCCCCCTCCCGTGAGAGTAGATCGTCTTGGTAGGGAAGAAGGCATGGAGGGCAGATGGACTAAGTCGAGAATGTCCGAGTACCACGTTCTCCGGGCCCATGCTGGAGCAATGAGGATCATCCGGGAACTGAGTCTCCGTAACCTCTGCAACACTTGCGGGATGATGGGGACTGGAGGAAACGCGTACAGCAGTGGGAAGGACCACTCCACCACAAACCCTTAGGCTCCTCTTGGAGGAAATTCCCGCGAGCAGAACCTTTCGCACTTCCGGTTGACACTGGAGGCGAAGGGATCCACTTGTGGGGTCCCCCAAAGGGCGAAGATCTCCAGGAGAATCTCCTGAGCCAGCTCCCACTCGTGAGAGATCGCGCTGTGCCTGGTCAGAGCATCCGCCGTCCCGTTTTCGTCTCCGGCCAGATGAACTGCCAAGATCAAAATTTCCTGCTGGATGGCCCAGAACCAGAGCTGCATCGCCTCCCTGCACAGAGGAAGTGACTCTGCCCCCCCACCCCTTTTTGTTGAGGTAGTGCATGGCCACTGTGTTGTCCGTCAGAGGACATTCTTCCCTCGCACAGTCGGCAGAAAAGCCTTCAGAGCAAGCCTGACGGCCGTCAGCTCCGACAGATTGATATGGAGTCTGGACTCCGACGGAGACCAACGACTGCTGACTGTAAACTCGTTGGCATGAGCTCCCCATCCCGTGAGGAATACGTCCGCCACGATCGTCACCTCTGGCCAGGGTAGCCAAAATGGAGCCCCCTTCATCAGATTGCCTTCGACGGCCCACCACAGAAGGTCCTCGGCGACCGAGGGCGGCACCTGAACGGGGTCTGAAATCCCGCCGGAGGACTGTGACCACTGCATCTTTAGAGCCCATTGCAGAGATCTCATCCACAACCTGGCCTCTGGCACCAGAAGAATGCAGGATGCCATGAGGCCGAGCAACCTCAAGAACTCGAACGCCGGGAGACTCTGGGCATGACCTCATGACTGAGCTGAAGCGGCTGCGGCAGTGCCTGAGGGTAAAGAGGCAACTGCCGAGCGGCTCTGGCACCTCGAGTACCTTGTTTTCCACCTCTGGCACTCCTACATGGCCCCTTTGACTTGCAGCCCCCCTCGATCTACCAAAGGAAGAGTAGTATCGAAAGGAACCTCCCCTCCATTGCTGTCCCCTAGGACGAAAAGGCGGAGGTTGGCGAACTGCAGCGCTCAACGACTTTGCTGCAGCTTTGGAGTTCTGCAACCTCTCAAGGCTCTCGTCAGCCTTGCTGCCAAAAAGATGTTCACCATCAAAGGACATGTTGAGAAGCTGGGCTTGCACATCAGGAGCAAACCCCGACTTCCGCAACCACGCAAATCTGCGCATTACGGTGCTCGCCGCCATGGACCGGCTGACACAATCTGCCATTTCCAGACCCGACTGAACGGATTCACACATGGCATCCTTGCCATCCTGAACAAGAGCAAGAAAGCCATCAAGTTAACGACTGGAAATCGTCACAATCGTCCGTGGCGTGGTCCTCACCGAGGCACCAGTGCAGGCATCATGCGGGTCCGTCAGTGACATCTTGGAACCGCAGTCCCAACACTTCTTGAAACCCGGCGCAGGGTAGAAGAAGACGAAGACATCATGGAAATCTTCACAAACAAACTGGTTTGAAGAACCGATAGAATAACTCAGAAGAACCGAGGCGCGCCGAGATCTCCGAAGCAAACACATTCGCAGAAAAAACTAAACTGAGGCTACGGGCTTCGTGCGTCCTACTTATAACATCCAGTGACGTCAGCTTGACGGAGGCCCTCAAGGACAGCGTATCGATGTCATCGACGCAGATGCTGAAAATTTTCCAAAGCAGCACAGCTGTGGCGATTACCTGTCATAGATATGGAATACGCCGGAGGACCCAATCCCCTCGAAATCTTATTTCAGCGGCAGCCTGTGCCACTGCTGCATCCGCTACTTTCCTTTGCCTCCCGCAGGCTGCCATGCTTTCCCTTTCCATGGCAGCCATCTTGGAAAAGGATTTTCCTTCCTACAGCAGAACACCGTGCACGTCCCATTGTAGTAAGGAAAATCCTTTTTTTTTTTTAGCACACCGGGTTACGACTTTGGCAACCTGGGTGCTAATGGCCTTCATCCCCTGTCCCAGGGGCTGAACGGCATAGTGGCGGTGCCCACATTGGAAACCTTTCTTTTAGTGACTTACAGTGTCATGTGTCAATAAAGGTTTGAATTAACGTTTTAGAACTCGGGCAACTAATCTCGCTCAGCAACTTCCTCTATGCAAAGAGGGAGTAGTGAAATATTGCCCCATGTGTAAGCAGGCTTTGATGTTGTGAGAGCAGGCCTTCCAGCGTTAAATCTATGCCTCTGCAGTCCACTGAATTGGGAAAGTATTGGGAGTTCATTCCCAGATGTGTTTCTCTATGAATCCAAGTAAACGATCTAGTGACCATTTCACATTTCTAGAAAGGTGAGAAATTAGAGCACTCTCTTTGATGTAGCATATGGTTTGTGATTGGCGGTTAGGTTGACTTCACTATGTACTCCCCCCTCTTCATCTCATGAACAAGTGGGCAAACATAAGTTAAATAACAAGGTCTTTGTGATTCTGAATGTCCCTGTTTAAGATGTTTCATTTGGGTTCAATAAGATCCAGTAGGAAACACAGCAGAAAATGAAGCTGAACAGAACACCTTTGTAATGTTTAGTACATAGAGACAAAGATGAATGCCTAGATACAGGACAAGACAATGTCCAAATGAATAGTTAAGTTGCTTGTTCATTTAGTAAATAGAATAAAGTGTTCACTTTTTGCTCATTAAAAATGTTGTGCAGCTTCATATTTTCTTTACAGTTAGACATAAATCAACTGTTCTGAAAGTAACGTTAACTATATAGTTAAGTAGTTTTTCACTTTATCGTGCAATGTCTATTTTACAACAACAAATGATCACTCATGTTTTTTTTCATTAAACCTGCATAGTACATAAGAGTTTCAACCTTTTTCTCTTTTCTTTATTTGCACTTTTAGTATATGATTTGAATTTAATTCAGAGTTTTCTTTTGGACACATTTTAACAGCAGAAGGGGCCTATTTCACACTTGAAAGGGTCACACAATGCTTAAACACTGCGTGAACAGTTCCAACACCTAGACAAACTGTCTAAAGTAAAATACCCAAACCATGCTCAGAATTTCAGAAACAGAGGCATACAGAAATTCAATGGCAAAAGGGAGGGACATCGAGATGTGGTTAGAGGTACTGCACTTGAACTAGATCACAGAAATAAATCACACAATGGGAGTCAATGGAAAAGTGAGTGCAACGCCGCCTATTCATGATAGAGCTTACTGCACCAAGGTTAAGCAAATCACATAAATCAAGGTATAGGCAATGGTAAATTACGATTACAAGGAACAACATCAATTCCAACACACTGGAGGAGGAGGGAAAGGCAGGAGGAAGAACAGGCTAGGTAGCAGACACCCCAGAGGGGCTACACATGAGGGATTCTGCCGATCTCCTGAGGAATACTCACAAACATTGATTGCTGGAAGCTGGGAGTAGCTTCCACGTACAGAGGGTTCCTCACATGAAGTGAGGAACCACAGCACCCACGGACGAAGCAGCAATGGCAGGATGAAAGCAGCAAGGTAGCACACAGGAGTGCTAAGGGCCTGCCAGAGTGACAGGACTCAGGTAGGCCTGATAGCAGAACACAGACTAATGCAGTCTCTCCAGAAGCCCTACAGTGAAAAAAACACACCCAAACAAAGGAGCTTGGGCTAAAATAGCCAAAGGGACAGACCAAGTGTATCCAGTGGCGTGAGGCCACACAGACGTACCAATCGCAAATATGTACATAATAAATTGAAAATGATGTGCTAGCTGAATAAAAAACACCATTAAAACAACTCTCCTAATAAAATTACACAATACAATTAACAATTACATACATTACACAATATTTTCTCTGTAGACAAACATACCTAAATAAATGCAGGTTCCGCTGTCACTTCTAGTCTAGGGTCCACCTGCTGCAAGGGCAGGCCTCAGCTCCCTGTATGTCACATGTTGTATATGTGCTACTACCCTTGGTACCAGAACCCATACTTATTACCGGCCTCTTTTTGGTAGGCATTACACTTACTTAAAGGAACGAGAAAACTGGGTTGCATGAGAGGACTTGCCAACAACATCACTAACCCACAAAACGTGCACCTTGTCAAGGAACTAGTAACAGCCAAAAGCCAACCTACATATTTTGGGAAATGCTACTCTGTAGAACTCTTAATACTTTAATATCTAGTGAGGGGATTTATCTTGATTTTAACCCTAACAATATACTTTAGGGCACACAGGATAGTGTGTGAGCCCAGCTGAGGATAAGGTTAGGAGCCCTTAAGAGCCTAAGGACACACAATACATGATCAAGGTCTGTAAGAACCCCAAAAGAATATTGTTATGGAGACCAGTTGTGATGAGAGCCATGCAGAGGTCAGGGTTGTAAGGATAATCCTGGCAAGATTTCTTAGTCCTGTTTAATTAGTTGTACATGGTAAACTGCAATGAATCCAAGTAATGGCATGAAAATGATAGAGACTTTTTTTGTATACGGCTTGATCTTACTACATAACTTTTTTTTTAAAATGGGGGGGTCGAGATTAGCTTTTCAGTACCACCAGGGTATGCAGTAATAAAATTGCGGCAAAAATATCACCTTTACCAAAAAATTGCAGCATAAATGCTGTGGTTTGACCCGGTAAAGGTATACCCCATTATGCCATTTAACGGGAGCGGGGGTGGCAGGGATGTCTCCCGCTCCTCTTAAATGGTATAATGGGTTTGTGGGTTGCGGGGGTGTTCCCCGCATCCTTTACATGGATTGCGGTGGCAAAACCATGGCCTTTTTGCTGAATTGTTTTGTGTAAACGGCTATTTTTGCCACGATCATAACACATGGAACCGTTACCAGTGGTACTGGTTTATCTTACTGCAGTAGATTTACCACTGTATTTATTATTGCAGGCATACTAGCGCAGCAGTGGGTTTGCCACACAAACTAAGTGGGAGGTACACACATTAAAAAATGGATACACAGAATACAGGTGGCGGGGAGGGGATGGAACAATTCCTACAATCGGGAGTGGGGCCAGCTGTTGCTCCCCATTTTTACAGTGCACAAAACCATGGAGAAACAGCATGGTCACAGGAATACACCAATTAAATGGTACAAAGTGGAAGCACCTGCACTTTAGAAAGGAATGCGTACAGAATTGAGGAATGGAAGAAGCAGGGACGATGACAACAGGGAAGAATTTCGTGAAAAGAAATGACACCGTAAAATGATCCTGATTTATCAGCATCAAAAGGTCCCATTCCCTCCCCTCAGAGGATGCATTCTTATCCTCTACATACATTCAGACAAAATAGCTAAAATCGTAACTCAAAAGCATGGAACAACATATTTTGTTTTTTAGCTGACATCAAGAACTTTTTGGTTTCAGGTATTTTTCCAAACTAAAACAGTTTCTAAAATTATACTTAGAAAAATAAATGCTGCTCCGATCTCAAAGGGCACACTGCAGAATACTGACAGTATTGACAGACGACAACTAAAATTGACTGCGAGGCCAGGAGGTGTCATCAACTATGATGACAAACTCTGCATCACTTTTGTTTATTATTTATGCCAGAGCTCCACAGTTTGGATAACTCCCCTGACTTCAGAGACCATCCAGTCCCAACTGCACACTTGTTTAGTCTGAACAGCGGTAACCAATGGCCACATGCTGCCTGTTCATTTATTAAATGTCCGCCAGAATTGGAGCCTCGTTTATATTCTGACTTGGCTGTTTCTATCTATTCTACGTTTGATAGTAAAAGCAAGAGCGTTGGCTGGTCTAAAAATCCACTTCTACCCTGGCTTTTGGAAACGGTTTCCAAAAGGTACATTTTAGGCTCTGTGGCCCAACACATCCATGAATGAGGATATTAGCTGCAGCCTTTTCCCAACAAGCTATGCAGTGTACCCATTGAAAAGGAAAGCACTACAAGTTGGGAATCAGCACGTTACTCTGTTATCTAAAATGAAATAACTATATTTTATAACAAAGGGTGTGCCTTCTGATCTTTCCCCTGTAAGTCTGTATAACTGTGGAATGTACCCTCAGTCATTACCACCTTCTTTCAGGACTTACTCAAAATTCTATCCCCCACCTTCTCTTGACTATCCAAAATCCACCTGACAAATATTGTATTATCATTTATTTCATTTACTCTATCAGAAAAGAACCATGGGCCGCAATTTCATTTAATTTAATTTCGTCATTTATATAGCACCTTCCACCGTGGGTATGGTCTCAACGCGCTGTAGGTTGAATGCCCTTGGAGGGACCAAAGTCCAAAGTATGGGAAAGTTAGGAGGTGCTAGTATGCGTGTGTGGATAATGGCCATTAAAGTTACAAAGGCTTGGCTGAGACCCTGCCAGCCACCCATGTCTAATTGGCAAGTGTAGGGGTGGACAGTGGTACACTAGGAAAATAAGCTGGCAGGGGCGTGTGTAAGAGGACGTGTGTAGCTACAGTGCGAATGTTTTGTCGTGAAAGGTAGCTACATTCTTATGGCAGAAGTGTTGTGCAAAGTGTCATTCGAGCTGTATGTGAAAGCAGATGCATGCAGAGGTATGGCCACGCATTTGGCTAATTCTAAAGTGCAGAGTGCAAACGGAAAAATGGGTGAAAGACTAGAAATGGTACATTTGCGGGCAAATCCTGAATGATGTAGTCCTGGGAGACATAAGAGTAACTTCATGACTTCACCCTGTGGCATGCACGATATAAATGCTCAATATTATATGCATAGCAACACTGAAGTCTGTTAAACCATGCAAAAATGATTTTCTTCCTGAAGTGTGCAGATAAACAAATCACTTTTAGGTGATAGAAATTGTGTTAGCTGTGTAAACCAAGACAAGAACAGATACGTTGGTCAAATGGAGAAACTGACGTTTAGTAATTCATGTAGCGGACTACATCTACCCCATCCCTAGATTTGGTTTTACATCAACTTAGAATGCTTTCTGCATGGTTGTTGTTCCGAAGCTACACTAGTACTATGTGTTCCATGAAATAAAGCTGACTTTAAAGTACTGAACCACCTGGTAAATTGACATTTTATAAGAAATCTTTACACATTCTAAGTGCAAAAAGTATGAATCACCCTCAAAAGGAACCACAGAAAATGTCCATCTGTAAAAGGCAATCAAGCAAAGTGGATAAAAAGATTGGTGAACTACACTAGTTTACCAGGAGTAACTAACTAATTGAGAAGTTGACAAATAGTGAAAAAAACATACTTGCACTTATCATTTAATGATTGAGTAGTGTGTTGTATTCAAAAGCATGGAGCAGCATATAGCTTATTCAAGGAAATGATGGCAAGATATCACAGTAGATGGAAGCACTCGTGCAGAGGGTGTGATGGGGTGTGTATGTATAAATAAATATATATAAAGAGCTGGCATAATGTTTCATCCTTCTGAAGGAAATTAAACAACTGTGTATGTGTATGTATAAATATACATATATATATATATCATATGTAGAGAGAAAGAGAGTGGGCATGATGTTTCATACTTGAAGGTAATTAAATAATTCTCATGTCATGTAATCCTAACATGTACTAATGACACGCAGAGAGAATAAAAACGTGGGGCCTGTGCACACACTCCTGCAAAATGCTTACCTTGCATAAACTCTGAACTACTAGATCGAATCCCCCATACTCACGGGCGGGGAAATTAAGACGCACACATCCCAGTCTACTGAGTTATAGACTACAGGCTGTATGATATCTTAGCCAGAAACATAAGAGGCAAAATTATGATGAGCTAGCAATGTTGGGAAGTTAAGAAACAGTAAAGTTGAAGCAGTTTAACACAACAAAACCCTTGGTATTCAGTGAAAGAACATTTTAATTCAAGTGATATTAAGTTTATGATTTAATGGAACAAAACTCTTGAAATTTGGCAAGTATTGGAAGCGGCACAACCTTAACTCTGAGTCCCGTTTTTGGCAGCCCATGAGCACACTGATTACCTCACCGATGACATTGCTGTAAACCAGAGCACAATTAATGTTTTACTCTGGCAGGTGGATTCCCATGATATCCTGTGTGATGTCGTCAGTGTAATCATTGGCCACATTCAGACATGTCACAATCTGCATCTAGGCACCAAGAATAGCCACTGGGTGGTCACTTTATCCCCATAGTGGGCCAGGGGTCAATGGCCTGACCCTATGAACCAGCAAAGCACACAAATTAGCCAGTAGGGCGGCCTGATACCAGGGCCAGTGGCCACCTTACCCCCATAGGAGGGCCATGGACCACTTAAGTTCGTGTATTGGCTCCAAGAAAATGTCTTTGTCTACAGTTAATTTGCATACTCAAAATGCATTGCTCATCTAGCTCTGAAATGGAGGTGATCTTCCAATAATCGCTGTGCTTTGTGTGGCTGAAATGTCTAATTTTGATTTCACATCTCAGGGGGAAATTTGCATACCCACATTGCATTGCCTATCTGTAAACGGGAGCAGAACTTCCAGTGATATCCACTGGGTGTCCCTGTGCTGCATGTGACTTGGCTGAAATGGGAAATTCTGCATACATAAGCAAAATAGAATGTTGTGATATCTACATTCATTGATGGCAAATCTTTAAATACATTTAAACAAATTAGACCTCAAACTCCATATAGTGATAAAAGATAAAATAAACAGATGGCAAAAATCTTATTGTTACTCCGGTATTAGATCAGAGAGTTTTTTGTGACATCTGTATTTAATGAGTGGGCAACGAAAGAACAAATAGCTACAAACATAATTAGCAATGCAGTATTTGTCAAGACATGGACCAAGGGCGTAAAAGCACATTGATTTCCCTGTCAGAAAATAACAAAATATATTTTTTGCCAAACAGCGTTTAGACATTCTTTTATTTAAAAAATGGAAACCTTTATTTTAGTTGGAAATTTAACAAGTACAACAGAGAGTAAATGACATCTCACTGACAGTATACACACATAGCAATCGTAATGACATTTTATACCAATTTCTATCACATATAGGAGTTAACAAACTTTATTGTTATCGAGTCAGTTATATGCTACAGTTGTTCTTAACTCCATCGCTAGATATATTATGAGCTAGGTAAGAACGGTAGTCCGCCCAGATGTCACGAGGCCTAGCTGTAATGGGGCGGGGGTAGGCATATTGCTTCTCATATTTTTGGGTCCAGGTCAGTGCAAGCAGCCATTCTTTCTCCCTTGGGGGATTCCTATTTTTCCAGTGCAGAAGTATTGTTCTTTTGGTTATCATGCAAGCCATGTTCACGAACACTCTGTGACTTTTGCTCTGAATATTAGCCCAAAACCCGAATACTGCTCCGAGTGGGTTCTTCTCGACCGGGGTGCCCAGCACATCTGACGATGTCGAGAGTTTCATTGAGGACACTCCAGAACATGTGTAGGTTATCCGCTGATGCAGAGTGGGATCTGGGGCAGTACTGCTCTGTAGATGGGGACATTTTGGAAAGCCTAGCGGGTTTATAATATAGCCTGATTAGAATTTTTAATTGCATGAATTTAAACCTAAAATAAAGAGATACCCTCCTGGTGTGAGTGCACATGTGCGACCATTGGGCATCTGTAAGATCCATACCCATTTCTTCAGACCAGCGAGCTTGTGCTTGCGAGGTGGGGGGGAGCCATTTTTTCCAGTATAATTTTGTATAGAATAGACAGGGTGTGTCTGCTGTCACCAGAGTTTGCTATGTACGCCAGTATAGGTGCCTCAGAGGTTTCACAGGGGTAGTCCGGCCATCTAGACGACACTGCTGAGCGGATTCCAGAGTATTGTAATCTTCTCCTCCTATAACACCATGACCGGGCCTCCATGTCTCAGGCATTATGAATTTCCCATTCGGGAATAGGTCTGCCAGTGCTCTATAACCCAACCCCTCCCATCTTAATTGGATCGCCCTATCCTGCAGTGGTTGTAGCCTCGGTTAAGTTCCACAGTGGAAGCCACCGGTAGTATGGGTGGTCGGGCCCTAGAAGGGTGAAAACTGAGCACTACACTCTCAGCGTAGAGGAGACAGGATCCAGTAGGGAGTCCTTTATAATGTCGGTCAAGCACTATTGTCTTGAGGTCCGTGCGTCCTGCTGCTAGTGATTATAACTTCACATGTGGAGGAGGTTGCTCCGTAACAGAACAGAATTAGGTGAATTGCGCTTTGGGATGCCACGCAATACGTTTCCAGATGATGTGCTGAGTACCCTCCCCTCTCGTATGGGAATGTTAGCTGCACCCATTTCTTTCCGACCGCACCGGAATGCCATAAGAATTGTGCGAGAAGAGCGTGCATCTTGGTGAAGTAAGATTTCCTGGCCCATATTGGGACATTAGTGAAAATGTATAGCAATTTGGGCAATAGAGTCATTTTAATTAGGGAAAGTTTGGCGACAGTGGAGAGCGGGAGAGATTGCCACCTCTGTATTGTGTTTTCCACAGTTGCTGTGGCTGCTACGCAATTGCCTCGCAGTAATCCGGTACGCGTTCTAGATATCATCACTCTCAAATATTTGATGTGGTCAGGAGACCACCGCAATGGGAAAAGTCCACAATAGTTGTGAGTGTTATAAGTGGAAATATTTCCGATTTGGAGAAATTATTTCTAAAACCGGGGTATTCACCAATTTGTTTAATGTCTTGTAGAATGGGATCAAGACATCATCCACGTATAGGGATATTATCTCCGGTGGGCCAATCAGGTGGACTCCACGTTGCCTGTGGCACTAAGTGATGAAGTCAACCATGGGCTCGATGGCCAGAGCGAACAAGATAGGGGAGAAGGGGCAGCCCTGACGGGTGCCTCTACCCAAATGAAATTGCTCGGACAGGCAGGAGTTAACGAACACTCGAGCTAATTGTTGTGTGTACAATAAGTTGATATTATCATGTTCAGACCTATCCCTATATTTTCCAGTGTTTCCCACAAGAATTCCCACAACACTATATCAAAGGCTTCTTGAGCATCAATAGTTACTGCCACTGCCTGTGCCAGGTGGTCCATTCTGGCCATAACATTGAATAGTCTTCTAATGTTAAGCGATGTGGATCTTCTGGGGATGAACCCGGCTTGGTCGAGATGGACCAGGTGGAGTAGGCAGTTGGCAAAAACCTTAGCAAAATATTTTCTATCACAATTCATTAGTGATAGTGGCTTGTAGGAACCACACTGATTACTAGGTGTGTCTTGTTTGAGGATTACCATGATCACAGCCACACCCAGTGACTCTGGGAGCAATGAATCTCTCAGAGATCCACCCCATATATTACGGAGAATAGGGGCTATTATCGCGGCATATTCTGGATAAAACTTTGCAGTGAGGGCATCAGGTCCCGGGGCCTTCCCCTTAGGTAAGTTGGAAATAACCGTCATCATTTCTTCAAGTGTGATGGGGTTGTCGAGTGCCTCTCTGAACTGGGAGTTAAGGTGTGATAGTGGGAGGCCCTCTAATAGTGCATGCATTGCCTGATTACCACAGGGCTGCTCTGCGGTGTAAGGTTGCAGTAGAAGTCACATAAAACTCCCACCACTTCAGCATCTGTCCACTTAATCTAGGCTTCCTCATCGAGAATGGAGTCTACCTGGGATCACCCTCTTTCTGCTTGCACCAATCTCAACAGTGTTTGTCCCGGTCTATCGCCCTCTCCGTACTTCCTGGCCATCTGTGGTCGGGAGAAGAAGCGTACTTCCCTCGTTGCATGTGCCTCAAATGATTTGAGTTCCGTACGTATTTGCAATTGTGTCTGGGAGTCAGGGGACTGGTAGTAATCAGTCTCAAGCCACTTATGGGTCTCTTCAGATTTCTCGAGACCCCTCCACATGCTTCTAAGTACCCCTGCTTTCCTGCATATCGCCATCCCTCTATTGTAAACCTTGAAAGCTTGCCATCTGACACCCTGGGAGGTGGATCCCGCCGCATTGCAAGCAAAAAAGATATCTATATAGGTCTTGATCTGACAATGTACGCAGTTTAATATCGGCGTCTGTAACCTTGCCCATCAGTGAGCCGGTAATATAGAATATATCTTTACATGACATGACATATCATGCACTGAGGAGTAAAATGTGTAGTCCCTCGTCTGGGGGTGTGCTATACGCCATGCATCACATAGGCCCAGTGTCTGGATGAGGGAGTGCAGTCGACGTGCGGCTCTGGGTTGGGGTCTAGGTGTTGAGTTTGTTCTATAAAGCGATCAATCCAGAAGCAGGTTAATGCCCTCCCACCCCAAATCAAAGGTATTCCGTTGTATGCGGACAATAACCTCTCAAAAAGGTCAAAGAACTCTGGGGAGTCAATATTGGGACAATATGTGTTTGCAAGGATCAGTTCAGTACCTTCTAGTATACAGTGGATCACCACATACCTCCCTTCAGGGTCGATGTGTACCTTTTTTTCTACACATCTTAGGTTCTTATGTATAAGTGTTATGACTCCTCTAGATTGCGAAGAGTAGGAAGTGAAGTATCTGCTCTTTCGCCACGTAGGGGCCATATTATGAAAAACCTCTTCCCTGGCATGTGTTTCTTGTGAGAACAGGACATTCGCTTTGTGTCGGTGTATATAGTTCATTATCTTGCGCGCTTTATCGAAGTTGCCAAGACCCTGGACATTTCAGCTCTGTATTTTCAGCTGCTGTGCCATAACCCATGCATTATTGTCTCTTGCACCCAATGTAAGATCTTAGCCTAGAATGCTATGTAGTGTGAGGTTGACCGCTCCAAGTACTAAATTATCAATCTTTTTTAAGTTTCCTCCCTCCAGCTCCTTAGAAATGCGCAACAGGCCCTCCAACTCTTTACGGGCCATATCCCAATAACTGTGCCCTGGTCTCCCTGCCCGACCCCCACTGCCACCCCCAACCTAGCAGTGGATCCCCCCCTCCCATAACCATCCCCATCTGCTCCCTCGGTCCAACTGGGATCGGGAGCACGTTTAACCCTCAATACACACAGAGCAACTACAAAGGGGTACGCTGTTGCCGTTCTGCATCAAACATTAAACAAGGGGTGCATTCTCCCACACGTATAGCGTAAAGAGGCGGCTGTTACATAATAAGCACTACTATCAGCTCATGTTGAGTCTGGGATCCTTGATCATGAACAAAGATCTACGAACCATGCGCTATCAGTCAGGTAGTTGCCCCTCGGCCATGTCAGCGGCTGGATTATCCAAGGGTATCTGTGCTTCGATAAACTTCCCAGCCTCACTCGGGACCGTGAAAAAGTAGTTTGCCACGCAACTGTAGCTTTAGACATGCCAGCATAGCATATTGGATGTTCCGTTCCCTGTGCATCTTCTTCACTCCTGTTAATTGTCATTGCTCTTACTGCACTGAGGGAGAAAAGTCGGGGAAAATCCAGATGGCTTGGGAGCCCAGCCTCAGCCCTTTCTTTTCTTGGGCTAGCCGAAGCAGGTGATCCCTATCCTGATAGCTCGCTATTATAGGCCCCGGAACGTCTCCTGGTTTGGGCCGAAAGGCCAAATGCACGATGGACCTGTTCCACGGCAAGGAAGGGGGAAAGGACTGGGCTCCCTAGGAGGTCTTTGAGTATTCGATGGCCAGTTCCATTCTTCCAGTAAGTGTGTCCTCAGCGACCCCGATTATACGAATGTTGTTCCTTCGGGAGTGGGACTCGTGGACGTCACATTTGTCTTTGACATATTTTACATCTCTTGTAAAGGTAGCAACAATGTCTTGCAGTGCATGCAAGCTGTCCTCGTTGGCCTCTATTCTGGTCTCAGCCTCAGTAATCCGGGATCCTCATGGGCCAATTGGGATCTCATGGAGGCCACATTTGCGGCAATGTCATCAAGTTTCTCATGCACGGCCATGAATCCTTTCGATATAGCCTCCATCATACTGGCCAGAACGGTAGTGGAAGTGGCCAGGGTTTGGCATAGGAGGTTCCAACTGAGCTTGGCTCGAATACCCCTGTTCGCCCCTGGGTGCCAATCTCGTAAATGTATCCATTGGTCCGGACACCCCCCCACCCTCGGCCCCCCTGCAGCCTGGGTCATGATCAATGCTCAGGCTGTTTTCTAGGAAACCAGTTAACAGTATGGGAAGGACCCCAGTCAATGTGCGGGCTGCAGTCCATCAACACTTGGTTCACGCAAGCAGATGACAGCCGTTGTCGCAGGGCCATGAGGGACGTCCCCTGAAACCAGATGTAAATCTCCACGAGCACCGCGGTGCTCCACAGAGGTGGCTCCTGCCTTTCTGTCTTATGGGCCAAGGGTACTCTTTGGGGGCGTAGTATGCAACCGAGGGCAGCCCCCATGTATCACCGGCCTGCCACTGGGTCTCATTGGGATTATGGGCTTTACCCCAGTGATCAATGGGGTAAAGCCCATAATCCCAATGAGACCCAGTGGGCTTGACCCAGTGGGCTTGAGGCCAAGGATAAGTCTCGCGGTTCTGTTCTGGATGAGTTGCAGAGGGCGCAGGGCAGAAGAAGGGAGGTTGAGCAAGAGACTGTTGCAATAGTCTAGCCTTGAGAGAACCAGGGCTCTGGAGAAAGTGAGCCGCTGGGGGAAAGTGAGAAAAAGTAGAGTACCTCTGAGGAGGTGCAGCTGATAGTTAGACTTTTTAGAGATGTCAGAAATGTGTGAGGAGAAGGAGAAGGAGAGAGTGGAGTCGAAGATGACCCCAAGGTTTTTAGTCTCACAGGTAGGTGCGGGTGCAGTGTCAAGGGAGGCCGGCCAGAGGGAAAGTGGGAGCAAGGGTCCCAATGTGAACAATCTCAGTCTTACTGGCATTGAGGCAGAGGTCGTTTGCAGCACACCATGACTGAAGGCGGACAGTTAGTTAGGTATGAGCGAGTAGGAGAAGGCGGCTCAGGGTAGCTTGAAAGATAGTTGCGTGTCATCCATGTAAAACTGGAAATTAGAGGTGAAAGTGGCAATCACACGTGCCAAGGCAGCCATATAGACGTTGAAGAATCAGGACTGTTTACACTCATATACCCACTACCTGTATAGCTCCTCTACTATGCACACTATCTATTCCTAGCATGCTTGTCTGTATTTTTCTGTATGTGCGCTCAACAAATGTAAATAAAAAAAAATAGATTAGACCCCTGGGAACGCCACAGGTTGAGAAAGTGATAGTCGAGAGAAAGGCTCCTAGTTCCACCTGGGATGGCCAATCATAGAGGAAGGAGTTTAACCACGCCAGAGCCTGACCTGTGATTCCCAGGGTGTCACAGAGACGTGTGATAAGGATGTTGTGGTTAACCATGTCAAAAGCAGAGGAGAGGTCAAGAAAAGGTCTTCATGGGTGTTAAGAAGAGCAGTTTCCATGCCTCTGGATGCTGTAAAGCCAGACTGATTGTCATGGAAGCAACCGATAGATTCAGTGTGGAGGGTCAGCTGAGAGATAGACAACTTCTCTAGGAGTTTGCCCAGGAAAGGAGTGATAGAGATAGGACAGTAGTTTGCCGGAGTGGAGGGGTCAGAAGAAGGTTTTCTTGAGCAGAGGGTGCACAAAGGTGTTCGTAAGAGCAGTTGCGAAAACTCCAGTAGAAAAGAAGAGATTGCAGAGATCAGCCAAGGCTGGGGCGAGGGAGTCAATATTGTCCTTTATGGTTTTGGAGGGGGCGAGGGTCCACCTGTTTGGATGAAGCCTTCATAGACCGGACTTGTCTGCTGACCTCATCAGGTGTGACGGGTGAGAGAGAAGAGAAGGTAAGTTGAGTGGGGCCAAGGGAGGCTCCGTTGTTGGTGTATGCTGAGGGGGAGAGTGAGGAAAGGATGTCTTGGTATTTGCGATGAAGTGTGCAGCCAGGGCACAGCAAAGGTCCTGGGTAGGTGTGACAGACGAAGAGGCTGCTGCAGGATTGGCCAGTTCCTTGCAGACTTTGAAAAGCTCAGCAGTGTTGTTCGATGCCATGGTGATGCAGGCTTGAATGAAGACTCTTTTCTTGGAGCGGATGCAGAGTCGATATTGGCTTTGAAGGAGGTGGCAGGCCAGTTTGTCAGATGGTTCGGCCGTCGAGTTTCATTTCGGCTCAGCTGCCCTACAATTTCGTTTAAGAATAGCCAGATCGGAGTCGTACCAAGAGTTGAACTTTTTGGAAAGCTTCAGTCAGACCCTCATGACAGGGGCAAGAGTATTAAGAATGTTGGAGAATGAGATTAGCGAGGGCTGTCTCAGGGTGGGAGTCAGCCGCAGGAATGGGAGGAGGAGAGTAGGTGGAGGCAAAGGCAGCCACTGTCACTTTTTTCATCGGTCTGGTAACTTTGAAGCCGAGCGGCTGTGCCAGGTGTGTTACTGTGAAAGGAGAGGAGAGCTTCAGATAGCACAGCGAGTAGAGCGCTCACTTTGACATCCGTGCAGAGCCTGCTGACGCAGGTTCGAATCCCGGCGGGGCCAAACTCAGCCTTCGATCCTTCCGAGGTCGATAAATGAGCACCACACACCGTGGGAAATAAGCAGCGCTCAGATACCTGAGGGTTCGTAGTGCTATATAAATGCACAAACAAACAAACAAACAAACAAGGGACTTGTCAGTCCACGAGAGAGAGGTAGTGAGAGGGGTAGAGAGCGGGATGTCAGTAGAGATGAGAGCATCCAATGTGTGGCCAACAGTGTGCGTGGGGCCAGAGGGTAGGATAGATAGGGAGAGAGAGTCGCATAGGTTGCGGAAAGGTCCTGAGGAGTCAGGAGAGTCCATATGGATGTTGAGATCACCCATCAGGGGGAGATGGGAGGAGGAGGAAAGTAGAGAGGAGGCCAGGTCACCCCAATCAGAGAGGAAGAGAGTGGACTGTCCTGGTGGCCGATAGATGGTGGCCATAAGGAGAGAAGATTTAGGGGAGAGTGAGAGCCTGAAGACTAAGCACTCAAAGGAGGAGTAGGCTTGAGTAGGGATGATGGACACAGGTATCAATTCTGGGAAGATCAGCACCACTCCCCCCTTCACACCCCTGTCTTCATTGTCCTGGGCGCATAGAGGATTTTGTAGCCTTCGGGGAGGAGTGTGTTAAAGCTTGTGACAGAGCTATCCCTGAACCATGTCTCAGTGATGGCGAGCACATCAAGATCCATGAGTTCAAGGAGGTAGCGGATGTCCAATGAGTGTTTGACAGCAGTGGATAGTGGAGAATGGTGGGGGAAACAAGGCCGACAAAGGAGCCGGGATAGTACGGCAAGGCGAGGTCACCTGTGCAGAAGAGGAGGAAGGCACAGTGGGCAAGGAAGCCTATGCAGAAGAGGAAGAAGGCACAGTGGGCAAGGGAGCCTGTGCAGAGGAGGAGGAGGGCACAGTGGGCAAGGGAGCCTGTGCAGAAGAGAAGGAAGGCACAGTGGGAAAGAGAGCCTGTGCAGAAGAGGAGGAAGGCACAGTGGGCAAGAGAGCCTGTCCAGAGGAGGAGGTAGGCACAGAAGGCAGGGGGGCCTGGCCGGAGGGAGAGGTAAGGTTAGAGAGGCGGGGGAGGAGCCTGTCGAAGAGAAGAAGGCTGGGTTGAGGACCCTGAACCATGATGGTTTCATTGAAGTAGACATTGATGACTCTGGATATGGCAAAGAGGTCAAGGCAGACCTCCCAGAGAGTGCCACCATTAATGGGGGAAGAGGCAATATGAGAGAGGAAGCTGACAATGTAGCAAGTCCATAGGTCAGGTGTGTTAACAAAGAAAAGGATGTCAGTAAGAGTCTCTCTGGCGGAAGCTGTGACCTAGGTGTCTGCAATAGGATTGTCAGGGTTGGAGCCAAGTATGTTCTTCCAGACAGATTTAGTGATAGGAGATTGCGAAGCAGTTAGAGAAGATAGGAGAGGTAGAAAGTGACATAGCTAGCTGCAGTAATAAGGAGGATACTTACCAGTCTGAAGTAGTGAACCAGATGGAGGAAAGGTGGGTGGAGTATGTGGGGGGTAGCAGCAACAAGGGAGGGGAGAGAGACGGAGGGTAGTGCACACTGCTAAGTTCGATTTTAGCAAGACAAGATGAAAACACAATGCAGTCACTGTGCACAGCTAAATTCGATTTTGGCAAGACAAGATGAAAACCCAATGCAGCCACTGGGCACAGCTAAGTTTCGATTTTGTCAAAACAAGATGAAAACCCAATGCAGCCACTGGGCACAGCTAAGTTTCGATTTTGTCAAGACAAGATGAAAACACAATGCAATGCAGATGAAAACACAATGCAGTCACTGGGCAAAGCTAGCTTCGATTTTGCAAGACAAGATGAAAACACAATGCAGATGAAATCAGAGGTAACTTTACAATTTTGAGAGATCTCCTAATGAACGCTTTTGGCCTTGTTAGCGATGCTATGTCTGCTCTTCAAACTTTTGCTCAAGAGATATTTGCGTACATTTTTTACAAGAAAATATATATATATATATATATATAAATATATATATATATATATATATAGGTTAATAAATGTATATGTTCTGGGTCACATTTTAGTGGCTCTCGCTAAAAGTGGATCACTACTTAAGTGAGTTGTAATTAATATGTGCAAAATGTCCATTATTTTTTCTAGCCCTATTTTCACTGGTGTGTGCGCTAATATGCTAGAGAAATACACTTCAACATTCATCTTGTCAGAGTGGATCTACAACAGGACAAATTATCAAATGCGTATGTATGACTGCATCTGCAAAATACCTCATGTATCACATTATTCTTGCTAATTAATATCTACATGTGGAACTTGTAAATTCCTTTCCTTAAGTTTGGAATAGGCAGTCAACCTCCGAAGGATGCTGTGGAAAGCTAGCGCTATTACTTAGAGCCCCATCTTAAAACGATATTGAATTACGACATCATCACGTCTTAGCATGTGTATTAGCAACTGAAGAGTTAGGAGAGTGCCACATTGAATGAGGTAAATTAAGTTTGAATGTGTCCTGTTACGTGCAATCATAATGAGCATGGATAAAATTAAATGTAAGAGTATTAACATTGTACCCTACTAAATCAACAAATAGAGACTTCAGGAGGCCCCATATTGGAATAGAGTAAATACAGCTTAAGCATGTCATAATCTATGCATCATGATGTGCAAGATCAATATTTAATGTGAACAACATTTACAGTATGCATAATGGCTAACCTATGTTCCCATGAATATAATGGAACTAAAGCGTTAATAAAATGGTCGGGTCAAGGTTCTCTTCCCCAGCAATATACAATGTAAACATTCTATAGATCAATTTGATCATTGTAGGAAAGCAAAGAGATGCTCAGTTGATCCAATACTCTTTCCATTGAGTAACATTATTATATTAGTTCATTTTTAGATGAAATCTGTTCAAATAGAAGGCATTTAAATGAAACTTGAAAAACAGGTGTGATACATTTGCATTTCACAGGAACCCATAAAGTTTATGATCTAGATTCAATCTACCCTTGATGTTATCTGTAGGAAAAAATAGTTTTGATACCACCTCAAATGGAATTCTCTATTACCTCCTCGTCTGGGCTGATTTTCTCTGCCTGTGCTAAATTGATATCTTGTTACTTAGCTCTTAGACATTCCATGTCCCAATGTGTAGCAAGTGGACATCTGTAATTACTGCTTCTGATTGATCATAGATGTTCTTCAATCCTTGTCCTCGATTCCCCTTTAATGCTGTCAATATGGTCTTTTCCACAAACAGAATTTATGACATAAATAATATAACTGCTCTTGTAGTGAATGAACTCACTTATTGCATTGTTTCATATTTAATTGCTGTACTTTGTCTCTTGCAAAACTATAAATATTTTATGTGCCTTATATAAAGTAACCTCATAGGTCTTGGGTTCACAGGTTCTTCCTTTTTATATAGGGGCATGTACATGACTAGGACTCACTTTGTTCTTAATTGTGAGGACGTTTTGTACAACATTGTGGAATATTTATCTAAATATTGTGCAATTATAAGATCTGCAAGACGTAGATACCAGTGTTTTTTCAAAACCTTGTGAGTAAAATGATTATCCAATTTATATTGCATGATAAATCTAACCTTTTTGGATAATCAACTCGGTACTGTAACTTCAGGATTAATCAACTCTTTGCTTACTGCCTTGCTAATTGACTTGCTCACATGAATGCTTTTACATCCTCTTTCCTTGAATCATTCAACAATCACTTTCTTAACCAAATTGTGTTCTGATGGGTCACTGTAGATTATTTTCGCTCTGATGAAGTCTTTGGTGGTGATGTTCTTAACAGTAGCATGGTGACAGCTTTTAGAATGGACAATTGAGATATTTTCTGTACATTTCATGTACAGTGTATTCTCAATTTGTTTATCTCATATGAAAATCTCTAAATCTAATAAAATAATATTTGTTTTTACTGCTGCAACATGTTAAAGTTATATAACAGTTGTTTGCATGTAGGAAATCTATGCACCGGATTAATTCTCCCTCCTCCGCTTGCCACATTAGCAAAATATCCTCTATATCCATGAGCCAAGAGACTGTGTGATATCAGATTTTCAGTGGCTAATGGCACAATGTGTCTCAAAGTAGCCCATAAACAGATTAACCAGGATTGGTGCATATTTTGCTTCCAAGGCTTCTCCCTTTGGTTTTAATGTACAGCTGATTTATAAAAAGGAAAAAAAGTGTTTCTCATTGTGAAGTCCAGGATCTCAAGATGCAAATTATGATGTTCAAAGTATAAGGTAGGTTTCTTATCGATGAAATGTCAAATATCTTCCATTGCTAATGTGTGGTCTATCGAGGTGTAAAGTGCATTAACACATGATGTAACTAGTAAATACCTATTTTACCAGGCTGAGTGGTGTAATTTCTGTAGCACTTGGGTGGAATCTCTGATATACAAATCTAATTTGAGCACCAATGGTTGCAGGAATACATCAATAAACTCAGACATCGGTTCAATGAGCCATCCATTGCCACTGACAATATGCTGTACTTGCAGTAGCTTTTGAAAATGTTTTATGAATTTAAGTTAGAAGTAAAGTGTCTAAGTATTGTGCAATTATATGATCTGTCAGGAGTGGTTTAGTAAAATGATTATCCAATGAATAGTACATGATAAATCTAAACTTTTTTGACAATTCCCTGGGTACTTTACGTTCAGGATGAATCCATTCTTCTAATTGACTTGCTAATGTCAATATTTGTATATCCTCTTTCGCTGGATCTCTTAACAATCTCTCTCTTAACCAAATTGTGTTCTGCTGGTTCAGTGCAGATTTTTTTCAATTCTCTGGTGAGCATTTTCTCAATCTCAAAGACATGGTGACAGATTTTATCATTGATTACAGGGTTACCTTCTGTGGGGTTCCTGTACAGTTTAGTCTCAATCTGTTTTTCTCATTTGAAAATCTCTAAAACTAAGAAAATAATATTTGTTTTACTGCTCTAATATGTAAAAGTTATATCACAATTGTTGGTATTCAAGAAATCTATCTACCGGATTCATTGTCCTTCCTTTCCTTGCCATATTAGCAGAATATCCTCTCTATCCGAGAGCCAAGAAACTGTGTGATATGAGGGTTTTCAGTACCTAATGACAGGATTTGTCTCAAAGTAGCTCACAGACTAGCCAGGGTCGGCGCATTTTTTGCTCCGTTTGTTTAATTGGAGAGCGGATTGTTCAAAAGGTAAAAAATGGTTCTCACTGTGAAGGCCAGCATTTCAAGATACAAGTTATGTTGTTCAAGGAATAAGGCAGGTTTGATTTCAAGGAAATATCTTAGAGCTTCCGTTGGTAATGTGTGGCATATCCAGGGTCATACCAGGTAAGCAGAGAAGCCCCGTGCCACCCAGGCGAACAACAGCAAGCACCCAAGAAGAACTGGCAGTGCGTCCAGGATCCCAAGAAGGTAAAGGGCTTAACGCTGGTGCTGGTGGGGGCTTGAGAAGAAGGGTCTGGAATGCAAATCAAGAAGGGGAGGATCAGAGGCATCTTCCTTGTTGCAGTTCTTGGCAAGAGAGACAAAGCCAAGAGGGCCAAACCAAGAGTGAGAGAAACCAGGGTCTGGGATCCAAATCAAGCAGCGCTGTTATCTTCCTTGTGGCAATACTTGGCGTGAAAATAAGCTAAGTGGGACCGAAGAGGGACAGAAACCAGGGTCTGGGACCTGACATCAGAAAGTAACACAAGTCATCTTCCTTGTCGCAGTACTTGGTAGAGAGAGTTACCAAGTGAGTCCAATCAAAGAAGAGGAGAAGTCGGGTTTGTAGACCCTTCTAACATTTGAGAACTGTATGTTTGAAGCTATGTGATCCGTAGACCAGGGAAATTGAGTCAATCCCTCTGGTGGCCCTAACCTTTATACAGGACTAAGAAGCTTAGGGAAGGGAGTAATTCCCCCAGACCATATGACATACCAGGCCAGGATAAGGGAGACATTCTCTTGGCCAACTGAAAAGGACATGTATCAAGGAAAAGCCACAAGTCATCATCCCCAGTGAACAAAGTCTGCGAGAGCAAAGAACTAGAGAAGAAGCACGAATCATCTTCTTCGTGGCGGTACTTGGCAAGATAGCGAACCAGGTTGGCCAAAGTCAAAGATGTGAGGAAGCCTGGGTATGAGACCCTGAATATTGTTGCTATTGACCATTGCAAAATAATCTTAAGGAAGGAACAAATGTACCAAGAGAAGGGAGTCATTCTCTTGGTAACCAAGGCCAGGGGAAGGAAGTAATTCCTCCTGGTTGCGTTGAACTGTAAAATCCAGATACCAGGAGAAGGGAGTCATTCTCCTGGTAACCAAAGCTGAAAAAACTTTCTGATACAAAGTGTTGTGAGTGACAGAGAGAAGTGTCGGAGGGCAATTTTGACCCATTCTCCTAAAAAGAAATCAAAACCTGGAAGTGAACTTTTATCCCCAGTCCAGGAGAAGGGAGTCATTCCTCTGGACCAAGAAGGTCCATTTTATCTCTAGTTTAGTTCTAAGTGTTAGGGACAGAAGTAGGGGTTTGACACAAGAGAGTGGACTATTGATTTACACGGACATTCTGACGACACCCTCAGTATTTTAGTTGGAGCAGAGAAACCCCGCTTAGAGATAGGGAAAGTTGGGTTTCCTCTTTATTTCTTGGAACAATAAAAGTGTATGGCAATCACTATGCCAACTATGTGTCAGTCCCCTCCTTCTGCACCCTTATACCACCGTCCTGTGTCAAAAACCCTACTTCTGTCCCTTACACTTAAAACTAAACTAGGGATAAACTCAACCTTCTTGGTCTTGAAGAATAACTCCCTTCTTCTGAACTGGGGATACAAGTTCAGTTTCAGGTCTTGGCTTCTTCATAGGGGAATGACTCCCTTCCCCGGGTCAAAACTGTCCTCCAACACAAAAGACAAAGTTCCAGCACTTCTCTCTGTTGCGCACACTGTTTATCTTTTAACACTTTGTATCAGAAAGTCTTTTCAGTGACGCAGTGATCACATAGATCCATCACATCGGTTACATCAATAACCAGAACTCTTGGAAAGGAAAGGGACTATCGAGATGGGAGAGCTTACACAATCCACCCAAAGTATGAAGGTCAAGGAAACAAAACAAATACTTTTAACTGTACATGCACAGTTTTGTTCAGGCCCAGAGAGTGTCAATAGTGTAGGTCCCACCACCACAAGTTCAGTCACCATAACTACAGCAGTGTTTAAAAAAGATATTATTTTTGTCAAAATCAAAAGACATTGAAGGGGGGACAGAATAAAAATCAACAAGAAAGCAACTTTCAAAGTAATCAAAAAGCACAACACAATTCACTCTGAGGCAAATGAATGAGCGGAACCACAAAACACAAGAAAATAAAGAGAAGAAGCGAAGAAGAGATTATTACCACGTCCAAGCTTCAGCAGAGGAAGACACCACTGGAACCAAAACGGTCTACAATTTATCAGATATTGAATTGACATTCCAAAACATGCATTACTTTACAAGGGTATGAGTTTATCCCCAAAGCTAGGATTAAATCAAATCCAATGAATAGTTACAATGATCTGTCCACTATTCATATTTACACATACATTAAAGCTAAAAAAAAAATCAATGAAAAAGACCCAATTTCCAAAAGGTTCAATTATCGATGTAACCAGTCTGCCTAAAATGGACAGACAGACTGACTACATTCCTCAGTCAATCTGGAATTGCTTTTTATTTTTAGTCTCCTTTCAAAACCCCCTCATGCATGTACCCAAGTCCATCCCAGCCAGTGTGCCTAATTGTGTTGGCAAAAAAATCTGTTTGAACCATATTTCTGGAGTCATGAGTTCTCTGTTGATCCCTTGGATATGACACCTGCGGTTTGGAGGAAACCTTTTCCTAGAGGGGCTGTTTACCAATACAGCTTTGTTTCTTTTTTGTTAGTATCTGAGGTGGATTCCAAAAACTAGACATCCTTCCTTTTAAGGACTTTATCATTGCCCCAATTTATAGAAGTCTTAAAATTGCAAAGGTGAGCATCCTCATTAATCTCTGCCCCATGTGATTACAAGAGATTTCTAATGGCATTTTCCATACATTTATTTACCTCTGGTGACTGTGCCCAGGATCCACTTAAAAGCCATCTCCCAATAGCCATTTAACATGTGTCACTGTTAAGATTAGGTTTCTCTGTAAGATCAGTGCTGGATTGTGCATTCAATTTAGCAGAGAGGGTTTTCTGACGAAATCTATCGGACTCTGTGGGAATGAGGAATTACTATTTACTAGTGTCTGACTTTCCGGACTGCCGGGGTTGTAATACCCCGGTGTTACCGGCAAGTCAGGTGCCGCAAGATATTTACGGGTCCGCGGCAACCCGCCAGTAATACCGGCACGGTTACCGCCAGACCCGTACTGAGGCCCATTGTCATAAAATGACCACGACTTATAATGCTGTGAAAGCCCACTGTGTCGATTCAACTTAGAGCACCATCGTGAACCACATTCCAGATGTGAATAATAATGGAACATATTGAATCCCAAAAAATTAAATGAGAACACTGCTCCTATTAATCATATACCACTTTTAACCTCATAAAATGCTAATTAAGAGATGGGCTGATCTGGTCTTCCTAACCGCAGCTTCATCAAAAGAGCCTTCATTTAGAACCTCAAAGCTGAAGGTATACTACGCAGCTGGCTGGCATCTTTCACACATTTGAAGGGAGAAATATACACAAGCAGCAAAGGCCTTTTGTTTTAAACTGTGAGGCAGGGCATATGATGGATGGAGAACAGCAACACCCTATTTATACAGTTTTATTGCACTTTGCGAAGATCTCACTAGTGCAAGGACCTTTAAAACAATTCAGAATGTTCAGGGAAGCCTTACATCTGCAGAGAACACATGGCAGAGGCAAGGAATCAACAACCGTGGAAGTGAGTAATTTTCACATAAATGGGAACATTTGCATGCAGGGACGGGCATAAGAGCCTTTCAACCTTATCTACTGCAATGGGCCCCACCCTGTGTGACTCTGACATTGAAATATTAGTAGCTTTTCCTGAGTGCTAATTTTATTTATTTTTAATTTATTTTATTTATTTTTATTAGTTTATTTCAAAACTTTAACAAACATCTTTTCATACAGTGCACTCCTTCATTTTTAAAAGGAAAGAAGCAGTTAGAACAAATCAAGAAGAGGGAAGAGGGAATAAGAAGTCCACAGAGAAATTAAAGGCAGGCATACAACTCTTTTTAGACAAATTATGCATGCCATGTCTCTAACAAAACACATCTTTCCATTCATATAAGGACTCCCCGTTCCCCCATAATCCACATCCACTTTAGCATTCAAGTTAATAGTCCCAGGGAGTATACAATTTCCCTCCAATTAAGCCAAAACATGTTACAATTCATTTCACAGTCAAGTCCATAGTCATTATCTTCTTTCTTCCATCATTCCCTCAAGAAATGTAACCACAGCAAAGACTAGTGGTCAATGTTCACCCAGCAAAAATCTCTGCCACCATTCATCCCGGGCCAATGTGGGGTCCATAGCAATACTATGCCCCAAAGACCGAGTATGATGATCCGTTAGGCGTATACAGGAGGTTACAAATGTTTTAATGACTCTGTTTCAGTTGGAAGCTTACAGAACCTGGACATCATTTCTGAGTAAGTCCATTGTTTCCGGGTAGCTAAAACCTCTCTGGTCGGATATAGATTTAAACACACTCTCAGAAAATGTGCCCTAATCACCGAGCAGGGAAACCTTTTGAGATATCTAGGTAGTTGCCTTAAGGATTTGCATTCAAGCGGATAGTCTTTCATCTGCTTAGAGTGAGTAAATATCCAGTCCTGTCGGATTAATTTCTTCTTTACAGATAAAGGGTTGGATATAAGGGTTTCGACTGATGAGTCCAGGTTCAACAAAATGTTCACACAATTTGTCTTCCACAGTTTTAGATGGTCAGAGCCTTGGATCGGGACTCAATTTGCAGGGCTGTATGAGAGAGCAAACTTTTGCGGAAAAGAGATGGCATTTTCCACAAGCATACAGAATACAAGCAGGGCAAACCTAGTTCAAATATTTTGCATGCCACAGGCAAACCTCTTGGAAGGCCTAGAATTCGCTTCCAAAAAGCACCTTCAACCGTCTCCCATATTTGCCATGCCAGATTCAAGGTTGATTCAGCTCCATACGACAAAATGGGAATCATCTTTTGATTATAAAAGGTAATTAAAGGGAGCACAGAAAATTTTCCAAATCTTTTATGTAAGATCATACCTTGGGAACTAAGGTTTTTGGGCTTAAGTCTTAACATTTTTTCCCACGGGGTTTCAGCTTTGCTTTGATTAATACATATTCCCAGATAAATGATCGAGTCAACACACTCCAATGGTTTGTGATTTCATTGCCGTTTTTGAGTTATTTGCTTCCCGCCTATCTGTTCTTATTTGCTTCTCACCCATCTTTCCATTAAAAATCAGGATTTTTGTTTTTTTAAAGTTGGCTTTTAGTTCATTTAGCGTCATGTAAGAATGAAGGACATCTAGGTATCTTTGCAGCCTAACTGGTGTTCTATCGACGAAAAGGAGGTCATCCGTGTAGATGATCCACAGAATTTGCCTCCCATTGATTTTTGGCGTGAATCCAAGGACCCTATTTTGTAGTTTTTCGAAGTCAGAGATGTACAGGTTGAAGAGGATCAGCACAAGGGCACATCCCTACCACAAGCCCCTATTGACCTTGATTACCTCTGACAAAAGCCCTTTTTGGTTCAGACGACCCGAATCGTTGCATCTTGGTTCAGTGCCTCGATAGTTAAATTCTCTGGATAGCTCTATTTCCTCAGTTAGGCCCATAGTCTTCCTCGATCCACACTATCAAATGCTTGCTCCAGGTCAATTGAGGCAATATAGAGTTTAGTTTCCCCTCAATTGCCTGGAGCATTAATAGATTTAAAAGAAATAAGTTCAGGCTAGTTCTTATGCCCTTTACAAAGCCTGTTTGCCTGGGATCTTGATGATCCGAACCTCTAGCCCATTTGTTCAAACGGTTTAATATCAAGGTGGTAAAGATTTTCCCCAAACTGTCTAATAATGCTATTGGGCGGTAATTGCCCGGGTCCAATCTTGACCCTTTTAAAAAAATTGGTATGATCACCGCCGTATTCCAACTTGGTGGAATATTTTTTTCTCTCAGAATTTGACAGAAGAGAAGATAGGCTAATTTGGACCATTCCTCCAATGCTAACTTCAATGCATAGTTAGACAGCCCATCAGGGCCAGGGGCCCTAGACATACTCAGGCTTAGGATGGTGTCAAGACCTTCTTGTTTATTTAGGTTCCAAGACCATTGAGCATCATTTCTGAGCCGTTGTGTCACTGAGTCCACCAGCTTGGAGGAAAAAAGTAGCCCAAAGTGGGAGACCCATTTTTGCTCATCCACCATTTGTATTTGTACTGCACTCTGAGAATTTCCAGTTTTTTTTATCCATTCCCACGTGTCTTGAATTTTTTTTAATACACTGAGCATTTTTTCTCCCTCCACTTGCATGTGATCCGCTCTAAAGCAACGCAACCAGTTTTTATATTGCCGCTTTCTTTTTTTTATTCTCTGCTCGACTAATCAAGGGCATAGTATTAAGGTTTTTCATATCAGTCCTAAATTTCTTCCGCTCGGCTACCAATTTCCGATAAAATTTATGTTTGTAGATGAATTCTGGTTTGTCGAATTTGCGATCTACCTGCTCATATTTAGCTAGGAGCGGAACATCATTTAGAATGTCAATGCCCAAGTCCATTCTAGAGCTCATGGCAGCAATTACATCCAAGACATCTTGCGGTGCCAAGCAAACTCTATTGCTCCCTTGAGAGACCGTAACCAATAAGGGCTTAGCTATCCCCCTTCTTATGAGCTCTTTGGCATGGCATCAGGGAATAAGCACAGAGATTAATGGAATTCATGTTAAGCAAAAGAGGTGATAAAACCATGAAATTCGCCCATTGCAAATTGCAATACAAATCTATTTTCTTCATTATAATCTATGGACCACTTACCTATTGCATCCCACACCCCGATTTTGTACCTTGGGAATGTTTTGTCGGATTGAAGGCACAAGGAGGCAGATATCTCAAGTTGCCCCTTGTCAGGTTACACCTCCAGTCATCATTTTTTTCTTTGCATTCTGGTATCTCTAGTCCGACATTAATTACAGACAAACTACGGAGTCAGGGTGCAAAGAAAAAATACAGCACTGAATTAAATACTCTCACCTGGCACAGGTTGACAATCTCTACATGCGGAAGCTCCAGGTTTGCTGGTGTTTAAACTGAATAGCGGTTTCTTTACCTTTAAGGAGGAAAGTCATATACACAGAATTATCTTCCTAACCTAGAAACATTGTCACTTAAAAAATGACTATATCCGTTAGTTTGGAAGGTGAAAGAAAACAGATAACGTTCCACGAATTCTTCCCATTACTTATTGAGCGATTAGATATGTGCCCTGAGGATACAAGAATAAACCAACTGAAACGGGCTTGAAACCCAAAAAAACGTATTTGCCTTTTTCCCCAAACACCTTTTGCATTTGAATACCATAAACTCCAAAAAGCAATGCATTTTTGTTGACATTTGTAAGTGGAGTTTCCGAGTTAAGGCAAGGGGAGCTGAGGGGGGGAGGGAACCAGCCATCAAGTAAAAATTTGCCCCAGGTATAACACTGAGAATTTGTTATGTGCTGTTTCCCAAAAAATCGATTTTTTTTTAACTGACAGATTTGTATTTCTCAAACGTTTAAAAACAATAATTCTAAGTGCTGTGAGTTGAAACATTTAACTTAGAAAAAACCAGATATGAAAGCGGACTACTATCTGGTAAATCGATATTGAAAAGTAGAATTGTCGGTGTATATTTTTACAAGGGCTCTGGACTCAAGCTGGCTGGTACATCCTACCTTCATACACTCTCAATATCATCTAGTCACACTTGTTAGCTATTAAAATCGTAACAGTGAAATTAGGTCATTTTCCGGAACTTTAATTTTCCCATGACATAATATTTATTATTGAAGTACAAGAAAATTACCAAATTTGCATTAAATCTTATTTATTTCTGAATTTACATTCAAGATTTCAATGTTTTTCCCACCGATTTAGATTACATTATATACAAAGCTAATCTGGTCAGTTTACATTAAAGCATGTGATTATATACTTTGAAACGCCATCTCAATACATGTACAATGATGAAACTATCTATAAACATTGCCAAATTACATTAAAGAACGAAACAACCAATCAACGCGTGTTTTGCGCTTTTTGGGCATTTTAATGGCCGACTTCTTATGACTTCCAGCTAAAAGGTTATCTTGCAGTCTGCATCAAATGTTCATAACTGATTTTCTTGAACTTACTTTGATACTTCATAGTATGTAATGGGAACAATTATGTTTCTAGAGAAATTACATAATTGTACAGATTATTTCAAGGTTGGCATCTCTGATACTATGAGGAAGTGTCAGTAAATAATAACATGTCATTGGGATCTAATGACAGCAGCAGGCGCCTGTCCATTTAATTTTCTATGTTAATTTAAAAAGTCTCAGGAGCATATAAAAGGGACTAAATAGACCTGACCAGGTCACCACAAGTGGATGGGGCCTTCCTGCTACTAAAAAAAAGACTTTCCCATTAAGCAAAGCTTTGCAAATCATCGCTTTTTGCCCTGACAACGTACTGCCAAACAAAATGAGGCATTTGCAAATCGAGGATAAAATGTGAAAAACGTTTACAACTTAACTGGCAGTGCAAATGGGGTTTCCTTCATAAGTGTGCATAGCTTTGAGTACAGCACAAATGTTTGATTTACATCTACTAATATCACATTAATAATGCGTCATGCACTGAGTGCCATTGCATTTCCTTCGGCTCACTTTAACAAAAACGAACATTTGACTTCAAACTGAATGATTTACAAAGGCTCGTTCTAAACCGACAACATGTTGCAGGTTTTAACATTTAATGAAGTGAGGTTTAGCCAAATGATCACGGTACAAGCCCTCATCATGTTAAAACACCCATAACAAAACAACACTAAATAGGTTCAGTGCAGCGTGACCTCTCAGGTGGCTTGGTTTACAAGTATAGAGTTGCCACTGCAGGATCAGATTGCACGAGTTTAGTTACCAGCCATAGGAGTCATGCAGAAAACAACATCAATCACAAGGCTGTGCTCATACCTACATCAACAAAGAGCGAAAGCAAAGGGCAACGTGAGCACTGCCTTCACATTCAATTGCAGTAAGGGAATGACTGCCGACTGGATGCTGTGTGTCGAATCATTGGGCTATGCATGTAAGACTATCCAGCCTTAAATGTAAAATATGTTCGCTCTTTTGAAGAGTAATGTAAAACCAAGCTCCACTCTGGAAGCAGCAGAGTTGCTATGAATAGGTCTAGACACTGCACTGCCATGGGTCACTAATTCAATTACACAAAGAATGGAATCTACGTTTACATCAACCCCACACAATACTCTTCAGTGCCCGCCCTCCTTTGAAAGTAATGAAATCCCCCCCCCCCCCCTGAGGTTTACACCTCAATGCATGGGAGGACAACAACAAAGCCAGGGTGCAGCAAATGAGTCACAGAGGAGCAGTAGCGTGGCAGAGGTCATTAATAAGCGTTTAACCACTTGACAGCCTTCCCGTTCAGAGAAACAAAACGACTCTCACTCTTAATTCCAACTTTCAGTAGTTGGCAGCCAAGGAAATGCAGCGATCTGTATAACAGAAAGCTGGCAGAGAAAAAGATATTGACTCGCCCACCCGAAAATCAAAAATAGCAACACAAAAGAGAAGGTCAGATTAATAAATTAAATAACTTGGAAAGTTTTAGTTGATAGTTTGGATGGTATACTGCATTTAAGGTTTATTTATGAAACACACTTCCTGTACGCCTCATGCGCTTTCTTTGCGCAATCGGCAGGTCTGAACCCACATAAACCAGCAGATAACTATGTCCTACCTCGACAGGAAGAGAATGGTTTTTCCTCTTTCTGAAAAGAAAATGACCCCCCTCAGATCTAATAGTCAATAGTTTGGCATTCCACAATGCAGTGGTCTGAATGGAGAAGGTTCAACTTCCCCTATGTGACAGACGCTTAAAGGCGGGCAGGAGAAACAAGAGGGCTGAGGATGAACAGAGATCCTGTGTCGATGAATGGAAAGGGGGTTGACTCAAAGGGGAAAATGTGCAAAGTGACATGAATGCAACCCATTGGCAAAGAGGAAGCCAATAGATGATGCAACAGATCCTGAAAACAGCCGCCGACGACCTAATAAAAGGCCAGTAAAGGAAAGATTCCCTCCGCCAGCTTGAGGAAGATAAACACCCATGCGCAATTTGATGGGCCATTGAGATATCTGCATCAATATAAAAAGGGTAGGTGGTTAGAACACATGCGGCATGCTGAGGCATTACCTAAGCCAACCAAAATATCTGTTTTGAAAGGATAGATTTTGAATCTAAGCATCTATTGCAAAAAGGCATCTAAAAATAGCAGCATAGACATCCGAGTAGACAGGCTTAGTTTGAACCGACACTCATGTGGACGGCCTTAGGTGGAACCAGTAGAGAGCGTTGTCAGTGTCAGAGACGTAGACAAGGTAGGGCCTGACCGGGCAAGACCCACCCGAAATCTGTTAATGCCCTCTCAGCAGCCCTGAGTGGGAATTTACAGATGTTAACGTCACTGCGTTGGGCCCAATTACATTAGCTTCAGGACCCACTTGTTTGACAATCCCGACTATGCCTCGGGTTAGTGGAGTTCAAAAAGTGGATGAAAAAGGAATGTATTAGTTGGACTCCCCTCAGAGACTTGTACTGCATCAGAAAACTCTTGTTTGAAAACGTCTACAAAATGGTCGCTGATTAAAGATTTGGTCCCACTGCACCACAGTTCCCTCTACATGGTCCTGATTTAAGGGTAACATCGCAGTGAATTTGCGGTTACTGATCATACAATTCTAGCAGTATATCAGATAGATGCAACTGTAACACCCATGGAAAAACAGGTGGTACAAACAGTACATTCTGCAACACAACGTCAGTGGTTTGTGACCCCCCCCCCCAGACTATGACAGGCTGTTCATAGCCTGGTGGGCCAGCACGAACAGTCTGACACTGAAGTCAGGCAAGGCCTGCCCTAAGAGCAGGTGACAATAAAACTGTTTCCATAGGCAGTAGTGGTTATGTTTTCACATTAGAAGAATTAGAAATAGTGTGCTTTAAATGTACATTGAACCATATAGATAGCCATGCCTTTGAATTGACAGCAATGTTTTTCAATGGACAAACTCCTCAAAGCTACTAAGGATCCTCAGCTCCCACCTTTGCTCTGTATTTGCTTGTCAGCTCAAATGGAACCCTCAAATTGAAAATGATTGCACCATCACCATGGGTTTGATACCTGGTACATCGTCTCTGCCCCTCTTACATCTGTCCTCAGGATGTTCCCAAACCCTTGAAAATCTGACCCATGCCATGGTTTGACATGCCTATTGTAACTTTTCCATGTGTTGCGGAGTCCCCTTGTGCTTTCCAAACCTTCTACCACGGAGCCTGTTCCGGCATTCAGAGGTGCTCTGAACTAGGCCTTGCCCCGAGGCCTTGCTATTTTTGCCCTGTGTCCTGATCTATCTTTCTGCCCTTTAGATAAACATTGGTTACACAATCACATTTGCTCCTGCCTGCGCTCCATATACACTAGAGAGTCCAGTAGTTCATCAAATACCTTAAGTGTTCAGAGCGCACAATATAATTGATAGTCCTGTGACGAATCCTTGAATGTCGTCACTTCTCCACGAGGGGGAGCCCCTTCCAAAGAGGCCAGGGAGGTGAGGCCGCTACCCGATAGTCCCCTTCGGGGTGGTACTCAGCAGGAGGATCTCATGGGGAGAGACCCCCCCCCTCTAGGGACAAGGATGCCCATCTAAGGGAAACCCGTTATGCCAACTCTTCATCATCTCCACTCACCTCCTCCACATCCTGCTATCCCTTCACGCAACCCTCTGTAGCCCAGACTTCCATTTGTTTCTGTGGCATTGAAAACCCAAGATCAACTGGGACGAGGAAGAGTAGGGATGACAGTAGAAGGATCATTTATTTATTGGTTATTTCTCTGGCGCTTATACATCTCAACAGTGGTTCAATCTCCCTGGAAAGTACTGGGACGAGGAGGACCAGCGGATCAATGACGAGTCCTCAAGAGAACATACATACACATTCTAGTCGTTTTGACATTTCAAAGATAAAAACCAACAAAGGACTCACCAAAGGGAGAAAGCCTCCCTGGAAGAACTGTGAGCGAGGAAGCGGCTTGGCAGAGCACTGGGAAGAAGCTAGTGAGTGCGGCAGGAATGAGGGAACCGAGACGCCCGTTTGCTCCAGTGAGGAGAAAAGGGATGGAAGCCTGGCCAGGAGAAGGTCCAAGCGCGAGAAGAACCTGGTTGTTGCGTTCAAACCTGAACGCGCCCACGGAAGGAAGAGGCACGCTGTGGGAACACTGCACCCCGTCAGAGCCAGAGAAGGCAGGGGAAGACCGAAGTTCGGAGTGCCAAAGACCAACTAGAGAAAGCCTGCAAGAACCCAAAAGGTATCTGGGTTGCTGGGAAGGTTGGTGAAGGTGCACAGGAACTGTGGAAAACTCTAGGAATACCGAGCAGGTGTCAGGAGGGAAACCCTGAGAAAGAAACCCAAATACGGATCTGGGACACACACCCAAAAAGCAAGAAGAGTCATCCAAGTCATATTCTTCGTACCGAGGACCCAACAGGAGAGTGAACCGGGTCTGCCAAAAACCAAATAAATATTTGCCAGTCATCTTCTTTGTGGCAGTACATGGCAGGAGAGTGAACCAGGTACGGCAAAGCATATAGGAACTTTTGCTAACTATTTTCTTTGTGGAAGTGCATGAGTAAGAAAGGCCAGGGGAAGGCAGACATTCCCCCAACGGTTGTGAACTGTAACAAGAAGCCTGAGAAGGACGAGGGTGGTTGGGTCTCCTCCATGTAATTTTCAACTTTTACAACATTGATTTTGATGGACACATGAATTTTCCTTTAGACTTTCATTTAACTCTCTGTTCTGTTTTGTAAAAAATGCAAATACCACATGCACATGCCACATGAAAATTATGCAGGCAGGCTCCTAAGCCTACTTTAAATACATTGAAAATCTCCATGGGTGTAAAACTAAGCCGTACACAACGTACTCCTTGCTTTCACACTGTACCTTTGCACTACAAGGCTTATAAAATGACCCCCACAGAAAGTTCACTGGAGCAATGCAAAAGTGTGTGTGGCAGAACGAAAAAGAAAATGAGAAGGGAAGCCGTGGGTGGCTTTACATAGAATGAAGAAATGTCACCTTGGTTATCTCCCTCTGCACCACTTTCTTGGCCACAAAGACGTCGGATCTGCTGGCAGCGGTTTAAATTAAGCCTGTGACTAGTGGTATAGTTAAATCCAGCCAATACTTAAAAATGTCCATTTTCACTCATTAACGGCTGAAGATTATGTTTACTATAAGATAAAATAAGCATCTGTCAAGATCGTAAAATCTTTATGCTCAACACGGCCCACACGAATTCTTGATAAACAATCACCTGTCCCTCCTGGGCTTTACTGGTTGTGAACAGCCGGGGTCAGAGTTAATAGGCTCAAAAGCAGGAAGGGCCTTTAACAAGGGTCCTCTCGCCATTACCAGCTGATAAATACTAGGGAACGGGTGATTACTGCTTGTTTCAGCGGGTGGTAAAAGTGCTTATTTTTACATAAACATGATGTTCCCTTTGATGATTAGACGAGTGTGGTGGTGAACCCATCTGTCAAAGGGAGGATCAGACCAACCGAAGATGGCCGCCATAGTGATGCAAGATGGGCTTGGGAGCAAGTCCATTCTCGCTCACCTGGGCAGCATCTTGAGGAAGGCAGTGTGTCGTTCCACCAGTAGAGGTAAGTAGGGACAGGGTGGGAAGGAAGTGTGCAAGCAGACAGGTGGAAAAGGGGAAGAGCATGGTTATGGGAGTAGGGCGATAGGAACAGGGGGTCAGGTGCGTTGGGAAGCAGTGATCAGCTGTTCTGGAACGCAGGCGTATACCAGGGGATTCAACCCGGCATTCCAGGACATTAATTGGCTGGTACCCCTGCATTGTGTGCTAATATCAGATTCCACAGCCACAACATTTAAGCACTCCAGGAGACAATGAAAATTTGGAGAACCCCAGGTCATCCATTGTTTCTTTTTATTGAGCATTGGCACAATAGAAAAACAGCACATCATTTTAAATTGGTCGGCCACCAGGGGGCGCAGGTACACACTAGCTCTTCTGTGCAGCTCCCTTCACGCCCAGGGGATTGGGGACCTGAGCCCCACCAGAACGCCCAGAAGAACGTGAGAGGAAACCACCCCCCGTTCTGAAGGCCCCAGAGAGCATTTGGAGAAAGTCCTGAAGCATTCGGTGTACTAGCGCCAGAGATCCGAGCGGATCCCTTTGGCTCAGGAGACAGCAAGGAGCCAGGCCTAGCCGGGGCTTCAGAGACATAGTGAGGGAGGCTATGAGACAACAGCGATACCATCCCCCCAGACCCAGAGTCCCTACACAAGGACATAAGGCATCTAGACCTGGGAGGCGGTGGCTAAAGGAGTCCCCCAGCAAGGGCGGCAGACCAATGCTTGGAGCTCCCCTGCAGGAGGCAATATGGAGGCGAAGCCCCATGACAGGAATGCGTGCACTGCATAGGGGAGAGGCTGACAGAGAACCCCTCCAGGGACCCCCGCACCACGTATCGGAGCAGAGGAACAAGAACCAGGAGTAACGACTGGCATCGGCCTGGATAAAGGTGAGTGGGTCCGTGTCAACGAGTGAGGGGCACAGTGCAACCATCTGCGGCCCACTACTTTGCAAAAGTCACCTGGGCCCCCCTGTAGGGATGGGGACACAAGGCCTAGAGACACAGCCTCTCCCCCATTCATAACAGGGAGATGTTTAACTCTCCTGCGTGTTTGCCAAACCGCTATGCCCCACTACACGAGGCACACGTGTGCTTCGGACCTGATCTGGGGCTGTACGCAGCATTTCCCCACTGAGACTGTAGATACCAGGGGAGCATTTTGGACTGTAGAGGTGGGCCCAAGTGTGACCAGGAAGCAGAGCACAGCAAATATATATAGCAAAGCTCACCACCTCCTGTTACCTCACCAGCAGCTATTAATCACTGTGGAGGGCGCGAGCTGGAGAAAGGGAGACCTATGAGCATGTGTGGCCTAAAGGTTCTTCTGCAGTTGCTGGCACCACCCTCGCCTCAACAACACAGAATACTCTGAGGGCTCCTCTGGCCAAAACAACAGGTGTCCCGAAAGGGGAGGAGTACTACGGAGCTCGGGCCTGTCTCCCACAGAGGGGGTACAGGGCAGCGCCCTCCTTGCTTGGGGCAGTTCCCAAAGGGAGGAGATCTACGGGAGAGGAGTGATACCCTCAGACCCACGACTTGTCCGGGTGGAGTACAGTCTGAAACAAGGCACAGAGGGGGGAATCCACATAACCATATGAGTTGGAAGGCCTCTTTACAGAAGTATAGGCTTGAGGCAGCGTGACCAACACAGTGTGAAGAGCCCCATACCCCGTTCCTGAACATGGCGGAGGACGGGATGTCCACAAAGAGATTGCAGCCTTAATGGAGGAGATAAGGGGGATGCGCACTGATATCGGCCGAAAGGATAGATGGCTTTGACCGAAAGGTGTAAGCGATTGACAGTACTTTGGAAGGGCTGGAGCCCAATCAATCCTTAGTGGACATCCTAGAAACCCAAATGGACATGCGAATATCAGAACTCGAGAGGAGAGAAGAGGAAATCATCCTGAAAATGGATGACTTTGAAAATCGAGGGAGACGTAACAACTTAAGGTTTTGTGGCTTTCCGGAGAGAGATGGGGAGACAGAGGGAGACATCATTAAAGCGATCAACAAGGTAATCAAAAACATATTTAACAAGGATAATGCCACAGTTCTGACCATTGACCAGGCCCATTGAGCAGAAGGGGGAACCCGTGGCCCTCACTCAGTGCTTGCAAGATTCCATTATTATGCTGAAAAATCAAGGGTGTTAGACAAGGCTAGGAGAGTGGGCCCGGGGGAGTGGGGCGCTGCTCGAATCTCCATTTTCCAAGACCTCTCTACATTTACCCGTGCCAGAAGATGACAATGTGGCCCCCTGACCAAATGGCTCAGTTCTAAGGGGGAGAACTATAGGTGGGGGTTCCCACTTTCAATGGCTTTTGAACTTGAAGGATCCAAGTATAGGTGGGTCATGGAAGAAGACATTCGTAGAGCATCCGGCAAATTGATGACTGAGGAAGAGCGTAGATCACTGACTGGCCCTCTGGTTGAGATGGAGAGAGGAGGTGGAAAAAAGAAGGGAGGTCCCCAAGATAGACAGGGGTCCCAGGAGCGTGAACATTTAAAAAACCGAACACCCCTACCACGGCGGGATCATGATGGAGTCTGTTGGTGTGGAGAGGGTTTTCAATTAACAGTTGGGCCGGCGTGTGTGGCTCAGAGGCCTGGGAAGTTCTGAAAGTTTTGAAAGTTTGTGGTTATTAAGCTGTTGCGGTGGGGGGGCGTGGATTTGGATGGGCCGATGGGGTGAACGGATCACGGGGGCACTCAAGGGGCAGGAGGGATAAGATGGGGAGATGTCATGGCAGGGGGGTGGGGGATTTGGGGTTTGGTTCTTGGTTTTGGGTATGAGTTAGTTGCGGCCAACCGGGGCTCAGGAAGGTAATGAGAGAGATGATGCAGAGAGATGGCGGAGGGAGACTGGCGCTTCGGTCTTAAGGCACTATGTTTATTGGTAATAGGCCAGACACTGACAAAAGGGGTGCGGGGGTAATAGGGTTTCATCAGGGGCCGGCAGGGGTACGATAATGTGTGAAAAACAATTGACATAATTCACTATGCCCAAGAACAAAGACTGGATGCGTGCTTGGTGTCGATCGACTCGGAGAAAGCCTTCGATCGTGTAGAGTGGGCATATATGGACATGGTGTTGCAGAGGATGGGCTTTGGCCATAACTTTTGTCGATGGGTCTCATCAACATACAGGGACCAGGCGGCTCGAGTCTACGTCAACGGGTTGCTCTCCATCCCATTTTGTCCCACCAGGGGCACAAGGCAGGGTTGGCCCCTTTTGCGCCTTTTATATGCATTGTCAATGGAACCATTGGCGATAGCTATAAGGGACAACCCGGAGATTAAGGGAATCCGATGTGGGGAGGTATCCTTTAAATTGTCCCCGTTTGCAGACAACATCCTGGCTTATCTGGTCGAGGTCCATCAATCCCTCCCGGCACTGCTGAAGCAGATAGAGGCTTTTGGCTCCTTCTGAAGGCTGAAGGTAAACATGGCTAAATCTAGTGCTGTGCATTTGAATCACAGCCGGGGGGGGGCGTAGGAGAGGAACGCGATTGGTGGCATGAGAGTGGAGACTGAATCGATTATGCATTTGGGAATCCAGGTGCCAAGGGGTCTACAGTTGTTGGCTGGTAAAAAGTTTAACCCATTGCTGGCACTGATTGAAGCGGATCTGGCCCAGTGGGCCCCCTTAACTCTGTCTTGGTACGGCAGAATGACCTCCGTGAAAATGAACCTGCTGTCGGGGTTACTGTATCTGTTTGCGTCGATTCTAACTAAGCTTCCGGAGGCATTTTATAAAGACCTCAATAGTATGATATCCAAGTTTGGTTGGCAGGGAAAGAAACCACGAGTGTGGAGGGCCATCCCGAGGTTACCTAAAGACTATGGGGGATTTGGGTTTCCAGATTCCTTCCTCTATTACAACGCAGCCCAATTGCAGGTGCTACTGGAACACATGCAAAATGACATGGGAACCTATTGGTGTTATATAGAAAATGTGTTTACGCACCCTAAAAAAGTCTCCCCTCAAAGCTGTCCCCGAAAGGGTGAAGGCACACCCAACTTTGGGAGTGCTGTGGACCCTATCAAAAAAGGTGGGAGCAAACAGCAAGCTCTCCTTGCGGCCCTCCCTGATGAACTCTATGTGGGGACCACCCCTCGATCTGACTAAGAGGGACTTTAGGCACTCAGGGCAGTGATCAGACAGAGGGCTTGAGAGGGTTGGTCAGCTCTTCGAGAAAGGGACCATCAAGGATCTTGCAGAGGTTCAGACCATACTGTGGAGGGAGACAATTAGACAATTTGAGTATTTATGATTGAAAGGAGTGTTGTTGGACCCTATTTGGGAAGGACAGTTGGCGTGCCCCCTAATACCATTTGAACAAGTGATGAACAGCGCAGCCTCTAGGAATGGGATACTCTTTAAATTGTACAAGGTCTTGCTAACAGCCGACATGGATGGGAGGCAAAGTTATGAAGAACTCTGGTCTAGTCGAATTGGATGGAAATTTCGGAGGACACGTGGTAGAAAGTATATAACATCATGTTCCATGGCAACCTCGCTACAGCAGCGATGGAGCATAACTAAGATGCTCCATGGGTGGAATCTGGATCCCCTTAGACTATCAAAAATGTATAAGGAAGTGTCCCCGCTATGTCCCAGGGGATGTGGTGAGGAGCGCTGCCTGTATCACATGTGATGGTCCTGCCCCAAAATTCAAATCTACTGGACGGGAGGTGGTGGGGGCCTCACTGACACTTGATCGACTGCTGTTACTATTCGGGGTCAGAAGAGGGATCCGGTAGACTCCCCAAAATGTGGGAGGCATTGATGCATGTGGGAAGGCTGACAGTGGCCCAGTAGTGGAAATGTGGGGTACCCCTCACAAAGGTTGAATGTATGGCTAAGCTGTGGGACACATTTCGGGTGGAAAAGGTAACAGCAATGGTTAATGACACCATGGAGAACTTCCTCCAGGACTTCCACTGAGGCATGTTTATTATGAAATGGAGGTATGAGAAACAGACATACCGGTTATGTTCGATGAGCCTAGTAGAGAGTTTCACCAGGGAGGGGGCAGAGTGCGCAGTTGGGGAAATGCTAAATAGCAAATCCCAGCCGAGAAGTGGGGTTAACTGTATGAGTTGTGTAAGGAAGGCATGGTATCAAACAGTCAAGACAGACACAAGTGATCACAGTTCAAGGGTGTTTATTGAACTTCAATTGGGTTTGAAAAATACCTTTCTAATCCTAAATCTAAAGATGGGAGCAAGCTACGACCATCAAATAATAATATCGCAGTCCTATTAGATGCTGGTAAAAATAAAAGAGCCTATACTAATAAATCAATTACCAATCCTTACTTCTAAATACAAATGGTGTGGGAAACAATGTTATACAAAAGAAAAGTGTTCAAGAAATCATATCAGGAGAGTTGAGCCATTAGCTTCCCTTCCCCACGTTTTTAGCACGGGACAAAGCGGCACACTCAAGCTTAGCACATACCCTGGCTTTTCTAGCACGAGGATGCATTTCAAATTCTTAGTATCAGGGCCTTCTGTGCCAAAGCCTCTTTGCATTTCAAAGACTTATTTCAGAGGACCTGATGCGACAAAGAAACATTCAAAGTTCCTTTCCCTTCAGGATTCTCAAATGCAAAACATCTCTGGTGATTCACTGTTCACACCGGGTCCCCCTGTGCCGGGCTCAGACCCACTTTAAAAGGAAACCTTCAATTGGTCTAGCTCCGCCGGGCCAAACTGATCTAATATTCCAAACGTTCTTTACCATAAGACTTTTGACTGTGCGCAGGATTTTGCTTGACCCGTCGCAGGACCACTAGGATTCACAATTCTTTCTTCTCTTCTTGATATATCCCTTTAACTTTCACTTCTCAGCTAGATACCTTACATAGACCTTTGATTGAGCACCCATGCAGTGCCGACCACTCTGGCAAAGGTATTGTATCAAAGTCTCTTCAAAGTTCAAACACTCATCAGTAGTTCAACTCTACTTGCGTTTTTTTATCACGCATTTTAACAATGTTTGTTCCAGCACTCGCCATACAATGTTGCTGCTTGCAACCTTGGCTTCAACACAGACTTGTATTGTATCGGTCTCCCCAACTTACTGGCTGTGTTGATTTCACAGACGCTGCTTTGTTCTTGGAGCCAAGGACAGTATCTCAGCGGTTGCTGCTTCTTCTCGCCTTGATGAGCGACGCAGGAGGGCCTCGGGTACCTCCGATACACAATGCAGGATTCTTCAGCCTGGTTTCCTGGTCTTAGGCTTCTAATCCCGAGGGCTCTTGAAAGTAAAGGTTTCCTGTCGGAAAGGTCAAGGGAACTTCCCTCCATGCAAACCGCTCCTGGTTTGCCGTCTTTCTTCTCTTGTTCAGCTGCCGTCCTGAAAACTGCTGTTTCCTTGTTTCCTTGTGTGCTTTACCTCGCTCCGAGTGTGTTTTCGTGCTCCACCTTTTATCCATGAGGGGAAGCTTAATGGAAGCCAGGTGTGAGTGATGGTCAGTAATTGTGTGACCTCTTCTGACCATTGTATTGGGACATGTCAGTTATACTGCTCGGGTGTTAGTCTATTTTCTCCCAGAGCGGGCTGTCTGTGTGAAAGTGTTTGTGTAGGAAAGGGCTGGGGGTAGAGTTCCTACGTATCCTATTTGATGGGATGGGGTAAAGGTATTAAAGGGAAGGGAATACCGCGTCTTGCCATCCGGTGTCTCACTCCCACTCCCCGAAGACCCCTCACCCAGGTGATCCTCCCGTACTGGTCCACCACAGGAACTGGATCCAAAAGCTATGGCCGTGTCCTGGCCACCTGGATGACAGATCCCCTGGAACTAGTGGATGAGACACCTTCTGGTTTCTCACAGTTGTAAAAGCTCCCAATGAGAAGGGATCAGGTGACAGGATCTCGCTCCATCATGCGCACCAATGACTTGATGGCCCGAACTGCGGCCGTCTTCGCCGACGACAGTCGCTGAACCTTCCCTTGAATGGCTGCTAGCCTCTCCTCCGAAGGTGACGGCAGGCCAGCCACCGTGTTAAGTCTGGCGCTGAGGAATAGCACGTTCTGTGATGGCGTTAAGCAGGACTTCGGATAGTATACGGAGAATCCCAGCTCCGTTAGCAGTCGTATGGTCTCCTTCGTGTGCTTGTCCGCCAGATCCCGAGAGCGGGTGTGTATCAGCCAATCATCCAGGTACGGGTATACCTACATGCCCTGCAGATGCAGGTGGGACGCCAGCAGTGCCAGGCATTTTGAAAACACTTTCTGGGCCAATTCCAAGCCGTACGGTAGGGCCTTGAACTGGTAGTGCTGGCCTTGCACCACAAACCGTAGGACCTTTCGATGTTTCCTGTGGATGGGGACATGGAAGTACGCGTCCTTTAGGTCCAATGACATCAAGAAATCCCATTTCTCCAGTTGGCCGGGCACGTGCTGCAACGTGATCATCCTGAATTTTTGGGACTTCAGGTACTTGTTCAGACGGCGCAGATCCAGGATGGGTCTCCAACCCACTGTCCTCTTTCTCACCAGAAAGTATCTGCAATAGACTCCGGAGGCCAGGAGCCATTGGGGAACAAGCTCTATCACCGCTTTCCCTAACATGGCTCGCACTTTTTCCAGGAGCTGAAGGATGTGCTGCTCCTGACAGGGACAGGGAACCGTGGAATACATGGACACCTGCATTGGAAGGTGTGTCCCTGGTTAAGAGCACCATCTGTCGGAGGTGATCTTCTTCAACTCGCTGATGAACCTCGACAGCCAGCCTCCCACCGGGGTGCACGAGTGGGGGCCCGACGCGTGGCTGGTTCAGTCTTGCTTGTGCGCCGTCGCCCTGCCCTGTGGGCGATGCTCACCTGAGCTACCGGAGGCCTGGGAGTGACCCCTGTAGGCTTTCTGCATGGAGGATCGGATAGGTTGCCTGTATGATGTGGAGAATCCCTTGGATGATCTGCCAGATTTTCCCCTGGAGGAGCGAAAAGATGAGGAGCCATGCTGCTGAAGAGTGCCAAGGGAACGTGCCGTCTCCGTCTTTATGGCTTGAAGGGATTCGTCGACCATTTGCCCGAACTGAATTTCGCTGTCAAAGGGCATGTCTAGCACCTTTGCATGGACGTCCCGACGAAAGGTTGTGGCCTTCAACCATCCCTGCATACTCTGTTTCCCATCTGCCGGAAACCTGTGTCTGCGATGTCCACTGCCACCATAATTGCATGGTCCAACGCCACTTCCCTTTCCTGAAAGAGGGCGAGAGATTCCACCATCTTGTAGTCTGGGAGGAATTTCAGGATCGGGCCCAGCTTGTACGAAAGCCCCTGGTCGTATCGGGCCAAGATAGCCAGAGCATTAGCCACCTTGATCGTGGATGCCGCCATGTAAATGACTCTCTTCCCCATGGCATCCATCTTCTTCCCTTAGTTGTCCGGGACAACCGATGATGATGAAGTCGGGTTAGCCGAATGTTTCCTTTGCGGCAGCTGACACTACAGAGTCTGGTGACGGTTGTGACCTCAAGCACTTGGGCGTGGAGTCCGGCACCCTGTATTTCCTCTCCACCCTGTCTCGTTTGGTTGGAGCCGTGAATGCACTTGCACGTTCTCAATGTCACTGGGCCTAGTAAGATCATTTTTATGTTGTGCTGTGTTCTCCCTTGTTCCCCTCCTTTGCCTAGTCGGGCTCTGAAACACTTGTGAACGAGCGTGATACAAATAAAATATCATATCATGAGGGCTAGGCCGTCCTCCCAAATATCCAAAAAGGGTACAGCCATGATCGTCATGGACTCTCGTCGCTGATACAAGAAACCATCTTTCTTGGTTTCCTCAGGCACCAGAGTGGCATAATCTCACTTCCTCGTCTGGTAGAGAGACTCTATGAGGGGCGTCTAGGTGCAGTGATTCATTGTCTGCTGGGACAAAGTCCTCATCTTCGTCAGTTTCCGGGGCTGTCTCCATACCAGTGTCCGTGTGTGTATCCGAGTCGGCTGGTGGAGTTGGGGCCCGACGTGGTGGAGAGGCTGATGTGGAGGCATCAAATGACGCTTTCTCTTCTGATGCAGAGGCTGATCAGTCAGGTGCTGGGGGCACCCTCTGCTGGATCTCTGTCACTAGGGTGTGGAGAGTCGACAGGATGTCCATGGATATGTCCCTCGGCTGTGGGGGGAACGATGTAGTGCTAGGCCCTGCACTGCTGTCGTCCTCGTGGACCATATGGATGGACTCTTGTTCATCGTCGTCCGTGGATGAGTTGTCCATTGGTTTAACGCAAACAATGGAGGGCTGTTTTGGGGCTTCCTCGTCCCCCCCTTTCCCCCCTTTGTCCTCCCTGAGAGTTTTGAACCGGGATCTGTACCGGTGTCTTTCCCCCCTAGGGGTGCTTGCAGCCTTTGCTGCTGCCTCAGAGGCAGGGTCACGCCTTGGAGGCAGGGATACCCTCTGCGCTGTAGGAGCCACCCTCGTCGGATCGGCACCTACCATCGGTGTTGTCGTCACAGCAGATGCCGACGAAGCAGTCCACAAGGACTTTGGCTGTGCCGGTTGAGCCTGCTTGGGCTGCGCGGCCTTCTTCTCTTCCTCCGGCCTAGGCTTTTCTGATTTCTCCCATACATTGGCCTGGGTGGACAAATTCCTCTTTGAGGAGGAGCTCGATGGCAGGCTAGCTATGGAGGCGGACGGCGATGGTGATCGTGGCCTATACAACCTGGGACCCGCATCAGGGGCGAACCCGGTGGAATCGTACTTGCGGTTCTTGGCCTTATCTTGGAGCCCCACTGATGGGGAGACCTCAAATGACTTTGATCTCTTCCTGTCCTGGGCGAGGCATGCCCCTGCTCAGAACACGGGTCAGAGGCCTTGCTCGAATTGAGCCATGCCACCAGCCTGTTATGCCTGTCTTTCCTTTGGCTTCTTGGAGAAGCTTAGGCATATCTCGCACCCATCCACGTTGTGTTACAGGTGCAGGCAGTAAAGACATTGTAAAGACACGAAGACGTTCTGTAGCCCGCATTGGGTGCAGGGCCCGAAGAGGGTCCGTCCCCCCCACCTTTTTCTTCTCTGTCATGGTCGGAGGGCACTAAGGAGGCCCACGACGGCCTTCCAGAAACTTTGACGAACAACCGCCCTTGAGGGACACTTTACCGACAATGGAACCCCGCTGTTGGCCAATCGAGGTACATGGATGGAAAAAAGTACAAAATAGCTCAGAGAGCAACTCGAGGACTCCCAAACTGAAGCGTGTGGTAAAAATCTGAAGATGGCTGCAGAGGCGGGGCTTAGGGAGAGGACTGTCATTGGATGGGGACAGTATGACCCAGGGGGCAGTATGACCCCGAGGACAGTGATTGGTTTAGAAGAGAAATAGTTTTTAAGTGAAAGTAAAACTGTTTTTTCTTTTACCGAGGATTCCCGGCCTGACAACGGGGAAGATTCATGGGCATGTGAATCCATGCCATACCCCATTCTGGAGAAATGTGTGGGCTGTTTCTGAACATTCTACATCAAAATCTACCAGAGTAGAACAATTGCGCCTAAACCGTATCAATTCTCCATATGGGATACTTTTGATGCATGCAACTGGATGACTACTGCTTGCCTGAAGAGGAATGTAGGTTTACGGTGTACTGAGGTGTTGACTCCTTCAGTGGTTATACTAACTTCCACATCCAGAAAACTACTTTAGAACTACTATGTGTTTCAGTAAGGCGTAGGTTCAGACCATTAGTATTAAAAATGTGAACAAATGTCAGCTGTTCCCCTAATCTTGTAGTAGAAAGAGCCAGTAAACAAAAATCCATTGTGGGTCAAACAAAATGAAAACATATCCAAAATAATTTCAGAGGGACTCAATTAAGAAATCTAGTGCTAAAAAACCCAGCTGATAATACCAAATCATGATTAATAGAAGTGTATAATGAAACCACATCTTAAGTGGCCAAAATCATGTCTGGTTCCCAAGAGATTTCATTGATATGTTTTTTTTTTAAAAAATCTGCCTTACCCCTCAAAAAGGCAGGAAGCGTTGATACAAGAGGCTTTATAGTTTCATCTACAAAATTAGCAAGATTTTCCAATAATGACCCACATAGCGTGACTAAAGGCTTGTCTAAAGGTCGCATGAGTGACATATGGACCATTGGTAAAAAGTATATGGTCGGGATTACAGGCATTTGAGGAAAAAGGAATTTTGCAGTATCATCCTCCAAAATGCCTCGATCCGACTATTTCTGCAGCAAAATAGACAATTCATTAGCAATACAGGGAAATGGATCAGCAGTCAATTTGGAATAGCAAGAATGATCTCTCAATTGTCAGAATGGTTTGAAAGTAGTATGTTTAAGCCTTTAACAGATGGTTTTATAACTAAGTCAGTAAGCTGTGTAAATTCAGACAAAGTGGTTTTCTGCTGTGTAGTCAAATTCCTGGAAGGATTAACATCAAAATGGCGCAGTTTCTTCAGGTCAACGATCACTAAATCCTGGAATGCCTCCAAACAACTTGATATCAGAGGATTAAATCTAGATTTGGGTTTGATGTTAGTGTTCTTAGACCAATCAACATCAATCCCAAAATTGGATAAATCATTACTGCCAGCTTCACTGGGCATTTCTGCTAGTTCAGCCATATCCATCATAGTGGATAAGTCAGATATTTCCAAATTCGTCTTGCCCGTAGGCCTGGGTCTCTGAGATTCTATAGGCGGATTAACCAAAATAAATTTCGCCAGTTTCAGTTTGTGTATGAATTGGTCAAAATCCAGGCGTATTTGTGTGCAATTAAATCCACTAGAAGGACAAAAATGTAGACCCAATTTTAAAACTGGGAGGAAAATAAATCATTTGAGGCATGCTCTAAAGAATCCGCTCTACAAGAGAAAGATTGTCATACGACCAGCTTGGACACTGGCTACTGGGTGCGACTTTCAAAGGAGGAGGATTGAGGCAGCTGACCATCTGGGAATTGACCAAAGAAACGTTCCACACCACCATATGGACGATTCCGTCCATACACACTGTTTGGATGTTCAGTGGGAGCCGAATCAGCCTAGGAAATCAAGGAAAATGGGAAAACAGAACTGGGCATGTCCTTCACAGAACAACAGTGGGTTGGCGCAGCTAAGGCGATGTTTAAAGTGCACAAAAGCACGAAAAGCCAGGAGCTCCAGTTTAAAATACTCCACAGATGGCACCTGATGCCTCAAAGGGTGCGCATAATGTAGCCACAGAGTTCGCAGAGTTGCTGGCGAGAATGCGGAACAACCATAAGTATATGTTGGGAAAGACTAAAACTCAGAAGAACAAGTTACTTTCTTACCTGGTAACGTTCTTTCGATGGGATGGTCCGACGACGTATTCCATATCTATGACAGGTAATGTCCACAGCTGTGCTGCTTTGGAAAATCTTTGGCGTCTGCGTCCTGCGTCGATGACGTTGATGCGCCGTCCCCGAGGACCTCCTCCGACGGCCGACGTCACCCGATGTGATAAGTAGGACGCACGACGCCCATAGCCTCAGTTATAGTTTTTTCCCAGAACGTGTGCCACCAGTTTTCTGCCAGTCAGACACACAAGGCCTTGCGGAACGCAAGCTGCAATCGCAAAAGAAATTCTGCAGCGAGGAAGGCAGGGAGGGAGCGATATGGAATACGTCATCGGACCATCCCATCGAAAGAACGTTACCAGGTAAGAAAGTAACTTGTTCTTCGAGGGGATTGGGTCCTCAGACATATTCCATATCTATGACAGACTCCCAAAGCAGTACCAAGCAAGGAGGTGGGAAAGAATTTAGAATACAAATTTAGCATGCCCGATCAAATTGCGGAATAGAGAACTGCCTTGCCAAAGGCCAGATCTTGCCCTCTGATGGAATCAAGGGAATAGTGACGTACAAATGTATGCACTGAAGCCCAGGTGGCTGCATCACAGATGTGACGAATAGGAACTCCCCTCTGCAGGGGAGTAGACGCAGCCACTCCTCTGGTAGAATGGGCCCGCAAGTGAGCCGGAGGGTCCTTACACGCCAAGCGGTAACACTCAGAGATAGCTAAAATAATCCAACGAGACAAAGTCTGTTTCGTCACAGCTTGTCCCAAACGCTTCCCAGCGTAACCAATGAAAAGTTGATCGTCCACTCTGACCCGGGACATGCGCGAAATATAAAAGCTCAACACTCTCCGAGGATCAAGCCTATGGAGCCTCTCCTCTTCCTTACCAGGATGCGGAGGAGGATAGAACCCCGGAAGAACCACCTTCTGGCTGAAATGAAAATCCGAAGAAAAGAAGGACGAACTCTAAGGACAACCCTGTCCTTGTGAAACACAGTGAAGGGTGGCTTAACTGAAAGTGCCTGTAACTCACTCACTCTGCGAGCGGAAGTAACCGCAACCAAAAACACAGTTTTCAGAGTCAACAGCCTCAAAGGGCAAGAATGTAAAGGCTCAAACGGAGCACCCATAAGAAACTTAAGAACAAGATTCAAATCCCAACCTGGCACCAAAAAAGGTGACAGAGGGAACACATTAGTGAACCCTTTCAAAAACTGCGAAATTTAAGGAATCTTAAAATAGGAACACTCTTCAGACGAGCGCTTAAATATGAACAGCGCCACCAGGTAACCTTTAATGGTCCCCACTTGCAAGCCCCTGTGGGCCAAAGAAAGCAAAAAAGACAAAACCATGGAAATGTCGCATTCAAAAGGATCCACATTCTGAACTCTGCACCAGTCGCAGAACTTTCTCCAACGGCAACGGTACAGAGACTTTGTTGCCGGCTGCCTGGCCGAGAGCAACACCTCCATCACGTCTTCAGGGAGGTCCCAATCCTTATACCTCAACATTTCAGAAGCCAAGCGTGAAGATTGAGGGATCTGACCTCTCGATGGAGAACCTGACCACCCTCCCGTGAGAGCAGATCGTCTGGGTAGGGAAGACGACGTGTAGGGCAGATGGACAAATCTAGAAGGTCCGGGTACCACGTCCTCCGGGCCCACGCCGGAGCAATGAGGATCATCCGGGAACCGAACCTCCGTAACCTCCGCAACACTTGCGAGATGACGGGGACTGGAGGAAACGCGTACAGCAGTGGGAATGACCACTCCACCACGAACGCGTCTCCTAAGGCTCCTTTTGGAGGAAATTCCAGTGAGCAAAACCTTTCGCACTTCCGGTTGACACTGGAGGTGAAGAGATCCACTTGAGGGGTCCCCCAAAGGGTGAAGATCTCCAGGAGAATCTCCTGAGCCAGCTCCCACTCGTGAGAGATCGCGCTCTGCCTGCTCAGAGCATCCACCGTCTCGTTGTCGTCTCCGGCCAGATGAACTGCCGAGATCGAAACTTCCTGCTGGATGGCCCAGAACTCGAGCTGCATTGCCTCCCTGCACAGCGGAAGCGACCCTGCCCCCCCCTTTTTGTTGAGGTAGTGCATGGCCACCGTGTTGTCCGTCAGAACCAGGACAATCTTCCCGCGCACAGTCGGCAGAAAAGCCTTCAGGGCTAGCCTGACGGCCCTCAGCTCCAACAGATTGATATGGAGTCTGGACTCCGACGGAGACCAACGACCGCTGACTGTAAATTCGTTGGCATGAGCTCCCCATCCCGTGAGGGATGCGTCCGTCACGATCGTCACCTCCAGCCAGGGCAGCCAAAATGGGGCCCCCTTCATCAGATTGCCCTCGACGGCCCACCACAGAAGGTCCCGGGCTACCGAGGGCGGCACCTGAACATGGTCCGACAGCCTGCCGGAGGACTGAGACCACTGGAGCTTGAGTGCTTCTTGTGCTTGGGATGGATCGGCACATGGAAGTAAGCATCCTTGAGGTCGAGAGATACCAACCAGTCCTGAAGTTGAAGGGCCTGGAGGACTTGAGAAAGAGTCACCATCTTGAACTTGTCCTTCCTGAGGAGTTTGTTCAAACCGCGCAAGTCCATGATGGGTCTCAATCCCCCGTCTTTCTTTGATATCAATAAAAAAGGGGAATACCATCCCTTGTTCCTCTCCGCTACAGGCACCAGTTCTATGGCGCCTTTCTCCAGCAGGGCTTGAATTTCCTGCGCAAGGAGCGGATCCGGACTCTTCAAAGAGAGGTTCCCTGGTGGATTGTCATGAGGCCTCTGCCGAAAAGGAAGACAGTAGCCGTAGGTTATGATCTCCAGAACCCACACATCCGAAGTAATGGCTTGCCACTCTACAAGATGCTGCGCCAGCCTTCCCCCAACCAGCGAACCATGGGACCTGGCCTCATAACTGAGTGGTAGCGGCTGCGGCGTTGCCTGAGGGCAAAGAGGCCTTGGCACCTCTGTTTCCACCTCTGGCACTCTTACGATGGCCTCTTTGACTGCTAGTTCCTCTCGCTTTACTGAAGGACGAGTAATAGCGAAAGGAACCTCCCCTCCATTGCTGTCCCCTAGGAGGAAAAGGCGGAGGTTGGCGAACTGCAGCACCCAATGATTTCGCTGCAGCTTTGGAGGTGTGGAACCTCTCAAGGCTCTCGTCAGCCTTGCTGCCAAAAAGGTGTTCACCGTCAAAAGGCATGTTTAGGAGCCGGGACTGCACATCAGGAGCGAACCCAGACTTCCGCAACCACGCAAACCTGCGCATTACGGTGCTTGCCGCCATGGACCGGCTGACACAATCCGCCAAGTCCAAACCCGACTGAACGGCCTCACACATAGCATCCTTGCCATCCTGAACCATAGCAAGGAAACCATCCCGTTCGTCTCCTTCGGGAATATGATCAGCCGCTAATGAAACACAGTTCCACAGAGTGTGTGTGAAACGAGACAAGGCACATATGGAGTTGGCCGCCTGAAGGGCCAAACCCTCCGAAGAAAACACTTTCTCAAAACGTTTGTCGTCCCTATCCGGAGGGATGGTAAGATACGACGCCTGCTTTGCCGTAGCCGCCTGCACCACCAAACTCTCCGGGGTGGGGTGCCTAGACAAGTAGCAGGGGTCGCTACTGGCTGGACGGTATTTTCACGACAAAGACTTGCCCACTGCCGGGAGACTCTCTGCAGCAGTCCAAGCCGCCGCCACCCTTCTCTGCAGAGCCATATGAAAAGGCAAAACCGGGTCAGTCGGTGGACCGAGATCAAGGATGTCCGTGAGATCATCCTGAACAAACTCCCCTGGGGGAGCTGACCAACCCAAGTACTCGGTAACCCGAGACATAAGGTGCCGATATGACGAATCGGCATGAGTGCCAGGCTCCGGCCGACAAAACTCCACCTCCGGAGAGGTGTCCAGTCCACTGGCATCATGCAGTGACTGCCTCAGGTCATCAAACTGACTATGGCCCGAGATAAGGTCATCTGGAACCGGAACCAGGCCGCCATCAGAGCTTTCATCACCCTCTGAAATGTACTCCAGGTGGGGAGAGGAAGACCTCTGCGGACCAAAGCAGTGCCGGACCTTAGCCATAGCCTTTTTAGGGGCAAACCCCGTGCCACGGGGCCCCTCGGACACCATCGCCTCGAAAGGCGTCGAGGGCGCCGAACGAGTCGGCGCCGGCGTCGACATAAAAGGCGTCGACGTCGAGCGAATCAGCGTCGACGTCATCTGCAACACCTCCAGCATCTGCGGCGTCGACACAGTCCTCGAAGCCGGAGCTCCGAGTGTGTCTCTCGACAACCTTGGCGCTGACGGCGTCGACGACCCCCTCGAAGACGGAACCTCGAGAGAAATCGTCGACGACCTCGGCGCCACAGGCGTTGACGTCTTCTTTGAAGACGGCACAGGATCACGCGGTCTCGAGCGCGTCGAGGACCGGGACCTGGAACGGGCATGGCGAGAACGGCTACCCTTGTCCGAGCGGGACCTCTCCCACCCCACTCGGAGGCGCAGACGGACCGTTGCCCTGTGATTCCAGAATCACTAGCATCTGCTTCCCGAAGGAAGCCCATTCCACTGGTGTCGCTTGCATGGAGGGATAAGCGACCCGCCGACGGGTGGAGTCCTCGGAAGAGGACAGGGAAGGCGACCTATGCCGGCGCTTCCTAGAATGTCTAGAAGAGGCGGAGGAGTGGCAAGACCGACTCCTGGAAGGAGACCCACCGGACTTCTGACGACGACGCGGAGAGTCACCCCTCGAGTCATCGGTCGAAAGCCCCGCAGACCTAGACTTCCGGGGCTTAGACACCCGGCCTACCGACAGCTTCTTCTTGCGTTCCCGCAAGGCCTTCGCAGTGAGCGACTGGCAGTCGACACAGTCGTCCGTATCGTGGGCCTCCCCGAGGCACCAGAGGCAGGCGTCGTGCGAGTCCGTGACCGACATCTTGGACCCACAGTCCCCGCAGTTCTTGAAGCCCGGACGCGGGGTCGAAGATGAGAAAGACATCGCCACAAACAGGTCTTAACAACCAACCGAACAGGTTCAACCAACCGAGAATAGAAAACAGCAACTCCAACGAGTCAAGGCGTACCGAGATTCACGAAGCGAACACGTTCGCGGAAAAAATGGAACTGAGGCTATGGGCGTCGTGCGTCCTACTTATCACATCGGGTGACGTCGGCCGTCGGAGGAGGTCCTCGGGGACGATGCATCGACGTCATCGACGCAGGACCCAGATGCCAAAGATTTTCCGAAGCAGCACAGCTGTGGACATTACTGTCATAGATATGGAATACGTCGGAGGACCCAATCCCCTCGAAATTTCAGGCAGGAAGGGAAAACTAGAACAAGGGAAATAATGACCAGCCCGATACTAGAAGACCCATCTTTTGGGGTGTTTGGGATTATCCCAGAAGGGAACAAGACTTGGAGGGGTAAGCGATCCAAATTAATTAATAGCTTACTGCTTTGCACAAACCGATGCATTGACCTGACGATGGGGCTAAAACAGAGGTCCCTAACAAGTTAAACTGCCCCAAGGGAGTACAGGAGGTCTACAGCATGGACAAAGTGGCAGCAAACCTAAAGGAACAACCAAAGAAAAGAAATCGATAGAATTTGGGCCCCTTTTTAAGCTAAGCTCTGAGAGATAAGTTGGAATCACACTTTCGAGCCAGACTGATAGGATTAGATCTAATAATAGAGAATGACAACCTAACTCATATATAAAAAAACATAGAGCAAATCATAGAACACGGGTAGCATAGCTTAGTGGCAAGGTGCTCGTCTTGAAAGCACGACGAGGCAGAGCAACACTGGTTGAAGCCCAGGTCGGTGCTTAGAAACCTCTTTGGCATTAAGTGCGTTATAAATAACCAATTATAATTATAATATTGGAATTATATTGGAAACTGTGACTTGAAAGTGGGTAAGAAGTGAATTAAGGCATGTAATGTGGATCTAAAACAAATTGGTAAACAATGATAGTGCAATGCTGTACTGACATAACAAGTTGAAAAATAAGGAAATCGTTAGTTCAATGTGATTCTATTGGTTGATATGATGTACGTAGAGAGATAATACTCTCTTAAAAGTCTTTTCAAAGCATGTGAAATCAAATAAAATCTGGTTGGAAGAAAAAAGATACTGCGGTCTGATCGATAAAAGAGGACCATTTTTAAGAATTGAATTCAGTTGCTGGTTAGGGACGAGTGCAAAGATGGTGGTGGTGGTATATATATATTTTTAAATAAACTCTTTTGATTGGGTTTCTCTGGGCTGTGCTGGGCAGGTTGGGCATTCCTTTATTTATCACACAAATAATGAAGAACAGTTATGGAAATCTTTGGGACACAGTCATGATTGAGAGCCACCAGCCTCAATGTCCTGTCATATTAGGCACTAGATAGGGTTTCTCATGTCTCTTCTGCTATATTTGTGCTGTACATGGAGCCTCTTGCCCAAATGAGCCAGGAAGATGAAATAACTTATGTGATGAATCGATTCAGTCACTTCCCCCAGGGGGGAGCCCCTTCCTGTGAAGTTACGGAGGAGAGCCTGCTACGTAATAATTACCTAGGGATGGTGGTCAGTAGGACCTCACATGGAGAGACTCCCCTCTTGAGATAAGGGCTTCCTTTCCCATGAGGAACTCCATTCATATTATCCCCCACAGTCCAACACTACACTACTGGCTAACACATAGCCATACTCCTCTTTCATATAATACTGTACTGTTATACCTGAAGAAAAACCTGGTAGTGTGATGATCAAAACATAGAAGGAATAACGAGTGCTTGTCCTTTAAACACTGAGATGTCTATTAAACACTGAGATGAAGAAGCTGACAACAGGTATGATGAATGTGCCACAAACACAAAGGAAGGACTATACTGAGAAGCTGGGGAAGCCCCAGCAGTGCATCATAAAAAGCAGGAAGTGAAGCCTGGGGGTTTCGCACTGGCCGGATCGAAAAGGATGGGAAACCAAGGGAGATGCTACTTCATGTGCTTGCAAGCAGCTGCGAAGAAGTGACAGCGGTATGCTGCCCGAACAACCAAGAGAACCAAGTTGATAAAAGTCCCTGGAGGGACATCTAAGGGGGGCTGAAGGACAACCCTCCTGTCTGCGTGCCAGAGAAGTTGTATGCCAGGAACAGACCCGAGGTGGCCTGTACATGAAGAGGACCGCAATCAGAGAACCAAAGGAAGAAGGTGGTGGCATAGAAGGGAAATCACTAGAATCCCCTTTTGTTGTGATACCGCAGAGGCATTGCGAAGTGTGTCCGAAACAGCATGAAAGAGAAACCAGAGAACCATCCTGACCGAGTACAGAAAAGACGAACAGAACGCTGATCCGGTGATATAGACCCCCGACACTTCAGGTAAAGTGGACAGCGAGAGAACCAGGGAGCGAGGCATAGAGAATCCCTCAGGGACCCTGCATTCTCATCCCAGTGAGTGGCAAAGATATTGAAACAGTACAAATCACTCAGAAACCCTGCAAACTCATCCAAGGGACAGTCAGAGATATAAGAAGTGTGAAGATCACTCAGGGACCCTGCATACGCATCCCAGTGAGTGGCAAAGATATCCGGAGAGTAAACATCACTCCGAAACGCTGCATACTTGTCCCAGTGAGGGGTAGAGATATAAGAGTGAGGATCACCCAGGGACCTTGCAGACTAGTCCCAGTGAGTGGCAAAGATATAAGATAAGAGAAGATCGCTCCGAAACTGTAACGCTCACCTGGACCCCACAGGGGTGTCTATCGGACCCGGCCCGCCTAGTCTTGTCTGCTGGACCCGAAGAAGTATTTTCCTGCAAGTGGAGACAGGGATTGACCACCTGTAGGTTTTAGTGATGGCCTCCCAACTGTTCTCGCTCTCCCCCACTAATCACCTCCGATATCCCCTTAGTAACCTCACCTTATGTTCGTAAAAGATGAGCTCTCCATCCTGCGTGTCTTGCAGGGGCACGTAGATACCAGTTACTTCACTGGTTTGAAGGCGTTGGGAGAGTTCCAGTAAGTATTGACTCTGAAGTCCCTGGCGGGATTGGTAAGTATCAAGTTCAAAGAGTTCAATGTGCCCGATGTTCACTCTTGTCCCCTCCCTTCCTTAAGTTGCAACTGAGTTCGTGAGAAGGTGGTCTCGTAGCTGCTGCTGGCGTTCAGGTAAGAGTCTGTGTTACCCAACGCTGTCCGGTAACTATTGCATGCGTTAACGTGTTGTTTTTCTCCCTCTTTACAGATGCGGCATATGAAAATGTGGAGAGTTATGGAATAATACCGCCGGTGGTAAATCAGGTAAGTCTATGGTGGCAAGAGGTTGTATTTGTTGATTCCCTTGGCTCACCTTGTTTTTTCTTGTGTCCCCTAGGTGCCGGATTACGGCGAAGAAATGGAGACAGTGCCGGATCGAAAGATGCAGTGAGAACTGGTGAGTATGGCGCGGTGCTGGAGCTGGCAAAGCGACGCGTGCAGGACTGATGTACTTTCCAGGTCCGGAGATGAAATGGTTCAGGAATTAGGTGAGGAATTTGAAATAAGTTTGTTTTCTAACCTTGTCCTTTTCCTCTTCTTTATTCTAGGAGCTCCGGATTCGAGGCAGGCGTGGCAGAAGACTGGATGCTGGCTGCAGGCACGCGGGCGTGGCAGAAGACTGGATGCTGGCTGCAGGCACGGTGAGCGTCACGCTGCTGGATGCAGAATAACGCGAAGCATGTGCTGCTGTTCGGGTGTGGTTTAAATAGCCTCCAAAGTAGTTCCAGGTAAGAAGGTCCCTAGAGCCACGCCCAAGTAAAAAATAGTCCCTGTAACAAAATAGTCCCATCCAGGCCACATGTAGGCTTGAACTCTTTTGCAGCATGGTCTGCATCAGGTAAGTAAAGTCTATGAGCCTGGCGCCTATGGCGCCAGGACTGATTTCTATGATGAGCCTGGCGCCTAAGGCGCCAGGACTGAACCCAGACAGCCCCTAGCCGGGGCTGCTGAGGTTTAAACAAATGTCTGGATGCCTGCTCCTGGAGCTGAGGGCCTTGGTCCTGATGCCCTGGGGTAGGCATCATGACAGAAACCCTACATATTTGTCCCAGTAAATTGCAAAGACATAAGAAGAGTGAAGATCACTCAGGAGCCCTGCATACTCGGCCCAGTAATTGGAAAGAGTATCAAAAGTGTGGAAGTCATGCAGGAGCTCATCATATTTGCCCCAAAGAAGTAAAAGAGTACAGAATAAAGAAGAGTCAAACAGAGACTTTATCTACATTTATCAGTGTGAAGAGAAAGAGTCTGAAGACTGCAGAGAAGAATTTTATAAGGGCCTTGGAAGATCCCTTGAAGGAACTGAAAGAGCTATTTAAAGGAATAGCCAGAGACTATTTGAGGATACCTTGAAAGGAACTGCAATGGAACGCATTCCAGTCGAAGTGAGTCCTTCCTTTCAACATCCTTTCCTTCCTTAACCACTCTTGTGTTCTCTAAACTGGACTACTATGCCAACATCCTCTTTTGTCTCCCAAACTATGCTGTCTGTCCTCACGACAATATCATTAACTTTGCTACAAAGACTCTCTTTGAACTCACTCACTCCACACCAGCTTCCTCTTACCGTCACCAGGCTAGATGGCCAACTATGCAAAACAGGGCCAGATTTAAACTTTTTTCCTGGTTCTATCCATGGTAAGGCACCACCAGATCTATCATTAACTCTACAAGCCTCCTAATCTCCGCTTTGCCTCCTCGACTACCCTTGTAGCACCTCACCCTCCCTGTGCAGAGAAGACTCTAGAGACATGGAGGAGAGAAGGGAAACAGTCACCCACTTTCAGGAAGAAACGGATCCACAATACCAGGGTCGACAAAACAGGCCTTTTTTAGAGCAGCGAAGTAGAGGATGGGAACGCAACAGGGGGCAAGATGACAACTCCCCCAAAATCAGCAGGAGTTGAGGGAGAGTGAGGTTCCCCCTCAGAATTGCTAGTGATAGATCTATCCGATCACGTCCTTACAGAACATGAAACGCAGGTACTACAAAAAGGACTTAAAGCCAATTACGACCCCGTTAAACATCCAAATTAGATTGCACAACTGCTTCACAAGATTCAATGAAAACAATACTTCGGAGACTTGAGAATAGGTCAAAGACTGGAGATATCACGGGCCTGCATGCAAAGTCTACATTTTATCCTACCAATATTACACCGGAATCCATTACCTTTAAGAAGGCTCTATTAAAGAGGATAGAAGTAATTGAACATGAGGCACACCAGGACTATCAAAACCAGCGGACAAGAGGGGGAAGGGGCCTTTCATACTGATGAATAGCATAGCATATGATGAGCTGGTAACAGCTTCACCTGACAACAGCCTACATTACCAACTTCTTCCCCGAGACCCAACTGAAAATCTCAGAATAGCAATAACAACAGTGGTAGAAGAAGCTGAATGTGAGGGACAGATTAGCAAGTAAGAGGCATAATGTGTATACACCCTTTCCCCCTTATCTAAAGTGCACAAACGGCTGTCTCTGCCACCAGGCTGCCCCATTGTCGCAGGAATTAACTCAATTATTGAACTGCTGTCCCAGTTCATGGATTTCTTTCTACAACCTGAGATACCATGAATGCAATCATATATCAAAGACATGAGAGCGGTACTCAATCAGATAAAAAATATGGACTTTGACCCTGCATATCAGATATTGGTCACACTGGACATTGAGTCCCTATATGCAGCGATTCCACAGATGAAGACACTACAAGTGATCAATAAGATCCTAGAGGAACAAAGGCCACCCCTGGATATTCCACGCCTGTTCTTGTTATAACTCACAGAGTTCGAGCTTATAAAGAATTTCTTCATGTAAAAGGTGGAATTCTTCAAACAACTGTCACGTACTGCAATGGGGGCTCTGCGCCCCCATTTGTGAACCTATATGCAGCAATCCTCGAAAAGCCTCCTATTTACAACAAAAACCAGTTTACAGGCCAAATTACCCTGTGGCGTCGGTACATCGACAACGTACTCATGATCTACACAGAAGAACACATACAACTGGAGGCATTTATGAATTGGCTGAGGAGCAGAAATAGATACCTTAAGTTCACCTACACTGCCAGCAAAGTAGTAGATCACTTTCTTGACCTGGAAATCAAGGCGAAAAATAGCAAACTATGGTCTACTGTTTTTAGAAAGAGTACTGACAATTTTTACAATTCCAAAGTTTCCATCCAACAACACTAAATGCTAACTTGTCCTTTGGGCAGTATATTAGATTCAGGAGAAAGTCCTCAGACATCACATAATATGATGGGCAAGCTATAGCCTTCACTGAAAAATTGAGAGCGAGAGGACATCCGTGGAAACTGTTAAAACGAGACAAAAACCGTGCACAGAAGATCCTTTTAGATATCACACTGGAACGAACAGAAAATGTAGACCAGCACATGACAAAAGGATCACAGCAGTACTGAGTCACTCTTCACAACTCAATAGAATCAGGGGGGAATTCTTAAACTATGGCCTCTTTTGAACGTGGGTATGACAGAACTGCAGACACCACGTTTTTCCATCAAACCAAGGAGGAATACACAAGATTCTTTGGTGAAGTTCTATAAGCCAGGCCCTCCACCTGCTGCACACCAACTTTGTGGAACACGACGTGTCCAGTAGGACATGCCCCATGCGGACAATACTCAGTCTGCCCTCAAACATCCGGGCCTGGGCCTAAAAACAGTATGGAAGCAACTCCATTTTATAAACTGCAATTCAAGCAATGTAATGTATCTTTTCACATGTCTCTGCAACTTGAGGTACAATGGAATGACGAGCAGACGCATCAAAAAGAGAATCCAGGAGCAGTGCATACACACAATAAGAGACAATGCACCCCTGGCTAAACACTTCTGGGAAAACCGACATATGGAAAGTGATCTATCATGGACCATCATTGAAAAAGGGACACGCCCACCTAGGTGCGGAGATATGCAGGCAATCTTACTTAAAAGAGAACAGAGATCTAAGTGGGTTAAATGAGCAGATAGTGTGGCAAAAATTGGCCACATTATAATAGAAGCCATCTGTACCATGATGTATACATTGTTCTATAACGGAAGTTAAAAATGCCCATCAGTCACCTACATATTTTTCTAAATTGAAAGTTATCACTCATCTGATGAGTGATAATATCACAACATCCACACCATGTGGTGTGGACCTCCTTCAAGGGCATCAGTGCATCTAACCTACATGATTGCATGATTATAAATATTCATCACCATATAATGCGGTCAGTGACTGAATTTTATTAAACTTGGCATACAATTGCTTAAATATATTTTACTAAGGAAAAACAACACATACGACATGAAGTTAGGATTTGTCCAACAAATCGGCATATCCGACATTTGGCCAATCAAATGCCCATATGGGACATCACTACAACATCTCGGCAGTCTCAGACAGGAGTGTATTACAATATTTTGGGCAACGTGGATTAGATTATATAATGCACGTTGTGCAGACCGGATGAAAATGCCGGCTGCCGAGAAGCGTTTGTTTAATGAAATTAGGACAGACGCACGTAAGGCTTACTCTTATTTGTATTTGTATTTATTTATTTATAATGCGCACCAAACCCAGGGGTAGCCAGGCGTAAAGGCAGCAAGAGGGTTGCAAAGCTTAGTTACATACAGTAGGGTGAGGTCCAGCTGTGGTTACAGTGCCGGACACATCACACCAAATAGGAAGGGTAGGACATAAACATTGTAGGCTGTACTATATACATATTTACATTCAATGAGGTAAGGAGCCACATGGTAGTGGCGCATCTGGGCATCGGAAGTCATTATGAGTCGAGAGATTTGAGCCAGTAGACAGTCCTGGCACTGAACTGGTGGTAGGGTAGGTCCTCCCTACAGGTGGGAGGAAGGGAGTTCCAGAATTGCGCTGCTTTTACTGGGAAGCTATTACCTCCAGACATTGTACGTTTGAACCTGGGCACCAAAAGAAGGTTAGAATTGGCCGTTCTCGAGGGGCGAGAGAGGGTGGGTCTAGTAAATCTGGCGATGAGGTATTGAGGGGCTGCTTGGTGGAGGCATTTATGAATCAGAGATACCGATTTAAGGAATATCTTGTCCTTGGTGGATAGCCAGTTGACAGATCTTCTGGAAACTGAGATATGGGCTTTCTTCGGGATACTGAGGGCCGCTCTGAGGGCATTATTTTGGAGGATTTGGATTTTATTTGAGATATATTTGTTACAACCTACATATAGAGCGTTACAGTAGTCCAACTTTGACAGGATCAGCGCCCTGGCCAGGGTGGTACAGTTGGTGGGGGAGAGAAAGGGTTTGGCTGCCCTAATGAGTTTGCAAGTGTAGGAGGTGGCGGAGGCCAATGCATTCACTTGTTTGTTGAAGGTGAGGGTGGAGTCTAGATAAAAGCCGAGGGTTTTAACCTCCTTAGCTACTTTGATCTTGTTGTCGTCAATTATGAACGATGAGTATTAGTGGCCCAGTTTGTTGATGTAGTGTGTAGATCCTAGAATAAGGAGTTCCGTCTTGTCATCATTCAGGCATAGACCATGTGAGGCCATCCATGCCTGGATGATGAGGTACACTTTATTAACGAAGGCCAAATCCTTGTCATAATCCCCCGACAACGGGATAAGGATCTGGGTATCATCGGCGTAATTAGTGTAGGTGATACCCAGATCGTCTAGATCATCGAAAAGGGGCTTCGTGAAAATGTTATAAAGTGTAGGGGAGACGCAAGATCCTTGAGGCACGCCGCAAGTGATAGGTATAGGGGTCGGCTGCTGCTGACAATGAGAAGACTCTCATCGTGCGGTTATTGAGGAAGGATTGGATCCAGTTGGTTGCTTCTTGAGAGAAGTGGGCAGCTTTTTGTAGGTGGTTGCACAAGATCTCATGGTCGACCAGATCGAAGGCCGCAGAGAGATCGAGGAGTAACAATAGTGTTGTCTTGCCCTGGTCTCTCAGCTCGTCTATCTGTGCCTTGAGATCTATAAGTGCAGTTTCGGTTCCATGCTGTGGCCTGAAACCCGATTGTCGGACGCCTAGGAGATGGAAGTGCTCAAGGTAATGTTGGATCTGGTGGTATGCTGATTTGTCGATGATTTTAAGAAGGAACAGTACTGTGGTGATGGGGCGGTAGTTAGTTGGAATGGAAGGGTCTAAGTTTGTTTTTTTAAGCAGAGGGAGGACCCAGGACTGTTTTAAGTTATTAGGTACGGTGCCTGATGTGAAAGACGCATTTATTAGTTTGGTAATAAATGGTGCGAGATCATGGGCTGCATCCTTAATCAGTTGAGCGGGGCATAGGTCTCCGTGGCAATTTGAAGGTTTGAGGGTGAGAACAGTATTTTCTACCTCTTTGGTGGATACTGTATGGAAGTTAAAGGTGGGGTTGTGCACTGGGGGGGATGATTGAGTCGGGTGAGCCTTTTTATGGGAGGCGGTACTCAGCTTAGTAGAGGAGAGCAGAGTTTCTTTTTTAATGCTTATTTTAGTCTTAAGGGAGGAGAGTTTGTTCGCTAGGGCATTTTGTATGCCCGTGCACCAGTTTTTATCTTTGATACATGAGTCGGGCACTTGGATCGGGGATTCAACCTCTTTAAGTATTGTGAAAAGCTCTCTAGTGTTAGATTTAGCTTGTGAGATTCGTGTACTATAAGACGTTTGTTTGGCCAATATAATTTCTTTTTTATATTGGGAAGCTAGACTGCAAGTTTTTTTTATTATTTTCTGAGGGGTAAGCTCGCCAGATTTTTTCACAGCGTCGCTTTTCCTGCCTGAGGGCTTTAAGATGAGGCGAAAACCAGGAGTTGATGTGTTTCCGGGGCTTGCTCTTTTTTAGCTTTATAGACGCTATGGCATCAAGGGATGAGAGCATGATTTTATTATAGATGTCCACCATCGTAAATGGATCTGTATGAGCCGGGATGGCATTCAAGGTTGGTGTGATTAGCGGGATCAGGTTTTCGGGGGTGATGTTTTTTTTATTTCGGGATTGGACAGCTGGAGCAATGCTGTTAGCTTGTGCTGGGGTTGCCTCTAGGGTGAACGAGATCAAGTAATGGTCTGTCTAAGGCTGCGGGAGTATGGCAGTGACTAGGACTGGGCAGTTGTGCACAGCTAGCCAGTCCAGAGTTCTCCCTTTGATATGGGTGGGCTCAGTGATCTTCTGGGTGAAGCCCAGTTCCTCTAGGGTGTTATTGATTGTACTGGCATTGGCGTCTGCGGGGTCGCTAAGTCCTAGGTTAAAGTCTCCTAGTAAGATGCGTTGTGAAGAATTTTTAAGATTGTTTGATAGGATGTCTGTGAGGTCTTCTTCAAATGACACTAAAGGGCCCGGCGGTCGGTAGATAAGGTGAATGGAGATGGATTGGGTATTAGATAGTGTTAACTTGGCGGTTAGAGATTCACAGGAAGTAACATTAGTGGGTGATTCAATTGTAATAGGGAATTTAGTTTTGGCTATGATGGCAAGACCTCCGCCTCTAGAGGTGGCACGATCAAGTCTTAATAGCGTGTAGTCATCTGGTACCGTGTAGTCATATTATGGAACCATACAAAGATTGGCGAGTCTGGCAGGCAAAATTAGTCTGTTAAGAAATGGATTTAGAAGCAGCGATGGAACACTGATGATGGGCTACATCTCTACATGTACGTCCCTTTGATAGTCACACACGCGCTCATGCTATAATAAGCAATACAGTGGAAAATTACAACGTATGCTAAGCATTTCTAAATAAGAAAAATGAGTTAGTGTTTGGCTTAGAGTAAATGCAGTTTGCCGCTATTACTCAGCTGGTAAAACTCAGATCACCCAACTATTGAACCTAGAAGAGCAAGCAACTGCAATTTTTTACTTCCAATGTTCAATATAATATGCGATAACGATAATGAAAACAGATCACTAAATTATGTGGTTGTGATTGCATGACGTCCACTTGTGAGCTAATCAGATGAAAAACTCATACATTTACACTGATGAATAGGGTATGATGGTGTTCCGTGATGAACTGTGAGTACAACTGTACTTAATATATATCAAAATTAATATAACTAAATGAAAAGCAACAATAGCACTTGTGTGTGTTACTCATTGAACATGTGAGATGATTGTATCTTTTTCTATTTTGATTCTAGGGCCCATAATCGTTTGTTGGCACAAAAGAGGTGTGGCTCAGCAAACACCACTGTTTCATATTTATAGAAGCCTTAGATTGAAATAGAATACAGTCCTGAAGATGGTGGTACAACAAATACCAGGGAAACCTATTGACAAACAGGCAGCGATGGCTTGGTTATTCCGGTCACATTTTGCATAAACACAGTAGGGAGACAGAACTAGTATCATGGTCTTTCATTTGGTTTGGTCTTCGTAGTAACTGAATTGATTTTTAGTCAAGCTTTTTAACCTCAAAAAGACATCTAAAGTATAGACCAATAAAGTTGCATATTGCCATAATAGCTATTGGGTGCCTTTATTCCTTCTTCATTTGTTTTAAGAAAATGAGGCTGAATGAGTTGACCAGTTCCGTAGAAAGAAATGACACTGTGAAAGTTGTAAGATCGCGGTTTTCTTTTTTGTTATTCTATCCACTAATGGACAGATGGTGCACCAAGGACATCTTGGGTGAAAGGCATGGACAGTTAGAAATGTCTGTGTCCTTGTATCTGTCTGCTTTTGGATTGGACATCTGGTCAACTACACACCAATTTGAAGAATAACTATTGGTCAAGCTAGCCTGTGTATTGATGGAATGTGTCTGCCTCGTCTAGACAATTCATAACACACTACAGTTGTTGAGTCCAACTAGCACTCTCAACCCAACGTTAGGGTTTGTCTGCCGTGAGAAATCTGAGGGTATTCTCACTCCTAATCTACTTGGATCATCTATGCAGGTAGCCAGGGAAAGGCTATCGCTATTGGTCCTGACCCTGGGTGCGGACAAGCGAGGGAGGATCACTTGGGTAGAGGGTCCTGGGGGAGCGGGAGCGATGTACCTTTAGGCGAGACATGGTATCAGCCTTATCCTCTGGACAACCAGCCTAACCATCCCCCTATCTTTATGGGTTATTATAAGGTAGTCCTCCTTTTTACCGCTCTTGGGGTACCTAAGAGTACTCAGACGAGTATGAAGCAACTGAGAGTAATAGACAACAGTTACTCTCACCACTTTAGTACTCGGACGAAGATGATGAGAGGTCAGGCACGTCCTTGTAATGAGAGCCAGGCAGCCTTTAATGAAGAACACCTGCAGCCCATCACCGAACCACAGGTGTATAAGAGGTGGAATGCTGCTGCATTGGGAAGAAGCCGGGAAAGAGAAAGACACAGCAGAAGCAGCCGTGCGGGAGTGAGAGAGGACAAGATGCTGAAACGCCAACCAAGAACCTGGGAGTCCTGCTGGAGTGACGGTGCAGGACAGAGAGCCCAGGAAGGAAAGGCAGGCAAGCGGCGCTGCCGAAGAGCAAAGGCAACGGGGCTGACTGAAGCACCCAGCGGCCAGGCTTTCCTGCAAAGGAGGAGAAGCCCTTACGAGGAGCTGCAGAGTCCAGGTAAGCGTTTGGGACAATTAAAGATACTGGGGCGGTCTGAAACACGTACGCATAACAGCGGTCCAAGTAAAGAAGCAAAGTTGTCTTTATTGACTACCGGAATGAATGAAAGCAACAAAGTTACATCCACTGAATAACAAAGGTAATGGAATTAAGCAAAGTTGCCTTAATTGAATACCGAACTGAATGAAAGAAGCAACGTTACATTTATTGAATACCAACCTGAATGAAAGAAGCACAGTTGTGTTTATTGAATACTGAATTGAAAGAAACAAGCAAAGTGGTGTTTATTAAATATCGAATTGAATGAAACAAGCAAAGAAGCATTTTTGGAATACTGAATTAAATGAACTAAGCAAAGATGCATTTATTGAACACTGAATGAGAGGAAATAATCCAAAAGGCATATATTGAATATTGTACTGAATGAAATAAGCAAACTATGCACCTGTTAAACTAAAGTGAAATGAAAGAACAACCCTGTTCAAATACTGCACAATGAACTGAAAGCCAATAGAAAGTTACGGCGAATGAAAAATCCTGAGTGCAAAGTTGAAGCCAAGGTTAAGAAAACACTGATATGTGAAAGTCAATGAACTTCATTTGACAAACTACTTGAATGAATATTGAACTACTCAAGGAGACCTGAAGTTCCTGGCTGTGTGACCTGGAATGGGTGGACTGTGTGGTCTAAAACTGTGCCAAGAACAGAGAACCCCTATATGCTAACAAGGAGGTTTGAGGTTGTGGAAGAAAGAAACCACCCATTGGTGTATACCAGACTTGGGGAAGGGAACCGTTGAAATACGAAACCAAAGCTACTAGATACTTCTTTTTATGTCATCTTGTTATATTACTCTTGGGGAAGGGAACCCTGAGACATGTTGCCCTGAAACAGCATTGAGCTTGGGGAAGGGCATCTTATCCTTCACAAATTGGTGGAACTTTGTTGCTGCCTGTCCAAAAGAAGGTAAATTGAACATTGTAATACACTTATTGACATTTGGAGAAGAGAAGATGAAGAGTAAGCCTGAGCTGGAAATAGCTAAGAATGTTACTTTTGGAACACTGTTTAGTTTATGGTTGACATCCCAACACATTGTTTTGTCTTAGGTGTGAGGGTAAGTAAAGGTTTGGGACACAGACAGACTTTTCAGTTGGACATATTGACAAACACTTTCCTTAGTTTCTGTAGGTAGGGAAATCCCACCTTAGTATAGGACAAGTTAGGGCTTGCTCCATTCTGGCATTTTCATTAATAAAAACGTGTTGTTATCTATTGAATCTGTTGTCTGTGTCTCCTTCCATGATGCCAATTTCACCCCCCCCCTTTTTTTGTGTGTTAAAAAGGAACAAGTTACTTACCTGTAATTGTTGTTCTGCAGCATGGGTCTGACATGGATTCACATGCTCATGAATGTTCCCCATCGTCAAGCTGGGAATCCACGGTAAAGAAAAAATCAGTTTCAGTTGCATTTCTGAACTTTCTTCTAATAACCAATCAGTGATCTCTGGTTCAACTGCCCCCAGCCAATGACTGCCCTCTAACTAAGCCCCTCCTCTGGCAGCCATCTTTAGATTTCGTAGCACGTAAAGTGGCAACAGGACCAAGAGAAGAGCCACTGAAGGGCAGGCGGGAGGGTACGCATGTGAATCCATGCCAGACCCATGCTGGAGAACAACAATTACAGGTAAGTAACTTGTTCGTTCTCCAGCATGGGATCTGGCATGGATTCACATGCTTGTGAATAAAGAATACATAGCAGTACACACATGCACAACCACGGGAGGTGGCAAAGGCTCAACATAAGCATCTCTTACCTATTCACCAGGCTCACCTTCAAGTGAACAGGTTGCGCAGCACTGCTAGGCTGACTCTGGACTCCTAGCTCCTGGTCGATGCAATATAATCTCATGAAGATGCGCGTCAACCTCCACGTAGCAGCCCTGCAGATGTCCAACAGGGGCACACCAGACAGGAATGCCGTAGTTGCAGCGATCGCTCTGGTTGAATGGGCTCTCGGACGGCCAGGCAACGGTCGGTTTGCCAACCGGTGACAATGGGTGATGCAGCCGGAGAGCCACCTGGAAATGTTAGCCTTGGAGAGGGCCTTCCCATGGTTCACAGGGCCAAAGTTCACAAAAAGTTGTGACATCTTCCAGAAATTCTTTGTGCGGTCCACATAGAACTTCAGCGCTCTAGCCAGATCCAGCGAGTGCAAAGTCCTCTCAGCCGGCGAGGAAGGCGTTCGGAAGAATACAGGCAACACCAAGGGCTCGTTTAGATGAAAGTCGGACGGCACCTTGGGCATGAAAGAGGGGTGCGTCCATAGCCCTACCCTTGTCTCGTGGAATGCCAAGTAAGGTGGTTTACATGAGAGGGCCTGGATCTCTCCCACTAGTCGTGGCAATGAAAGGAGCAGTCCTTTGACAAACTCTTTAACCAGACGGTGTGACCATAGCGACGACCGTCCCAGAGATCTGGTGTAGCGGGAGATAGCTGACAGATGGACCTTGATGGTGGCATGGGCCAGTCCAGCCTTGGGCAACGACGGCAAATACGGCAGTACTTGTGGAGCCGTGACTCGTCGAGGATTGATCTTCTGTGCACGGCACCAAACGTCAAACCTCTTCCCCCAGTCTTCTTTCTGACGAGAAAGTACCTTGAGTACACTCTGGAGTCCTGCAGCCTCTTCGGGACAAGCTCTATCGTGCCTTTCCTTAGCATGGCCCGCACCTCCGGCAACAGCAGAGAGATGTGGTTTTCCTGCCGGGCCACCAGTGGTATTCGGAGACACTTCCGCTGAAAGTCCAGGGTGGATCCGTGGGCGAGAGCGCCCAGCACCCAACGGTCGGTGGAGATGGTCTTCCACACGCTGATGAAGTTCGCCAGCCGCCCTCCCACCGGGTCGCTCAGGTGGGGGCCCGACTCCACGGCCGGTTCAATCCTGCATGGACGTCGACGGGCCGCCCTGGGGCCCTGGCGACGACGTCCTCCTCTGAAGGTCATGGAGAGGCCCCTGTTGGTCTCCTGGGCCGAGGAGCGGGAGGGTTGGCAGCAAGAAGAGGAACCCTGCCGAACCCCTTGGAGGATCCTTGGGACTTGCCGCCTGAGGTCTGAAAGGACGGCCTCCGTTGCTGAAGAGTGCCCAAAGCACGCACTGTCACTGTGTCTGCTTTTATGGCTTGGAGAAAATCATCCACAGCCTTCCCAAACAAATTGCCCCAGTCGAAGGGCATGTCCAGCACCTTCAACTGAACATCTTGCCGAAAGTTGGTGGCCTTGAGCCAGCCACAACGATGAAGGCAAACGTCGTTGCCCATCTGGCGGAATCCCACGTCGGCGATGTCCGTGGCCACCATGATAGCGTGGTCCGACGCCACCTCGCCTTCCTGTAGAATCTCCAAAGCTTCTGACCTCTTGTCATCGGGAAGGAACTTCAGGATGGGAGCGATCTTGAACACCAACTTCTGGTCGTAACGAGCCACGATGGCGAGGACATTGGCGGCCTTGATGGTAGTCGCTGCAGAATAGATGACCCATCGTCCCATGGCGTCTAACTTCTTGCCCTCGCTGTCTGGTGGGGCGGTAGCCGCCGAGGCCGAAGCACCTGATGACTTCTTCCTGGCTGTCACAGACACTACAGAATCTGGGGAAGGCTGGGCCCATAAGCACTTGGGGCGGAGTCAGGCACCCTGTACTACTTCTTGAGGCCATCCCTCTTCGCTGGAGCCATGGAAGGGTTCTTCATGAGTGCCAAACCCTCGTCCCAAATGTCATCCAGGAGTGGGACCGAGAGGATGGTCTTCCTCTTCGCCTCTCTGCGCTGGTATAATAAGCCCTCCTTCTTCTTTTCCTCCGGAGCGAGCTAAAAAAGTTCTGACGCTCTGGAGATCATCGAGTGGAACGAGCCAATCTCGTCCGGTGGCAAAGATCTGGATGGCGGTGAAGGGCGGTCCCCTAACTCGCCGTCGTAGTCGTCTGTGCCCGTCGTCGCTGTGTCTGGCTCCGTCTCATCCCTCGGGAGGGGAGAGGGCGGCGACGGGGGCGAAGGGTGGTGGGGAGGTGGAGGATGCACCCTCTTCTTCTTGGCTGGGGGTTCCCCCGTGGGGGTGTCGGCCGTAGCTGGCACCGCGGGCGGGGCCGCTGGCACAATAGGCATCCTCGTCTGGATCTCTGATACCAGCGTATGAAGTGCCGAAAGGATGGCCACTGAGAGGTCTCTAGGAGATACCCGAGGTGGGGGTGGCTGCTGAGGTGCATGCGGGATAGGCCGCTGGGGCACCGGCTGGGAGCCCAGGCCATCACCACCTTGCTGCTCTTCCTCAACTGTGTCCTCGACGTCATCACCTTCGTCATCGCCTTTGTCGGCACGCTCGTCGTAGGGCCTGCTTCCTACGTTTCCCTCCTCCTGGATGGTTTGCAAACCATAGAGCTCCTCCTCAAAGGAGATATCCGTACCCTGGAGGACCACCGCATCCCTCCCTTCTTTATTTCCAGCGGTGAAGGTCTGGTGGAAACGCGTACAGCAGAGGGAATGACCACTCCACCACAATCGCGTCTCCTAAGGCTCCCCTTGGGGGAAATTCCCGCGAGCAGAACCTTTCAAACTTCCGGTTGACACTGGAGGCGAAGAGATCCACTTGAGGGGTCCCCCTAAGGGCAAAGATCTCCAGCAGAATCTCCTGAGCCAACTCCCACTCGTGAGAGAACACGCTCTGCCTGCTCAGAGCATCCGCCGTCTCGTTTTCGTCTCTGGCCAGATGAACTGCCGAGACCGAAATCTCCTGCTGGATTGCCCAGAACCAGAGCTGCATCGCCTCCCTGCACAGAGGAAGTGACCCTGCCCCCCCCCTTTTTGTTGAGGTAGTGCATGGCCACTGTGTTGTCCGTCAGGATCAGGACATTCTTTCCTCGCACAGTCGGCAGAAAAGCCTTCAGGGTAACCCTGACGGCCCTCAGCTCCAACAGATTGATATAGAGTCTGGACTCCGACAGAGACCAAAGACAGCTGACTGTCAACTCATTGGCATGAGCTCCCCATCCCGTGAGGGATGCATCCGTCGTGATCGTCACCTCTGGCCAGGCTAACCAAAATGGAGCCCCCTTCATCAGATTGCCTTCGACGGCCCACCACAGAAGGTCCCGGGTCACCGAGGGCGGCACCTGAACGGGGTCCGACATCCTGCCGGAGGACTGTGACCACTGGAGTTTGAGAGCCCATTGCAAAGATCTCATCCGCAACCTGGCCTCTGGCACCAGAAGAATGCAGGATGCCATGAGGCCGAGCAGTCTCAAGAACTCGAACGCTGGGAGATTCGGGGCATGTTGAAACCTGTGCACCATCTGCTGAATGTGATGAGCCCTCAACTGGGGAGGAAAACACTGGCCCAGGGACGTGTCGAGCACTGCTCGATGTACTGGAGCCGCTGTGTTGGCGTCAAATGGGACTTATTTAAATTGAGGGAGAAGCCCAGCCTGTGAAGGGAGTGGCAGGTGACTGACAGATGATCCAGGACTTGCTCGGGAGAGTGCGCCCTGATCAACCAATCATCCAGGTAGGGGTAGGCGTGAATCCCCCCTTTCCTGAGATACGCTGCCACAACCACCATGAGCTTGGTGAAGACCCATGAGCTTGGTGAAGACCCTCGGGGCGGAGGTCAATCTGAACGGCAGGACCCAAAACTGAAAGTGCGAGTTGCCAACCACGAACCTCAGGAACTTCTTGTGCTTGGGATGGATTGGCACATGGAAATAAGCGTCCTTGAGATCTAGAGACACCAACCAGTCCTGAAGTTGAAGGGCCTGGAGGACTTGAGAAAGAGTAACCATCTTGATCTTGTCCTTCCGAAGGAGCTTGTTCAAACCGCGCAAGTCCATGACGGGTATCAAGCCCCCGTCTTTCTTTGAAAAAAAAAAATAAGGGGAATACCATCCCTTGTTCCTCTCCGCTACAGGCACCAGTCCTATGGCGCCTTTCTCCAGCAGGGATTGAATTGCCTGCGCAAGGAGCGGATCCGGACTCTTCAAAGAGAGGTTCCCTGGTGGATTGTCGTGAGGCCTCTGCCGGAAAGGAAGACAGTAGCTGTGGGCTATGATCTCCAGAACCCACTCATCTGAAGTAATGGCCCGCCATTCTACCAGATGCTGCGCCAGCCTTCCCCCAACCGGCGAACCATGGGACATGGCCTCATGACTGAGCAGAAGCGGCTGCGGCGTTGCCTGAGGGCAAAGAGGCAACTGCCCAAGCAGCCTTGGCACCTCGATTACCTTGTTTTCCACCTCTGGCACTCCTATGGTGGCACCTTTGACTAGCAGCTCCTCTCGCTTTACTAAAGGATGAGTAATAACGAAAGGAATATCATACATTGCTGTCCCCTAGGACGAAAACGCAGAGGTTGGCGAACTGCAGCGCTCAACGACTTTGCTGCAGCTTTTGAGGTCTGCAATCTCTCAAGGCTCTCGTCAGCCTTGCTGCCAAAAAGATGTACACCATCAAATGTTGAGGAGCCGGGTTTGCACATGAGGAGCAAACCCCGACTTCCACAACCACGCAAACCTGCGTATTATGGTGCTCACCGCCATGGACCGACTGACGCAATCTGTCATGTCCAGACCCAACTGAACGGCCTCACACATGGCATCCTTGCCATCCTGTATCATAGCAAGAAAACCACCCCGTTCGTCCCCTTCGGCAAGATGTTCAGCCGCTAAGGAAACACAGTTCCACAGAGTGTGCGTGAAACGTGACAAGGCACATACAGAGTTGGCTGCCTGAAGAGCCATACCCCCTGAAGAAAACACTTTTTTCGCCCAACCATCAAAACGCTTGTCGTCCCTATCAGGAGAGATGGTAGGATACGATGCCTGCTTTGCTGGGGCCGTTGCCGCCTGCACCACCAAACTCTCCGGAGTGGGGTGCGTGGTCAAGTAGCAAGGGTCGCTACTGGCTGGGCGGTATTTTCGCGGCAAAGACTTGCCCACTGCCGGGAGACTCTCCGGAGCAGTCCAAGCCACCGCCACCCTCCTTTGTAGAGCCATATGGAACGGCAGTACCGGGTCAGTTGGTGGACCTGGGTCGAGGATATCCGTCAGGTCATCCTGCAGAAAATCCCCTGGTGGAGCAGACCACCCCAAGTACTCGGTGACCATCGACATAAGGCACCGGTACGAGGACTCGGCATGGGTGCCAGGCTCAGGCCTACAGAACTCCACCCCCGGAGAGGTGGCCAGACCACTGGCGTCGTGCAGCGACTGACGCAGGTCCTCAATCTGGCTATGTCCTGAGATAATCTCATCTGGTACCGTATCAGAAACCATCCCATCCTCAGAACCCTCATCCACCTCAGAAATATAATCCAGATGGCGGAAATTGGGCACAGAATGGGGGACAAAGACATGTTTGGCCTTGGCCAGAGCCTTTCTAGGGGGTTCCACCGTGCCACGGGGTACCTCCGACAAGACAGCCTCGAAAGGCGTAGAGTGCGTCGAATGAATCGCGTCGACGTCGAGCGTGGCGCCGACAGCATCAACTGCTTCGACACAGGCCTCGAGGGCCGAGCCCCGAGCTTGTCCTTCGACAGCCTGGGTGCCGATGGCGTCGACGACTTCCTCGATGGCAAAGCCTCAAGAGAGTCCCTCGACGACCTTGGCGCCACAGCCGTCGACGTCTTCTTCGAAGACTTCACAGGTGCACACGGTCTCGAGCGCTTCGAGGACCGGGACCTGGAACTGGCATGACTAGAACGACACAGTCGACACAATCATCCGTGTCGTGGGCCTCCCTGAGGCACCAGAGGCAGGTGTCGTGCAAGTCCGTCACTGACATCTGGGACCCGCAGTCCCCAAACTTCTTGAAGCCCGGACGCGGGGTGGAAGAAGAGGAAGCCATCCCGATAAACTTCACAAACGAACAGGTTCGAAGAACCGAAAGAACAGAAACTCCAAAGAGTCAAGGCGCGCCACGATCTCCGAAGCGAACAAGTTTGCGGAAAAAACGGAACTATGGCTACGGGCGTTGTGCGTCCTACTTATAACATCCGGTGACGTCGGCCGTCTGAGGAGGTCCTCGAAGACGGCATATCGACGTCATCGATGCAGGACGCAGACGCCAAAAGATTTTCCGAAGCAGCACAGCTGTGGTGATTACTGTCATAGATATGGAATACGTCGGAGGACCCAATCCCCTCAAATGTTGTCTCTTGCAGGGATTGGATGTGGACTCTTTTTAAGAATTATTTAATTGTGTCTTGATTTAATATGTATTTCCTATTACTACTGATGCATTATTGTCATTATATAATTTGCAAAGTCCAAAAACACAAACAAAAGAGGAGAAAAAAGACACAAATGCAACTGGTTTTGGTGCAAATGGAAAATACACAGCTTAACATCACATTAATAAAATAAACCCTTATGCAAGGAGTAGAGGGTAAATCAGGCTTTAACAAAAAGCTGTGCACTGTATTGTTCGCTAAGGTTAATTTGATCACAATAGCATTTAGGAGTACATTTTCCCATTCATATGAAAGTAAAGTTTCAAAATGAAATACCTGCTTTCTTCACACTCTGACAATGGTTTACCCTAATGAGGTCTGCAGCTGTATCCCGGACTATAGGCTCTTCACACTGCAGCAGTTGAAATACACATTTCCACAGGATCAAAGCATCTGATAAATCTGAGGATATGAAAAATAATCATTTCAGCAAAATATATTAGTTGAGGCAAAATGGGAGTGCACTTTCTCAATATTTACCAGTGTGAAAATTGAAATATGCAAGTTGTTAAACATCAGGTGTCGGGAGATGGATGCACTTGGTTACTGAACCAAAATGAGAAGAAATGCTGTCCCTGTTATAACGTTAGCTGTACCACGGTATTGTCTTTCTATGATGCATCTGTTGCACGGCAAAGTTGTCATGCCTATTTGCTTTAATCCTTAATTATGCCAGATTAAATATATTACAGTCAGCGGGAGTGACATCGTAGTTATGGTTAAGTGTGATTTCCCACTGGAAAAGCACTTTTTTGTGATGCTTAGAATGTTCAAGCCATTGAAAGAAACTAGTCAAAACATTCCCCAAAATATATATACAATACCATTTTTTTAAATAAAGTTTTGTGCATTTGCGGCAGGCAATGTTTTTATCCCATTCAAAATGTCATAGGACATAATTTGCCATCACCGAAAGCAAAAAGCGCTTGACAGATTTGCACCAAACTTGCGTGCGGTATCCCCTGAACACAGCACAGCCCTTTCACTGTAAGTGGGTATTTTACTGTAGCATTTTTATGGGGGTGAAGGTTCTCGTTGGTAAATTAAAGAAAGAAAAAGGGAGGTTTGGGGAGCAAGCAGGGTGGTAGAAGATGGGCATGGGTGTTGGCCCCCGATAAAAATGCAGGCGTAAATTTTGCAGTGAAATGTCAACCACAGTGAGTTGTCATAAATCCCTTGCTCAAGAAGTTAGCATAAGGTCCCCGCCGTTCTATGCTTGGTATAGTGAAAATCCATCCAGTGTTTTAAAAAAAATAAAAGATGGGGCAAACAATATCTTGTATATTTCAAGCTTGTACGCCTACTTGCAGACCGACCCACAGAAGGAGAAATTACTTAATGTAATGTTATTTCCATTATTTCTATGGATTCTTCTTCCGCAGATTCCTCCACAGATGGATATGCCCTTCCAGCTTCAGCTGCTCGCAAAAAAACTTCGATAGGGGGTGTAGGACCTTGACTTGGCCTTCAATCGGTCTTGATTCGGTGCTCGACGTTGGGCGTCGTATATATACTGCGTCACTATGCCCCATACCTCAGTTGCCACCCCCCCACCCCCGAACTCAGCCACTGCAGAGGAAAACCAGTGAGAACTAGCCAATAGAGGGTTAGAAAAATCAAGGATCCCCACTGTGAAAAGAAGAATTTTTAGAAAACTTGTATTTCCTTTTTTTCTTTTTAAAACAAAGAGGGGCGTGGCTTGCCAGCCAGAAGAGCAACTGACTCTAAACCCATCACTAAGACCTCCTTCTCTCGAGAATAGACATACACCAACTGCAATGCTTTCTGAGCAGGGACAGATGGGAGGGGTGATCAGTAATCTGCAGGAGAAGAATTCATAGAAAGAATAGTGCTTCGTAAATGTATGGAGCGAGGACCAAGTCGTCGCCCGGCAGATTTCCCTAACCGGAACCCCCTTTGCAAAGCTTTATGTTATGTTACAGTACATTTGTGTAGTGCCTTATGTACCATTGGTATGATCTCAAAGCACTGTGGGATGAACGCCCTCAGGGACTGTGGTCCGTATCAGTTGAGAGTAATGTAGCATATAGTGCTTGGGTGCACTTGGTATGTGTGCAGCTGGTGCGGATTGTGCGTGTTGGCTGCTTTCTAGTGCTAAGTGTAGTGCGTGGATGTGAGAGATCAGTGTTACATGCGCAGCATGGAGGGTGGTCTCTGAGTTTGCATTCTGGCTGCCGTGGGGCATTTGCAAGAGATTATGTGTGCTGCTAGGCTGATTTTTTTCATGGAGCACAGCTGCGTTCCACCAGGTTGTTGAGGTGTTATATGAGCAATGTAGGCATGTGTGCAGCTAGGCCGAATTGATTGAGGGGTGTGGCTGCATTCTATTATTTGCTGGTGTAAATTGGAGGGTGACCACAATGGTAGGAATGAGTTTGCGGTTACTGGCGGGTGGCATCATTATATGGGATGGTTACGGAGCTCAGTGCGCCGGGGGAGTCTGCACTGCGGGTTCGTGGTAATGGATTTCACTCAGGAGTTGGCCTCGGGGGGCCTATTTCCGGTTCCTTTATAGAATTTAGGCTGGGTAGGTGAGTGTTTTTTGGGTTATATATGATCTCTTGAGAGCGTTTGACCAAGCACAGTTGCTTCTGTCATGCCAGTACAGGGTTCTTAGTTATTCATGGGTAGAGGTTGTTTCTATTGCTACTATAGCACCAGCAATACTTTGGAGGCTGAGTTCGGTGCGTGTAGCTTTTAGCTGCAAAAGGCAGGAAATGTATCGGTCTCATGGCCGATTTCTGTGTCATGACTGCCCTGCTTTTCCACGGTGAGAGAGTTAAATTATTGGCTAGCAGTATTCCATGGCTCGCATGCTATGTCTCAGGTTAGTGCTTGTTCTTGTTCTCACTGAACTTTGGTCTTTGGGGATTGGTGGATGGCTGTGAACGGATCTTTCATGGATTTGGGAAGAGCCATGTTTTTACTGCTTTTCAGAGCGACATGTAATCCTGAGTGTGACAAATATGGAAAGATAGCAAATTTCATACAGTTGGTGCCAAGGTTGAGAAGTCTGACCCTCCCATTCTAGCTGAGGTGGAGGCTGGGATCATTAGGAGGGCTGTGCTTGACCTTATGGAGCGTGATGGGCGGTAGAGTATAGTCTTCTCTTGAGTGGGATGGGCCAGACTTGTCGACTGCTCAGTGCATGATGCATAGGATTTTGAAAGTGGCTCTTCCATTATTGGGAAGCCAGTGGAGGGTGCTGAGAGTAGGTGAGATGTGGTCTCTTCGTCCCAGAGCAAGCAGGAGTTTAGCAGCTGCGTTTTGGGTTCTTTGGAGTTTGTTCAGTTGGCATGACGGAGCGCCTAGGTACATGGAATTCGCATAGTCTAGTCTGGGCATGACAATTATCATAATAGAGGTCAATCTGTTGGGGAAAAGAGATAAGGGAAGATGCGTCTCAGCAGCCTGAGGTGATAGTGACAGGATGCGGATCTGTTTTTGATCTGGTGGGACAGAGTTAGGTCCAAGTCCAATATGCATCCAAGGTTTTTGACTGTGCTGGTGATTGGGGGAGAGGGGTGCTGAGGGAGGGGACCATGAGAGTGGTTGAGGGAGTAGAGCAGTGTTGCCACACACCATGATTTCAGTTTTTCCCGGGTTGAAAAGGAGGTGGCTTCTAGTCATCCATTCGTCAATATCACTGAGGCAAGCTTCTAGGTCAGGGGTGACCAGAGCTTATTTTTGGGATTCTCATGATAATTTAGGTGTCTGCGACGTAATAGTAGCAAGTGAGGTTGTGCAAGCAGATGGTTCCTGGCAGTTGGGTCACGTAAAGGTTGAACAGGAGCGCGGAGAGGCAAGCGCCTTGTGGTACTCTGGTATTCACTGGGCGAGCGGAGGAGGTAAAAGGGGGAAGGGTAGTCTGTTGCTAAGGAATGAGGAAATCCAAGGGAGAGCTAGGTCTCGGATTCCAAGGGAGTGGAGTCGGTTGAGTAGGGTTGAGTGGTTAATGGTGTCAAAGGCAGTTGAGAGATCAAGGAGAATCAGAGCGGCGCATCCTTCAGAGTCAGCAGTGACTTTGAGGTCGTCCCAGATCGAAATCAGTGTGGTTTCTTTTCCATGGCGGGGTCGGAAACCAGACTGAGCAGGGTCTAGTAGGTTGCTGCATTCAGCAAAAAGGTTGAGCTGAGAGTAGGCAGAGCGGTCGATGAGTTTTGCTAGGAATCTGTTGTTGGAGATGGGACTGTAATTGGATGGCTGGAGGGGGGTCGAGGCATGCCTTTTTCAAAAGGCGCTTGACGTGCACAACTTTCAAGGGGTCTGGGAAGGAGCCTGAGGTGAAGGAGTCGTTGAGTATGGACCTAGCTTGTTCTCTAGCACAAGTGGAGGAAAAGATTTCTTAGAGGAGGGGGGCTGGGCAGGGGTCAAGGGGCGACCCGGAGGGTCTGCTGCTGGACAGTAGTTTGAGGAATTCCTCACTCGAGATCGGCTTGAAGGAGTCGAAGGTCGGTGCTGCGGGAGGGGGCGGAGGATCTTGAGTGGGGGGAGTTGGCAGGGGGGCGAGGTTGGACAGCTTGGTATTATAAGGGTGGCTGTCCTGTCAATTGCTGTTCTGTAGAAATGATGGGAGAGGGAGTTGCAGAGCACTTGTGTGGGTGTGGTAGGGGCAATGGTGCAAGTGTGCTTCACGAATTCTGGGATGACCCTATAGAGCTCTTCACTACTGTTGTGGCAGTTTAGGATTCTTTTATTATAGTCAGTCTTTTGGCCTTTCGGATCTCGGTTTTGTAGTTACTGTAATGGCGAGCGAACAGGGATTTCCTACAGGGAGTCTTTGTGGCTCACCATTTGCGCTCAAGGGAGCGGTTATGGGTTTTGACAGACTTCTGGTTGGTTGTGAAGCATTTGGGGATTGGTCCTTTGCGGGTGCGCGCGGGTCGTGAAGGGGTGAGAGGGATGAGTGAGTCATTGAGCCAAGAGTCAAAGGATTCAATAGGTAGAGGTCTGTCTGTGGGTGGGAGTGAGCGTAGCAGGGCTTCAGCCAGGTCAGGTAATACCTTGACCATGTTCCAGCATTTGTGGTCATCTAGTGAGATTGGGTGGATGAGGGGTGGTGGGGTAGGTGTGTGGATAGAGAAGGGTAAGGCTGAGTGGTCAGTCGAGATGAGGGGTATGGGGATGGACACCGAGACGAGGTCAGAGGAGCTGAAGATTGCATCAAGGGTGTGGCCTCTGATGTGGGTGGGACCAGTAAAGTGCCCGCAAAGGTTGAGTGCCTCTAGGCTGTCGACCAAGGGCTGGGTTGTGGGGTTGTTGGGATTATCAAACCAGATGTTGAAGTCGCCCAGTGGGGTGAGTGCCGGATGGTTGACCAGGATGGTAGCTAATGAGTCACAGAGATTGTTTGCAAGTCGTATCCCGGCGGGCTGTAGATGAGTAGGAAACTGTGTAAGGAAGCGGCCGAGAGGGAGAGTCTGATCAGAAGCGATTCAAAGTTAGCTGTGCATGGCTGGGTTTCGATGAGAGAGATGGATAAATTGGGTTTGTGGAGGTGGCTCTGTTGTGGGGGATGAGAATGTAGCAGGGAGGGAAAGCCTTGTGTGCGACTTGTTTTAAGTAGTCTCTGAACCATGTTTCAGTTATGAAGATGAGATAGGGGTTTTCGGTGGATAGAAGGTCGAAAACGCTGTTACGGTTTCTGGCCATGGAGCGGGCATTGAATACGTGACTTGGTATGGGGAAGTGGTTCTAGTGGTGTTCTTGGCAGGATGGGCATGATGGGCTGGAGTGGCCAGTGGGGGCAATCGGGGGCAGCGGGTGGCTGGGTGGTGGGAGAGAATGGGACAGTCTGAGTATTCAGTAATGATGTTTGGTGGGGCAAAGGAGGTGCGGATGGGTGGAAGCGGTAACAGAGAGCGTGCAGTGGCTGCTTTGGTTGCGATGGAGGTAATTGGATAGAAGAAGGGAGGTGGGCGGTGAGTGCTGTTGGTGCAGTGGGTGGGTATCAACTGGATGGTGGGTTGGTTGCAGGTCTGGAGGGAGGTGGAGATGAGGAGGTGGTAGGCGAGGAATTGTGTCTGAAGCGGGACAATCTAGGAGTGGATAGCAGCAGGGCTGTGGGTGGATGGGATGGAGGACTGATGTAGGCGAAGAGAGGCACAAAGGGTTGAGGGTGAGGGGCGGTCGTTACTTTTGAGTTTTGAGCATTTTGGCACAGGAGGTGTGTGAGAGGGTAGGTGGTTTGAAGGGGGGGTGAGGCGATAGTTCTGGAGAGAGCAAGCCACGCCATGCAGAGAGAGGGGAAGGGGATGTCTTTGGATGTAGGGTGAGTGGGTGGTGGGTGTGTGTGAGGGGGAGGAGGGGTGAGGTCTGATGGAGAGTGAGAGTGGTTTGGCTCAGTGGAGGGGAGGTGTGGGCAGGTTGGGGCTGCTGAGAGGGCACCGGGCAGTGATGGGCGGTGGGGAAAGGGTGAGGCAAGGTAGGACCGAGTTGGAGGGTCAGTTTGACGGCGGGATGATGGGGTTGGAGGAGGGACATTGACATCTCTATGAAAGGGTGCTTGGTGATGTTTGGGGGCGGGAAGGTCTGCAGGGTTTTGGCTGAGGCATGGGGTGAAGGTCTATGGGGTAAAGTTCTGTGTGGATGGGCAAATGAAATAGTGGATGCTAGGGGGTTGTGTGTTTGAGCCAGGAGTGTTTGCTGGGGGCACGCCAGGTATTGTCAGGAGGTGGGGAATTGGTGAGTCGGGGTTGGGGCGGGGGTGTCGGCGGGGTGAGGTTTAGTGGAGGGACATTGACCTCACCCTGAACGAGTGATTGTGAGGATTGAGGGGAGGAGACGGTCTGCAAGGTTCTAGCTGAGGCGTGGGGCGATGTGGGCTGGGGTGAAGATCTGTATGGAGATCATCTGCAGGGAGGGACAGGTGTGAAGGTGGTGGTGGCGGAGGGGTGGTGCCAGGAGCGCCAGTGGGACTCCTCTGGCCTGGGAGTTGGATGTAGCGTGGTGAGTGATTCTTGGTGATGTGGGTAGAGGTGATGTCTGCGGACCTGGGAGGAGTGGGGCATGGAATTTATGGGATGGGGTCTGGAAGCGGCTAAGGTGGTTAGGGGGTTTTGTTTGCAGCACCAAAGGGCTCCTCTGGCTTGGGTGTTAGAGGTAGTGCAGTGAGAGAGAGAGTAGGGGTGACAGTCATTCTTGGCATGTGGCCAGGTGGAGGTGTTGCACGAGGGAAGGGCCTCCGGGCAGGTGGGTGGGGGCATGGAAGAGTGGGGATGATTTGTGGTGTGCCGGGTGGCTCCTCTGGTGTGCGGGGAGGGGGCGGTGTGATGAGTGTGTGAGAGAAGTAGGGCGTCACAGTGCGGGATGATTCTGGGGATGGGGTAGGTAGGCATGGTTGTGTGTGGATGAAGATTGAAAATTGTGGAGCTAGAGAGGCAGAGGTCAGGTGAGAGTGTGAGGGGAGTGTGGGGTTGGAGTGGGGGATGGTTCTGGGGTTAGGGAGGCTGTAAGGAACTCATGGTGGCAACAGTAAAGACGGACACAAGTGATCACAGTGATCACAAGTGATCACAGTTCAAGGGTGTTTATTAAACTGTATGTAGGTTGGAAAAACGCAACCCTAAATCTAAAATGGGATAAAGCGTTGACCATCAAATGAAAATAAGGCAGTCCTAGTGGTGTTGTGTCAAATAAAAAGGGCCTATACTAAGAAACCTATTGCCAAACCTTACAGCTAATACAAAAAGGGTGTGGTATGGTTTTCAAGAAAAGAAAGAAGTGTTCACAAATAATATGTCAGGATGCGGTAGCTTGGATCTCCCTTCCCCACGTTTTGAGGGTAAAATGGGATCTTTGAGCACAGTACACTCTTGAGCTTCCCCAGCACGAGACTCCTGTTCCACTTGCAGCTATAAGGGCCGTCGATGGCCAAGTCTTGTTTCTCTTGAAAGTCTCTTGCCTTCTAGGGCCTGACGTATTCAATAACAAAACAAAAGTTTGATTCCTAGTTTACTTCGGATGAGGATTCTTCACTCCTCATCCCCGTCTTCCGGCCGCTGACCCTTCTTTCTCGTGGTGTTGGGTGATAGCTTTTCACCCCCTGGATCTCCCTTTTCTGGGCTTGGATCCTAAAACAGTTCCTATCAATATCAAGGCCTTCGGTGGTTGTGGTTTCCTGGTACTGAGGGCCTGATAGGTTTACCAAGAAAAACAACAAACTAACACAAAGTTCTGTTCTATGCATTTCTCAGGTGATGGATTCGCCCCTGGGTCCTCCTCTTCCGGGCGCAGACCCCTCTTTGCTTTCAGCCTCCCTCCGCCGGGTTCACTATGGCTTTTCCTTCACTTACAAATCTTAATGTCTTTTTAGACAGTTCCAGTGGACATCCCTCGGCCAGGTTCACCTTTGTCAACACACTGCTTCTTGGGACTTTAGACTTTGCCCCCATCGCGTCAGCATCCCTCTTCCGGGTTCACTCTTGCCAACTTCACCTTCACATTTACTTTCAATGTTTATGGGATTCGCTTCCCTTGCTTTCTCATGTGGCAGGATTCACTACCCTTGCTTTCTTTATAGTTCTTAGGTCAAAGGCTTTCCACTGTACAGTGATTTTGCTTGACCTCCTGTATGACCACTTTGACCTATCTTGGCGGCTCTCCTACAGCCTTCTGGTATCTGTAGTTTTACCCAGATGGGGATCGACTAGATTTTTTCGGAACAGCACCCACGTGGTGCCGGTCCCATTCTGCAGCTGGTCTCCCCTTTCCAATCTTATTGTTCTTTGAACTTCTCTCACTTTGCCACTTTGTGACTTTCATTCACCACAGCCCGGTTCTTATCGGTTCCCCCTTTGACTCACTGGTTGTGATGAACCGCTTGGCTTTCCTCTTAACTGGAGTCTAGTCCGGTACCACGGAAGCAGGAGTCTCCCTCTCTCCGGCTTATCAGGGTCGATACGCTCCGTTTACCGTTGACATCTGCTACAGGACACTTGGGCTATTGTCCTCGATCTTACGATTCCTTCTGCGGAGGGTTCATAGGGTTTTGACGAGAAGGGCAACGGTGTGTCTCTCCTCATCGGCCTCTCAATATTTGCCGCCTTTATCCTCCTCTTGAACTGTTGGGTCTGGATAGTTGTCTCGTAGTGCGGTCTGCCTTGCTCGTACTGTGCTCTCTTGCTCCACCTTTTATCCGTGAGGGGAAAAGGAAGGGCCGTCAGGTGTGTGTGATTTAAGTCAATTGCCTGACTTTGCCTGACGCTTATATTGGGACATGTCAGGTGAACGGCTCTGGTGTTAGTCTGCCGTCTTCCATGTGGTAAGAAAGTGTTTGTGTCAAAAAGAAAGGGGTTGTCATGGGAAATTATATTCTTCGTCCTAGGGGTGTTGGTAAAGTCGGAAGGGTGAGATTGATAGGGTTTGGGAAGCAAATGGGAATGATCGGGATTAATGTGAAAAATTAAACAAGGGTGATTGTGGGAGTGGTAGTGTTTCATCGGAGTATACTAGGTGTTTGGAAAAGAATAACCAGAGAGATAGGGAAAAGAATGTCCGAGAGTGTTCGGACAAGGTACAGGTTAACAGCGATTGTGGGAGAGATGGATTTTAAGGTGCAAGGGGGTTTGGGTTCCTGGGGGATTTGTTGGATATGGAGGGATCATTAGAGCAGGGAATCACAGAAAAAGGAGTATTCTCAGAGTTGGGGTGCTTGACGTTTGCAATCCTAGTGGCTTGGCTATATACAGAGGGATCGTTGGTTCTTGGCCAGAGGGATCCACTGGAGGAAGTGAGGTAGATGTCATATAGCCTATAAAGGCTTGTAAGGTCTCGTCTTCCTCTCTCTACTCCTATGTGTAAAAACATGCCTCACGTGTGGTCTTTTCCTGAACACAACCTCAGATTCCCCTTTCCAGGTGCTGCTCTCTCTTCCATCCACCCTTTGAGTTGGGGTCTGAGAGCATTGGTCCCTCCCAAGCTAACTGAATAAGGGACTCTCGGGGCTGGATAGGGAGTATACCCTCAGGTTTCTCACAAGTCGTGGTTGTGTATGGATGGAGTTTCGGGATGAGGGAGTTACAAAGGTGGCGATGTGGTGAGTGTGTGTGCGATGTTTCTGGGGCTGAGGGCAGAGGGTGGTGATGTGTGGATGAAGTTTGAGAATGAAGGTGCTAGCAAGGTAGCGGTAGGTCGGGCACGGAGTGTATTTGTTTGAAATCATTTTTCGTTCGTTTGTTGGTTGTGGACAGAGTGGGAAGGTTGTGTGTTAGATTGGATTTTGGGGTGGCTGCGTAGTTGCAGGGTCATTGTTGCGGGCACGGAGAGGAGTTGTTCTCGCTCCGTTTTTGTCCTGTTGGGAGTGCTGGCACTGGTCGTGAAGGGGAACATTGCGACAGGTGAGGTTTATCGGGGTTGGGTGGGTCACTGCAGGTTGGGAGTGCTGGGGTCGTGTATTTGGAGGAACGAGTTACTCAAGTCTAGTAGATGCAGTAGCTGCTAGATATCTAGAATTGGGTAAGTGGTATATGCAATGGTACCTAGAGATGGGACACCCGAATAGTGGGAGAAACCTTGCTACTGTACTAATGGGGGTAACAGCTTTGAGATTGCTAAAGTGGGGGCAAAGAAGCAGCGAGACCTAAGATTATGACATCTGGATAGCAGGAGAAACACCTAGAATGGAGGCACGGCAACAAATGTAACAACTGCTTTAACAACTGCTAGCTTTGATATTCCTAGAATGTGCGCACAGTAGAAAATGCACCAACACCTAAAATGTGGGCACAATAGGAAGCGTAGCAGCAGCAAGCATTGAGATTCTTAAAATGGATGCAGAGTAGTAAATGCAACAACCCTAAACTTTGAGATTCCTAAAATGGGGGCACAGTAGTAGATGCAGCAAAACCCAAGATTGTGACACCAGGATATTACGAGAAACACCTATAATGGGGCACAGAAGCAAATGCAACAGTTAGCTTTGAGATTCCTAAAATGGGGGCACAGTAGTTAATGTAATAACACCTGACTTTGAGATTCCTAAAATGGGGATACCGTAGCAAAAGCAACAATGGTTAGCCTTGAGATTCCTAAAGTGGGTGCAGAGTAGTAAATGCAATAACACCTAGCTTTGAGATTCCTAGAATGGCGACACAGTTGCAGAAGCAGCAAGCCTTAGGATTATGACACCTGGATAGTGGAAGAAACACCCAAAATGGGGGCACAGTAGAAAATGCAACAACACTTCAAATGTGGGCACAATAGCAAGTGCAGCAGTAAGCTTTGAGATTCCTAAAAATGCGTGCAGAGTAGTAAAAGCAACAACACCTTGCTTTGAGATTCCTAAAATGGGGGCACAGTAGTAGAAGTAGCAAAACCTAAGATTGTTACACCAGTATATTATGAGACACGCCTACAATGGGGGTACAGAAGAAAATGCAACAGCTGTGGGGGCACCTACAATGGGGGCACAGAGGCAAATGCAACAGTAGTTAATGTAACCACAACTGACTTTGAAATTCATAAAATGGGGGCACAGTAGAAACAGCGAGACCTACGATTTTGACAACAGCATAGTGGGAGAAACAGCCACAATGGGGGTACAGAAGCAAATGCAACACAGCTAGCTTTGAGATTCCAACATGGGGGCACACTAGTTAATGCAACAACACCTGACTTTGAGATTCCTAGAACGGGTTCACAGTAGTAAATGCAACAACACCTGACTTTGAGATTCCTAGAATGGGGGCATAGAAGCAGATGCAACAACAGCCAGCTCTGAGATTCCTAAAATGGGTGCACAGTAGTAGAAGCAGCAAGACTTAATAATTTGAGACTAGGATAGTGGGTGAGACACCTACAAACTCTGCTATTGCTTTTTCTCCTCCTTTCCCCTGCCGACTTCCTGGCTGATACTGAAACTGCACTGGTTACCCGGCCACCCTCTGCTCTCGAACCGTACTTTTACCTATTATAGCATACTGCCCAGGCACTGACCTCTCAGCAAAGGACCTCAAGGCAAAGGACAGCACCTGTGTAAGAGGCAGCTCCAGACCGTGTTGGCCCGTGTTAGCCCGAGTAGCCTGCAGTCGTCACCCAGCAATCACTGACTATGTGCGGTTACGGCCAGGGGTTGCAGCCACTACTAAGTGCGGTTACGGCCAGGGGTTGCAGCCATTATCCCATATACCTACTCCATGTATTCTATTATCCCAGGTACCACACTGTCCCCTCCTCCCCCCGCACTTTCCTCCTTCCCCCTTCCCATGCACTTGCGCGATCTGAATGACACCAGGCCTAGTATGATCGTTGTCTGTCTTCCCTCTGTTCCCCCTCCCTTGCCTCGTCGCGCCTTGAAAGACTTGTATATAGGCGTGTTATTAATGCCATATCATATCATATATCAAATGCAACAAAATAATGGGGGCACCTACAATGGGGGCACAAAAGCAAATGAAACAACAGCAACTAGCTTTGAGATTCCGAGAATGGGGGCACAGTAGTCAATGCAAAAACATCTGACTTTGAAATTCCTAAAATGGGGGCCCAGAGGCAGCAAGCCCTAAGATTGTGACACCTGGACAGTGGGAGAAACACCCAAGATGGGTGCACAGAAGCAGATGCAACAACAGCAGCTAGCTTAGAGATTCCTAAAATGGGGGCACAGTAGCAAATGCGACATCCGAGAAGGTGGCTATCTGGTGCAATAGAGTAGGGTACTTTTACAATAATAAAAGACTCTTGGCTGTGTACGTTGGACCAAATGTCATTAGAAAATGAATAATGTGTCATTGGGTTAGTCAGTTTAGGGGGGGGCAGTAATGGCTGCAACCCCTGGCCGTAACCGCACGTAGTCAGTGGCTGCTGGGTGACGACTGCAGGCTCCTCAGGCTAACATGGGCCAACACGGTCTGGAGCTGCCTCCGACACAGGCGCTGTCCTTTGCCTTGAGGTCCTTTGTTGAGAGGTCAGTGCTCGGGTAGGATGCTACCCTACGAGTGTTGAAGATGAGGTGATCCAAGTCACAATGCAGGTCCACGGGCCAATCGGCAGGCCGTGGAGGGGGACAGGGAAGGGAAACAGGTGCAGAGTGCGCAGTGGGTTTAAAATGGCCTCAGAGTAAAACAAATTTAGTTTGCCTATAAACAAAAATGGGAACGCTGGTGCTCCTGCACTGGTCTCACCCTCTTTGCCGGTCCAAATGAGTCCTTGGGGGCTCAGCTGTAGGATCTACAGACCCGCTCTAGCTTCCAGTTTTCCTGGGGCCTAAAAGCCAATCAGCAGGCGGTGGGCAGGGAGAGGGAAGCGCAAAGGATGGAGGGGGTGGGGGGAGGGAACCAGGCGCTGAGTGTGCATTGGGGGGGCTGGTGCTCCTGCACTGCTCTCCCCTGTTTACCGGTCAAAATGAGTCCTTGGGGGCTCAGCTGCAGGCTCTACAGCCCCGCTCTAGTTTCCAATTTTCCTGGGGCCTACAAGCCAATCGGCAGGCGGTGGGCAGGGAGAGGGAAGCACAAAGGACGGAGGGGGGCAAAACAGGTGCCGAGTGCGCAGTGGGTTTAAATGACCTCAGAGTAAAACGAAGGGAGAGACCCTTCTGGTGGAGTGAGCGCTGATGCCAGGAGGCAATTCTTTGCCTGCAGAGTGGTAGCATTTTGCGATACATAGAATGATCTATCGCGAATTGTCTGTTTTGTTACCGCTAGGCCTTTTTTTGACATGGAGTAGGCTACAAAAAGCTGGTCTGTTTTCCTATATTCCACCGTCCTTGCCACAAAGAACCTTAATACCATTTTGGGGTCCAACCAGGGAAAACGCTCCTCCTCAATGGAGGGGTGCAGAGGTAGGTAGAACACAGGATGATCTATCGCCTGAGAAAGATGGAATTCTGACACCACCTTAGGCAGAAACCCTAGTGTCACCTTAAGCAATACCTTTTCACAGAAGAAACAGAAATGGAAGTTTGCAAGAGAGGGCCTGCAACTCGCTGACCCACCTGGACGAAGTGATGGTAACTAAAAAGGTTGTTTTTAACGTAAGCAGCCACAAGGAACAAGAGTGCAATGGCTCAAAGTGAGCCATCATCAGGAAGGTGAGAACCAGGTTCAAATCCCAATCTGGGACAACAAAAAGAACATGCAGAAACCTATTTACAAGACCCTTCAGGAATTGGGCCATAACCAGGATTGTGAAGAAAAAGCATTGATCCAGAGACCTTTTGAACACAGACAAAGCCGCCAAGCATACTTTGACTGTGGTGACTTGAAGGCCTGAAGAGGACAGTGACGGAAGGAACTCCATTACTGTAGTGGTGGGGCAAGTGATAGGGTCTATCTCATGTTCCTTGCACCAAGCCTCAAATCTTCTCCACCTGCACGCATACATGGATTTTGTGGATTTGGTCTGCGTGCAGCTAGCCGCACCTTGAGTACATCTTACAAGTAATCATATTTCATCCTCTGAAGAGCCACGCATGTATGTTGAGGGATTCTGGGATCTGGTGGAGCACTCGACTCGACTAGGAGATCCGGGCAGGGGGGCAACCGGAGAGGTGGGCAGATGGTTAAGTCCAGAAGGTCTGAGTACCATGTCCTCCTCACCCAATCCAAGGTGATCAACCTCCTGAGAACCCAAGGAATGATGGGAACTGGAGGGAAGGCGTAGCACTCCGTGGCAAACAGATCCACCACGGGGTACCTCAGAGAGAGAAGACCTCCTCTAAGACTTCCTGGCACACTTCCCACTCATGCGAGACAGTGTTCTGCCTGCTCAGAGCATCCACCAAACTGTTCTCTGTCCCTGCCAGATGAATCGCCGAGACCGAGATCTGGTCCTCTAGCAGCCATAACCAAAGATGCATCGCCTCTTTGCAGATGGGAGAGGGCGCACACCACCTTGCTTGTTCGGGTAGTGCATGGCCACCGTATTGTCTGTCAAGATCAAGACATGTTTCCCCTTCAGAGATGGAGCAAATGCCTTTAGGGCTAACCTGATGGCCCACAACTCCAGCCTGTTGATGTGCCACCTGGCTTTTATTGATGGCCAAAGGCCGCTCACCTGCAAGTCCTCGCAGTGAGCGCCCCAGCCTTTCAAGGACACATCCGTAACCAGTGACCCCGCAGGAGCAATTGCAATGATCTCATTTGCAGCCTGGCCTCTGGCACTAGAACAATACAGGAGGCCATGAGGCCTAAGAGGCAGAGGAAGGAAGCCGCTGGTAAGGTGGAGTGGTTCTGGAACAGCCGCACCATCTGCGCAATGCTAACTACTCTCTCCTCGGGCAGAAAGGCCTTCCCTACCCGTGTGTCTAGAACTGCCCTGATGATTTGGAGCCTCTGAAATGGTGCCATTTGGGATTTCTGCAATTTCAGGGAGAAGCCCAACCTGTGGAGTAGTGAGCAGGTGTCCACGAGATGGGGCAAAACTTGCTCTACCAAACTCTCTTGGATCAGGCAGTTGTCCAAGTATGGGAATACATGGACCCCGAATCTCCCGAGGTGAGCCACAACTACCACCATGAGCTTGGTGAAGACCCTCAAGGCAGAGGTCAACCCAAAGGGAAGCACCATGAACTGATAGTGCTTGTTCCCTATTAGGAACATCAGGAACCCGTGCTTTTTATGTATCGTACATGGAAGTAAGCGTCCTGACGATATATGGACACCAGCCAGTCCTTTAACTCGAGAGCATGGAGAATCTCTCTCAACGTCACCATCTTGAATTTGTCCTTCCTCAGGAACTTGTTCAAGGCTCTGAGGTCTGAGATGGGACAGAGACCTCCCCCGATTCTTGGGTACCAGGAAATACCAGGAATACCAGCCCGACCCTCTCTGCCCGGGCAGTATCTCTTCCCCGACACCCTTCAACAACAAGGCTTGTAGTTCTTTCTGGAGCTCGGGTTCCAGCTAACAAGGAGGTGGTGGGGCCTGCTGAGGGGTTTTAAGAAGGGCAGACAATAACCCCACTGCACGAGTTCCAGGGCCCAGGCATTGGAGGTAATCTCCCACCATTAGGGCCAATGCTCGGACAGCCGTCCTCCAACCAGTGAGTTGGGAGGGGAAAATCAAAGCGGCTTTGAGCAAGGAGCCGCCTCAGCCACTGCTGCCGCTGTCTGCTGGCCTCTAGAGGCCACCCTGCTCCTGCCGGAGGGCAAGAAACATCTCTGCCCCTGCCTGTTCTGTGGGAGCTGCGCCTTCCTGTTGTAGGGGATGTAGCACCTGTAGCCTTTGCCCCTAGAAGCAAAGCTGAAGGCAGGCTTGGCCAGCTGCTGCGCAGCTAGGCCTAGCGACTTTGTGGGAAAATTGGACTCCTGGAACTTCTCCAAGCTGTCATCGGCATCCGGGCTGAAGAGGTATTCCCCATCAAAGGGCATGTCCAACAACCTACTCTGGATATTAGGAGAAAACCGTGTGGAGCACTGGTAGGCCTGCCTCCTAAGGACCATGGCCGACCCCATCGACCGACCAACACAGTCTGCCAAGTCTAGGCCTGTTTGCAAGGACTGCCTGACCACCTCCTTTCTGTCATCCACCAGCTGCATGAACCCGTCCGGTAATTCCCCTTCAGGGATGTATTGGGCTGCATGCTCAACAGCGTTCCATAGGCCAAAAGAATATTTTGCGAAGCTGCTCAAAATATTACTAGCCTTCAAGGTAATGCTCTCGAAGGAGACATCTTTTTGACAAAAGCATCCACTTTCTTGCCTTCCCTTTCAGGTCGCAAATTGGAGGTGGATGAAGCTGCCCTGGTGGATACTGTGGCTGCCTGAACCACCAACACCTCTGCTGTAGCGTGAGAGGAAGAAAAGACGGATCTCCTCTTGCTGGCCTGTACTTGCTGGTATGTTTGGAATTAACCGCATGGCCGTTGCCACAAGGTGGCGACTGGGTCGGCTATGGCTGGGTTGAGTGGCATATTTCTCTCTGTGGTGGGACCCTCGTCCAAAATATCCGTGAGCTCGTAGCCCTGGACAAGTACAGTAGAAGCATTCAGCCCCAGGTTGTCAACCACTTTGTCCACAAGGGATCTGAATTCGGCATGATTATGGGCATATGGATATGTGTTTGTTGTAACTCAACATCCAGAGACTTATCTAGCCCATTGGCACCATGCAGTCCCTATGCCTGGGCCAGGAGGTCTGTCTGATCATCAAAGTAGTCCACTCCACCAGCCCCCGAATACATGGGGTCGATGTCACTGTGAGAAACCTGAGGGTATTCTCATTCCTACTCCCCTTGGATCTTCAACGCAGGTGGCCAGGGAAAGGCCATTGCTTTTGCATTCTGACCCTGGGGGTGGAGAAGCAAGGGAGGATCACCTGGGTGGAGGGTCCTTGAGGATTGGGAGTGAGATGCCTCTAAGTGAGAGATGGTATCCCCCTTTTCCTAATAATAGTCAACCCAACCCTTCCCCAAGCTTTATAGGCTGTTACAAGCCAATCCCCTTCATGATTCCACACACAACACCTGACAGCACTGAAACGAAGAAGAGGCAGCTGAGAGTATTGAAGATTACCCCTCATTACCACATAGGTACCAAACAATGGGAAGGTCAGGCATGTCTGCCTAACTATGGTCAAGCAGGTTTAATTAACCTGATACACATGTAGCCTGTTAGAGGGCTGCAGGTACATACAATGAGCGACCAACAAGTAGAGAGAGATCCTGCAAGTAGAGCCAGCAAAGAGCCGTGAAGTAGAAGCAGGAAGACCAGCAGGGGACCCGCTCTTCGAGGGACAGCTGAGGTGGAACTGAACGCCAAACCTGGATGCCTGCAGACCCACGCCTCAAAGAACCCGGTCCGCATTCGCAAGAAGCAGCAAGGCGAGCAGGGCTCGCATTGGCCATGTTGCCCACCTCAGAAGTGGAGTGGTACCCGCAGCAGAAGCAGTCGGGAGCCGGAGCAGGCTGCTGGCGAGTGTTGGAGAAACATGCGAACACCGGTGAGCTCCATGAAGACCTGCGGGCAACAGGAGCAGACAGTTGGCGAGTGTCAGAGGGACATGAAAGAACTAGGGAGCTCCGAACAGGACCGCAGGCAAGCGCCTTTCCACCTATTGAATGTTCAACTACATTAAAAACGTAATCTTGAAAGAAACTAAGGCATACTAAATTACGAACTACATAAAAACGTAATCTTGCAAGAAACCAAGGTATACTGAATACCGAACTACATGAAATCTTATCATTACAAGAAAACAACCTATATTGAATACCGAACTACATGAAACCTTAACCTTGTAACGAACCAAGGCATACTGCATACCGAACTATATGAAAACTTAACATTACAAGGAAGTGCATATATATTGAATACCGACATATATGAGACTTTGACTTTGGAACATCACATTACAGGGTAACATCCCATTGAATTAAACAAGCACACTGAATTGCAAACTTCAAAAAACCTTTACCTTGAGACAATACAAGTGTGCCTTCAAACTTTTGATTAAGAAACAGAAGAATGCTTTTGAACTCTGAATTGAAACTCAAATTATAGTAAAGTCGGGTTGCACAGTGAATTACATCTAACCTTATAATTGACTAAAGAAAGCATGAACAACAAACGTTAATGAATGAATGCAGTGTAGCAAGGCAACTACTTGGCGAAGGGCGTGTGATACATGGTGGCAGGGCCACAAGACAATCCACGAAAAGCTAAAGGATATAAGATTGCACCCTAAAAGCCAGGAACCCAATAGAGCAGAGTCAAGGGTGACTTGGCGCACAGGAACAAGTGCCAAGGAACTTGTATGTTGGGCTGAGAAGTCCACGGACCCTGGTTGCATGGCCTGTGATGGGTGGACCATGTGGCCTGACAACTGCGCCTAGACCAGAGGACCCTGAATGGTGAAAGCTAAGGATACCCCGAAACCAGCCCAATGAGAGTCCAGGGATCCTGGTTTCGTGACCTGTGATGGGTAGACTGTGTGGTCTGACAACTGCACGAAAACAGAGAATCGTAATTGGTGAAAGCTAAAGACAGCCGGAAACAAGCTCAACAAAATCACTGCAACACTTTTGAATTACACTAGTTGTCTTGGGAACAGAATCCTGAGATCCTTTTGTTCTGGATTGTACTACTTGAGACTTGGGGAAGGGAACCCCAAGGATTTGTGTTGAACTATATTGCCTTGAACTGAAGAAGGTACCTTTTGAGACTTTTCGTTCATGGATATTGCTTATGCTTGGGGGAGGGGAGCTGAGAGAAAGCTATGAGCAGGAAGAAGCTCAGAACAACTTTGAGTTAAACCATGTTTCCTTTGAGTTTGACATCCCTACACATTGGTTTAATATAGTGGTTAGGGCAAGGATAAGTTTTGAACATGAACAAACCTTTAAGTTGAACTCTTTGTCAAAGACATTCCTTAGTTTCATTTCAGTAGGGAAAACCCACATTAGCATGCAGCATTTAGGCGTTTAACCATCCTGATGTTTCAGTGAAATAACCTCTTTTGTTTAGACTTGAAGTCTGTTGTCTGTGTAGCACTTCATGATGCCTTCACATCACTTTTGTCGTCCTGTCATCGGCAGCGAAAATCTGCGCCATCGACCCAAAGAAATCGAATCGAGAAAATGGTGCAAAGGATAGATTGCCGATGGTCAGCGTTGAAGGCTTGTCCTTCAATGTCGAGGGATTGGCTGCAAGCATTAGCGGAAATGTGGGCGCTGATGGCACGTCGAGAATAATCAGGCCCTGAAGTTTGCAGGATGGTCCCGGCAGTGACGGCCTGCCTGCCTTCCTCAGCGCCGAGCTGCAAGGCTCCCCTGACGCCAATGGCGTTGGTAATGGTGCTATCTTGGGGCCGGAATCACTGGGCGCCACTGAAGCTACCGGGGCCTGCTGTTTTGGGAGTTCGCCCACACCCACCTTCTCGAACATAGCCAACATGTGTGACTTAAAGACCTCCCACTCCTGCCTGGTAGTCGGCCCCGCCAATGACTTACCCCATTCCGAAGATGAATGGGAGTCGCGTCAGTGACGCCTCTTCTTTTTGTGAGAGGACAACGAAGAGGAGTGGCTCCGCGAATGGGATTGTTTGATCGCTTTGCGCCAGTGCCTACTCTCTTCCTCAGGTGTGGGCCCTTCTGTTTCGGCCTCAGAAAACCGAACGGTCGACCGCTCTCGAACAGGCTTTGGGTTCATTTTGCCACAGAATGCGCACCCCTCAGAGTCATAGTCCGTGCCGAGGCACCACACGCAGATGTCATGCAGGTCGGTCACCGACATCTTGGGAGCCGCAATCGGAGCAGCGTTTGAACCCCAAAATCTGAGGCGCTGGCATTGCAGTTCACAAAGACAAAATTTGATGAAAAAAACGTCGAATTCCCGGGCCTTCCGCAAGAGCATTGTGCAAAGTGTACGGAAATAAGGAACTGAGATACGAGGGAATAGTGACGCAGTATATATATGACGTCACATCCGGAGCCGACGATCGAGCACCGAATCAAGACGGATCGAAGATAGTCAGCCGAGTTGAGGTCCACTACACCCCCTGTCAACATTTTTTTCCGAGCAGCTGGAGCTGGAAGAGGATATCTATCTGATGAGGAATCTGCAGGAGAAAGGCAATCCATTGAAATCTTTTTGATGTGCTGAGGGGCTGTTTTAGATCTGAAGATCCAGACCACATATACAGAATTGAGGATTATTTGGCAACTAGATAGGGCAGTCAAAAGACAGCCCGTCTGATTGGTGGTGGCAGTCTGAACCTTTTCAGAACACCCTACATTGTGGTCTGATGATTTTGGTCAGGTGCATATTGGAGCACTCCCGAGTGGAGGAAGGGCTGCCCTTAAAGTTGTAAAATTAACTCAAATAGAAACAGTCAGAGTCCATTGTTCGCTAGTCAACGGAGGCACAGAAGTGATGAATAAAAACCTGTTGCAGGTGCATGAACTCTGCTGTGCAGATTCTGTAAACTTTAGTGTTAATCCAGGTCCTGGTTCTTCCGATAAGCAAAAAATGAACCAGTTTCTCGAGGCTACGTGCACGATCTATAAAATGTGGTTATAGATAAGGGGTTACAAAAGAGGGGATTTTTTGGCTTGCACACATCAAGTCAGGTATGTGGGCTAAAGGAGGGTATCAGACCTGGCTTGAGCCTTGAAATCAAATAAAAAAGGGTGTGCGAATCTGGATCCAGTGCCAAAGTTTCCAGATTGTGCGCGGAGTTCAGGGACCTGGCTCCAGTTACCAACTCCATAGCTTAAAGGAAAAGTGGCCATTGAGCCCACCAACAGGAGCACTTTGAGTGGGGTGGAGATGCCCGGGGCATGATACATGAGCCTGCACTGGGCAAACTGGCCAATGGGCACAGTGGGTGGATTGGAGGTGCCTGGGGCATAGGCAAAGTGGACACTGGACATGGCTGCAGGTCATGGCTACTGGGCATATCTGAAGATCTGGAGGTGCCCTGTCTAGAGCAAGTATAAAGACCAAGCAGGAGGTGACAATGGGTGGCTGCAAGGGCATGGGGCAAAAGTCCCACCGGGAGGTTTGGGTCCCTGGGGCAAAGTCAAAGATCAAGCCAGTGTGCAACTTACATGCCGCAGAAAAATGCACTTTACCGCAAAGACCAGTAAGCCCATTGGGGGTGCTTGGAAGTGTACAGGGATTGGTCAAAGGACATGCACAGGCGAAGGGTCTCTGGGAATGGCCATTGGCGAGGTCCAGGAGGCACATTGGGCATTTTGAAGTTAGCCGAGCATGGTCAGCAAAGCTGTGGTAAAGTGGCTACTGGGCATAGCAGAAGGCCATACCAACTGGCCATTGTGTGTATGGCAATGGGTTACATCAAAAGCAGTACTGGCATGATTAACCTAGTGTAATAAAACCTTTATCAATTTGCTGAAAAAAACCATTTAAAAGGATGGTATGAATGGAGCGCAAAATGGCAAACCCCAGAAAACATAAGTGAAATGCCTATAGAATGTTTTTTAAAAAAAAATACTAAGCACAGAGGATAAACAGCACAGTAGGGGGCACCCGCTGCTTTTAACATCCTATTGTAGTTCACGAGCAAGAGTTCATATTACAGATGGAATAACACACAGAACATGGAGTCAGAGATTAACAAAGCACATACTTTAGTCGCAACAATTGCACTTACCGAGAGTAAGATTCTGATTGGTAAGAAGAACTGGTGCAATTTCAATGAGTACTTCTGCTGCAGCTGCTCTTATTTCACTCTGTTGTGCATCTTCACAGCAGTTAGCTACTAGGCGAACCCACTGCTTTAAGTCGAATTCCATTTGTTTTAAAGGCTAAAAACATATAATATATGTCAGGCAACATATTTTTTCAATAAGATGAAAGATAAAGAAATGCGCATTCCCATAGAGAACAGAATTATGTTAATGTAACAGAAGTTTATTTAACGATTACAGATTACTCGAAGGGACTTCACTGGTGAGAGCCAACTTTCGTTCTTACTAGCGAGTGCCTCCAGAAAATTAGTGCTGAATGAAAAATGTCTAGGAAACCTGGTAAATGGTTCTGAGCTTGAAGCAACAGTGTCGACAGCATAGCGAATGTGCAAACCTTGCCAATGGTGATGCCTGGTAGAGGCAAATAAGCAACCTGGGGGATAGCAGGCCTAGGTGCAGAACCGGGAATGCAATGGGAAATGAAGAGTCACAATGAAATAACTCTAGCAAATGAAACACATTCCAATGAAGTGAGGTAATGACAGACTTAATGGGCACAGACGAATGACTATAAACCCAAAGCAATGATAGACTCCTGAGGACGGCCTGGAGGGTCTAACTACCAAATGAACTTATGTTGGATACATCTCTTCCTGCCTAGCTAAAAACACTTAATGTATTGACACATACAGTGAATTGCCATTCGATATTTACAGTGAATTGCCATTCACATTGTTACTAACATCACTTTAATACTTGCCCTATTTGTTACTGCACAAGTACAATAGTTCTGCCATTCATCATGGTGGTTTTCGTGTACCAGTTTCCCTAGTCTTTGATGGCTAGATGTCTACTTGTTTTTTATGTGACACTGTTATGTTTTTGAATAAAATGATTTTAATATGATCTGACCATACTTACTGTTGAGTAATTCCCTACAATGTTTTGACCTAAATTCTGGGTTAACCTATCTATGCGTGTATGGGCAGGGTAGCCTGATCTCCTCCTTTTTTTCTTGTGTTACTGATTGACATGCCTTCCACAGATTCCTCAACTTAGATATATTTCTGCAGTGTCAGCCGGATGACAGAAATATTTCACCCAGCAGGAGGTGCTGTTTAATCTCAGCATCAGGAACCCTCACAACAGGACCTCTCTGTGACACCCAATATGACGTTGAGCAATAATATATAGCTTGCACCGCACCCTTGACCTAAGTTTCCCCCTTTCTTAATCATGCTAGGAAATCATCGAGAAACTGGAGGAGCACTCCATGAGCAGGGTAGATGGGAGGGTGATGAGGAATCCGCACACCCATCAGAAAGAACAGTAGTTCTTCTAATGGATAGTGTCCGGACACACATTCCACATCTTAGATAGACTCCCATTCTGGTAATATAACCGGGTGAGGAGAGTGACACCAAAGAGAATGTAACCATATGAGGACATTTTGGAAGACAGCTATGCTAGAGCAGATTTCCTGGCCAGACAGTGAATCCAGGCAATACGGTTTGGTAAAGGTATAATGATGACCAGTTTGCAGTCTAGCAAATGTCCTAAACTGGGACACCTTGCCAAAGGACGCAAGTGGTGGTATCCGCTCTAGTAAAATGGGCTCTGAGTCCTTCAGGCATTTCCTTCTCTCCTATTGAATAGCATTCTGTGATAGCCAATGAAATGTTAATCTTTTATGCTGAACTCTAGTTCTAGCCAGGTAAAAGCTCAAGGCTCTCTTGGGATCCAATCTGTATAACCTCTCATCTTCCTTTGAGGGATTGTGGGCGGGTAAAACACTAGCAGCTAAATTCTGTGGGATATGTGAAATTGTGATATTACTTTTCTCCCTAGAGAAGATTACATACAATGGCTAGCAAGAACGTGCTGACATCTCATCCTTCTTGCAGAAGTGATGGCCACCAGGAAAAAGCAGTCTTCCAAGTTAGTAGTCTAAATGAACATTAGAAATTAAAGTTACTCACTGTAGTGACTAGAGTACTCATAGTCCATAGTCTCTGTTCCTCCATCTTTGTGGGCGTCCCCCAACTTGGGGATGGTACCAGAAGCTTTGGCAGCAAAAAATTGAGCTTCCCCTGTAAATTTAGTATACCGCACGGGAGCGCGGCCCCAGGTGTGGGAACAATCCCCCAGAGGCCCCACACTCCAGCATCTCACCTCAGGCCCCTTTTAACACATTGGCTGCTTAAATAACTGGCTACACTGAATATATTAGTCCCTAGCAACAAGCTGGGGAAGGTGAGTGGGACGTATGGAGGAAAGGTGACTATGGAAAATGAGTACTATAGTGAGTCACTTTAATTACTCATACGTTCCGTCCCCTTCTCTCTATCCTTGTGGGCGATTCCACCAAACAAGACCATAGGGTGGAGTTGTGACAACTTGCCTCATATCTAGGACGAAGCTAACACGTTCTTCAGAACCCACCTGACCGAACTCAGCATCCTGCCTGGAGTTGGTATTCAGGGAATAGTGCTTACAGGAGGCCGTTGGGGAGTGGTCCAAGTAGCCGGCCTCCTGATGATATCTCAAGAAACATGTCTCTGAAATGCCATGGCCTTAGCTCGGCCGGCGTGGGCATGAATCCCCTCAGGAACCGGTTTACCCATGACTGTATATGCCTCTGAGATGGCCTGGACCATCCAGCAGGCGATAGAACCTTTGGAAGCCTGCGTGCCAGGGGACGTACCCCCAAACGTGATGAACAATGTCTTAGATTTCCTGAAAGATTTTGTCCGAGAGAGGTAGAACTTGAGGACACTCTTGAAGTCCAAGGAATGCAAAGCCCTTTCGGTATCCGACTGCGGGTACGGGAAGAACACCGGCAGGCAGATCACCTGATTCAAATGGAATGGAGTGATCACCTTGGGCAGAACATTTGGATGGGTTATTTTATGTATATTTATAGAGCACCAAAGTCATTAGGCATCAGTGCGCTTACACAAACACAAGATACAAAGACAGCAACAGGACATCATAAAAAAGGATAACTGACTATACTACTTGAACAGGAGGGTTTTCACATGTTTCCTAAAAGTACGATGACATTTCACCCCTCGTAGTTCAATTGGCAGTTCATTCCACGCCTGTGGAGCCAGTACTGGGAAAGATCTACCATCCCCTCTGGCTCGTTTAAAATGTGGGATGGTGAGCTGTTGTGCATCACAAGACCGCAAAGTGCGGCGAGGCTTGTTAAATTCCAATTTTCCTTGCAAATAGATTGGGGCATCTCCAAATAAACATTTATGGCCCACCATAACAATCTTAAATCAGACTGTTGCCGCCACAGGGAGCCAGTGGAGCTCTTTCCCGGTTCTGGATACTGGTTCTCTCATGGAGATATTGCAGACAATAAACAGAGCATCATTCTGGATTTTCTGCATTCTCCCCAAACATTCTTTGCTTGCCCCCCTAAAAGGGAGTTACAAGTCCCGGTAATATGAGAAACTGGATTAGCGTTTCACAGTTTTTTTTGAGAGACTAATGGGCTAATCTGCCGCAAGACCTTCAGGTAATAGAGAGTTTATTACGACATGGTTCAGGTGCACATTCACATTTAAAGAAGCTTCCATTTAGATACCAAGAGTTTTTACCTTATCGACTACTGAGATTCGATAACCTTCAATTTCAAACCCATTGTAGGCCTGGCTCAAATTTGTCCTGGCTTGCTTTGACCCATTAACCATCAGCTCCATTACCACCATTAACATAGCACTATTCAGGCAAAGCCCATTTGTTGCCATCCAGTCTTTAATCGCCTTGTAGACTTGATTGCTCTATAATCAACTGTATATTGTCAGCATAATTAGTAAACTGTAGGCTAAGTTCTTCCATTTTGACACTCTGTGGTTTGATATAGAGATTAAACAATGACAGAGACAGGCAAGCACCTTGTGGTACCCCATGAAAAATCTCAGATGATTCTGATGAAACATCCCCCCAACAGATCTTAGATTTCCTGTCCCCAAGGAAGGAGTCCATCCACATGATCACCTCTGGGAGCAGTTACCAGTGTCTGCTTAAGTGTCATGCAGCCTTTTGTGATCAAGCAGGTAAAAGGCTGCTGATAGGTCAAGGAATATCAGCGACCCCGTACTCCTTTGTAAGGCGGTCAGCATTTGCGTCTGTAGGCCAAGATTACGATCTCCATAACAATGTTCCGTCAGAACTCCAATTGTTTCATATGTAGATGTTTATAGGCTTCCACATGTTGTTGTAATTGAGCTTTGGCGGCTTTATACATTATTTTGTGCAAGAAGAGGGCATTCAAAATTGGCCTAAGGTTGGCAGCGTCCGCGGGATTCAATTCAGGATTTTTTTATTAGAGGCATTATCACGACTTCTTTAATTGTGGATGAAATTGGTTTATAAAGAAACAAAGCCTTCACAAATCTCCCCAAGAATGTTGCAACATTTATCCCATTTTCCAAAATAATTTTGGGTGGTAAAATGTCTCAGGGGCAAGTAGTAGGATGCATGTCCGTTAGAAATGTTTCATTTTCTATAACCGAGATGGGACAGAACTCGAACACCACACAAAGGACTGGAAGGCCGTCGTCTTTCCTGCGTCTATCTGTGGTCAGTAATTCTCATAGAGAGGCTGAATTTAGATATAATGGCAATACCTCCACCTCAAGCCTTATCAAGCCTTATCTCCCTCCCTAATTTCCCAATGTTGTGAAACCCTCACAGCCAAACTTTCATTAGTCAACTCTCAGACCCTTACCATTCACTTCATCTACAGACCTCCTGGCCCCATCGGGATGTTTGAGGAGGATATCTACTCCTTACTTTTTAATAATCTCAAAACCACCTATCAACTACTACTTCTAGGTGATTTCAACTTGAGTTTCAACAAGCCATTACACAACCATGCTACTGCCATCGCCAACATCCTATCCGAACTTGGCATATTCCAAAAAATTAGCGAACCTACTCATGACAAAGGGAGAACCCTTGACTGGGTGGCTGAGTACAATTGTACCACTAACATTACATCCATCTCCCTGCAACCATGGACGGACCACTTCCTCCTGTCTTTTGCGCTCTCAACTACTAGACCACCCTCATTAGCTACCCCTACTGCCCAACCCTGCCTAACAAGAAACAAAAAGAGCATCACAGTGGACAAAGTGATCCCCGCCATCCTCCGCACCCTCAACTCGCTTGCTGACAACCTGGATCCAGGAATGCTTGTCAACGAGTACAATAAAATCATGCTAACTTCGCTCGACATCATTGCCCCTATGAAACTCAGACCCAGCAAGCCTAAAACTCACCTGAACAAGTGGTGCACCCCACAGTTAAAGGACCTACGGCAACTAAAAAGGAGTTGTGAAACATCCTGGAGATTACTCCCGTCGGAAGCTAACAAAACTAAATTAACTGAAATCTCATCCCAATATAAGAAGGAAATCTGTCTGGCCAAACGTTACAATAAACACATTTCCAATGCCAATTCTAGAAGGAAGGAATTATTTACCATCCTAAAGGAACTAGAGCCTCCGATCCCTACTCCCGACATCTGTACTAAAGATAAAATGGTGTTCAGATATAAACCAGGCACTTTCTAACAAAGTAACCACCCTCCAAATCAAAATAGCCTTAAAAAGAGCCTCCCTTAATTCCCTATCGTATCCCAACAACTCCACTCCTGATCTCATCCTTAAGGACACTCTACCTAACCCCCCTGCTCCGATTAAATTTCACCAAAACATCCACTTTTGAGGTAGAAAAAGTTATTCTCTCACTCAAGTCATCCAACTGCTAGGACGACCTCTGCCTAGCCCAGCTCATAAAGGATGCCGCGAGAGATATTGCCCTTTTTATCTCTAAACTTATCAATGCTTCATTTACTCCCCACCAACCTCAAATAATCCTGGGTACTCCCATTGCTAAAAAAGCAAACCCTTGATCCTCTCATACCCACCAACTACCATCCCATCACGACAGTAAATTTTGTGTTAAAAATACTTGACAAGGTTGCTTACCTTCAAATCCAAAAATATCTGGAACTCCACAAACTCCTAGGAGAGTGAAAATCAGGCTTCCGCCCACAACACAGAACGGAGACCGCCCTTATCGATTTGAAGACACAGATTGATGAGTTAAGAGACAAAGGGGAAATTAGCCCTCCTCCTACTGCCCGACTTATCGGCTGCATTCGACCTTGTGGATCATAAGGTCTTATGCAGCCACCTAGACTCAGCCGCCCACTTTTCCAAAGAGGCCATACTATGGATTGAGTCTTTCCTGAGTGACAGGACCATGAGGGTCTTCTCCCCCTTTGCAGCGGCAGACCCTATCCCTATTCCGTGCGGGGTGCCCCAGGGCTCTTGTGTTTCCCCTACATTATACAATATATTCACTAAGCCCCTTTTTCGACGGTCTGGACCATCTTGGTATCACCTACACTAACTATGCAGATGATACCCAGATTCTCCTCCCACTTTCCGGGGATTATGTTAAGGATTTGGCCTTGGTGAATAGAGTGTGCCTCATCATCCAGGCATGGATGGCAACCCACGGTCTTTGCCTGAATGATTATAAAAGCAAACTCATCATCCTGGGTACCCTGACCAACCTCAAGAAATTAGGCCAGGGGTACTCAGCCTTCATAATCGACAGCAATTGCATCAAGGTGGCCAAGGAGGTAAAGACCCTTGGATTTACATAGACTCTATTTTCTCCTTTGCCAAACAAATTAACTCTATGGCCTCCGCCACTGCCTACACTTGCAAGTTCATTAGAACTGGCAAACCCGTTCTCTCTGATGACAACTGTATTATTCTGGCCAGACAACTCATACTCTCTAGGCTAGACTATTGTAATGCCCTGTACATTGGTGCAAATAAATCGATCATCCATAGGATAAAAATCCTCCAAAACAATGCCCTAAGAGCAGCACTTGGTGTGGCCAGAAGATAACATATCTGCGATTAGGCACCAAAATAACTGGCTCTCAACTTACAACATCCAGCTAATAACTGCATCCGTCACTCGTAAAGCGCTGAACAATGCTGCCCCTATCTGACTCATGGACAAATTCCACAGGAGAACATCCACTAGACCGACGAGGCTAACCAACTCCAATTGCCTCACTATACCGAGATTCAAGCTTTCAACGGTGGCTGGATGTAGTTTCCCCGTCAAAGCAGCCCAACTGTGGAACTCTCTGCCTCACCCTATCAGAGAAGACCAACCCTATCTTAATTTTTAGACTTAACTACATCAACTGGCTCAAATCTACGGATCTTTAAAAGAATGGTTTGGCCAGAAATTTCTATTGTCCCTACGGGTCGGCCATGTGTTTTTAAGCCTAAGTCGCTCCATATTAGAAACATTTCCTATGGACCTTAACCGAGTTCTCGTCCATTAAACGCACGCGAAAACAGGCTGCAGGGCGCAGCAATTTTGTGATAATCCTATCACTTGCCCCATCGCCCTGGGTGACCTGCTTTTGCGGCACTAAATCATATCTCCCGCCCTGAGCCTGTCATCAGCAGGCGCGTACCGCCCATTTCACAACGCCAAAGCACGTCTTGTGTCAACATTCGCTGCGCTTCAGCTATTGACGTGTCGCCATGGAAACGGCAGGACGCCGCTTTACTCAATAAGTATAAACAGACCGTTTGACAACAAACAGCAGCAGATTTTCGATTCCATTCCTCTCTCTGTGTTACTTTGAGTATTCTGTGACTCGTTTCTGTGCTCTGGTCAGCTAGCTTCGCCGCTTGTAGCCCGTGTGAACACCTGTACCATCGCTATAAATTATTTTAGTTTGTTTACCACACAATGACTACAATAATGCCCTACATGTACGAGCCCGAGTATCCCGAGGAGGAACTACTGGAAAGGGAAACATGCGAAAACGATGGGGCTTCGGACGGCAGTTGGCAGGACGAATCAACGGATGAAGACACTGGACCTAGTCGCGTTGACGGTGTTTCCACCTGGTGCACATGCAATCGGTGCGAGCTAATGCCAACCGAGGACGAGAACTGCTGCTGCTGTGAAAACTCGGGATGCGTGGCCTACATTTCGGAAGGCAAGCCACGGCCTCAATACATCACCGAGCTGCCAGACTTCAGGGCAGCCTGCCTTACACGGTCCATGTTGAGGATAATGATGGTGCTTATGCACGAACTTCGCGCAACTGTTCGTCCTCGTAATCCGAGTAACGAGTAAGTATAATGTGGTTGTGATGCCGCTACTATTTCATGGTCGTCTCCTATATTCAAAATTACATCTACATTTCATTGTAACGCATGAAAGTCGTTCAATAGTGTGCAGTGTCTAGATAGCATTTGTCCGAGCAGAATGCCATTAGTTACAAGAATTGTCATTGACAACAAAGGTTTAATAAACTTTATCTTGGTCATTTAAAAACAGTTTGTATCATTCTTTTTCACAGGTGGTACAGGCTGGTGGCCTATCGTTCCTTTACATGGTGGCTTCATGGGAGGATTGGACACCGCGTTCGAAGAGTAATACTCACCTGTGCCGTTGCTGCCATAAGACAAACTTTCCCCAGTGACAGCGGTCAGTACAGGGGATTTTCCCTCGCTGTGCTGCAACCTGACCTGTACAATGTGTAAATGTTTGTATTTTTGTGCCATCAAAATAAGAAACAAAATAAAAAGACCACATATATTTTAACATCGGTTGTTTCGATTTTTTAAATGAATCAAGTGTATCTCCATTCAAGAGTCTTCCTGTGCCTTGCCTGCACGCCCACTAGCCCATCCACACCCCACCTATCAAAGGCAGTTCGAACCCGGGGATGAGCGCTGCCATGGTGTGCTGTCAGGGGCGCAAACGGCCAAGTTGCCAAACAGCATGTACACTTCAAAAGGTATCCCACGCCCAGGGGCCATCGCTCGCATGGCCTCCTCAGACCCCGTGTCTCCAGGCAGGCCTCCCGACGCTGGCCACCCCCCTGCAATCCACATAAGTGTGTCTCCATTCAGCAGTCTTCCTGTTCCTTGCCTGCACGCCCACCGGCCCATCAACACCCTCCACCCCTATTAAAGGCAGTTCGCACCCGGGGATGAGCGCTGCCATGGTGTGCTGTCAGGGGCGCAAACAGCCAAGGTGCCAAACAGCATGTACACTTCAAAAGGTATCCCACGCCCAGGGGCCATTGCTCACATGGCCTCTACAGACCCTGTGTCTCCGGCCAGGTCCCCCCCCCACGCTGGCCGCCACCCGGCAAACCACATAATACCACGACATATACACGTCATTCATTCACAAACACACCCCTGTTTCTAATACTTTATAAACCACTTGCTATGTCTCATGAGAACATCTTTGTGCTTTGCAAGTCAACTCCTGAATGTGCTATTTGAGAACCACTGAGATCGATGCTAATCTGCTCGTCGTCGTGCTATCTGTGAACTTCTGTGAGCGCTTCGAGCAAACTCGTCAGTGTGCTAGCTGTGGCCAATTACCTGTTCTCCTGCCACAAACTACTGGGCTTGCTGAATCCAACTGTTTGTTGGTCAAGGTAAGGCCAAGTATCACAGTCATATTTCGGTCATTTTTAAATTTCTATCTATCTGAGAGTAGAGTACTCAATAGTGCTATGTTCATTGGTCTCATTGCTATTGACTTGAGTTTCAATTGTTATGCTATCAATAGATCTATTTATTTTCATCTGTGTAAATTGTCATCGAATTGCATCCTTCGCCGGTCCTGTCTATAATGTAAGCATGTTTCCTTCTCGTGCAAGACAGTACATCCAAGGGACGAGTCACATGTTCAGAGTTTAGTTCCATCAATTTTTAATTTGTGAAAGTAATGCAAATACTAAGCCGCACTTGATGAACTGTTATAGTTCCGGCGGCCAAAACAAACCTTGCATTGAACATGTTATGGTTAATTTACTTTTTTATGACATTTTTATTCATCAAGGTTTTATAATAATCTTGATATTTACTTTTCAGAATTTTCAACAATGCCTGCCTGTTCGATTAGCGGTTGCCCTTCGAAGACCCATGCTAAATCTGAAGGCATTACAACGCATGTATTCCCTAAAACTGTTGATCGAATAAGAGAATGGGTCAGACATTGCGGATATCCACTGGATGAGCTTGAAAGTAGAGTCCAACAAGTCTTTGAGGACAAGAGGGGTGATCGATACTGCATCTTTTCCTCGAACATGTACGCCACATCTTGGGTAACAAAGAAGAATACACAGCGAACGACACGAAAATTGCTCGCAAACGCTATTACCACTCTATTCGTCCGCATTCCGCCACTGGTGAGTCAAGTGTCCGGATTTAGGTTTAGGCCTTGCGCTAGTGTGTAGGTAGCCGAATGGATTAATTGATATTTTAGGTGTTGTGTCCCTTGTAATACTTTCGATATTGATAGGAGTGTATAGCTTTTTGAATAATGACATTTATCAATAAATTATTTTTCGATTTTATAACCCTCAAAGGAAATCTATTTATGGGCACAGGGAACTGTGCTATATTGCGCATTTTTAATAGCATTATTCTCAAGTATTCTATCAGTTTACATGGCAATTTTTAATATTGGCATTTCATTATCAAACAATAATTTACCTTTACAACTGCTTGACTATCCACTGAATCTGAAGCAAGAACATTCTACATCCGTGACGTGCCCGCAGTTATCAACCACTTCTAGCGCGTATCAGGTAATCTTACTTAGTTATTCCGCTACAGACTTGTTTTATGCATGTCAAGTAATAGTTTTTATGTATCGTGTAATTATTTTATCGAATGTTTGGTTAGTGCTTTCCAATTTATATACACCTTAGTTGTCGTCCCCTGGAGTTTGTTTTCAGTTATAATTAGTGTTATCCATACTAATGTAAGTACTGTCTTTCAGGGAGATGCTGAAGCGTCCACCACATTGACAACATCCATAGATATTCTTCAGCAGCACGAGGTATGGATACTGACAGCTCCATCGAACTAGATCATCAGAGCTGGAATACTTGTCGTTTGATTGTTCTACACAATGTTTCATTCGTGGTTAGCCATAGATATGTACCTGTGCGGTCGACCCCAAGTGTGTGTTATGTTTTCAATATTGTAATCCTTACTAATGCAAGTACTATGTTTCAGGGAGTAGATGGAGGGTCAACCCCTGCACTTGATGCGGAGCCTGACATTCAAGTAATTCCAGGGGAAGTGGAAGCGGGACCATGCGTATACGAATTGGCGCAACTGCTTTCGGAAGTGCACACTACATTTACAACATCCATAGATATTCTTCAGCAGCACGAGGTATGGCTACTGACAGCTCCATCGAGCGTGATCATATAATGTGATTCCATTTGCTATACTTTCTTCCTTATTAACGCAAGTACTGTGTTTCAGGGAGACGACAGAACTTCCTCTACGATCACAACATCCCTTGTAGATGATGCAGATGTAAAGAAATCAGAGAAATAAGTAGATTAAATCAGATCATATTTAGATATGGAACAAGTTACTTACCTGTAACTGTTGTTCTCCAGCATGGGTCTGGCATGGATTCACATGCTCATGAATATTCCCCGTCGTCAGGCTGGGAATCCTCGGTAAAGAAAAAAGCAGTATCAGTTTTGTTTCTGATCTGTCTTTCGTAGTAGTAACCAATCACTGATCTCTGCGTCATACTGACCACAGCCAATGACTGCCCTCTACCTAAGCCCCGCCTCTGGCAGCCATCTTCAGATTTGGTAGCACGTGAAGTGGCAGTATGACCAAGTGAAGAGCCGCAGAGGGATAGGCGGGAGGGTTCGCATGTGAATCCATGCCAGACCCATGCTGGAGAACAACAGTTACAGGTAAGTAACTTGTTCCTTTCTCCAGCATGGGGTCTGGCATGGATTCACATGCTCATGAATAAAGAATACATAGCAGTACACACATGCACAACCACGGGAGGTGGCAAAGGCTCAACATTAAGCATTACATCAAACTCAACATTAAGCAAATCTTACCTCCTCACCAGGCTCACCTTAGGCGAACAGGTTGCGCAGCACTGCTTGGCCGACCCTGGACTCCTCCCTGGAATCCCGATCGACGCATTAGAATTTCGTGAAGGTGTGTGTCGACCTCCACGTAGCAGCCCTGCAGATGTCCAGCAAGGGCACACCAGATAGGAACGCCGTGGTAGCTGCGATCGCTATGGTGGAATGGGCTCTCGGACGGCCAGGCAGCAGTCGGTTTGCCAACCGATGACAGTACATGATACAGTCGGAGAGCCATCTGGAAATGGAAGCCTTCGAGAGAGCCTTCCCCTGATTGACAGGTCCAAAGTTCACAAAGAGTTGTGACGTCTTCCGAAAACACTTTGTGCGGTCCACGTAGAACTTCAGCGCTCTAGCCACATCCAGCGAGTGCAAAGTCCTTTCAGCCGGCGACGAATGCGACGGGAAGAAAACAGGCAACACCAAGGGTTCGTTGAGGTGGAAGTCCGACGGCACCCTGGGCATGAAAGAGGGGTGCGTCCTGAGCACTACCCTCGTGTCGTGAAAAGTCAAGTACGGGGCCTTGCAGGAAAGGGCCTGGATCTCTCCCACCCGTCGTGCGGAGGTGATGGCCACAAGAAACACTGTTTTCCACGACAAGAACTTCAACGGAGCCGAGTACAGAGGCTCGAACAGAGGTCCAATGAGCTTGGTCAGCACCACGTTGAGCTCCCACGCCGGGGCCGGAGCCTTCACCGGCGGGAACGATCTGAACAGTCCCTTTATGAACTCTTTCACCAGACGATGAGACCACAAAGACTTCCGCCCCGTGGTTCTGGTGTATCGGGAGATCGCAGCAAGATGAATCCTGATGGACGCGTGCGCCAGTCCAGCTTTGGCCAGCGTCAGAAGGTACGGCAGTACTTGGGGAGCCGTAATCCGTAGAGGGTTAATCTTCTGTGCGTGGCACCAGACAGAGAACCTCTTCCATTTGTGTCCGTAGCATTTAAGAGTTGAGGACGCCCTGGCCTTTGCAAGAAACTCTCTGCAGTCGGCTGATATGTCGTATCCTCCAAACTCTAACGCTGCAGGAGCCAGGCCTGCAAGTTCAGCGACTTCGGGTCGTGATGGAGGATGGCGCCTCCTTCCCTGGAGAGAAGATCCGCGTCCACTGGCAGCTTGATTGACGGGGACGCTGACAAGTCCAGAAGGTCCGGAAACCATATCTGCCTCGGCCACGCAGGTGCGACGAGGATCATCCTGCACCGTGACATCTTGAGCTGTTGATGAGCCGGATCAGCAATGGCAATGGAGGGAACGCGTATAATAACAGGCCCTCCCAGGGGAACGAGAAAGCATCGCCCATGCTCCTCGGCTGGGGAAACCTGCTGGCGAACCTCCGGCACTTGGAGTTCGTCGCTGTCGCGAACAGATCGATCTGGGGTGTGCCCCACCGTCGGAAGAGGCGGTCCACTAGATCCTGTCGTAGTTCCCACTCGTGGCACGAGCGCAGCTACCTGCTGAGTGAGTCGGCGATGGTGTTTTTTATCCCTGCCAGATGAAACGGCACCAGAAACATTCCTTGGGCGACGGCCCAATGCCACAGATCCTGCGCCTCCCTGGACAGGGCTGGGGACCTGGTTCCGCCCTGTTTCCTGATGTAGAACATGGTGGTGGTGTTGTCGGTGAAGATCCTCACCACCTTGCCCTTGAGGGACGGAAGGAAGGACCTGAGAGCCCAAAACACTGCACGGAGCTCCAGGACGTTGATATGGAGGGACGTCTCTGTCGGGAGCCAAAGGCCTCTCGCGTGCAGATTTTCGGTTTGCGCTCCCCACCCTTCCAGGGAGGCATCCGTGGTCACTGTCTCCTGTTGGCCGGGGGTCTGGAAGTCCATGCCTGCCGTCAGATGCGCGCGGGTGCCCCACCACCGGATCGCTCGTCGGAAACTCTCGTCGAGTGTGATCCTCTCCTCGCAGCTGCCCGTCGTCTGGATCCAGCGCGCGGCCAGGAACTCCTGCAACGGGCGCATCCGGAGCCTGCACAGAGGGATGAGGTAAATGCAAGAAGACATCATTCCGAGGAGGGACTTGATGGACCTCACTCTGGCCGCGTCCGCAACCAGCATCCGCTACACCTTGCCCAAAATGGCCCTCGTCCTTTCCTCCGACGGAGAGGCCAGAAGCGACACTGTGTCGAGCTTTGCTCCCAGAAACAGTGCGTCTTGCGCGGGCACCAGGTGGGACTTGGCGTAGTTTATGGAGAATCCCAGGTCCATGAGAAGTTGGACGGTCCTTGCCGCGTGCTCCACGGCGAGCTCCTTCGTCTTCGCTCGGATGAGCCAGTCGTCCAGGTAGGGGTAGACGTGGATCCCCTCTCGGCGCAGCAGCGCCGCCACTGGTGCAAGGCACTTGGTGAACACCCTGGGTGCCGACCTCAGTCCGAAGGGAAGGGCTCTGAACTGATAGTGACGCCCTTGGACCACGAACCTGAGAAACTTTCGGTGTCCCTTTACGATGGGAATATGGAAGTAGGCATCCTCCAAATCCAACGACGACAGGAAATCGCCCTCCTCCAGCTGACCCAGGACGTGTTGGAGGGGGACCATCCGGAACTTCTGTGCCTTGATGAATTTGTTCAGTCGTCGTAGGTCCAGGATGGGACGCCATCCTCCCGTCTTGTTCTTCACGAGGAAGTATCTGGAGTAAACTTTACCTCCAAGAGAAGTTGAGGGACGTGATGTTCTTTCCTGGCCACAGGGGGGACGCGCGGGCACCTCTTTAGAAACTCGAGCGCGTGACCCTGGGCTAGGGCGTCCAGCACCCAACGGTCGGTGGAGATGGACTCCCACACGCTGACGAAGCTCGCCAGCCGGCCTCCCACCGGGGTGCTTCGGTGGGGGCCCGACCCCACGGCCGGTTCAGTCCTGCTTCGACGAGGCTTTGCCACCTTGACCTCCTAGGCGACGACGGCGGGGTACGCCTGACTTGCCTCGTCCCCTGTAAGCTACCTGCGACGACGAACGGGCCGCTTGACGGTAGGTGGAAAATCCGCCGCCGGAACCTTTGGAGGCACCCTGTTTGCCTCCGCCGCTCCGAAAGGGCGGCCGCCATTGCAGGAGAACCCCAAGAGCCCGGGCCGTCTCCGTGTCTGCCTTGATGGCTTGAAGGGAATCGTCCACTGTTTTCCCAAACAGGTTGTTTCCGTCGAACGGCATGTCCAAGACTCTGGTCTGCACGTCCTGACGGAAGTCAGTAGCCTTGAGCCATCCACGCCGCCTAAGGCACACGCCGTTGCCCAACTCGCGAAATCCAGTGTCAGCGATGTCCGTCGCAATCGTAATGGCGTGGTCCGACGCCACCTCTCCTTCCTGCAAGATCTCTAGGGCATCCGCCCTCTTGTCGTCCGGTAGGAAGTCCAGCAGGGGGGCCGGTTTGTACCACAACTCCCTGTCGTAGCGGGCTACGATAGCCAAGGCGTTGGCCGCCTTAATCGTCGTCGCTGCAGACGAGATGACCCTGCGTCCCATCGTATCCAATTTCTTTCCCTCGCCGTCCGGCGGGGAGGTCGACGTAGAGGCCGCGCCCCCCCCGTTTTTTTCCTGGCCGCAGCGGAGACGACCGAGTCCTGGGTCGGCTGTGCCCAAAGACACAAGGGGGCCGCGTCCGGGACCCGGTACTTCTTCTCGTACCGATCCCTTCTAGCCAGCGTCGTGGATGGGTTCTTGAGGAGGGCGAGGCCCTCATCCCAAATATCGTCCAGTAGAGGTACGGAGAGGACCGTCTTCCTCTTGGCCTCGCGCCGTTGATAAAGGAAACCTTCCTTCTTCTTCTCTTCCGGGCAGAGCTGGAAAAGCTCGGATGCCCTGACGATCATGGAGTGAAACGATCCAATCTCGTCGGGCGGGGAAGCCTGGGTGGGAGGTGACGACGGCAGATCCTCGTCGTAAACCTCATCGTCCGTACCCGTCGTGGCCGTGTCAGTCCCCGTATCATCCCCACGAGTCGTGGACGGGGAGGAGGGCTGAACAGGGCGCGATGGCTGAAAAGGAGGGGGAGGATGAATCCTTCTTCTCTTAGGGGGAGGGCTCCCAGAAGGGCCTGGCTCCGGGTCCCCCGTCGGGAGCGGTTCCTCCGCTGGTGGTAACGGCAGTCTCGTCCTTATCTCCGAGCATAAGGACTGTATAGCCAACAAAATGGCCGCCGAGTTGTCTTGCGGCACTGGTTGAGGGGAGTCCGACGGGCGGTCAGGGGCCCCGTCGGCACCCTCGACGTTATCGTCATCTCCTACGTCGGTGTCCCTCCCGACGGGCTGGTCTTCTTCCACGCCAACGCCGTGGCTTAAGACTTCGATCAGCTCTTCCTCAGAGGTTGAGGCCGAATCCACGACGACCTCCTGCCCCCCCTTTTTCTTCTCCATCGGAGGTTTCACGGGGGTCCTGTCGATGGGCATAAAAGAGGACTACTCCGCGGTGGCAGGGAGACTCTGAGCCCCGAGGTCGCCACCACTGGTGTAGCCTCCACAGGCTGAGCCAGGGCCGCCGCGACTGTCTCGATAGAGGCCTTGGCCGGATGGATTAAGGCTTTCACCACCTTAGGTGCGCTCACCGCCTTCTCCTTGGGGGGAGGGTCACTGCCTCGCTCTCCCACCGATGGGGCCTTCGAGCTCAACCGGGGCCTCTCCAGGAGCTTTGCCGGGTGCTCGGCCTTCCTCTTACCCGAACCAGAGCGTTGGCTCGTGGTTGATGGTGCCTGGGAGGATGCGCCCTGCCTGGCGCCCGTAGAGCCCGACCGTTCGGCGCTCCCGGTGCCAGCAGACTTGCGGTGCTTGGCCTTGTGTTGGACCCCCGTCGCCGGGTCTTAGAAGACCGCTCGGATTTCTTCTTCTTCTTCTCGCCTGACGGGCTCTTCCCTTCCAGCCAGTTGGCGAGACATTGATGGCGGTCCTTCATGGTCCGCTCCGACATATTGCCGCAAAACGCACAGTCCTTCTCCACGTGCGTCTTGTCCTCATGTAGGCAGTAAAGATAAAAGGAGTGTTCGTCCTCCTTAAAGACATTCTGAAGCTGGCATCCAGGGCAGACCCTGAACAGCTTTCCGGGCGTCGAGCTTCCCTTCTCCTGGGCCATGTCCGAGATGGGCCTGAGAAACTTCTGGAGTCCTCCAAAAGCGTGGTAAGATGAAATCTTCACCCTTGAGGGGCGTAGACGAATCCGACACGGGTCCCTGTTGATCGGATGAAGAAACGGTGGAGCTTGAGGCTCTTTTGACCGAAAAATCGAAGTTTTTGAGAAAAAAACGTGAAAAAATAGCACTAACGCTCGAGAGCAATAGCACGAGGATCCCAACACTTGAACGTGCGGTAAAAATCTGAAGATGGCTGCCAGAGGCGGGGCTTAGGTAGAGGGCAGTCATTGGCTGTGGTCAGTATGACGCAGAGATCAGTGATTGGTTACTACTACGAAAGACAGATCAGAAACGAAACTGATACTGGTTTTTTCTTTACCGAGGATTCCCAGCCTGACGACGGGGAATATTCATGAGCATGTGAATCCATGCCAGACCCCATGCTGGAGAACCAATGATTCTTTTAGACAATGCATCATTTGTGGTTATCTCTTTATATGTACCTGTGCCGTCGACACCAAGTGCGTGTTATGTTTACAATATTGAAAACCATACTAATGCAAGTACTGTGTTTCAGGGAGTTGCCGTGGCGCCCTCTCCAATAAAATCATTCATGCCAGTCTATGCGGAGCCAGAGGTATGGATACTGACAGTTCCATCGAACTAGATCATCAGAGCTCAAATACTTGTCGTTCGATTGTTCTACACAATGTTTAATTCGTGCTTAGCTATTGAGATGTACCTGTGTAGTCGTCCTCACGTGTGTTTTATGTTTTCAATATTGTGATACATAGTAATGAAAGTGCTATGTTTCAGGGAGTCGATGGAGCGTCATTCCGTGCTGTCTATGCGGATCCAGAAAATATAGTTGTTGCAGCGCAAGAGGAAGGGAAGAAAGTTGCAAAGAAAAGAAACAAAAGTAAGGTTTATTACAAACAGGTCATATTTTTAGAAATCGTTTTGTGCTGGGGACTATATTATGTTTTTTTTCTGTCAATTGTACTATACTTTATCTTGTGTTTAAACTGAACATCCCTTTTCCAATCTGTCCTCTAGTTACCCGTGGGTGTACGAACTATACATACACAGACAGTGAAGCAAATGAGAGATGTTGCTTGCCAGACCATTTACACTATGGAGGAACTATTAATTCAGGCGCAGCATGTTCAGACTCGAGATGCTCATGTCCAATGGCCAGAACATGAATTGAATGTGTCTGGATAATCCAGTAAAGTTTTATTGGACCATTGCTACAGTGCGACGGCACCACAACAAGAAGATGATACTGGATGTATTGAAGATAGCTCTGAAGGAGTCGCAGATCAATTCACACAATCTACACCAGCAAAAAAAATGCCACCCAAAAAGCTGTCGACATTGTTGTGTTCTCCCATCAATGTTCAAGTAACAGATGTTGAAATGACAGAAAATGAACCAGCAGCACTATTATTCACTGACGCATCAGAACCTGATATCAGCGATATTAGTTTAAATTCTGGTGATATGTCCGCAACAATGCAGTCCAAAATAACTGTGATGCAGGATGACAGTCTAATGAAAGAGGGCAAATACATAGTATTCGACAGTTGTTTGATGGATATTCTAAGTATGCTGAAATGTGGGCATTCTGTTAGAGGGGAAGTATGTGAGAAGCAATTGATTCATGTGACTAGTCAAACACAAGGCAGTAACGTCAAAATACATGCCGCCTGTACATTACATCATACGTTCTCATGGTCTGCACAACCGATGCTGGGGAAACTGCCAGCAGGCAATCTACTGTGTGCAGCTGCCTCACTTTTTAGTGGGTCCAGTTTTAGAAAGTTAGAGTCTTTCTTTCAGTTTGTGGGACTCCATTTAATTTCTAAAACGCAGTACTACAAATTCCAACATGATTATCTATTTCCGGCCATTAGTGATGCTTGGAAAATTGAACAATTGTCTCTAGAAAGTACATTCAAAGGCAAATGATTCAGGCTAGCCGGAGATGGACAGTGCGACAGCCACCTACCACTTTTAGGACATGGATAGTAAGAAAATTGTGAGTTTGGTGGTCGTGCAGGTGTCCCAATGTAAATCCTCAGTGGCCATGGAGAAACTAGGATTTATAAAATCATTGGAATATCTACAATCGTGGGGAATGCACATCGACCTCATAGACACGGACAGACACGTTTCAATAGCCAAGACAATGAGAGAGCAGTTCCCACATATTAAACATCAATTTGACGTATGGCATCTTGCTAAATCAATCAATCAAGAAAATCTCGGCTGCAGGGAAAAAAAAGGTTTGGAAAGTATTTCACAGTGGTCCCAGTCTATCAGCAACCATCTTTGGTGGAGCTCCAAAAAGGGTCAGTGGAAATCCTACTTGAAAAATGACGGTCACTGATGCACCACTGCACCAACGTTCACCGCTGGACAGAAAACCAACATTTCCACCAATGTGAACATGGCCTGTTGTCCACAGAGGAGGCACGGAAGAAGAAGTGGTTGATTCCATCTTCACCTACACACAAAGCCATTGAGAAGATTGTTTTTGATAAAACTCTATCAAGAGATTTGAGGGGACTGACAGAATTCTGTCACACAGGAGGTTTGGAGGTGTTCCACAATATGTGCCTAAAGTACAGGCCAAAGCGATTGCATTTCGGCATACAAGGCATGAAACATAGGCCTCTACTAGCGGTCTTGACACATAACGAGAATGTGTGCCGTGAACAATCTAGGACTACGGGAAATGTAGGGATGCTTCGCTACACTACGGCCTTTGCAAAAAGAAGTAAAAAATGGGTGGTGAAACCAGTATATGAGGAAATGGAGTTCGACTTTGTTAAAGGCCTTATTGTTAATGTACTATAGAAACACAGACATGGAATTTTGAGCGATTCTGTGCAGAGCACTGATGCATTGCCACCAAACATTGCCACTGTGCCATGTCCACCCAAAGCAGAGCTCGTTGACAAGTACAAATCCTGGTTTAAATCATTGTAATATGATTGGGCCTCATTACGAGTCCGGCGGTAACCGCGGCGGTAAAACCACCTGGTTACCACCGGACTCGTATTACCATTCCGCCTCCATGATTCCCGGAATTACCGGGGCATTATAACCCTGGTTTTCCGGGAATCACGGAGGCGGAATGGTTTTAATCCCCATGGGAATGGGGATCATGGAAACACCGGCAGCATCTCGTGATGCTGCCAGTGTTTCCTCGGCCGCCTGCAGGCGGGCGGTGTTAAACCCGCCAGGTCAGACCTGGCGGGAACATCACCTCCCGCCTGCAGGAGTCAGGATCAGGCGGTCCGGAAACAACGGTGGCGGCGGGTTTACCGCCATCGTTATTTCCGGACCGCCTGAGTTATAATGAGGCCCATTGTCTTTTTGAAAAGAAATGTATTGTACAGTGTACATACAAAGTATGCTAACCCTAACCCCTCCCTTCACCATCCTGGGTGGCGAACAACCTGGATGTCATCTTTGACTTCACTCTCTATTCACCTCTAATCGCTGACCTTGTCAATATGTGCATGTATTTATTTTTGTTGCTCTAAGTAAGCTTCGCAATCTCATGTAAATGCTGCGCACTGTTAACTGAGGGGAGGCTTGCGCATTGCAAATAATAAAACAAACAAACAAATCTCACTTTCAACTCAACTCCTTGGGTACTTTATACTTTTCCTGACCTTCCCCCAAAAAGTCAATGTCTTCATAGTTATGGTTCTCTAGGGCTGCAAAGCTCGCGGACAACGAGGACAAAAGTGTGGGCCTTAGAACGCGCCAATCGAGGCGTTGCAGATGGGAGAGAAGCAAGTTTGCATTAGCACATTGAGGCCTACTAGAAAGATGGAGTCGAAAATTCAAGTTCTCACAGATGGCTTTACACGGGATGTTGCAAAGTAAGAATGTATGCTCATGCAGAGTGAAGGTCAGCGGCTTTGATTTTTTGCTCGCGGGCTGAAGAGGCCCACGACTCACACTGGCAGTATAAGGTTCTATTGTTTTTTGACCTTGAGAGACAGGGACCATGCCGAAAGGACTTAGAAGGAGGGGTGCAATAACGTAAGAGACGATAAGGCTGAAAATTATGAAACTACACCGAGTTTCATGTTAGTTCAGTATATGAAAAATCGTTGGCACAAATAGAGTGGCTTTACGGACTGCATTACGCCGACACAATGGAAATGGCAAATATAATGTAAGTAACCCTTTAGACGATTTTATACCGGAATATAATACCAATAGCGTACCGTTAAAGGCAGGTTAAGTTGTACTTGTTCATTCTGTGTGGCATATTACAATGAAGAGCAAGTAAAACATTTGTGGGATCGTCTTTCTACCGGGCACATGGGCATGCATGTGCCCATTCGACACGCATGTAGACAAACAGTCGTTTCTCAGTGGTTCAACGCTAATAAATCATTACATTGTGTGTTAACCTTGATTTCTTTCGTCAGTTTTCGCATTGCTTTTAGAGCCGAACATACTCCATTGCACTATCCTCGCAAGCAAATAGTTTCAGCTCAGCCGTAATAAATAAAATGAATAATAGTAATAAAGATCGGCTGGTGAGACTAATTTCAATTTTTATGTTTTCAAAACAGGTACATCCTAACTTACTGTGACTGTCATCTATTCCAGACCCCAGCTGACGGATTCTTTAATCGCCAGCTGCAGCTTCTTGTAAACAACCGCACTACTTTGACTATTTTATGGGACGATCGCCAAGGGCCCATATGCCCTTACACAATATTAGCGGCTAGAAGCAACATATCAACCTTTACGGTGGCCTAGTGCCTAGTTGATGGACCAGCCTTGCGGTTCACCGTGCGACCATAGTGCTTCTTTTAACGAAAACCAACACCCTGTGTATCATAAAGGAACAGCGCGTGACTCACGATAAACTTTAGAGGATTTGCGGATCGAGAGCAAAGAAAAAAAATTCCATTCCGATTTAATATGGTAATTGCTGAATATTCTCTAAACATTTAATGTCAAATAAATGTACTTTACCAAATGAACCGTATTGCTGTTTGATTTTAAAGTACAGTTTCATATTCCGAATTGCGACGCGCTGTGTTGTGAGTTGATCTGTGTTGGTTTCCGGGTTCTGTGTGAAGTCGCGTAGAAGACGACTGGGCGCGTTTGCCTACGCAGCACAGTAACGTCATAGAGAGAGGCGGGTAATATGAATGTTTTGATAATGTCAGGCTCAGGGGCGGGGGATATGATTTAGTGCCGCAAAAGCAGGTCACCCAGGGAAATGGGGCAAGTGATAGGATTATCACAAAATGGCTGCGCCCTGCTGCCTGTTTTCGCGTGCGTTTAATGGACGAAAACTCGGGTAAGGTCAATGGGACATTTTTCTAATATCGAGCGACCTAGGCTTAAAAACACATGGCCGACCAGTAGGGACAATAAACATTTCTGACCAAACCATTCCTTTAAGACCCGCTCTTGTATTACTTACACTTTGTACTGCACCTGCATGATATGCACTCATGTCCTGTATTTGTATATTGTATATATCCACATATGTATTCTTTGACTTATCTATCTCCTGTACCTGTATAACTTCTCTAATTATCCTGTAACCTCTGTACGTAAGCCTTGCATATCCTGTAACTGCTGCGCCCTGATACCTCCGGGTCTGGTGCGCATTATAAATGATTAAACAAACAAACAAACAAACGCATCCTTGAGGTACAGGGAACACATCCAGTCCCTTGCACACAGAGATTCTGCTATGTGCGTGGGAGTAATCATCTTGAAGTGTTCGAGCAGTAAAGACAGGTTGAGAAATTACAAGTCCATGGCTACCCTCAGGCCAGCCTGGTTGTTCTTGAGTACCGCAAACATCCTGGAGTAGAAGCAAGAGCCCCTGTCTGACTGAGGAACCGGTTCCACCACCTGCATCTCCAAAAGAGAAAAGATCGCCCATAAAAGAGCAAGGGATCCAATCTGATGAAGAGAAGGAGAAGATGGTAGAGGAAAAGGAAGAAGAAGACTGAAGCACATATAGACTATAGACAGGATCCAAGGACTCTTGAAATAATGCTTCAAGCTGTCCTGGAAGAGAGGCAACTTCCCCATACAGGTGAACTCTGTTCCCTGACCATGATGTCATTGCTTCTTGGCGTCTGAGGAGAGGAGCGGAGTAAAAAGAAAAACCATGCAAAGTCCTCTGCTTTTCCTCTTTTTGCCGCTGGGCGACCTATCAGGCCTATGTGCAGCACGGTCCTGAAAAGCCTTGAAGCCAGTGAAAGCACAGGGTTTGAAGTCGACCATGCCCTGAGATTGCGGGAAGGATTTCTGCCCTGGCTTAGTCAGAATAGCCAATGACTTGGCGGTTTGTGTAGAGGTCCTCTTCTATGTCAACTCGTCATTGGTGGATGAATGAAAAAGGTCCACGTCTTCAAAGGGAAGATCCAGGATTCGCTCTTGCACATCCGATGAAAATGTAGTGGCGTGCATCCATGCCATTCTTCTCATCTAGACCCCCAGGCACAGCCCTCTGCTGGCTGTGTCGATGTGGGAGACCGAAGATTCCATGAGGTCCTGCACAACGGCCCAGGCATCCGCCAGACCGGCCTTAAAGGAGGCTTGCCTCTCCAGGGGGAGGTCAGGGAAACCTCCAGAGCTCTCACCACAGCTTCTGGTTAGCCGCGGCTAAAAGAGCGCTGGCATTAGCCTGTCGCAAATGCAGCCCTGAGATGGCATAGCATAGTTTGCCCAAAGACTCCAGGACCTTGTCCTCCTTGGATAGACAACTGGAGGTGGCTCTCGAAGAGGAAAAAATCAATGGTTTGGAATAGAGCGAGGCCGCAGCCACCACTGATGAGTGTGTCTGAGTGTTGGAGGCCAGGAGGACTGGCTCTCCATCGGTCAGCCTGAACCTGCTGCTTAATTTCTTGTTCATCTGGGTGTTGGCCCTGGGCTTCTCCGAGACCTTTTTTGTCACCTGCAGGACATCCTTCTGGAGCGGAATGCCTGAACGGCTAGTGGTGCACCTACCCAAAACCTCTAGCACTCCCGACTCCTGGGCGAGCGTCCTCAGGCAGGGGGACCCCCAAGAACTCTGCAAGGCCCTGAAGGCAGTCATGAAAGGCCCTTACAGATGCTGAAGGTTGGTCGTCCTGAGTGTCATCATCATTGCCGTCACTGCCCCTCTGCTCCCTTTTATTACAGACTGAGGGGAGTCCGCCCCCTGGGACAAAGGTGCCAGCCGGGTCCCCATTGGCCAGGACCTGAAGACGGGTCCAAAGGTTGTTGAGGGGGGTGGCGTTGGTAGTACAGCAGGAGGAGGGGTCTGGATAACAGGCAAGGCCTGGACCAGTGAAGAGACAGGCACTGGGAGCGCCGGTGGAATAGGCGGAGGGTCCAGAGGTGGAGGCCTAGGAGGCACGACCTGTGGGATCACCTCATTGACAATATCCTTAAGGAGCCCCGTCATCTGCGGGGAAAGAATGAGGAGGAGGAAGCGCTAAAAGAAGCAGTCTTCCCATGCCGTTGTGTCCTGAGACGGCTGACCCTCTATGGGCAAGGCCCCACTCCCTCGCCTTGGGAGCCGGTAGCACCGACGGCCTTGGGTCTGTAAATGGATCACCTGGAAGAGCCCCTGGGTCCCTCAGCTTGGGAGCCGGTAGCCTTAGAGGACTTGTGCATGCCAGAACCTGAATCCAAGGTACCCTTGTCCGTGTAAACCCCTGTGAAGGAGTAGCCATTATAACAGATGCCTTACCTTATCTTGACGTGGGGTACTGGATACAAACTCTTTAAGATGTTGTGGAGGAGAAGCGTGGAAGATCTCCCTCCAATGTGACAACCATTTCTTTAATGCCTGGTGACCGAGAGCAATACACGCCGCGCACACGTCCCAGCAGTGTTCTGGCACCAGGCACTCAAGACAGAGTGCATGGTGGTCCGAGGCCAGGAACGAGCGGTCGCAGGACGCACATCTTGTCAATCCTCCTGCAGCCGAAAAACACTGGGGGAGACGAAGGACCAAAGGGAGGTGAAGAAAATCAAAAAATAATACAACGGGGAGCAGGCGGAAAGTTAGAAACGTCCTGCGCCTATCTGCAAGGTCGGACACCTATCTGCCAGGTGGGACACCGTCCATGCGGAAAAAGGGACTGAGGTGAGGTGCCAGAGGGCAGGGCCTGGGGAGTGCATTCCCAAGCCCGGGGCTGCAGCCCTGCACGCTACACTAAATTTAAAGGAGAATCTAACTTTTTCGTTGCCAAAGGTTCCAGTACTGTCCCCATGTTGGGAGACACCCACAAGGATAGAGGAAACGCGACGTGATGTATGAGTAATTGCCATTATTTTACGCGGTTCTTCAAAACAGAGTGAATCGCCAATGCATCTGGTTTGCCATCTTTATCTAAACAGTAGGGCTGAAAATGTACAGGAACTGTGAACTATTTAGCTCCTGCTTCGAGCTTTGAAGACTCTTGTTAGCATGATATCAACATCTACCAGGGCCTACATTTGACTCGCCAAGCTAACTGAAGCCATAGAAACGAACCTATAAGACATTACCTCTGAGTGTTTGGGAATGTGTCTTCAAGTTAATTCGACACATATAGAAGACATTTAAACCATACTGGTCATATTTCTGATGGGGAATGGGTTACAGTTGGCTTCTCATGCAAGTTAGATTTGCCACACGCTATAAACTAGATCCTTGTTCAACGGAGGTATCTCCTGCTTAACTGGGTGATGTCTGATACAGAGAACGTACTTTTAGCTTCTGCTCAACAAATCCTTATTTCGATGTTGTGACAAATTGCAGGTATTTGTCCCTTCTGCCCAAGGGGGAAATCCCCTTGTAAGGCTAGGGAGGTGAGCCCACCTCTGAGGCAAGTGGAACCTCACTGGGAGAGACTCCCAATTTGGGGACAAGGAATCCCGTTCCTGTAAGGAACTCCCTAAGGAAACTGCCATAGCCACATATATGGGACTGTCTTCTATGAAGACTACAATGGCTACTTCATGTTTGGCTGAAGGCAATGCAACAAGAAATCCACATGGAGAAAATAAGGAAAATTTCTCTTTAAATAGAGACTTGTATTTAACTGCCATGAGTCGGAGCAGATGGAGAGAAGGAGAGTGCTGTGTGCATGGGAACTCCCCTGACCTCATCACGTCTTGAGGAGGTGGAGCCCAAGCAGATCGCAGTGCCCACCCGTTTCAAAGAACCGGAACAGCAGAGTGTGAGATGCTCGAGCCCCTGTATGCAGGACCGCAAAGGCAGCGGTACAGACAGGAGAAGAAGTACCTAGTAGTAGAACAACCACGCACCGAGATTGGTGGCCAGGACGCCTGAAGAACAGCACTGAGACTACCGCGACAGGAAGTCTGAACGCCTTCCGAGCACCAGCATCTGCAGATGTCCGACGGGGAACCAAGAACAACGAAGAAAGCAAGAAGCAGTACCAGAGCGCGAGCCGAGCCCTACAACCAATCCCTGCAAAACGAGAGGTACTGGGGGATTTGTGAATGGGAGGTCCCGGGGAATCATTACCTACATGAAGGAGCTTGTCCCAGTAGGAAGGACTAAAGAATAACCAGAAAGTTGAATGATTGGAACTGTAAAAACTTAAGGGAACAAATAAAAAATAACCCAGTAAGGAAAGAACCCTATACATTGAAAGTTGAAGCCTAGAGAAAGTGTAACCCTGAAACATATAACGAGGAGATGAGGCTCGCAATTAAATAGGGTAAAAGAACAGTGAGACTCAGAGAGACCATCATTGGCCAAGAAAGCCTGTAAGGAAATACGAGTAAATATAACTTGGACAAGGCTAAGCAAATAGACTTTGAAGAGCATATACTTGGTGACAGGAGTGTGAGGAACTATTGTAAGGAAAAGTACTACAAAGAGAGGACCAAAGAAAGCACACGATCCAAGAGTTATCTTGAGGAACTACAAGAGTTGATAAGAGAGACTATCAAAGGAGATCATGCAAAGAAGTATATCATTCAAAAAGAAACCTGTATATAAAAATACTATCCAGAACCAAGAGAAGACCAATGGAAGAAGAGACATTCTCTTGGCTTGTTTACTTTAGTTATATTTAGTGGTAGGGTCAGACGGGGTAGTTTGGGCAGAGGACATTTTTACTTTGGACTTGCTAACATTTGACGAGCACCTTTAGTTTCTTTAGATCGGTAGGGTATTCACTTTAGCCATAGGAAGCAATGGGCCTTATTCTTTAATTTTAATTACAGAATGTCCTCAAAGTGTCCGACTCCTTCTTCCGACCCACCACAATCCTTGAAACATTAGTGCTTGCAGTACACCTTCAGAGACTTCCAAATTGCCACCTTGTGCAGGGTTCGAAATTGAGGGGAGCTCAAAGCTATTTTGCTCCTGCTTGTGGCCTAAGAGAGCCTGGTTAGATTTAAACCAACAGCTATCAGGAGCCACTTTCATCTCCTCAGGCCAAACTGATGCCAAACAAACACACCTATGTGAATTTAACTCTGTGCATTTCTGACAATCTATAAATAAGCATTAGGACACATCTATAGACATTTAAAGCATAAGTGCTAATAACTAATGGACAAAGTGACATGTTTGCATCTTATGTGGAAGTTAGATTTGTGGACCGCTATGTACTTGGTTTCTCGGCGCTAGCTCCTGCTCACTGGTTAATGCTGTATACCTAGGAGCTGCTTTTAGCTCCTGCTTATCAAATCTTAATTTTGATCCCTGTTGTAAATGTCGGTTTTGGCCAGAAAAGCTGTTTTAACTGTCTTGCCTCTTTTGGAATGTACAGTACAACCCACTGGTAACAATGCTTGATAAAGACCAGTATACAACTAGTAAGGGTTGCCTTCCCTACTGCTTGATCCCTAGTAGCAGAACCATACACCAAACCAACTGAAATCTTTCATCCAGTCGATGCAATAACTAAGACACAGCTTTACATCCAAGGTATGCAGAAATCTTTCTGCGTTAAAAGTTGGTGATTTGAAGAAAACAGGCATACTTACATCCTGATTTAGATGAAATTCTGAAACTATTTAGGGAACATAAGTGTATGCACAATCTTAAATTGACTGTGTAGATTAAATATTAAGTAAAAGTCAGATGCTGAGAAAGCTTGAACTACACTAACTCAGCATGCTGATTTTATGGTGATTAGAAATTAGGTTTTTCACTTCACAAGCTTCAGGTCTGACGAGTGCAAAGTCCTAAAAGAGGGAGACGTCAATCTTGTGAGAACCCCATTACATTGCCAGGGTGGCCCAGGCAGTGCAACCTGTTAGAAGCTCACAACCTAGGCCTTGCATGAAATCTTTAACCAAGGGATGAGCAAAAAACATCACTTTGTGGTATGGCCAAACAATAATACATGTGAGATTCTAGTAGGATTGTTTATTGCTAGTAAACAGGCTGGGTAAACGACTGGGGTTGAGCTGAAAGTATTGAGGGTTTCCCTTAGCAAAACAGTGTATGGGTCAAATAAAAGTAAAGTGATTTTGCCTTAGCGTCATCTAACACCTCACGATTTCTCCTTATAACATAATGTTTTATAACCTATAAGAGTACATCCTAAGCTCTTCCCAAGGCATCCTATTATAAAAAGCAGTCTCAAAAGTATGGCTGACAAAAAGTTTCAACACCTAACCTTTATTTGTCTTTAGCCTCCTATCTACCCTAAGCTACTAAAGCAAATGTTCAAAAGTGTGGCCCAAAAAAGTATTCCAAAGTATATACCTTTTCTACAACAACATACCATAAGGGATCTTCTGGGAAAGCTCTTATCGTAGTTACTCGGTTTGGTCTCCCTCTCAGCCCTCTCGGATTTCACCTTGTACTTGGAGTCCTCTCCCAAGGCTTCAGACATCTTGTTACAGGCACTTTTGCCCCTTTTCCCTACTTATCCCAGTGCACTGGAACATCTGCCCTGGATATCTGGAAAACTGTGCCCTGGATATCAAAGCCATCTCTTCAGTGAACTCTTTAAGTGGGGCTAAGTGATTAGGGTGACTAATCTACTTGTGCTGTGAGGACTTTCTTGGAAGATGCTGCTCCATTGTGTGAGGAGAACAGTGCCTTGGCTGCCAGGCTATTATGCAAGTCTATGCAAAAAGGTCGAGCATACTTGTCCATGGCACTTCAGGGGTATTTTGCTGAAACGTGAAATCTACATAAAACCCTCTTGCAAGAGCAAAGCGAGGCAAAGTGGGGCAAAGGGATTAGTGTGATCAGTGTGGACAGGAGTGGGGCGGAATTCCGGCATGAAGTACTCTGCCCTTGTGGCGCTTGCCTTCCTGAGCCCTGTCTTCAAGTGGCTTGCCTTGCCCACATTGCTCGCTGCGAGGTCAGGGTTACCTCAAGTTGGAGAGATAACGCCAGTCTGAGCTGGAGATGATGTGAGATCGGGACTTTTGATCTTCCGGTGAGTGAGAGGGAAATTCTAACCTTTCTGCTTTCAATTGCTAACCAGACCTTGTTTTAAGGTGCATGGTGATCGCCTTGTAATCATGGAACGGCGGGGCCGGGGCTAGGTAATCAAGTGCCTGCCACTTGCCCCAAGTAGAGCTCCTTGGTAGTGGTCTGGATTTGGCAATTCCTTTCATACGTCCACTCTGTTTACATATAACCTTAAGAACTAAAGTAGAGAGAAATGCCTAAACAAAAGGCCCATAAATATGGTCTGCGTAGCGCTACAGCACAGCTAAAAATGAATAAACAGTCGAGCTGCCCTGCAAGTAATATAACTGTGTCCCCTCCTAAATCGAGCCCAAAGGTAACGTCAGCTAAAAATAACATCCTAACGGTGTTAGCAAATGCAAACAATCCTTCAACGGAGCAACCCATGTCAAGTGCTGACAAAAGTATAAAAATGACAGACTTTTATAAATCCCTGGCGTGTGGAGCGACTTCTAAGAATATAAAAAATAACGTGGTATTGCCTGTGGTAGCCTCAGTGCTTCTGCTGAGTGGAAGCTACATCAAGAGGAAATGTATCCGCTTCTTCCCCCATAGACATTAATAACGCACTGTTAAATATATCCTTGGGCTTGCACCAAAAAGGAGGCGGAAGTAATGTGCGCACAGAATCGGCTGCTAGTAATCTTAACAATGCTATCAACATGCATGTATCGGCTACACCTGACATGGAGGGCCTCCTGTTGAACTCCTCCAGCTTTTCCTCTAGTGAAAGTCAGACGGAATACACAGAGCAGTAGCACCGTGTTGGTCCGATCCCACAAGAAAGCAGCAATGCCTCGGGTCCATAGAATGCGCTGGCTTCCTAGGTGGATGCTTTGTTCTCACTGTGCTCGGCAGTGCAAGTGAACAGTGTGACTTAAAACAAATGCTGGCCTGTGCTGTAGACATAATATTGGACAATTCTGAGCCCTTGGACCAGGGGCCGGGTAAGGTTGACCTGCCGGTGCTCCAGGCAGCACAAACAACCTGTGAAAGTCACTCACCAGCTATTTCCGATTTATGTGCTATTATACAAATGGATGACACTGGTGTGGGACGAGAGAAGGGAGCCCTGTCCCGGCCCAAGGGCAAAGTAAACGTTAAAGGCAAGGGCTCTCGCCTGGCAGGGTTGCCAAAGGCAGTCAAGATTGGGCCCATCAAGAAGGATGGGGAACAAAAAGCAGCCCGTGCCTCAGGATAAACAGAGGCAAATGTAGAGCCAGTTGGCGGCTGCTGCTGAGGCCCCTCCTCAGGTGGTGAACTTCTTGGAAACAGATGATCAATGCCAGTTACTGAAGATAGGATCCCAACTGAGTCTCATGTTATAGCTACTTCGCCGCAAGCACAGCTGCAACACGAAGACCAACCTAAATTGGACTATCTTCCAAAAACTAAATTGAGACCTATGAGCAAATGGGTAAAAATTGAAGAACTTTACCCATCCAACCAGTGCCCTTTTTTAAACCACAGAGGCCTTTTTGAGTTGTTTTGGGAAAATTGAGGCAGGTTAACTGGGCAATTATGTTTTTTTCGGCAGCAGCTGTGGTGGTGCTGTTGAGTTCCCATCACCTGGAATTTAGTAATCTGGGTTTTCAACTAACTGTATCTTATAAGCACACATCATTCATATCCAGGCCAACTTGAATCAATGTATAACTTGCAAGCAATGAGTAGTTTGAAAGATAAGGCCTCCTCCCTGTTAGGAAGAATTATATGCAGTACCCTTTGGGAACACTACACGCAATTAGGACTACAAGTGGCAGCACAAATTCACCTTTGGTACAAGCCCGTAATACGCAGTAAAGTGGTAGCAATGGCTGAGCAGCCAGACTTATCTCAAGAGCAAGTGAGCAGTATTAGATAGTTACACAAAGGACAGCAATTACTATGATTCAGGCAAACACTGACTCAAGGTTTCCAAGTAAAAGAATATACATTTATTTACTTTTTAATTGTATAACATTTCACTAAAGTAAAGCAGTAACAAAATCACACTCTTAATACACCACACCACTCTCAATAGTTTCCAGACAAGTTAAGCTCACAAAATGAAGTGGGAGCAAAATGGCACTCTGTTAATTAAAAAGGGAGGGAAAGACGAAGCTTAAGCAGAAATTGGGCAGCACCAACAGGTAAGTAGGCAGCACAATCTAGAAAGAGGACCTCCAATGATAGGGTGAAACAAAATAGGCTTAAGGCCAAGTCACTAGGACAAAAGTCTTTTGCTCAAGATCACACGGTTCAGGGGAGTTTGCGGTTAAGTCTTTACCAAGAGTTCCGGACGATATTGGTCGGCAGAAAAGTTAGTTCAAAGAGAAGAGAAGGACAAGCCCTCAGATTGGAGAAAGAGTTCACACACTTTCACCGTGGCTAAACGAAACGAACAACCGGATTTCGAACAGTACCTTAAATGGAGAAGAAGCTGTAGCTGAGGCGGACGTTCCTGGTGGTTCCTGCAGGCTCACGGTTCCTGAAGCCACTACTGGTGGGTCCTGCGCCACCCAGGGAAGAAACCAGCAGCAGAGCAAAACAACGAATAAAAGGCGCGCTCCTTAAAACCCAAGTAGGGTCCGACCTCCCTGGTTATCCAGTCCACTGTAGCTCTGTACAGCAAATTCGACCAGAAGAGGGAGTCCTGGCTTGCAGTTTGAGCGAACTGGTTGGTTCCACCAGCTCAAGGGAAGAAGACTCCTGGAGGATCCTCTCTTGTCGTTGGAGTTGAAGATTCGGACCTGCAGCACGGCTTCACCGGGCGGTTCAGTCATTGTAGGGGTCCTCTTCTGTCAGCTCCTCGTCGGTTCTCTCGTTCCAGTGGCGACTCTTCTCTTCCAGACCCAGAGACCTGCTCTTTATGCAGTTTTCCCCCCATTCACCCAGCCTGGCTGTCAATCACACAGCAGGGTGGCTCTGCTGGCCAGACAGTCACATTGCCAATCAAACAGGAGTGCGACTTGGGTTACCAAGGGAACCCATGGCAGGGGTCCTCAGACCCCTCCCTCACATCCTGCCTACCCAGACGTTGGGCGCCTAAAGGAGGGCTTCTGTGCAGAAGCCCGCAAAAAGACGGTGAACAAAGGAACCAAGCCTGGTTTGGCGTGCAGAGACGAACACGAGAAAGACTTTACCAAAAAGAAATGGCGACTAAACCCAGCCAGAACAATATTAAAATCAATATGGTCAAGCGGGTTTAAGTCCGAGGCTACCAAGATAGCCCAAAACACTACTATGGTTATTTAAGATAACCGTGGTAGGAAAAATAGGGTAGTTACCACTGCCACCAGCCAAGTCTTAATGGAAAGGGAGCAAAACAGTGCTCCAAGAGATACAGACAAAAAATGGATAAGAATGAACCCTTTTCAATACTCCATGTAAGATGGGGTGTACTGGGTCTGTGGTTTAAAGAGACTAAGTAAAGTTAATGGTAACTTTACATGTTTCTGGGAGACCCAGAAACTGGAGTCAGTGGGAAGTCTTAAAGACAACCCTGTGTCACTGCACTGAGGGTGCTGTGTAACACGCATAAGAAATTGAGGTTTATGGAGTAGGTGAGGCTCCATAGCCCAAGATCACACAAAATGTAAAACACACACAGCAAAACACATGTACGAGTGGGAAAAAAGGCTCTCACTCTGACCAAGTGAAAAAAATAAATCCTAGAAGCATGGTATGACCAGTGCCCTGATGGCAATTTGATTATTGCAGGAGACCTTAATGTGCATTTGGTATTTGAAAATCAAGGAATTACTGATTATGATGTTGAGGATGAGGACCAGGATTATATGATTCCAAGGCCATTGGTGGGCGATTCTGGGTGGGGAAAACTGTATATCGAGTATGACCTGGTGTGTCTGAACAAAAAAAATCACAAAAAGGTTTATCCCTACCTTGAACCTGGTCCAATGGTAGGCATTCTTCTTTAATTGATTACATCTTTGTATATCTCTAGATATGCTTATGTTGTAGCAGAGTGCTGGTATTGGAAACCCAATTAAGCGATCACTTGCTGATTAGATGGACACAAAGGCCCCCATATAATCGTGTATTTAACTATTCCACCCCCAATTGCAGGACCATTCTACAGGGCAATCCTATTATCTGGTCTGATAGTAATGTCAAGAAGACATAAGCTATTATTGAGTCTGATCCTGGCTCATTGGAAAATTGGTTAAATAAGAACAGTTGGAATTTTAAATTGATGGGTGATTTTCTGGGGCAGAGGCTCCAAAGGACATCTAGTAGGCCTGACCAGAATGCCAGGTGGGAAGGTCTGTTTGACATGGCCATCCAAAAACGGAAAGGCCAGTACCGCAAAGACAGAGCCCGGGTTGGGAGAAATTAAGGTTTGACAAGTATAGAGAAAGGTATAAGGCTCAATTCCCTTACCACTAACTATAAAAACGGGCTTAGAAGCCATAGGCATATTATGTCCAATAGTAATTGGAAATATATGTTCTCATTGGTTCGGTACAATGACAACAGAAATTCTGGGCATAATACAGACAATACTTGGCCAATTTGAGTGGGCAAGAGCTTAGTGCAGTTCAAGAAGTGTCCTGGATGTAACATCTCCCAGAGACATATTGTGAAAGGGGTATCGGGGCACAGGTGTTTGCTTTTGAAAGGCCCCCTGCTGAGTTCTTTGTGGGTTGGGACCCAGGCGATTTATTAATTGTAATTAACAACTTGAAACCATCGAGGACTCTGGGCCCTGACATAATGGCAAATGTGGTGCTTAAGGCAAACCCTGAGTTTTGGCCTCTCAACGTGCACAGTTATATCATCTTATTTTTAAAAGTGGGTGCATTCCGGATAGCTGAAGGGAGTCGATTCTAGTTCCTGTATTTAAGTGGTGACAGAAAAGACCCTCACAACCACAGATTACTTGCTATGCTTGACTGCAGCTCTAAAATATTTGCAGCCCTTTTGTTAAAGCGTCTGTCATAGTTGGCCAAGGAGAACCACCTCCTCAGTAAATTTCAAATAGGATTCAGAAGGGGGCATAATACTATTATCAACTTGTGTGCATTACAGTATTTGACTGGGGAAACTTCGAACGATCCAGATGGAAAGTTATATCTATGTTTCATAGACCTCTCCAAAGCCTTTTATTCAGTCTCTCGTCCTCTTCTTTGGGAGAAAATGAGAGACTGGGGATTGGACCCAGCCTTGCTGTACTTTATCCAGCTTCTATATAGCGATATGCAGGTTTCTGTGCGATTGAACCAGGAGGGCCGTTTAACAAATAAAATACATACTAACAGAGGCCTAAAGCTGGGGTGCAGTTTGCCCCCCTCCTGTTCAATCTCTGTATTTCAGACCTGGGCATTGCTTTCACCTTTGTGCGTACCGCCCCCCCCACGCCCCAAGACCCCGGATAGGCTCTGAGCCGGTGCATTGGTTGCTTTATGCTGACGATATTGTTCTACTAGACCGAACGCTGATTGGCCTCCAGAGATCAATTACAGCTCTGGGGATCTATGCGGCAGCAAAACATCTAACAATTAATATAGTAAAAACCAAGGTCTTGATAATAAGTAGCAAATGCATTATGAGCAGTCAATCCACTTGGAAACTGGGACCCTCGCACTGGAAGTGGTGAGCAAATATATCTATTTAGGATTCCCATTACAATATTCACCCACAAAAACCTTTTTTACGAAGAACACATTACCGCCAACATTTGAAAAAAGTGGCAGTCAATAAAAAGATATATGGCTCGCAGAGGTGGTAATAACGTGGAGGGGTTGGTTGCAATCTTTAATATCAGCATAGTGCTCGACCTTGTTATGTGGCCTGGAAGTTTTAACTGCGTTTTACGTGGAATGGTTGGAGTGCATTGAGGGGAGAATACTCCGGTCTATTCTGGGTGTCCCATCTGCCGTCCCAATGGAAGGGGTTAGGTGGGAGTTTGGGGTGTACTCAATTCGCACAAGATGGTTAATTTGACGCTGTAAATTATACAGCGAACATTGGCATTGTCTGTGTGAGAATAGCACGTTAAATGGATTTGTGGCAAAAAGGATGGATCCTACGAGCAAGAAAGTTTTTATTTTTTTTAAGTCTGAGGGATACGGTTATGCCCCACATGGTCAATATTGCTTATACATAAGAGCAAATGTCCTCTATGGCAATGGCCACGGTATATTGAAAAAAAGGTTACTTCAGTAGGACATGGTCTTAAACGCAACAGGGTTGCAGGGGAAGAAGCGCTACAGTACTTTTTTTTTTTTTTACAGAGTTTTAAGGCTAACAGTCCATGCTCTTATTTAACTAAGTTAAGTAAGGTGAAGCTTAGGTGCTTCATTACCTATTTACGGTTCATTCTCCTCCCCATGTGAGAATAACTAGGTTGTTGGATAAATTCACCATTTGAGGCGACGCGTTGTCGACTTTGCAACACAAGAGAGACAGCAAGACATATTTTAATAGACTGCCAAACGTTAAATGTAGCCTACTTAAAGGTGTATGCCAAATTTCTGTGTATGCCAAATTTCTGTCAAAGTTCCATTTTATTGGTTCCAATCAATGTTGGGGAGCAATATATTCAGCAGAATCCTTGGTAGTCACAGCAGCTGCTTTTTATGTATGGTGTGAATTTATGGTTGCTATTGCCGACACTGAATTTGTGGTATAATGTATTAGCTTGCTATATTGACTCGGTTTATCAGTGATTTTAAAAAAAAATTATGCTGCGAATGTGTTAATTGTATATGTATTTATTGTAAGTTACGAAATAGATAATTGTTGATAATTATCATGATAATGTAATATGTATTATGCTTTGCTTTTATGTGCCTAAGGTTATAATTATTCAAGTGCATGAAATACAAATTTAAAAAAGAGCCTTCCAAAACAAGGCTCAAACTCCACCTGTTAGCAAAGGAAACAATCCTCCAAACTCACCCAACCAAACAAAACCTAAAATCTCCTGCATTCTGCCCTTAGGACTACACTATGTTATTTGTAAATATGTAAATACTGGACTTGTGCTCTAACTGGTAAAAATGCTGTTATGTCATTGGTTTATGTTCTCATTCCTATGCCTTCACTAGCTGGTATGCGTCATTAAAATGAGCAATGCACTTAGGTCAGGACACCGTGCCTTAGGAATGACTCTGCTCTCTGTTGTTGCCTACTTTGTAAATTATTTCTGTTTGAAATGGCAATCTGTTCTTAACTAAATACAAATGTATCTCATCACACTGCTCTTTGTACTTACTTTTATACTATGAAAAAGCTGCCGGTGTTACCCTTTTTAAAGAAAGCTACATACCAGATGCAGAAAGGTGCAGAAAATATGGCAAAATCTCTTCAGGGTGTTAAGTGGTCTGAGTAATTCTACTGACCGCACACCAACAAAACAGAATTTGTTCCTTTCCTGAAATAAGTTATGCTAGTCATGGACTAGCTCTATAGTATGCCAAAACCTTCATGAATTTTCTTGGAAGTTTTAGGTGTCCATATTCTAAGACTTGAAGAAGAACCAAGCTGCTAGATTGAGAGGTGCCGACTCGGATGGAGAAAATTTCCTTGGTGCATGTCAAAGACATATCGGTGCACCCTGAGAGATGTGTGACTCTCCAATGATATTGCTGACAGATCCGAATGCTAGAGCTCGTGAGCCCACACCAGGGCAATCAGTATCAGAGTGCACTTCTCGTGCTTGAGTACTTGGACTACCTACTCTCCAAGGGAAGTAGGGCAAAGGCGTAAAGAAATTTGTGATTGCAGCTGACTGAAAAGGCCTCTCCCTCTAATCCCTTCTGAGGGAAGTGAGGCAAATATCCTACATTTCATTTGTTGTCTCGTCGTAAAGGGGCCCATCTCTCGCCAAACATAGTCGATTGTTGACTGATCCAATTCCCATTCATGAACCTGCGAGTGACCTCTGATAAGCTGATCTGCCATCATTTTTTGAGGCCCTGGAAAATGTGCTGCCAAAACTGAGACTTGGTGTTTGCCAGCCCGTGTATGTAGTTGTTGTGCATCCTTACGGGACCTTTCGTTAATCTGCAGGTTTATGTAGAACATGGCTGTGGTGATGTCAGTTTGCACCAGTATTTGCTTAGTCAAAACCTGAGCATGGACATTTTCTATTGGGAAGCCTCATCACTCTCATATGCCGATCCTCTATTGTTTGCAGTGATATTTATTGTGTAAAGAAAATACCAGTGTCTTGCCCGTATGTTGGAGATCATTCTCATGGTGCTGTATTTCGCTGTTACTTGTGTTTTTGCACTTGCTTTGCTATCCCTGTGACTCTTGCCCAAACTCTTGATTTTGCTCAGAAATGTGCCCCTGCATCAGTAGCAACTGCAGTGCAGCACTCATGTTCTTTGAAGGGCGTTTTAGCACCTTATTTACCAAGAGTAGTTGAGCAGAAATCTTGTGGAAAATATCTTGGATGTAAAGACAGCCTTTCACATTGCATAGCAACATATCTTGTTGTGAAGTTTACCTCACTGTCTCTTGTGACAAGATTCAACATGTGGGTGTAACCACTTGAACCACCATAAATGACCACATGCATGTCCTTTTTGTCCTGAGAATATGTAGGCTGAGAGCCGCAGAGATGGAAAAAGAAACATTTACAGTGACAAGAGTTTTCTACCACAGGGGTCATGAGGGATCAACACTACCAGCCGGCATTTGGTGAGAGCAAATTAGCGATGAGTGACGGCAGTCATGGTGCAAGAGCGTTGAGATAGCATCTTCCAATACACGTTATATGAAGGATGCGCGAGTACTGGGTAAATAGGTGATATTGCTGCAGTGTTATTATTGTGTTGGGCAGCTAATGGAACTCAATCGCACAAGTCGTGTGTGACCAAGGCAGAGCAGATTCAGTTGAACGGCTTATATATCGCTGTTATGCCTAGTTGCAAAGGGAACTTTTGACATCAATACTGTGTGCCAGAGCAGAAAGTCATTGTTCAGAGGTCGCCAAACAAAGGGCTGGAACATCCAGGTGTGTAGGTTGGACTGTAAATAGAGTAATAAATAAGTTGTGTAAAGTCATCCAGCAGGTGGCTCGAAATGAGCAAAAATACATGCATATTTGCATTGTTCGAGTGGAGCAGAAGTACACAACATTTAAGGGAACACTGGTGGCGTTTTATTTTGCTCAGTGATGGATCGAGAATACACAAACATTTCTTGGAAAACTGTTCACGCAGAGCAAAACACCACAAGCACTCACATTACAGCTGCGGAGAATCCGTACCACAGCTCCATAATGTTGATATGGAAGGATTTTTCTCCCTCTGACCAGATGTCTCTAGTTTGAAGGATTTCTATGTGTGCTCCCCACTTCACTAGGGAAATATCTGTTTTCAAAAAGACTTCTCCTAATCTAAGCAGTGGTTCTTATCCAAAGTATTGCCTCCACTAAGGGTTAAATTAGACACAAGTGTTCATTAGGGTCGGAACGCTAGTCAAGATAAACATGCATAATTCTACTAAACCAGGTATAAATGTGCCTGTCCCATATAGATCTCCCCCTTCAGTAAGCAAATAGCTCTCGGGCTGTTCACCTGCTTAGATTATGTCATTTGAAGTCAGGTCACCATGACAATGCTACCAGGCACATTTATACGTGGTTTGCTAGAATTACGCATGTTTATCTTGACTAGCGTTCTGACCCTCATGAACGCTTGTGTCTAATTTAACCCTTAGTGGAGGGAATACTTGGGACAAGAACCATTGCCATCGGGTCAACACATTGCTTGGAGGCCAGACATAATGTCGCGCAATTGAAATGCGTAATATTGGACCAAGTCACATTGTCCAGTAGCGGAGGGTGGGACCTTCACAGGAAACTACTGCAAAGAGAGGTAGCATGGATCGATCTGTTGGATTCACTGACACCTAGGGGAATGAATTGTGAATGGGAACTCATGTGTTTCATTTAAGGGTAATGTTAACTCTTAGATTGTGAGCGGGGTCAACCTGAGAGGAAGGAGTGTACTAACGCACCTTGTTGGCCTTTAGAGTGATATCTCTTAGATGATGATTATTTCTGAGACAACTGAGGCATCTAAACAAAAGGTTAAGTTTGTGAGCAGGGTCGCCCTGTGAGATTTGATCTGGCAGCAATGACATGGCAGTCAACCTGACTGAGGGATTACGGTGGTGCCTTAAAGTTCATTAGAAAGTGAGCATGATTTACCTGCAAGTTATGCAGGGTCGTATCCCTTTTGGATTAATATATGAGTATTATAACCTGCAAAGCACAGAGCACTATAATTGTTACATCTTGCATAATTTCATTAAGGAAAGTGATCTAGGAGTCTCATATGATGATCCTCCATGATGAGCTATACTGAAGGGCCATTTTGAATGCACACTAGGAAAGCCCGCAATTTATGGGAAGTTCGAGTGTCGTATTTGGAATGGTCCTTTATCCTACTGTACGCCTTACCGTTATCTAAAAAAGATTTATTTTAACAGGATTAACGTTACTACCCTAGAGGTAGACATCAACAACAGGAGATGATGCGTGAACACCCCAAGTGTAACGTTTGGTAATACCACTCTAAGATGGTCGCTTCGCTGCCGGGAGCGTGCAGTGTGTGTTGCCATAGCGATCTGTTTTACATGTACAGACGCGGGGCACGCGACCAGTGATGCCGTTCTGCTCCTCCGTGGTCCGAAGAATGGACAGAACTCAAGTAAATACCCCCATGAGCAGTGCATTTACTGAAGGGGGAGATATACATTGGATATGTGGGTGATGTTGGCCCACGAGATCAGGCCACTTGAGCAACACATTTCTTTCTCTCAATACCACAGAGTCAGAGTTGTATCCTCCTGTGGAGGAGTAAAAACATATGATTAACCAGTGTGACTGCATACCTAGGAACTGGGTGAGTGTCTCATTATGATTTGAGCCAGGAATGTGGTGAATATTTACACAGTAGCTAGACGTTTTTAGTCTAGTAATAGTTGGTATTTTGTTACAGGTCACACTTGAACAGAGAGATCTGTGGAAAATAAGAGGTTTGTCTCAGTATCCTTGTAGCTAACTGAATATTGTGATACAAAATATTACAATACATATATGTTCTTTTGTCACAACTTTCATTTCATATGTATAACCGAAACCTGGATCCCCCTTCACAACTCTACTGTCCCTGCTTCCCTCACCACCGCCTCTTCATCATTCTCTCATATCTCTCGCTCTACTGGTCGTGGCGGTGGCATTAGTCTCCTCTTCCACCCTAAATACCTTTCCTCTACCTCCTCACCGCCTCTCCCTTCTTTCACTTCCTTTGAATACCTTTACAAATCATTTTCCTCCCCTCACCCTATCTCCTTTCTAATCATCTATCGGCCTCCTGCCCCCCTGTCCTCCTTCTATGACGACCTTGATCACCTCCTTTCACTTATCTCTCCCTCCCCCCTCTCCTCTAACTGTACTTGGCGACTTTAATCTTCACCTCCCTACTCCCTCTCAATCCTCCCCCCTTTTTTCCATCCTTGACTCCTATTTCCTTTCCCCTCTCCCCTCCTCTCCTACTCACTCTTCTGGCTCCACTCTTGACCTTATCTTCAACTCATCCTACCCCTCTTCTACTGTCCCTACACTACCTATCTATCTCTCTGACCATGCTTTACTCTCCTTCTCCCTTACTCCCTTCCCCATCCTTCTTCTCCTATACCCTCCTCTACCATCTTTTCTCGACGTGACCTTCGCAACTTTCTCAACACTTGATCTTCTTCTCTTCCCCCTCTCCCTGATTTTTCTTCCCTTTCAGCCAGTGAAGCACTATCCACTCTTTATTCTTTTATCTCCTCCACTCTTGATCTACTCTACCCCCTCTCCTTCTTCCGTCCTACTTGTAAACCCTCTCAACCATGGCTCTCTCCTGAACTTCTCTCCATGCGTCGCCTCCTTCGAGTTCTCGAGAGACTCTGGCTCAAATCTCCCTCATTATCCAACCAAACCTCATATTTCTCTTACCATTCTCTTTATGTCTCATGCCTCACCTTGGCTAAACGTTCCTACAACTCTAACTTTCTCCACTCCCAAGCCTCTCACCCTCGCCGTATTTTCCAAACCCTCTCTCGTCTTCTCTCCCCACCTACCACCGACCCTTCAGCCTCTTCCACACTTTCTCCTTCTGACTTTGCAAACTTCTTCTCCTCCAAGATTCTTTCTCTGTCAAAAAATCAACTGCTTTTCCTACTTCCCTCTTTCCCCCTCCCTATTCCCCCTAAACCTGCATGTCTGACTTCTCGCCCGTCTCCCTTTCTGATGTGTCCATCCTCCTGTCCAAAGCCCACCCCTCGGCTGCTCCAGCTGACCCTCTCCCCTCCCTTCTTATCCCTAAGATCTACCCTCTTCTTATTCCCTACTTAACTTTCTTCTTCAACACCTGCCTTTCCTCAGCTACCTTCCCCTCCGCATTTGAGCATGCTACTATCATACCGATTCTAAAGAAACCTTCTGCTGATCCCCTTCTTACCTCTAGCTTCTGTCCAATGTCTCTTCTCCCATTCCTTTCTAAACTACTTGAACGCCTCGCCTATTCCCAGGTCTCAACCTTTGTCACCAATCTTTCTCTCCTACCCCCCTCTGAATCTGGCTTCCGACCTAAACACTCTCCTGAAACAGCCCTTACTTACATTCTTAACTCCCTTCTCTCTGCTCGATACTGTAAGCAATCCTCTGTCCTTATTCTCCTTGACCTTTATGCTGCTTTTGATACTGTTGATCACCCCCTTCTTCTCAACACTCTTTCTTCCTTTGGTTTCAAAGGCTCTGTTCTTAACTGGCTCTCCTCTTACCTCTCCTCCCGCTCATTCGCTGTCTCCTGGGGAAGCGGTTCCTCGCCTACTCTCCCTTTGGAATACAGCATACCTCAAGGTTCGGTTCTTGGCCCTTTCCTATTCTCACTCTACACCTCTCTCCTTGCCCCTGTTATCTCTTCATTTGGTATTTCTCACCATTTCTATGCTGATGACACCCAACTCTTCCTTTCCTTCTCTTCCTTCTCATCTGATTTTCACCTTAAACTATCTTCCTGTTTTACAGCCATTAAAAACTGGATGTCATCCCGCTTTCTTTCCCTCAATACTGAAAAGACTGAAGTCTTATTTTTCCCCACCAACACTCTTCCCCCCTCCCTCTCCTCCACCTTTCATTCACTTTCCCCCTTCTAATCTTCCTATCTCTGCCCACGCTTGCAATCTATGCATTCACTTTGACTCCTGCCTCTCCTTTTCCCACCATATTTCTCTTACCTCTTGCGCCTGCCGCTACCACCTCTTTAATATTCGCAATGTCTGCTCATCTCTCACCTTTCATACTACTAAACTTTTAATCTCGTCTCTTATCTTCTCTCGCCTCTTCTACTGCTCCTCTTTACTCTTTGGTCTACCTGTATCTCATCTCGCCCCCTTCAAATCTATCTACCATTCTGCCGTCCGTTCCCTCTGTCTCCTTGCATCCCATGACTCCATTTCTACTTCGTTTTCCTTCCTTGACTGGCTTCCCTTTCGCTCCCAACTTAAATTTAATTTCCTCTGCCTAGTCTTTAAATCTCTCCATGATCTTGCTCCCCCTTAGCTCTCCTCTCTTTCTACACTCCTTCCCGCTCCCATCGCTCAGCTGACCACTTCCTTCTCACTGTTCCTCCTTCCCCGTGTGCCGCCTCCTGTTTCTGCTCCTTTCAGCTCCTAGCCCCCCTGCACTGGAACTCCTTACCTCTCTCAATCCGCTCTATACCTACGTTCCCCTCCTTCCGCACTTCCCTGAAATCTCTCCTTCTCCATTCCCCACCATGAAAATCTCTCCTCCTCTCATTCCCTCTCCTTCCTTTGAATCTTCCCTATGATCCTCTACCTTCCCCTTCCCGTACCCTCCCTCATTCTCACCCTTATACCCCTTCTGTTTCCCTCCTCCGTCCCTTCCTCACCTCTTCCCTCACAGTTTAATTGCTCTACTTACTGTTTTGTTGGTTTGATTCATAATTGTCAATTGCTTCTACTGTTATAATGTTATATGTATTCTGTTGTTAAAATGTAAAGCGTTTTGGATTAAAGCGCTATATAAACACAATAAATAAAAATACAAACAGTATACTACTTATTGTAGGAAGACGGAAGAAAGTTTAAGTTAACACTTCAACAGAGAAGGACAGTTTAAAGCCCTGAAGATGGATACTCTGATGTATCCAAAACACGTTGGCATTTAAGGAAAATCATTTAAGTAGATTTGTACCATTAAGCTGTACCAATTGTTTAAGTTGCAACTAGAATGATGCACTGAAAGATTTTATGATTATTGAATACCTATTTTTGTTTCTGAATAATTTTGTACTTTGTATACAACACTTGTTATTGCTCAGGGACTGAGCTATTAGGTGATAACAATTTGTGAAAATGTAATTAAAGTTTGTTTTGTAATTATGAAAATATTGACTTTTTTAATAAGGCTCAGACAGTGTAAAGAACGAGTCCAGTAAGAGTGCAAGTGGGTTACCTGTTGGTAACAACAAGCTTTTTTTTTTTTTTAAATTTAACTTTATTGGTTTTACGAGAAACAAAGAGGAGCAAACAGTGTTCAAACAAGATCATACATCTGCCAGAGGTGCAAGTCGAACAAACAGTGCGTAGTAAAACAGTAAACTAGAATCTCTTGGTAGTGCGACAATCCCGGTTGTCTGGTAGTGTCTCGTCGGCTGTTCGCCAAAGCCCACTCCCACCCTCCCTCCCCCACTTGGGTTATTGTATCTCACGAGAACAATAGTTTGACAAAAGTGTTAGTATCATATGATTGACACAGTGTCGCATCCGATAGTACCATGGTCGCCGGAAGTAAGAGTCTCATCCTTTGTAGTGTTCCTTAGGTGTGGCTTCATTCGGTCGGGTTTTTTTTTTTTCTTTCTTTTTTGGGGGTTCCTCTAGTTGGGAGTCATGAGTAGGTGTGATATATGTATTCTTTAAGTCCATCCATAGAGTTTCGCATTTCACTGATTTATTGTGCAGGGAGGCAGTGATTGTTTCCATTACATAAATGCTTGTGGCCAATTTAATCCATTCGGTCTTACCTGGAGCCTGAGGGGATTTCCACTTGGTCGCTATTAAGGCCCTCGCGGCCAGTAATAGCTGGGGAGCCAGGCCTTTGACCCGATACCAATCCTCCTCAACTCTCTCAAGGCCAAACAGAACAAGGAGTGGGTCAAGTTCTCTATGGATGTCATCTACTTCTTTGATCCATCCCAGGACTTCAGTCCAAAACACTTTGATGTGCGGACAGCTCCACCACATGTGCCAGTAGTTGGCAGTTTCTCCGCAATTTCTCCAGCACTTTGGGCTCATGGACTGGGACATTTTGGAGAGTCGAAGCGGATCGTATTGCCATCGGTGTAGGAGTTTTATTGCATGCAGCTTATATTGGTTGGATATGGAGGATTTAGGCGCAGCTCTGCACATTAAGTCCCATTGTTGGGGAAGTATCTCTTCGCCTAGGTCTTTTTCCCATCTGGCCCTAAGGAGGTCCGTGTTCCCGCCGCCTGCACCCAATAGCGTTTGGTACATTATTGAGATAAGGCCTTTCATTTCCACTCTAGAGTCTAGGAGTTTCTCAAAGGCGGTAAGATCTCTTCTCAGTTTTTCCCTCCATTCGGTTCTCGTTAACACCCCTTTTAGCTGGATGAAGTGGAATGTCGATAGAGTGCCTATCCCCAGTGCCGTTGTCAGGTCAGGTAGTGTGATAAACTCATCCTTTTTCTGGAGGTGTCCCACCCTCTCCAGTCCTGCCTCGTACCATGACTGGAACCGGTCTAGGTTCCGGATTTGGTCATTTATGCCAGGAGACCACAAGTGACTGAGCGGGGATGGCCAGGTGGTGACTCCGCGCATCTCTTTCCCAGTGCGCCATATAGCCCATATGGTGGATAGTATGGGGTGGCGTTTAATTCTCTTCTGGACACGTTGGTATGGCGACCACAGCCACTCTGCCACCGTGGCGGGGGGCAAGTAGTGGTTGTCCATCTGGACCCATTACAGGTGTTTGTGGTCTCTGAAGTGAATTTTCTCAGATCGGGAAGTCCTAATCCACCCCTATCCTTGGGGAGAATAAGCGTGTCATAAGAGATCCTCGATCTTTTTCCCTGCCAGAGGAACCGCAGCATGATCTTACGGGCATCCACGAAGAATCTTTGGGGTATCTCTATCGGTAGCATCTGAAAAGGGTAGAGGAAACGGGGGAGGCATACCATCTTGACGGCATTGATGCGCCCCAGCCAAGAGATCGTCAGTTTGCTCCATTTCTCAAGGTCTCTCTCAAAGCTTTGAAGGAGCGGGGGGAAGTTAGCCTCATAGAGGTCGTCTAGGGTTTTGGTGATCTGTATGCCCAAATATCGTAATGTCGTGTGTTCTACCTTGAGCCCTAAGGGGAGGAACTTGGTGTCATTATCATCTGGGGTACCTTGGAGTGGAAAGAGTATGGATTTGGACATGTTTACTTTAAACCTGGAAAACCGGCCATATTCTTCTATTAGATTTAGGGCATGTGGGATGGAGGTCATCGGTTTCGTTAGGTGCAGAAGGATATCATCAGCATACAGCCCTGCTTTGTATTCCGTCCCTCCCAGGCGTATTCCCTCTATTCGGGGGTCGTTCCTTATTTTTTGGGCTAGGGGCTCCAGGGAAAGTGCAAACAGGATCGCGGAGAGTGGGCATCCTTGTCTGGTCCCCCGTTGCAATTCAAACCATCTGGAATATTCCCCGTTCACAAATATTGATGCTTTGGGAGAGGTGTATATTGCTCGCACTCCATCACGGAATTTTGAGCCTATCCCTACTTTCTGGAGTACTGCACCTAGGAAATCCCATTCCACCCTATCGAAGGCTTTTTCTGCGTCAATCGATAGGAGGGCCGGGTCATCTGATATACTGTGCCCTGCATGGACAAGGTGTAGAGTTTTACGCATGGTGTCGGCACCCTGCCTTCCGAGGATAAATCCCACGTGGTCAGGGTGGACCAGATTGGGCGTTAGAGTTTCCAGTCTGGCTGCCAATATTCGTGCGTAAATCTTCGCATCAAGGTTGAGGAGGGAAATGGGGCGGTATGACCCGCATAATTTGGGATCCCTACCTTCTTTAGGGATGACAGTTATGAGGGTATTCTTAAAGGAATCTGGTGCGATCCCAGAACTCATTATCTCATTAAAGAGTTCCGTGAGAACGGGTGATAGCTGCTCAGCGAAGGTCTTATAGAAGCTGGCCGTATAACCATCCTCGCCTGGTGACTTCCCCAGTGTAAGCAGTTTGATCGCCTCTCGTGTCTCGTGTTCGGTTATTGGGCTATCGAGGAGTTCAGACTCTGTGTGTGATATTGTGGGCATAGTAATTGGGGACAGGTAGGAGGATATATCAGGGTGAGCCGCAAGCAGCTCAGAGGTATATAGGGTTTCATAAAAGGTGGGGAAGCTCTCGGGTATCGAGTGGGGTGAATGTATCGCGGGGTTGCTGGGCTCTTTTATCTCTTTCACCTTGCGTTCTTCCCTCCTTTCCCTGAGCCTGGCGGCTAGGAGTGCCTCAGCCTTATCCCCCTTCTCATAATATGTCTGTTTCAGGAATTGTAGCTTCCGCACCACCTGGCCATGTTCTAACAGCCGTAGTTCCTCTCTTTTACGTTGGGCCATGTCGAGTTTGGTGGAGTCCACCGTCGTTCCGTCTCTTATTCCCGCTTCCAGCTGGTATATTTCTTTGCGGAGTTTGTTTTCTACAATTTTACGCTCTCTCTTTTTGGAGGAGCCCTCGCGTATTAATATACCTCTCCATGTGGCCTTCCCTGCTTCCCAGATCACCTGTTTGGAGACCTCCCCGTTGTCATTCATCTTGAAATATTCTTCGATCTCGGTTTCCATTTCATTTCTGAACGCCGCGTCGCCAGGATCCCCCAGCGGCAGGCAGGTCGGCCCAGTCGACATCCGCTAAGGCCATGTCATGGTCTGTCCATGTTGTCGGGACAATGTTGGTATGACTTGTTGACCTTGCAAGGTCAGGTGCGAGGAATATATAGTCTATGCGTGAGAATGTGCGATGGGGGTTCGAGTAGAAGGTGAAACCTCCTTCGTCAGGATGTTGTTTTCTCCACACGTCTCGTAGATCGTAAAGTTCCATCATAGCAGCGAATTCAGTGCGATCCCCCCTATGCTGGGCCCGCGTGTCAGGGTTGCCTGGCTTCCAGTCAACAGTTGGGTTCACACACTGATTGAAATCGCCTCCTATAATGAGGTGGCCTGCAGTCTCTACTACTATTTTGGGAATCGTCTTCCGAAGAAATGCAGCTTGCCCACTATTAGGCGAGTGTATGGTAGCGATCGTGACCTGAACTCTTCCGATTTTCCCCACTATCAGGAGGGTTCGTCCACTCACGTCCGACCAGGTCTTTTCCAGCTCAAAGCCTACTCCCTTCCTGATGAGGATCCCAACCCCTCCCTTCCTGAGTGGGCCGGAGCCCCAGAATTCCGAACCCCCCCCCCCGATTCCCCAGGACCGCTCGCTCCTCTCCTCTGGCAAATTTCATCTCTTGTATGAGGAGAATGTCAATGTCGGATCTTCGGAATTCTCTGCGCACCAGTGATCTCTTAGTAGGGGAGTTTAGTCCCTTCACATTGATAGTCCCAATTCTGAGTGTTCGTTACCTCTCTCCCCTTTTCTCATATTCCACCATAAATGGTGGTGCTCGCTTGAGCTTGCAAACAGGGGGTGCTGCATTGGCAGCTGTTGACGGCGTCCGGGACGGACTGGATGAGAGTTTGCAGTCCATCGGCGGACCATCAGTGGGGACCGTTGACCTATGGTCCCGAGCAAATTTACCATCGTAACTTAAGGGTGAGCCCCCATCTCTTCTCCCTTTCCCCCAAACATTATGCAATTTTAACAGTAATAACAATAAACATATGAACGTTTCAACGTTACGTGTGGCTTTCAGGACTTTCCACAGGAGTCCGCGTCATCTTCCATTCCCGGGAGGTGCTCTGTCCGCAGCGTGTGATTCCGGTATGTTGCATCCCTCGTGGGAGACAGTGCCACGTGTTTTAGATGTGACTGTAGCTAGCACAATTCCAGCGCGGTTTCTTTTGGTTAATCATGATCGGGGGTGTTGTTGGGGCGTCTAAATTTTCTCGATCCCTTTACCCTCTTGCGCCTCGGGCCCTGGAGCTCCCACTGCGATCCCAGTCGTCCGTCGTCGCCGCCTTCCTTGCTCCGCGGGTCTGCACCGAGGAGATCGGCGATGCAGTCTTTGATCTCGTCTTCAGAGCATAGGACTATTTTCCTGTTGCTGTGCTCAAATGTAAGCGAGAAGGGGTATCCCCATCTATACCTTGTGCCCTGGTCCTTTAGCCATTTCGTGAGGGGGCTGCAGAGGCGTCTCAGCGCCACCCATTGTGAGCGGGCCTCCAGACCTGGCCTTCTCCAGAATTCAAGCTTTGTCTTGATATCGGTGGAACCCTGCCAAAACAGACCGCGGGCCGCCGGTTGGCCCACCGGCTCTATGTATGCGTTCGGTTTTGGGCTCGTCGATGTCTTCATCGGCGGTCAATATTCTAATGATGTCGTGGATGGTGTCTTTGAGATCTTTTTCAGTTTCACCGTCGCGTTCCGGAATGCCGAAAAAGCGGAGGTTATTTCTCCTTTCTCTGTTTTGTAAGTCATCCATCTTGAGCCTCACCTCGACTTCTCTTTTTCCGATGTTTCAGATCCGTACGTCTATCTGAACCTCAAGGGTGTCGATCGAGGCCTGGTTATTTTCCACACTTTCCAGACGTTCTTCGAATCTGTCCATCCTCTGAGTGATTTTGTCGATCTTGCCGCCGAGGTTAGCTCCCATATTTTTTATTTCGTTCAATAGTGTGGCGATGTCCCCTTTGGTGGCGGCGGCACCCGCTTCCGATGGGTCCGTGGTCATTACACCTGTAGATCCGCAAGCCGAGACGTAAGGTTCGTAGGCAAATCTGGCCAGTTTGTGGCGTAGGTCCATGCGACAAAGTCCTAGTTAGAGGAGGCACACGCCCCTGAACAGGGGGCTCTACCCTCTATGAGGATGTTCGGACTGTGGCATCCGTAATGTCCCCGGTCCCCAGCGCTTCGTATGGTGTGGGACAGCTCCTTGGTTCAGCTCTGCGGGTCCTAAACGGAGGATATGTGTGGTTCTGCGTGTCCTAAACGGAGGATATGTGTGGTTCTGGGGTGTGCAATTGGAGGAAGTCCAACCGACCGCTCTTCTTCCGCTGGCGTAGTATGTTGTGCAGAGAGCGGCAGGGTTGGAGGATCACGCGTGTTACGTGGCATCGCCAGGCGCGGGCTCTGGTACCGCAGAGTTTTTGCGTAAAAGTCTCTCACTCACCCCGTGCAGTCGCCCGGTATCCTTGGGAGTCTTTGGGCTCGCTGTCGCACGCGGGCGAGGGGTCACCACCACAAGCTTCGGGCACAAATGGGCACCGCGGGTAACGCCTATCGCACGGGCCGGACTACGCCAGACTTCGGGCCCTCCGTGGCGCAGCGGTTAGGCACTTCTGAGACTGCCAAGTTCTCAGTCAAAGCGGGTCCGATTTTCGTCTGGTTTTTTTCTCAGCTGCTGGGGGGGTCCGTTCAGAACGAAGAATTTTGAACTTTCGTGGGGGGGATATCCTTCAGCGGGGGCTCATTCCGCTTTTCGGGACCGCAGGGACGGAGCTCACGCAGGAGAGATACTCATCCGCGCGCCCCCTGGTGGCCAATCACAACAAGCTTTTTGATTACTCCTAAGCGGGATGACCTTTGTCAAACTCTGTCCACAAGAGCAAAACCTTTTTCATTATGCCTGTAATTTGCATCAAGCCATCCCACACTCCAGACACTTGGAGCACCCACGCTTTTAACTTGCACACAGTAATCAACAGAATGCACAATGACGTAAGGCTCAGAAAAACATTGAACTTTGACTATAGCTGTTGCCTTTGATTGTATCCACTAAGTCATTTCCATTACAATAGAAACTCTGTGCTCCTCTGTCATTGTCAGTTTTTTTTTGTCAAACACCAAATGTACTGGTTTGGCTTTAGGGAAGATTTCTTGCCATTTACTGCCAATCTCGAAAACTAACAGCTGTAGACAGCAAGGCACTGCATTCTCCAGGCCCTCCTGGCTTCTATCACTGCAGCAATCTCAAAATAAGGCTAAACGTGAAACACTTCTGAACTAAGCTGCCACTGGGCAAGGACCTTGGTTAAAACATGGGCACACAACGTATGCCGAAAAGCAGCACCATGAACTGGAAATGATAATTCCAGAACATAAATGCTAGAAATTTGAAATGCTTTCAAAGGACAAAAATATGGAGGTATGCATCTTTCAGGTTAAGCGAACACAAGAAGTCCCTCCTCTGCAAATGAGGGATAATGCCTCCCACGGTCAACAAACGGTCTGGCACTTTATGAACTTGTGTTATTTCAAGTCCATGATCAGTCTCGTGCCCTTTGTGGGCGTTTTCACTAGAAAATATGGAAAGTAAACCCCATAACCATGTTGTAAGGCCACCTCCTCTACAGCTTGCTTGATTATCATGACGCAAATCTCTTTCATTAGCAATATTAAGTGAATGTTGCTGTTTGATTGCATGCAAGGCGGTTGTGGTTGGGGAGCTTGCTGAAGTTCCAAAGTATGAACATTAGGAATGATTTGTTGCAGCCATTTGTCTAAAGCAATTTCTTCCCATCTTGAGGCAAAATAAGAAATTGGGTGCCCAATCACCGTCATCTGAGAGGCTTTGGATGCAGACAGTCAGGTTTGGTTAGATTGTGCCAGCATTTGTAGCACTATTCCCCAATGCAACCTTTGGGGCTTCCGGTACAACTGTAGCCTCCGTTGGGACACTTGCCAGGGAAAGCTAAACTGAGTCTAGTATAGAGGCTCAATATGGTCTCCAGCTTCTGCCTCTAAAAGAAAGCATGTAAGCTGCTGTTTGTGTCCATCTTGACATCTGCATCAACATTTTTTCCAAATATTGTTCTCCATCAAAAGGATCATTCTTTGCGTTGACAAATCGGGCTGAAATATCAAATTCTTAACCATGCCTGCCATAGCATAACTAGTTAAAAAGGTGGCCGAATTCTGTGCCTGCAATGTCAACGTCCACCACCACTGAGCGTGTGGAGGCTAAGGAACAAGTTACTTACCTGTAACTGTTGTTCTCCAGCATGGGTCTGGCATGGATTCACATGCTCATGAATATTCCCCGTCCTCAGGCTGGGAATCCTCGGTAAAGAAAAAATCAGTATCAGTTTCGTTTCTGATCTGTCTTTCATAGTAGTAACCAATCACTGATCTCTGCGTCATACTGACCACAGCCAATGACTGCCCTCTACCTAAGCCCCGCCTCTGGCAGCCATCTTCAGATTTGGTAGCACGTGAAGTGGCAGTATGACCAAGTGAAGAGCCGCAGAGGGGTAGGTGGGAGGGTTTGCATGTGAATCCATGCCAGACCCATGCTGGAGAACAACAGTTACAGGTAAGTAACTTGTTCCTTCTCCAGCATGGGGTCTGGCATGGATTCACATGCTCATGAATAAAGAATACATAGCAGTACACACATGCACAACCACGGGAGGTGGCAAAGGCTCAACATTAAGGAATACATCAAACTCAACATTAAGCAATTCTTACCTCCTCACCAGGCTCACCTTAGGCGAACAGGTTGCGCAGCACTGCTTGGCCGACCCTGGACTCCTCCCTGGAATCCCGATCGACGCAGTAGAATTTCGTGAAGGTGTGTGTCGACCTCCACGTAGCAGCCCTGCAGATGTCCAGCAAGGGCACACCAGATAGGAACGCCGTGATAGCTGCGATCGCTCTGGTGGAATGGGCTCTCGGACGGCCAGGCAGCGGTCGGTTTGCCAACCGATGACAGTACATGATACAGCCGGAGAGCCATCTGGAAATGGAGGCCTTTGAGAGAGCTTTCCCCTGATTGACAGGTCCAAAGTTCACAAAAAGTTGTGACGTCTTCCGAAAACTCTTCGTGCGGTCCACGTAGAACTTCAGCGCTCTAGCCACATCCAGCGAGTGCAAAGTCCTTTCGGCCGGCGACGAAGGCGACGGGAAGAAAACAGGCAACACCAAGGGTTCGTTGAGGTGGAAGTCCGACGGCACCTTGGGCATGAAGGAGGGGTGCGTCCTGAGCACTACCCTCGTGTCGTGAAAAGTCAAGTACGGGGGCTTGCAGGAAAGGGCCTGGATCTCTCCCACTCTTCTTGCGGAGGGGATGGCCACAAGAAACGCTGTTTTCCACGACAAGAACTTCAACAGAGCCGAGTGCAGAGGCTCGAACGGAGGTCCCATGAGCTTGAGCTCCCACGCCGGGGCCGGAGCCTTCACCGGCGGGAACGATCTGAACAGTCCCTTCATGAATTCTTTCACCAGACGATGAGACCACAAAGACGTCCGCCCCGTGGTTCTGGTGTATCGCGAGATCGCAGCAAGATGAATCTTGATGGACGCGTGCGCCAGTCCAGCCTTGGCCAGCGTCAGAAGGTACGGCAGTACCTGGGGAGCCGTAATCCGTAGAGCGTTAATCTTCTGTGCGTGGCACCAGACAGAGAACCTCTTCCATTTGTGTTCATAGCATTTAAGAGTTGAGAACGCCCTGGCCTTTGCAAGAACCACTCTGCAGTCGGCCGGTATGTCATATCCTCCAAACTCTAACGCTGCAGGAGCCAGGCCTGCAAGTTCAGCGACTTCGGGTCGTGATGGAGGATGGCGCCTCCTTCCCTGGAGAGAAGATCCGCGTCCACTGGCAGCTTGATTGACGGGGACACTGATAAGTCCAGAAGGTCCGGGAACCATATCTGCCACGGCCACGCAGGTGCAACGAGGATCATCCTGCACTGTGACCTCTTGAGCTGGTTGATGAGCCGGATCAGCAATGGCAATGGAGGGAACGCGTATAGAAACAGGCCCTCCCAGGGGAACGAGACAGCATCGCCCATGCTCCTCGGCTGGGGAAACCTGCTGGCGAACCTCCGGCACTTGGAGTTCGTCGCCGTCGCGAACAGATCGATCTGGGGTGTGCCCCACCGTCGGAAGAGGCGGTCCACTAGATCCTGTCGTAGTTCCCACTCGTGGCACGAGCGCAGCTCTCTGCTGAGCGAGTCGGCGATGGTGTTTTTTATCCCTGCCAGATGAAAAGGCACCAGAAACATCCCTTGGGCGACGGCCCAATGCCACAGATCCTGCGCCTCCTTGGCAGGGCTGGGGATCTGGTCCCGCCCTGCTTCCTGATGTAGAACATGGTGGTGGTGTTGTCGGTGAAGATCCTCACCACCTTGCCCTTGAGGGACGGAAGAAAGGACTTGAGGGCCCAAAACACTGCACGGAGCTCCAGGACGTTGATATGGAGGGACTTCTCTGTTGGAAGCCAAAGGCCTCTCGCGTGCAGATTTTCGGTGTGCGCTCCCCACCCTTCCAGGGAGGCATCCGTGGTCACTGTCTCCTGGTGGCCGGGGGTCTGGAAGTCCATGCCCGCCGTCAGATGCGTGCGGGTGCCCCACCACCGGATCGCTCGTCGGAAACTCTCGTCGAGTGTGATCCTCTCCTCGAGACTGCCGGTCGTCTGGATCCAACGCGCGTCCAGGAACTCCGGCAACGGACGCATCCGGAGCCTGCACAGGCGGATGAGATAAATGCAAGAAGACATCATTCCGAGGAGGGACTTGATGGACCTCACCCTGGCCGCGTCCGCAGCCAGCATCCGCTGCACCTTGCCCAAGATGGCCCTCGTACTTTCCTCCGACGGAGAGGCCAGAAGCGACACTGTGTCGAGCTTCGCTCCCAGAAACAGTGCGTCTTGCGCAGGCACCAGGTGGGACTTGGCGTAGTTTATGGAGAATCCCAGGTCCGTGAGTAGTTGGACGGTCCTTGCCGTGTGATCCACAGCGAGCTCCTTCGTCTTTGCTCGGATGAGCCAGTCGTCCAGGTAGGGGCAGACGTGGATCCCCTCTCGGCGCAGCTGCGCCGCCACCGGTGCGAAGCACTTGGTGAACACCCTGGGTGCCAACCTGAATCCGAAGGGAAGGGCTTTGAACTGGTAGTGACGCCCTTGGACCACGAACCTGAGAAACTTTCAGTGTCCCTTTAGGATGGGAATATGGAAGTAGGCATCCTCCAAATCCAACGACGACAGGAAATCGCCGTCCTCCAGTTGACCCAGGACGTGTTGGAGGGTGACCATCCGGAACTTCTGTGCCTTGATGAATTTGTTCAGTCGTCGTAGGTCCAGGATGGGACTCCATCCTCCCGTCTTCTTCTTCACGAGGAAGTATCTTGAGTAAACTCCGGAGCCCCGAAGCCTCTTTGGGACGAGGTTGATGGCGCCCTTCTTGAGCATCGCCTTTACCTCCAAGAGAAGTTGAGGGACGTGATGTTCTTTCCTGGCCACAGGGGGGCTGCGCGGGCACTTCTTTAGAAACTCGAGCGCGTGACCCTGAGCTAGGGCATCCAGCACCCAACGGTCGGTGGAGATGGACTCCCACATGCTGACGAAGCTCGCCAGCCGGCCTCCCACCGGGGTGCTTCGGTGGGGGCCCGACCCCACGGCCGGTTCAGTCCTGCTTCGACGAGGCTTTGCCGCCTTGTCCTCCTTGGCGACGACGGCGGGGTCCGCCTGACTTGCCTCGTCCCCTGTAAGCTTCCTGTGACGACGAACGGGCCGCTTGACGGTAGGTGGAAAATCCGCCGCTGGAACCTTTGGAGGCACCCTGTTTGCCTCCGCCGCTCCGAAAGGGCGGCCGCCGCTGCTGGAGAACCTCAAGAGCCCGGGCCGTCTCCGTGTCCGCCTTGATGGCTTGAAGGGAATCGTCCACTGTTTTCCCAAACAGGTTGTTTCCGTCGAACGGCATGTCCAAGACTCTGGTCTGCACGTCCTGACGGAAGTCAGTAGCCTTGAGCCATCCACGCCGCCTAAGGCACACGCCGTTGCCCAACTGGCGAAATCCAGTGTCAGCGATGTCCGTCGCAATCCTAATGGCGTGGTCTGACGCCACCTCTCCTTCCTGCAAGATCTCTAGGGCTTCCGCCCTCTTGTCGTATGGTAGGAAGTCCAGCAGGGGGGCCAGTTTGTACCACAACTCCCTGTCTTAGCGGGCTACGATAGCCAAGGCGTTGGCCGCCTTAATCGTCGTCGCTGCCGACGAGATGACTCTGCGTCCCATCGTGTCTAATTTCTTTCCCTCGCCATCCGGCGGGGAGGTCGACGTAGAGGCCGCGCCCCCCCGCTTTCTTCCTGGCCGCCGCGGAGACGACAGAGTCCGGGGTCGGCTGTGCCCGAAGGCACAAGGGGGCCGCGTCCGGGACCCGGTACTTCTTCTCGCCGGCGTCGTGGATGGGTTCTTGAGGAGGGCGAGGCCCTCATCCCAAATATCGTCTAGTAGAGGTACAGCGAGGACCGTCTTCCTCTTGGCCTCGCGCCGTTGGTAAAGGAAACCTTCCTTCTTCTTCTCTTCCGGGCAGAGCTGGAAAAGCTCGGATGCCCTGGCGATCATGGAGTGAAACGATCCAATCTCGTCGGGCGGGGAAGCCCGGGTGGGAGGTGACGACGGGAGATCCTCGTCGTAAACCTCGCCGTCTGTACCCGTCGCGGCCGTGTCAGTCCCCGTATCATCCCCACGTGTCGTGGACGGGGAGGAGGGCTGAACAGGGCGCGATGGCTGAAAAAGAGGTGGAGGATGAATCCTTCTTCTCTTAGGGGGAGGGCTCCCAGAAGGGCCTGGCTCCGGGTCCCCCGTAGGGAGCGGTTCCTCCGTTGGTGGTAACGGCAGTCTCGTCCTTATCTCCGAGCATAAGGACTGTATACCCAACAAAATGGCCGCTGAGTCGTCTTGCGGCACTGGTTGAGGGGAGTCCGACGGGCGGTCAGGAGCCCCGTCGGCACCCTCGACATTCTCGTCGTCTCCTACATCGGGGTCCCTCCCGACGGGCTGGTCTTCTTCCACGCCAACGCCGTGGCTTAAGACTTCGATCAGCTCCTCCTCAGAGATTGAGGCCGAATCCACGACGACCTCCTGCCCCCCCTTTTTCTTCTCCGTCGGAGGTTTCACAGGGGTCCTGTCGATGGGCATGAAAGAGGACTCCCTCCGCAGTGGCAGGGAGACTCTGGGCCCCGAGATCGCCACCACTGGTGTAGCCTCCACAGGCTGAGCCAGGGCCGCCGCGACTGTCTCGATAGAGGCCTTGGCCGGGTGGATTGAGGCTTTCACTACCTTAGGTGCGCTCACCGCCTTCTCCTTGGGGGGAGGGTCACCGCCTCGCTCCCCCTCCGATGGGGCCTTCGAGCTCGACCGGGGTCTCTCCAGGAGCTTCGCCGGGTGCTCGGCCTTCCTCTTACCCGAGCCAGAGCGTTGGCTCGTGGTTGATGGCGCCCGGGAGGATGCGCCCTGCCTGGCGCCCGTAGAGCCCGACCGTTCGGCGCTCCCGGTGCCAGCGGACTCGCGGTGCTTGGCCTTCTGTTGGAGCCCCCTCGCCGGGGCGCCCTCAAAGGTCTTAGAAGACAACTCGGACTCTTCTTCTTCTTCTTCTCGCCTGACGGGCTCTTTCCTTCCAGCCAGTTGGCGATACGTTGATGGCGGTCCTTCATGGTCCGCTCCGACATATTGCCGCAAAACGCACAGTCCTTCTCCACGTGCGTCTTGTCCTCATGTAGGCAGTAAAGGCAAAGGGAGTGTTCGTCCTCCTTAAAGACATTCTGAAGCTGGCATCCAGGGCAGACCCTGAACAGCTTTCCGGGCGTCGAGCTTCCCTTCTCCTGGGCCATGTCCGAGATGGGCCTGAGAAACTTCTGGAATCCTCCAAAAGCGTGGCTCGACGAAATCTTCACCCTTGAGGGGCGTAGACGAATCCGACACGGGTCCCCGTTAATCGGATGAAGAAACGGTGGAGCTTGAGGCTCTTTTGACCGAAAAAAGATACATTTTTCTGAGAAAACACGTGAAAAAAAGCACTAACGCTCGAGAGCAATAGCACGAGGATCCCAACACTTGAACATGCGGTAAAAATCTGAAGATGGCTGCCAGAGGCGGGGCTTAGGTAGAGGGCAGTCATTGGCTGTGGTCAGTATGACGCAGAGATCAGTGATTGGTTACTACTACGAAAGACAGATCAGAAACAAAACTGATACTAATTTGTTCTTTACCGAGGATTCCCAGCCTGACGACGGGTAATATTCATGAGCATGTGAATCCATGCCAGACCCCAGGCTGGAGAAAGTGCCTTCCATTAAAATGTCTTCAGCCACCCTCTGCCTATTTCTGGCAAGAAAGTCAATACCTCTGCCATTATTTTCCAGCTTTTCTCAGTCATGCCTGTCAACATCATTGTAGCATTATTTGTCCTGACTGTTAGAGAAGATGAGAAAGCATTGATCCCAGGCTCTCTACTTTTCTAGCTTCTTATTGCAGACGTGATAATGTAGTCATCCTGGATTAGATGATCCTCCACCTAGCAGCTACAGTCACTAATGAAGGAGGTGAAATTAGACCACATAAATACAAAGAAGCATCCTCTCTTGCTATATATTTCTTCTCCAGCCTAATGGGATCAGGCAAGGCTGAAATGGGAATTGTAAATACTTTCAAACCCATAAGCATACATTTGCAACATCAGGGATTACAAAATCACCTTTTTCTTCATTTTCTGATGCAAACAGGTATCCTCATTCTCTTTGCTATTCTAATTGCAATCCAAAAGCAACATTAGCTCACTGCATTATTCTGATATACAGAATCTTTAAAGAGATCCACGCTGTGGCTTGGATGAGGACATCATTAGGTGTTCTGTAGCCGTGCCATTGACCTTCCTGCTGAGGTGCAATGGGTACTCTTCATCCAAGATATCTGTAGGCCATCCCATTTTCATCATTATGTAAAAATATCTTCCAACATCATCATCTTCTACTACTTGACCCTCATTCCAAGGGGAAATGTTTCTTCGAATTTCCTCACAGTCCTAGGCACTGTATGTACAGAACCCAACATTCTTGTCTTGTACACTGCCACTAAATCTTTCATAGAAGCTATGGTCTCATTCTCAAAAAAGGCTAAAGGAATTGACCTCTCTTGCTTTCCAAGCTTGCTTTTCCTCCTCCTTTTGTCTAGCTTTTTCTTTATCCTGTTGTCTTTGGGTTTCTTTTTCCTATTCTATTTTATGAGCCTTTGTCTCCATCTCATTCTTGATGTTCTTGAGTCTCTTCTTTCCTTTCTCTTCTGGCATCCTATTTTGTAGCACTGAAGGGCTTTGTGGTGCCTTATCTATAGCTGCTGGCGGTAGCATCACCTACCTCTTATTTGATGTTGAAATCATCAACATCAGTACATTTGGTGCTGTGGTCGACACTGAAGTAGATGAACATGATGTTGGAACCCCAGAGGTAATGACATTGAATGGGTTGGTGCTGGTTGTGCTGGTACCACATGCTTTGATGCTGGTTTGGTCAGCAATGGGTTTGTGTTTAAATGAGTCACCAGCAACGGTTGTGGCATCGTGTGAGTCGATGATGGCAGTGGATGAGCAGCTGATATCCAAGCATATAACGCTCAACATCAGTGATGGCAGACTTCAAATATTTCCTCCCAGTGACAAGGCAGCACTTGCAGTACTTTCCTACCCTCGATCTCAGGCCTCTCTACCTGCTACAGACTTGGACCAAGAAGGAGAAATGATGGTGTCCCAGAGCTATCTTTTGGATTACTGTTTTTCAATCACTAAGTATTTTCCTCAGCCTCCCAGAGCCTTCATGTATGGGCTTTAAATAATGCATAATCACTTCTTTCTTGATCTTGCTGAGAAAGTATGGTAGATTTTTGACAAGTTTGGCAGTTTGACTTGTGCTCCAGGTAGAGACAGTATACAAACCGCTGAGACATGTTCATGTGTGCTAAAAATCGAACACATTATTGTCTAGCTGGAAAAAAACACTTACAAAAACCAAGTTTTCATCAAAAAATAACTTCTAGAGCAGAGCTCCGAAAGGGGACAACCTGCACATACACATGTAGTTAGAATTTGAGGTGTGAGTTGACAGTGGTTGAATGTGTTAATAACAAGCTCTATTGGCTTTGAAAAAGACCTTACTATTGGGCTCATAAATGATTATACAGACATGTATGTGTTGCGATAGGAATATGTTTATTTCTAACCGGGTTACTGAGTCCCACATTCCCTTCTGGGAATATTCAATCAGCATTTAGAGTAATAAACATTCCAATCCGGGAGAACATTTCCCCTTTTTCGCCATACAAAAAAGAGAATAACAAGCATGATCCCCCCAAGAAGGGAGAAAATACTCTAAAAAAAATATTTTGGAGGAAAGCACAACCAACCTTTGCATTTGATCTAGCGCTAGCTTTCATGTAGTAATGTTTGCGGAAGGACAGGCCAGAAGCCCACATAGCGGTTTTATAGATGACGTCACAAAGCATGTTTCTCTGGAAGGCCACCGTAGTAGCGTAGTCCGAGCAGCATGAGCATGCAGGCATTTGGGAGAGATTTCTCTTGGATCTTGTTGGATTTTGAAATGCAAGAAACAATTGATCAATGGTCATCTAGGAAGCCTGCTTCCCTGGTTGACAGCCCTCAACTGTGAAGAATATATTGTCAGCTTTTTTGAACATCACAGTACACTCAAGGTGGAATTTGAGAGACCAGCAAACATCCAGGGGATTGTAAATCCCCTTGGTATGCGACTCAGGAGATGGAAAAGACATGGGAGAACTACATCTTGATTGATGTGAAATGCTTATACCACCTTCATGAGAAATCAATGGTGTGTCCTTTGTATTCATGTGAAAAACCGTGAATGGTTCTATGGCCGACAGAGTCTGAATTTCGCTGATGCACCTAGCAGAAGTTACAGCGACCAGAAGAGTTGCCTTCCATGTGACTAGCTTAATGTCTGCCAAAGTCATAGGTTTGAAAGGTTTGTGTGATAAAGCGGAAAGGACTACATTTAGATCCCAGACCGGGTGAGGAGCCCCAGCTACAGGAAATACCCTAGTAAGGTCATCAAAAGTCATTTTATGACCGCATTGTAGGGAGAAGTACATGAAGCTTGTACTTCTGTATGCCCCTATGGCAGCCAGAAAGATAAGCCATGAGTTTAGCTTGATGCCCGAGCCAGCCTGCATCAGGCACAGCCTCTGGGATTGCCTGCATTTGGGGATTCTCTTGTAAATTAAGAGAATCGGGCGAAATGCACAGGCCAACATGTTCACCATGGAATGAGGAGACCATCCTAGGGAACTGGTCCCCAGTCACAAAAAGGTAAATTGCACGCTTTTGGCGCTTCGGAAGGACCCCAGTACCAGGCTTTGGGTTCAGGATCCAAGCAGGATCTCTAGTCTAGCCTTCCCTTTCAACTTACCCTGTTCTATAGTGTCACTCATTTGCTGAGTCACAATCTGTTCTGTAACTTCATGAATATTTGGCTTACTCAATGCATCCTCCCTCTATCACTGAAATACAACTCACTGCGCACTCTTCGATGATGTGCTAACCCCTCAACATAATGAGGTTTATGCCTCTATTTAATAGTGGGCTTCAGGAGTAATTGTCCCAGTCAGTGTTCTGGTTGGCAGGTCTTTTTTTCTGTACTAGAAAAAAGGGATGTTCTGTTATGGTTCCACCTCCTTCCCAGGTATATGAGTTGTTAACAGGTGGGGACTGTGGGTTACCCATGCCCCTAGCCTTGCGGTTCATGCCTATAAATGCCCTGTCTGCCACATTGTAATCAGACAGCAGTATCAAGATGGCCTGTAGAACTCTATTCCTGTTTCCCTGTTCGCTAGTGAGTTCGTTTCACTGTTTTCAGCATCCTTGCAAAGAGGGCAGACACTCAATCTGTGTATTTTCTGTTGTTGCAACAGGATTTCCATTCGACTTTGGGTCCCATTCCATTCCATTATGGGGATCCACACCCAACATGTGCTACTCGCTGAGTCCCAACCCTCACATGGAACAAAGGGTGCCAAAATGTGTGTCAAATCCCCTGCTTTTACCTGGGCCTGATATCCTTGGGGTTTCTTCCCCCCGGGAGTATCTATGAGACGTGGACACAATGCTAGTCTCTTTTCCATTCCTTTCCTTTCCTCCTGAGGCAAATGTATTCTGGCATAAGAGGAGGGTTCTTCCATAACTATTCTTAATCTGGTTGAGGGGGGACATGAATAGGTCTGGGGTAATCTCCATGTACCACCTCCAGGGGTTGCATCACAGGGCAGGTACTTCCCCTTTGCTCTCAAGTCAACTGTCAACAGCTCTTATGTGCCTTTTGGACCCTTAAGGATGTGGGTATTGTGACAAAGTGACCAATAGAACACACAAGACAATTTGAAATTAAACTCCTTTATTAGCAACACACAATTTGCATGGTAGGGTGAATGCCAATATGGATGCAAAGTTTCTAATAAATATCCTGGAGTAGTTTATCTGGCTCAGGCTGATCAAACAGACATGAGGTGGGATTAAACTGATCAAGTGGGAGGTCTCCACCCTTGTGGGTCTCGAGGACAACCTTTCCATCTCTTCTGCTACAATGTAATATTCCAGCAATTTATGAGATTAACACCTAAAATGGTGGGTGTTTTTTTTGTCATTCAAGTTTTATTCGCCACACACAACCAAATGTACATTAGAAATGTAACAAACAAAGCATGTAAACATTTTGCATAGCCATCTGTTCCAAAATGACAATTTTGATCCATACCAAACTGTGTACAAAAGTCCAAGGCAAACAAATACTTTATAAATTGTATAATGTCACACAAATCAATCCATTCATATCGAGTTGAAGGCTTCTAGACGCTTGGGTTTGTGATGGACCGTTCTGTAATCTTGCAATTGAACACATTGAATAAATCAGGACCAGGTATCAATGTACCGTGGTATCTCACCCTGTAAGGAAGCTCCAATTGTACCCATTGCCACGTTAAACCAAATTCTGGACCACCACTCCTGCATATCTGGAGCAGTGCTGGATTTCCAATTATGAGCCACAATGATTCTGGCCATCACCAACAAGTAGGTGAGTAGCTTAGAGGTACTTCCCGTTAACTTATATACCCTCTCTTCATCTTCATTGCGCAATAGAATTACCAAAGGATCTAGCGAAAGGTCAATCCCTGTTCCAGTGAGCAAAAAGCAGATGGCTGCAAACTCTCAATGTGGTTAACAACCACTGAACAGGTTATCATGCCTTGTTCTTCCGAGAGAGGGGCGCCTGCTACCTTTGTTGAATTCTTTGAAGGAACTTGGGGTTGGTCACCCTAGATTACCTGGGGGCAACCAGACGTGGACACCCTGCTCACTGTGCTTAGAGGCTCAGCTTCACTTCACTGATGATGCCCAACAAGGCTGAAACACGTGTATGGGGTTGCTGTTGGTACTCTTGTTCAGAGAGCAATTGCCATAGCATTTTGGTGCTGGACTGCCCATGTGGACGGGACAAAGACTGATATGCAAATGGTTATTTCCCATCTGTGAAAGGTACAGTGAGGTGAGCAAAAAGCAGATGGCTGCGAACTCTCAATGTGGTTAACAACCACTGAGCAGGTTATCATGCCTTGTTCTTCCGAGAGAGGGGCGCCTGCTACCTTTGTTCATTCCCTGTTATGGTCTCAATAAGGGCCAAGACCTCCTTCCAATAAGATTATAGAAGATTACAGGACCACCATATGTGGAATAACGAACCAGTTGCCAGACCATATCTCCAGCAGGAGACAGGAGATGCCGGGTTAAACTTATGAATTCTACCAGGGGTGAGGTACCATCGCAGCATGATTGTACATCCATTTTCTTTTATCTGAATACAATTCGACAGCTTCGCAGAGCGAGACCAAATATTAAACCACTAAATCTAATCAATCAGGGAGTCAATCTCTTCTTCCCATTTCAACATATATGTATGTGGGGGGCCAATTCGGAAAGTGAAAGTAGAGACCTTTCTAACTAGTGGTTCTCCTAAAAACAGATCCTCAACCTTCTTCGCATCCCTGCTCTCCCACCTGCTTATCCTGGTATTAGCCACCCAATGTCGAAGTTGAATATAACTATATTTATCTTCATCGTCCTATAGGAAAGTTTGTCAATGGACAATGGAACGCCATCTGCGAATAATTGACCCAGTTGGTAAAATCCCCCTCTGACCATCGATTAAACCCGCGAGGACTTAAAAGAAGGTGGAAACTCTGAGTTCTCCCGAAGAGGGGTTAGTGGCGATGGAAATGTCATGAAAGCTTACCTCTCCAGTGCTCTATCCCAAATTGACATTGTTACTCTGGTTGTCTATAGTACTTTAGTGAATCCTTACCTCTCCCCTGGAGAATTCCAGCATCACTCATTTAGGGGAATTCTCAATTATCCACCCAGTCCTTACCCCTGGGACCCATTGTTCTACTCTCCAAAAGAGGGGCTAATTGCGCTGAATAGTAGTAGCTTTCTAGGTCCAGAACCCCTAGAACTCCATTCTCTCTGGCAGCCGTCATTGTATGTCGGGAAACCCTGGGAAGGCGTCTGGCCCATATGAATTTTAAAATGTGTGCCTGAAGGTCTTGCAGGACCTTCTTCAGAATCTTAAATGGTATCTCTGCTAAGGTGTATGATACTCTGAGGGTAAGTGACATGTTTAACTACACTATTTTCCCCAGCCAAGAAATTTCAAAGCCATGTCCCCTTTTAATAGTTTAAATAATTCTGGGATATTCTGCTGATATAATTGCTCGTATGATGGGAGTCAGGGAAATTCCTAAATATTGCACTGACCTCGATACCCAATGAAAATCAAAGTTCTGCTTCAGCTCTGAGATAGTGGCTTCACTTTCAGATACGTTAAGGATGTGGGATTAAGTGTAATTTATTTTGAACCCTGATGTTCTCCAAAATACTTCCAAAAGAGATACCAACTGAGGTAGAGTTTTCCTGGAATTACCCATAAAAAACAAAAAGGTCATCCGCGTATAGTGCTAATTTATGGCATGACTAACCAACCCTGATCCCACGGATATTCTCTTGTAGTCTCACCCTCTGGGAAAATGGCTCCATCGACAAAGCAAATAATAATATAAATAGAGGGCATCTCTGGCGAGTCCCTCGTGATAAGGGCAATGAAGTAGATAGCAATCCATTTACCTTAATCCTTGTGGTAGGGTGGACAAAATTAGGCGGGACCCATGCTAGTGGGCCCAAAATAAAACCCAGATAACACCTCCCTAAAATAAGGCCAATCCATCCGATTAAATGCTTTTTCTGCATTGATCGATAGGACTGTCATAGATTTCTCATCTAGACCTGCCCATTTCAACAAATCTATCGCTCTTCGCGTATTATCCTGCATCTGCAGTCCTGGGATAAAACATGTCTGATCTTGGTGTATGATCCCTGGGAGCACTTTCGCTAAGCGATTAGCAACATTTTTGAATATATCTGGGAATCGTAATTGAGACCCGCTATAGGTCTATTTGATTCACACTTATTTGGGTACTTCCCCTGCTTAGTTAAAAGTGTTAAGACTGACTCTCCCATCGCAGGGGTAATCGCTCTCGTCATCCCAAAACTGCTAAACAGTAGAGTCAGGTGTGGAGCCAATTGATCTACAAAACATTTATAGAAAAGGGCAGGGAACTGTCGGGGCCTTGCGCCTTACCCGCAGGCAGTGACCGAATGACCTGGGAGACCTCTTCCACCAATATAGGGGATTCCAATAGTGCCTTATCCCGCTCCATAATTTGTAGGAAATTAGCCCCCTTGAATAAAAGCTTGTTGCCTCTGCACGTCCTAATAAAAGCTTGTTGCCTCTGCATGTCCAGGTTTTACCCCCTACAAATAAACTAGAGTAATATTGCAGGAGAATGTTAACTTTAGCCGAATCCGATTCCTATGTTTGGCCCCTATCATCGCGGAGCGTTCTTATGTTATTCTGCACTTGCTGTGTGTTTTAAGCTTATATGCCAGGAGATGAGGTGCTTTATTAGAGACACTATAATAAAACTGTTTAGTTTACAGTAGTTTATATGAGATATCCAAAGCCCATTAAGCCTTCAGCTCTGCCCTATCTGTTTGTAACTGTCTGCTTACTTTCTGTGACCACCATTCCTGTTTATATTACGCTTCAAGTTGCCTCCTTTTCTCCTCTATCTTCTTTCCCCTACTGACGCTAAACGAATTAATTCAATCCGCATAGTAGGTTAAAAAGCTTCCCAGAGCATCACTAATGAGGTCTTACTATCTATGTTTTCTAAAAGATATTGGGAGATCATCTCAGTGATCGTGGTGCAATACACTTCATCTCTTAACATTTAATGTTCCACAATGTTCTTTTCAGTGGGTGGGTGTCCCCATTCTCAAGGTACATTGTTATAGACCAAGAAATAATCTAGCTGAGAGTAGCTATGGTGAATGTGGGAAAAGTAAGTATAATCATTTGTGTGATGATGAGAGTGCCGCCAAACATCCACTAGGTCCAGGTCATCTACCGCCCCACACAGGGATATAGAACCTCCTGAATCCGCCCCCCCTGCGTTGGTTTGAGCTGTCCATGTCAGTTTTAAGCCCCTCATTGATATCTCCCCCACCACCAATTTTGCCCTCTGAAATTGAGCAATGTGTGTAAAGAGCCTCTCGCCAAAGGCATCTTGGTTGGGGGCCATACATGGAAGAAAAAGTATAATCGTGCCCGCCAATCTGTATCTGGAGGCCTATATAGCTTCCTTGGCTATCCCTTTTACCCATCCACTCATTTCTGAAAATGTCCTGATCTATTAAATAAAATGAATACCCCTTCTTTCGTCTCTTTAAAGGATGCAAAGAATTGATGCAGGAACTCTCTACATCTCAGTCGTGGCCAGTCTGTCTTAAGGAGCTGGGTCTCCATGGTGGGTGTAGGGTTTTAAATGAAACCAAGGGTGGCTAACTCAAAATGGTGTTCTCAGTCCCAGGGACAGCACACAGCTTGCTTCTAGGTTTCTCAGTGCTAGGGATATAGATGCCAGTTTGCTTCATAAATTCTTACGTGGACAAGTTGTTGGGAAGGGGGCACGTTCTTCCCGCACCACCATGCGCTTTAGAATAAGGCAAAGGCTGTCATCAGTAATGTAAGAGAACAGGGGGTAGGGGGGGTGTCCGTACAGGATTCTACACAATCATATATTGTGCATTTTGTAGCTGTAATATGCATGCAGGAGTAGCAGCCGTATTGTGGCACATCACTTAAACATGGCGCGACAGTCAGCACCCCAGGCTTAGGCCGCGAACATGAGCGCAGGAATAGGTTGTATCCCAAGCACTGATGAGAAAGCCCAGAGCTACACAGATCCACAAAACCCTTTGCTGTCCTAAAAGGTTGCCAACCTTCGTGCCCTGGGAAGAATGTGCCCTGCAAGGCCACAGGAGAAGGGCTGAGTGTCTGTGAACAGCACAATCCCATGAGAAGGAGGACTCACCAGCCCTGATCTTAAATTATAGCACCCAAATGTCGTGGCTTCGGGACCCCTGAATTCAGAATACTACATAACCCCAGACCACTGACCATAAACCTGTTGGACTCCCCGATCGATCAGAAAGATCAGGAAGCTGGGAATTCCTGCCTTCACTCCTAGGTCATGGGATTTTGCTGCAAGTTACAGGGAGGGATAGCCCAGAACAAAGGTGGGAGACCTTGGAGGAATGACGGCCTATCCGGGAGCGAGTGAAGTGTGCTCGAGTTAGTATGACCACGGCTTTCCCCCAGCCCTGTCTGATTCCTGCCAGGTGCCCTGTCAGATAGCGACAGATGTGTTTTTCATAGTTAGTAATATAGTTGTTACTTAACCATCGGCTGACCAATGACAACTGCAACATCGCCAACGTGGAAGAAGAGGGACGGACGAGGCTGGGACCAATGGCATGGGGCAGGTGACCCATGTGCAGCGTCTCACCCACCAGCAGCGCAGGTTTCTACTGTATGTAATGACGTCACCTATGACACTGCGTACTGTTATAACGTACTGCATACGCCATTGTTGCCAGAACATTCCGCAGCAGCAGGGTTGTTTGTTGGCGCTTTTTCCATTTGTATGGAAATAAAACCTGTTATCCTTGCAAGGGGTGTACTGGGCCTTTTTCCCTAGTGGGTTGTATTTTGTGTGGTGTGAGCATCTGGGGGGCTTTCCTACATTGTCTTTCCTTGTGTCCTAGGAAAACATATTTTAAACCTCTATTCTAACAAACCAACCTGGAGTCACCTTCCTGGGGTAAGGCTAACATAGTTAATTGGTTCTTTGTCTCCTCATTGGATCTCTCTGGCTCTTACCAGGGTCTGTGATTTAGTTCCTAGAAGGTTTGCAGCAGATTGCTTGCCATTTGTGACGAATCCTTGGATGTTGTCCCTTCTCTCATGGGGGAGAACCCATCTCATGTTGCCAAGGCAGTGTGGTCACAGTCCAATAATCCCCCTAGCGGTGGTGCATCGCTGGAGATTCACCTGGTGAGGAGCAAACCTCCTGGGATGAGGGATAACACCCTAGGAGAGAGGCGGTACACTTCATGCGATGATACCAGCTCCCTCAGCCTCTTACCCTCTCCATGGTGAAAGACTCCACAATTCTTCCCATGCTACATATGCATGGGTAGAATGTTGTCCTCCTTTCAATTATGCTGAGTCAAAGAAGAGCAGTCATAGCATTGTGAAAAGTACTGCAATGAAGAAGATGCGCAGAGTGCAGAAGTGCTCCACCATCATGGAACCGCAGTGATCAGAACAACCTATTCAATTTGGTCAAACCCGACAAAGAAATAAAAAGCAAGGAAGGACTCCAAATGAAAACCAGTCCTCCCAGGAAAAGCCACGAGGGAGAGGACTGTGTTTGCTGCACATGGGAAGGAGGTTAGTTGGTACACCCATGAAGAGGTTGAGAGCTACAGAGCCGGTCCCGAGATACTGACTGGGACGGCAGGCTGGCAAACGAAGATGGCGGACGATCCCGAGGTGTCGGAGGCGAGACAACGTTTTGAAGGAAGGCGGTTGCTGTGGAACTGCCGCAGACTAGCAGCGCTAGTCCTGTGGCTGACAGAGGAAGCTGGGAGAAAGCGGATGCCCTCGTGAGCCAAATCGGCAGGTATGTGAAGGGGCAGGGAACCGCTAGAACACAGAAGAAGTTGTGGCAAGAGAAAAAGGGGAAAGAATACCCCAAACCTTGGGTCTGGGACCCTGATAAGCAGAAGAAGCTGTGGCAAGAGGAAAAGGGGGAGAATACAGCAAACCCGGGCTCTGGGACCCGGAAAGAGATAGCGAAGAAGCTGTTACATCTTTGGTCGCATATAGTAGTGCTTGGCAGGAGAGTGAACCAAGCCTACCCAGAAGGAGGAAGACAAAAGGAATACCACAATACCTGGGAGAAAGGTGAACCAGGTTGGATGTGCAATAGGTAGTACTTGGCAGGAAAGTACACCAAGTCTAACTAGGAGGAGAACTGTTAAAGCAGGCGAGTCTGGGGCTCACACCCATGTATCGGACAGTTGTGGCAGAAGGTAGTACTTGGCAGGAGAGTACGCCAAGTCTAACGGGGAAGAGAACTGTGTTGCAACTACTCTTCTTAGTCACAGTACCAGGGAAGAAGTGTGAACCTGGTTGGCTGTGTAAAAGGAAGAGAAACCTGGGGAAGGGAGACAACCCCTGGGATTGTGAACACTGTGGAGAAGTCAATAGAACAAAGCCATGCTCTTGACCACTGTTGAACTTACTTGTTTTTGGACCGTTTGGAACTTTTGAAAAGAACTGTGAAGGATCTGCTACGAAGACACTCCTTTGCACCTTTTTGTGAAGTTGTTAGCGTGAGGGCTAGAGTTAAAGTTCTGACCCAATGGTGGAAAATTCTTTATTTCAACATCCTGAGGGACCCATTTAAGATTTATGTTGAAGCAGGTAAACCTCTCTAAACATTAGGGCTAGCGAGGCCTTTCCGCAACCCTATTTATGTGTGTCGATCTCTCACTACTGCATGCTCACACCTTGCATCTGGTCTCAGCCAGAGGCAGAGATGTAGTAGCCCTTAGAAGGCTTCTAAATTACTTCTTCTCTTTCTCTTTGTTCATTCTGCAGACCCCATCCTGACTGTGCCATTCCCCCTCTGTCTACCTGAGCTTTTATCTAGAGCACCTAAGTATAATACTAAGTACAATATATCCTCTGACTGGTTCCAGCTAGACACTCCCAGCTCGCCCTGGAATTGAACCTGGACAGGATCCCATTGGTTGGCTTCATGTGTTTTCATTAAGCATCTCAGGTATATCAGTCATCCCATAGTGTCACTGTCACACCATGATCGGTTGAGCAGTTTCCCCTCTTCATAGTGACTGAGGGTTTAAAGGCCACCATTTTGGATAGAAGTGGAACCAACAGTGAGCCTTCTTTCGTGGTATGGTGGTTCCTCATTGCTGCACTCCTCTTTTAGTTCTCTCCCTCTCTCCCTCTCTCCCTCTCTCTCTCTCTCTCTCTCCCTCCCTCCCTCCCTCCCTCTTTCCCTCTTTCCCTCTTTCCCTCTCTCCCTCTCTCTCTCCCTCCCTCTTTCCCTCTCTCCCTCTCTCCCTGTCCCTAGCATTCAGGGAGGGAATTTGAAAAGGCTGGATTCTAGGACAGAAAGGCACATAGAGGCCACACCTCCAAAAACATGGATGCGAGGTATGGAGGGACTGTGAAGGATCCCACTTGTACCTCCTCCCGGTAACCCATCATAGCACTTGTGGTCATTTCCGGACATCAGAGTTCCACTCACCTCTGTAGACAGTCCATGCAACCTGACTTTGGTACAGTGCATACATCTATGTCCTCCAATGAGCAGATAACATACAATTGTATCTTGAGGCATCATCTTCTCTCATTTATTGTGTGTATGACCGTCTGAGGCACAACAAGAGGTGGATGACTTCTTTTCATCTACAGTTAAGGTTTTTCAACTTTGAACTACTTCCGTTCAGTTCGTTCAATTTCATTCCATGCTGCCTCTTGGCCGCTTGTTTTGGTAGATAAAGTCATTGGCTTTTTATTTGAATCCCTATGCTTCCTCTCGGCATTATGCTTCTAAGAGGACTAAGAAAGCATTCTTCAAGTTTTGATGGGGGAGGGAATTCACAGTTAGGTGGAATTCATCAGACTTCCCCTGTGACCTTTGAAATCCTCTTTTCATTCTGCTGCTTGTTTGGGTACGGACAACAGCATAAGGAGATTTGATCATATGTTGCCTATTCTTCTGCTTTAGCAACTCTATGTGATCACTGCGCGGCCCGAAATTTCAGATATTAAAATGCTGAATAAGAAAATTTCAGCACCCAGTGATCACATAGATCACTCTTTCCCGCATCCCCATACCAGCTACCACTTCACCCATACTTACCTTCATTCCCGTACCTCGCCTCCTTCTCCTTGTGACATCCGCTCCAAAACCCTAAAGTGGGTAGCAACTTCTGCCGCTGTGTCCTTTTTTGTTGTTGTTAAGCTTTATTGTCCCCAGCAACCCAATGTAATGGAAGCGGGGGACAACCCCCGCAATCTCTGAACCCATTATACTGTTCAAACGGAGCGGGGGACTCCCCCACTCCCCTTGTTCGGTATAGTTCTATTCAGCATTTTCGTCACTGCCGAACACGCAGTCAAAGCACATTCGCCATTTGTTTTCTCAATAATTTGTAGTGTTACTGCTTTAGGTACTTGCTCTGTTTTTTTTATCAAATTGAAATCTTGTTGTCTGGCTTTCAAGACAGTATGTGATGCTCCTTTTCTTATTTTAAGACAAACTGTGAGGTAGCAATTATGGAGAGCTCCAGCACTCTTACTTGAGCTCACTCACTAAAGCAGCATTAACCTGCAACCAAGCTTTTTTCCTTTGCCCCATGTTTTTAGAATTCTCCCAAATTAAATGAAGGTTGGCTCCCTTGTTGTGTTCAAGAAGAGCTGTACGATTTACTATTTAGGAAATATTTTGATTTTAAACTGTAGATTTACATTTCCAGTAATATGTATAGGGTGGTCAGGTGGATATTGGGAGAGGTATTTATTGGGTGGGTTTTATGGTCAGTGGTCTTATAGCAGAGACTGTGTTCTTTTTTCAGGGGTATATATTTGTATGATGTGTTGCTGTGACTCACTGTTTTTTTAAAAAAAAAGTTGTAAAGCACTCTGCTATCCTTTTTTGGACGAGGTCTGCATTTCTATAACAGAATAATATAAGCAAAACAAACATATATATATATATATATATATATATATATATATCCTAACAACAACAACAACACAGTAAAATGCTTGACACAGTGCCTCATCTCTCAAGATTTATGTGCTGCAAACGCAAAACTTAAACCTAGATGATTGTATAATTCATTAACAATTAGAGACACACTTACACAAAGAACTGTGTAGCTATTCAAACTGAGGCTTAAGGTACCACCCTCCTACAAGGTTACCCTTGATCTAAGCTTCCCTGGACAGGCAGAAGTACCCAACACTCACACATGCACCCATGTCTTAGGCCCCATGAAGCTGTGACAGCTCCACCTACACTTCCAGCCATCTCCAGCAGCCCACTCTTTGACACTACCCTATGCATCTAGGGTCTATGCAGCAGACAGTGACAGTGGGAAGCCTGAATTCCGGCACAGGTAATAGATGCTGTAACATTCTTGGACACAAGCAGTCTGCCAGTAGTGCCCTCACGTGTTGTTTGGGCCATTGCAGCAGATGTCTGAGTCTGTGACATCCTGCACAGCCCCAATCTTCACTAGCCATGCAGATTACCAGAAGGGAATTGATTTCTATTTATAACATAATGTTGGAAGTTTATTGAAATTCTGAACTGTGATTGGAAGACCAGCAACAGACTATACCATGACAGTGTGATATGTATTTATTTTAATTGATCAAAGGAACTAATGAGACTTGACCGACTGATATGACGTTAAATTATTTCCTATCTACCAACTGATTATTCAGTGCTGCATGTTTTATATATTATTGTGCAGAGTGTTATATAGTTCAGGTCCATCTGCTGCGAAGGATAAGCTACAGAAAAAATTACCGATATTATAAGAGGGGTGAAAATATGAATATATTCCCCCACCCCATTATAATTCATGCCTTTTGCCCTTTCAGAGTGGAATGTGTTTAGATGTGTAGCTTGTTGGCAGATTGCTGATGGAGTTTTCTGGCCAAGCTGCCACCCTGTTCAGGTTGAGCCCCTGGCATCATGATGGACGCATGGAAACAGACTTGCAAATCAAGTATAAAAATGAACATGTTGTAAACACAAGCTTTGATTTTACTTATAATTAACACTTTATGAGAAAAAATATCAGTAAATCAGTACATGCCTTGTGCATTAGAATAAATAACGATATGTTATGCTAAGAGGTAGATATAAAGCGCAACATTCATCATTTCAATGGCTGCTTGGAGGTGGAAAGCTACACTCACTGGACAGTCATGTGATTCTATTAGATGACAATTAAAAAAATGCTGTCTCACAATCATATTTTTTTTAACTTTCTTATTTTACTTAATTGAGTGCATTACCTCCTGGTGACCTGAAACGAATTGAGTGACCAACTTTGAAGACAATCTGAGAGCCACGCTTTGTATTTCCACACTGGAAAAAGGGAGAGAACACAATGAAGCCAAAGTAACAAGAATTATTCAATACCACAAGCACATATCCTTCACAGTGTAATTTAACATAACACACAGCCAACCTGTGTTAGCTACAGACACTTAAAGCCCCAAAATGTTATGCTCATTTGTGAATTTGAAGAAACTGAATTGACCTTCACACCAAAATGTTTATTTTATTATGATCAAAACAAATATATGGTTCATAACAAGCAGCCCAATGACTTTGCTTGCAAAACAATACCTAGAAGGGAACCTTCTCTTTAGTATACTAAACTTCAAGCTTATCCTGTAAAATGTCGTCAATGGGTTACTTGGGTTATTCTAGAGTCTGGAAAGTGTAAAAAAGGAGATCAGTGAAGACCAATTTTAGATTAAGATTAAAAAGATGAATCAGAGTGAACAGTAACCAAGCTACATTTAGAGGCAAACTTCTGTTGACCACATTGATAAGTGCAAAACAAAAGGGGCGATGGCTGGAAGGTTCAGAATTAATCGTAACCTCTGGCATTGCTCTGGGTACCCAACCCTCCAGACCATTATTCTTTGCTGGCCAAGCCATTAAAAAGGGGGAAAGACCTTTGGGTCTCTAGGTCGAGCAGGCACAGGACCCACATCTGGGCATACCCTTCTAACTCGAGGTGACTATAGCAAAACAATAGGGGTGACAGCTGGAAGGTTTAGAATTAATCTTAATCTCTCGCATTGCTCTGGGCAACCCCCTCCAGATCATTGTTCTTCGCCTGCCAAGTCATTGCAAAAGGGTAAAAACCATATGCAAATCAGGCTTGGACCCACCCCAAAAGAGGCTTGCTTGTGATTTCAGAATTGTTAACAGATTTAAGTGATGCAACCATGTACTCCTTAAATGACCCAAAGTCAGATTAACCTACATTCAGATTTGCAAGAATTAATGATATTGTATTACTCCAGTAGCACTGGACAGATGCATAAGAATGTCTTTTGGGCTAGTCTCAGTGGCTATCGTCTTCCTGAAACCGATGTATCGATTGCTTGTAAATCATTTGAGAATAAAAAGATTTCAGGATTATGTTTTAGTGTTAGGCAGAAACCTGTGCAGTACCCTTAGGGACCACTGCAAAAGGCTTAAGACTACAGGTGTTGGCAGTAAACCCAATTGGTAGCAGTCTGCGCCAAGCAGATTATCCTGGTAGCTGTGGCTGAGCAGTCAGACTTCTCTCAAGAAGAGTTAGGCAGTATATAGAGTATACACAATAGGTACAGAGATACAGTAGCACAAGCAAACACTGACCAGAGCTTTGGTGTAAAAGTATATAATTATTTATTTAAAGACACACTCGAAAATTACACTAGCACAAAAAGAGGTAAGTAAATTCAACACACAGTCACTATTATAGATATACAACCCTGATTACTTATTAGACAAGTCTTAGTGAGAAACACCACTTATTTTCAGACAGAGGTGAGTGCTTAACCTAAGATGGCACTCTAATAAGTTATAAAAGGGGAGGGAAAAGCCAGAGTTATGAAAGCACACAATTTCAATACTTTTAAAAGAACCACAGTGGGGCAGGTTAGGCAAAGTCTACTGGAGAGCAAGGAAGTTCAAATGCCAGGCCCACTCTTAGAGAGAGCAAGCGAAATGTGTCCAGGATCACCCAGTGGGCTTATGCCCAAAGAGTCTTTGTAGATAGTTCACAAAAGATTGAGATCAAGTTAGGAAAAGTTAGTTAACAGGCCCCGGGCTAACCCAGGTTAGAAAGTCGAGGATTTACTGTCACCCCGAACGATCTGTCGCAAGGGAAGCCAGGCGGGACACAGTACCTGTGGTGGGAAGAACGCTCCAACGGGGGCAGTTGTTCCTGGCAGCGGGTGCAAGTCAGTGTTTCGTCCAGAGGAAGAGGAGCTCTCCACGTGGAGGAAAGATGAAGGTTGTTGCACTGCCAGGGAAGAAACCAGCCACGGAGTTCTCCGGTTACAAGGTACTACCCTTTTCTTCACGGTAGTGGTAAACCGAGGTATCCCGGTTGCCGGGGTGCTTGGCACAGGCAAGGCGGCCACGAGATTATCCAGGAAGGCGAAAAGACGGGCAAACTGGTTATCCCCACCAGTCAAAGGAAGAAGACTCTCCGGACTGGAGATCTCCTCGGTCGTCGGGAAAAGTGGTGAGACGGTTCAGCAAGGCTCCACCGGTGGTGTTGTTGTTGCAGGTCGGCTCGGCTACTCCCTCCTTGGATTCTTTAGGTCCTGTGCCGACTTCTGAAGTTCCAGTCCCCAAAGCCCTGCTTTTATGAAGAAAACCCCCATTCATCAGTCCTAGCTGTCACTCAAACATGCTAAGTAGTGAGCCGGGCGGCTCACCACTGGGCCAATCACACCAGAGTGCAACTTGAGTTGCCAAGGCAACTCAGTCCAGGGTGCCTAAACCCCCTCCCTCACCCCCCTGTGGTACCCAGACAGAGTGGCACCACGTTTGGAGGCTTCTGTGGAGAAGCCCGCCAAAATGTGGAACAAAGGGCTCGACTTGGGTTGGAGTCACAGAAGCAAACACAAACGCCATTTTGGAACCCAGTTTCGGCAAAAAATACCAACCGGTGAATTTATATTAATTTAATAAACCGGCGGTATTTTCGGAGCTATATTAAAAAGTGGTAGCCTCGAACAATGGGAAAATCCCATAGGAATATATTCGCGGTCGAATATAAAAAGTAGTATCCACTGCCACCAGCCAAAACTCGGTCGGGGGGACTGGCCAGTGCCCCCTCGAACAACAGACCCCGGGGCAATCGAATTGCCCCGACCAGTACGTCCACAATATGATGGTTTGTACAGGTTCTGTTCACAATTTAAGACTAGTAAAGCCAATGGTGACTTTACATGCCCTGGGAGGCAGTAGTCAGTCCCAGGGTATGGAGTCTATGTTTGGGGGTCACTACAACACCCCTAGGTTACTGCACGGAGGGTGCTGTGTAACCCACCTACCAAAAACACATGAAGCACTATGGGGTAAAGGACCCCATAGCCCATAAAACACCTACAAAGTCAAAGGAACACCTCAAATCATGACTAAGAGTGGGAAAAAAAAGAGTCTCACTCTTAGCAGGAGAAAAAAATAAACCCCAAAAATCCAGCAAAGCTGCTGGGGGACTCACTAGGTTTGGGAAATTAGCCTTTACAGAGAATGCTCCCTAACACTTAGTATGGAGCAAGAATGTTTAAGAACCTGATATCACACATAAAATGGTGCGGCACATAATACAGGAAGCAGATCCCACCATAAGTGCAGAGAAATTCAGCTTCTGAGTTTCCAAGGTGGACTACCTTAGACGCAGAAATTACTTACTGTGATGAGCTTTCAATGGATTCATACCTTTGGCCTTCCTTCCTTCTTTCATAAGACTTTCAGGATTGTCTGGTTTCACTTTGCAGGATTCTCCTCACCGTTTGTTTTTTCCAGCTGGTGCTTTGTTTTCTTGCCACACACCTTACTTAATTCCCTAACCTCTGCTATTCTCGCAAAACACAGGTTCTCCATTTCTATTGATTCAGACTTTTTCCAGATCGTAGGTTTTACAGCGTTCATGCCTGGGTCTCTCCCAGATCGAGAGTTTCAATTGATTGCTTTTCTCCTGCAGATTCCTCATCTGATAGATATCCCCATCCAGCTCTGCTGCTTGGAAATGTTTTGACAGGGGGCGTAATGGACATCGACCTGGCCGTCGATCTGTCTTGCTCGGTGCTCGATCGTCGGCTCCGGACGGGACATCAGGCGTCATATATAAACCACGTCACTATGCCCCATACCTCAGTTCCCCCTTTTTTTCCCCATGCTTGAATGCTGCAGAGGAAAATGATGGGAGATAAGGCTAACCAGCCTATTAAAACCTTGACAATGGGAAACATCTCAAAGGGTGAAAACCCCAAGAATCAGAGAAAAATTGAAAGGATTTATTTTCTTTTTTTTTTTATTTTCTTAACAGCAAGCGACTAGCCAGATAGAAGCGTTCACCTCAGAGGAACCACCAGGCCTCCCTTCACTTAGACAGATTCGCCAAGCCACAACACATTTCTGAACGGGGATGAAAAGGAGGGGCAATCAGGAATCTGCGGGAGAATAATCCATATAAAGATTCTTGCGGTAAGTAATTTCTTCTTCAATGGATTACTTTTGTCCCAAAGATTCCTCATCTGATAGACTACCAAGCAGTTAGGACCACAGAGGTGGGCAAAAAGTGCTACAGTAGCAGTTTTTGCAGAACTGCCCTACCAAAACGCGCATCAACCCAGCAGGTGACATCTAGACTATAGTGCCTGGTAAACGTGTGCAAGGACGACCATGTGGTTGCACGGCAGATGTCCCTAAGGGGAACTCCCCTCTGCAGGGCTGTGGAAGTTGTGACCCCTCTTGTCGAGTGTGCCCTGATGCCGGGAGGAAGCTCCCTGCCTGCATACTGGTAACATTCTGCAATGCAGAGGATAATAAATCGCTCTCTTGGGATCTAAGCGGTGGAACCACTCCTCTTCCTTAGAGGGGTGTGGTGGAGGGTAGACGCAGGGCAAATCTATGGACTGCGAAAGGTGGAATTCAGAAACCACTTTCAGGAGAAAGCCAAGTGTTACTGTAAGGGAAACTTTTCCCCCCAAAAAATGCAGGTACAGGGGCTTGCAACTCACAAATTCTCCTGGCTGATGTAATCGCAACCAGAAAAGGCAGTTTTCAACAAAAGCAGTCGCAAAGAACCGGAATTCAAGGGCTCAAACGAAGCAGGCATCAAGAATGTCAGAACTAGATTTAAATCCCAATCTGGGATAACAAAGGAAGTTTGCGAAAACTTGTTCACAAGGCCCTTCAGGAATTGGGCCATAAGCAGGATCGTAAGGAAGGAACCTTGATCCAGGGACTTTTTGAACACAGACAAGGTCGCCAAATATCCTTTGCCTGTTGTAACCTGGAGACCTGCTGAGGCCAGTGACAGAAGGAATTCCATCACTGTAGTGGTGGGGCAAGAGATGGGATCGATCTCGCGTTCCCTGCACCACGCCTCAAATCTTCTCCACCTGCACGCATACAGAGATCTTGTAGATGGTCTGTCTACAGCCAGCAACACCTCGAGTACATCCTCTGAGAAGTCCCTGTCATCATACCTCATGCTCTCAAGAGCCATGCATGTAGTTGAGGGACTCTGAGTTCGGGTGGAGTATCCGGCCTTCCGACTGGGTCAGGAGATCCGGACCACGAGACAAACAGTGAGGCGGACTAATGGTCAGATCCAAGAGATCGGATTGCCACGTTCCCCTTGCCCAGTCCTGGGCGATCAAGATCCTGGTCGTTCGAAAACCTTTTCAACTTCCTGAGAACCCATGGGATGATGGGAATCGGGGGCAAGGCGTAGGGGAGAGGGAAGGTCCAATCCACCAGGAACGCGTCCCCCAGTGCACTGTTCACTGGGAATTCCCTGGAGCGAAACGGTCTGTACTTCCTGTTGGACAAAGAGATCCATCTCGGGGGTACCCCATAGAGAGAAGACTTCCACCAGGACTTCCTGGCACACTTCCCACTCGTGTGAGACTGTGCTCTGCCTGCTCAGAGAATCTGCAAAGCCGTTTTCTGTCCCTACTAGATGAACTGCTGAGACTGAGACTTGATTCTCCAGCAACTAGAACCACAGCTGCATCGCCTCTCTGCAAAGGGGGAAGGGAGCGCACACTGCCCTGCTTGTTCCGGTAGTGCATAGCCACTGTGTTGTCCGCCAGGATCACATGTTTCCCCTCGAGAGATGGAGCAAAAGCCCTCAGGGCTAGCCTGATGGCCTGCAACTACAGCCTGTTGATGTGCCACCTGGCTTTCCGTCGCTGACCAAAGGCTGTTCACCTACATATCCTCGTAGTGAGCGCCCCAACTCTTCTGAGATGCATCCGTGACCAGTCGGGTCTGAGGCCAAGGAGGACAGAAGGGTTGCCCGCCATAAGATTGCCATGGTCCATCCACCAGCTGAGATCATGGACCACTTGGTTGGACACCTTGAAGGGATCCGTGAGGGCTCTGAGGTACTGCGAACACTGACCTGTTAGGAGCCACTCTAGGGATCTCATGCGCAGCCTGCCCTCTGGCAGTAGAAAAATACAGGAGGTCATGAGACCTAAGAGGCAGAGGATAGAAGCGGCTGGTAAGGTGGCGTGGTTCCAGAACAATTCACCATCTGTGCGATGCTGTTGGCTCTCTCCTCGGGAGGGAAGGCCCGTCATGATGCCTACCTCTAAGGAGCCAGGCCGGGCCCAGCAACCCCAGAGGCAGACATCATTTTCCCCAGGGAAGTCTCAGCGGGCCCAAGTCGGGGCCCGTTGGACTCAGTCCTGGCGCCTTAGGCGCCAGGCTCATAGTGGACCCCAGTCCTGGCGCCTTAGGCGCCAGGCTCATAGAAGAGGATATGTGTTTAAGTGCTTGGGTGCACACTTACCTGATGCAGACCTTGCTGCTTCATCCAGGCCCTCTTGAGGCCTGAATGGGACTACTTAACCTGTAGGACTACTTCACCACCCGGGTGTGGTCGGGGAAGGATACATACCTGATTGGTGGAAGGATACATACCAGGAACTTCTTCCAAGGCTATTTAAACCCCACCCGAACAGCCACACATGCTTCGCGTTGTTCTGCACCTAGCAGCTGGACGCTCACCGTGTCAGCTCCTGCATCCTGACTTCAGCCACACCTGCCAGCACCCTGGAACACCTGCAAGGGGAGAAAGGAAGAGAATAGGAGAAGAAAAGCCCTTACCTGCTAAATCTGCATCCCGGAGTCATTTCTCCAACGGCCCTGAAAAGGAAGACATCATTTTAAAGGCATTTCGTTTCGATCGCTGCAGCGCTGCATTTTACTCACCTTTGCAAGGCGCTTCCATCTTCAGCAGCGATCTTCCGGATTCAGCTACGCCCCGGCGCCGAGAGGAAAAAAGACAAGAACAAAGGTGAGAGGGAGAAAAGGAATAAGGAAAGCTCAGTTTCCTTTTAAGTCTTACCTGTTGGATTATTCCCACTGCATTTCGGGTCCTGCCGCTTCCTGGCATCTCCGGACCCCGGCCCCTATGGGGAAAAAAAGACAAAGACATTGAATGAGCGAATGCAAAGACATTACCTGAGCGCTCATCCAGAACTGTTTCACTTCTGGTCGGCGCCATATCTCCGGCACTCCGAACCCCGGCCCCTAAGGGGAAAAAGACATAAGCATTAGCGCTTGCTGCAATTAGACAACGAACATTATTATTAAGCTTGAACTTTTGAACAGAACTTTTACAGCACCTTACCTGAACAGTCAAGCTTACCTGAACTCCCATCAATCCTCAATCCAGTGAAGTAACTGGGTTTCAACGCGCCCCTGCATCAGAAGCAGGATGGAGAGCTCATCCTTCCAAACCCTAAGGTGAGGCTTCACGGGGAATCGTGGAGGAGGTATCGTGGAGGGTTGGAAGGGAGTGGGAGGCTTGAGCATTGTTCCACAGTTGGTAATACTCCCTTTTCACGCACAGGAGGGTATCCAACGAGCCAGGGAAGCCAGAATAGAGGGGTCCTTCCTGTCCATCTTCAGAGTTCTGCGCCTTCGACGCGCGCCTCCGTGGGAACCAGGTGAGCGTTACAGAACGCGAAGCCTTACCACAATTTCCCACCTGGGCGCTATGGAGACATTCGAGACAGATCAGCTGGCCCATCTTTTAGGGGAATTACGGGCAGATGTGCACTCAGCCCGCCAGGAGACTGATGCTCTCAGAAGGGAACTAATCCTATCCAAGGAAAGAACTGATGATCTGGCCAAAAGGTTATTGCAGGGCCAGGCAGAGCACACTCCTTTACCTGTTTCCGGAGATATTTCTACAACAATGGGTTCGAATAACCCGGTACAAATCAATCTACCTGGACACATGCCTTTGGCCCCGCCGGAACGTTTTGCGGGGGATCCCAAGAAATATGCCGCTTTTATGAACCAATGCCGTTTACACTTTTTATGCAGGCCCGGGGCCTTCCCCAACGACCAGACCAAAGTAGCCTTTGTACTATCTTACCTCAGTGGCTGTGCTGCCGATTGGTCTATTCCATTGGTAAATCAGGATGATCCCATTCTCCGGGATTTCCAGGGCTTCCAGGCCAGCATGGAAAGATTGTTCGCTCGACACTCGCTGGGACAGGCCCTTGACAACGAACTGCTATCCTTACGACAAGGTAACCAGGATCTTTTGTCCTATATCGCCACCTTTAATAGACTAGTTGTGGAAACCGGATGGCCTGAAAATAAAAGGATCACATTGTTTCATCGAGGCCTGCGCGGAGAGCTTAAAGATGTTATAGCTCAGATAGTAGATCCACCCCAGGCCTGCGCAGACTACATAGACTTAGTGGTTCAACTTGATCACAGACTTCAAAATAGAAAAGCAGATCGGCTCAAGTATGAAACCAGAGTACCTATCAAGACCCACGTTAACTCCAAGAGTACTGACGTTTCCGAACCTATGCAAATTGGCAGTGTTAAAGGACCATTAACGCAGAAGGAACGAGAGAGAAGGCGACAAATGCAACTTTGTCTGTATTGCGGAACTTCCGGTCACTTTCTTCAAAGTTGTCCAGTTAAACCACCCAAGAAGGTGGTTGGAGCCACTGATAACGAGTTATTGACACCTGGTTCGGGAAACGACCTAGCCCGACAAGCGTAGGGGTCCGCTTGCCGAGCTTGAAAACAAACTCTTTGACCTCGCATTTTGTCATGCCAATGGTGCTTGTGAACCCAAAACAGCCTCAACAGTTGCATGCTATAAAAGCATACATAGACAGTGGAGCTATTGGAAATTACATAGACCGTGAATTGGCTTCCAGGATTAAGCTTCCTCTCCGCCCGAAAGTAACCCAAGATGTAATTACTACAGTTGATGGAACCGAAATAGCCTCAGGGCCTGTAACGCATTCCACAGTTGAAATCACTCTGGTGGGTCAGGACGGACATCGGGAAGCAATCGTGTTTGATGTGATCAAGGCCCCACAATTTCAAGTACTTCTTGGAATCCCTTGGTTAGAAACACATAAACCGAGAATAGACTGGCGAGCAAAGAAGATAACTTTTCCTGATTGTGAACCAACCTGTTACCCAAGGAATCCAGCTATGGGTCTAGCCTCTGTATCTTCCACCCCTGTACAGCTACCATCTGAATACCAAGAATTCCAAGAGGTTTTTCAGAAAGAGCAGGCTAACACCTTACCTCTCCATCGATCTTACGATTGCCAAATCGACTTGGTACCCAATGCACAACTACCTTGTAGTAGGATTTATGCTCTTACTGAACCTGAGAACCTGCATTTGCGCCAGTATTTGGATCAATACCTGGCCAATGGTTTCATTCGCCCATCAAAGTCACCAGTCTCTTCCGCTTTGTTCTTCGTACCTAAAAAGGAAGGAGACCTTAGGGCCTGTATTGACTACCGCGCCCTAAATCAGATAACGATTAGGAATCGTTACCCTTTGCCCCTGATACCTGAGCTTATCGACCAAGTAAAAGATGCTTGTGTGTACACCAAGCTAGATCTCCGAGGAGCTTACCACCTGGTACGTATAAAAGAGGGCGACGAGTGGAAGACTGCATTCCGCACCAAATTTGGGCTCTTCGAATATCAAGTAATGGCCTTCGGTTTGTGCAACGCACCTGCCGCCTTTCAGTACTTCATGAATGATGTTCTTCGGGAACTTATCGATGTTTGTGTCATCGTTTATATTGACGACATCCTGGTGTATTCCTCCTCAGAATCTGATCACAGAAACCATGTTAGGGCAGTTCTTGAGAAATTGCGCCAGCACAAATTATTTGCCAAGCTCGAAAAATGCGTTTTTCATACCACAGAAGTGGAGTTTCTCGGATTCATCCTGACACCTCAAGGAATCCGAATGGACTCGCGGAAAGTGGACGCCATTCTCAAATGGCCATCTCCTAGCTCTGTGAAGGGAGTGCAAAGCATGCTTGGCTTTGCAAATTTCTATCGAAGGTTCATCCCGGAATTTTCTTGAACTGTTCAACCCATCACAGCTCTCCTAAAGAAAAATAAACGCTTTGAATGGACTCTTGAGGCTGAACAAGCCTTTCAGGACCTGAAAACCAAATTCACCTCTGCACCTGTATTGAAGCACCCGCGCCCAGATCTCCCTTACATCGTGGAAACCGATGCATCCAGTTCGGCCATGGGAGCTGTCCTGTCGCAAAGAGACCCAGAAACTAACCAACTACACCCTGTAGCCTTTTGGTCCAGAAAATTCTGTCCACCTGAACTCAATTACGCAATTACCGACAAAGAACTACTGGCTATTAAATCAGCTTTCAAGGCTTGGCGTCACTATCTTCTCGGTGCAAGACACACCATCACCGTAATTACGGACCACAGAAATTTGCAGTATTTAAAGACGGCCAAAGCTCAATCTTCGCGACAACTCCGATGGGCTTTATTCTTTGCGGAATTTGATTTTGTAATTACCTATCGCCCTGGCTGCAAGAATGGTAAGGCAGATGCCTTATCCCGGATAGGCATGGAAGAACCCAATTCGAGTTTAGAACCTGTGCCAATCATACCGGAACAAAGAATTCTGGGCTTGACTTCATTGCAAACCATTGAGGACATCCAAGCTCAAGTAAAACAGCTTTTTGACTCTTCTGCCTTACTGGAATGGAGTCAAAAGGGTCCTCACTACACCGTTAAGGATGATTTACCCTACTTCCAAGAGCGGTTATTTCTGCCAGGTAAAGAATTGCAGGAACTTGTCATTACCCGTCATCATGAATCATTAATGGAAGGACACCCCGGTATCGCGAAAACAGAAGAAAAGATCAAACGCCACTTCTGGTGGCCTTCTTGGAGAAAAGACAAAGTCATTTGTGTTGTCTTGCGGAATCTGTGCCCAAAATAAGAGTCAAAAGAAAAGGCCAGCCGGCCTACTTCAACCTTTGGACATTCCACCAGCACCTTGGCACACCTTGTCAATGGACTTTATAACTGACCTGCCTCCTTGTGGTGGTTACAACACGATTCTCGTAATAGTGGATCTATTCTCCAAAATGGCCCATTTTATCCCTTTAAAAGGATTGCCGTCAGCTTCCACCTTGGCCAAGGAATTTATGGAAAATATAGTGCGGTTACATGGTTTCCCTTCCATATTAGTCTCAGACCGTGGAAGTCAATTTATCTCCCACTTTTGGAAGAAATGTTGCCAACTAGCACAAATAGACGTGCGGTTATCCACCAGCCACCACCCCCAGACCGACGGACAAACCGAGAGAACGAATCAGACTCTCAAGCAATATCTGCGGTGCATGTTACACCAATCCGAGTTGAATTGGAAGGACATCCTTTGGATTGCAGAATATGCATACAACAATTCAGTGCATTCTGGAACCGGACAGACTCCTTTTTATACCCTGTATGGTCACCATCCTCGGACCTCTGACCTAGATCCACCTCTGACCCTGGAGATGCCTGCAGTAAATCACCTACATTCCACAATAACCCAAGCCTTCAAAGAAGCTACAACCCACTTACAGCAAGCCAAGAAAAAGTATAAAGAAAACGCTGATTTGCACCGAAGTAAAACTCCTCCTTACCAAGTAGGAGATCAGGTATGGCTAGCAACTAAACATCTACCCCTCAAGGGTCAGCGAACTTTTAATCCCAGATTCATTGGGCCTTACCCCATCAAAGCTATTATCAACCCAGTGGCCTTTAAACTCGATTTACCATCCAACATGCAGATTCATCCCGTTTTTCACGCATCTCTTCTAAAACCAGTACAACCTGGAACCAGACTGTCTGAGCCCCCAGGCCCTGTCCAAATTGATGGAGAATTAGAATTCGAAGTGAAAGACATTTTAGATTCCAAGATAGTTAAGTCGAAACTCTTCTATCTTGTTGATTGGAAAGGATATGAACCTCAGGAAAGATCTTGGGAACCCAGTAACTATGTTCACGCACCACGATTAATTCAAAGATTCCATCGAAGATTCTCGCACAAACCAAAACCCCCAGAGGAAAAGACCTTGGGAGGGGCCTTGAGGGGGGGTACTGTCATGATGCCTACCTCTAAGGAGCCAGGCCGGGCCCAGCAACCCCAGAGGCAGACATCATTTTCCCCAGGGAAGTCTCAGCGGGCCCAAGTCGGGGCCCTTTGGACTCAGTCCTGGCGCCTTAGGCGCCAGGCTCATAGCGGACCCCAGTCCTGGCGCCTTAGGCGCCAGGCTCATAGAAGAGGATATGTGTTTAAGTGCTTGGGTGCACACTTACCTGATGCAGACCTTGCTGCTTCATCCAGGCCCTCTTGAGGCCTGAATGGGACTACTTAACCTGTAGGACTATTTCACCACCCGGGTGTGGTCGGGGAAGGATACATACCTGATTGGTGGAAGGATACATACCAGGAACTTCTTCCAAGGCTATTTAAACCCCACCCGAACAGCCACACATGCTTCACGTTGTTCTGCACCTAGCAGCTGGACGCTCACCGTGTCAGCTCCTGCATCCTGACTTCAGCCACGCCTGCCAGCACCCTGGAACACCTGCAAGGGGAGAAAGGAAGAGAATAGGAGAAGAAAAGCCCTTACCTGCTAAATCTGCATCCCGGAGTCATTTCTCCAACGGCCCTGAAAAGGAAGACATCATTTTAAAGGCATTTCGTTTCGATCGCTGCAGCGCTGCATTTTACTCACCTTTGCAAGGCGCTTCCATCTTCAGCAGCGATCTTCCGGATTCAGCTACGCCCCGGCGCCGAGAGGAAAAAAGACAAGAACAAAGGTGAGAGGGAGAAAAGGAATAAGGAAAGCTCAGTTTCCTTTTAAGTCTTACCTGTTGGATTATTCCCACTGCATTTCAGGTCCTGCCGCTTCCTGGCATCTCCGGACCCCGGCCCCTATGGGGAAAAAAAGACAAAGACATTGAATGAGCGAATGCAAAGACATTACCTGAGCACTCATCCAGAACTGTTTCACTTCGGGTCGGCGCCATATCTCCGGCACTCCGAACCCCGGCCCCTAAGGGGAAAAAGACATAAGCATTAGCGCTTGCTGCAATTAGACAACAAACATTATTATTAAGCTTGAACTTTTGAACAGAACTTTTACAGCGCCTTACCTGAACAGTCAAGCTTACCTGAACTCCCATCAATCCTCAATCCAGTGAAGTAACTGGGTTTCAACGCGCCCCTGCATCAGAAGCAGGATGGAGAGCTCATCCTTCCAAACCCTAAGGTGAGGCTTCACGGGGAATTGTGGAGGAGGTATCGTGGAGGGTTGGAAGGGAGTGGGAGGCTTGAGCATTGTTCCACAGTTGGTAATACTCCCTTTTCACGCACAGGAGGGTATCCAACGAGCCAGGGAAGCCAGAGGTCCTTCCTGTCCATCTTCAGAGTTCTGCGCCTTCGACGCCGCGCCTCCGTGGGAACCAGGTGAGCGTTACAAAGCCGTCCCCACCCGGGTGTCTAGGACTGCTCTGATGAACTATAGTCTTTGGAATGACGTCACATGCATCTTCTTCAAGGTCAGGGAGAAGCCCAGTTTGTGCAGTAGCAGGCAGGTGTCCTCTAAATGAGACAAGACCTGCCCCACTGACTGTCCTCGGATCAGGCAGTCATCCAGGTACGGAAATACATAGACCCCGGATCTGAGGTGAGCCCCGACTACTGCCATGAGCTTGGTGAAGACCCTTGGAGTGGAGGTCAACCCAAAGGGAAGCACTTTGAACCGAAAGTACGAGTCATCTGTGAGGAACCTCAAAGACCTCCTATGTTTGTGATGTATCAGCACATGGAAATAAGTGTCCTGCAGATTTATTGACACTAGCCAGTCCTGAAGTTCGAGAGCGTGGAGAATTTCTCTCAATATCACCATCCTCAATGTGTCTTTCCTCAGGAACTTGTTCAAGGCCCTGAGGTCCAGAATGAGACGTAGACCTCCTCCCTTCTTTGGTACCAGGAAATACTGAGAATACCAACCCGACCCTCTCTGATCAGAAGGTACTTCTTCCACGGCACTCTTCAACAACAGGACTCGCAGTTATTCCTGGAGCTCCTGTCCCGGTTGGATTGGAGGTGGAGGGGGTATGTCTGAAGGTTTTCTTAAAAAGGGCAGACAGTAATCCCACCGAACGAGCTGTAGGTCCCTGGTATCAGAGGTAATATTCTGCCACTGAGGCCAGTGCCCTGCCAACCCTCCACCAACCGGTAAGTCGTGGGAGGTGAAATCAAAGTAGCTTCGAGGGCAGAGCCACCCCTGCTGCCATTTGCGAGCCTCTAGCGGCAAAGCTGAAGGCAGGGTTGGCCGGCTGCGCAGCTAGGCCCAGCTATTTTGTGGATAATTTTAACTTTTTAAACCTTTCCAAAGAGTCATCAGCCTTCTGGCCAAAAGGGAATTCTCCCTCGAAAGGCATGTCCAGTAGCCTATTCTCGACATTCGGAGAGAAGCCAGAAAACCTCAGATAAGCTTGTCTCTTCAAGACTACCGCCGACCCCATCGAACGGCCCACTCAGTCAGCCACATCCAGGCCCGTTTGCAGCAACTGCCTGGCCACCTCCTTCCCATCTTCCACCAGCCGTTAAAATTGATCCTGCATTTCACGTATTGAGCCGCCTGCACCAAAGCTTTCAATAAAACAAAAGAGTATTTTGCAAACCCACAGGCTACATTGAGATGATATGATATGGCATTTATAACGCGTCTATACACAAGTGTTTCAAGGTGCGATGAGGCAAGGGAGGGGAACAAGGGGGACATACAACGATCCTACTAGGCCAGGTGTCATTCAGATCGCGCAAGTGCGTGGGAAGGGAGGAAGGAAAGTGCAGTACATGGGAATAGATAACAATAAGTAAAATGGCGGCCAGAAAGTGGCAAGTGCATGAGTAAGTGTGGACATCAGCTATCAAGGTCTGGTGGGGGACTGTAAGGATACAGAACAGTCTCCAAGTGCGGGGATTGCCAGGTGGGCAGTGCAGGTGTGTGACGCTGGCGGGAGAGGGACCTGGGCCCGTGTTCAGAGGGTGTCCAGGTAGCCAGTGTAGTGCCAGTATCAGCCAGGAGTTCAGCAGAGGAGAGGAGGAGAGAAAGCAGAAGCAAAGAGAAAGGTTTTGAGGTGTTTCCGGAACCGGAGATGGTTCTCCTCAATTTTAATGGAGGCAGGGAGGCTGTTCCACAGGGAGGCACCAGCTGAGGAGAGAGATCTACCACCAACTCGCTGCTTGGAGAAGCGACTGACCCTGAGGGAGTTGGAGGCAGATGGCCGAAAAGGAAGGTATTTAGGAAGAGCGAGTTGAAGGTATTGAGGCCCCAGACCCCAGAAGGTCTTGTGGACGATGCAGAGGGGTTTGAACTTAATCCTCGCAGCCACTGGGAGCCAGTGCAGTCCTGGAGAGATACGATCCCTGGGCTTGAGGCCAAGAAGAAGTCTTGCAGTCCTGTTCTGGATGAGTTGCAGATGGCGGAGAGTAGAGGCAGGCAGATTTAGAAAGAGGCTGTTGCAATAGTCCAGCCTAGAGAGAACCAGAGCCCTGGAGACAGTGAGCTTCTGGGGGAAGGAGAGGAAAGGCAGAATACCTCTGAGGAGGTGCAGCTGGTAGTGTGACTTCTTGGAGACGTCAGAGATGTGAGGAGAGAAGGTGAGTGTGGAGTCGAAGATGACCCCAACGTTTTTGGCTTTGCAGGTGGGAACGGGAAGAGGACCAAGAGAGGCCGGCCAGAGAGCAACAGGAAAGGAGGGAACATGTGTGCCGATGAGGAGAATCTCAGTCTTACAGGCATTAAGGCAGAGGTCATTGGCGGCACACCACTTCTGGATAGCAGACAGACAGTCAGAGATGAGGGAAGCAGAGGGGAAGGCAGAGGGTAGCCTGAAAATGAGCTGGGTGTCATCCGCATAGCACTGAAAGTTGGTGCAGAGAGCGGCTATGCGGTGGGCAAGGAGTGCCAGGTACTGGTTGAACAGCCAGGGAGAGAGGTTAGACCTCTGGGGGACACCACAGGTAGAGAAAAAGGTAGCAGAGAAGAAGGACCCTAGTTGGACCTGGGAGGGTCAGTCAGAGAGGAAAGAAGTCAGCCACGCCCGAGCCTGACCAGTGATACCCAGGTTATCACGGAGACGGTTGAGCAGGATGGCATGGCTGACAGTGTCAAAGGCAGATGAGAGATCAAGCAGGATGAGGACACAAGGGGTGTTAGAGTCAAGGTTGGAGAGCAGATCTTCACAGATGTTCAGGAGAGCAGTTTCCGTGCTTCTGGCAGCTCTGAAGCCAGACTGATGGTTGTGAAGACAACCAACAGATTCAGTGTGGAGATTAAGCTGGGAGATGGGCAGATTCTCCAGGAGCTTGCCCAGGAAGGGAGTGATAGAGATTGCGTGATAATTAGCGGGGCATGAGGGGTCGGCAGAGGTTTCTTAAGAAGGAGGTGCACAAGGGAGTGCTTCAGGGGGGATGGAAAGACTCCGGTGGCGAAGGAGTGATTGCAGAAATCAGCCAGGGCAGGAGCCAGGGAGTCGATGGGGTCCTTGATAGTTTTGGAGGAACAGGGGTGAACTTGTTTTGACAAGACTTTCATAGATCAGACTTGTCTAGTAACCTCGTCTGCGGAGAAAAGGGGAAAGGAAGAGAAGGAGGGAGGAGGGGTGGCTGCAGAAGGGCCAGAGGAAGAGCAGGGAGTAGGGGGAGGGAGGGGATAGGAGGAGAGTGAGGACAGGATGTCCTGAGTTTTAGAGACGAAATGAGAGGCCAGTGCCGTGCAGAGGGCCTGGGAAGGGACAGGAGAGGTAGAGACTGCGGCAGGATTGGCCAGTTCCTTGCAGATTTTAAAGAGTTCAGCCAAGTTGTTAGATGCCGCAGAGACGCGGGCTTGGATATGAGCTCTCTTCTTGGTTAGGACAGAGAGCCGGTATTGCCTTTGCAGCAGGCGGCAGGCCCGTTTGTCAGAGGATGTACATGAAGCACGCCATTTCCTCTCGGCCACCCTGCACTTACGTTTTAGGGTGACGAGGTCTGAATCGTACCAGGTGTGCACTTGGCTTTGGGCTTCAGGCGGATTCTCATGACAGGGGCAAGGATATCAAGAGTATTGAAGATAGCAGAGTGGTGCGTGGAGAGGGCTGTGTCAGGGTGAGAGTCAGCCAAAGGGGGAGGTGCGGGTGAGAAGGTGGCGGCGAAAGCCTCAGCTGACACTCGCTTCATGGGTCGGATGACCGAGAAGGTAGGTGGCAGTGATGGAAGTGGCTTGGCCTGAGGGGTAGGGAGGGTGAGGCGGGAGGAGAGGAAACAGAGATCACTCCCAGAGAGAGGAGTGGCGAGAGGATCAGAGAGGGGAAGGTCTGAGGAGATCAGAACATCCAGAGTGTGCCCTGCAGAGTGAGTCAGGCCAGACTGGAGAATAGTGAGTGAGAGAGAGTCAGAGGAAGGACAGGAGGCATCCAGATGGATGTTGAATTCTCCGAGAAGGAGTTGAGTGGTCGAGACCAGGAGTGAGGAGGAGAGGTCCGCCCACTCAGAGAGGAAGGAGGAGATCTGACCAGGTGGCTGATAGTTGCCACAGTAAGGGAATGGCTAGGCGAGAGAGAGAACCTGCAGATGAGGCATTCAAAAGAGGAGTAGGACTGCGTAGGAGTGACAGAGGCAGGAATCCACTATAGGAAGATCAGGGCAATACCCCCTCCAGAGCAGTTGGACCTCGGCGCGGAGAGGATCTTGTAGCCGTCAGGTAGGAGCATGTCAAAGCTAGTGACAGAGCTGGCCGTGAACCATGTCTCGGTGAGACCGAGGACCTTGAGGTCAAGTTCTTCCAGAAGGTGGCAGATATCAGAGGAGTGTTTGACAGCAGAGCGAGAGTTTAGAGTGGCAATATGGAGACGGTTGCCATTGGTGGCTTTTGATGCCATGCTGCCAGAAGTAAAGACCTTCTTGGCCATAGCATCCAACCTTTTACCTTCTCTATCTGGGGGCAGATTAGAAGTGGATGCACTGCGGCCTACACCTGGTGGAGATTGTGGCTGCCTGCCCAACTAGCCCTTCCGGAGAAGGGTGAGAAGCCAGAAACGATGGGTCTCCCCTCGCTGGCCTGTACTTCACCATAAAGGTAGTACTGACCAGGGGAATGGAGCAGGGATGCTTCCACAAGGAATCTAAGGGATCAGCAATTTCCAGATTGAGTGGGAAGTTATGTTCTGTCACAGGACCCCGAGTAGGCGCTGACGAGGGCGTGTACCACCCGTTCCACTAGGGCCCTGAACTTAGTATGGGTGTGAGTGTACGGCTGACCTTTGTTGGGAATGGGGCGGCCCCTTCCCACCCACCTAAGCCACCTATGATGGGCGGGGGGGCGGGGGGAAACGGTGAAAGGACCACCTCCCAATATAATGGACCCTCTTCAATATAATCAAATATAATAAACCCACATAGTCTAGAGTAGCGTAGGGCGCGAGCAACATTAATATTTTGCATAGAATGTTAGTAATCATAGGTAAAAGACAAGGTCTGCGCAGAGAATGCGGCATTGTATGCACTAGGCACAAATTGCAAGATGAGGGAAATCTCCAGCCATGCTCGAGCCCCCATGAGGACAGCCCACACCCCCAACCACCCCAACGCCTATTCATTGTTCTAACAGTGTTGCAAAGATGTGTTTTCTACTCAAGAAGAATGTGCTCTACAAGACCGTGATCACAGACCAGCGCCTGGAGTGTATGTTATCTCACACTGGCCAAAGTATGACCCGGACCATCCCCAGGCGACTTCAAGCTATAGCCCATATAACTGACTAAACCTTGAATTCCATTGCACCAGGTGCCCTTTGACCACCAACCCCAAAGTAACAAGTCCTTAAATGTTCAAAGGGGACGGACAGTGCACGTCGTTGAGCGACTTTCGTATGATTTGTATTGCGAGGTGCTGGGAGGGATAAATTATACTTCAAAACGATGGTGGAGACATTGGGGCCGGATGGTGCGGAAGGGAGGGAGTGAAATGTGTGTGTGAAGGTTAGAGTGCCCCAGAACCTCCTTTGTGCTTATCTTAAAGGAATAGTGCACTCAAAAAGGTTACGGTTTTAAATGATGGGCAATAATCAAAAACATATATTAAACAACTTTTTTAAAGAATGTTCCTATGTAAAGTTTTGAGCAAATAATGCTCAAACCCAAAAATGTTAAGCACTAGGAGGCATCCACTTTCTGAAATGGACGAGCCTCTTGTGCTTGTGTTATTCTCTGCCCTCGCGGCAATAATGAAGCAAAAGCCACCTGCTGGTAGCTTTTATTACAGCAGCTTTTGCTTCATTATTGCTGTGTAACGCTCACCTGGTATTCACGGGGACGTCACTCAGCCTGTTCTGACCTCTTACGACCTTGAACCCTTCCCTGGAGTTTACTCGACTGGAGACTGGGCCTGAAACACAGGATTGGTAGAGTTTAACTCCCTATTGTCTCTGTTGCTTGAACCCCTTCTTCCCGGGGTCCAACCCTTCCCTTTGATCCACAGCTCACCTTGTTTTCTTGGAAAGTGTACTCTCCGTCCTGCTTTCAGCGCAGGGGCGCGTTGATTGATGCAGGCTCGTTGCTGCCTAGTTACATCACTGGAAAGAGTCCGACAGGTAAGTATAATGAGTCTTTTGATACGTAACTTCGTTCCTTTCCTTACTTAGATGATGGCCAGCGTCCGGGGATGGTGACGTGCTGCTGAGATGAGTAGCACTGAAGGTGAGTGAGAGCGCGATGCGACCCTTTCGTATTTGTATTGAACTGAGTTCTTTTTCTGTGTCTTTTAGGTGCCGCAATGTTTTCAGCGTGGATGCCGCTTATGAAGAAGAAATGCAGTGAGTAAGCGCGCAATGCAGCGCCTCTAGATGTTTCCAAGCTAACCTGGAGTGTCTTTTCCCTTTTGCAGATGGATGAGAAGTTCCGGAGACAGAGTTCCCCCAGAGCGGCTGGGATTCAGGTAAGCGTTTGAAGCTCGTACAGTCTTTAAAAATAAACGAAGATTTGCTGAATGCTTACTAATGCCTTTGTTCTGTTCTTTTCCCTTTTCCTTAGGAAGCGGCGTGCCGGGATGGGAATGACACCGCCGAAGATGCCCGCAGAACAGAAGAAGCGATGTATGATGGGCAGAAGCGCCACAAGCTAAGGCTGTTCCTAACAGTGTTCTTGTTCTTGCAGGAGCCGAGCGCAGAAGAAAGATGCAGGCCTACTGGAGAGCAATCCGAACACAGTGAGTGTCACGCTGCAGGTGCAGAAAACACAAAGCATGTTTCTCCGCCTGGGCGTGGCTTAAATAGTCTCTGGGTATCCCAGGTGTCTCTAGGGTGAACCACACCCAAAAGACTAGACTGCACATGCGGTTCTGGGAACCGAAATATGTGGGGGCATCCATCTTGTCCCCATCAAAGCACTACAAGTCCAATCCCCAATGTTACCCTATGGGAGTGAGTGAGTCTGGTGCCACAAGCGCCAAGTCTGACTCCAAGTGGGTCTTTGGAGGGATGGAGAGGCCCTTGAGGGCCATGTAGGTGATTGTGGCCTGGCTCCAGCCTGACATCTTGGAGGGCTGGGGACATGAGGGGCAGGAATCATGACATGCTGGATACGCGGAGAGCATAGAATGCAGGCAGGAAAGCTGCTGCTGTTAAGTGCATTTATTTTTCTTTGAATACCAAAGAAATCCACGGCATTTATAAATACCACCATGTTGCATTTATAACTACAGCAGCTTTCGCTTTGAGTCTCCCGGGCTCTCCCGAACCGGGGGAACCCGGGAGACTCAAAGCAAAAGTACCAGCATTTATAAATACATTGTTGTATTTATAAATGCTGTGGTTTTCTTTTTGAGTTTCATAGGCTCCCCCGGCTCGGGGGAGCTCGGGAAATTTAGAAAGAAAACCAAAGCATTTATAAATACAACAACGTATTTGTATTAATGATTGCTGTGGTTTTCTTTCTAAGTTTCTCTTGAGCGCGGGAAACTTAGAAAGAAAACCACAGTCTCGGGAAGGACCGGGCGTTGATGGCTTCTGTGCCTGTTTCGGCATCGAGCCCGAAGACTTCTCCGACGCTGATGGCATCGATGGTTTGGGATGCGAGGGGTCAGGAGTGCCGAGCGCCTCTTTCGCCGCCGAAGCTTGCTGTTCGAGGGGCGCACCCGCACCTGCAGCAGCCTGCGTCTTAACCATAGCCAGAATTTGGCTCTTGAAATCTTCCCAATCCTCTCGGATGGTAGGCCCAGCCGAGGGCTTACCTTTTTCCGACGACGAACCAGACTTGTGTTTCAATGACGGTGATGCCTCTTTTTGTTATGTGATGAAGATGAGGAAGAGGGGCTCTTTGAGGGCGACTACTTTTTGGCCTTCTGCTGATGCTTTTCTTTTTCGGGTGTGGGCCCTTCAGTCTCGGAGGACCGGAAGATCGACGGCGCCAGTGATTTTGGAGACGGTCTGCCCAAAGCAAGTTTGGTGGGCCGCCCGCGTATGGATTTCGAGTGCATTTTGGAGCACAACACACATCCCTCTGTGTTGTGATCCGTGCCCAGACACACCACAGACAAACGCTGTGCGGTCGGTCATCGAACTTTTGGAATGGCAGTTGGTTCACCTATTAAAGCCCAAAATACAGGCACAGACATGTCGTAGTCAAGGTTTTTACAAAATTAATTGGCAAATGTAGTCAAAGACTCAGTGTTGAAGACTCAGTGTCATGTTCCCCACAGCAGGATGTTGAGTGCACAGAAAAAGGAACTGAGGTATGGGACGGATCGATGACCGAGACGAGGTCCACAACGCTCCCTATTGAAATGTTTCTGAGCGGTAGAGCTGGGTGAGCATATCTATCAGATGAGGAATCTGCAGGAGAAAAGCAATCTATTGAAACTCTCGATCTGGCAGAGAGCCAGGCATGAATGCGGTAAAACCCACAGTCTGGAAGAAGTCTGAATCAATAGAAATGGAGAACCTGTGTTCTGCAAGAATATCAGAAGTTATGGAATTGAGTAAGGTGCGTGGCAAAAAAACAAAGCACCGGCTGGAAAAAAACGAGGAGACACCTGCAAAGAGAAACCAGACAATCCTGAAACTTGAGTCTTCAAGGGCATTGAGAAAGAAGGAAGGGAGGGAGGCCAAAAGTATGTCCACACTGTGAGAAGTGCCTATCCAGAAGAATGTTTCATTATGTTGCATTACAATAGCCTTGGTAATCTAAGAGAAAGATTTGTGAACTCTCTTGTTGGCCTTACCTTGGCTATACCTTGGCAAATGTTCTGGTATAACTTAGAGTAGCCAGGTGGGTAAATACTTACTAAGTATAGGGTTTGAACATTGAGCTGGCCACGTCCTTGTTATCTTGTGTTGTAGATTAGGGAGTTCCACAAGGGAGTAGAACTTATTGAAATAGGTTGAACTTCATGATTTGAACTTATGCCAAAAGATACTGACAGAACACTTTACGTTGGCCCTTTCCTGACACTGTTTAAATTTAGATGTCCCAGTTCAGTTTTAGAAAATACCTATAGGTGTTTGGTCCAAATCCTATACTGGAAATTATACGAATACAAGCTCTTGTCTAAACTGCAAACTATTTGTTGTCACATGCATCCTTGCTCGGCCATTCCCATAGAGACAACTGCAATGCGTGTAGTCATTTGTCACAATCAACCAAACAATGGCTGAACGTTTGTTTTCAATGTTCACTCTAATTCTGAATGTAATAGGCGAAACCTGAGACAAACTGAATTTTTTCATGGCTACAAAATAAATAACATCACTCATTTTTTGCATTCTTTTATTAAAGTGTTTGTGGCTAATAACAAAAACCTTAAACACTACATAAAATGACACATATAAAATTAAAGAATACACACAAACATCCAAATATTCACATCATAATATAAAACATTACACTTTGGTTCTTTACAATTCATTATACTTATCAAATTACTAAAAACCTTATAAATGCTAAAATAAAATACATTTAAAATAATTCATTTAGGATCCACTATTCACCTTTTCAATTCTCTTAATCACTAGCTGCCACATGGTAATACAGATTATAACGCAGGAGTATATTTTGACCTCAGTAAATATATGCCCATGTTTGATCTTCCCTTACGGTATTAATACAATTAAAATCTCCAAAAACCTTTATGATAGATATCTTTTAGGGTTGAGCAACCTGTTAATAAATGTCTGGAATTCTCTCCCTCCATTTGGCATAATCGGCAAAGTCCTTTCTGTCTAGGAATGGCATACCAGCACCAAGAAGTGACTGTAAAATAAATCTTCTCACCTTGGGGTTCCTGATATTCACCATATACTTGGCAGGACCGTCAGTGGTAAAACTTGTTTTACATAATCCACAAAGGTAGATTTTTTCCCCAATTCAGACAGGTTAAAATCCTTAACCCAAATGTTTGCTTTATTTTTTATTTCTCTGGCTGCCACCCCAATATTTATCGGATAATCAATTTCAAAACCAATCATATCAAAAAAATACTGAATGTCCTCTAGCCATTTCTTTAAGGTCTTGTGCTGTGGATCTAAATAAAGTTACTTATCGAACAGGTTGTATATCAAGGTATGATGTGTACTCTCTACAACCTTCTTTAAGTAAAAGATACTTGTGGCCATCTTTTCCAATGTGGCAAGGGATGTGAGCCCTAGCTCACATCGAATAGCTTCAATGGGAGTCGAAGAGGAAAGGCCCAAGGTGCCACACCACATTCTACTTTCCAATTTCGAGAGCCACTTAATCCTATTGCTCCAGAACACCTCCATTCAATGGAGGGCACATGGCATAGTACAGATTTTATATATTATAATCATACCCTCCATAGAGTTGGCTCCTCCACAGTCAGCAAATCTTCTTATAACATTAAACGTTTTAACAGTTTCACTAGTAATGTCAGAAGCCAATGTATTAATACTGAGAGAATCCATGAGAGGTATTCCCAGATATGTGTATTTCTCAACATTTTCAATAGCGTCATCATTAATTTTCCACCTGAAACTATTGTACTTTCTTTTTGAGTTAATGACCATAATCTTGGTCTTTTTACGATTGATGACTAGATTATTTACTACAGAAAGTTCCTTTATAGTTGTGATGCTCCTCCGAAGACCTATGGGACTGGTGTCAATAATAACCAGGTCATCTGCATATGCTAACCAAGCAATGGTCTTGGTTTTAATACGGGGAGGAAAATTCCTACATTTAGCCAGAGCAATATCAACGTCTGAGATATACAAATTAAAAAGCAGGGTGCTAATGTGCAACCACTGCTTACAACCATGATTAATGGTAATTCGTTGGCCAAGTCTAACCTGAGCAGTAGTGTTGGTATACAAGTGCTGGATAAAATACAAGATATGGGGATGAATGCCAAAGCCCTCCAGTTTATGCCATAGGATTTGTCAATCCACAGCATTGAATGCCTTGCTGTAATCTATGAAACATATATACAACACAGTCAATCTCTCTTCCTTGGCCTTGCGTACTAGGTTCATCAATGTCCATAGACCAGCAAAGGACCCACTCCCTTGCGAAAGCCCACCAGGTGGATACTATAATTATCTTATATTCTTTAACCCAGCTATTGAGATGATCAAGCAAAAAGGAAGGGAAGATCTTGGTCATGGTATCCACCATGGCCATTATACAATCATTATCTTTAATTTCTATGGCCCCATTCTTATGCACCACAATACATATTGACTACATACAGCTATGAGGTATAATTCCTGTCTTAGTCACCAAAATAAATGGACATGGCCCAATTTCTAGTGTCTTTTTTTAAATAATCACGCTCGCCAAACTGTCTGGTCCAGGAGCCCAAGACGATTTAAGACTATTTATTTTATGTTCTAAATCCTCAACTGTAATGTCCAAAGGGCCCTCACCTGCCAGGTAATCATATCAGAGAAAGAACTCTGATTCCTTAGTATCTCTAAAATACATACCTTGTACATAAGTAAACCAGGTGGTTTCCTTTATAGATTTAATTTTCCTTTTAGTAAGAGTACATTTTTTTAAGTGCCCAAAATGTCTTGGGGTCCGAACTTCTAAGTGCCATAAACATAATAAGTCAACGGGCCGATGCCTAAGAAATCTTGTGCTTACGGATCCAGTTCTTGCAGATTGTCTTTAAATGGGAAATCTCACTATTCCTTTCCAAATGAGGTATTGGCTTCCGTGTAGTGTATTTGATGGACCTTTATAATTGTTTTTTCCTACTATTGCTATTTCGTTAATTCCTTCAGCACAAGTTCTTTGATAATAATGGTTCCCCAATCCAGAGACCATAGTACAAATCACGTTAATTACACCATCATACTTAGGGATTTCAACAATAAATGAAAGCTTCTCTTCCATGGTACTTTCAAAACAATATGTATTAAAGGTAGATACCTTCTTTTTTGTCTACATCACCCGATTACCTGCATTATTTACCTGAATCTCACCTCCCAATTTCTCACATACTTTGTTCATCATCAAATCCATTTCAAACCATAATATCTTGTGGTCACTAAGCACCGTATCTAGCAAGTGAAGCCTTATAATGTTCTCAAATAGATTGTTTGATAACAAAATGTAATCTATCAGTGAGAAGCAATGACCATTAGTCCAAATATAGGACCGTTGGCTTGGATTCTTCAACGTCTACTTAAGCGAAATCAGATCTTGTACAGTAAAAATTCATGCAATAGCTCCTACGTACATGCTGAAATGTCCAATGCGTGTTGCATACCATTCACTTTATACTGATTTACTAAAGGGGAGCAGCACGTGGGTATACTCTATTTCTACCATATAGCACCTGATAGTTAATGTCCTCAGCAGTGATGCAATAGCTTTGGGGCCGTTGCAAATACCACTCAGCCATATTAGCCTCCAACACTTGTATTATCATCCTCAAATCTTCATGGCTGGGTGATTATACATATTAATAAGAAGATGTTCCTGTTTGTTAGGCTTATGGAGGTCCACAACAACCGCCAAGATAATTCAATTCTTGTTTGCCAATTCATATTCTTTCATAAGAAGACAGTTTTTAACTCCTAACACCAGACTCCCAGTGGGCCTACCCTTGTTATGACGATCACAAACCTTAGGGTGATTTGATAACCATCAAGCGAGTAACTACCCAACATTCAAGTCTCCTTTAAAGGAATATGTCTGCTGCCAAAACGTAACCCTGCCAACACTATTTGAGGTAAAGGAGCTGAATCCTTTCTGAATGTGGTGAGACTATTTCCCTTGTATCATTCTCTCATGTTCTTGGTTGTCTGGCAAGCTGTATTTTCAGGAGTGTGTTGGTTTATTACAAGTATTTTGAGTGCTAAATTGTTCAGATTCTGTATATCTTTTTGCATTGAAGAATCTTCCCCTGTTAAAATCTCCTGCTGTGTGAACCTTTCCTCCACCTTAAGCACTTTTTCGACTTTAAATCCCTTTTCCTCCAACCCAAGCCTATGCTTAATGATCAGTTCCACAATGATAGGTGAAATTAAATGGACTAAAGACCAATTTTCTTCTTTCACCGACCAGGGTAATTCTACCAAATCAATGTCTTTGGAGGTGAGAAACACGTAAGCCAATACAACTATGTAATATGGATATGACGTTACTTCTATTTAAAAAGGGGCTGCCTTCCCAGCTTGAATTTCATCAATTGTTATTGATATGATATGATATTTATTTGTATCGTGCTCATACACAAGTGTTACAGAGCACGACTAGACAAGGGAGGGGAACAAGGGAGAACACAGCACAACATAAAAACGATCTTACTAGGCCCAGTGACATTGAGAACGTGCAAGTGCATGGGGGAGGGGAAAAGTGCATGGAAAGGGGAGAGTGGAAAGTGAAGAAGCCGAGGAGCGCAGATAAATAAAATAAATAAAAATTTGAGGCAAACTGTGGTAGTGCAGCCAGCAAGTGGCAAGTGCTGTGTTTAAGGCGGTAGACTGGGTAAGTCTGAATAAGTGCAGAAAAAGAAAAGAAAATGGGGGGGGCTGTATGGGTACAGAAACAGTCCCCAGTGCAAGGGGTGGCCAGGAGGCAGTGCAGGAAGGTGGCAGGGTGAGCAGGTACCTGGGCTCAGAGGACAGAGGGTGGCCAGGTGCACAGTGCCAAGAGAGCAGATCAGCAGGGGAGAAGGGGAGCGAAGGCAGAAGCAAAGAGGAAGGTTTTGAGGTGCTTCCGGAACCAGAGATGGACTATTGTCCTAGTGCGATACTTGGTGTCCCATTGTTCCTCCAACGTATAATGCATCATGTTCATCCTAACAATCTTGGTAGTTTCCATCAACTGGGGTATTTGAATGATATCCTCACACATAACCTCTTTAGAATGAATGTTAGTTTGCTGAAATGGTTGACTTTCATTTCTTTTAATCACGTTGGACTTTTTTGCCACAAAGACAATTTATCTACCATCTCCTTTTTTCCAATTGTCCAACGGTTTAGATTTATTAATGTTGGTCGGCCCTGTAGGTTTACGTGTCTTTTCAAAGGTCAAAGCCCTGCTTATTCCAACTCTCCCTCACTATAAACCGTAGAGATATCAGACACCACACATAATGCTTCCGGGGCCTCCCTACTTTGTTTCTTTTTGGCGATAGAAAAAACATGAGCTTTGTGCTAGACATGATTAATGCCACGGTTATGTGATTTGTTTTTCTTAACCAGAGGTGTCTTATTTCTCTTATTATAAACCATTTCTTTACTGAGCATATTCATGTTAGACTCCCTATGTGTCTGAATCAGACAATAATCATGTTGCGTTTCCATTGCCTGTATACTCATTACCGAATTGTGTTTCTTTCCTTCCAATGTAGTCAACTTCGTATTGTCCACTTCAGCCTCTGTTGATCCCTTCTGGGAGTTGGCTTCCTGCACTGTATCGACTAAACCTACTAGCCCATTCTTAATGCTCTGCTGTTAACAATACAGAGAATTGCAGAGTGATTACAGGACTTTCAGTATAACCATAATTTCTGCCTGTGAGGGAGCGCAGGCCTAAACAGTCTATGTGTTTTTTCCTAAATCTGGAGTTTTGGATAGGTTACCCAACGAAGCACGAATCTTCACTGGCTCATCAATATCGGTCAGCTCCGAAATCATTACGGGCATAGGTTCCTTCTGGAGGCTCAAACAAAGATTTAAAAGGGAGTTATTATCTATTGGGTTGATGGCGGAGATGTCTGCTTGCGTCTGCACTTTACCTTGTTTATTAGTTGAGTGCACTTCCCAGAGATCCTTTTCAATTTGTAATGAACCTCGCCATTTCAAAAAGGCAGTAATTTTCCCTTTAGTAGCCGCATTTGACTCCTCACGATTTATGAATGAATTTGCCACTGCATCAGTAATGTTATAATTTTTTTGCATTTTTTTCACCTTAGAATTTTTTTATTGTATTACCTACTGGCAGTAATTCTCTCTTTGCGTGGTCAGCGTTACTGCGTAAAGAAAATTTAATGACTGCAGGAATACTATGCTTCCCGTAAACAACAGGAAGGAGAGGACTTACTTCAGCCGGCGGTGTCCTTGCAAATATGAAATACAATTCGTGTTCTGGTGCCTCCTTGACCAGCCCTTTTGCAGGACCACTTCCACTCCACTTCCTGCTCTGTGTCCCGTGGGTAAGTGAGGTTTTGTAGATCTTCGCAGTCCCTGCAGCTCGAATGCCACACCTCCAACAACAGGCAGTAAGAAAATACTAAAACACACAACTGCTGTAGCCCACTGCAGGACCACTTCCATTCCACAGGACCACTTCCACTCCACTTCCCGCTCCCATCACCAATGGGTATTTGTAAACCTCAATTAGTGGCAATTCCTTGCATAGGAGAACAGATTGAACTGAATAAATTGAACATTTGCGAAATCATTGCAACTCTTCTTTGTGCTTTGTGAATAAGGTTTAACTATACTTTGTTTATTCAGGTATTTATAAAAGCAGTGGAAGCAAGAACACAGTACCTGTGGTTTGGGGAGTCTGCAATTCTCATAATCCAGGTGAAGTTTTCATGTTTATCATTCTCTCTGGAGTGTTCTTTGCTAGGAAGTAGCTGTTTGGCATCCATGTGATAAAGGATTCCAAGCACCTGAAAAAAGTATTTAAAGATGATCAGCATTCATGAGCCTAGCACTGCAGTCCTGCACCTCACACATTCACACGAGTGACTAATCAAATACCCCTGGCACTCTAATTTGTTTTCTGGGATACCTTTTAATGCATACCCAGCACAACAGTGCCGATTTAGGGATAGTAAACCACAATTGTTATAAAGCAAACAGTGTAAATATACTGTTCAGTGATAGTATGTCAATGAAGTCAATAACTGGCTCTTACATTTTGCCCTAAGTTGCCATCAAGAAATGTCGACTAAATATAAATCTAGAAATAAAAACAAATTAACATTTCATGGTGTAACTGGAGATGTCGCAAATAGGGTGAAAGGTACAGAAAATTATATATGTTAGAATTATATCTCAGAGATATTTTTGGAAGGTGGGAACTATGTCTGTTGCATTCCATAGGAGACACACATACCTTACAGAAACAGTCTGGATGATTTTCTTCAACTGCCAACTTCAGGAACGTTTCCTCAAAACCAATTAATAAGAGAGTTGTACCCTGCTCTATACTATGCTGGGAGTCTACCGGCTTCATCCACAACGCTACTGCTTCCAGGATCAGCAGACGCACTTCATGGAAGTCAGATTGTAACAGGTGCAGCACCAATTGGTGGGAATCAGCCTCCACTGCCAAAGAAAATGGACGATGATTTGCGAGCTCAGGGTTAACGATTAATGATAATGCTGATATGGCAAGTTTAGTGATGCTTTGGAGATACTGTGTTAGTCCAGGGGTGGCAGAAGGGTGGAGAGCTTTACTCATCAGCTCAGAATCCATGACAAGCGAATCAATGTCCGTCCAGAATCCAGTAACTACAACATCTGCAAAACAGTGTCAAATGTCATGAATGTTAAAGGAGAGTATACAGTGGATCAAAATGGCATAACAAGATGAAAGCATCAATGAAGCTCTAGGCCCTGATTTGCAAATCATCAAAAGAATACAAATATAACAATAATTAGGTTTACATTATGTTTACAATCGTTGCAGCGTGGCACTCTTCAGAGGTGTTACCAAATACAGGTAAAGTTCCCAACTTTTTATCTCGGGGGATTAGAACTCAAAGGGAACTAACTCTGAAGAGAAAAACATAAGGTGAGTCTTATTACCCCCCTTTCCTTTACCCTAATGTTTCAAAGTGACCAACAAATGATGATTAAACACCTACCATGTTGATGTTATTGTTGTAAAACATCATGAACCCGACACATAAACGATAGTTACAAAAACCAATTCAATTTAATGATCACATATTGTGTATAGATAAAAAGGCACACATTGCCACATATATAATATTACACATTTCAAACAATTCAGCAGTTCCACTTTAATAAAAACTTTTTTTGATAAAAAGAGACAAAAAAACAACACAAAATGTGTTGGCAACACAAAATGTAGATATTTGAAAAACACTTTGTTTGCAATAAAATCCCAGTCAGTGTAAATGAGTATTTCAGATGACTGTCGACATGTTTCGGCCATGTTTTGCTTCAGACACCATCTCTAGTGTCTTAGATTCTTTCTTTAAATCGGCCATCTTCAAGACAATATTTCTTCACAAAAAGTCAACAAAGACTTAGTATCCCAAGGGTTGATCGACAAGACCAATCCTACAACAAAACGTACAAAAGGACAAATGTCATATGTGAAAGCAGATCTAAAACATTTCATGAGTTCAAGATTATCATAAAACACGTGTAGACATTATTATTCTACAACAAACACATTTAGACTATTACAAATCTAAAAACATTGGTGAACCACAAACAAATATAGAGGTCACTTTGAAAGAGTTAATGTAGCATCGGGGCAAAGTAAGGAAGCTGGTCATCACTCCAGCTAGTCCAAATTATCTAGGCTCCATAGTAGCCCTAACTCGAAACAAATTAAATTACTTTAAAGGGAGAAACGCAAGGGAGCACTGCTACATCTCTGTTCCTCCATTTCATGTGGAGCCCTTGGTTGAGTCCACAGATATCACATTTTAATTGGTGAACTATTCAAGGCAATTAAATGGCCTAACTCATATTGAAAAAGAAAGGGGAGGATGGAAGGGAAAACAGACAGATGGGGGGGGGGGAACAGGGGTGAAAAACACAAAGGCATTATTTCATGGCGCACCCCATTGTTTTTGGTGTCGCATGTTTGTTGACACAGTGTGGAAGCAGAATTTTGTGAAAAATCCAACCATATGTGATGGACAACCGACACGTGATTTTCCTCAACACCGCTTGCTCGCGAATTAGGCATAAACTATGACCACATACGCAACTTCTTACATCACATGGCCCCTTACTGAGGACACGAAATACAAATGTACATCCACTTACTGTTTCTAGTTTATAAGGTGTATACAAGGTTCCAGCATTGTTATGTGCATGTCTCAGAATTTAAGGCACGGCTGGTTGTTCCGCTTCTTCAACCATTTTATATATGCAAAGGTATTGAGGGTGTCGTTGTTAGCACAGGATTGCGGCCCGTGTTGAAGGATTCCTCTGCATTTACTGGTAAGTCGCTTGTCCCGGCGGTCACCTTTTTGAATCCTCCTTTAAATCTTTACAGTAACGTGTGAGAGCTGCATATGTAGCTCAGACATCACCTGCTGTATTGAAGATTTCCTCTTCTTTGTGCTTTTGTATTCCCTTCACTCTGTAAAGAGATTGCGAGGGAACGTTGACCGGCGTGTGTACGACACCAGCGTTGCACACTGCTTCAATCAACTCCTGATTGCGCGACCTATGTCGCATTTCCAGAATTCGAGAATATCGTGAATGCAAATAGGGTAAGCATTTTGTTTTTTAAATGCACGCCCTGAGACTGTGCATAACCCTAACTTTTGGGGTGCGTGGGCACTGCAATAAATAAAACTATGTTTGCCAAATACCAGCACAGATATGCTTTACACTGATCCCCCCTTATGTGTACATAGGGAACTGCGGACATGTACACCTTACCTATCTACATGCATATATAAAATGGGTGAAGAAGCGGAACAACCCAGCCGTGCCTTAAATTCTGAGACATGCACCTAACAATGCTGGAACCTTGTATACACCTTATAAACTAGAAACAGTAAGTGGATGTACATTTGTATTTCGTGTCCTCAGTAAGGGGCCATGTGATGTAAGAAGTTGCGTATGTGGTCATAGTTTATGCCTAATCCGCTAGCAAGCGCTGTTGAGGAAACTCATGTGTCGGTTGTCCATCGCATATGGTTGGATTTGAAATTCTGCTTCCACACTGTGTCAACATGCAACACCAAAAACAATGGGGTGCGCCATGAAATAATGTCTTTGTGTATGTTTTCCCCCCTTTTGCCCCCCCCCATTTGTCTATTTTCCCTTCCATCCTTCCCTTTCTTTTTCAATAAGAGCTAGGCCATTTAATTCCCTTAAATAGTTCACCAATTAAAATGTGATATCTGTGGACTCAACCAAGGGCTCCACATGAAATGGAGGAACAGAGATGTAGCAGTGCTCCCTCGCATTTTTCCCTTTAAAGTAACTTAATTTGTTTCGAGTTAGGCCTACTATGGAGCTTAGATAATTTGGACTAGCTGGAGTGATGAACAGCTTCCTTACTTTGCCCCGATGCTACATTAACTCTTTCAAAGTACCTCTATATTTGTTTGTGGTTCGCCAATGTTTTTAGATTTGTAATAGTCTAAATGTGTTTGTTGTAGAATCATAATGTCTACACGTGTTTTATAATGATCTTGAACCCATGAAATGTATTAGGTTCTGCTTTCACATATTACATTTGTCCTTTTGTACATTTTGCTGTAGGATTGGTCTTGTCGATCAACCCTTGGGGTACTAAGTCTTTGTTGACTTTTTGTGAAGAAATATGTCCTGAAGATGGCCGATTTAAAGAAAGAAGCCAAGACACTAGAGATAGTGTCGGAAGCAAAATATGGGCGAAACATTTCGACAGTCATCTGAAATACCCATTTACACTGACTGTGGGATTTTGTTGCAAACAAAGTGTTTTTCAAATAATATCTACATTTTGTGTTGCCTACACCCCGTGTTTTTTCATTGTTTTTTGTCTCTTTTTTATCAAAAAAAGTTTTTATTAATGTGGAACGGCTGAATTGTTTAAAATGTCGAATATTACATATATGGCAATGTGTGCCTTTTTATCTATACACAATATGTGATAATTAAATTGAATTGGTTTTTATAACTATCGTTTATGTGTCGGGTTGATGATGTTTTACAACAATAACATCAATATGGTAGGTGTTTAATCATCATTTGTTGGTCATTTTGAAACATTAGGGTAAAGGAAAGGAGGGTAATTATACTCACCTTATGTTTTTCACTCTGCAGAGGTTCCAGGTGGTGTATAATGTAGTAAAAAGAAAAATAAATAAGCAAATGGTTCTGAACCATTGGAAATACACACTCCATCACTTTCTATAATTTGTTAGCGTGTCTGAGTGATTACAGAAGAGGCCATCCTCATGAAACTCACAGCAAACACCACCACAGAAGGAGCTGGCTGGCCCAAACTTCTAGACCACTTCCTCTCTGCACATGATTACAAGTAGCACCCAATACATTTCCCTCTAATTGGGTATGTCAGTGGTGTCCAGCCAAAGGATCTAAAACAAAAGGATCAAATGCCTTTTGGTCGACACCAAAAGGACCGAAAAAAAGGGTTGAATGTTTTTTTAAATTTATTTATATATTGTTTTAGTTTGGTATGCATACAAAAAATGTTAAAAAGAAAAAACAGGGGGTTGGGAAGAACCCCCCATATAAAAAAAAGGGCATTTGATCCTTTTTTTCTGATCCTTTCACCTACAACCTATGACAGTGAGGTGTTGCTTGTCAAGGCAAAGTAAACAATGCATTCAAAGAAAGTCAATACCCAGGCCTCTTATGAAGCCTCAAACAAGAATGAAAAATGAATTGAAAATGTTTGCGTTAATGCTTCCAAACCATCAGTAAGACCTTCCAAGTTCCATTACATCAAGTGACCAACCTAACGCAAATCAGTCCAACCCATCCCAAAAGGTGAAGCGCAGCACCAAACTGCTATTTCATGCCTGCAAGACAGAAAAAAAAGCAAAGATGTGGTGCAGCCTCGTCATTCGGCTCTAAATGCAGTGAGCAGTGGATCAATTGTCTGCACATACAAATACTACCTGTTAGATTCAATAGAAAACAAAACATGTGAGGGAAATATTGGGAGTTGTTCTATGAATGTAATGCTCTCCTTGTGGCTATCCTAATGATGAGATCTCACATGCGGGTTCCTTTGCTGGGATGATTGATTCTAGTAACGCTTGACGGGTTAAGGTATTTCCAAAATTGTGGCATGATGGGACTGACATGCATTTGATGCTCTTCCTGACATTCCACAGTGCAAGCATAAAGAGCGAGGAACACCGCAGACAATACCTGCAGACTACCAATAGTGTTTGCCAAACTGGTGTGGGGATCTGCTCCTGAACCTCCATGTCCTGCGTTCCTTCAGCCTCACACAGTTTTAAGTATTCCCTTGTGTCTCCTTACATAGTACTGGCTCCTTAGATTGACTCAGCAGTAACAGCCAGATGATAAACTGTTTGTGAAATTACTATTTCCTTAGAGACAGAGCTTGGGACTAAAATACCTACTTTACATTGGAGTTCATATCCTCTAGTCGCAGAAACTATTTATTTTGCGATTTGACCTTTTTGGGCCACTACTCATTAAACCACAAATGCACAGATGTCCTTATGAGAGAGTTACAAGTGGTGTTCAGAAAGAGCACAGCAATACCATGACTCCTCAGCTATTCCAATCCAACAACAGTTGAAAGTGGTAAACAAGTGAGTATCCACCAGGCAAATTCAGATGAAAATTACCCGACAAGCCAAAAAGGAAGAACACATTACATACCTCTTGGTAATGTTCTTTCTGATGGATTTTCCTCCCAGTGATTCCTCATCTATGGTATTTTATCTCCAGTGCCAGATGACAAACATTTTTTTCACTGCCAGGATGGGCAGAGTGGCCCCATGCTGAAGGTGATGTTGCTGGCAGTTTCTATGGGTCCGCCTCGCCACATAATGTCAGTCCCACCTTTCTCCCTAGCACTCATCAGCGTAGGGATCATAGAACAGATGAGGTGTACGAGCTATCCGACAAGAGGGCAGGTTGGGGGGGCTAATCCCGCACAAAGAACATTACTGAAAAGTAAGTTGTTTGTTCTTATAATGGATTTCTTCCTCCCATAGCGCTGTATAAATCTGGAGGACAGTGAGAGACCACCTGTGTCAGAAAACTCTGGAGGACAGCTCGGCCAAAGAGAGTGTCCTGTCCTGACAGGGAATCCAGGCATCAATGTTTGGCAAATGTGTGCACTGAAGCCCAAGTAGTCACCTGACATATGTCCAAGAAAGGGACCCCCAGCCTTGGCCGAATAAGCCTGGAGACCAATTGCCAATGTCTTCCCAGCTGAGAGCCCACACTAGGTCCAGCCAATAGAATTGTTCCTCAGCTTTAGAAAGGTGAAGCAGAGGTGAAAAACACAGGAAGATGGATTTTCTGAGAGAGATGAAAGACTGACATGAACTTGGGAAGGAAGGGCATCTTGACTCTCAAAGTTGCCTTCTCCACAGAAAACACAAAGTACGGGCAATTAACAGACAGCGCCGGGAGCTAACTCATCTATATTATGGAAGTGAAAGCAGCATGGAAAATCATCTTAAGGATGGGTAACCTTAATGGACATAAATGCAGGGGCTGTACCAGAGCTCCCATAAGGAAAGTCCACACTAAATTCAAGTCTCACAAAGGAACAACAAACTAACGTGGGGGAAATTAGTTGTGCAAACCCTATAAAGACTGTATAGCCATGGGGATTGTGAAAAACAAAGCACTGTTCTGGGGTCCTCATAAAGACTTAAATAGTATCCAGGGAACCTTTCACAATGCCAATTTACAGGGCCATCCGTGCCAAGAAAAGGACTTTGAGGACCTTGGACAGGTGAACATGTCCACCAAGCCAAGAATACATTTGTGTCAGGGTAACGATCCTGAACTTTTCCTTGCAGAGGTACAATTTCAAGAACCTCAGATCCATGATGGGAAGCAGGAACCAGTCTTTCTTCGGAACCAGAAAAAAAAGTGAGTGCCTCCACCGCCTGCGTTCTGATCGAGGCACCCTCTTGATGGTGTTCTTTCTCAGAAGCTGATGGACATCTTCTAGAAGAGGAAGGTCTGGAGGGAAGGATGAAGTAGAAAAAGGGTGGTCTGGTCGGCGTAGAAGAAACAGGAGACAATGGGTCTCATTATGACTGTGGCGGTAGCCATGCTGGTAAATACCGGCATGGCTGCCGCCGGAGTCATGAATTTTCCGGCGCCCGGGAATGGGCAATTACCGGTGCATTACAGCCCCGGCAGACCCGGTAATTGCCCATTCCTGGGTGCCAGAAAATATTAGTCCCCATTCCCATTTGAGTCCCATTGGACTCAATGGGAATGCGGAGGCCGGATGCACTGGCACCATTCATGAATGGTGTTGGTGCATCCGTCGAGGAATGCGCGCGGGTGCCGTTCCGCCCGCCAGGTAAGACCCGGCGGGCTGAAAGGCACCCACTCGCAGAACTCGTAGTTTGCTGGTCCAGAAACAACAGTACCGGCAAGCTTACAGTAACGTAGTTTCCGGACCGGCAAACTTATAATGAGGCCCAATAACCCTGTGTTAGGGACCAGTAAGGCCCAATTGTCGGAGGTAGTGTGATCCCGCTCCTCAACGAACAGGGACAAACTCCCTCCCATGTGAATGCAGAGATTCCTATAGATAGTAGCTTACCACTGGGTGCTGGTGTGGGAAGACAGAGGAAGTAAAGCCAACTCTTTTGACACCTGTGCCTCTACCCTGACAGAGGGTGGAAGGCTGACAGAGCAGCTGATTGGTTCGGAGTGCCTAGTCCCTGCCACGATGGGCAAAAGCAGGGAAGGGTCAAAAAGGACACTTCTGCACTGAGAGAGAAGGCTGCTGCATGGCCAAACCCAAGGATTTCACTGTGACCTTGGAGGCTTGGAACCTCTGTAGCAATTCGTTGGTCTTTGTACCAAACAGGTTGCTCCTGTCAAACTGCATGTCCAGTTGCTTGGTCTGGACATCACAAGAACATGTTGAGGTCCTCCCCAAGGAATGCTGGTGTAGGACAGTGTCCAGGTCAGGCTTTAAAATCTGGCGCATGGCCTCTTTGCCACACACAGGAGAGTTGACACTCTCCATCGCATAAATAGGTAAGTCTGCGACCTGGAGATCATGCTCCAAAGACCATAGCTATATATTTTGTGCAAGTTGCGCTCACTGCCCCACAATGCACGTTTTCCAAAAGACATTGCAGCCCAAGACATTCATTTCCTTTCTCTACCTCGCAGATGGCAGGGACAGGAAGGATGTCTTCAGCCCTGAAGTAGCAGCAGCCTGCACCAACAAACCCGTTGGCCAGGTGTGGGTCAAGAAAAAGCCAGAATCCAAGTTCCCAATCCACTGCAGAGCCTATCTGTTCCTGCCTCCACAGGTGAGTGTTTTGGGGATCTGACCCTCCTGGGCCTGTATTTGGGACCTATTTTGTGCATTTTTTGGGCCGGCTGCCCACTGTGCCCTGCTTTCTGGACCTGTTCCCACTTCCTGCATCCTTCTCGCTAACATCTCCCAGCCCACCCACCCCCCGGATAGGCCACTCCATTCCTCCTCTTTAAGCCTAGTACACAGCGTTTTGCCGCGATCATCCTTTCTGCTCCTTCCTCCACGGGTGAGTGTTGTGGGGATTTGTCCCTCCTGGGCCTGTTTGGGACCTATTTTGTGAATTTTTTGGGCCGCCTGCCCGGCGCTCTGCCCAGCTATCCAGAAACGTTCCCACTTCCTGCATCCGTCTCCCTCACGCCCCCCAGCCTGTCGACACCCCCCACCCCCTTATAGGCCATACCAGTGTTTTTATTTTTAACTTTCTTTATTATCATTTTCTTAATCTTAACATAAAGAGAACTTACATTATCCCAGTTCACCACCTGCCCCCACCTCCCCCCACCTTTGACACATATATTGTTGATAACAGTATCAGTTACTCAAGGTCTCGGACAGCATAATTAAGAAAATGCATTGCGACTTGGTTACGGTCCTTTTAGTCCTGGGTTGCAAGAGTTTATGATGTTCGTTTCCGGGCCAGTTCCTGCCCTGCATCGACACAGGTTTCTATTGCCATGAGTACCCTGTCATTGTTCGTTCCAACTTTTGCTCATGGTGTGCTTCCCCCCTTTAGTGATATATTACCCTCCCATTTCGAGTATAACTTGAGGAATAGAGGCCAGTAATCTTCCAGCTGACTGCTGCCTGGTAATGTTTGGGCATAGCGAGTTTCTCTCAGTTCACACGTGTGCATAAGTTCCACCCATCTGGCGAACGTCGGTGCTGTGCTCTTCCCCCATGTGGAGTCTATACGGTGCTGTGCTGTTACTGAGGCCATCCCCAATAGTTTCCTTTCGCCTCAGGTGCCACCCTCAATCAATGCCAGGAGCCAGACTGCAGGTTTGTATTCCCATTTGGTTATCAACATTTCAGACATTGCCCCCTCCACTCTCTCCCAAAAGGGACGTATTCACGTGCAGGTCCATGCTATGTGGTAAAAGTTAGCGTTATCAGCTTTGCATCGCTTGCACTTGGATGATCTGTCCGGGAAGATTCAATGTAGCTTATCTGGGGAGTAGTAAACCTGGTGGAGGAATTTGTAGTGCGTTAGCCGGTATCTGTTATTCATGGACAGTTTACACGTTTGCAAGCATATGAGTTTGCATTGTTTATCGCTCATTAGTTCCCCCAGGTCACCCTCCCAGCTAGCCCTGAACCTCGAGTCGGGGGATTTCCTCCTGCTCCTAGCTAGTTTGTAAATAGTGGATACCAGTTTCTGGCATGATAATAGTTTAATCGCATATTGAAGAACTGGGTGGGTCTCTGGCACTTTGGGGAATACAGGCCATTTAGATCGGAGTGTTTCCCTGAGCCTATAATACAAAAATAGTGTTACTGCTGTCCAGTCTCCTCTGGTTTTCAGCTTTTCCCAAGGTATAAAATTCCCATCTATCACCAGGTCCCCCAGTGTACGCACCCCTAGCCTCTGAAAGTGGACACAGAAAGCACTCTCAAATGTGTGGTATGCCATGTATATTATACACCGGGAGGTTCGGGGAGTAAGTCGTCACTGAGCCTGTCGATTACAATATACAATCCCAGGCTCTGCATGTCACCATAGTGGGTTGGACCTCCTTCCGTGGTGCCTATAGTTGTGTACCCCACAGTCTCCCCCACTATGTCGTCAGGGAATGCAGACTCCTTAGCCAGGGTGGTATGAGGATGATCTTGTGTGAAGGGACCCCATCCTGCTATATTTTGCAGTTATGCTGTTAAGTAATATAGGTGTATGTCCGGGTATTCTAAGCCGCCCTGCTCGAATGGCATAACCAGGGTGTCATAGGATATCATTGCATGTTTCCCCGCCCACGCCAACCTAATCATTAGGCTCTTTATCCGTGTCCAGAAGTTCTGGGGGCCAGATGGGTACATTGTTGAAGATATAAAGTAGTTTGAGGGGTATGAACATTTTAGCCAGGGAGATACTTGCAGCCTAGGGAGGTGTATCCATGATTCAACTTTATGTTCCAGTATTTCTAGTGTCTTAGTATAGTTACCAGAATAAAGGCACCCCACATCAGTGGTCACCCTCACATCCAAGTACCAGATTCCCTGGGGACACCATTGGAATTCTTGCCCAACATCGCCCTGGGACACTGGGGGGGGGGGGGTCATTGGTAATATCTCTGATTTACTCCAGTTAATTCTGAGCCCCGAGAGTTCCCCAAATGTACTTATTTCCAACATCAGGGGGGGGGGGTAGGTTCAGTCTTGGATGCTTCACATATAACAGGATATTGTCTGCATATAAGGATATGATATTAAGCTGTCTATGTAGTCGAACCACTCGGTGAGCATGCATTTCTTTGATGTGACAGGCTAGTGGCTCCATTACCCATGCCAGTGCTTTTAACCCTCCTTCCCAGGGCAGCGGTCTGCCCATGCAGCCCCTGCGGCTAAGGGCCCCAAGGCAAAGGGCAGCTCCCTCATGGGCGGCTCCCTCATTTGCGGCTCCAGCTAGTGTCTGCAGGTGTCTGCAGGGGAAGCCAGTGGCCAGCCGTCAACCAGCAGCGACAAAGTAAGGTAGGAGTGGGCCAGGTCAGGAATAGAGCCTTCACTCTACCCTGAAAACCTGCCCACATAACAGACTCTCAGACTTAGGTGTGTTTTCTCTGATATTTCAAATTCCATTGTTAAAGTATTTAAAATTGCATTGTGAAACCTAGGCCTTTTTCCAAACTATACAGGACTCTCAGACTTAGGTGTACTTTCTCTGGTATTAAAAATTGCTTTGTGAAAGTATTCAAAATTGCATTGTGAAACCTAGGCCTTTTCCCCACTATACAGGACTCTCAGACTTAGGTGTGCTTTCTCTGGTATTTAAACTACATTATGTAAGTAGTGCAGTTCTGTGATTTTGCCGTCTTAGCAAAGCATTAATCTAGCAAACATTTCTACCATTGTCTGAGCTCCTGTTGTCTTGTCTAATTGTCTACTATTGTTTCTTCTCCCTCTGTCTCGTCTGCTTGCGGCCCTCTCTGTGTCCTTCCCTAGTGTATCCCCCTCCCACCTCCTTCCTCTTGTCTCCGCTCCCTTGCTACGTCGTCGGACCATCCCATCGAAAGAACGTTACCAGGAAAGAAAGTAACTTGTTCTTCGAGGGGATTGGGTCCTCCGACGTATTCCATATCTATGACAGACTCCCAAAGCAGTACCAAGCAAGGAGGCGGGAAAAGAATTTAGAACACAAATTTAGCATGCCCAATCAAATTGCGGAATAAAGGACCGCCTTGCCAAAGGCCAGATCCTGCACTCGGATGGAATCGAGGGAGTAGTGCCGTACAAAAGTATGTACTGAAGCCCATGTGGCTGCATCACAGATGTGACGAATAGGAACACCCCTCTGCAGGGCAGTAGATGCAGCCACTCCTCTGGTAGAATGGGCCCGCAAGCCAACCGGAGGATCCTTACCTGCCAAGCGGTAACACTCGGAGATAGTTAAAATAATCCAACGAGACAAAGTCTCTTTCGTCACAGCTTGTCCCAAACGCTTTCCAGCGTAACCAATGAAAAGTTGATCGTCCACTCTGACCCGGGACATGCGCGAAATATAAAAGCTCAATGCTCTCATAGGATCAAGCCTATGGAGCCTCTCCTCTTCCTTACCAGGATGTGGAGGAGGATAAAACGCCGGAAGAACAACCTTCCGGCTCAAATGAAATTCCGAAACCACCTTCGGAAGAAAAGAAGGACGAACTCTAAGGACAACCCTGTCCTTATGAAACACAGTGAAGGGTGGCTTAACTGAAAGTGCCTGTAACTCACTCACTCTGCGAGCAGAAGTAACCGCAACCAAAAACACAGTTTTCAGAGTTAACAGTCTCAAAGGGCAAGAATGCAAAGGCTCAAACGGAGAACCCACAAGAAACTTAAGAACAAGGTTCAAATCCCAACCGGGCACCAGAAAAGGTGACGGAGGGAACACATTAGTGAGCCCTTTCAAAAACTGAGAAATTAAAGGAATCTTAAAATAGGAACATTCTTCAGATGAGCGCTTAAATATGGACAGCGCCGGCAGGTAACCTTTAACGGTCCCCACTTGCAAGCCCCTGTGGGCCAAGGAAAGCAAAAAAGACAGAACCATGGGAATGTCACATTCAAAAGGATCCACATTCTTAACTCTGCACCAGTCGCAGAACTTTCTCCAACGGCAACGGTACAGAGACTTTGTTGCCGGCCACCTGGCCGAGAGCAACACCTCCATCACATCTTCAGGGAGGTCCCAATCCTTATACCTCAACCTTTCAGAAGCAAAGCGTGAAGGTTGAGGGATCTGACCTCTGGATGGAGAACCTGACCCCCCCCTCCAGTGACAGCAGATCGTCTCGTTAGGGAAGACAACGTGGAGGAAAGATGGACAAGTCGAGAAGGTCCGGGTACCACGTCCTCCGGGCCCATGCCGGAGCAATGAAGATCATCCGGGGACCGAACCTCCTTAACCTCCGCAGTACTTGCGGGATGACGGCGACTGGAGGAAACGCGTACAGCAGTGGGAATGACCACTCCACCATGAACGCGCCTCCTAAGGCTCCTTTTGGAGGAAATTCCCGCGAGCAGAACCTTTCGCACTTCCGGTTGACACTGGAGGCGAAGAGATCCACTTGAAGGGTCCCCCAAAGGGCAAAGATCTCCAGGAGAATCTCCTGAGCCAGCTCCCACTCGTGAGAGATCGTGCTCTGCCTGCTCAGAGCGTCCGCCGTCTCGTTGTCGTCTCTGGCCAGATGAACGGCCGAGATTGAAACTTCCTGCTGGATGGCCCAGAACTCGAGCTGCATCACCTCCCTGCACAGAGGAAGTGACCCTGCCCCCCCCTTTTTGTTGAGGTAGTGCATGGCCACCGTGTTGTCCGTCAGAATCAGGACACTCTTCCCTCGCAGTGTCGGCAGAAAAGCCTTCAGGGCAAGCCTGACGGCCCTCAGCTTCAACAGATTGATATGGAGTCTGGACTCTGACGGAGACCAACGACCGCTGACCATCAACTCGTTGGCATGAGCTCCCATCCCGTGAGGGATGCGTCCGTCACGATCGTCACCACCGGCCAGGGCAGCCAAAATGGGGCCCCCTTCATCAGATTGCCTTCGACAGCCCACCACTGAAGTTCCTGGGCGACCGAGGGCGGCACCTGAACAGGGTCCGACAGCCTGCCGGAGGACTGAGACCACTGGAGCTTGAGTGCCCACTGCAAAGATCTCATCCGCAGACGAGCCTCTGGCACCAGAAGAATGCAGGATGCCATGAGGCTGAGCAGTCTCAAGAACTCGGACGCTGGGAGATTCTGGGCAAGTTGAAACTTGTGCACCATCTGCTGAATGTGAAGAGCCCTCACCTGGGGAAGAAAACACTGCCCCAGGGATGTGTCGAGCACTGCTCCGATGTACTGGAGCCGCTGCGTTGGTGTCAAATGGTACTTCTTTAAATTGAGGGAGAAGCCCAGCATGTGAAGGGAGTGGCAGGTGACGGACAGATGATCCAGGACTTGCTCGGGAGAGCTCTCCCTGATCAACCAATCGTCCAGGTAGGGGTAGACGGGAATCCCCCCTTTCCTGAGATGCGCTGCCACCACCACCATGAGCTTGGTGAAAACCCTCAGGGCGGAGGTCAATCCGAACGGCAGGACCCGAAACTGAAAGTGCGAGTCGCCAACTGCGAACATCAGGTACTTCTTGTGCTTGGGATGGATCGGCACATGGAAGTAAGCGTCCTTGAGGTCGAGAGACACCAACCAGTCCTGAAGTTGACGGGCCTGGAGGACTTGACAGAGAGTAACCATCTTGGACTTGTCCTTCCTGAGGAGTTTGTTCATGATGGGTCTCAATCCCCCGTCTTTCTTCGAAATAAAAAAATAAGGGGAATACCATCCCTTGTTCCTCTCTGCTACAGGCACCAGTTCTATGGCACCTTTCTCCAGCAGGGCTTGAATTTCCTGTGCAAGGAGCGGATCCAGACTCTTCAAAGAGAGATTCCCAGGTGGATGGTCGTGAGGCCTCTGTCGAAAGGGAAGACCGTAGCCGTGGGTTATGATCTCCAGAAATCACACATCTGAAGTAATGGCTCGCCACTCTGCAAGATGCTGCGCCAGCCTTCCCCCAACCGGCGAACCATGGGACCTGGCCTCATGACTGAGTGGTAGCGGCTGCGGCGTTGCCTGAGGGCAAAGAGGCAACTGCCCGAGCGGCCTTAGCACCTCGAGTACCCTTGTTTCGACCTCTGGCACTCTTACGGTGGCCTCTTTGACTGCTAGCTCCTCTCGCTTTACTGAAGGATGAGTAATAGCGAAAGGAACCTCCCCTCCATTGCTGTCCCCTAGGACGAAAAGGCGGAGGTTGTCGAACTGCAGCGCCCAACGACTTCGCTGCAGCTTTGCAGGTCTGCAACCTCTCAAGGCTCTCGTCAGCCTTGCTGCCAAAAAGATGTTCACCGTCAAAGGGCATGTTGAGGAGCCGGGACTGCACATCAGGAGTGCACCCAGACTTCCGCAACCACGCAAACCTGCGTATCACGGTGCTCGCCGCCATGGACCGGCTGACACAATCTGCCATGTCCAAACCCGACTGAACGGCCTCGCACATGGCATCCTTGCCATCCTGAACCATAGCAAGGAAGGTGTCCAGTCAAATGGTCGACAGTGATTTGGTCGACAGACAATTGGTCGTTTGAATTTGGTCGAATTTCATTTTGGTCTACATCCATTTTGGTCGACATTATTTATTTTTGGTCGAAATGAAACATACACTCTTTATTTATTTTTGGTCGAAATTTATTTTATAATTGGTATATAATTAATAAATAAATAATATGTATAATTTAATGCATGTATAATCATCTTTAAAATTTATTTTAAACGTATTAAAGTTTGTAATGTATATATTTCATAAATAATTAAATATACCAACAGCTTTTTTAAACATTACATGTGTATTTCTTTTCTAACACTTGGTGGCGCTATTGTATTAGCTTTGTATAGCATATGTACAGTACATTTTGTAAATATTTACACTTGTGACGTGTTACGTTTACGACGTAGACGCCATTTTGGAAGTTCCGTGTTCGAGGTTCCAGACCTGTTGCGCGCGCGCTCCTGGATTTTCCGATGGATTAATTTTTTTTGGGGGATTTTTTGGATGCATTTCTTAGTGCATTTTTCACCAGTGGATGTTTCTGTTTCCATGGATCGTTGTTCCAGACCTGTTGCGCGCGCTCCTGGATTTTCCGTTGGAGTGATTTTATTTTTGGGATTTTTTGGATGCATTTCTTAGTGCATTTTTCACCATTGGATGTTTCTGTTTCCATGGATCGTTGTTCCAGACCTGTTGCGCGCGCTCCTGGATTTTCCGTTGTATTGATTTTATTTTTGGGATTTTTTGGATGCATTTCTTAGTGGATTTTTCTCCATTGGATGTTTCTGCTTCCATTGATCGTATTTTGGAACGAGTTTTTCAAGAATTCGGAAATGTTCACCGCAACGGATCCATTTATCGATGGTTTTTCGTATGGATTTTATTTGTCTGGACATTTTTGGAGTCGGTTCCCTGTAGTCTGTGGATCGTTTTCGTTCCTGGAGCTGGTTTTATTCAGTATGGTGAGTTTTTATTTATTTTATTTTTAACATTTCAAATTGTACGCCACTGCTTCCAGGAACTGTAAAGGCTCTGTATTTGTAAAATTGTGTACTATGTTTGCAATTCTATCCTCATGGTCTCTGTATTTTCTTTTGATTACTGGTTGGTTTTCTAAAGATATTGTCTGGGATAGTTTTATTTCTTGTTTATTTTGTTCAGTTTTAAGACTTTTGAGGAAGTGCCATAATGTCGGGTTATTAGAATTAAATTCCTTGTTTATCTTGCTGTGCCAACCTTCTTGTACGTTGTTCGTTTTGGGTTTTTTTTGTATTACAGATGTATAGCAATTCCATATGTTAATGCTATATTTTCCTTTTCGTCTCGTTCTTTGTCTTGTAAGTTGCCCAATCCATGTGTTTTCCATGTAGTCAAGTAAATTACAAAATTGTTCTTCATGATTAGTATAGTAATTAGATCCAATTAAAGTATCATAATATTTAGTAACCATGTCCTCTTTTACAAATGCTAAAGCGTATAATCTCTTTATTTGGTGCTGAAATTCTGTATCTTCTATGTACAATGTTCGTAATCCTAATTTTTGAATTCGTCGCCACAATGATTGGGTAAAATGAAAAAAACAACCTTGAATACGAGTGTCCGGATACATTTTCGAAAAAGCGTTCATTTGTCCCTGTTCAAAGTCCATGATTATTCTTTCTGGTTTTTTATCTGGCAGTGTTTCATGAATTAATTTGTATATACAGCTGTATTGTTCTTCTGTTTTTCCAGGCATTAACACGAAAATCAGAGGTATAACAGTGTCATTGATTGTACCATGAATGCTATAAAACTGATGAAAAGGTGTTGGACAGATTTTAAACGTTGCGTCCCCATGCCAAGTGTTTGAATTTCCCAAGTGCTTTATGTTCTGAATAGTGCTGAAAATTAACATTTTCTCCTTTTTTATGTCTATAGTTTTCCATAGAAACTGCTCTCCTTTTTCTGTTATTTGTAATTCATCTGGTATATACATATTTTCATAATTTTGTGGTGCTATGGGAAAGTTTTCCTTTTGTTGTTTCTGTCTATTTACATTCCGTGTTACTGTTTTCGTATTTGGCATCTGTGCCGTTATATGAAGCGGTAAACTTCCATATACCTTTGCTACTTGTGAAGTCGATGCTTCACTTATATTCTTCTCTACATTTTCCTTCAATTCGTTAAGTGTTTTTTTTATGATGACAGCCGTAGTGTCTGGCATATGGTTATGTTCGCTAGTCAAACGTATATTTTCGCCTTCCGTTATTGCTCTTCCTTTGCATGTATTTGATTTATACTCCTTACACTTCCAATAGCTTTTTTCCTGTCTTGTGCACTCCTTATTGTATATATATCCCTCATACGTCAATTGCGCTGCGCCTCTTTGTGATGTTATGAATTCCATTTTTTGTATCAAGCCGTATCTGAAAAAGGAAAATTATGAAATTAATCTACCCGTTTCGTTATTATGTTCAGTGAAAACTGTGTGGAATTCACTGTCTGTTTCTCAAAAATGCCCAAATGAATATAAAACTTGTTAAAAAATAATCGCTTTATAATTCTATTTGCGGGACGGTTCGCATTTCTATAACGAAAATTATTCTAAAAAAAAAAAAACGGTCGGTTAATGGATTATCTCCTCATACCGAAAATATAAAATTGTGATAACCATGTTTTAATTTGCGTTTTTACTGGTTTTCACTCACCGATTATTCCTAGTCACGTATATCTCTTTCACTTGCGTGTTTTGTTCAGCTGCTCTGTCAGTCACTTTTCTGACGGAATGACAGTTTCTTTATAACTGTCATCTGTCATCATAGGTATCGTACAAGGTGCTTTACTCTGCATTTTATGTTATCTCCTGCGACCTTCCTTTATGTCAATCGTACTTTTGCCCTGAGTACAGTATTTACGTGAGTGTCGACCATTTGACTTTCGACCATTTTGAATCGACGTAATGACCGTCCACATTGTCTTAATAGGATGTCGATCATTTGGCATTCGACCAAATGGTGTCGACCAGTTGTCCAGTCGATAAAAAGTTTTCGACCAATTGACTGGTAACCAGCAAGGAAACCATCCCGTTCGTCCCCTTCGGGAATATGTTCAGCCGCTAATGCAACACAGTTCCACAGAGTGTGTGTGAAACGAGACAAGGCACATATGGAGTTGGCCGCCTGAAGCTCCATACCCCCTGAAGAAAACACTTTCTTCGCCCAGCTGTCAAAACGTTTGTCGTCCCTATCCGGAAGGATGGTAGGATACGACACCTGCTTTGCCGGTGCCTTAGCCGCCTGCACCACCAAACTCTCTGGAGTGGGGTGCCTGGACAAGTAGCAGGGGTCGCTACTGCTGGACGGTATTTTTGCGACAAAGACTTACTGCCGGGAGACTCTCCGGAGCAGTCCAAGCCGCCGCCACCCTTCTCTGCAGAGCCATATGAAACGGCAATACCGGGTCAGTGGGGGGACCAAGATCAAGGATGTCCGTGAGATCATCCTGAACGAACTCCCCTGGGGGAGCCGACCAACCCAAGTACTCGGTGACCTGAGACATAAGATGCCGATATGAAGAATCGGCATGAGTGCCAGGCTTCGGCCTACAAAACCCCACCTCCGGAGAGGTGTCCAGTCCACTGGCATCATGCAGTGACTGCCTCAGGTCATCAAACTGGCTATGGCCCGAGATAAGCTCATCTGGTACCGTAACCGGAACCAAGCCTTCATCAGAGCCTTCATCACCCTCTGAAATGTACTCCAGGCGGTGAGAGGAAGACATCTGGGGACCAAAGCTGTGCCTGACCTTAGCCAGAGCCTTTTTAGGGGCTAACCCTGTGCCATGGGGCCCCTCCGACACCACCGCCTCGAAAGGCGTCGAGGGCGCCGAACGAGTCGGCGCTGGCATCGACAGAAACGGCGTTGACGTCAGCTGCAGCGGCGCCAGCATCAACGGTGTCGACACAGGCCTCGAAGGCGGAGCTCCGATCGCGTCTCTCGACGACCTAGGCGCCGACAGGGTCGACGACCCCCTCGGAGGCGGTGCCTCGAGAGAAATCGTCAAAGACCTCGGCGCCACAGGCGTCGACGTCTTCTTTGAAGACGGCACAGGATCACACGGTCTCGACGCGTCGAGGACCGGGACCTGGAACGGGCATGGCGAGAACGGCTACCCTTGTCCGAGCGGGACCTCTCCCGCGAGCCGTGCCGACCACCTGAGTTTGAAGGCGTACGAGCGGTGTCTCTCGACCAGTGCCGACCGACCCCACTCAGAGGCGCGGACGGACCGGTGCCCTGCGATTCAACAATCGCTAGCATCTGCTTCCCGAAGGAAGCCCATTCCTCCGGTGTCGCTTGCATGGTGGGATAAGCGACCTGCCGACGGGCGGAATCCTCGGAAGAGGACAGGGAAGGCGACCGATGCTGGCGCTTCCGTGAATGCCTCAAAGAGGCAGAGGAGTGGCGAGACCGACTCCTGGAAGGAGTCCCACCGGACTTCCGACGATGATGCGGAGAGTCGCCTCTCGAGTCATCCGTCGAAAGCCCTGCAGACCTCGACTATCGGGGCTTAGACACCCGACTTCTTCTTGCGTTCCCGCAAGGCCTTGGCCGTGAGCGACTGGCAGTCGACACAGTCGTCCGTATCGTGGGCCTCCCCGAGGCACCAGAGGCAGGCGTCGTGCGAGTCCGTGACCGACATCTTGGACCCACAGTCCCCGCATTTCTTGAAGCCCGGACGAGGGGTTGAAGACGAAGTAGACATCTCCACGAACAGGTCTTCCCAAAAAACCAGACAGGTTCAACGAACCGAGAAGAAAAAAGCAAACTCCAAAGAGTCGAGGCATACCGAGATTCAAAAGCGAACATGTTTGCAAAAAAAACAGAACTGAGGCTATGGGCGTCGTGCGTCCTACTTATTACATCGGGTGACGTCGGCCGCCGGAGGAGGTCCTCCGGGACGGCGCATCGACGTCATCGACGCAGACGCCGAAGATTTTCCGAAGCAGCACAGCTGTGGACATTACCTGTCATAGATATGGAATACGTCGGAGGACCCAATCCCCTCGAAGTGTCCTACATGTAGCCGCACGCTTCATCAAGGACCTACACAGATATGACCACATCACCCCGGCCTTCATTGACCTTCATTGGCTCCCACTTTGTTTCTATAGAATAGTCCGTAAAAAGTACCATGTACATTTTGGAGATATAACAATTACTAAACACAGTACACTAAATTGACAATTTAGATACCATGACTGTATTTTATACCATCTCAGTTTCAGTACGTTGAGTTTAGGTAAAAGCAGTTCTTTGCAGGACCGTAACAACCTTAGCTTAGGTTATGTAACTTATTGTGACTTTCACTTAGAAGTTGCTAGTAGTGAAAGTATATATATTTTATTACACCAAAAACCGAATAGCCTGATCTGATCGGAATGCAACAAACTTTCGGGCGTAGGCCATGGAAAACAGAGACTTAATTTTTGCTGATTGGGATTCAGTCTCCTGGTTACTTTTTCAGGCATGAGGATGAACTGGGCAGAAAAACGTGCTCCCTTTCATAGAAATTGTAACTCTGTATAAAGGAATACATTAATTGTGGGATCTTATTACCAGGTGGCAATTAGGCAAAAAGAAATGCAGAAAGAACTTGGGGAGCTTAATTAATCTAACAGGTGTGCATGGGTGGATCTCAAACAGTGTTGGTCAAAGATAAAGCAACATTAAATACACTGGTACAGTTTAACAAACAAATGAGGCAAGGGCCAATTGGAGGGAAACGTTGAATATTATTTAAAAAAAAACTCTCCAAAGCCGTTGGGCATTGATATCAGGTCAAGACTCATTCAGATCTATGTGCAGTTTAACAATATTACGGAGGGAACTAGGGTGCCCCATATACAAAATCATTTTCATAAACAATATAAGGGTAATAGCAAAAGTGACCAAATGGGATTCTGCTTTCATGTAAGGTAATATAAAGGCAGTTATTAAACTCCAGAGTTCCTGGTACAAATGGCTCTGCATACAGTTTTGAAAACATATGCCTCAGAAGGGACCACAGTATTGCAAGTCTTGCTTGACAAAATAATGACATAAGTGACATTATCGAAAACAATGAACCCAATCATTCTAGATCTTGATTTTTAAGAAAGGGCCAAAACATTAACTCAATCATTGTTGATCCTGATCGTATAGGCGCATTGTTCACTGTCTCAGGAAAATCTTTACATCCCTTCTCTTGAGGGAATTTACCAAGTAGGCACAAGAGAGTAGCACCATTAATAAATACCAAAATGGTTTCTGCAAGGGGCTGAAGAACAACATTAATATGAACATAATACATTTATTGAAAGCAAGGGCCTAATAGTAATATCCCTTTACTGCATTTTTGGATTTCACATCTGCCTTTGATCTTGTCGATCGAGCCCCTTTATGGTGAGAATTAGATGCTTGGGTGTGCGCAAGGGGTTTATGAAGTTGAACGTCAGTAAGGGTCATAAGGAATGCTGGAGGTTTAGTTTTTTAGAACAATCCCAACAAATTTGGGATAAAGAAAGAGTGTTTTGGCCTGGTCATATAGGTGATTGTTAACAAAGTCCAGACCAACACAGAAGAAGTACATTTAAGAACGAGAGCCAAAATAATAAACGGGTATGGCATGGAGGGCAACTGAAAACGTGTCCGGATGGGTTGGCAACTGAAAACGTGGCTGGAGGGGTACAGTGAATTCAAACTAAATTTAGAGGCAACTCAAAGTTCAGTCTCAGGAGATACCAGGATTGCTTTCCGGAAAATGGAAAACGTAACACAAAGAAAAGTCCAAAAGAGAAAACCTAATCCTTTAAAGTGCCCAAGTTCGAGCATTGTGTTAGGCCGAATTATATGCAGTACCCTTTGGGAACACCACACACAATTAAGACAAGTGACAGTACAAATGCACCTTTTGTACAAGCCTGCACTACACAGTAAAAGTGGTAGCGATGGCTGAGCAGCCAGACTTATCTAAAGAGTAAGTGAGCAGTATCAAATAGTTACACAAAGGACAGCAATTAATATGATTCAAACAAACACTGACTCAAGGTTTTCAAGTAAAATAATATACATTTATTTACTCTTCAGTTGTATAACATTTCACTAAGGTAAAGCAGTTTAAAAATCACACTCTTAATACACCACACCACTCCCAATAAGTTCCAGACAAGTTAAGCTCACAAAATTAAGTGGGAACAAAATGGCACTCCAGCAATTTAAAAGGGAGGCAAAGACAAAGTTAATAGAAATTGAACCACACCACCAGGTAACTACTTAGAGCAATTGAGCAAGAGGAACTACAGTGATAGAATCAGGTAAAAAAAAAGTCTTAGAGTCAAAGTCACTAGGTCAAAAGTCTTTTGCTCAAGTTTACACAGTTCAGGGTAGTTCGTGCCACGGGTTCCGGATAGAGTTGGTCAGCAGAAAAGTTTGTTCAAAGAGAAGAGAAGGACAAGCCCTCCGTTTGGAGAAAGATTTCACACACTTTCACCGCGGCTGAATGATACGAACAACCGGATTTGCACAGTACCATCAAACGGAGAGGGAGCTGTAGCTGAGGCGGACGTTCCTGGTAGTTCCTGCAGGCTCACGGTTCCTGAAGCGACTGTCGGACTGACAAGAAGTAGGAAGACTGGAGGGTCCTGCACTACCCAGGGAAGAAACCAGCAGCAGAGCAAAGATACAAATAAAAGGTGCGCTCCTTAAAACCCAAGCAGGGTCCGACCTTCCTGGCTAACCGGGCCCACTGTAGCTCTGTACAGCGAATTCGACCAGAGGAGGGGTCCTGGCTTGAAGTTTGGGCAAACTGGTTGGTCCCACCAGCTCAAGGGAAGAAGATTCCTGGAGAATCCTCTCGGTCGTCGGATTCTGAAGATTCGGACCTGCAGCAGGGCTTCACTGGGCGGTTCAGTTGTTGTAGGGGTCCTCTTCTGTCAGCTCCTCGTCGGTTCTTTCGTTCCAGTGGCAACTCTGCCCAGAGAATTGCTTTTTATGCAGTTTTCCCCATTCACACAGCCTGGCTGTCAATCACACAGCAGGGTGGCTATCCTGGCAAGGACAGTCACCCAGCCAAGCCAATCAAACAGGAGTGCGACTTGGGTTACCAAGGGAACCCATGGCAGGGGTCCTAAGACCGCTCCCTCACATCCTGCCTACCCAGACTTTCAGGCGCCTTAATGAGGGCTTCTGTGCAGAAGCCTGCGAAAAAGACGGCGAACAAAGGGACCAAACCTGGTTTGGCGCGCAGAGTAAAACACGAGAAAGACTTTTACAAAAAGAAATGGCGAATAAACCCAGCCGGAGCCGGAATAAAACATTTTGTCAAGCGGGTTTATGTACGAGGCTAATAAAATAGACTAAAACAATACCATGGTTATTTAAGATAACCGCGGTATGAAAAATAGGGTATTTACCACTGCCACCAACCAAGTCTTGATGAAAAGGGATCAAAACAGTGCTCCAAGAGAAACAGACAAAAATGATAAGAATTAACCCTTTCCAATACTCCATGTAAGATGGGGTGTACTGGGTCTGTGGTTTAAAGAGACTTCATAAAGTTAATGGCAACTTTACATGTTTCTGGGAGACAGTAGTCAGTCCCAGAAAAATTGAGTCAGTGGGAAGTCTGAAAGACAACCTGTGTCACTGCACTGAAGGTGCTGTGTAACACACAAAAATAGGATGCCCATTGAGTAGGTGAGGCTCCAGAGCCCAAGATCACACAAATGGTAAAAACACACACACATCAAAACACATGTAAGAGTGGGAAAAAGGCTCACACTCTTATCAGGTGAAAAAAATAAACCCTAGAAATCCAGCAAAGATGCAGAGGGACTCAGTAGGTAAGGGAAATTAGCCATTTTCGAGAATTCTCCCTAACACATTGAAAGAGGTCAAATTAAAGAAAACGAAGCAACATACTGAAGGAAATATTTATGAACGTTTCAAGCCCATAATACATAAAAACAGCCAACACTTGTTTCGAAACAGCTAAGGTCTTTTTCAAGACTGTGCTTATTAGGTACAATGTTATAAGAATAATTACATCACACCATAGAAAGAAAAAGGAAAAAAAGCCTAAAATATCAATTAATTGACTAAACAAAAGAGGGCGAAATGGAATCCGAAGTGAAGAGAGGGATCCAAGACAATAAATGAATACGCAAATCCTGAAACATTTGAGAATCGCATAGTTATTTCACACCACTATGTCTATTATACTGTAGATTCAAAAGAGATTAACTTGCATATGTAATTATTTACTTCAAATCACCTTATAAAAAACTAGAAAATCTTGAAACAATATTTCACTTGGACCATTGGTTAAAGCAAGTCAAAACAATAACATGCATGCGTTAATGAACAATTGACCCATATTTACATGTCCAGATATTAAAATCTGCTTATCACTGTAAAAAAAGAGAGTTTGAACGTGTTTTTGAAGTATTGCTGCTCATTATGCTTTTTGTTTCATGTTTCGGTGGACTATGGCCCACAGACTGCAGATCAAGCATTTTTGAACTGAAAAGAAAAGGATTTCTGATGCGAGACCCCCCGTCTGTATGTTTATTTTTCTCTTGCTTAACATTACAGCTATTTAGAGATCAACTTAAACCTGCAAGAGGATTACCCTGAGAGCATTGAAGGAACTCCCCGACTAGTGTTTCTGTGTGCAAAATGTTGGTTCTGAAAGATGTGAATCTGCGATTTTAATGTTGTGAGCCATATTTCCATGATTGATGTATGTGAAATGGCCTGTTTGGGCTAGTACGCCATATAAGAAAGTGATGTGTGGACTTAGAGCCAAGGATCTCAAATAATATTGGCTTGTTGACTGTACAAAGAAAATGTATTTGAAGCTCAGATGTCCATCTGATATTATATTCGAAGTACTACCTCAAAATTCTACCTCAATATATCTCCAATATGCATAGATCCTCTAAAATGTAACCTATACCAATATAGCCACATTCTTGTGGTGTGTATAAGTAGAAACTTCTATGTAAATGACAAGGCTTGCCTATTAAATGTAAAATGTTAACTAAAAAACATGCATCATCCAGAAACCATGCTTAGGATTGTGGGATGTTCTGACCCACTACACTCTGCCCTGCAACATCACTGTGTACTGCTTTAATCAGAAACAATTGGATACCCGCCAAAAAGCTCTATGCGCTAAAATGCTCTGAGAAGTGCGCAGGGAAACCTGAAAAATAGGCCGCCAATCCATTTCGCCTATGTCAGTGGTAAAACAGGAGACCACACTGCCAAAACCTGTCATTGGGCTGCCCACAGAGTGAAATAAAACTACTTGAAAAAGCAGTGCTGCATTGCCAGGAAAACCCAGAAATGCTTAAAATCCGTTTTTCATTGGCTGTTGAAATTGCAAAATCATGGTTCCCTAACCTCAGAAAAGATCCAACATCCCTGTTGGGTATTAACCATCACCTTATCTAAGGAATCCCCATAAGCACAATATCAGGAGAAGCACATTGCATCACAAAAATATTCCCATTCAAAAGGGAGCTTGCCTGGAAAAATATGTCAGATATGGGCGCAGTACCGCCGCCTGCCTGTGTCAAAGCTGTCATTAACTTATACTGGCAGTTTAAAACTTGTGTCTTAAAATCCAATTGTGGAAAAGAAGAGACTTGCCATCAAAAGCAATATAGGTTGCTACAATTCAATTTCTATGTTTTAAAAAGACTGGAATGAGGAGAACGGTGTGTATATTTGCTGAAAATATAAGGTTTATTTTAGCAAAAGACAATTTTGAACACAGTGTTTTACGGTGAACTGAGGCCAGCCACACTGGACTTCAAAGGCACATTCCACAGTTGCTCCAACAAAGGGTGCCTTCCTTTTGCCCTCTGCCCGGGAACTATAATTTAGATGCTAATGAAAGGAGGAGGGGTTTTGCTCTACTTCTCTGGGAGAGAGACACTAGGCTTCCTGGACTGAAAGGAAATGCAAATTCGGGTGTCAACAGAAACCAACTGCCAGTAGGAAGGGAGCCCTGGATTGCTCTGGGCCCATCCAACTCTGGGGGCGGGACCAGACGGATTGTGTATCTGAGATTACAAGAAAATATCTTTTTGAAGAAGACTCATAGAAAACTGTGAAAAATGTTGAAAAAACTGTAAATTAGAGCTTGTTAATATGAAAATGCTGCTCACCGTTTGAAACTATTCTGGACTCGTGCGATGTTCAGAGACAGGACTACCGAAATGTGGATGTTGTAGCAATTGTGATAATGCTAGGAATATGAAAGTTTACAGGATTATGCCCAGATGTCATGCGCATGTATGGAGAAAAAGGTGGACAGATCTGACACTGAGTACCCAACCAAAAGCGCGAAAAACTGTAAAATTGGAACTAAAACTCTCACTGAGTGGGGACTCGGACGGATACATGCCCTACTAAATCTGTAATGTGAATATGTATTATTAACAAGTCGGTGATATTATAAATATGATTTATGTGAAAAATAGATTTACTGTACTGAAACAAAGGGGAGGTACTCCCTGGATTGTAAAAAACAGCAGCATCATGACATCAGTGTTCCTTCTCAAATCAGGAGAGAGGACCGACTTTAACCAATAGGATTCCTAGAGGGTGTGCTTAGTATAATGCAGCCTACCCACCTCTTTGGGAAATACATAAATAGGGACTGCTTAGGACCTAGGGGGACACAAACATTCACCCATCAACTGATTGTCGGCGAAGCGCTCTGCAGGAGAACCCAGATCCAAGACTCCAGAACTCTGAAAGCAGAAGGCCCAATTCCAAAGCTGAACCCTTCTCAGCTGGCCTTTAAAATCTTGAAACCTGATTTTAACCCCAGACTTCCAAGGGGCACACCAAAAAATTGAACAGCCGGGCTTGTGCTGTTTCTGCTTTCTTGCCAAGAACTCTTGCCAGAACCCAGAGATCCAAACCAGTAGAGCAGAGCTGTAACCAGATAGCTGTAACCCAGAACCAACCCGTGAGATCCATTTCAGAGGCCGTGCAGAGACCAGAGTGCCGTGCTGAGTGCAAATCCGGATGCCTGAATCCTGTCCGGGGGTTAGCAGATTCCCGTCCAAAACCTTTCACCAGATCTTTGACGGGCCAATTCCAAACCATAGTTGTGAGTATCTATGGCATAGAATTGTCCATAGCCAATCTCTTATCCTTAAGTAATCTTATCCAAATCATTCCATCATATCCAGAACTGCATTTTAGAATCTCTCTTGTTTTTCCTGAATCTTTCCCTCCTCCATATAGTTCTTTGTTAATGGTAGTGATAATATAATCTTTGCGCTAATATATTTGCTGAAGAAAGACAAGAGTCTCGGCGGGCAAAAGTCAGAAAGGAGGCGCCCTGTTCTGGTGGCTGTACTGTTGGGTATCTTGCATCTTCATAGCCTCCTTAGTGCCAAGAAAATCATTGTTTGTAATTTCAAAAGCGCATCTTTCATCTGAAAATCTTGACTCTTTCTGATAAAAATCGACCTTTACTAAAACCTCTGTGACTTGCATAACGTACATACTAGAAACAAAATTTAAGTGTCAAATTGAAGCTAACATCCTCAGCTTTCAAACAAATCTAAAACCGCATTCCTTTTAGTTTTGCCGCAATCGCGTTTCTTGCACGCTGAAAAGTTTGCAGCGAATCTGCATTTGGCTCAATTTCATTACGTGTAAAACAGCTATTCTTTGCATCTGACCTCAGAATTCAGTTTTCAATCTCATAGTTGTTCAATCACCATTGCTAGGGTTTACCTGAAACTATACAAAGCGGCTCCCGCTAATTTTTAATACAATTAAGTGAATTAAATTCATTTTAGTTATTCCCATTAATTCAAAGCCACATTCAAAAGCATTTGACTTGTTTTGAAATTATTCCTGTTTCTCTCTATACTTGCTGGGGGGAAGTGGGATTGAACTGCATTTGCTGAGTGTTTATTTCTGAAACCTGTGTTCTCTCCTTCCATCTCTTTATACTGCATATTGGGGGTAATTGAGTAGTATCAGGGGGAAAGAGTGACATTGCATTTGATTGAACCCACATCAAGTATTATTCCATGCTGCATTGTTTTCCTATCCATATCAAGTTTTATTCCATGCTGCATTATTTTTCTTATCCATATTCATTTTGATTAAAGAGATTGTTGATTGTTGTGACATCACCCAATGGTGATCATTGTATAAATATGAATAGTGTGATATACACATATTGTTCAAATCCATAAAAATAAATCTTTTAACTTTGCAAAACCGCCTGCTTCCTCGTTTAGTGAGACTGAGGGGATTCAAAGAGAGGGGCGTGATATAAGGGTACAACATTCAGAAATAAAAGAACTTTTAGACATAAAAATATATAATTAAGGGCTCCAACTGTGCATCACAAGCTAGGCATTGGCTTAGGTGGAGTGCCGGGTTGAAATCACATACAGGATTGTTGGGTGATCTAAATGCCACAGGTTCATTCTTGTTCATTTCAACAAGTTACTATTCACATGTGAACTGATTACGTTTTAGGGAAGCATTATACTTATTCTGTACCCTTTACTGCTATTCGCCATCAAATGTATATATTATGGATTACATACTTTGATTTTAAAATTGTGTCAGTTCGTTTTTCATTCAAACATTATAAAATCATGAATTATGGATACATAGAAACCACAAAGTCTACATGACTGGGGTTCTAACAACGAATGATAGCACTGTCTGTAATGCTTTGATGCACTTTATGTTACTTAATACACATTTACATCTAGTGCAAGTCAGAAAGAGATATTCTCTGCAGCTTAATAGAGGCTGCTCTTAACTGTGAACAAATGATCCATTTACCTTCTTTTTGTTGTAGTTCAAAATCTCCATTTCTACCTCCTGGCAAAAAGTGATATATGCTCTATTGTTGTGAATTTTAGATGTAAATAGTTCATGTCTGTATACTATGTGCCAATGAATTGCTAGTGGATACATTAAATTAATTTGTATTCGTAAGATGTTCTGTGATTCTCTATCATGGCTTTTATGGTGCTACCATTGTAGGCTTTGTTTCAAATGCAAAATAGGATTTATACACAATATTTGTAGTTGCTGTTTATAAACAATTAAATATTAGCCATTCATCTTCATCTTTATAACAATCTCATATGTGTGCTTTAATTTATTTGTTTATTTATATTGCGCCGACTGCCCGCAAGCATTGAGGCGCATACACAGAGACAAGGACAGACGAAATAGTAGCACAAAGTGAGACAGGACAGATCACAGTGCAGCCAGGAGTCTTAATCGGGTGGTTTACTTGAAGAGCACAGTTTTAAGCTTTTTATGAAAGGAGGAGTGATTAGTCTCTAACCTAAGACAGATCAGCAGTTTGTTCCAACTGACTGCCGCTCGGTTGTGGAACGCTCTATCCATACCAAGTTTTTTTGTGTGTTTCAGGGTGGTTATCAGGCCCTTGGCTTCTGATCTTAGTGCCCTGGTAGGGTTGGAGAAGGTTATGCAATAATGCATAAGTTGTAGTTTTCACACTTATGAAAACCTTTAGGTGGTACCCACATTTGTGGCATTTCTGTTACATTTTTTTACAAAACCTACACTTTAAAACAAAGATGTGGTGCTTTTGTATGAATACTATTGTAGGTTTACTATCAGTATAGTTTGCATGATCTTGATACTTAACCAGGATATGCCCATGTATATTCAGAATTGTGTAAATTGAGAATTTTCTGCTGATTATTTGGTGAAGAATCTGTCTTGGCTGTTGCTCAGTGTTATGGTGTTAGTAGACTATTTCTAGTTCTGGTTTCTAAGTACTGAATAAAATCTGATTCTTCATAAAATACTCTTTGCTGAAGCTATTGGATCTGCAAGCAATAAGTGAAGCTCTGTGAGAAGAAAACAAGTATATGTTCAAACACCTCCTGAATGAAGACAGAAATTCAATTGATGGATGAAGTGACAATCCAATGAATTTTGATGAGGCCCTGCTGTCACAGATTCTTTCACTAGACAAAGCGTGTCTGCTGAGCAAGTCAGCAGTACCTTCCGGATAGACCACTTCCCTGAGTAAAAAAAACAGGGAGGAGGAAGTCTACACAAGATAAGAGGTGTTTATACAGGGGCAAGTGGGCCAATTTAAGAGTGGCTTTTCAAGCCTAGGAAGCAAGAAACACTCATTAGGAATGCATTGAGGGTGTACCTCCAGGCCCTTCACCGGATAGCACGGTTCCCACCTAGAAAGGATGTAGTAGAGAAGAAAAAGAAAATGGTCAGTCAATAGAGCAAGTTCAGATGAGAGACCAGACAGGATGCCCTCAGTGGCACGAGGATGCAAAATAATAAACCACAAAATAAATGCAGGGAACTCCCGAAGACATGAAAGTGCAAGCTAAGGGCATAGAGTCTCTCAGACAAAGGCAGGTGGGACGTATGGAGGAAAGGGGACTATGGACTATATCTACTCTAGTCACTACAGTGAGTAACATTAATTACTCATACGTCCCGTCCCCTTTCCTCTATCCTTGTGGGCAATTCCAACGAACAAGAACATAGGGTGGAGCTGTGATAACCTGCCTCAGATATAGGATGAAGAAAAAAGGTTATTCAGAACCACCTAACCAAACTCTGCATCATGCCTGGAGCTGGCGTCCAGTGAGTAGTGCTTACAGAAGGCCGACATAAGGACCCAAGTAGCCGCCTTGCTGATGACATCCCAAGAAGCATGTACACCTCCAAGATGGCATGAACCATCCAACGGGCGATGGAAGCCTTAGAAGCCTGAGAGCCGGGGGAGGAGACCCCAAAATTCACAAATAATGCCTCGAACTTCCTTAAGGATTTCGTCCGCGACAGATAACACTTGGACCCTCTTGAGGTCCAAGGAATGCAGGGCCCTTTCTGCCTCTAACTGCCGATTCTGGAAGAGTACTGGCAGGCAGATCTCTTGATTCAGATGAAATGGAGAGACCAGCTGGGGCAAGAAGTTTGGCTGAGTGCACAAGATGACCTTGTGCTGTGAAACATGGTGAAGGGCTTGCCGAGGTCAACGCCTGCAGCTCACTAACCCTGCGTGCAGAGGTGAGAGCCACCAGTAAAACTGTCTTTTCTGTCACCAAACAGATGTCCCCAGAGGCCATTAGGCTCCAAAGGCTTCTGCTGCAAAGCTGCAAGAACCACATTGAGGTCCTAGACTGGGGGCAGCCAGTGCACTGGTGAAAAAGGCCTAGACAACCCCTTAAGGTGGGCCTTAGCCACCGGGTTGGCCAAGGAAAAACACATGCTCAGGGGAATCTTTGTAAGCCCCAATTGCAGCAAAATAAGTGCAGCAAGTATCCACCTGCACTCCAGAACAAACCAGGTGTGCTGAAAAAGCCAGTACGTCATCCAGAGGGCAGGTGACAGGGTCCAGACCCTTGTCACAAGCCCAATGGCAGAACCTAGTCCATTTACTCTTATACTGGGACCGAGTCAAGGGCCTCCTGGCCTGCTGAATGATGTCCCAGTTGTCATCTGAAAATTGAGCATGCTGAGGCCCACCCTGCTGCATCAGGAATCCCCTGCAGGAGATCGGAAGATGGATGGGACCCTGGGAGCACAACTGCAGCAGTTGCAAAAACCAGGGCCTCGAAGCCCAGTAGTGGGCAATCAGGATGAAGGTGCAACCCACTGAAGCCCGAAACTTGCAGAGAGTCTGTTGGAGCACAGGGGTGGGCGGGAAAGCATAACAACTGCAGCCATGCCAACAGATCTGGAAGGCATCTCCCAGAGACCACCCACCCCATCCTGCCCTTGAAGCAAACTGGGGGCAATTGGAATTCAGAGGGGATGCGAACAAATCCAGGTCCGCGAACAGAGCAACAAGGTGTCTGTGTGCAACTTCCACTAGTAGGTGTTGCACCCCAGGAGGCTCAGCTGGACCGCTTCTGCATTGCTGTCCCCCGGGAGGTGGACTGCTGAAATCCAAACTCTCTCCGTCAGGGCCCCTTCCAAGATCGATATTGCCTCCCTGCAGAGGAGGGGGGATCGGGTGCCCCCGTGCATGTTCAGGTAAAACATTGTAGTAGAACTGCCCAACCTGACTAGAACGACTTGTCCCCGGTGAGGGGAAAAACCGCTCTGAGGGACAGGCACACTGACCTGAGCTCGAGCAGATTGAAATTCAGGAGGGCTTCTGCCCTGGACCATGCTCCATGAATCGAAAAGTCCTCCACAGTAGCCCCCAGACCCAAAAGAGAGGAGTCCGTCATCACCAACAGGATAGGATCCTATCGGATGATTGTTGCTCCCACTGAAACGTTGCCATCCATCAGCCACCAGCAAAGATCGGGCAGTAGGAACGGTGGTATTGGGATCCTGTCTGACTGAGCCCGTCTCCTGACCACAAATGGCCACCAGGTGGAGCTGGAGGACCCTCGTCTTCAGGCAAGTGTGCTGTACAGTGAGCACGCAGGAAGCCATCTGGCCCAGAATGTGCTGGAACCACTATGCCGAGGTGGTCGTGTTGGCCAGAAAGTGCTCCACCACCCTGCGGAGGGACAGAAGCCTCTCGGGCATAGGAAACACCTGCTGAATGATAGTCTTCCAACGCATCCCAAGGAAGAAATGTTTCTGAGATGGATACAACCCCAGCTGATGAAGGATATCTGCCAATCTCTGGCAGGAGTGCACAAACCCCTTCGGGTGACCCCGCCCTCACCAGCCAGTCGTCCAAATAAGGTTACAGATGTTGGCCCTCCAAGTGGAGAAGGCCTGCCACTGCGTTCATCAACTTCGTGAATACATGAGGAGCTGAGTTCAGGCTGAAGGACAGCACCTTGTACTGAAAGTGGTACGACATAATCAAGAACCGCAGAAACTTCTGAAGCGGTTGTTAGATGGAAACGTGCAGGTAAGCATCCTTGAGTTGCAGGGAACACCTCCAGTCCCCTGAACACAGAGACTCTGCTATGTGCGCAGGAGTAATCATCTTGAAGCGTTCCAGTGGTAAAGATAGATTTAGAAATGACAGGTCCAGGACAACCCCCAGGCCTTCCTGGTTTTTCTTGGGTACCGCAAAAATCCTGAAATAGTACCCAGAGCCCCTGTCTACAAGAGGAACCGGTTCTACCTCATGCATCTCCAAGAGCGAAAGGCCCTCCCGTTAAAGAGCCGAGGACCCGATCTGACGACGAGGAGGCGAGGATGGACGAGGCAAAGGAAGAGGAAGACGGAAGTTAGGGGAGACCACGGATAGGATCCACGGGTTGCTGAACAGACGCTTCCAGGTGTCCTGGAACAGAGCCAAATGGCCCCTGACATCCGAGCTGTGCTCCCAGACCTTGACATCACTGCTTCGCGGGCACAGAGGAGGGGGAGCGGAAAAACCTGTGCAATGTTCTCTGCTGCTTCCTCCTGTTGTCGCTGGGCGACTTGTCAGGCCTCCATGTACCGCGGTCTGGCAAACCCCTTGAAGATGGAGAAGGAGCAGGGCTTGAACTCGATCTTGACCTGGTTTTGTCAGGATGGCCAAGGACTTGGCGGTTTGAGTGGAGGTTTTCTTCTTTGTCAACATCGTACACCCTCTGCTGGCTGTGTCGATGTGGGAGACCGAAGAATCCACGAGTACCTGCGTAATGGCCCTGGCATCTGCCAGCCCGGCTTTGAAGGACGCTTGTTTGTCTGAAGGGAGGTAGAGCAGAAATTCCCTGAGCTCCCGCCACAGTTTCTGGTTAGCTGCAGCCGCCGTCTGCGTTGGCTTGCCGCAGTGCAGTCCTGAGATGGAATAACAGCGCTTTCCCAAAAACTCAAGGACTTTGTCCTCCTTGGAGAGGCAACTGGAGGGGGCTCCCGTGGAGGAAGACAACAGATTAGAATACAAGGAGGCTGCAGCCACCACTGAGGAATGCAGCTGCGGGTGGGAGGCGAAGAGGATTGGCTCCCCCATCCGTCAGCCTAAACCTACTGTCCAACTTCTTGTTCATCTGGGCGTTGGCCCTGGGCTTCTCCCAGACCTTACGTGCCAACTGCAGAACATCCTTCTGGAGAGGAATGCCAGAACAGATGGTGGTGCATTTCCCCCAAGACCTCTGCTAGCACTCCCGACTCCTGGGGGCTTCCTTGGGCAGAGGGGCCCCCAACAACTCTGCAAGGCCGTGAAGGCGGTCATTAAAGGCATTAACGGGTGCCGGGAGGTCATTGTCCTGGGTGTAATCATCCTCATCGTCCAGCGCTGGGGGAACAGGAGGAGTACCCACAGGAGGGGGCCAGGGCAGCGCCACCTGCGGGATGACTGCCTTCACAATGGCCTTCAGGAGCCCCTTCATCTGAGGGGAACGCACAAGGAAGAGGAAGAGCTTGAAGAAACAGTCCTTGCAAGCACTGGGCCTCCGCTCCTGGTCAAAGCGCTGAGGCACATGGTGTGTGTAGCCATAAGGCTGTGATGGGTAGATGTATCCCTGTGGCGACCAGAAGCCTGCAACGTAGGATCCTTTGTCACTTCCAGAGGGAAGGGGGCTGGGATCATCTTGCAAAGCTTATTCGATGGCCGAAAGCACTGGCGAGCCCTGAGCTGGATCCATGATGGCCTTCGGCCTGGCAGGCTCCGCCACGTGCCTCTTTACCATTTTGAAGCCTTGTGCCATGCCCTGGGCAGGAGGGCGCAGGGGCCCTGGCCAAGAGAGGCCTCAGACACGGGACGATACAGCTTGTGTCTTGTACCCGAAGCAGGGGTGTTGACCTCAGAAATCACTCTGGTAGGCACTGAGCCCTCAGCTGGACGGCCAGTGGTTCTAACTCCCTGACTCATGACCTAAGAGTGAGCGCCGGTAGGCTGGACACCCTTGGCACCTGTGCCGATAGCAATGTTGGACTGTGCCGAGGACAGACTTTTGGAGGTGGCACTCGACGATCCCTTACCCCCTGTAGTAGAAGAAGAGGACAAACTTGATCGTCCATCCGAGGATAGCCTGGTAGGGCCCCTAAACCGCTCAGCTTGGGAGCCGGTTAACAGATCAGCCTCATGTATGTCCCTGCAGTGCCCAGAAGAGCCCCCAGGCCTCTCAGCTTGAGAGCCAGTAGTCTTTGAGGCCTTGGGCCTGCCAGAACCTGAATTCAAGGAACCCCGATCCGTGGAAACCCCGGGGAAGGAGTTGCTGCGCTGTGGAGCTATGCTGAACAGAAGGCCTACTTTGTCTTGACGAGAGGTCCTGGAGACAAAGTCCTTAAGGTGGGGTGGAGGAGAAGTGTGGAAGATCTCCCTCCGCTGTGACCATCAATTCTTCAATACCCTGTGACCGAGAGCGCTGCAAGCCGAACATACGTCCCAGCAGTGGTCGGGCCCCAAACACTCAAGACAGAGTGCATGGGGGTCCGAGGCCAGGACCGAGCGGTCGCATGAGGCACATCTTGTGAATCCTCCTGCGCCGAACATGCGCCGGGGGAGGCGGGGCACCGAAGGGAAGTTAAGATTGAAAAAATAAAATGGGGAGCACACGGAAAGCTAAAAAAGTCTCTGCCCCTGCTGCCAGGACCGACACCGCCCGTGCAGAAAATGGGACTGAGGTGAAGCACCTGAGGGCATGGCGTTTCTGCGTCCGAGGTGGCACCCCTGCGTTCTATACTAAATTAAATGGCGAAGCTAAATTTTTCGCTGCTAAAGGTTCCAGTACCGTCCTCATTTTGGGGGACGCCCAGAAGGATGGAGGAAAGGTGATGGAACATATGAGTATTCCAAGGTTTCAAGTCAAGGTCAGTTACAAAAGAAAAATACAATACGCATTGCAAGGGTCGGTCAGGCAAAATAGTATTCGATACACCAGCAGTAAGAAATACCAAAAAACCAAACAGGGACTCACCGGAAATTGTCAAGTGCAGTGTTTCCCCAGTGTGATCTTTTCAGGTTACACTCTGATTCTTGCTTCCAGATTCTGGGGTGAGCAGCGTGTCTGGAACCTTGGGAGCTGTAGTCCTGCCACCCAGACACCATGGCAACTTCCAATCATTCCACAGCAGATGGGGATTGTTTGCTGTGAGGGGTCGTGTTGATAACCCAAGGATACCAGCTAGGAATCCTGACACCTGGAAGCATTACATTTGTCTTAAGCTTAAGCTAAGCTTCATCTGCCTTTGTCCCGAACAAGTTACATTCGTAAAAGTACATGCTCATTAATTTGGTCTGGAGGCCTTGTCCAAACCTAGTGTCCTCATCCAGGAGTGGTAACGTACCACTGCTCCAGGAGCCACTGACACGCAGGCCCATGTATCCAGGCCTGTTTACAGGATGCGCTCTGCTGTCTCTGCCCCACGTGACCACCTGTTTAAATGAGTTCTGCATATCTGCCAGCAAGTGCTTAGTAAACTACTACCAGATTCCACAAAGTGTGGCTGAGCACGCCACAGTACAGGTAGCCTGCCCATGAAAGGCTCCCTGAGGCAAAAACCTTAAATTCAAACTCATGAGGTTTTTTCGATTCTCTGTCTGGCAGAAGGGAGGCAAAGGGCTGTATCGCCATGTGTTCTGGTGTGGGTGCAAGGACAAACACATTGGGCCTAATTCACAGAGCGTTTGCCAATTGGGTTTTGCCATTATAAAATGCTTCTGTGAAGTAGGCCCATTGGATCTCCAAAGCAGGAAAGTACTTCTTAGAATTTTAGAAACTACTAGTTAGGAGAACGATTTTTTCCATACAGAAAAAACTGTCCAGAAGGTGCCTCTCTTAAGGGCGCAAGCACCTTTTCTCTCAATGTGAGTTGCTGGCAAGTCTAGGGATTTCACTGCCCAGTAGACCATGACTTAAAGATAAAATTCACAGCCCTCTGGGTAGAGGCATTGCAATAAAGTAGTAATTCAAGATCTGGTTAAGCCCACTCATGTCCCTTAGTCTCTCAGCCAAATCCATTATGTATGCGTTGAAGAGCAGTAACGCCTCAAATATCTGGTGGCATGTGACATTGCCCACAACAACGGGTCAAACTTTGCTGAAGAGGTTTTTTTTGTCTGTGGGTATCCGGTTAGGATCCCCTGGCTACTGTGATATGAGAGAAGCGATGCAGCATATCTGATATTCTGTCGCCAGTCAGGTGTTCAAAGGTAGTTGCCAGTTATGCTGTGATGCATGGCGAAAGGGCAGTGTTGAGCCCAGAGGCTTGCAGTGGTCAACAGTTTTCTGGCCTCTAATGTAGAGTGTAACAGCAGGCAGAGTAGATGCTGCCAATGTTGCCTGAAAACGTCAAGCATAGCATGCCGATAGGAACCCTAGGAATGGCACCTATATAAAAGGTCCCGGGTGAACTATGGAGGATGTTTCCATGTAAATTACAGATAGAGGGGATGTAGTCCGGATATTCCTTTGGGCTTTGATGAAACCCTTCAAAGGGTGCTGGAGTGTTTGAACTTGGGACGCATGAGAAGTCAGGGGTGTCAGAAGATAGGGGATTTCTTTGTAGAGGGGAAAATGCTCACTTTTCCTCACTGGAGGGAGACATACAATATGTCACAGGGCTCCTTCTTAACATATGCACGGGTGGTCAAGAGGTATGCTGAATTATGTGATCACATTCCTGGCATACCGGAAACAGAACTGGTTTTACAATTGATATTAACGGTAAGCAGGGACAGGGGAAGGATTTCACTGACTTTTGCAGGACAGGAAACGGCAGACGGAACTAAGAATCAGAGATAAATGGGAAAGAGACCTGGGGCTCGAGATATCAGACAATAAGTGGGCACAGGTGTGGGACCAGGTTAAGAAGACCTCACAGAATGTTCGGTTACGGCTGATCGAATTGAATTTCCTCCACAGAGTATATATGACCCCAATGAGACTCCATATCATTAAATCGACCGGTGTCTCATTAATATCCCAGATGTGGGGGGAACTCGGCTGGATTTTGGCATACAGTGTTGGAATGTCTGACGATAGCGACCTATTGGGCAGCGGTAATAGCAAAGGTAAATTCCCTGGTAAAAACGATGCATGACTGCACGCTATCACTATGTTTGTGGGGACTGATCCCAGGGGGAAATAGGGTGAGAACCAAGAAAAGGATGGCACGACTGATGTGGATTCTGGTCAAAAGGCGGAGAGCAATCTTGTGGAAATCCCTGAGGGGACTGGAATTCGCACAGCGGATTCGAGATATTCGATGTTGGGGTTGGCTGAAGCTGACATTCTTCATAAACAAGGAGCGAGAGAGGGGGGAAGATAGAGGGAGCATGGGCTGGGGACAAATGCTGAATGAGTTGATGTTGTTGCCGGACTTGAGAACGCTTTGAAGACAAAGCTTGTAATATGAAACTAGGACAGGGATCGGGAATGCTGTGAAAAGATGGGGTGGGGGCTTGGATGAGGGAGTGGGTTTGGATGAGGGAGGACAGGGTCCAAGGGAATCAAGAGAGGGACTGACGATACAGCTCTGTAACTGTTATTGTTATATTGGAATATGAAAATATAAATATAAATATATATATGTATATATATTTATTAAAGCCTGCCATGCCAAAACACTTCCCACTCATGTGGCATGGATGACACAGTTGAATGATGCAAATGGGAAATGGTGCCTGTCGCCAACCTACACGCATTCCTCTACTGATTTAGAGATCAGTGTCCGAAACCAAAGACGAAGAAGAAGAAGACTATTTGCATTTGAAGGAAAAGGTCTTGCACCATGACCTGGAGCCCTGCTTCTTCCTTAACTCCTTCTCCAAAACAAAGGCAATCCAGTTGTGAAGGCTCCGGTTCTATGGAAGGTGAAGAGAATCTGGATGTCACAGGCCACGCTTTTTATTTGGTAGAGCTCAGAGTCATAATCACCACTGCCACTCCGTGCATGACTGGCATGAGCTACAATTGTGTTTAGCATCGATGTGCGTCTGATACTGACATTTGCTACTCAAAATCCTCACAGTACCCTAAGGGTGACTTCAGAGGTAACGTGAAATAGTAAACATAACCATACAAATTAGCGACTATTCCATGACTTCATTGGCTGCAGCACAGAATAAAAGGACGTGTGGCGATGGGGCAGTAGTGACTCTGTATGTATACCAAATATGTCACTTCCGGTATTAACGGCACCACTCACACCGTGACAGAGTCGATGTGGGGCTGTACGATGCCTTCTATTGGATATGTAAAAATAATCTGTGCTAAGAAGGTACCTATTAGAAGGCAGTTTGCTCCCAAATGGGAAAATGCTTGAAAGAAGTGGACTTCTTAGCCATCCTTCAGTCCAGTTGTCGAAGTGAGCAGAAACGGTCGGGAGCAGTGTTCCCCTACGTTGATTTTTTAACTGTTAACTGCTCCACTACTTTTTGCAACCCTTTTCACCATTCCGGAACTGTTCTTTGCCGAAGTTAAATCACACTTCTCCACTTTACCACCAGAAATCAGTCACAGGTAAAGTGAAATCTGTTTCAACTCAATTGGCCGTCAACCAGCATGACTGCACCCCTTGAAAAGTGGGTTGCACATTGCTCCCTTCCTTCCTACTCGGTTGGTCCACTTCTACCACTGCTTCAGTCTGGCTGTAGGGCCAGTCAGTGCACAGTCTGCAGTGGTCGATGTGACTGATGATTTACTTTTGGCCATGCACATGGGATGCATTTAATTCCTTGTCATTTGGATCTTTCCGAAGCCTTGGCCACCATTGACGACAGAGGGTTGGTGGCTGTCCTACAGGACCGATAAGTGGATGGTGTAGGGGGGCATTTAGAATGGCTTTTATTTTAACTGCAGGACAGCACTCAACAAGTGAGCACGATGTTTATGGCTCTCGTTTTAGGGTCCTACCGTTCTCTGCAGTGTAATTATCATACCGATGGAACATAGATCTATATGTCTTTCCAAGGCTGCATTTAGATGTAGTGTCCCCCCCAACATTTTCAGATGTTACTCCACTGGTCAATGACAAGTTGTTTGATGTTATCATATGGATGGAGGCTACCTGGCTTAAGCTTAACTGTGGGGTCAGAAAGGCGACTGGCTTTGGGTTAGGGCAGCTAAGAGTGGCCACTGATTATGGCGTCCTCCCTGCCGCAGTGATATGAAACCTCCAATTTCTATATGATCAAAGAATAAACTTCTCAGATCAAATAGCCAGAGTGGTTACAGGTGGTTCTCAAATTGATGCGGTGCTGTGGGCTTTTTCTCCGGCCTTTTCTGTCATAGTCCAGGCATTTGGTCCAATGCTGTTGAACTGCAGGCACGCGCTGGGAGCCCAGCTGGAGCACAGGGCTGCTGCTCTAAAGCCATGGCGTGTTTCGCACCGTGAGCATAGGGAATTCAAAGCTCGCGGGGAGGTGGACCACATTATCTGCGGTCACGAGTTGGAGAGAGGTATCTCAGAGTGGGAGTGCCTTGCTGTGCCTGAGGTATTTCATCTGAAGCCGGGGGTGCCTTCCAGACAGGGTCGGACTGGGACAAGAAATAGGCCCGGACAACCAAATAAAAGTGGCCCACCCCTCTCCTCAAAAAAGTGGCCACCCTGCGCCTCAAAAAAGTTTCCCTCAAAGCATCATCCATGAATCACGTCAATTCATGACTTTACAGAAAATGCTACTTATGGAGGGTTCATGTGTCTCTTACATTACAACACAACTCATAAAATAACATAACTTTGCATACAGTTCTGTGACAGGGTCCACAGCTCCGAGGTGCAGGAGTGGCATGAACACGACCTTTCACCCCTTGACAAAACAGGAAGAGGCATCAAATTACATTGTTCCCAAGTACACTACGAAAAATATGGTTATGATTTCACTAATGTGATATTCATTTCATACAAGAATGGATCACCATATGTACCATTAATATCTGTGTGTAAAGATCCATATTGTAAAATTACTGTGAATGCAAACATACGTCCAAGGCCAAATGATAATATGTTATTGTATAGCACTTACGCTTAAGCCCTTTTTTATAGAACAAATATGCATACAATATCACCCAACCTGTGTTGGTACTCATTTATCGACCTCAGAAGGATGAAAGGCTGAGATGGTTCAAACTTGCAACCTGCAGATCACACACACATTGCAGCAGCCAGCACTCAACCCAGTGAGCTATCATATTGGCTATAATAAAATGAGCAATTATTCTGTAGTGTGGATTCCATTAAACTGGTAACTGAGATTTAACTGCAGACCAGTTAAGTTCATCTGCACGTCTGGTGCAAATTTAGCCTTCTGTAAATGTAATAGAAGATGTTCCTTTCAGTTACTGCTCCCTGCGGTCATCTACTTTTCAGGCTTCAGAGGTTGGCAAAAATAGGGAAAGAGAGCGCACTCATAGGACATTATTTACTCTGAGCAACATAATAGGTTGCTAAAAAATGGGTGGCAAAACATATTTTTTCTTTCCTGAGAACATGCTGTAACAAGAAATCAAGCCATAGCAGATGGCGTGCAGGAACGAGGTACATCGCATTACTGCCGCTGCTGAATCATTCCCCTACTTTGCCAATGCCATGACTATACCCGATATATGCCTGTGCACGCGACCAGGGGTGTTGCTAGGTCTGGAAAAGATCAGGGGCTAAGCTAATGTCGGGACTGGTGGGACTCGGGGCTAGCTAGCATTTTGGTTGTAGCACCTGAGCTTCTATCCGGGGCTACAACCAAAAGACCCGGGACTATAGCCCCTTTAGCCTCCCTCTAGCAACGCCTCTGCACGCGACTAATGAAATGCATGGGGTAACAGGGAACGCGTGCACAAGGGGAGACATCGTGTATTTGAAGCATACCAAGCTCCATGCAAAACTATGAACTAAAACCAACGAGATTTGCAAGCAGGCCACAGCGGCAGTGCAACTTGGAAAAAGGCCTCATAGTACTTCCGACTTCTTGAGTAATGTTGACCTTTGACTCCGCAACACTGCCTTCCAAACTTTCCACCACCAGGATGACTGAATAGGGACTAATAGGGCAGACGTTTCACCTTGAGAACCACCAAAACATCTTTCAACCCAGTGCTTCTTACACTTCCTTGTCAAAGTGCATCGAAGGAGAGTTAACTGAAGAGAAGCGCTTTGCAAGACCCTAAAATAACATCAAGCGGGGAAAGTCCTTTTTCTCTTTGTGCCAAACCAGATGAAACTTGCTCAAATAATATATTTTTTATCAATAGAATATATGCAAGGTTAATTCCTCTGCATTGCACGCTTTGTAGCATGAAATCATCAGCAACAATATCGCTTTCCTCGGCCATCTCGCTTGCACACTTACATCAGGCTAAGGGGTTGCCAACTACCACAGGGTGTTGCCAGAAAGTTGAGAGGATCTATGCAACAGAGTGCCTAGGTCATGGGTCTGCAACACACGCGGCTCTCCAGATATGTTGGACTACATGATCTCCCATGATCCTTCACCATTAACAAATGCAAATGGGAGCTGTATGTCAAAACATCTGGCATGGCAAACAAAGGTTGCAGAGCCTTGGCTCGACATATAGCCATCATAATAATTTCCTCTCCTCGGACCCTTACCTAAGCCGGCAGGCTTTGCACAATCTATAATAGGCATTTTTTTAAAATGTATATTTAATATTTCATTGACCCAGCATGAAGGGCAGTGGGTGCTTCACAGGAATCATTTATTAAAAGGAGCAATTTGTTCATGAGTTGCCTGCCTGCCTATCACAGAAACCAGGATGTGAGAGGGATATGTAATTTAGACAATACATTGTACTGCTGTCTGTTCTTATACATATTTACATTAAACATATTCACAATTAAAGACACAAGGAGGTTACATGATCCCGCCTACCTGCCGTTGGGGTTCCAGGTAGACGGCAGTCACTCTATGCCTCCGTCCTGAGTCACAGTGGAAAAAAGCGGACACAGAAATCATTCAGAGGAAAGCGGCTCACTCACTGCTGCAACTTGTGTGCGACGGCGGACTCTCCTCGTACTCTGCCTGCTGCTGTGGGGGCTCAGGGATCAGGCTGGTGGGTCAGGCAGGGTGCACTGCGGTGGCCGGCGCGGTGGTGGTCGACGGTCGTGGGTGGGTGTAATGCCCAACAGAGGGGGGGAGTGGTCCTATATTCTCTTTCAGAGAGACTCAGAGAGAAGAGAGAGTTACGTCACGTGTCCAATGGCACGGAGTGTCGGCCCCAGGCAGCCAGCGCCCACCCCCCAGGCCAGGCGCACAACACAAGTTCTTTCAACTTTGCAGGGCATTGAGGGCAACAACAATTTAGTTGTTGTTAGTTCCTGCAAAGTTGAAAGGAACTTGTCTGTGAACTTCCCCACATCAAAGGAGCACGGGGAGGCCCGCGGGCCACACGACATGGGCACAGGGGTGGCCTGCTGCGCCGCCGCCGGCCTGGCTGGCGCTGGCGGTGGCCGGCCCTTGATGCATTCATGCATGCTGCTGCTCATCTCATGCATATGATATGCATCTTCTCACCTGCACTGCAAATGCAATTTGCAATTTCCGAGTCCCGCTCTCTCTCCAGGTCAGTCAGGTCACCGTCGTCGTCAGCAGTACCGCCTCCAGGCTCCCCATGGGCTAAGCCAGGGCTGGCCTGGCACTGGCGGCATCTGGAAGTGGAACTTGGATGAAATTAAACAAAGTAACCCGGCCGCCCCCGCATCCCCTCAGAGAGAGAGTGTGTGTCAGTTTCCTTCTCCAGCGCCCGGCCGGCGCCAGCGCACAGCCCCTAACCTCTTAGGCGAGCTGCGCGCCTTCAGCCCCGGCCCGCGCCAGGCCGCCACGGTGAGTGGTGACGGCACTGTCACATCAGGGAGGCTCGATTGATATAGCAATCAACACAATGTAATTAATAGAGGAAAAAAAAATGGTCCAGCTTGGGCCCGACTCGGCCACATCACATGAGTCACTACTGCCTGCCTGCCTGGCAGCCTGCTGCAGAATGTAAACATTTTTTTACGGGAAAAAAAAACGGCCCTGGGGTGGCCTCATGAAAACCGGCCCCCCAGGTCCTCAAAGGTTATCGGCCAGTGGCCGATGGCCGATGCCGCCAGTCCGAGCCTGCTTCCAGAGTATGAAATGCCCAGGCTGTTCCCAGCATGCACTGTAAGACTAACTTATCTGTTTGGCCTGCCCCGTGTAACTGTTTCTGATTTCATCTTTATGGTACTTTTAGGCCATTTATTCTGTACACGGGTGCACTGCTCCTGTTAATGGGCATTTTAATACTTTAAGCAATACATATGAAATTTGAGGTGGAGGGTAAAATTAATAATTGAGGTTTACAACGATCATCAGATGATGTCGAAGTAGGTACCGTTTGAGAACATGCCAGCGTTTCGAGAACTTAACACATATTCCGTTCATTTTTTATAGGTACCCCAAAAACACGTTTCAACGGGCGAGGACAAGGCCTGGAGCGATAATTTATGTATACGAACATATAAGGCTGCCCTCACTGCAGAACAGGCGTCAATAAACTACACGAAAAACGGGTAAGCCTTCTGTGCGAGGTTAATTGCATCCTGATACCTTCTCGTGGCCATTTGAACTAATGCGCCACTTCTTTTTAAAAACATCTTGTAAAAGTATAAGGTCAATAGAGTAGGTTCCTTTTGTGCGATTTATTAACAATGCTCAGCACATATGTGTGGGAAATTCTACACAGCCAGCTAAAAGCATTTAAACACATCCAACAGCCATTTTTTAGATGGCAAATCACCAATGTTTGTTTTCATCGAGAAAGATCGAAAAGTTTAAGTCTGGAAAAACACCAAGACAGTTATTATTCCAGTGCGCATACCCTACAAATGTGTCTTTAGGAAGTACATATGTCAGCAGTTGTGGACGCTGCCATTTTTTGTATTCGATATATGAAGAGAAGCAAGAGTCGCTGTTGGAAACACAACCACATTTCTGAGGGACGAAACCATGGCACCATACAATGAATCATTCAATAAGCATTAAAGGCAATCTTCTCTTTAAAACTGGTGGTTTGAACGGGCCAAGACAAAATTGCTGTCACATGCATGCTTCATGTGGACTTTTCTGTTCTTTCCCTTCTTGTGGTGCGGGTAATAACGTAACTAATCCTTCCATTTGTAACCAAAAACCATGTCCTTTAACATGCTGCTTCTATTAAACCCAGATTCATGTGTCTGACGTTTACTCTAAAGCAGCACAGAGATATATCATCAACCATACACAGAAGAATTTTTTTCCTTAACTCCATTGACGTTTCTTTTTCAAATAAAAACGGATACCGGAATGCAGCAGATTGCCGGCATTTACTTTAAGAACTCGTCTTATGTTGCTATTTGGAACAGCTGTTTCAAGCAATTGTGGGCGGAAATTCCCAAAAAGTAAATTAGATTCGTTTGCTAGCACGTCCATTTTGATTCCGTTCGAAACAAGCACTGGCAACGCCATTGTGTAGGCATGGCATGGGCATTTGCCAGGCACTGCAATAAGGCATCAATGGCAGCCGCTGCAACATGCTGCAAATAACTGGGGACATGGTGGCATTGCCTAGCAAATATCTATTAAAAACCTACACATAAGCCAACACTGTTGGCTATGCCAATGCTAGTTTTTAACACGACTTTAGTGCAAAAACTGCATACGGATTATAAATCAGTGGCTGAAGGCACACTTGGTTAAGACAATTGTATTTCATCAGTAGCACGATTAAAACCCCAACTAAGCTACTCACTCTCATAAGATGGCTTGGAAACAACACTAGTGTGCACTTACATCACACAGTTTGACGATACTGCTTGATAAAGCTAGATCAAAAAAGATCCCAGGAAGGATGTGTTTTGGGCGGGAAGGTGCAGGAAGTGGATGTGAATGGTTATAGGGATTAGCATGCCACAGGCAGTCAAGAGGTGGATAAATAACCAAAAAGACCCACAAGCTGTGTGTTCCGCCTCGCACCCTCCTAGCTGTACTCCAATGCAATAGTTTCGGCTTATAGCCAAAACAAGTGCTACATGGTGGTGATTTGTCCACACAAGTTATTTTGTGTGGAAAAGCAGGTTTCTGTAGCTCACAAAACCTGTTTTGTAGTATTTGTGTTGTAGTATTATTGTGCAATGGTTAAACAAAACCTTAAGCACATATCTCAACATAAAATACAATTTACAATTCATACATTTCTATAGTTTTCATATAACATACTTTACAATTATCATCACAATTATTCAATCATCATATTTCCTTATTTAAAGCATATTACCAAATACATTTAATCAATTTTCCTATTTCATTATCTAACATGTAACACCATATTAAAAGACAAAACATCTCTTTATATAATTTGTCATATTACTTTTTACCAAACAAATCATCTCACTAAGATCCTAAAAATCAATGTATTAATATAAAATATCCGGATTCCTCAACTCGCTGGAATCCTAAAATACATACTGTTTTCAACTCTTTAAAATATCCAAAATACCTCTCATAAGGCACTTACCTTATACTCCAACAGCTTCAGTGCCTCTTTCTGTACATAAAAATCAGCTGACGTAACAATTGATCTTGCACAATATATATGGTTCCAAAATGTATCACTTCTTACGAACCCCATGTGGTTTTGTTCCAAAAGGTAGCCTCTCTTATAAAAATCTGTCATACTCCTACAATTCGTGAGTAGGTGACAAGAAGTCTCCAATTTCTGTTTACACAGCCCGCGCAGTCTTTCCTCGCGAGGAATCCCACTCCACCTACCGAGATATTCATAAGTAGGTAGAATGTTAAACCTTAAATATGTTATAAAACTCTTTATTTGTGGGTTACCAACTTTCATCAGGTATGTGCAGAGTTTATTTGGAGTGAAGCTCCGGCTTCAGTAGAGTGAATACAAATGTTTTCCTGCCAACCTTGTCTGGCATACATCTCTATCCCACACCACTGTTTTCTTTTTTAAAAGCTGAACACCCTTAGGATTTTCCATAACCTCATTAAGTGTCATACCGATAGAGTATAAATGTATTTTTACAGAGTTCCGCAGGTCTATAATAAAATCATTGGGTTTCGTCTTGTTTAACTCTGCAGATAGTGAAATTAGAGATCCCTGCTCCGATGACAGCATAGAGCACCACTATTTACATATGGCAAACACCCATGTCTATCTTATATATTGTACCCCTAGTTCCAATCTAAGGTCTTCCAACAATACTGACTGGGACACTTTTAGAATCGACCTCCGAATTTTCCCTTCCACCGTTTCTATCCAGGCACTTCCCTGTGCATTTAGAAATACTGCACCGTATAATATCCCTGGGACAATGGATTTATTGTATACCGTAATCATACCTTCCACATTTGAAGCCCCGTTTTTACATACAAATATCTTTATAATCAACCATTTATTCATAATTTTGGGCATGTAGAAATCCCTAAGGAACCTATTATTTTAGTGCAGCCTAAAAGGGAAACTCAGATACACATATTCACTAACAACTTCAATCGGGGTGGTATTGAGTCCCCAAACAAAGCCTGGATCCAGAGTTGCTCTCCTGCTTAAATGTAAGATGTTTGTTTTATCAATGTTAATCACTAACTCATTCTCTTTAGCGTAGCTACTTATTGCTTCAATCGATCACTGCAACCCGATCTGTGTATGGTCCATTGTAATGGGGTTGTCTGCGTAACATAACCAGGGAATCGGAACAACTTCCAATGAAGGGGGAAATTTCGTACCTTATTTATTGCCTGTCCCATATTAGCTCTCTACCAATTATATAGTTCTGGGGCAAGCGCACAACCCTGTTTTAATCCCACATTGGTCTCAATGCACTGTGTCAGTGGTCCCTCGCGATTCTTGCCAATTATGACCATGGTATCTGTGTATAAAGATATAATAAAATGTACTAACTGTGGCTCAATATTCCAATTACGTAATTTGTCCCATAACACAACTCGGTTTACAGTGTCAAAAACCCTCGAAAAATCCATAATGCATATGTAGAGGTGCTTACTTTTGGTATTCTCGTCCTTTGCTATTATGCTTAGTAGTGCTCAGATGTTGTGCACAGTTTAATATTTTCTTCGAAAGCCAGTTTGACACATGTGTAAAAGTTCATTTTCCTCTACCCAAGCACTAAGTTTCCTTCGAAGCAAGGAGGCAAACATCTTCCCACTACTGTCTAACATGGCTAGAAGCCGATAGATAGACGGGCTGTTCCTACAACTCTTCTTAAACACAGCAACCAAAATCGACGTTCGCCAGCTGGGGGAATTACACCAGTACTCCATACCTCTGCAAATAGTTCAAACAGAGCACTTAAACCACATGCCTGGATTTGTCTAATCACTATATTGGCCAACCCATCTGGTCCTGGGGCTCGAATATTTTAGGGCTTAGACAATTAGGAGGATATCTTTCTGATCAAAATCAATCACACCCTTCCCTTTACAGAGAGTCTCTTTATAGTTATTCTCCCAAGTAGGAGTCTGTTACGATTCACTACATGTTGTCACTTCTCCCCAAAGTGGAGCCCTTTTCCATGAGGCTAGGCAGGTGAGGCCACTACCCGATAGTTCCTCTGGGGGTGGTATAATGTGGGAGGATCTCAGGCAGAGAGACAACCCCCTAGAAAGAAGGACGACCATCTAGGGTATAGCTTTTATGAGTACATCAGACCCCCGCACACTGTAGGCTATCCTTCTCTTGCTAACCTCTATGTAGGCAGTAGACCTAGGTACTGTTATCAGGCAGACTACCTCAAGGTTCTAGAGAGTACTGAGATGACAAACAACATCAGGAACATAGGTAATCCAAGTATTGGGACGAGGTGAGACACAAGAACAATGAAGAGCTATACCAAGAAGGAGCTGCAGCAGTATAGACTTCCTTTTACTGCCATAGAAACCAAAGAAGGACTGCCTATCGGGGAGACACAGTCAACCAGGATGAGAGACTGTGAAGTCTATGAAGTATGAAAGCGACGCAGAGGCCAGGACAGACCCGAGCGCCATCTGCTCCTGAACGCAAGAGAACAACGGGACTCCTTTTCCCGACGGCATCCAGACGGTAACGGGAGGCTGGCAGAAGGTGGCGCAAACGAAAGAGCTAGGGTACATACCGTTGGTCCAAGGAAATCCGTGAGGTGAAGTCACAGAGATGCCCGCATGGTACATGGAGTAGGATAGAGGCCCCAGGAAGAACCGGCCGCATATCACGGGAACAGAAAGGGAACGGGAGAGATGGGGAGACCGGAAGGGGCTAGAAGGTGCAGGAGGCAAAACGCCTGTATGGATATGACGAGCAGGACTATCCCCCTCGTGTCAATAATGGTCAAGTGAGGAAGCCAAGGGGACATAATGAGAAGGGAATTGAAAAAAGGGTCCGAACACAAACCATGATAGTGATACCAGTCATCTTCCTCGTGGCAGTACTTGGCAGGTGTCATGATTCCTGCCCCTCATGTCCTCAGCCCTCCAAGATGTCAGGCCAGAGCCAGACCACGATCACCTACATGGCCCTCAAGGGCCTCTCCATCCCTCCAAAGACCCACTTGGAGTCAGACTTGGCGCTTGTGGCACCAGACTCACTCACTCCCATAGGATAACATTGGGGATTGGACTTGTAGTGCATTGATGGGGACAAAATGGATGCCCCCACATATTTCGGTTCCCAGAACTGCATGTGCATTCTAGTCTTTTGGGTGTGGTTCAGCCCAGAGACACCTGGGGTACCCAGAGACTATTTAAGCCACGCCCAGGCTGAGAAACATGCTTTGTGTTTTCTGCACCTGCAGCGTGACACTCACTGTGTTCGGATTGGTCTCCAGTAGGCCTGCATCTTTCTTCTGCGCTCAGCTCCTGCAAGAACAAGAACACCGTTAGGAACTGCCTTACCTTGCGGCGCTTCTGCCCATCATTCATCGCTCCTTCTGTTCTGCAGGCATCTTCGGCAGTGTCATTCCCATCCCGGCACGCCGCTTCCTAAGGAAAAGGGAAAAGAACAGAAAAAAGGCATTAGTAAGCATTCAGCAAATCTTCGCTTATTTTTAAAGACTGTACGAGCTTCAAACGCTTACCTGAATCCCAGCCGCTCTCGGGGAACTCTATCACCGGAACTTCACATCCATCTGCAAGAGGGAAAAAACGCTGCAGGTTAGCGTGGAAACATCTAGAGGCGCAGCATACCGCGCTTACTCACCACATTTCTTCTTCATAACTGGCATCCACGCTGAAATCGTTGTGGCACCTAAAACACACAGAAAAAGAACTCAGTTCAATACAAATACGAAAGGGTTGCATCGCCATCGCGCTCTCACTCACCTTCAGCGCTACTCATCTCAGCAGCACCTCGCCATCCCCGGACGCCGGCCATCATCTAAGGAAGGAAAGGAACGAAGTTAGAGAACTGTTAAAAAGACTCATACTTACCTGTCGGACTCTTGCCAGTGAAGTAACTAGGCAGCAACAAGCCCACATCAATCAACGTGCCTCTGTGCTGAAAGCAGGACGGAGAGCACACTTTCCAAGAAAACAAGGTGAGCTGTGGCTCAAAGGGAAGGGTTGGACCCCGGGGAAGAAGGGGTTCAAGCACACAGAGACAATAGGGAGTTACACTCTACCAATCCTGTGTTTCAGGCTCAGTCTCCAGTCGAGTAGACTCCAGGGAAGGGTTCAAGGTCGTAAGAGGTCAGAACAGGCTGAGTGACGTCCCTGTGGATACCAGGTGAGCGTTACAGCAGGGAAGTCAACCAAGTGGGTGAAACCAAAGAAGAGGAGAAACCAGGGTCAGGGACATAAACCAAGAGAGTGATACGAGTCATCTTCCTTGTGGCAGTACTTGGCAGGGAAACAAACCAAGTGGGTCAAACCAAAGAAGAAGAGAACCCGAGGTCAGGATCCAAAGCCAGAGAGTGATAATAGTCATCTTCCTCTTGGCAGTACTTGGCAGGGAAGTGAACCAAGTGGGCCCAATCAAAGAAGAAGAGAAGCCAGGGTAGCAGACCCTCATAACACTCAAAAATGGGTGTTGTAGGTGTGAGAGCTAATGAAGTGAAGACCAGGAGAAGGGAGTCATTCTCGTGGTAACTTGGACCAGGAAGAAGGTCCAACAGGCATGGGCAAGGGAGTCATTCCCCAGGCTTTTTGATACTGAGAACAAACGTCGGGAGAAGGGGACGCATTCTCCATAGCTCACTGAGATGATAAATATTGTTTGGAACTTTGTGACCTGGAGAAGGGAGCCATTCCCCCAGGCCATGTGAGAATAAACACCAGGAGAAGAGAGGCATTCTCCTGGCCTACAAAGCAAATATTGTAAAGAACTTCGAGGAGGAAATCACTGAAGCATTTGGCTTGACTCCCTGCCGGTATTGGAGAACGTGGTGCGATCAATAGCCTTTTTATAACTCTTTCAAGCGACCAGGCGGTGCCGCCTTTGAAAACACTTCCATTGTTTTCTCTCGGAAGTTGTCCCATTCGGCCGCCAAGGCATTCTTTTTGGGGAAACGTACCTGACGCTTGACGGCCAAGGAATCCGAAAACAACGAATGATGGCCTCTATTTTTATTCTTCTTCTGTGATGAAGATGAGTGATGGGAATCACTCCTGTACCTTGAACACTTAAAATGTTTGGAGGAATTTTGGGCCTTTCGGGGGACTTGTATCCAGTTGAACTACCGTCTGAAGATTTTCTCTTCGGAGGTGTGGAAGACAGCAATTTAGAAACTGACCGACCGACCTACGGTGATCTTTGCCCTTCTCTCCTTCAAGGCCTTACTGGTCATCGATTGGCAGGAGCCGCATTCGAGGACTTCATGCTCTTTGTCGAGGCACCAGAGATACGTCCTGTGCGGAACAGTGATCGACATCTTCGAATCACAGTCCGCACATCTCTCAAAGCCAGTTTTCGGTGTAGCCATCGTGAAAAATAACAAAAAGTATGATGTTAGTTGAAGAGAATCGCTGAGGAGAGTCAGACTGCTTTGAGAGCGTGCTGTGCATGCAGAAAAACGGAACTGAGGCAAGGGGCATGGTGCATGCTATTTATACTATCAACATCATGTCCTGATGCAGGAATGGTAACCGTTTATGGACATCGAGTCAATGCTGCACAGCACCCACTACTGTCGAAAATCTTTCAGAGACTGCAAAGCAGCATACGAATATATCACAGATAAGGAATCTGTGGGAGGACACAATCCATTAGAAATACAAATGTTTTCAAGTTCACTAGGCCCCCATTTGAGAAATCACTTATCATGTGTGTAGAAAGCACAAAAGACTGGACAGCTTTAATTAGGTAGATGCAGCATATAGTTAAAAGGTGTGGCTATTTCTAACTGCTTTGTCTGCAAGCTACAGGTTCTGTTTTGTACATATACAACTGCTGGATAATATGAACAGCGCCTCAATGCCTTTGGGTTGTTAGTGCGCTATACAAATACATATAAATAAAAATAAAATAAATGATCAGAGCCCTGCATTCCTCGCATTCCAACCTTGTTAAAACTCTCAGAACATGTCTCTCCCCATCCCTTTTGCCTGTTATCAGACCTCGGAGGCTAATGCATTTTTCATCGCAGCATTTCCAGCAGATGAAGAATCATTCTGCAGCCACACCAGGAGTGCGTCTGTGCATAAATGATGATACTGTGACCTACAGTAAGACCTGACCAGAACACATGTGCCACTTTTACCCTGTGACCTAGAGCCAATGAAAAGGATTGACTAAAAGCTAACACTGACAAATATCACCTAGTTCACATTAGCTGTGGCAGCCTCTTCCAGAGCATGAGTAGTCTGAAAAACAAAATAGCGGCCAGCCCATTGTGAAAGAGTATGGGTCATGAACGTAGGAGGGGAGGGGCCGTTCTCAACCTGGAGCAGGAGGTTCACTAAAACAAAAGCCATAGCCAGCCCAGCCCCAAATATGGGAAGTGGGAGTTGGGGGGTCTCAGTCCCTGAAAATCTCCCACGTGCCTTGGATGTTATCAATGGAGCCATTCTGTCACATAATGTCTTCCGCTACTCCTTCTTGCCTATGTTCAATTTTTTAGAAAGGCAACTTTCAGAATAGCCCAGGGAGCAACCAAGAAAACCAAGGGGGAGCAAAGGGGAAAACAGAAACACTGCAACTAAGATGCATTATTAGCCTTCAGCACACCACAACAGCAACCAGCACCACAGAAAAGCATAAAACACCCAACAGCATGAAAATTAACTTCCAGACCCCCAGCATGCAAGTTAAACAGCAGGGACACCATCAAAGACTACCACCAAAACTGTGCTGTAAAAGCAGAAGGGTCCTAAGAGGGGTTTTTAAAGCCTCTCAACTGGGCAGCACAGCCCCTGTGAAAAAGACAGGAACCAATTTGTGCAACAGGTGCACACTGAAGCGGAGGAGGAAGGGGGAGGGCGACACCTAACCAACTGCACAGTATAAAAGGAGACAGAAGGAAATGCAAAATGTGTGTTCCGTCAGAGGAGGTGAAGGTTGACGGATGGACAGAGTAGCAGAGTGCTAAAGAGTTGGTGGCAGAATTTAAGCACAGTGCAGGTGTTGTATTTGTGAGAGAGTATTACCAGTTGTGTACAGTGTAGTGTAGTAAAAGGGGTCTGGGGGGTGTTTAGAAGGTGAGTGAAAGAAAATGAAAAATAGAGATAGCATGCTAGATGGTTTAGGGTTGTTTGCTCGTCTGATAATTGTTCGCTGTGAATGTTTCGAAATAAATCTGTTCGCATTCGAACAATTACCAGACCAAGAAACAACCCCAATCCCTCTTCACATTCAACCCAAATGTGCCCACCGCCACCCACCCCACTTACCTGCTTGTTCCCCTTCTAGGTCCCCTGCAAACTTGTGGCGTCAGATCTGTCCCTCTAATGCGGGTCGGATCCGACGCTGCAAGGTCCCCTTTTCTTCCTTTTCCCTTTTTTTTCATCCCCCACGCCGCCCATGTTTATGAAGGGGGATACGCTCCCGCTCCACGTTTTTTCGGTATGTTTTATAATTGATCAAATGGTACTGGCCAAATACGGTCAAATGTACCATTTGATCGATTATAAAAGATCAAATAGGCTAATACCTGCAAGATAGCAGTACGTTGGTGAGGGTAGTAGTTAAGAGGGAGTGGGTTTTAGGAAAAAGTAAGGATAGTAGAGAGCAGTGTCGGAGTCGGTGCAGGAGAGAAGTGGGGAGGGGGTAGGTGTAGGAATAGTGAGAGTGAGTGTAGTGGAAGGGTGAGAAGGGCACCATATCTCAGAGTTTGGGGAAGACGAGTAGTAGTAGTAGTTCAGAGAGTAGTAGTAGTGCAGACAGAGTAGTAGTAGAGTGAAGAGTTGGAAGAAAGACAGTAGTAAGAGGCGTAATATCGGAGAGACACAGGAGACATCGGGTAGACAGTGGAGAAAGACATAGGAAGGAAAAAAGCAGGACAGAGTTGGACAGAGGAGAGTATGGGAAGTAAGAGAGATAAAGTGGGGCTTAAGGATCAGATGGAACATCCATACACCACCCTACAGACCTAACATAATTGACAGTGTCGGGCCAGTTTAGTAATTCCCTGAGGGAGATTAGATGGATAAGGGTTTTGCCTTTAGGCCATCACTGCTAGTCAGCAAGAGGTATATCCTATTTAGGCATATTTTTGACAAAATTGCCCGAGAGGGGTACGAGGATCTGAGTGTCATCAGCATAATTAGTGTATGTGACACCTAGTCTGTCAAGTTTGTCGAAGAGGGGCTTGGTAAAGATGTTATACATTGTCGGTGAGACGCATGAGCCTTGTGGAACATCACAGGTAATTTGGATTGGGTCTGCTGAGGCTGAAGGGGAGAACACACTCATCATACGGTTAGATAGGAAGGATTGTACCCAGGCTTTAGCATCACTCGAGAAGTGTGCAGCTGACACTAGGTGTTCGCATAACACTGCATGATCCACCAAGTCAAAAGCTGCCGAGAGGTCGAGGAGGAGTAGCATTGCTGTTTTATCTTTGTCCTTCAACTCGTCAATTTGTGTCTTTAGATCAATTAACGCTGTTTCAGTCCCGTGTTTTGGTCTGAATCCAGATTGGCGCGATCCTAGTAGAAGGTTAGCTTCCAAGTAACTTTGGATTTGGAGGTAAGCTACTCTATCGATAATTTTAAGGAGGAAAGGGACCATTGTGATGGGTCTGTAATTGGAGTGGTAGTACCCAAGATTTTTTAAGGTTGATTGGGACAGTGTTTGACTTAAAGGAGGCGTTAATTAGCTTGGAGATAAAGGGTGCTAAATCTCTAGCTGCATCCCTAATTATTTGTGCTGGGCAAAAATCGCCCTGGCAGTTAGAGGGCTTCAGGGATAGTATAACCTTTTCAGTTTCCAATATGGAAATATTAGTGCAACTGAAAGGTATATCAATGATTGGAGTTGCCGAAGGTGGGGTGGGGTGCGTCTCAGTGGGGTGCAAGGATGTTTTTTTGTTGGCTATTGTGGTCTGCAGAGTGACTATTTTGTTAGATAACGCATTTTGGATGCTAGTGCACCATGGTTTATCTTTCGGGACATTGTGGGTGGAATAGTTTTTTCCATTTCACAAAAGATGGTGAAGAGCTCCTTAGTATTGGCTTTGGAGATATTTTAATTGACTGTATTCCTTTTGGATTCCAAGATGGCAGTGATGCGGAGAGGACGTGTCTGAGCGTCGCTCCGTCCCCCCTCATAGGCCGCAACAATAAAGCCTAACAATTAAGTGGAATACTTGCTCAGCAGGTCGAAGCTGGTCAGAGAACACCAGTGTTAGGCAGAATCCTGTGCAGTTCCCTCAGGGAGCACTACAGAAGATTAGGACTACAGGTGAGAGCAATAAATCCCCTTTGGTATCAGTCTGTACCACAAAGATTTAGTTGGTAGCTGTGGCTGAGCAGTCAGACTTATCTCAAGAGGGAGATGAGCAGTAGTCAGGGTTTACACAATAGGCCTTCAGTACTATGGAACAAGGAAACACTGACCAAAGCTTTGTATTAAAAAGGAATATATATATTTATTTTATACACTTCTAGTTAAACACATTTATCACAGTTCTTAAGCAAGTTAAATTCAGTCAAAGTAAGTATGCACAACTCCCTAGTTAAATTATAGACAAGTTTGAGCAAGAGTGAAAACTGAGCAAAACGGCACAGTGAAAACCAAATGGCACTGTAGCAATTTCTTACAAGGGAGGGAAAACACAAGTCATACAGAAATATCTTCTTACAGGCACCAGCAACTCTTCCCATGAGTTTGTGAACCAGTTTAGGCAAGGCAGTACATTAGTATAGCAAATACTTAAATGAAAACTGAGTAAAATGGCACTTCACAAGGTTTAAAAGTGGGAAGGAAGGGGTGGTTATAAGAAGTAGGTGCACCAACACAGTTCTAGTTGAGAAGCAATCTAGCGAAGGCAGTTCTAACAAATTTAGCCAGAGCCAGTGGTACAGGGCAAGGGCCCAGGAGCAAAATGTTCTTGTAGCTGCAGTTAAGTCTTTGGTTAACGATTTTGAAAAGGTGGATGCAGGAGGTGAAAGTGTTATGCTAGGATTGCAGCCTTTCACTGAGAGTAAAGAAACAGCACACAAATCACCTACCGGTATTCCGATAACTGTCTTCCGGACGACTGATGCAGGTAATGATGTCTTCCTAGTCGTGACTGAAGCTATAGGGAATCCTCCCAAACCTCCCTCTGAGCCCAGCACAAGGCTCGGGCACAGTGAGAGTCCCAGGGAAACCCAGAAGGGAAAAAACGTTGAGAAGAGCTGCTGGAGTTCGTGGAATCCTGAACGTCTTCTTCTCGGGATCAAGACCGAAGATCAAGATGTAAATGGAGGTTAACTTCTGTCCTTAGATAAGGAATTTGCAATGGGGCTGGATATCAGCTGTATGCAAAAAGAGAGGAGAATACTGTGAAAGTGGTGGTTCTTTCCACTGTCTCCTATAGGATCTTTCCCCCTTTCCTATTTTCCTTACCCTCGGTAAGCAGGTGTAGAGAAATAAGTCTTGAAGGTGAATTCTGAAAAACGATGGAACTGGAGCTGGTCCGGAACAATTAAAAATAGAAGAGAAGGTCGGAATTAATTATATAATGGACCGGAGGATAGAGACCTACTGCTCGATGTAATATGTGAAAAGAGGTTTCCTACCTAGGATCAGGATTTGGTCCTGCACACAAAGGTTGTGCGTTTTTATAAAGCGATGAACGGAGAGCAAGAGTGGATGTGGCGACTGATCTTCGATTCTAGGAAAAAACAGACAGTGATCAAAAACAGGAAGAGAGAACGCGACTCCGAAGCTGCATGGAGCTAAAGGGGCGGAGTCAGGTGCTTACCACGCCGTCTGGCTGTGGCTCTCGGGGGCTGAATCCAACGCGGAATCGTAAATAAACCGAAGAAGGTCTCGGTCTGGAAACAAATTGACAGATCTGAAGTGTAACAGAAGGGAGATGAGGAACAGTTAGGACAAGAAAATAAGTATCAGGATTAACCTAGAATGTAATCCTTAGGCGAACTCACGGAGCGTGGGCATACTCCTAAGAGAGTAGCAACGCGAAGAGCCTGGGATTCTCCTCCCGGATATGCCATTCCGGATGTGGGTGGAGTCTCATCCCGACCTGGGAAACAAAACACTAGACCGTGATTTGCAGTCTCGGAGGGTTCTCTCTGGAAAGCGCTCCCCTTTACATCAAAACACCAAGGACTCCGCCGAGGGCAAGAAATGACCGTCACAGAAAGACAATGTTAAGAGAGAGGGGCGGCCAACCCAGGGGTAGGTAAAGGATTTAAAACACCTTTAGCTCTACCACGCAGAAAGGGCGGCCTGGCGGAACAATGTACCTTTAAAATGAAGAAATGGCTCCTGCGGTGGCGGTTGTTCCTGGTAGTTCCTGCAGTTCGGGGGATCCAGCAGAGGAAGAGAGGCTCTCGTCGTGGAGGAAGGTTTGAGGCACTACCCGGGGATGAAACCAGCCGCGGTACTGCCCGACGAATAAAAGGTATGCTCCTTTAAATCGCGGTCCGGGTGGACGGGTGCCTGGCTATCCGGTCTCCAAGTACAGGGTACTGGCGATTCAACCAGGGCAGGTCCAGGAAGGCGATTAGCAAACTGGTTGGCCCCACCAGCTCAAGGGAAGAAGGCTCTTACAGATGAAGATCTTCTCTCATCGTGTAGAGAAAAGTGGTGAGACGCTGCAGCAGGGCTTCACCGGTGGTTCAGTCGTTGCAGATGTCTTTGGCTTCTCTCCTCTTCGGCTTCTTAGTTCCACTGGCGACGTCTTGCTCTTCCAGTCCTCAGGACCCTGCTTTTATGCAAAAAGAGCACCATTCATACAGCCTAGCTGTCACTCACACAGTGGAGTGGCCATCTTGGCGGGAGACCCTCCAGCCTATCAGGATAGAGTGCGACATGGGTTGCTGAGGCAACCCTGTCCAGGGGTCCTACTCCCCCTCCCACACAATGAACCAACCCCAGACTCAGTGGTGCCGTAAGGAAGCCTTCTTGGCAGAAGCACGCCAAAAGGACAAACAAAGGATCCCCGACCTGGGTTAGGAGTTTAGAGAAAGACACGAGAAAGAAGTTATATTAAAGTTCTGGCAAATAAAACTTACCGGAGTAAAGTTAATATTAAAATACACCTGCGGTATGTTCGAGGCTGTCAGAAAATGTGGTAGACTCGAACAACGGGAAAATCACATAGGAAAATATTTGTGGTCGAATATTTACTGTAGTAACCACTGCTACCAGCCAGAAACTTTTGAGAGAGGGACTGTACGGTACCCTCTCGAAAATGAACGTAAGGGAAAATCTATTAACCCTTCCCAGTACCTCCATAGTAAGATGGGTTGTACTGGTTTAGTTCACAAAAATTGACTAGTAAAATCAATGGGGACTTTACATTCCCTGGGAGACAGTAGTCAGTCCCAGGGTATGGAATCTATGTTTGGGGGTCGCTACGACACCCTTGTGTCACTGCACGGAGGGTGCTGTGTAACACATGTGAATAAAGATGGTTCCTATGGAGGTGAGAGAAACCCCATAGACATTAAACACAAAAATAGCCTAGAACACACATAGCAAAAATGTCTAAGAGTGGGGAAAAAGAGTCTCACTCTTAGCAGGAGAAAAAAAAAACCTTCGAATCCAGCAAAGCTGCTGGGGGACTCTATAGGTAAGGGAAATTAGCCATAGAATGAGAATTCTCCCTAACAACCAGGACCAGAGGCGAGACTCGAGGCCGGAGGAACTGACAATCGATTGGAAGCAGGGCGCGAGCAGCAAGGAGGTCGGGCGCGCCCTTTGAGGAGAGCTGGAGTAGCGTGTAAACATTCGGGAAAGCGCCCCGGTGGAGAAGCTCCAATGGGCAGAGTCCGGGACACCACAGCTCGGTCTGACACCGGAGTCCCATCCGGGGATGAAACACAGACGGCTTGATCCCTAGAAGACAGAGCGAGCAAGAGGCGATCCAGTGGGCCCCTCCCGGAAGCGCAGCACAGAAGGGAGCAGCAAACGGGAGCTGGACAGAGAGGCAGGCCTATCCCAGACCGCAGAGCTCATAAGGTACGGCGGTCCGAGGGACCGCAGAAGGGGAAAAGCAGTGCCTCGTAACACAGAGAGACCCACGGGGGAGAGGAGACGCCAAGCCCATCCAGAGAAGCAAACCGGTAGAGGCACAGAGGGAATAGAATCCCCTTCCTCACAACACAGAGAAAGTGCCGGGTGTAAGAAGATACCACGCGGGGACCACCCCCCACAAGCAACGTTCTCCCAGGCCACAGGGAACAGGAGGATCCGCCGAGCTGCAGCCTTTAGAACACCGCCAAACCCCTGCCCACAGGGCCTCAAGAAGCTGGGATATTTACAGCCCAGGAATTGACAAGAGCGGAAGGAACGGGATGCCTAATGTGAAGCAAATCAGCAGGCATCAACATCCACGAGACAGGGGATCAACACATAGGCCCCATATAACACCCCTGACTTGGAGGGACTAAATAAAAATACAATCATCCCGCCATTGAGAGCGCACCGGCATACCTCACAACTCAGCTTGCAGGCCAAGTATCACACTCCACGCAGCAGGGGAGAGAAGAGATAACTGGGAACCCCCATAAACACCAAGAAAAAAAACTCTGACAACAGTTACAACCTGGGGAGAGATCTGAGGAACTGGAGCAGTAGACCAGAAGAGTACACCTCCCCCCAAGCTCACACTGTAGCAACGGTCGAGGAGTAAGCCGGAACAGGCGGTATAAAGGAACTATACTACGGAGCGGAAATATAAGCTCGGTGAAGCCTCCCGTGGGGAAGCCAAGTCTTACAAAGCCAGGGGAAACAGATGGACAACAGCACTTATGTCTAAAACTAGGGGGAGACCAGCGCAATCCTCTCAACAGACACCCCAGAAGAAGCAGGACCAGTGCCTGCCACAACTTTGGGGTGCAGACCCAGCTATACCTACAATATCTACGAGAAAGAAAAACCAAGAAGGTCAACCCGCTAAGGCGATTACGGAAATTTTGTACACTGAAATGGCATTGAGAGATATGAAAACGTGGTTTGGGGAATTTCAGGCTCAGTTCATGGCTACAATGCAGACCCAATTTGAGTCAATGAAAAGCGATATGAGAACGGCAGTGCAAGGATTAAGAACAGACATTTCAAGTCTAGTTGAGAGGACAGATACATTGGAGAAAATAACGCCAAACCTAGACGAAGAGGCACAAAAACACGAAGAGATCCAGGAACATCTGTTGCGATGGACCCAAAACCTCGAACTACAATGCGAGGACTTAGAAAACTGATAAAGGAGGTCGAACATAAGAATAAAAAATATGGCGGAATCGGTAGAAGATAGGGACCTGAAAGAGGCAGTGCAGCAAGTCTTCAAGGATATCCTCGATGCAAAGGAAGAGGACGAAGTCGCAATAGATAGGGTACACCGAGTAGGCCCAAAGAGAATAGGAGAACCAGGATCCCGATCTCCAGACGTCCTGGTGGCACTCACTTCATACCCCCAAAAAGAACAGATCCTGCGAAGGGCCTGGGCAATGGATCATATCCGAATCAACAAAGCGGACATTCAGCCATATCAAGACCTGGCGCAGTCTACGCTGCAGAAACGCCGGAAAATGGGTCCAGTGGTAAGAGTTCTTACAACGAAATAAATCAGATATAAATGGACATTCCCATTCGGTTTAATCTTCACCTGTCAAGAAGAGATGCAATTACTGGCCATACAAGATCAAGAAGGAGACAGCCAAGGAAGGAGTAGAGAAAGGACTGCTGTCACGCTCCCGTCTCGCACACATCTCACTTCCACAACTGTTCCTACAACATCTAGGTGTCCCATAGCGCCCCCAGGCCCTGTATTGTCCTCCTCTCATACTCGCGTAGGGCAGGGGTCACGTCAGCGGCTGGTTCCCCGTTTTCCTCCAGGCCGTGTCACCCATTTGGGATGCGGCGGGCGCAGTATACGGCCCCAATTGTCTACCTTCCTTCATTGGCGGTTGCCATGGCGCATGGGGGAAAGCATACCTGGACGATCGCGTCCGTGTCACGTGACACTTGGGTCCCGGTCACATGTCACGACGGGGGCGCCACGTGACACGGAAGTGTTCGATATTTAAATAGTGATTCGCCCGCGACTCCTTGCTTCACAGCTGTTCCTTGGAGCTCTGTACGGCGATTATTGTTTATTCTTGCATCACAGACCTCTCGACCTCGGAACTTTCTCACAGAATTGATTTGGATTTGTGCTTCTGTTGTGACTTTGTGCTCAGACCTCACGGGATACTTGACCTCAGATTTGCAACACAGACTTCTTTTTGTTTACCTTTTTGTCTTGGCGTCCTGCATCTGTTCTTCTTTGAATACCTTGACAACTCCAGGATAGTTATCACGGAGCCTCTTGTTTTCTCCACGCTTCAGCTACAGGTGGGCCAGTCAGTGTTTTGGTACACACGACTGAGTCATCACTACTCATCCTACCCCATCTGGGTTCCTGCTCACGTGCCCCCTCGGAATCACTCCCTAAATCACCTGGGGTTAGGAGCTACATCACTACCCCTGTTAGGTAAGCATATTACAGTTATTTATGTACTCTGGTATTATCACTGTGATTGTTTGGTGCTAACTGGCATTTTGCTTTACAGTGGCCTTGGGGTTCCAGTGTTCTGCAGTTCCGGGCTTCCAGCAACTCCCACCTGTGGCCTCAAGGCTCGCACAGAGAGTGAATTTACTTTCTCTCTGTGGGGTACAGAGGTCTCTCTAATCTTCACAACAATCAAGACCTGACAACTGCCCAGAGAAAAGCTGCCTGGGAATGGAAGAGAAATTATAGAAAAGTGAAGGGGCCACTGACAAAGGAGTAGGACGACTAATGAAAAGGCCTAGTAAGTTACCAAAAGAGAGACTTCGAGCACGATAGGACCTCCGTCCTTGTCAACCAATGCCAACTGAAGAGCGAGTCATCCACAAGTACAGGTGTGAAGGAGGGGGGAGGAGGGCACTTGGGGCGCTTACTGGAATCCAGAGGGTTTTAGAAGACCCTACTAGTTACCCCTGAGGAATGGTGGGCATGGCGTGGAGGGCGCAACGCCTGAGCGGTCATAGGAACCAGAGCCCACCTCAGGGCAGTTTAGGGGGGAGGGGGGATGGGAACATGGCAAGTTGGGGGTGGCACAGTTGGGGGGGGGGGGGGAGACTGGACCGGGAAAGACCATGAGTTTTTGAATGCACGACGAGGGACACACACAGAGACACAAACTCCCGCGACAACATGGGGATACAAATTTTGGCATATAACATCTGCGGGTTAAACTCCACAGTAAAAAGGAAGAAAGTGGAGCATTTCTTGAAATAAGGGAAATACAATATAATAATGCTCCAGGAAATGCACATTAGAGGGCAGGATAAGAAGAGGGTTCGGCTTAGAGGGCATAATCAGATAATACAGGCAAACACACAAGAAAAAGAAAAGCAGGGGTCCTGATCTCTGCCCGAGATTCCCTAAACATACAGATATTTCACACAGAGGCGGACAAACAGGGAGATATTTATAAGTGAATACGAAAATAGAAGGATATCCCCTCACGCTGGCGGCTCTATACGCCACTAACACAGGGCGGGAAGGATTCCTTAAAGACACTTTAGATACATTAGAAAGATTCGCCGCAGGGGAGATAGTGCTTGGAGTGGTCTTGAATATTACATGGGACGGCTCTCTGGGCAGATCTGGTCCCAGACAGCAGGGTCAGGCAACCCCATCGAAAGCCTTAAAACAGAAAATGACTAGCATTGGAAGATATTTGGAGGCATGTGAACACTAAACAACAAGGCTTTACATAGTTCTCACATGTTCATAACACCATGTCAAGGATAGACTACCTTTGGGCCTCAACGGGTATCCTGGGGAAAATACAGAAATCAGAGACAGGCTCCATCTCACTCTCCGATCATGCCCCTATGTGGGCCGAAATATTGCTGACCCCAAACGTCCCAGGGTTATGGAAATGGCAACTTCTAGAGGAAATAATTTGGGATCCAGTGTTAGGGAACACTGCCCGGGAACACATCATCGAATACCTCACATATAATAACTTCCCAGAGATATCTAAAGACTCACAATGGGAAGGGCTAAAGGAGGTCATGAGGGGACATCTAATCGCATTAAAGTCTCAAAGGGACAAACAGAACCCTTCAATGGGAAAAAGAGTTAGAGGCACACATAAATAAAATCCAGGCCGACATACTGCAGAAACCCACATCTAAACTACAAAAAACCCTGAGACACATCCAAGGCCAGTTAGACTCTCTACGCACAAAAAAAGCAAAGAGACACTTGCTTCGGCTGAAACACTTGTACTATATAAAGGCAAATAAGGCTGACAAGCTACTGGCCAGGCAACTTAAAGGGAAAAAAGAGGATTGTACACTAAGGGTGCTGATAGATTATAAAGGGCTAAGAAAGACACATTCGTCAGAGATTGGGAACATATTTGAGCAATTCTATCGGCACCTTTACTCATCGGATCAACCAGACGAGAGACAACAAAAAACATACTTAGAGGGGGTAAACCTTCCAGTATTATCGGAAGAGGAAAGGCAAATACTAGATAAAGACATCACACAAGAAGAAGTTACCAGAGCAATTAGGGACCTTCCCAGGAACAAAGCCCCAGGTCCGGACGGATGTACTGCACAATTATATAAAACATACAGGGACATATTGTTCCCGACCCTAACAGAATTATATAACACCTTCAAAGATAAAGGTAACGTCACTCAATCTATGAATGAAGCAAAGATGCTGGTAATTCCCAAACAGGGGAAAGACACAAAACTCCCAAGCTCATGCCGCCCGATAGCGTTGATAAACCTAGACACAAAGCTATATACTAAAATCCTAGCCACCAGGTTTACGCAGGCACTCCTGAAATTAATCCACCAGGATCAATCCGGGTTTGTCCCAGAAAGACAAACACACGATAACATCAGGAGGGTCACTCATCTAGTGGAAAAATAGGAACAACACACTCCCCAGCTATGGTCCTGGACTTAGACGCAGAAAAAGCGTTCGATCGCGTAGAGTGGACGCTTCTCTTCCATATATTGCAGAAAATGGGGGTAGGAGAAACCTTCATAGAGATGGTGAAGGGAAACTATAAATCCCCAACTAAACAAGTAGCAGTGAACGGAGGCCTGTCCAATAAAGTTCATATCGAAAGAGGTACAAAACAAGCGTGCCCTCTATCCACCTTACTATATGCTATATTTTTGGAACCACTATTGGCACGAACAAGGAACAACCAGGAAATAAAAGTTATAGGTATGGCAGCACACATGCATAAAATAGCAGCATACGCAGACGACATGCTGGTGACTGTGGGGGACCCGGAGACGTCTCTCCCGATTCTCATGCCGGAGATCGAAACATTCGACTCCCTGTCAGGCCTAAAAATTAATAGACAGAAATCAGACATTTTGATAGTGGTGGGCAATAATACGCATATCCAATCAGTAGCAACCGATCTCCAGCTGAACGTAGCGAAAACGGGAGTCAAATACCTAGTGATTGCCTTGACAGGTAAAACACAAGACCTATACTCCCAAAACTACCCCCAAATGCTAGAACATATCAAACGGGTCCTGATGAGATGGAATCCCTTATCAATATCATGGTGGGAGAAAATAACGGCGATCAAGATGATCAATCTACCGAAACTCTTGTACTTGTTCCAAGCGATACCGATTAGAATCCCACCAGCTTTCTTCAAATCCCTAACAAAAATGATTTCAGGATACATATGGCAGGGGAAAACTCCGAGGGTATCAAGTGCGGTTCTTACCGCCTCAAGGAAAGACGGTGGCTGCGCCCTTCTGCACCTTAAGAAATATTACAAGGCGGCCCAACTATGGGTGTTAAAAGAATGGATACCTGACAATTCACAGAAGTTGTAGGTAGCACAGGATAGAGCTGTTGCACCTTCTCTGGTTGGGGAGGAAATATAGACACCCCAATGTACAAATCAGCAAAATAATGAAAGCGACATTAGAAATCTGGGATAAGGCAACACAGAAAGCTACACTAACAAAAGACTGAGCCCCCTTTATGCCACTGTTCAATAATCCTGAATTTCCACCAAGACTAGAGAAAGTGTCTTTCCAGAAGTGGCAGGAGGCAGGATGTAAAATGGTCAGGGACATGTATCAGGCGCAACAGATGAGAACATTTGAGGACTGCACATCATTGCTAAAATTGAACGCCAATGACAGATACAAATACAAACAACTGCATCCTTGGTTGAGCACGCCCAGAATAAAGAAAGCTGCAACAAGGGAGTAAACTCCCTTCGAAACATATATAATGACACACGCTGGAACTAAAAGGTTTGTATCAAACACTTGCAAGTACATAAACGCCTCAGCGGAAGAAGTAAAATGGCTATACAAAAACAGATGGGAGAAGACCATGTGTACTACGATCTCTAAAGAGCGCTGGGAATACATATGGGGTATGATACCCAAACCTACTAAAGCGGTACAGACTAAAGAAATGTGGATGAAAATACTCTTGCAATGACATTACACACCGGAAAGGCTCCATACAATGTATAGAGATTCCCCAAATAAATGTTGGAGGGCGTGCGAAGGGGTAGGGGATTGGCAACACATTTGGTGGGACTGCCCAAAATTACAGCAATACTGGGCAGATGTGAAAGCACATATGTAATTAATGTTCCTAGGCATGGGGAATTTAGGGAAAGAAGTATGGCTATGTGGGTATGGGATCCTAAAGACAAACCACTAACTAAAACGCAAAAACGAAACTTTATGGGACTAATGATAGGAGCGTGGTTGGAGATAGCACAAAAATGGAAACAGCGACACCCACCCCAGGCAATCGACTGGATAAGGAGAGTCTGGTCACATATAACAATGGAGCACATTACGTACAATATACAAGGGAGTAACCAAAAGTTCAGAGACGATTGGGGCGAGACCCTGGAATACCTCCAAAGTGACTATATGGAACAGTGGTGCCCACACAAAATAAAGATACTGGACATGTTTAATTAAGAAACAGAAGGAACACCTTGGACAACACAGACTTATACATGGAACTTTCTGGACGGTGCAGGGGGTGTGGTGTGCTGGGAATGTTACAAGCTCTATGTTGTAAAATCAATAACAATATATAAAAAAACAAAAGAAAGTATTCCTTTTGGTGAGGATTATTTCTTTCTTGTACATATTGGCAAAGTTAGTTAGTGTAGTTTTATTCTCGATCGTGGGAGAGTGTCGCCAAGTAGCTTGGAGTTTCCTTTTTTGGAGATGTAGTACTTTGAGCTGGGATGTGAATCAGTTATTAAGATGGGATTGTTGTTTGCTTTTGCAGTGTTTGACTGGCACTATAATGTCAAGGGCCTTGGTCATAATGTTTCGCAAAGCTCTCTAAACATCCCATTTAAAAATAAAGCGTAAAAGGTCCGTTTCATATTTTTTAAACCCTGACAATCCATCCTCTCCTACTCGTACACCAGATCTATTCCTGTATTTTCAAGGATTTTACAGGCTAATTCAGTAAATTTATTTCTTGCCCCTGGTTGTCTGGGTCAATGGGATGGTTTTGTATTCAAGCTCTCTGCAGTAGCCATTAGTCTCAGGAAGTATGGCAACACATTACACTGAATGCCAAATATGGTGTAAGGTGTCATTGATTGTTGAAAATCTTCCAGGGTTGTCTATATTTAGATGATTGTCACACTTAAATTGACACTGTAATTGATTTTAAATTATGGCTTTACCCTGAGTTTTGAATTTGAGATGTGAAAGCGGTGGCTCAAAAAGGATTGTCGAGTTTAGAGGCCCAAGTTTGCAATATGTGCAGGTCACAACATTCCTATGGGTAAACTATGCACTTAAGAAAGGACTGGGCAACAGAGCAATCACTGAGCAGCCAGACCCCTTTTAGTGTCAGGTGCATACTTGAATGTAAATACGTGAGTTGTGGTAATGTGATCTAACAAGTATAGCCGATGTGAGAGTTTGGGGAGCTGGCACCTCCGGATCTAAGATGAGAGAAAAAAGGAAATCCAATTTCTACTTTTCGTTGTAAGGCATAGTGCAAATGGCATCTCCAAGCCTGGCAATGTAATTGTGGGATCATGAAGTGTACTCGCTTTGTCCTCTCATGTGTAGTAAATTTGTTTGGCATGGAGCATGGAACGTGCAGTTTGCTCCACCAGGGGTGCTTCTAATTTTAGGATGAGCTCTTTCGCACAAGCCAACCCTGACTTCAAGCATCAACATGTGTGCCTCTCTTGCTTTAGTAAATGTAGCGGTCCTGGAAAAAAGTCCCCCCCCCCTCCCCCAACCCGTGTTTAAATGCATCCCAAATAAGGTTGAGGTCTAGTCCAGGAGCAATAATTGTTTTTAAATAGGATATGATAAAAAATATTTCTTGTCAGCGGACTGGATCCTTCATGGGAGAGTCTTTTAGCCACAATAGGGGTGTGGGTGGTGGTGTCAGACGGTAAACCGCAAGGGTAGTCAAAACTTGAGAATGATCAGATAAGGCCTTAAATCCTATGTCCGCCCCTGTTCTGAATGGTACCAAAGGGGCAAAGACGAGAATTAAATTTATATGGAGGGAGCCCTGTGAAAATGCAAGGAAATTTAAAATCTTTCTATTTCCCATGCAAGGCTTTCTAAAGTTAGTTCCTTTAAAAGTTTCAGTAAAGACAAGGCATTTTTAAGATATGTGGGAGAATGGGCAAGAGATAGATCTTTAACGGGGTGGAGGACTGTACTAAAGTCTGTTCCCACTATCAAGAAGCTCACATAAAAAGCTGTGATTCTGAGAAGCAGGTTAGTAAAGAAGACATCCTGCCTCTCGTTGGGGGAAAATTCCTCAAGACCCCATAACCATCAGGAAATGGCCCAATGGGTCCTTAAGGATAGCTTGTTTGGTGATGGACACTTCTTACATCAACAAGAGAGCCACCGCTTCTTCTTTTACCCTTCCGATGAGGAAAATTGAATATGGACCTATTTGATGCCTAACTGATGCTGAACCATCAGGAGCAAATGAGTCTCTAGAAGCAACACTATTTCGTCTTCATTCCTTAACGGGAGAAAACACCCATTCATTTCATGGGAGGGTTCCATTCCAAAAAATTCAGGGAAACTATCGAAAAATCAACCATAACTTAAACTATGATGCTAACCATAATACCCACTCCACCAAACCCCTCATAGATGTCTACCATTGAGTCACCCCCTATGCCTCATCCCAAGCATCGACCATTAGGCAACAAAGAAAAAGGTGAATAGAACAATTCCCTGTCGTTGATCTCCTACCCAAACCAAATAGCGTTAGGGACATACTGATTGGGTGAATGGTAAAAAAGTCTACACCATGTGGGAAGTGATTCTGCAATGAGCAGGTCTTCCCACTTCCACCCGAGAATATGTCTCAACCATAAGTGAAGAGCAAGGAGACTTCAGTAGGTAGCACCCAAAGAGAACAGAGGTAAATATACCAGGAAGCTGGGGAAAGGTTTGATTTACTAACAAGAGGGCACCAGTGCCACCCAGTTAGAGGGGTATAAGAGAGGATTATCTGCATGTCTAACTTCACCACAGCTCATTTACTGCAGAATTGATCTGTGTCTTATCTGTGGTTGACAGAACCTCTGAAGGGTTAATGGGCTGGGTCAAAGATCCTCCTCAGCAATGCCAATCCCTCTTCAGCAGTAAAAAAATAAAATCGCAGCAGGGGTAACCATCTTTAGCCCCTATATGGGGAGGAATATGTAGAATCTAGGGAGATCCAGCATGGTTTTTAATCTGACTTTAACATTCAAATGGCTAACAAAGTAACAGGAGTAAAGCCCTTCCAAGAGATTCCTGGAAGAAACCTTACAAATAGTTCCAGTTTTCTACAACATGAACATCTCCACTGCCATGTTTGATGAAAGTTGTTCAGAGATGGGAGAGAAGGAAGAGGTAACCTGAAACCTCTGATTGTCACCAACAGTGCACAGCGGTCTGAGGTAACTGCTTTCCATTGTGCCAAAAAGAAGTAGTTAATCACCTAGCGACTACTGTACTCCAAACCTATAGGCCCTTTTCTTCTCACCTTTTTGCATCATAAAATATCCTTTCCCTTTAAATGTTTGCACACATGCAATGGTGTGTTAGCACTGTGCATCCCCAACCGGTGCTGACTTTGCACCATGGTCAACCCCCTTCTCAGCTACAACTAACTATCCAATTTACGGAGACAGAGGGTGGGTGCAAGGACAAAGAGTACAGTTGTCACTATGGAGAGTAACTGCTTCATACGGCTACATCCCAAAGCCAAAGTCTCCTTACCAGTCATCCAAGTATAGATAGATGGAGTCCTCTCATTTGCAGGTGGGCTGCTACTGCATTCCTCAGCTTTGTGAATACCTGTAGGGCTGCAATGAGGCCGATATTGGAAATGCGTGTTGCAAATAGGGAGCCTCAGGAATTTTCGGCAGGGTTTCCAAATTGAGACATGCAAATATGGGTCCTTTAGATCCACTGACAAAACCAGACCGCCGGGCAGAGTGCTCCCCAAATCTGAGCTGGTATGATCATCTTGAATTTCTCGATGGGAAGTGTAAGGATGCAGAAGTAAGGCTTGGACACAATGGTGGCATATTTTGGGTATAAACCTTTATTAATTAAAAGTGGATTGGAAAATGCCTCTCTATCCCTAAAGCTAAGAGGGGTTTCCCTTCCTCAAAAGAAACTTGTGATATTGTCAAGAAGTCCAAAACTAAAAAGTCTGTCACTGTTGTGTCCCAAAACCTACCTCTATCCCCAACACTAATAATCTGAAGCAACTGTGCAAGGATGATCTCTTCTCAAAGTAAAAAGTGTTCTTTGTGTTTTCAACCAACAGAAAAGTTCCCAGTCTTTCTGGTAATAAAAGGTGATGCCAAACAATGTTCGAAAAAACAAGGTTCCAATGCAATGGTTGTGCTCGTTTCCCCTAGACGACTTCTTATATTATGCTGATTCTTTGATGGCTTCTGAGCTCCTTTGATCACTTTTAGGTCAAGTGTCACTGGGCAATTCACAAGGAAAAGCACCTTCTTGTCACGCGTCTTTATCCTACCAACTTGCCACAGTTCGCTACCAAGCGTAGGATTCCGACTGTCAGTTCTAGGATTTTTGTCTCTTGTATTCTCAACCTCTAATGTAGGTGCGAGTCCCTGACTCGCAATATCTCACATGGCTCGGCCCATTCTCCTGCCAAGCCAGTGATCTTTCACAGATCCTCTCTATTTCGCTCACAGGGTGTCTGCTTGGTTCACTTCCCTGGACAGCACACAACTCTTCTTCATGTGCTTCTTTCCTCAGGGTCCCAGAAGATCTTAATCGCAACATCTTTTTTGGGTGTGGGTCCCAGACTTGCATTGTTGCGTGGCATCTGCTTGGTTCACTCTCCTGCCAAGTTTACAAGACTTTCTGCTTTGTCTTGCTTGGAATCAGGGTCCCAGACCCTCTTATTCTCACCTATTTGCCTCAGGGTCCCAGACGGAACAAGTTACTTACCTGTAACTGTTGTTCTCCAGCATGGGTCTGGCATGGATTCATATGCTCATGGATTCACATGCTCATGAATATTCCCCGTCGTCATCCTCTGCGAAGAAAAAATCAGTTTCAGTTTCGTTTCTGAACTGTCTTTTTACTAGTAACCAATCACTGGTCTCTGGGTCATACTGCCCCCAGCCAATGTCTGCCCTCTACCTAAGCCCCTCCTCTGGCAGCCATCTTCAGATTTGGTAGCACGCAAAGTGGCAGTAGAACCAAGAGAAGAGCCACGGGGGGGTAGGAGGGAGGGTTCGCATGTGAATCCATGCCAGACCCTTGCTGGGGAACAACAGTTACAGGTAAGTAACTTGTTCTTTCTCCAGCATGGGGTCTGGCATGGATTTACATGCTCATGAATATAAGAATACATAGCAGTACATACATGCACAACCACCGGAGGTGGCAAGGCTCACCATTAAGCATTTCATCAACTCAACATTAAGCAACTCTTACCTCCTCACCAGGCACAACTTCAGGCGAACAGGTTGCGCAGCACTGCCTGGCCGATCCTGGACTCCTCCATGGAATCCCAGTCGACGCAGTAGAATCTCGTGAAGGTGTGCATCGACCTCCACGTAGCATCCCTGCAGATGTCCAGCAGGGGTACACCAGACAAGAACGCTGTGGTAGCAGCGATCGCTCTGGTCGAATGAGCTCTCGGACGGCCGGGCAACGGTTGGTTTGCCAACCGGTGACAGTGCATGATGCAGCCGGAGAGCCATCTTGAAATGGAAGCCTTCGAAAGGGCCTTCCCTTGGTTCACAGGTCCAAAGTTCACAAAGAGTTGTGATGTCTTCCCAAGGCTCTTCGTGCGGTCCACGTAAAACTTCAGCGCTGTAGCTACATCCAGCGAGTGCAAAGTCCTCTCAGCCGGCGACGAAGGTGACAGGAAGAAAACAGGTAACACCAAGGGCTTGTTGAGATGGAAGTCCGACGGCACCTTGGGCATGAAGGAGGAGTGCGTCCTCAGCACTACCCTTGTCTCGTGGAATGTCAGGTATGGAGGTTTACAGGAGAGGGCCTGGATCTCTCCCACTCGTCGTGCGGAGGTGATGGCCACAAGAAACGCTGTCTTCCACGACAGGAACTTAAACGGTGCCGAATGCAGAGGCTCGAATGGCGGCCCCATGAGCCTGGTCAGCACCACGTTGAGCTCCCACGCCGGGGCCAGAGCCTTCACTGGCGGGAAAGATCGGAACAGTCCTTTCATGAACTCCTTCATCAGGCGAGGGGACCACAGCGACGAGCATCCCAGAGTTCTGGTGCAGCGGGAGATAGCCGCCAGGTGAATCTTGATGGAGGCGTGCGCCAGCCCCGCCCTGGCCAGCGATAGCAAGTACGGCAGCACTTGAGGTGCCGTTATCCGCAGAGGGTTCATCTTCTGTGCACAGCACCAGACAAAGAACCTCTTCCATTTTTGTCCATAGCACTTGAGAGTCGAGGACGCCCTGGCCTTTGCAAGCACCTCTGGGATATCTGAACTCTAGTGCTGCAGGAGCCAGGCCTGCAGGTTCAGTGATCCAGGGTCGTGGTGGAGGATGGCGCCTCCTTCACTGGCAAGAAGATCCGCATCCGTCGGCAGTGTGGGAGGGGTGCTGACATGTCCAGAAGGTCCGGAACCAAATCTGCCTCAGCCACGCTGGTGCGACGAGAATCATCCTGCACCGGGACCGTCTGAGTTGACTGATGAGTCGTAGTGGTAATGGCAATGGCGGGAACGCATACAGGAATAGGCCGTCCCAGGGGTATGAGAAGGCATCGCCCATGCTCCCTGGCTGGGGAAACCTGCTGGCTAACCTCCGGCACTTAGCGTTCGTCGCCGTCGCTAATAGGTCGATCTGGGGATTGCCCCATCGTCGAAATAGGAGATCCACTTGATCTTGCCACAGTTCCCACTCGTGGCACGAGCGCAGCTCCCTGCTGAGTGAGTCGGTGATGGTGTTCTTTATTCTTGCCAGATGGAAGAGTGCCAGAAACATCCCTTGGGCGACGGCCCAATGCCACAGATCCTGCGCCTCCTTGGATAGGGCTGGGGATCTGGTGCCCCCTTTCTTCCATATGTAAAACATTGTGGTGATGTTGTCGGTGAAGATCCTTATCACCTTGCCCTTGAGGGACGGAAGGAAGGACCTGAGGGCCCACAACATGACTCGCAGCTCCAGGACATTGATGTGCAGGGACCTCTCCTCCGGGAGCCAAAGGCCCCTTGCATGGAGATCTCCGGTGTGCGCTCCCCATCCCTCCAGGGAAGCATCCATCGTCACCGTTTCCTGATGTGCCAGGGTCTGTAAGTCCATGCCTGCCGCCAGATGAGCGCGGGTGCCCCACCACCGGATTGCTTGGCGGAAAGTCTCGTTGAGTGAGATCCTGTCCTCGAAACTGCCCGCCGCTTGCATCCACCGGGCGTTGAGGAACTCCTGTAGTGGTCGCATCCGCAGCCTGAATAGGCGCACGAGATACATGCACAACAACATCATGCCAAGTAGGGACTTGATGGACCTCACCCTGGCCACCTCCATGGTCGACAGCCGTTACACCTTGCCCAGGATGGCCTTCGTCCTTTCCTCCGACGGGGAGGCCAATCGTGCCACTGTGTCGAGTCTGGCTCCCAGGAACAGGGCGACTTGCGACGGTACCAAGTGGGATTTCGCGAAGTTGATCGAGAATCTCAGATCCGTGAGCAGTTGGACGGTCTTTGCAGTGTGATCGACGGCGAGTTCCTTTGACTTTGCTTGGATGAACCAGTCGTCCAGGTAGGGGTAGACGTGAATCCCCTGTAGGCGCAGCCGCGCCGCCACTGGTGCCAGGCACTTGGTGAATACCCTGGGCGCTGACTTCAATCCGAAGGGGAGGGCTTTGAACTGGTAGTGCCGCGCCTGGACCACAAATCATAGGAATTTGTGATGTCCCTTTAGAATGGGGATGTGGAAGTAGGCATCCTCCAAGTCCAGAGATGATAGGAAATCGCCTCCCTCCAGCTGTCCCAGCACGTGTTGGAGGGTGACCATCTGGAATTTCTGAGACTTGATGTACTTGTTTAGACGATGAAGATCCAGGATGGGCCGCCAACCGCCGGTCTTCTTCCGGACGAGGAAGTACTGCGAGTACACTCCGGAGCCCCGGAGCCTTTTTGCGACTAGTTCTATGGCTCCCTTCCTTAGCATTGCTTGTACCTCCAGCAGAATTTGTGGGACGTGGTTTTCCTTCCTGCCACAGGTGGTATACGGGGACACCTTCTCTGAAGTTCAAGGGTGTGCCCGCGGGCCAGGGCATCTAGCACCCAATGGTCGGTGGAGATGGACTCCCACACGCTGACGAAATTCGCCAGGTGGCCTCCCACCGGGGTGCTTGGCTGGGGGCCCAACGCCATGGACGGTTCAGTCCTGCTTGGCTGCGGCCTTGGCGCCTTGGCCTCCTTGGCGACAACGAGATCCTCCAGCCTTGCCCCGTCCTCTGTAGGCTTCTTGCGACAAGGAGCGGGCCGCTTGGCGGTATGACGAGGAACCGCCGCCGAATCCTTTGGAGGCACCTTGCTTGCCTCCGGAGTTCCAAAAGGACGGCCGTCGTCGTTGAACACCCAAAGCCCGAGCCGTCTCTGTGTCTGCCTTAATGGCCTGCAGTGACTCATCCACTGTCTTGCCAAACAGGTTGTTCCCGTCGAAGGGCATGCCCAGAACCCTGGTCTGTATGTCCTGGCCGAAGTCTGTTGCCTTGAGCCAACCACGTCGACGAAGGCAAACGCTGTTGCCCATCTGGCGAAAGCCAGTGTCAGCGTGTGAGTCCAGAAATTACCCTACCAAAGCATAGATGGTATATTATGCTGCCCGAAAACCAATCGCATCATATGCCCTACATCGCCAATGTAGAATCGTCAGCATAACCATAGAGCGTCCATTTTGTTTCCTAGATCCGCCATTTGCCTTCTTTGCTCTTCTGTTCAAACGCTTTGCAAAATGTATTTTATTTCATTCTGCTCTTACACAAAGCAAGGCCACAAGTTACATGTTGAGAGACCGGCCCAGACAGAAATGCCAAGCAGTACAGAAATACATTGTTTTCCTCCCTCACAAGTCCTTGAAGGCGAGCAGAGAGGCATTTAATCACCAAGCCAGATGCCAGCCGGTCTCGCTGAAACTGTAGAAACAGGCTGTAAAAGGCATGAATGATACTTTCTTAGCGGCCCCCCTTTCGGGGCACTCTTTAGATCAGGCTGACCCCTACTTCACAAATAGAAACCAGAAGATAGCATGCGTTGGAATGTGTCTCTCCTACGAACACAGTTTGCTTGCTAAACAAGTGCTTTGTGTTCTCAATAACAAAGAACCATGTCTGCTTACTGCAAATTGCAACTGTTGCTAAACCAAGTAATATAGATTAAGAGAGAAACATGTCATAATGTGTCATTTTAGTCATAATTGTCAATTAGCGAACCCTAGCCCAAGAAGACACATTATGGGCGGTTTTGATGTGTCACAAAGAGATTGTATGATTGTCTATTTCATATGTATGATACGGTTGTAGAATGCTCGCTCTCTTGCGTCTCACAAGGTCTGGGTGATCACAAGTTGCGAGACGTTAGACCCAGTCGGCCGACTGAGAATATTTGCTTTGCAATAAACCCTAGTAATTGGGAATTGAATCTTGTGTCTGTCGTATCACTTAGTGTATGGTGATTGTGCCTTGCTTCAATACGCAAGGGTCTTCAGGGCCTAGCAAGCGATGTCCGTGGCCACCGTTATGGCGTGGTCCGAAGCCACCTCGCCTTCCTGTAGGATTTCCAGAGCCTCCGCCCTCTTGCCGTCCGGGAGGAAGTCCAGCAGGGGAGCGATCTTAAACCACAGCTTCTGCATTGGCCGCTTTAATAGTCGTCGCCGCCGACGAGATGACCCGTCGTCCCATGGCGTCCAGTTTCTTCCCCTCGCCATCTGGCAGGGAAGTTGAGGTTGAAGCCCTCGCCCCTGTCGCCTTCTTCTTGTCCGCCGCGGAGACGACCGAATCCGGGGACCGCTATGCCCTAATGCACATGGGGGCAGAGTCCGGGACCCGGTACTTCTTCTCGTACCGGTCCCTCTTAGCACGAGCCGTAGACAGGTTCTTCAGGAGCAACAGCCCCTCGTCCCAGATGTCGTCCACCAATGGAACGGAGAGGACAGTCTATCTCTTGACCTCCCGCCGTTAGTAGAGGAAACCTTCCTTCTTCTGTTCTTCGGGGCAGAGCTGGAAGAGCTCAGATGCCCTGACGATCATGGCGTGGAAGGAGCCAATTTCGTCGGGAGGAGAGGTCCGAGTGGGTAGTGATGGAAGGTACATTCCGTCGTCACCACTGTCGTCTTCAGTCCCTGTCATCGCCGTCTCCGTTCCCATCTCATCCCTCGGAAGAGGGCAGGGAGGAGGTTGTGAAGGCTGCAAAGGCTGGAAAGGAGGAGGGGGATGAGTTCTCCTCCGCTTGCTCAGCGGGCTTCCCGACGGTCCAGGTTCCGCTGTATCTTCTGCTGGGGGTTCTCTTATCTTATCTCATCTCCGTACACAAGGCCTGAATAGCCAACAAGATCGCTCCTGAGTTGTCTTGTGGCATAGGCACAGGTTGCGACGGGAGCAACGGTTGGGGGGGTAGGATCCCCCGTCCCCTCCACGCAGTTCCTCGTCAGCACCGCTGTCGCTTTCTTTGTCCGCCTAGTCAGGATCCCTCCCGTAGGACCGGACCTCCTTGAACCTCTTGTTCTTTGCAACGCCAGCCACTCCTCTTCAGAGGGGGTATCTGTGTCCGTAATAGCCACCGGGCCCCCCCTTTCTCCGCCTGGGGTTCCACAGGGGTCTTATCGATAGGCTGAAAAGAGGATTCCCTCCGCGGTGGCAGGGAAACTCTAGGCCCAGAGGTCGTCTCCACTGGGGTAGCCTCTGCAGGCTTCGCCAGGGTCACCACGACTCCCTCGATCAAGGCCTTATCGAGGTGAATCCGGGCCTTCACGACTTTGGGCGCGCCTGAGGCCTTTACCTTGAGGGGAGGGTCACCGCTTCGCTCCCCCTCGTCTGTCTCCGTCGGGATCGATCAGGGCTTCTCCCGAAGCTTACCCGGGTTCTCAGATTTCCTCTTCCCCGAGCTAGAGCGTTGGCTCGTGGTTGATGGCGTCGGTGATAATGCGCTCTGACTGGCAGCCGAGGAGCCCGACCGATCGGCACTCCCGTTGACTGCGGACTCGCTGTGCTTTGCCTTTTGTTGGGCCCCCATCGCCAGAGTGGCCTCAAAGGTCTTAGAAGACCGCTCGGACTTCCTTTTCTTCTCACCTGCTGCTGGGCTCTTCCCCTCCAGCCAGTTGGTGAGTCTGGTACGATGATCCTTCATAGTCCGTTCAGACATGTTCTTGCAAAATGCACAGTCCTTCTCCACGTGCATTTTGTCTTCGTGAAGGCAGTAGAGGCATCGAGAATGCTCATCCTCCTTGAAGACATTTTGTAATCCGGATCCAGGGCAGCTCCTGAAAAGCTTGGCTCCTAGCGTCGTGTTTCCTGTGTCCTGGGCCATGTCCACGTGGTGTAGGCCTCAAAGATCTTCCGGAATCCTCCAAGAAGTGAAACTCGATGAAAACTTCGCCCTTGAGGGGCGTGGACAATTCAGAAACAGCCCCCCATTGACTGGAAGTAGAATCGGTGGAGCTTGAGGCTCGATTGACCAAAAAAATGAGATTAAACTCTTTGGAAAAAAAACCCCGTAAAAACGCAGTAAAAGCTCAAGAGCTATACCACAAGGACTCCCAACACTTGAACGTGCGGTAAAAATCTGAAGATGGCTGCCAGAGGAGGGGCTTAGGTAGAGGGCAGTCATTGGCTAGGGCCAGTATGATCCAGAGACCAGTGATTGGTGACTAGTAGAAAGACAGTTCAGAAATGAAACTGAAACTGATTTTTTCTTTACCGAGGATTCCCAGCCTGACGACGGGGAATATTCATGAGCATGTGAATCCATGAGCATGTGAATCCATGCCAGACCTCATGCTGGAGAAGCTCATTGGGCACCCCGTCGCTTCCTCGGAGCTCCAGCACCGGTAGGGCAACCCGCAAACCTGTTTCCTCCCTTCTCGCAGGTATCGACGGTTCCCGGGCAGCTGCGTCCCTTTGCAAGGCTCCGGTCCACTCTCCTGCCAAGCCAGTGATCTTTCACAGATGTCTCTCTTTCACTCACAGGGTGTCTGCTTGGTTAACTTCCCTGGACAGCACACAACTCTTCTTCATTTGCTTCTTTCCTCAGGGTCCCAGAAGCTCTTAATCGCAACATCTTATTTGGGTGTGGGTCCCAGACCTACATTGTTGTGTGGCATCCGCCTGGTTCACTCTCCTGCCAAGCATACCACTCTTTCGGCTTCACTTCATTTCCATTCAGGGTCCCAGACCCTTTTAATCTCACCCTCGCATTTGGGTGCGGGCCCCAGACTCGCACTGTTAGGTTGTATCCGCTTAGTTCACTCTTTCTGCTTTTTCTTGCTTGCAATCAGGGTCCCAGATGCTCTCATTCTCACCTATTTGCCGCAGGGTCCCAGATTCTCTCTTTCCAGCTTCTATGGGCACCCCATTGCTTCCCCAGAGCTCCAGCACCTCCAGGGCAAACCGCAAACCTTGTTCCTTCCTTCTCGCAGGTATCGGCGGTTCCCGGGCAGCTGCGTCCCTATGTAAGGCTTCTGTAGCATTTGGGTGTTCAGTGGGATCTGCAGTGGCTCTGCAGTCTTCTGACGCTGCCCAGCTGCGAGTTCTCTGTCTCGTGCTTCACCGGGGCTGGGATGCTCAGAGGATCCACTCTGCAGTAACCAGGGTAGTACTCTCGTGCTGGACCACTTCGGGTTCTCTCTTTCCTCTGGTTACTGCTACCCATCTGGCTTGTGTTAACTACTCCTGTGCATGGCTATTGCTGTACCTCCTCTGACAACTGCTCTCTCTACTCAGCATCCCTGCTGAGCCGCTTTCAAACTCTAACGTGAGATTGTTGTACTGCTTCGGGCCAATCACTTGCGTTGACAAGCAAGACTGCCTACTCTGCTTCTCTAGCTTGATCCTTGGACTCTCAGTCGTCTTCTTCTTCACAGTACCAGTTTTTTAGAATAAATGAATGATACTTTGTACTTTCTAGTCTTTCAGTCTTGGCTAGCTCTAGCGAGAACAAACCTAGCGGGAGAAGGGATGACATCCTCTGATTCGCCACAGAAGGTAGAGATTGAAAATGGAGAGGCCCAATATAGTCCTTAAGATCTTTTTAGACACTGAGAAAATCCTGGAATATAGATAGAAACCTGGACCTGACTCCGTTGTGAGATACAAGTTCGATAACCCCCTTAAGAAGGATGTTCATTTTATCCAGGAAAGGGGTACAATCATACTGGATCAGAAGAGGCGACGAAGGAGGAAGAAGCGAGAGAGACAATAACCCCTGGCCACTACCAAAATGACCCAGGGATCACTTTGAAATTGATTGCGAGCAAGGTAGATGCAATGAATGTCTGCCTCTGACTGGAATAGGATGGATCTGTGTCACTGTTGTTCTGTATCAGCTGGAGAGGGAGAGACAGAATAGAATCCCTTTGCAGCAGTTTTAGTTACCTCCTTCTGTGACCACTAGGCAAAAAGTCACGCTTTCTTGACTTCAGTTTGTGGCAACCACAACCTCAGCCCCTAAATGTCCCTTCATATCCCTCAATAAAGTCTCCTCAGACTCATCTCCAGTTGCAGGACCTTGCAGACGCTTGGTGTGTGCACTGGTAGCAGCTTTCATGCCTGAGGTCCACCCCCAGTAGGTCTTGGAGGATACAGGGCACCCTGCCTGCCGTGACAACTCTGTCAAAGGAGTTGTCTGAGTAAGGTGCCTTTGAAAAACGTGTTCCTACTTTTCTGTGCCTTCCTTTCCTTTGCATGACAAAGTTCTAGTCGACCATCTAACAAATAGATCCTTCCAGCAGGTGTCAAAGATGAACAACCGCTGAAGGTATCCTACCTAGACTCCAGCTGAAGGCCCTCAAAGAAGAGCCCATGACCCTTGGCTTGGCCATGGGAGGGAACTGAAAGGTTTTTAATTCATATTTTTAAATTTTTAATTCATACATTGAATCATCTGTCCATACAAGTAGGACTTCATTCTGATCCTTTTATGTACCTGTAAACACAAATGATGTGCCATGTACTCTTTGCGCATTTGTCACATGTCCGTAGTCTCCGGTGTTTACATTATTGATCACATTTTGTTAATGCATGTAGTTCCTTACTAATTGAGAAACATGGTAGTGATTAGGAAAAGATCATGGGATGTGTTGTTTGTTAACACCTTATTATGTCATCCAAGATCTCAAATTAGATCAAATTAAAGGGGGTTGTGACAGGGATAGCAGAAGATACAGTGGAGGCAGAAACATTGCTCTTTCTGTACCTTTTCCTGGATACTGGAATTGCTACTGCGCCTACATGCTGCAGGGTGCCTGTCATATGCCACAGAGTCTAAAATGACTGTCCATTTGCTCGGAGGACACAAGAATGTTGAAAGGTTAAACCTAGGTACTTTGCTGTACCTTTGAAGGCCTTAAAATTCGCAAAGGACTCATCAGCTTTTGACCCAAATCGGTTGTTGCTGTGAAAGCCATGCACAGTGGCTTGAATTGAATGTCCTGGGTGAATCCCAAAATCCTTTTATAAGAGCACCTCTGAGAATTATAAATAGTTAGTGGTGTCCAGGCCTGCATGCAAAATCTGGTGTGCAGCCTCCTTATCAATCTGCACAAAAGATGGTATACCTTCCTTTAACTCAGACATTTGCAAGTTCTACACCACCTCTGCGATACCAATCCTTAATGTGTTGACAGTGCACAGGCCTCATTTGCAGGCCAAAGTCTGAGGCTACCAGATGAAAAAACATTACGGTTCATGGTATCCAACTATTTTTACTTTATCTGTTTGGGCACAAAGACGGATATGTGGAAACCTATGATCCTGCAGTGGAGGCACTGATCATCATGCTTGCTGATGAGTAGACCGGAAACCTGGGATCGGTGGATGCCAGGTGGTGCTTCTAAGCCCGATCCCAGTCAAATGCTTGTGCCGAAGCAGGTTTTTGACAAACTGTCTACACAGGGTCAGCTACAGCCGGATTACATGGCAGGAGTGTCTCCCTAAGAGGACATTTTATCGGGGCACATTGGACCAGAGGCTTTGTTGAGGCTGATAGCCCAAGTGTTTCCACAGTGTCAGTAATTGTCACTTGAAAGAACAGTGGGTCTTTCCACATGCCAAGGTCTGCAAAAGAATCTTTTCACAGTGAGGTGTCTAAGGCACTGGCATCTTTCAATACACGGGTCAGGACCTTCAGGCCATTTCCTTGATAATGCAACGCCTCAGAAAAATACCAACCTCTCCAGAGTCCAATGGCTCAAAACTATAAGGGATGGACAGGATCCACTTCCTCAAAGATCGACATATGTTTGTGAAAATTTGAGACCTTGTTGTAGGAGCAAAATCCAGTGAGGTGTTTGCACCAATAGGGGGCCAGAGACGAAGAAACCTGCAGCTGTTTAAGGCACCTGAAGGCTGATAGCCAGGCAGTGCTAGAGTGTAGCAGTCTCCGTAGGTGGAGCTGAAAGTGAGTGTCTGCCTGCTTCAAAAAGAGTCATGGGGCATGGCTCTACCACTGGGGCCAAGGCCACCAGCATCAGTGCCTTGAAGAAGATATCAAGCAATTGGTCCCGGTATGCCTCTCACTGCTATGAAGTAGAGACTTAGGTTCCCTCGCAGAGACCAGAATCTTCTTGGTCAAAGGCTCAAAAGCCAATCACTTTGATAAAGTGTGTCCTATCTTTGTGCAGGGAAAAGTAGAGTTTTGCAGCATGCCCCCAGAAGGCCTTTGAGTGCAAATACTGGCAGGATCTGCAGCCCACTATGTCGTGGTTCCCTGCCATAGGCAGTACAAACACACCAATTAGGTGGGTCTGACTTGGATATCCAAGTATATAATCCCTGCAGGGTTTGAAGACATTGGATCTTCAGAGGATTAATCATGACACAGCAGAACATTCTCTATGTTTGTTAGTGTGGTTCTGAAAAGCAGCATGCAGAAAAAGCAGCTGAGGTGGTCCTCAGGAAGAAAAGAGAGATTGTTTCTCTACGGAGACCACCTGCTGATGAATGTAGGTAAATTAGCTTTATCATCTATACAATAAAGTAAATTAAAACAGAATTTGGTGGACATACAGGACTACGAATCAACTCAGACAAGTCCATTCTTTTTCGAGTACCGTGTGATTTGTGGTAATCTCATAGAAGTGCCCATTACAGATAGCAATAGCTTCAGTTAAGCATCTGAGCTTGTCTATAGGGAGCAATCAAACATCTTTTTTAGAGCCAACATTCAACCAGCGGTTATAAGATTTGAAAATTATATTTTAAACAGTGGATTCATCTTCCCTCAACATGAATAGGTCTGGCAGCTCTCTATAAAATTATTTCTTTCCTTACATTCCTCTTTGTGCTACCATATATTCGCTATATATGAAGCAGAAAGATTTAGGAGAAAGAGGGGGGATTAGCAGGTTATTGTGGTAGAGCCCATGACAACGCTTTAAAATTATGTTAGTGAAAATTGGCAAATGACAGAAAACCAGAAGCGCTATTGCTTTGCTAATGTACTGATATTTAGCAGCGTGTATGTTTCCTGTGATCCTCACCTGCACAGTATAATGGTAGAATTTAAGGAAAAAGGAGGAGAGGAAACAACTTTGTGTTTTTAGATCAAAATATAGCTTTTATGATTCCAAGATGGCCACCGCACCTTGAGGACGTGTCTGTGCCTCTCTCCTCCTCCTCAGCTAACGGGAGCGGCATGCGACATTTGAAAATCCGGTAAAAATGTAAGAATAACCCGAATGCTATACGCTACACACCGGGACCCTTTCATTAGGTCACGAGAAGCAGCAATTTCGAATGCAGATTGAAGAAAAATAAACTTGCTGCGGACCGTGCGATGCGCTCAGTTAGGGCGTGGCACTGAACACTTGGCGTGGACTTCACATCTCCCCTGGATTGCAAGGGATTTAGATTATTAAATCTGCCTGGGCGGAATAGCGACGGGAGGCGCTCAGTTACTTACCTGTAACTGTTGTTCTCCAGCATGGGTCTGGCATGGATTCACATGCTCATGAATATTCCCTGTCAGGTCGGGAATCCTCGGTATAGAAAAAATCAGTATCAGTTTCATTTCTGATCTGTCTTTCTTAGTAGTAACCAATCACTGGTCTCTGGGTCATACTGCCCCCAGCCAATGACTGCCCTCCCCCTAAGCCCCGCCTCCGGCAGCCATCCTCAGATTTGGTAGCACGTAAAGTGGCAGTATGGCTAAGTGAACAGCCGCAGAGGGGTAGGCGGGAGGGTTTGCATGTGAATCCATGCCAGACCCATGCTGGAGAACAACAGTTACAGGTAAGTAACTTGTTCCTTGTCCAGCATGGGGTCTGGCATGGATTCACATGCTCATGAATAAGAGAATACATAGCAGTACACACATGCACAACCACGGGAGGTTGCAACAGGCTCAACATTAAGCAATACAACAACTCAACATTAAGCAACTCTTACCTCCTCACCAGGCTCACCACCTTAGGCGAACAGGTTGCGCAGCACTGCTTGGCCGACCCTGGACTCCTCCCTGGAGTCGCGATCGACGCAGTAGAATCTTGTGAAGGTGTGCGTCGACCTCCACGTCGCAGCCCTGCAGATGTCCAGCAAGGGCACACCAGACAGGAACGCCGTGGTAGCAGCGATCGCTCTGGTCAAATGGGCTCTCGGACGGCCTGGCAGCTGTCGGTTTGCCAACCGGTGACAGTGGATGATGCAGCCGGAGAGCCATATGGAAATGGAAGTCATCGAGAGCGCCTTCCCTTGATTCACAGTCCCAAAGTTCACAAACAGTTGTGACGTCTTCCGAAAACTCTTTGTGCGGTCCACGTAGAACTTCAGCGCTCTAGCTACATGCAGCGAGTGCAAAGTCCTCTCAGCCGGCGACGAAGGAGACGGGAAGAAAACTGGCAACACCAAGGGCTCGTTGAGGTGGAATTCCGACGGCACCTTGGGCATAAAGGATGGGTGTGTCCTCAGCACCACCCTCGTGTCATGAAAAGTCAAGTATGGAGGCTTGCAAGATAGGGCCTGGATCTCTCCCACTTGGCGTGCGGAGGTGATGGCCACGAGGAAAGCTGTCTTCCACGACAGGAACTTCAAAGGCGCTGAATGCATAGGCTCGAATGGGGCCCCCATGAGCTTGGTCAGCACCACATTAAGCTCCCACGCCGGGGCAGGAGCCTTCACCGGCGGGAATGATCGGAATAGTCCCTTCATGAATTCTTTCAGCAGACGATGAGACCACCAGGACGCCCGTCCCGTCGTCCTGGTATATCGGGAGATTGCTGCCAGATGTATTTTGATGGAGGCGTGAGCCAGTCCAGCTTTGGCCAGCGACAGTAGGTACGGCAGTACTTGAGGGGCCGTAATCCGCAGAGGGTTAATCTTCTGTGCACGGCACCAGACAGAACCTCTTCCATTTATGTCCATAGCACTTGAGAGTTGAGGACGCCATGGCCTTTGCAAGAACCTCTCTGCAGTCGGCCAGGATGTCATACCCTCCAAAGTCTAGTGCTGCAGGAGCCAGGCCTGCAAGTTCAGCGACTCCGGGTTGTGGTGAAGAATGGCGCCTCCTTCTCTCCAGAGAAGGTCTGCGTCCATCGGCAGCTTGATTGGTGGGGACGTTGACAAGTCCAGAAGGTCCGGGAACCAGATCTGCCTCGGCCACGCCGGTGCGACGAGGATCATCCTGCACCGGGACCTCTTGAGCTGGTTGATGAGCCGGAGCAGCAACGGCAGCGGAGGGAACGCATAAAGAAATAGGCTGTCCCAGGGGAACGAGAAAGCATCGCCCATGCTCCTCGGCTGGGGGAACCTGCTGGCGAACCTCCGGCACTTGGAATTTGTCGCCGTCGCGAAGAGATCGATTTGGGGTTCGCCCCATCGTCGGAAGAATCAATCCACTTAATCCTGGCGTAGTTCCCACTCGTGGCACGAGCGCAGCTCCCTGCTGAGTGAGTTGGCGATCGTGTTTTTTATTCCTGCCAGATGAAGAGGCACCAGAAACATCCCTTGGGCGACGGGCCAATGCCACAGATCCTGGGCTTCCTTGGATAGGGCCGGGGACCTGGTTCCGCCCTACTTCCGGATGTAGAACATCGTGGTGGTGTTGTCGGTGAAGATCCTCACCACCTTGCCCTTGAGGGACGGAAGAAAGGACCTGAGGGCCCAGAACACCGCACGGAGCTCCAAGATGTTGATGTGGAGAGACTTCTCCTCTGGGAGCCAAAGGCCTCTCGCGTGAAGATCTCCGGAGTGTGCTCCCCAACCTTCCAGGGAGGCGTCCGTCGTCACCATCACCTGGTGAGCTGGGGTCTGAAAGTCTGTGCCCGCCGACAGATGGGAGCGGGTACTCCACCACCGGATCGGCTGACGGAACGTCTCGTTGAGAGGGATCCTGTCCTCGAAGCTGCCCGTCGACTGGATCCAGCGGGCGACGAGGAACTCCTGTAAGGGTCTCATCCGAAGCCTGCAAAGGCGCACCAGATAAATGCAGGAGGACATCATCCCGAGGAGGGACTTGATAGATCTTACCCTGGCCATGTCCGTGGCCAGCAGATGCTGCACCTTGCCCAGAATGGTCCTGGTCCTTTCCTCCGACGGCGAGGCCAGCCGCGCCACTGTGTCGAGCTTGGCTCCCAGAAACAGGGCGACTTGCGACGGAACCAGGTGGGATTTTGGAAAGTTGATGGAGAATCCCAGGTCTGTGAGCAGCTGGACGGTCTTCGCAGTGTGCTCCACGGCGAGCTCCGTTGTCCTTGCCCGGATGAGCCAGTCGACCAGGTAGGGGTAGACGTGGATCCCTTGTAGGCGCAGCCGCGCCGCCACCGGTGCAAGGCACTTGGTGAACACCCTGGGTGCCGACTTCAATCCGAACGGGAGGGCCTTGAACTGGTAGTGCCGCCCTTGGACCACGAACCTGAGGAAATTTCGGTGTCTTTTTAGAATGGGGATGTGGATGTACGCATCCAACGACGACAGGAAATCGCCCTCCTCCAGCTGTCCCAGCACATGCTGGAGGGTGACCATACGGAACTTCTGTGCCTTGATGTACTTGTTCAGTCGTCGTAGGTCCAGGATGGGGCGCCATCCTCCTGTCTTCTTTTTTACGAGGAAGTACCTTGAGTAAACTCCAGAGCCCCGAAGCCTCTTTGGGACGAGCTCAATGGCACCCTTCTTGAGCATCGCCCTTACTTCCAACAGTAGTTGAGGGATGTGATTTTCCTTCCTGGCCACAGGTGGAACGCAAGGGCAATTCTTCTGAAACTCGAGGGCGTGCCGTTGGGCCAGGGCGTCCAGCACCCAACAGTTGGTGGAGATGGACTCCCACACGCTGACGAACCTCGCCAGCCGGCCTCCCACGGGGTGCTTCGGCGTGGGCTCGACCCCACGGTCGGTTCAATCTTGTTTGAAGGCCACCTTGCCTCCTTGACCTCCGTGTCGACGACAACGGGCACCACCTGACTTGCCGCGTCCCCTGTAGGCTTCCTGGGACGAAGATCTTGCCGCTTGGCGGTAAGTGGAGGAGCCACTGCCGGATCCCTTGGCACCAGTGCCCGGGCAGTCTCTGTGTCTGTCTTGATGGCCTGAAGGGACTCATCAACCGCCTTCCCAAACAGGTTGTTCCCGTCGAAGGGCATGTCCAAAACCTTGGTTTGTACGTCCTGGCGGAAATCCGTGGCCTTGAGCCATCCTCGTCGTCTCAAGCAAACGCCATTGCCCAACTGACGGAAACCGGTGTCAGCGATGTCCGTTGCCACCGTGATGGCGTGGTCCGAAGCAATCTCCCCCTCCTGTAGGATTTCAAGGGCCTCAGCCCTTTTGGGGTCCGGAAGGAAGTCTAACAGAGGTGCGATTTTGAACCACAACTCCCTGTCGTAGCAGGCTACGATAGCCAGGGCGTTGGCCGCCTTGATAGTCGTCGCTGCGGATGAGATGATTTGTCGTCCCATCATGTCCAACTTCCTGCCCTCGCCGTCCGGCGGGGAAGTCTTAGTTACTTACCTGTAACTGTATTTCTCCAGCATTGGTATCTTTCATAGATTCACATGCTTGAATATTCCCCGTCGTCAGACTGGGAATCCTCGGTGATAAATTAAATAATAATAATTTTTTTTTTTTTAAATATATATATACTGCCACCTAGCAGTGCATGTACATAGCCCATCATAGCCTATGAGCCACTTCATTGTGTAGTCCCTCCACCTCACTTTGGTCCTTTATGGCCCCAGCCAATGAGGTGGCAGGGCTTAAGCTCCGCCCCCGGCAGCCATCTTCAGATTTTGAACCGTAGAGATTACAGCATGATGGATGCCGAGCATAGGAGCAGCCTCTCAGGGGAGGCGGGCGGGCGCATGTGAATCTATGAAAGATACCAATGCTGGAGAAATACAGTTACAGGTAAGTAACTAAGACTTCTCCAGCATTGGATCTTTCATAGATTCAGATGCTTGAATAGAATACCAAGCAGTTAAAACATGCCACCATTATAAACAGATATGCATAATTACAGAAAAAATATATTTCTGATCAAACCTTTACCATGCAGCAACACAACGGTTACATACTTCGGGAAAGGTGGGATAGGAGGCTGGTCCTACCTTATACAAAGAGATGGCGGAGCACTGCCTGTCCAACTGCAGTTTCTTTGTTGGTATCTTCAGTCAGGCAGTAGTGTTTCGTGAAAGTATGCAGAGTGCTCCACGTGGCGGCTCTGCATATGTCTTTCAAGGCCACCCCTGCGTGGAATGCTGTTGACGCCGCCCTTCCTCTGGTGGAGTGCGCAGACGGCGGTCTAGTTAAAGGGTCGCCTTTCAACTGATGACAGTGGGTGATGCAGGACGATACCCAGCGTGCCAGGCTTTGTTTGGATATATGTTGGCCCTTGGTACGGCCAGAGAAGGAAATGAATAGCCGGTTTGAGGAGCGGAATTCCTTGGTTCTTTGCAAGTAAAACTTCAACACCCTAGAAACGTCTAGAGAGTGTAATGTCCTTTCCGCTTCCGAAGCGTGATTCTGGAAGAAGGTTGGTAAAACAATGCGCTCAGTGAAGGACATCTCCGAAAGTACCTTGGGGAGGAACTTCGGGTGAGGTCTTAAGATGACGCGGTCCTTCTGGAACAAGGTAAACGGAGGTTCCGAAGACAAAGCTTGCAACTCACTGATCCTTCTGGCCGATGTGATGGCTACCAGGAAGGATGTCTTCCAGGACAAGAATTTCATATCGCATCTATGTATGGGCTCGAAGGGAGGTTGCATGAGGGCTGTTAAGACGGTGTTGAGGCTCCAGTCCGGAACTGGTGTAGGTGTAGGCGGATAAGTACGCATCAGTCCTTTCAGGAAGATCTTGATCGCTGGTAAGGAGAGTAAGGCTTGCGTCTCCGCGGTTACTGTGTAGGCCGCTATGGCTGACAGATGGACCTTGATAGAGGACAGTGAGAGCCCTGATTTAGCTAGGTGCAACAAGTAAGGCAGAATTTGATCAACCGAGGCCGTGAGGGGATCGATCGCAGAGGTCTCGCACCATTTGGAAAACCTGGTCCATTTTCTGGTGTAGGTGAGTTGCGTGGACGGGGCTCTAGCGGCCCTGATGATATCCCAGCATTCTGATGGTAACTTTAGGTGCATCAGTTTACGCTGCTCAGGAACCATGCTTTGAGGGACAGGCTCCTCGGGTCGTGGTGGAGGACCTTGCGGTTCTGTTGTGTCAGTAGATATTGATGCGATTTGAGACGAATCGGGGTTTTGCAGGATAGATGTCTCAGCGTCGGGTACCATACTTGCCGTGCCCAATCGGGCGCAATAACAATCAAGGAACAATCCTGTTCTTTCACCCTGCGAAGTACCCTCGACATGAGGGGAATGGGTGGGAAGGCGTAGAGGAGCTTCCCCGACCAATCCACTGAGAACGCGTCTCCCAGCAATTGGTGCTCGGGGTATCTTGACGCAAATCTCTTGCATTTTTTGTTGTTCCTGGTGGCAAAAAGGTCGATCTGCGGATGGCCCCATAAGGCAAATATCCGTCGGGTTTCTCTGTCGTCCAACTCCCACTCGTGTGACGCTGTGTATTCTCTGCTTAATCTGTCCGCTAGGACATTGTCTACTCCTGGAAGGTGCTCTGCCCTGATCTGTATCCCGTAGCGCAAGGCCCATGCCCATAGCAGTTGGGCTTCTTGCGACAGAATCTGAGACCTCGTGCCTCCCTGCTTGTTTGTATAGTGCATGGAGGTCGTGTTGTCTGTCTGGACCGTAAGAACTTGACCAGCTATAACCGGTAGGAAGGCTTTCAGCGCCAACCTTACAGCCCTGAGCTCCAACACGTTGATGTGGAGCTGGGACTCTTGTGCCGACCAAGATCCCTTGGTTTGGAGGTCCGCAAGATGAGCGCCCCAGCCTGATAAGGAAGCGTCCATCCGCAGCAGGAGGGTCGATGTCGGTGCTTGAAACGGCATTCCCTGTAGAAGATTCCTCGGAGCGTTCCACCATCGAAGGGCCTTGTGCAACGTCGATGGAATCTGGACAATGTCTTCCCAGCATCCGAAAGCTTGTTTCCATTGGTGGTCCAGAGCTTCCTGAACCGGCCTCATGCGAAGCCTGCAGTTCGATATGAGGAATATGCATGATGACATCATGCCCAATAGGGATTTGTAAGAGCGTACAGATGTTGTCTCTTTCTGTAGGAAGTTCGAAGTTAAGCGTAGAATCGCTGCTATTCTCTCTGTGGATGGTCTCACTCTGGGAATGCTGGAGTCGAGCTCGGCTCCCAGGAAGAGGGCTACCTTGCTGGGAACGAGGCAGGACTTCGTCTGGTTGATGGAGAAACCTAACTCTTTTAGGAGGTTGACCGTCCTCGACACTGCCGAACGAGCCTTTGCAGCTGAACTTGCCTTTATCAGCCAATCGTCCAGGTATGGAAAAACGTCCGTTCCTGCTCTCCTGAGACTTGCCGCTACCGGTGCCAGGCATTTCGTGAAAACTCTTGGCGCCGATTTTAGACCGAACGGAAGCACTTGAAACTGAAAGTGGAGCCCTCCCACTGTGAACCTGAGGAACTGCCTGTGTGCTGGATGGATCGGAATGTGGAAGTATGTATCCTCCAAGTCTAAAGTGGCCAAGAAGTCGTGCTTGTTTAACCAAGGTAGCACCCCTTGTAGAGCTACCATCTTGAAAGTTATGCGCTTGATGAACTTGTTGAGAGCCCTCAGGTCCAAGATGGGCCTCCATTGACCGTTTTTCTTTCTGACGAGGAAGAATCGGGAGTAGAAACCTTTTCCCCTCTGAGAATAGGGTACTGGCTCTACTGCTGCCTTCTGGAGCAGTCTTTGCACTTCGGACATGACCTGTCTTAGCATATGCACCCTGCGGGCAGTTGGAGGCAGGGAAGGAGGTTGGTCCAGAAATTCCAAGGTGTGACCCTTTCGGATCACCTGTAACACCCATTTGTCCGATGTAATTGACCGCCAGCGCTGGAAAAACTGGCTTACCTTTCCCCCCACCGGGGCGTGGCGAAGGGGGGGGGGGGAGATTGGTCGTCAGTTCTGCTTGCCTTGCGACTTCCCTTGGGCGGAGCCACGTCTGCCTTTATGGGCGTATCTGTTGGATGACTGATATTTATTGGCTTGGTACGTGCCGCCTTGTGCTTTTTGACCATAGGAGGAACGACTGTAACCCCTGAACTTGGAAGATGAACCTCTAAAGGGACGAAAAGACCGATGGTCCTTACTTTTGTCCTTTAAAGAACTGATGGCTCTAGCTGTGTCAGTGTCTGTCTTGATTGCCTTCAAATGGTCGTCTATCTTTTTCCCAAAGAGATCTTGGCCATCAAATGGCATGTCTAGAATCTGCGCCTGGACTTCTGTCATGATCCCTGCTTCCAAGGGGTCAGGACTTGCCCCACGACCTTGGAAGCAGGCCCATGACTCTGATCCCAGGAACCAGCCAGTCCCTATAGGGACCCTCTGGACCTTGTCCTGGCGCCAGTGGCGCCAGGCTCATGATGGTGACTGGTCCCGGCACAGGAAGCGCCGGGCTCATATTAGATAAGAGTGCTTGGTGGACCTACCTGTAGCGGACCATGCTGCTTACTTACCAGCTAACTGGTCTCCTGATCCTTCTCTGCCTGGAACTACTTTTTCTGTCTGGGAGGAGCAGGAGCCACTCCCTGGAAGCAGAACATAGGAACTCTTCTAGAAATCTGGAACTCTTTTCTTACCTGGGTGGGGCCGTGGAAGGAGACGCCTAAGCACTACAGAAGGCTATTTAAACCACACCCGATTGGTTTCACGAGCTTCGCGTTATTCTGCATCTGCAGCAGGACGCTCACCATGTCAGCTCCAGGAAACCTCCAGCTCCAGATCCTGTGAACACGAAATAACCTGCTGGAATCCAATCTTCAGTCTTCTTCAGTCTTCTGCAGCTCCTGCAAAACAAAGGCACAGGTTAGGCTAAAGTAAAGGCAGCAAATCTACTTACCTAATCCAACGGCAGCATCCAAGGCGCCTTTTTCTGCCTTTCTCTTCCGGCATCCGACATCTGCAAAGAGAGAGAACATCGGTCAGTAATATTCAACTACAAGTTCTGCTTACATGTGTTACGCCCGTTCCAACTCAGCTCGCGCTGCATTCCGGCACCTGCAAGGCAAGATACATCGGTTAGTGACGCTTAGTTACAAGACTGCTTACCCGTCGCTTTCAATCTGTTCGCGCTGCACCTCAGCACCTGCAAAGACAAAAGAGACATTACGGAGCATTCTCCAGCGCTAGTGCAGTCTTTCTACTTACGTGCCATTAGAAGGATAATCTTCATCGTCACAGCATCTGAAAAAGGAAAGACATAGACTTTACAGACTTAAGACTTTTGAAGGAGAAGAGAACAATGCAAAAGGGACTTTAATACTTACAAGGCACGCTCGTGCATTAACGGCATCTTCGTTCTCAGCAAATCCTCTGCTATCAAGAGGCAGAGCTCGCATCCAGTGAAGCAACTGGATCCAGCGCCCCTGCACAAGACGCAGGATGGAGAGCCCGGCATTTACCTATATAAGGTAAGCGCAATATCAACCCAGTTCCACGGGGAAAGAAAGGGCGAGAGGGGCTAGGAACTTTCCGAATCTTCCAAACACTAATACCTTGGTTTACCCTTGCAGACATCTCACTCTTCAGCTTAAACTGTCGGTGGGAAGGGGGCCCAATCCGGGAGCAAAACGAACCCTGCGCCTAACACTGAAGACAGTATCCTCGCCAGATCAAGACCTGCGCCTCCGGGGGAACCAGGTGAGCGTAACAGAACGCGAAGCCTTACCACAAAATTCCCGCCCAGGCGCAATGGAAACCTCAGACACAGACCAGTTGGACCAATTACTCGGGGAGTTGAGGGCGGAAGTACACGCTGCACGTCAGGAAACAAATGCCCTAAGGAGGGAGTTAGTGGTCTCCAAAGAACGAACAGACGATTTGGCTAGACAATTGCTGCAAGCCCAAGCTGGACAAATTCCTCTACCAACCCCAAGTGGGGGCCACGCTCCTCCAGCTTCCTCGAATCCAGTACAAATCAATCTACCAGGAAATATACCTTTGGCTCCGCCCGAACGCTTTTCAGGTGATTCAAAAAGGTTTGCTGTGTTCTTCAATCAATGTCGCTTGCAATTTTTGTGCAGACCCGCCGCTTTTCCAACGGACCAGGCTAAAGTGGCCTTCGTGCTCTCTTATCTCAGTGGCAGTGCCGCAGATTGGTCTGTTCCTTTAGTGTCTCAAGATGACCCCATTCTCCATAACTTCCAGGACTTCCAAGCCAGTATGGATAAACTGTTCGCAAGGCACTATCAGGGACAGGCCTTGGACAATGAACTTCTTTCGCTAAGACAGGGCAATCAAGATCTTCTGACTTATATTGCATCATTTAACAGACTAGTGGTGGAAACTAGATGGCCGGAGGATAAGAGGATCACACTGTTTTACAGAGGTCTGCGTGGGGAATTAAAAGACGTTCTGGCTCAAGTGGTAAATCCTCCACAAGACTGTTCCGAATATATCGATCTGGTAGTGCAATTGGATCATCGACTTCAGAATCGGAAAGCCGATCGATCCAGATTTGAAACCCGACTTTTTTCAAGGCCACAAAGTTCTACGAAAGGAACTGATTCCGTGGAACCCATGCAAATAGGGGGTGTAAAAGGACCTTTATCCCAAAAGGAGAGGGAAAGGAGGAGACAACTGCAATTATGCCTCTATTGCGGAAACTCAGGGCACTTTCTTCGAGATTGTCCAGTGAAGCCCAAGAAGAAGATAGTAGGGGCGTCTGATAAAGGTACCGAGAATTCTGAGCCGGGAAACGACCTCGCCCGGCAAGTGTAGAGGTCCGCTTGCCGAGCGTTAAAACCAGTTCTTTGACCTCGCATTTCATCATGCCCATGGTCCTCGTGAGTCCTGAACAACCTAATCGTATGCATGCCATTAAAGCGTACATTGACAGTGGCGCAATCGGGAATTACTTGGACTGTGAGCTGGCCGCCAGGATGAATCTGTCTCTTTGTCCAAAGACGGTGAAAGACGTCATTACCACCGTGGATGGGACGGAAATAGCTTCCGGACCCGTAACTCACACCACCATGGAAGTAACGTTAGTAAGCCAAGATGGGCATCAAGAGAAGATCGTGTTTGATGTGATCAAGGCCCCTCAGTTTCAAGTCATCTTGGGAGTTCCTTGGTTGGAGAAACACAATCCTCAAATTGATTGGCGAGCAAAGACAATACGGTTTCCAGAATGCGCTTCTACCTGCTACCCTCAGCTCTCCACCAAACTAGCTGCAACTGTTTCTGAGAGTCCGCAACTGCCTCCTGAATACCAGGAATTCCAAGATGTCTTTCGGAAAGACCAAGCTAATTCTTTGCCTCCTCACAGATCATACGACTGTCAGATAGACCTGATTCCCGGATCCACTCCTCCGTGCAGTCGGATTTATGCCCTTACTGAACCTGAAAATCTCCACCTAAGGCAATATTTGGACCAGTACCTGGCTAACGGATTCATCCGTCCTTCGAAGTCCCCGGCCTCCTCAGCTCTGTTCTTCGTGCCAAAAAAGGAGGGAGACTTAAGAACGTGTATAGACTACCGTGCCCTGAACCAGATTACAATTAAGAACAGGTATCCATTGCCATTGATCCCAGAACTACTTGACCAAGTCTAAAACGCCTGCATATATACTAAGTTAGACCTCAGAGGAGCCTACCATTTGGTGCGAATAAAGGAGGGCGATGAATGGAAGACGGCCTTTCGTACCAAGTATGGACTGTTCGAGTATCAAGTGATGCCCTTCGGGTTGTGTAACGCACCGGCCGCATTCCAGTTCTTTATGAATGACGTGCTCCGTGAACTCATTGATGTGTGTGTAGTTGTATACATTGACGACATTCTGGTTTATTCGTCCTCTGAGGCAGAATACCGAAAACATGTAACCGCAGTACTGGAGAGGCTCCGCAAACACAAACTTTTTGCAAAATTAGAGAAGTGCGTCTTTCATGTTACGGAGGTCGAATTTCTGGGATTTATTTTGTCACCTAATGGAGTTCACATGGACTCGAGGAAAGTAGATGCAATAATCAAGTGGCCCTCACCATCATCTGTAAAAGGGGTTCAAAGTATGTTGGGCTTCGCCAACTTCTATCGCAGGTTTATTCCAGACTTTTCTCGGGTAGTCCAACCCATTACAGCTCTCCTCAGAAAAAACAAACGTTTTGAATGGTCTACCGAGGCAGAACAAGCCTTTCAGGAGCTAAAGACTAAATTCACCTCCGCCCCGATTTTAAAACATCCCCGCCCGGAACTACCTTACATCGTCGAGACCGATGCCTCCAGCCTTGCTATGGGAGCAGTGCTTTCACAAAGAGATCCAGAAACCAACCAGTTGCACCCCGTGGCGTTTTGGTCTCGTAAATTATCAGCCCCAGAAATCAATTACACCATTACCGATAAGGAACTGTTGGCTATTAAGTCCGCCTTTAAGGCCTGGCGGCATTATCTCTTAGGAGCCCGACACACAGTCACTGTCATTACTGACCATCGTAATCTACAGTATCTTAAATCAGCCAAAGCTCAATCCTCCAGACAACTTCGCTGGGCATTATTTTTTGCCGAATTTGATTTTATAATCACCTACCGACCAGGCAATAAGAATGGTAAAGCGGATGCCCTCTCTCGAATCGGAGTAGAGGAACACATGGTTAACCCTGAGCTCGTACCTATTATTCCTGAACAAAGAATCCTGGGTTTGATCAGCATGCAATCCATTGAAGAAATTGAAACCCAGGTTAAACAACTTGTAACTCCAACGGACATACAAAAATGGCAGCTTCGGGGGGAAGACTTCACAGTAAAGAACGACTTATTATACTTCAAGGAACGACTTTATCTACCCTGTACCAGCTTACAAAATCAAGTCATCTCTTGTTATCACGACTCCTTAATGGAAGGACACCCGGGTATGGCCAAGACCTCGGAAAAGGTCAAGCGTCACTTTTGGTGGCCATCTTGGAGAAAAGACATCAGAAACTTTGTCATGTCCTGTGGAGTGTGCGCCCAGAACAAGAGTCCTAAGGAAAAACCAGCAGGCCTCTTACAACCACTTGAAATCCCACCTCATCCCTGGCATACCCTTTCCATGGACTTTATCACCGACTTACCTCCCTGTTCCGGATACAATACAATCCTGGTAATCGTAGACTTATTTTCAAAAATGGCACATTTCATCCCACTAAAGGGGTTACCGTCAGCAGCAATCCTGGCTCGAGAATTTCTTGAAAACATCGTTCGGTTGCACGGCTTTCCTTCAGTTTTAATCTCAGACAGAGGAAGTCAATTCATCTCCCACTTCTGGCGGAGTTGCTGTCGGTTAGCTCAAATTGATGTGAGGCTTTCCACCAGTCACCACCCACAAACCGATGGTCAGACCGAAAGGACCAATCAGACTTTGGAACAGTACCTACGCTGCATGCTGCAACAGACAGGAGGAACTTGGAAGGACATCCTTTGGATAGCCGAGTACGCTTACAATAACTCAGTCCACTCTGGAACCGGAAAGACCCCGTTTTTTCCTCGAACCTCTAACCTGGATCCACCTCAGGATCTTGGAACACCAGCAGTTGACCACCTACATTCAACCATCACCCAAGCCTTCAAGGAAGCTACTAGCCACCTTCAAAGGGCCAAGGAACAATACAAGAAAGGGGCAGATCAACATCGAAAGGAAGCCCCTCAATACCAAATTGGAGATCAAGTCTGGTTATCTACCAAATATTTACCCCTAAAAGGACCACGCACCTTTAACCCAAGATACCTGGGACCCTACTCTGTTACTGCCATAATAAATCCAGTAGCGGTCAAGTTGGATTTACCCCCTCGCATGAAAATGCACCCAGTCTTCCATGTTTCACTACTAAAACCAGTTCAACCAGAAACCCGATTGACTAAATCTCCTGAACCTATCCTAGTTGACGGAGAACTTGAGTTTGAAATCAAAAATATCCTGGATTCCAAGATCTCCAAATCAAAACTACACTACCTGATTGACTGGAAAAGCTACGGCCCCCAAGAAAGATCTTGGGAACCTGCAGAACATGTACACGCACCCCGACTAATCAAGAAATTTCATCGGACATTTCCTAACAAACCAAGACCCCCGGAGAAGTCAACCTTGGGAGGGGCCTTGAGGGGGGGGTGCTGTCCTGATCCCTGCTTCCAAGGGGTCAGGACTTGCCCCACGACCTTGGAAGCAGGCCCATGACTCTGATCCCAGGAACCAGCCAGTCCCTATAGGGACCCTCTGGACCTTGTCCTGGCGCCAGTGGCGCCAGGCTCATGATGGTGACTGGTCCCGACACAGGAAGCGCCGGGCTCATATTAGATAAGAGTGCTTGGTGGACCTACCTGTAGCAGACCATGCTGCTTACTTACCAGCTAACTGGTCTCCTGATCCTTCTCTGCCTGGAACTACTTTTTCTGTCTGGGAGGAGCAGGAGCCACTCCCTGGAAGCAGAACACAGGAACTCTTCTAGAAATCTGGAACTCTTTTCTTACCTGGGTGGGGCCGTGGAAGGAGACGCCTAAGCACTACAGAAGGCTATTTAAACCACACCCGATTGGTTTCACGTGCTTCGCGTTATTCTGCATCTGCAGCAGGACGCTCACCGTGTCAGCTCCAGGAAACCTCCAGCTCCAGATCCTGTGAACACGAAATAACCTGCTGGAATCCAATCTTCAGTCTTCTTCAGTCTTCTGCAGCTCCTGCAAAACAAAGGCACAGGTTAGGCTAAAGTAAAGGCAGCAAATCTACTTACCTAATCCAACGGCAGCATCCAAGGCGCCTTTTTCTGCCTTTCTCTTCCGGCATCCGACATCTGCAAAGAGAGAGAACATCGGTCAGTAATATTCAACTACAAGTTCTGCTTACCTGTGTTACGCCCGTTCCAACTCAGCTCGCGCTGCATTCCGGCACCTGCAAGGCAAGATACATCGGTTAGTGACGCTTAGTTACAAGACTGCTTACCCGTCGCTTTCAATCTGTTCGCGCTGCACCTCAGCACCTGCAAAGACAAAAGAGACATTACGGAGCATTCTCCAGCGCTAGTGCAGTCTTTCTACTTACGTGCCATTAGAAGGATAATCTTCATCGTCACAGCATCTGAAAAAGGAAAGACATAGACTTTACAGACTTAAGACTTTTGAAGGAGAAGAGAACAATGCAAAAGGGACTTTAATACTTACAAGGCACGCTCGTGCATTAACGGCATCTTCGTTCTCAGCAAATCCTCTGCTATCAAGAGGCAGAGCTCGCATCCAGTGAAGCAACTGGATCCAGCGCCCCTGCACAAGATGCAGGATGGAGAGCCCGGCATTTACCTATATAAGGTAAGCGCAATATCAACCCAGTTCCACGGGGAAAGAAAGGGCGAGAGGGGCTAGGAACTTTCCGAATCTTCCAAACACTAATACCTTGGTTTACCCTTGCAGACATCTCACTCTTCAGCTTAAACTGTCGGTGGGAAGGGGGGCCAATCCGGGAGCAAAACGAACCCTGCGCCTAACACTGAAGACAGTATCCTCGCCAGATCAAGACCTGCGCCTCCGGGGGAACCAGGTGAGCGTAACACTTCAGGTCTAAAGTTAGTAGCCTTCATCCAGGCCTGCCTTCTGAGCACTGTGCCGTGCGCCATCTGCCTGAAGCCTGATTCGGCCACATCAACTGCTGCGTCGATCATGTGATCCGATGTTGCTTCACCATCCGCGATTATGGATTTTGCCTCCTCCTGGAACTCCGGTGGTAATTGTTTCGCCAAGTTAGACATGCGGAGCCAAAGCTCGCGATCGAATCTTGCGGTCATGGCCAGTGCGTTACCGGCTCTGATTGTAAGTGATGCAGAAGATGACACTTTCCTGCCCATGGCTTCCAATTTACGTCCGTCCTTATCTGGTGGGGCCGACAACGGTGAGGAGGGGTTGGCGAGTTTCTTTCTGGCCGCCACTGTAATAACTGAGTCCGGTTTCGTATGACCCCTTAAACAAAGCGGTGCCGAATCCGGAGCTTTATATTTCTTTTCTGGCCTGGACACCAACGCCGGAGTCGATAAGGGCGTAGATAGGATCTTGGATCCGGAATCCCAGATGGTATCGAGGAGGGGAATTGTGGTCACTGTCCTCCTTCGTTTGTCCCTGTGCTCATAGAGCACTGATTGCCTTTCCTCCGAAGAAACCTGAATTTTAAACAGTTCTGCGGCTTTACCTATTATGGTGTGGAAAGAGACGAGATCATCCGGTGGTGAGGCCTTGCCCGGCGAGTCTCTCCTCCTGGGCTTCTCGACGACGTAGTCATCCCAATCACTGGGTGCATCTGGCTCCTGAGTTATTTCTCCTTCTTCTGGTTCCGAAAATTCACCAAAAGGATCCTCCTGCCAGTCTGATACCGAGATGGTGGACGGTACCATGGTGGGATCTACGTCCGGCGATCGCGGTCTGTGCGATGACTGTGGTGACGGGCTCTTGTAGGTGAAGCACTGTGGGTGCTGCTCCTCGGTCTTCGAGCAGGTGATCTCATCCGTTTTTGCGGTCTACTCCTGTAAGGAGAGCAACCCGATGTGCCTGGAATCGGGGATGACTCTCTAGGAATGGGATTAATCGGAATCTGCTTCTCCCTTTGCCGTCTGTAAAATTCTTCTACAATCCTCTGCACGGATAACATGAGCACCGGGTCATGAGGATATTCGGATTCTCCCGTGGACGGGTGCCAAGGAGGGCTGTATTGTTTCGGTAAGGGACCGATGGACTCTTCCACCACTTCCGCATCAGAGAATTCTTCCTGAAGAATTATATCCGGAAGTTCTGCCATGTGCCCCAAAGGAGAAAATTGCTGCACCGGAGGTTCAGTTACAGTATTCTTCTCAATGATATTGCTTGTAATGACAGGAGCTTCAAGAGTGAGAGGCTGTAATTCCTCTGTAACTGCCGAAATTTGTGGTGCCTCTGAAGGCGTTATGGATGATGTTATCCTCGTCGACGACTGAGATTTTCCCGTCGACGAGGGCTTCGCCGCCGACTGAGATTTTCCCGTCGACGAAGGCTTCGCTGTCGACTGAGATTTTCCCGTCGACGACAGAGATTGTCCCGTCGACGGAGGCTTCGCTGTCGACTGAGCTTTTCCCGTCGACGACTGAGATTTTCCCGTCGACGAGGGATTCGTCGTCGACGACTGACCTTTTCCCGTCGACGAGGGCTTTGTTGACGAATGTGGAGTGTATTCCGTGGACGACTGCGTCATGGAGGAATGCTTTGTGGACGAGTGGTGTTTCTTGCTCGTCGACGATTGCTTCGCGGTCGACATGTCCGATGACGATGATCTAACTGTCGACGATGTCTTAAGCATCGTCGATGCTGGTTTCGTCGACGGTATGGCCGATGACGGGCCTTTACCTTTCCCTTCATTCGTGGGCGGTTTACCCGCCGACGACTGCCCCCCCCCCCGTTTTTTGCAAACTCCTCCTTACCTCTGGAGGCAGATTTTGCTGACTTTTTCTGGCTTGACAGGTCAACTGGAGGCAGAAAGGGTATCAATTCCAGCTTCCTCTTTTTGGATTTGGGAGAGGAACTCCTTTCCACTGAAGAGGCCCTTCTCTTTGAAGTTTGCCTCTCAGATGGAATGCTGGATTGGACAGGAGCTGTTCTGACAGACTCTTCGTCCGAAGATTGATCCCTGGATTCCAGGTATGAAAGGAGTCTTCTATGCCTGTCATGAAGGGTCTTAGTGGAAAAGGTTTTACAAATCTCGCATTTTTTAATGTCATGTGGGTACAGACAATAAATGCAATGCTCGTGGGGGTCCTTGCAGTAAACCAATTTCTTCTTGCACCTCGTGCAGTCCCTGAACAGGGAAGGCTTCCTGACAGCCTGAGGTGCCTCCATTTCTGAAGAGAAGTTCAGTCGACGATTTTGAGAGGAAAACAACCAGTTTTGCCACCAAGGTTAATTGGAAAGAAAGCCCCTAAGAAGGGGAACAAGATGGAATATATTTTACAAATATATTCCACACAAAAGTAGAAAGAATTTGAGAAAGCTCAGAGAGCTTGAGGATTCCCTGTGTCTGATAGACTGCGGTGAAAAATCTGAAGATGGCTGCCGGGGGCGGAGCTTAAGCCCTGCCACCTCATTGGCTGGGGCCATAAAGGACCAAAGTGAGGTGGAGGGACTACACAATGAAGTGGCTCATAGGCTATGATGGGCTATGTACATGCACTGCTAGGTGGCAGTGTATATATATATATATATATATAAAAAAAAAAAATTATTATTATTATTATTTAATTTATCACCGAGGATTCCCAGTCTGACGACGGGGAATATTCAAGCATCTGAATCTATGAAAGATCCAATGCTGGAGAAGTTGATGTTGAGGCCGATGCCCCCCCAGCTTTCTTCTTTGCTGCCGCCAAGACGACCGAATCCCGGGTAGGTTGTGCCCGAAGGTACTTCTTCTCGTACCGGTCCCTCTTTGCCGGCACCGTGGCAGGGTTCTTGAGGAGGGCGAGCCCCTCATCCCAGATGTCATCAAGAAGCGGTACGGCGAGGACCGTCTTCCTTTTAGCAGCGCCGTTGGTAAAGGAACCCTTCTTTCTTCTTTTCTTCTGGGCAGAGCTGGAAAAGCTCGGATGCCCTGGAAATCATGGCATGAAAGGATCCAATCTCGTCGGGCGGGGATGCCCGAGCAGGGGGCGACGGGGGACACGTCCCGCCGTCGCCTCCGTCGTCATCTGTACCTTTCGTAGCCGTGTCCGTGCCTGTATCATCCCCGTGGGTAGTAGACCGGGGGGAAGGCAGAGCAGGCCGCAGAGGTGGGAGAGGTGGCGTAGGATGCGTCCTCCTCCTCTTATGCGGTGGACTCTCCGAAGGTCCTGGCTCCGGTTCCCCCGTCGGGTCTGGCTCAGGTACCTCCGTCGGGGGAAGGGGCAACCTTGTCCTTATCTCTGAGCATAAGGACTGAATCGCTGACAAAATGGCCGCCGAGGTGTCCTGCGGCGCCGGAAACGATGGGCGCGAGGGCTCTTCAGGAGCCTTGTCGGTGACACCGTCGCTCTCGTCGTCGCCCTCGTCGGGATCCCTCCCGATGGGCTGGGCCTCTTCCACGACTTTGATGAGCTCTTCTTCAGAGGTCGTGTCCGTATCCACGATGGCCACCAGCCCCTCCCCCACCTTTTCCAACGAGGACTTCGTGGGGGTCTTCTCAATGGGCCTGAAAGACGACTCCCTCCGCGGTGGCAGGGAGACTCTGGGTCCTGAGGGCGCCTCCACTGGTGTAGCCTCCACAGGCTGAGCCAGGGCCGCAGCGACATCCTCAATCAAGGTCTTAGCAGGGTGAATTAAGGCCATCGTCACCTTCTGGACGCCTGGGGCCTTCACCTTGGGGGGAGGGTCCGAGCCTCGCTCCCCCTCTGCCGGAATCTTTGAGATCGACCAGGGCCTCTCCAGAAGCTTCGCTGGGTTCTCGGACTTCCTCTTACCCGAGCCAGAGCGTTGGCTCGTGGTTGATGGCGCCGGGGAGGATGCGTCCTGCCTGGCAGCCAAGGAGCCCGACCGTTCGACGCTCCCGGTGCCCGCGGTGCTTAGCCTTTTGTTGGGTCCCCGTCGCCGGGGCACTCTCACAGGACTTAGAAGACCGCTCGGTCTTCTTTTTCTTCTTCTCGCCTGACGGGCTCTTCCCTTCCAGCCAGTTGGCAAGACGGAGGTGGCGATCCTTCATGGTCCGCTCTGACATGTTCCCAAAATACGCACAGTCCTTCTCCTTGTGCGTCTTGTCCTCATGGAGACAGTAGAGGCATAACGAATGCTCATCCTCCTTGAAAACATTCTGAAGCTGGCATCCAGAGCAGGTCCTGAACAGCTTCCCGGGCGTCGAGCTTCCTTTCTCCTGGGCCATGTCCGGGGTAGGCCTCGGAACTTCTGGAATCCTCCAAAAGCGTAACTCGACGAAATCTTCACCCTTGAAGGGCGTAGAAAACTCCGAAACGGATCCCCGTTGATCGGATGTAGAAACGGTGGAGCGTGGGGCTCTATTTAGCCGAAAAATGAGAAAAATATCCTGAAAAAGCACGAAAACGCAGCAAAAGCTCGAGAGCTACAGCACGAAGACTCCCAACACTTGAACGTGCGGTAAAAATCTGAGGATGGCTGCCAGAGGCGGGGCTTAGGGAGGGGGCAGTCATTGGCTGGGGGCAGTATGACCCAGAGACCAGTGATTGGTTACTACTAAGAAAGACAGATCAGAAACTAAACTGATACTGATTTTTTCTATACCGAGGATTCCCGGCCTGACGACGGGGAATATTCAGGAGCATGTGAATCCATGCCAGACCCCATGCTGGAGAAGCTTAGAAATACACTGGGTCTGTATGTGGAGCGCAGCTGTTCATAATTCGATTGTTGCAGAAGAGTGCAGCATGGAGCTCCATGCTGAATCCATGAATAATGAATGGGCTGATCTTTTGATATTGAACGGATGCGGTAGAGAGTGATACGCCGGCAGACCTACAGGAAAATTCTGTGATGGGTGAACAGCGCTGACAGTCTCAGCCGGAGGGGGAAGCAACACGTGGGGCCTGCAGAGAAGCAAGATACGCCGGTGAGCTGACAGGCGAGTCCTGCATGGGGCAAATGATGCTGATAATCTCAGCTCGAGAGGAGCGCCAACACATGGGAATTTGGGTGCCACGCAAACTAGCAAACCAGAGTCAGCATTGTGGCAGCTACACGATGGAGGAGCCTAACGAAATTACTGATAACACTGGTTGTTGCTTTTCCTTCGTCTTCTACTTGCTGCAATGTAGAGGGCTACTGGTCGGAATAAACTATGATGGAGGGGTGGACGAGACGGGCAGCATTAGCAACACCAACAATGGAAGAAAGCTCTGGTAAGATTGCTGCTGTGCGCTGCGGAATGGACACTACCCAATAAGAGTAGTCAAGGCCTTGCAAGCTTAAAGCAAGCTATATAACTTGGTCTCTGCTGGTGTGAATTTGGGGCTCACAGGTTGGGGCCTGCGGTAAACCACGGAGAAAAGCTCGATACCTACTTGGACATAACCCTCAATTGCTATAGCCTTCTTGTGTCACATAGGGCAACATTGCTTCACATCCCTGCACGGATGCAGTAAAAACACTGATCTTTGAATGTTCATCCTTGCTGGTTAATTTTTGTCTTATGCCGAGGGGAAAAAAAAGACTCATCCATCATTGCCTTCCAAAGATCTGCAAACCAAACACAATAATCTGCAAAGGCTCTGGGGTGCAACGGGCTCAGACACGTCTTCTTTAGGTGCAAAGGGGCAATTTGTTTTGTCCCAAAATACCCACTCCCAGGAAATGGCAATGGCGGCTGATAAAGAAGACTTTGCTGCTAGCTTTCAAGCATTTCAAGAAACATTTTCATCCTCCTTTCAAGCACAGTTTAAGTTTACATCATTTACGTCGGAAATAAAGCAATCACTCTCAGACTTTATCAAAGACATTGCCACTTTAGGTGAGCGGGTTGATGTCAATGAACAGGCTATTCAGGGTCTGACAAAGGATAGTAAACAGACAGACATTGCACTGGAGGAACTTGCCAGGGCAATGCGGAATCTCGAATTGCAATATGAAGATTTGGAGAATAGGTCCCGTCGATCAAACATCAGAGTGAGAAACTTACCGGAAACAGTGCTGGACTCTCAGTTAAGAGAAGTGGTAACCCAGATCCTCGTGGATTTGCTTCCAGGTGATGAGAATCCCCTAATTTCTAGAGACCGAATACACTGGACCGGCACGAAAAGGAGTGATCCTGGGGCCCGCCCACGTGATCTTTTGGCTGCCTGCACCACATATCAACAAAAGGAACAGATATTGAGAACGGCCTGTGAACAAAATACGATCACTTATAATGGGACAGAAATTTAGCTCTATCTAGATCACCCCCAGTTCACTCTCCAGAAAAGGCGAGAGATGCAACCGGTTGTCAGAGTACTACGGGACTGGGGGATTAAATATAGATAGACTTTTCCTTTTGGAATCCTTTTTTCAAATCGACGATACGTAGCGTAGGATTACGTCCAGAGAAGCAGGATTGGCATTCCTGCAGGTTGAAGATAATGAGGGTGAAGCCGCATTAGCCCTTGGCTTTGACCACACATCTCAGCAGTCAAAACCATGGGAGTGGTCGGTTGTGCTGCAGCGAGGGAGGAAGCAGACAATAGCAAAAGGAGGATTGGAAGACCCGCCTGAGAGGCCTGACTGCCAAAGTGACTGATTAAGGTATAAACATTGGTAACTGTGGACAGTAAAGGATGATCAGAAGCTGCCTTAAATCTCATCTCTAATCGGACGAAGAGATGTTGCAGAACTTTTTTTGAATCTATCTGTTAAGGTAACAGATGGGGGTACTAGGTTGCCCCGCACATTGTCCTGGGGTATTAGTGGGCTCATGGCTGAGGCTGGTTGCTCCAGATTATGTTGGGAACTGTGGTTCACACCAGGAGACTATGGTTAGGGTTGGGTATCTACAAGTTGGGGCTAGGGAGGGTGTAATGGGTGGGGTTGAGCTGGATCGGAAGTGGGAATGGGAAGAGCTTGCAAGGTACTTCTGGATAAGGTATAACAAATCGGTTGAAACATGTGAAATGTGTGACATTAATAACCCAGCAATCAAATGGGACAGTTTAAATGGTTAAAATTGAATATTAGAGGCTTGAATACACAGATGAAGTGCAGGAAGCTAGATGCTCTTTTGGGGCGTCACCAACCGGATTTGGTGGTGCTCCAAGAGACGCATATATGTCTTTCAGATAAGCATTAACTGCGGCTTCGTCGGTACTCGCTGGTGTTACAGGCCAATGCCAAGACTAAACCAGCAAGGGTTCTTCTAGCATTGAAACCTGGTCCCCATTGTACAGTGTTGAAAACGCACATTTACAAAAAGGGTCATTATATTTTTGCTATTCTGAAGTTTGGCCCCAAAAAAGTGACAGTGGCGTCAATATACGCTCCTAATATAGGCCAGGAGCCTATGATTTTTTAAATCAGTTATCACTCAAGTTGAATTTGAGGGGGAAATAATAATAATGCTAGGGGACCTTAATATAGCTTGGGACCCCATACGAGACCGAAGTAAAGTTTCATCTTCAATACACTCTACAAATTATTAATTTGGCCTTGGTAGCTGTCTGGCCTGCCTTAATGGGGGATTCCAAAGGATATACATTTTATTTGCATGTGCATCGCTCGTTCTCCCGTATCGATTATATTTGGATCTCCAAACCCTTCTTGGGTAGAGTTACCTCTATGGTTTGTCACCCTATTGCTCTATCGGACCATGCGCCACTGACTATACAGATTGATATAGAAGGGATGATTCAGAGGGTGTGGACGTGGTGATACCCGTCTGCAGTGCTTTAGGACACAGTTGTAAGGGGTAAGATAGAGACTAAAATAGAGGAATTCTTTTAACAGAATATGACATCTGACATTTCTATCAATATAGTATGGGATGCTTTTAAGGCTTCAATCCGTGGGATCCTAATAGCAGAGGAGGCATATAAACGCTGACAGAGAACAGCATTGTAAGTGACACTGGAAGCAGAATTACAACACGTAATGAGGGAAATGGAAACGCATACGGATTCAGCAATTTTAAAAGCATATAGAGAAGCAAAAGCCAAATTTAACCTGCTCTTAACGAAAAAGGCAGAGAAATCCTTGTTGTATATGCGCCAATCCTAATATGGTAAAACAATTACGCCAGAAGATGTTCACAAACTGTCCAATCGATAAGTTTGTTAGAGAGGGTACTTTTATATCACACCGAGAACCCAGATGAACAATCCCAGCTACTATATTTGCAGACAATGAATCTTTGCTGGATCTCGCAGATGGACCGAGACATTTTGGAAAAAGAAATTACTATCGAAGAGGTAATCCATGTTATTAAAACACTCCCCCTAAACAAGTCTCCAGGACCCAACAGGTTCTCTGCTTCATTTTAGAAGATATTCTGGAAGGTATTGGCTCCAAGATTAGTGTACCTCTTTAACTAATTTATCAGCTCTGGTAGTATCTCCCCCTCAATGGAGGAAGCAAAGATGATTCTTATTCCAAAACCGGGTAAGAATCCAGGTAGGTGTGGTTCGTACCGGCCTATCGCTCTTATTAACCTTGATGATACGATACATTTGAATATTCTTGCAAATAGGATGGAAGGTATGTTTCCATCTATTGTACAGCCAGAACAGACAGACACACAACATCATACGGCATCTATGTCATTTGTTGGAAAAGTGGCAAATAAACAGATACCTGCAATTCTCTTATCATTGGATGCCGAAAAGGCTTTGGACTGTGTCGCGTGGTTATTCCTTTTGCAGGTTATGGCCAGGATGGGGTTTGGTCCTCAGTTTATGGCAAGGATCAAAGTAAATTACAATCTCCTGGTGGCAAGGTTACCAATTAATGGAGAGCTTTCTCCGCCAATCTCCATTCAGCATGGAACAAAACAGGGTTGACCCATTTCACCACTGCTGTAGGCCATAGGATTGGAACCTTTTTAGCAAAAATCCAACAAACATTAGACATTGAGGGTATACAATTTGGGGGGATAGAACATAAAACCATGGCTTACACCGATGATATGTTGTTAGTAATTTCAGAACCGGCTAGATCATTGCTCGGAATAGAATGAGAATTGGAGCAATATTGCTCGGTTGCAGGTCTGAAAATTAATCTGGTCAAATCGGAAATATAAAATGTATATTTGCTCCCTAACCACTCAGACTAAATTTGGCTGGGCTCAGGGTCCAATTAAGCTCTTGGTAGTTACGATTATCCCGGATTTAGGGGCCCTATATGATGCTAACTTTCTCCCCTTATTGAAAGCGATCACGAATCAACTCGAAAAATGGGTTCCATTATCAATCTCCTGGCTTGGACAGATGAATGTCGTAAAAATGAATATTCTTCCAAAATTCTTATGCTTCTCCCAGGCACTCCCAACCCGAATCCCTGTGGCATTTTTTAAAACGCTACATAGGAGAATTTCTGACTATATTTGGAATAATAAACTCCACAGAGTGGCCTCTCAAGTCCTGACTGCCCCCACAGAGAGAGGCGGCTTAGGTCTTCCCGATCTGTATAAATTCTATCAGGCAGCACTGCTCTGTATAATTAAAGATTGGTGGGGATCACATGAAGAGAAATGTTGGCTACAGATGGAACGGGCATTGGGGGGTCCAAATCTAGGGGAAATACTATGGCACACAAAAAACGATCGCTCCCCCAATATTCATATGAGTAAGATTACACATTTAGTCGAGGAGGTATGGGATGGGGCGGCAAGACAAAATTGTCTAACGACATTCCCTTCACGGTTTACTCCAATATTTTTCAACCCCAAATTTCCTCTGGGGTGTGAGCCTCGGGTCTTTCTTAAATGGAAGCAAGCAGGATGCAGGAAATTGTGTGATCGGTTTGTTGGCAGGGATTTTAAAACATTTAAACAGTGTAAATTTGAATTTGTCTTAGAAGATAGGGAGCATTTCCAATACTATCAAGTATGCCACTGGATACTGACCCCGCCTTTAAACAGGCGGCTATTAGAGAGCTTACTCCTTTTGAAACATGTGTCACTACTAACCCAGGAAATAAGGCTCTAATATCAAACATTTGCAAAATCTTAAATAGGTCGTCTTCTACTCTCCCATGGCATTTTAAGTCTAGATGGCAGCTTACACTGGGGTTACTGATTACAGACAAAGAATGGGAAGTATTATGGAACGACATTCCTAAATACACTTGTTCTATACAATTTCAAGATATTTGGTATAAATTACTTACCCAGTGGCATTACACACCCGCCCGCCTGCCTGCATAAGATAAAATCCTCCCTGTCGGAACAATGTTGGCAACAATGTGGGACGAATGGGGGCATGTTTGGTGGCATTGTCCGGTGTTGGCGGGCTATTGGGCAGAGATTGATATTTGTATGCAACAATTGTTTGGTTTATCAAAGCCTTGCTCCATTAAATCAAACTTATTGCTGATCTTTGACCCCACTATGCATCGTAATTCGAAGCAAAGATGTACAACAAAACAAAGCTGACTACGTCAAGGAAGCGAATAGACAACTGTCTGATACCAGCTGCTATTGAAAACTAGAACATGACCCGATACCAGAGATTGGTCTTAAACTTAAGACTCTCTTGCACATTTGGGTACAGAAAGGCATTCTCGATCAAGATGACTACAATTATCCATTCATCAAATTCCCCGAAAATGCCGACCATTTACTTCATGGCCAAACTTCTACAAGAATGCTAAAAGACCACACAGAAGACCCATAGTAACGCTCAATGAAGCACTGCTAGAAAATGTTTCTAAATATGTTGATGAAACATTACTTCATTTGGTACTTACCCTTCTATCATACCTTTGTGATACAAAGGACTTTCTAAGTAAATTAATTGGGGTGGCATGGGAACCAGACTTTATGTTGGCCACCCTAGATGCTGTCTCGCTATACACATCGATCCACGATGATGATGGGAAATGTGCCTGTAAACACTTCCTTGACACAAGGTCCCTTAACTATCTGCTACACAATGAAATGATCATAGATATGATTGATATCTCGCTGACGAATAACATCTTCTTATTCAACAATGACTATTACATCCAACTACCGGGCACAGCAATTGGCAAGACTTTTGCTCCATCTTACACCAACCTTTTGATGGGTTGGTGGGAAAACTTCATAGTCTGGATGAAAATCAATAGCAAATATACTGATAACATCCTACTTTGGCTTTGCTACATAGACGACACGTTCATTATATGGAAAGGCAACAAAAAAGATTGGAAAGAATTCCTCATGATTCTGAATACCAATATGCTAAATCTGAAATTCACTGAAACACAAAGTTAAGAATCAATCATTTTCTTAGATATAGTAGTGAGACATGAGCAAGGTAAAATGACAACAGAACTGCATCGTAAGCCCACCAGCTCAAACATGCCATTATTCACCAGCAGCAACCACCCTTCCTCCCTCAAATGGAGCATACCATACAGTAAATTTGTCTGAATATGCCATAATTGTACCCAACTGGAAACTTTCGATTAAGAGTGCAGCATAACCCGGGCAAAACATTTTGAAACAACGCTATCCAAAGGCAATACTGGAAACAGCATACATCAAAGCGCAGAATTTAGATTGTGATCTACTTTTGATTACAAACAAAAGACAAGATAATAAACAACTGTCATGGTCATGAAGTCAGGGACACAAGCATGCAGGGGTCGTATGCACAGGAGACCTGGGTGGACACTGTCCTGGTGCCTTTGGCGCCAGGCTCATGAACAAAAGTAAACAAGAACATACATTTAACACCAAAAAGCTTTTATTATGGACATAGCACGTCAGATGCATTAACCTTGAACATTCCATCCATTAAGCAGGATGCATTAACCTTGAACATTCCATCCATCAAGCAACCCCAAGTGTATTCTCGGGTGCGCTGCTAATGGATTGCCTTCGCATGTGCTCACTCTCTAGGAATGGCAGGGTGTTGCTGGTAAGCCGGCCCTAATGGCCGTGCCCAGGATCTCAGCTATATAAGCGGCCCGATCCTCAAGACAGGCGCTTTGCGTTATTCTGCACTTCCAAGCAGCATACCGCTCACCGTCGCCTGAGGTCAGACTTACCTTTGACGATCCTGCTTCCAGGACATCCTGCTTCCTGCCAGCATACCTACCAACTGGGGAAAGCTGTTCTTACCTGTACATCTCTTCGGCGAACCAAGTATTCATCTTTACACTTTCCGGAACACCAAAATCTTCATCTTGGTACCGCAGCACGACACGCTCCATCGTCGACAGCAGCGCCTGCAAAGGAAAACAGAAGACAAGGTTAGACATTGAAAAATTAGTCAGTTTAAGGTTGCGCTATGCCATACTTCTCGCTTTTCCTTAAACCATCACTTACCTGCTGTCGAACATTGAGGTAGCATCCATCTTCCACCCGGCCGCGTCTCGCGTCTCATAGCTGCATTGAGGCGCATTGCCATCTAAGGGAAGAAAACAGAAGAGATACATTATTGCGGACATAAATAGGAGCAACATATAAAGACATTAAACAGAACAAACAGCATCACAAGAGCTCAAGAAAGACTTACCAATCATAAGAAGAAGCATAGTTGCAGCTGGACTGGACTAATCCTTATCCGGGATCAGTGAAGGAACTAGATCCCATTCGACGCGCCCCTGCCAGAAGTAGCAGGATGGAGAGATTATCTTCCATAATTCACAGGTGAGCTTTATGGGCTGGCGTATGCTCACAGAAAGCGTACTTTGGGGTGAAGGGTTTGAGAGGTACAACAATCACAGATTGACGCACTCCCACACTCTTATCTCCACGCAGGAGCAGTATCACCAAGTACCACCGCTCACAGCTTTTCTAATGAGGGAGAGGCCTGAAAGGGGTGATTCAAGTTCAAGGAGGGCTGCAACCGTGCCCCAACGCCTCCGCAGAGACCAGGTGAGCGTAACAACAACAACTCGATCAGATTCATCTCATTCTTACTTTTGGGGCCCATTCCAGCTGCATTTGACAAATAATACATGATCATTGGCATGTGTTAAAACTAGACAGCAACCTGTCATCTATTTTAGGAGAAAGAGAACATCACATTCAGAAAGTCTGCCTCCCTAAAAGACACAGTGGTTCAAAGCTTCATGCCATCAGACAAACCCAGTTGCTCCTTAACCTGGCTAAATAAAAACGTGCTGGGGTTCCATAAATGTACCCACTGCAAGGTATGTAAGTATTCTGAAAACAAGACCAGCTATCTGCATCCGGTGTTGGGACACAAAGTAGAACTACATTGTAATATCACCAGCAACGCTGAATTTGTAGTTTATGTTCTGATGTGTCCCTGCACCTTGTGGTACGTCGGCAGCACCATTGGCAAACTCAAGCTACGGATCCTCCAGCATATGAGAGCCATCAAGACGTCGACCCATCCTATACTATGGCTGTACATTTCCACGAAAAACATAAGGCAAATGGGAAGGCCTAACGTTTTTTGCCATACACACCATAGAAAAAACTGTACAGGGGGAAACAGAGAGCTTGAGCTCTGTCAAATGGAGATGAAATGTATTCTAGATCTTAAAACGAAGAAACCAAGAGGACATAATCTTGATGAAGAACTTTATACCTTTCTGAGTATATGATACTAGGATAGCAATCGGAACTGACAAGGCACATGCCTGTAATGCTCCAAGCTCTGCTGACGCCACTACTTGGCTAGTCCCAATTATTTTTCCTGTTGTCAGATATCCCTAATAGATATCCCTAATAGATATCCCAGAAAGTCCCTAATTTTCCTCTTTTATTATTGTTTGTTTTTAACATTTGAGTGTTACTCCTATTGATTGTCTTAATAATAACTAGCTTTTTGCAACATCAAGCTTTAGAGGGATCACCAAGAAAGCATGTTGGGAACTGCCAGTCCAAAGCATATCTTTCTCAAAAGTATGTGCTAATTGGGAGTATGGTTGGACAGCAATCTGACAATTCTGGTTCCATGCATTCCATCTAGGTATGATACAATTTAGACTCTAGAGTGTCAATTTTTACTGTATTTTTATTGTGGTCTATGGTTTAAGTTATATTTAACTTGATTTGGCCAAGGACATTTCAAATTGCCTACTTATCACCTGGCACCTCCTCTAGATGCATAAATCCATAAGGGCAAGCTCGGCCTTAATCTGTAGCAAATGCACTAAGCATTTTTCGCACCATGCACTTTATTAGCGAACTGGCACACAAATTGGCTTGTCGAATCCATATTTAGATTGACCCAGTTCATGATCCAATTGTATGCAACCCTCCAGCCTCATGTGATTAATCAAATGTACCCACTTTGTAGCATATGCATTAAGCATTGCTCTTTAAATTATAATGAGTGCAGGTAAGTTAATTTACAGCCCATTCATTTTCGGGCCCGCTGTTTGGCCAGTTTGGTTTGCATGTCCAAAAACCAATGCATTTTGCCTAGGAATGGGCTTGTCGGACTCATATATACATTGATCCAGTCCATGACGCAACTGTATGCAACCTCCTGGCTTGATGTGATCAATCTAATGCCCCAGATGCAAAAATCAGAATACTGCACAATTTGAATTATGCCAGACTCCAAACTTAAATTGGCAATAACTATAGATAGCCAAACTGAATTCCCTACAATATGCACCTTAGTATTTATTTGAAATACGTCCTCACATAGACAGTCAAATTTGATTACATCTGTTTTATAACATCAATTTTATTACATCTGTATCTACATGTGTTTCACCAATGGATGGCTCATCAGGAGGAATGATATAGTATCGCAATTTATTTCTCAATCATAAGATAGCTTATGTTCTTGTTTTTCTTGTCTGCAATAAACCAAATTAGATGTTTTCCCATTATCATTTTACTGTTTGAAGAAATTGGAGTATCTCTCATATAACGGAGGGCACTGAATATTATAATCTAGTGACCACCAGTAAATATTTTGGCTCCTTGCATGGACTTCCTTTGGGGGTTTGCAGTAGCAGCTAGTACCCCTTGCTGCCGCTTTTGTACACATGGTACTGCCCTTGGGTTTCAGTTTGCAGCAGTAGTGTCAAGGAGAGCAATTAAATGTGGCTCTCAAAGGTCTGTGTTTACCTTTAATTGGTCCAAACCCTTGTCCCTCCTTCCCCTACAAGAAGCAAATAGGAGAGTCCTCTGTTCACTAGGTTGGGACAAGTGGTGCAACCCTCATCGCCATCCCTCTTCAAACAGCTTCCTATTCGCTGCTGGCAGGATAAGCGAAGGACAATGGATGGAAAGTTATCAGCAGAGGCAGGAAAAACTAGAAAATGCAACCAACGCCGCAAGAGGGAGGATGAGGACAGCCCACCACAGGTTCGACTGGGGGAGGCATCTATACAAGGCATTGTGCACTGTGAAACAGGCACGGTTTCAGAAGGTAGACACAGACAGAAGGTATACACAGACAACACCTTTATTAAAAATTTGAATGGGGGTTGGAGACTTCCTAGCTGGCCCTAACTCTATAATGGGAGTAGTCTTGACCATCAAATTAAACTAAAGGATGTCAAAGTCAGTTTGTCAATGATAATGTGTACAGGGTTAGATCAAACAAAAGAGTGTATTTAGGGAAAGTCAGGATGGCAATGGAGTTGGATAACACTCCCTTCACCAAACTTGAAAAATAAGAGCTTGTTCACACAGTTCAACGAGGCAAAGTTATTCCAAGCTTCCCATGCCTGGCTCGGAATTCACACAGTTCAACAGCATACAGTTAACTCAGGCTTCCCTCGCCTGGTTTGGTATACATTTCTCAAAACATAGTTTTCTCAGGCTTCCCTCGCCTGGTTCGGCATCAACTCAAAGGTTTCACAATGGGGTTCCCTTCCCCAACAGTACCATACCTATTTCACACTGGGGTTCCCTTCCCCAACAGTACCATACCTATTTCACACTGGGGTGCCCTTCCCCAACAGTTCAACAGTGCTTCAATGGTTTTATCATCGCAAGCGCACTCTGTCAGTGAGGCTTTCACACAATCGTGTCCCTGGCACTTCTTTACTTCATAACGCCTTAACAGAGACTTTCCCAAATGCACAGTATCTTGATTGGCCCTGTGCGAGACCTCTCTGATACTAAGGCCGTCTACCCAGGTTATGCTTCTCGCATTATACTTCCTTTAGTCGTGCCCACTGGCACTGTCTTTCACAATCTTCACTTCGTCGTGCCCCCGGCACTGTCTTTCACAATTCTCACTTGGTCGTGCCCCACGCACTATCATAGTTCTCATTTGTGGGTCCCAGACCCTCTTCTCAATTCCCATTAGGGTCCCATACCCTCTTCGATGATTCCATTAACATAACAGTTCTTATTTTACTTTTGCTCGTGCTTTGAGCCCTCTGTAATTTACAATCTCAAAAAGTCTTCTTTACTTGTGTAAACATACACGCGGCCTCGCCGTCACTTTGTTTCTCATCATACTCTTTCAACAATGGACAATCAAAGCTTTCATCTTCGTCGCGTCTCTTGCCATACGCATGTCCTCATTTTGCAACATTGTACTTAAATCGTGCCTCGCGCCTCTCCCAAACCGGGCTCTCTTCTGCTTTGAACTCACCGGCCATGTTTCTTTTTAACACTTGCTTCGTGTCGAGGTCAGGGTCTCTCCCGCTGCCCCTGCGACACTCCCCAGATGCCCAAGGGAATGAGCACCTTTGCCAGGATTTCTCTTTGGAGTTTGTTTCCTTAAGCAACCCCATTCTGGCTCCCTCGAGACATGGCTCCCTTGCCACGCTTTCTGCAGCCTTTCCACCTCTCAGGCCCTCAGCACTTAGTTCTCCAGTGACAGGTTTCGGGGTACCTAGGAGACCCAGTTCGCTTGCCTGCTCGACTTCCAACTCGTGTTCCTTCTCGGGCTCCAGCTCGCTCACTGTGTGATTCTACGCTCCACCTCTTATACGCTGGGTAGCCGTCAATGTGTTTCAGGTGTGCGTGATTATGACCGAGTGCCTGATCCTTCCTGGCCTCATTACCGGGACAGGACCATTGCATATCACTAGTGGTGATCTTCTTAATCTCAGTCTTCCTCTTCTTTGTCTCAGTAGTTGGGCTGACACAGAAAGGAGGGTAATTATGGGAGTTGTAGTGTCCCATAAATGTAGAGGGAATGTGGGGCAAACAGTTGTCAGGGAAATGGGGGATACCATGTCTCGCCTTCCGGTGTTTCTTCCCCACTCCCCAAGGAACCCCTACCCAGGTGATCCTCGCTAGTCCACCCGAAGAGTCGGACCCAATAGCGATGGCCCGTCCCTGGCCACCTAAATAAGGGATCCCCGGGGATTGAGTAGTGAAACCCCTTCAGGTTTTTCATACTACTTAAGATCTGCTGGGATGTGAGGAGGTATTTGTAATAAAGTGGTGGGCTTTTGATAGATGGATGAGAATATCTTGTACGCTTGAGATAAATAAGCTAGTGTGCACGCATGACCCGCATTGTACCTGCATTTGAAAAAGATACAGCATTTATTTTTATCAGTCCGTACTTCCCTCATTTAGAACAGGAATAGGACAACATTAAGCCATTCATTAAAATGAAACTTACAATGATTAAACAGTGTTACACAAAGAACAGCTGCAGATATGGTCACTGGTAGATGTAGAAGACATTTTAAAGGAAACACTTTCACTCTGGAAAATGGTTGCTTCACAACTGGGAAATGTTTGGTGGATGGTCAAAAGGGAAGAGGAGTACAGTATACATGATCAGACCCTCATACATGACGGTGGACAACCCAGAGTACATTTACATTGGTTACAACAAGCCACAGGTATGTGAATCTGAGCGAGATAGGAGGATGCTGTAGAGCCTGGAGTTCGCCAAAGCGAGTGCGTGTGTGTGTGTGTGCAGGTCTTAGGTTCCCTTTCGGTTGGAGCAGGATGTGCTTCACATCTAAGAAAGCACCCCCTGCTTATAAATAACCCAGCCCCAAGTGGTTTATCTCGCTTACCTTTCGGGCACCACTTGATGTGCTCCATGCTGGGTCACTGTTATAAATGAGTTTCTAGACACATTGCTTGTAAATGATCTAATCCTTTATTAAGATCATTGCATGGAAACGATCCCCAGCTAGGAGGCATCAGCTGCTCCCTTCTCATCAGTAACTGCTTCTCATCCCCTCTACATTCCCTCACAGAATCATATGATGTTACAGTGGTTTAAATCATAACAAGGACTGATAATAAAAACTAATCATAACAGAAGCTATTTACAAGATAAGAAATACATATGTATGGTGTGGTAATTAATAGTAAGCATGAGAAAGAATGAAATATAATAACTTATAATAATAACTTATCATTCCTAACATCTACTCTCCTTAATAATCATGAATGCATGTGATATAACATTGACTGAAATCTGAAATTCTGAATGAACAGTAACTTATCACACTCAACAGTTCTCTTCTCCCTGTAGATCCTGAACACATTAGAAATCACACTCTCACAACCTTACCTCCATTCCTCCTAAACACTGCCACTCTCTCTTTATTCCATATGCTACCGCCTTTAACCAACAAAGAGGAACCTAAATCTTTTACCACCTGCTTAGGGTCAGAAAACATTGAGGCTCCCTTTCTTACTTTGGTAGCTAATTTGATTTTCACCCATTGACCTTCTTTGAACTTGAAGTCTCTGCAGCAATTTCTCTCATCATACCTCACTTTGGCCTTAGCATCAGATTCAACATTTACATTCCTGGCTCTCCCCATCCAACCAGGGCAGATATGTGAGTTGAGCTTTCTTTCTCGCAACACCTCGAACGGAGATTCTCCTGTCACGCTGTGTGGAGCCACAACCTGCACTGAAAGGTTCTCTCCATTACTTTCCTTATCCAATCACCACCTGTAGCTACAGCAATTCTGACCACATCCATGAGCGTTCTATTAAAGCGTTCAACGCAACCATTGCTCTGAGGATGATATAATTATGTGGTTGACTGTTCAATTCCATACTTGTCAAGAAACTCTTTGAACTCTCTAGACACAAGTTGTGATCTGTTGTCCGACAGACATTTTTTAGGAAATCCTTCCCTCCAAATACTTGCTCAAGGAATTTGATAATACTGCTACTGAATATATCCCTGAGCACACAAACCTCAGGCCACTTTGACAACAAATCTGCAACTACAAACAAGTAGTTGTCTCTCCCTCCTCCAACATTGAATGGGCCCAATAAGTCTAACACCACTTCATCCCATGGAACCTTGGGACATTCACGCACTACCATGGGTACCTTCTGGACTCTGAGTCCTTTATCACCCTCTATATATTCCATACAACCCATGACTTGTTCTTCTGTATATTTGTCCACTCCTGGCCACCAAAATTCTGCTCTCACCAAACCTTTCGTTCTTGCAACACCTAAATGTCCAACATGAGCTAAAAATGAGCTAAATCTACCACAGATTTCCTCATTTTCATTGGAACTACCATCTGATGCCCCCTATACAGATAATTATTCTGGACACACAGTTCATCCTTTACGTTGGCATAACCACACAAATCATCTTTGTAACCCTTCATTTTATCACTCCTTACTAATGACAGGATTTTTTGATAAACCATATCTTCCACATGAGCCATGTCCCAGTCATTCTTCTTCAACGTCTCATGGACCTGAAAAATGTCTGCCATACCATCAGAAGACCAGTTCATCTCACCAATCTGTTGTTCTTTCTCCACCGACCTAAACAAAGCATCCGTGACCACATTACTTTGACCACATACATGGAGCATTGAAAACTGTAAACCTTGCAAAGCAGTTACCCACTTCATGATCCGCCTTGAAACTCCCTCCAGACCTCCTTTGGTAAATATTCCAACTAATGGTTTGTGATCTGTTCTCAGGAGACACTGAAGATTCTCGGGGACTGTCAGAAGGGACCCCCAGCTCTGTGCACAAAATCCCTCCTCCTCCTCCTCCTCACCTGTATGAAGATCTTCCAATGAATCTTCTGGAGAAATGGTCCTTCGTTCTCTCCAGGCGGCTTCTGGCTTTTTTATGCAGCTCTTAGAGCGAGCTCGTCTGGAGGCCACCTTGCCAATAGGCCAGTAGCTTGGGAGAGGTGCCCCCCAGGGAGCAAACCCCAATACCAGGGAAAAGCCAAGCTAAAAAACCCTGGTGCAGCTTGAGTGCGATGATTATAGTAGCTCCGGAGAAGTGAGGGTGGCCAAAGGTGCAGGTAGAAGCCAGCTGACTGATACGATGAAACTGAAGGTTTCCAAATTCAGAAGAGTGACGAAAACACTGGCTCCGTGGAGGTTGGGCAGCAAGGAAGTAAGCAAGGAAGCAGATGTAAAGCGGGCAAAGAGGGAAAAATCAATCGCAAGCAGGAAGCGAGCGCAAGCAGAAGCGGGGGTAAGGAGAAAGCGGAACGGGGAGCAACAGCCGGGGAGAAGGGAAAAACGCAAGCGTACGGGAAAAACAGAGACGGTGGGAACCGCGTTAGGACCCAGGGAAAGCGAGGATTGCAACGCGTCAGCCCGCCGTCAAGGAGGATTACAAGTACGGCCGGCATGATGACGCGCAACAACAACAAGGAAGACTAGACCGTCACCGTTATTGCTGCGTCGGCCATTAGCGTCCCTTCCATGACTTCCACAGCCGCCACAGCCCTCAAGTCATGACATCTGTACAATGTAAATTCTCTGCCCCACAAGAATCTTTTAAATTTCTCAACGCCCCAAACGCATGCTAATGCTTCCTTCTCCACAACAGAATATCTTGTCTCTGGTCCTTTCAATGATCTAGAAGCAAACGCTACTGTGTGCAATCACATAAATCCTCCTGCATGAGGAAAGCACCTATGCCATAATCACTAGCATCCACAAAGACTAACGTTCGTCTCCCTTCTTCAAAAACTTTAATTATGGGTGCATGCACAATAGATGTCTTTATCTGCTCAAATTCCCTCTTGCATTCCTCATTCCACTTAAACGCAACCCCTTTACGGGTAAGCATCCTCATGTTCCGTGACATCTGAGACAAACCTTTAATGAATTTTCCATAAAATTCTACAAGACCCAAAAATGATAGTATATCTCCTTTTGATTTGGGAGCTTCCATCCTCTTAATAGCTTCAATAGCTTCTTCTTTAGGTTTAACACATTCTCCTGAAATTTCATGACCTAAATACACTACTTTATTAGCCTTAGAGGTAAATTTTTCCATTGCAACAGTAAGACCTGCTTCTTTCAAAATACTCAAAACTCTTTTGAGACGCTCATCATGTTCAGTATCATTGCTTCCACACACCAACACATCGTCCTGATAACACATTACTCCATTCTCACCTTCCAGAAGTCTATGCATGATGCTTTGAAAAACACTTGCTGCCGAGACTAGCCCAAAAGGCATGCATATACACCTAAATAAGCCAATGGGAGTGATAAAAGCCGTAAGATCTCTAGATTTTGGATGTAATTCAACTTGATGATAGGCTGATTTGAGGTCTAGAATAGAGAACACTTTGAATCCAGCCACCCCGACCAACAAATCATCTATTCTTGGTAGTGGAAATGTATCTGCCACCACCATGCTGTTTAAGTGTCTAAGGTCAAATCTTAAAGACCCATTGGATTTCCTCACTACTAACATTTGGACTGAGCCATTCAGATGCATTTATCTTCTCACTCACTCCATCCAACTCATTTTCTTCAACTCTTTCTCCACATCTTCTTTGAGTGCTAAAGGAATGGTGTGAAGTTTTGCAATTTTAGGTATGGCATCTCTCCTCAGATTTTATGTACAAATCATTTTAAACACCCCAATTTTCTGTCCACATGAACATTCTCATTCTCTACACTCTTCACTGAAAGTACTTGTTCTGGATGAGCTGCCTCAAGTCTTATCTTTAACTCTGCCTGATCACTACATGACAGTAACTCTCCACCTTTTTTTGCGACATGTATAACTCCAATAGATTTCCTATCTTTGAACTGTAATTCACCTTCAAAACTCCCTATAATCTCTATGGGAACTTCTCCATATGCATTTGCTCTAACTGAATTTTCCCAAAGAGTACAACAATCAAATTTCTCTTTCCAGATTTGTACACTAATTAAAGTATAATCTGCCCCACTGTCAATAAGCATGGAGACAGGTACACCACGAATAAATACAGTTGCATAAGGTTTCTTTCTTTTCACTTTTCCATCAACAGCATTTACCGTATACACCACCTCTCTGGCTACTTGGTTGCCACATTCATCCTCATACTCTGCAGATACTTCATGTACTTGACTCATGCCAGTATTAAAGTTTTTACAACACTGAGCAAGATGTCCCTTCCTGCCACAATCATTACAAATTATATGCACTACAAAACAGTCTTTATCAGATGCTAAATGAGAAAAACTCCCACATTTGTAACATCTCCTTCCAGCAGGACCTCTATTCTCCCTGGTAAATCCAGTATCCCGGAATTAATTAAGTCTCCTTTGACATGTTCCTTGCATCCTTCAACGGTTGCCACTGGCGTCCCCGGCCCCTCCCAGCTGAAGGTCTATTCTCATGACGAGCCTCAAACTTCTTTCCAGAATAATCAGGCCGCCTTGTAGTCACATTTGCTCCTTGTCTTTGGGCTACTTCTGACACTTTTTGCACAGCCCCTTCACTTTCCTCAGGTTTCAGTTTTTCACTGGATGTGTCTGCTTGATGCATTTTGATACACCTATCAGTATGTTCTACAGTTTTGGCTATATCAATGGCTCTATCAAACGAAGGATTCCTCTCCTTCCATAACTCTTTTTTAATATTGTCGTTGGAGCATTTGATAATCAATTGATCTCTAAGGTGTTCATCTTGGCAATGGCTGAACCTACACTTGACTGCCAAGCCCCTTAAAGCAGTTATAAAATCCTCTATGGTTTCACCACTTTTCTGGCTTCTAGTGGCAAATGTATATCTCTCTAGTATGATGTTTTCCTCAATCTGGAAATGTCTGTCAAGCTTTGTTAGGGAGAATTCCCTTAAAAGGCTGATTCCCCAAACCTATAGAGTCCCCCAGCAGCTTTGCTGGATTTTTGGGGTGTTTTTTCCCCTGCTAAGAGTGAGACTCTTTTCCTCCCACTCTCAGGCATGATTTAAGGTATGTCTTTGACTTGGTATGTGCTTATGGGCTATGGGGTCTTTTACTCCATAGGGTATCATCTGTTTTGGTATATGTGTTACACAGCACCCTCAGTGCAGTAACACAGGGGTGTCATAGGGACCCCCACACATAGACTCCATACACTGGGACTGACTACTGTCTCCCAGGGCATGTAAAGTCACCATTGGCTTTATTAGTCCAAAATTGTGAACAGAACCAGTACAAACCATCATATTGTGGAAGTACTGGAAGGGGTTCATTAGATTGCCCCTGGGTCTGTTTCCAAGGGGGCACTGTCCAGTCCCCCCTTATCGAGTTTCTGGCTGGTGGCAGTGGTTACCACACAAAATATTCCAACTGAATATTTACTATGGGATTTTCCCATTCATTTTAAACGCACCACTTTTTTGGAGCATTGTTAAGATACCGCCGGTTTATTTAATTAATATAAATATAAAATCACTGGTTGGGTATTTTCGCCAGAACTCTTTTACAAAATGGCGTATGTGTCCGTCTCTATAACTCCAACCAAGGTCGGGCACTTTGATCCACTTTTTGGCAGGCTTCTCCACAGAAGCCTCCAACTGGTGCCACTCTGTCTGAGATTCACAGGATGTGTGGGTGGGGGAATTGGCACCCTGGACTGCGTTGCCTTAGCAACCCAAGTCGCACTCTGTTCTGATTGTCCCAGTGGTGAGCCACCCGGCTCACCACTTAGCATGTATGAGTGTTAGCTAGGCTGTTGAATGGGGTTTTGTCTGCATAAAAGCAGGGCTTTTGGGGCTGGAACTTCAGAAATTGCCACTGGAGCTGTAGAAATCCGAAGAGGGGAGAAGCTGAGCCATCTGCAATGACGACACCACCGGTAGAGCTCTGCTGCAACAACCTCACCACTTCCCCGACGACAAGAGAAGATCTTCTGCTGCAAGAGTCTTCTCCCTCTGAGCTGGTGGGAGCAACCAGGTCGACATTCGCCTTCCAGGACGTCCCTTGGTCGAATCGCCAGTGCCAAGCACCCGGCGGCCAGATAGCCAAGCTTCAGTCTCCTGGGACTGCGAATAAAAGGAACGCACCTGTTAACCGATCAAACAACTCCGCGGCTGGTCTCATCCCTGGGCAGTGAAATGACTCCAAGTTTCCTCATTGACGAGATCTTCTCCTCCCCTAGTCGAAACCATCAACTGCACCCGCTGCCAGGAACAACTGCCACCGCTGGAGCTTCCTCACTTTTAAAGGTACTGTGTTCCACTTGGCCTCCCTTTCCACGGATTGCTAAAGGTGACCCTTAAATCCTTGGCTTTCCAACTGGGTTGGCCCCCAGACCTTCTAACTTTACCTTTCGCATCAAAGCAAACTCTTTTGAACATTTTTAGCAAAGACTTGAATGCATTTTTAAACTGTGTGATCCTGGGCGCATTTCGCCTTGCTCCATATAAAGTGGCCCTAGCCTACGAACTTTTGCTCTACAGTAGACCCTGCCTTCACTAGCTTGCTGTGGTCTTAGAAAAGTGTTGGGACCTGTTTTATTTTCATGACCTGTCTTTTCCTCTCCCTCTAACTTAATTATTGGAGTGCCACCTGAGTTAAGCGCTCGCATCTGTTTTACAAATAGTGGTGTTTTGATCTAGACGTGTCTAATAATTATTAAGGGATGTGTGTATACTTTTTCTGATTGTGTTTGAACTTGCTTTGATCTGTAGTGCTTAGTGTATTTCCTAAAGTGTGTTTTAAATAAATAATTATATACTTTTGATACCAAGCTCTGGTCAGTGTTTGTTTGCTCCACTGTGTTTCTGGCCCTATTGTGCATCCTCTGTATACTGCCCTACTCATCTTGAGAGAAGTCTGACTGCTCAGCCACAGCTACGAGGTAAATCTGGGTGGTGCAGATTGGGTTTACTGCTTACTCCTGTAGTCTTAATCTTTTTGCAGTGTTCCCCAAGGGAACTGCACAGGATTTTGCCAGTGTCTTTTCATAGGGACCCGGCATCAGGAATGTCAGTTGGTTCTGGGAGTTTCTTCTAAACTTCCTGACCTGCCGTGCCCAAGCAATGAAACAACAATGCCTCTTTACGTTCATTTGAAAAGTTGGCCCCAAATACAGCTAGGGCGTATTTACTAAAACCCTCTTTCCAATCTGCCCATTTTACTCTGGACTCACCTGGATTCATAAGAAAGAACATTGGGGCTGGCACATTTGCCATGTCTTTGCGTGTTGCCAAGTATAATGTATCAGAATTAAGTTAATGGAATGAATTAATGTGCTACCACTCACTGCCCAGTCGTAACTTGTTTGTATAGAATAACGAAAACCTTTTCCATTCACAGATAAACAAGCTAAGCAGTATTCTGCTAACTCACCAATTCTGAGTTTTCACTGTAAGGCACTTGCACTAGCTGTGCCCCAACCGATCCTTATGCAATGTTTGGGACTTGCTGTGCCTCTGCTGACCTTCCAACTATGTTTTCAAGTTTTAAAATGACTTTGGATGTAAAGTGACTTTCAAAATTACACTGTGCGTTCAGTGTATTGTATTAGTGGCGTGGCTTGACCTATTGAAAATGTCTGCCACGTTTTAGGGTCCTTTCCTCAAAAAACGTGATGATGCAGTGCTTCTGTTTCCTCCTTCAGCAATGCGACGTGTCATTCCTGCTGCTAACGTGCGTCCCGTGGAGCGGACAGTGGATTACATTAAAGGCATGGTCTAGTAAAAATTTTTATTGTCCCAACGGGTCGGCCATGTTTTTTTAAGCCTAAGTGGCTCGATTTTAGAAAACTTTCCTATGGACCTTACCCGAGTTTTCGTCCATTAAACGCACGCGAAAACAAGCACCAGGGAGTCGCCATTTTCTGATAATCCCCGATCGCCCTGGCGGACCTGCTTTTGCGGCACTAAATCAATTCCCCCGCCCCTGAGCCTGACATTATCAAAACATACATATTCCCCGCCTCTCCCCGTGACGTTACTGTGCTGCGTAGGCAAACGCGCCCAGTCGCCTTCTGCGCGACTCCACACAGAACCCGGAAACCAACACAGATCAACTCACAACACAGCGCACCACAATTCGGAATATGAAACTGTACTTTACAATAAACAACAGCAAAACGGTACATTTGGTAAAGTACATTTATTTGACATTAAATGTTTAGAGAATATTTAGCAATTGCCATATGAACTCCGGAAGCCATTTATTTTCTTTTATCTGTATCCGCAATAAATAACTGTCCCGTTTCATCTTGAGTCACGCGGTGTTCCTTTATGGTACACAGGGTGTTCATTTTCGTAAAAAGAATCACTTTGGAAGCGCGGTGAACGCAAGGCTGTTCCATCAAATAGGCACCAGTCCAGCCTAAAGGTTGTTATGTTGCTTCTAGCCACTAGTACAGCCTAAGGGCATGTGGGCCCTTGGCGATCGTCCCATAATATGGTGATCGTGCTCCAGTTGTTGACACGAAGCTGCAGGTGTCTGCTGAAGAATCCATCCGCCGGTGTCTCAAACAGATGGCAGTGGCAGAAAGGGATCAAATACCTGTTATGAAAACAAAAAAATGATAATTAGTCTCGCTAGCCGAACTTCATTAATATTACTCATTTTATTTATTATGGCCGATCAGAAACTATTTGCTTGCAAGGATAGTTCAATGGAGTATGTTTGTCTATAAAATCAATGCGAAAAGTAACGAGATAAATCGAGGCAAACACACAATGATAAACGACAGTTAGTCTACATGCGTGAGGAATGATATGATATATGATATGCCATTTGTAACGCGCCTATACTCGTGTTTCTAGGCGTGACGAGGCAGGTGGGGAACAAGGGCAGACAGACAACGTTTCTACTAGGTCAGGTGTCTTTCTGATCGCGCATGGGGAAGGGCTGTACATGGTTAGTTGAATACAAATTAAATAATAGGGCCAGCTGGTGGCAAGTGCAAGGTAAATGCCGGGAGAAGGGGCTGAAGGATACAGAGAGAGTCCCGTAGTGCAGGTAGGCAGTGCAGGAAAAAGTGGCTGGGCCAAGGACCGAGATCGGTGAGACCAGTGGACCTGCATGCCCATGTACCCACTACAAACACGTTTTACTTGCTTTTCCTAGCTCTTCATTCATTCATTTATTCATGCATCCATTCATTAAATCTTCATTCCGGTATAAAAGCGTGCAAAGATTTACTTACATTATATTTGAAATTTCCATTGTGTCTCTTCGTAATGCAGTCTGTAAAACGGACCGTGCTCTTGACAACGATTTTTCGTATACTGAACTAAACTGAAACTCTAGTTTCTGAATTTTCTGCCTTATCGTCTCTTACGTTATTGCGCGCTCCCTTCAAATGTAGTTCTTTCGGCATGGTCCCTGTCTCAAGGTCTTTATTTGCAACATCACGTGGTATAGGCATCTGTGATAACTTGAAGTTTAGAATCCGTCTATGTAGTGCGCCTCAATGTGCAAATGGGAACTGGCTTCTCTCCCAAATGCCACGGCCCGCTTGGATGGCGCGTTCTAAGTGCCCCAATTTTGTCGCCGTTGTCTGCGAGCTTTGCAGCCCAAATTGAGACATTTAATTATTGGCGGAAGGTCAGGGAAAGTATAAAGTACCACAGGAGTTGAGTGAGATTTATTGTTTGTTTTATTATTTGCAATACGCAAGCCTCCCCTCTGTTAACAGTGCGCAGCATTTACATTTACATGAGATGAGACATGAGAAAAATATATACATACACATGTGTGAGGTGAATAGAGAGAATTCAAAGATGACACCCAGCTTGTTCGCCACCCATGATGGTGAAGTTAGGGGTCAGGTTTACAGGTACACTGTACAATAACATTTATTTACAAAAAGACAATCGTATTGCAATTATTTAAACCGTGATTTGTACTTCGCAATCAGTTGTGCATCGGGTGGGCATGGCACAGTAGCAATGTTTGGTGGCAATGGATCACTGCTCTGTACAGGAACGTCCAAAATTCCATATCTGTGCTTCTCTAACACAGCAACAATAAGGCCTTTCACAAAGTCGAACTGCATTTCATCATAGACTGGTTTGATCACCCATTGCTTACTTCGTTTTGAAAACACCTTAGTGTAGCAAGGCATCCTTACTTTACCCCTAGTCCTAGATTGTTCACGTCCGACATTGCTGTTATGGGCCAAGACCGCTAGTAGAGTGCGATATTTCATGCCCCGAAAGCTAAAATGCAAGCGCTTTGGCCTGTACTTTAGGCACATATTGTGGAACACCTCCAAATCTCCTGTGTGACAGAATTCTGTCAGTCCTCTCAAATCTCTTGATAGAGTTTTGTCGAAAACAATCTTCTCAATGGCTTTGTGTGTCGGTGAAGATGGAATCAACCACTTCTTCTTCCGTGCCTCCTCTGGGGACAAAGGGCCATGTTCACATTGGTGGAAATGTTCATTTGCTGTCCAGCGGTGAACATTGGTATAGTGGTGCATCAGTGACCGCCATTTTTCAAGTAGTATTTCCACTGACCCCTCACAAGTTTTTGAGCTCCACCAAAGATGGTTGGTGATAGAATGGGACCACTGCAAAATACTTTCAAAACCTTTTTTTTTTCCTGCAGCCGAGATTTTCTTATTGATAGATTTAGCAAGATGCCATACGTCAAATTGATGTTTAATATGTGGGAACTGCTCTCTCATTGTCTTGGCAATTGAAACGTGTCTATCCGTGGCTATGAGGTCGATGTGCATCCCCCTCGATTGTATAAATCCTAGTTTCTCCATGGCCACTGAGGATGTACATTGTGTTACCTGCACGACCTCCAAACTCACAATTTTCTTACTATCCATGTCCTGAAAGTGGTAGGTGCAGTACTTGGCAGAAAATCCAGGGCTATCGCACTGTCCATCGCCGGCTAGCCTGAATCGTTTGCCTTCGAATGTACTTGCTAGAGACAATTGTTCAATTTTCCAAGCATCACTAATGGCCGGAAACAGATAATCACGTTGGTATGTGTAGTACAGCGCTTTAGAAATTAAATGGAGTCCCACAAACTGAAAGAAAGCCTCTAACTTTCTAAAACTGGAGCCACTAAAAAGTGATGCAGCTGCACACAGTAGATTGCCTGCTGGCATTTTCCCCAGCATTGGTTGTGCAGACCATGAGAACCTATGATTTAATCTACAGGCGGCATTTATTTTGACGTTACTGCCTTTTATTTGACGAGTCACATTAATCAATGGCTTCCCACATACATTCCCTCTAATGGAACGCACACATTTCAGCATACTTATAATTTCCATCAAACAACTGTCGAATACAATGTATTTGCTCTTTTTCATTAGACTGTCATGCTGCGTCAACGTTGTTTCGGCCTGTGACGTTGTGGAGATTTCAACACATTGGAAAGTAATATCGCTGCTATCAAGTTCTGATGCGTCTATGGATGCTGCGGCTGGTTCATTCTCTCTCATTTCAACATCTGCTACTTCAACATTGATGGGAGAACACAACAATGACGACATGTTTTTTGGTGCCAAATTTTTGGCGGGTGTAGATTGTGTAAATTGATCTGCAACTACTTCAGAGCTATCTTCAATACTTTCAATAACATCTTCTTGTGGTGGTCCGGTCGCACTGTAGCTATGGTCCAATGCAACTTTGCTGTAGTCTCCAAACACAGTTAATTCATGTTCTGGCCATTGGACATGAACATCTCGAGCCTGAACACGCCTCGCCTCAATTAATAGTTCCTCCATAGTGTACATGGTCTGGCAAGCCACATCTCTCATTCGCTTCACTGTCTGTGTGTGTATAGTTCTGACGCCCACGGGTAACTGGAGGAGAGATTGGAAAAGGGATGTTCAGTTTAAACACAAGATGGAGTGTAGTAGAATTGACTGGAAAAAAAACATAAAATAGTCCACACCACAAAAAAATGTTTTAAGTTTTTAACTGTTTGTAACTAACCTTTATTTGTTTTTTTTTCTTTGCAACTTTTTTGACTCGACCTTCAACATCTGCACGCTGTAGCTCTGATTCGTTTCCGCATGTCCTCCCTTCTTCTTGCGCTGCAAGGACTATATTTTCTGTATCCGCATAGACAGCACGGAATGAGGCTCCATCGTCTCCCTGAAACATAGTACTTTCATTACTATGTATCAAAATATTGTTAGCATAAAACACACGTGAGGACGAACACACAGGTACATCTTAATAGCCAAATACGATTTAAACATTGTGTTCAACAATCAAAGGACAAGTGTTCGACCAGTGATGATTTATTTCGATGGAACTGTCAGTATCCATACCTCTGGCTCTGCATGGACTGCCATGAATGGTTGTATTGGAGAGGAGTCATCCGCATCTCCCTGAAACACAGTACTTGCATTAGTATGCTTTTCAATATTGGAAACACAACACACACTTGGGGTCGACGGCACAGGTACATATAAAGAGATAACCGCAAATGATGCATTGTCCAAAAGAATGAAGGAAAATCCAAATATGATCACATTTCATCGACTTATTTCAACGATTCCTTTACATCTGCACCATCTAAATGAGATGTTGTGACTGTGGTGGAAGCTCCGTCGTCTCCCTGAAACACAGCACTTGGATTAGTATGGTTTTCAATATTGGAAACATAACACACACTTGTGGTCGAACGCACAGGTACATATAAGGAGATAACCGCGAAAGATGCATTGTCCAAAAGAATCAAGGAAAATCCAAATATGATCACATTTCATCGACTTATTTCAACGATTCCTTTACATCTGCATCATCTAAATGAGATATTTTGATTGTTGTGGAAGCTCCGTCGTCTCCCTGAAACACAGCACTTGCGTTAATAGGGAAGAAAGTATAGCAAATGGAATCACATTATACGATCACGTATGATGGAGCTGTCATTATCCATACCTCGTGCTGCTGAAGAATCTCTATGGATGTTGCAAATGTAGTGCGCACTTCCGAAAGCTGTTGCGCCGATTCGTATACTTGAATGTCAGGCTCTGCATCAAGTGCAGGGGTTGATGCTCCATCAACTGCCTGAAACATAGTACTTGCATTAGTGAGGATTACAATTGGTAAACATAAAATACACCTGGGGTCGACAGCACAGGTACATATCAACGGCTAACCACGAATGAAACATTGTGTAGAACAATCAAACGACAAGAATTCCAGCTATGATGATGACGCTCGATGGAGCTGTCAGTATCCATACCTCCTGCTGGTGAGGAACATCTAGAAACGTTGTAGATGTGGCGGACGCTTCAGCATCTCCCTGAAAGACAGTACTTGCATTAGTATGGATAACACTAATTATAACTGAAAACAAACACCAGTGGATGATAACTAAGGTGTATATTAATTGGAAAGCAGTAACCAAACATTCTGTAAAATAATTACACGATAGAATAAAACTATTACTTGACATGCATAAAACAAGTCTGTAGCGGATTAGCCTAGTAAGATTACCTGATACGCGCTAGAAGTGGTTGATAACTGCGACCACGTCAAGGATGTAGAATGTTCTTGCTTCAGATTCAAGGGATAGTCAAGAAGTTGTAAAGGTCAATTAATGATTGATAATGAAATGCAATTATTAAAAATAGCCATGTAAGCCAACAGAATACTTGAAAAATGCTCAATACAGCACAGTTCCCTCTCCCCATATATATATACATTGCGTTTGTGGGTTATGAAATGGAAAAAGAATATATTGATAAATGTCATTATTCAAAAAAGTATACACTGATATCAATATCGAAATTATTACAAGGGATAGAACACCTACAATATCTATTAATCCATTCGGCTACACACTACCGCAAGACCTAAAGCTAAATCCGGACACTTGACTCACCGGTGGCGGAATGTGGACCAATAGAGTGGGAATAGCGTTTTCGCGCAATTTCTGTGTCGTTCGCCGTTTATTCTTCTTTGTTACCCAAGAAGTTGTGTACATGTCCAAGGAAAAGTGCCGGCTGCAGATGCGGTATCGATCACCCCTCTTGTCCTCTAAGACTTGTTGGACTCTACTTTCCAGCTCATCCAGTGGATATCCGCAATGTCTGACCCATTCTCTTATTCGATCAACAGTTTTCGGGAATACATGCATTGTAGTTCCTTCAGATTTCGCATGGGTCTTCGAAGGGCAACCGCTAATCGAACAGGCAGGCATTGTTGATGAATCTGAAAAGTAAATATCGACATTATTATACAATCTTCAAGAGTAAAGATTTGATACAAAAGTAAATGAATCATACAATGATCAATGTAAGGTTTGTTTTGGTCGCAGGAACTATACCAGTTCATTATGTGCTGCTTAGCATTTGCATAAGTTGCAGAAATGTATAATTGATGTGACTGAAATCTGAACATGTGACTCGTCCCTTGGATGTTCTGTCTTGCACGAGAAGGAAACATGCTAACATTATTGTCTGGACCCCCGAAGGATGCAATTCAATAACAATAGTCACAGATGAAAATAAATAGATCTATTGATAGCATAGCAATGGAAACTGAAGTCAATACCAATGAGACCAATGAAGATAGCACTATTTTGTACTCTACTGGAAAACAGATATAAATTTAAAAATCTGCGAAATATAACCAGGATACATGGCCTTACCTTGACCAACAAACAGTTGGGTTCAGCAAGCAGAGCAGTATGTTGCGGGAGAATAGGTGGATGGCCACAGGTAGCGCACTGATGGGTATGCTCGAAGCGGTCGGTCACAGAGTTCACGGATAGCACGACGACAAGCAGATTAGCATAGATCTCAGTGGTTCCCAGGTAGCACGTTCAAGAGTTGACTTGCAAAGCACAAAGATGTTCTCATGAGACATATCGAGTGGTTTTTAAAGTATTAGAAACTGGGGTGTGTTTGTGAATGAATGACGTATGTATGTCGTGGTATTAGGGGGGCGGCCTGCCTCAGGGAAGGCCTGCCTGGAGACACGGGGTCTGAGAAGGCCATGTGACCGATGGCCCCTTGGCGTGGGACACCTTTTGAAGTTTACATGCAGTTTGGCACCTTGGCCTTTCGCGCCCCGGACAGCCCCCCATGCCAGCGCTCATCCCCGGGTGTGAACCGCCTTTGATAGAGGGGGGTGGGATGGATGGCCCTGGGGCGTGCAGATAAGGCAAAGGAAGACTGCTGAATGGAGATACACTTATGTGGATTGCAGGGGGGCGGCCTGCCTCAGGGGAGGCCTGCCTGGAGACACGGGGTCTGAGGAGGCCATGTGACCGATGGCCCCTTGGCGTGGGACACCTTTTGAAGTGTACATGCAGTTTGGCACCTTGGCCTTTCGCGCCCCAGACAGCCCCCCGTGCCAGCACTCATCCCCGGGTGTGAACCACCTTTGATAGAGGGGGTGGGATGGATGGCCCTGGGGCGTGCAGATAAGGCACAGGAAGACTGCTGAATGGAGACACACTTATGTGGATTGCAGGGGGGCGGCCTGCCTCAGGGAAGGCCTGCCTGGAGACACGGGGTCTGAGGAGGCCATGTGACCGATGGCCCCTTGGCGTGGGACACCTTTTGAAGTGAACATGCAGTTTGGCACCTTGGCCTTTCGCGCCCCGGACAGCCCCCCATGCCAGCGCGCATCCACCGGCGCGAACCGCCTTTATATCAATATACAGTATATCGCCTTTATATCAATGATAGTATATCGTTGCTTATCAATAACAAATGCTACATACCGGAGATTCTTGTGAGCACAGACCCACACTTCAACCGGTGTATTATAGTGGCCAAGACCCTAGGGCCTGTATAATCCAATGGTTATTGTTAGTATAGATATATGTGTGACTTTTACAGAGACATAACCTACTGAAATACTTTGAACAAGTGTTATTTAGTGCATGCATTATCGAGAATATGTTATGTTAGCTTAGATAGATAGTGACCACCATACACAGGTGTCTGACGTCCATCCTTGAATGGAGACACACTTGATTCATTTAAAAAATCGAGACAAACGTTAAAATATATGTGGTGTTTTATTTTGTATCTTAGTTTCATGACTCAAAAATAGAAGACTTTAAAGATTATACAGGTCAGGTTGCAGCACAGCGAGAGAAAATCCCCTGTACTGACCGCTGTCACTCGGGAATGTTTCTCTAATGGCACGAATGGCACAGGCGGGTATCACTCTTCGAACGCGGTGTCCAAGCCTCCCGTGAAGCCACCATGTAAAGGAACGATAGGCCACCAGCCTGTACCACCTGTGAAAAGGAATTAAACAAACTGTTTTTAAATGACCAAGATAAGTTTAATAAACGTTTGTTGTCAAAGACAATTCTTGTAACTAATGGCATTTTACACGGACAAATGCTATCTAGACAATGCACACTATTGAATGACTTACATGCGTTACAATGATATGTAGATGTAATTTTGGATATAGTAGAAGAACATGAAGTAGGAGTGGCATGGCAAGCAGAGTATACTTACTCGTTACTCGGATTACGAGGACGAACAGTTGCTCGAAGTTCGTGCATAAGCACCATCATTATTCTCAAGACGGCCCGTGTGAGGCAGGCTGCCCTGAAGTCTGGCAGCTCGGTGATGCATTGCGGACGTGGCTCGCCTTTCCGAAATGTAGGCCAGGCATCCTGAGTTTTCTCGGCAGCAGCAGTTCTCGTCCTCGGTTGGCATTAGCTCGCACCGATTGCATGTGCACCAGGTGGAGACGCCGTCCATTCGACTAGGCCCAGGCTCTTCATCTGTTGATTCGTCCTGCCAACTGCCGTCCGAATCCCCATCGTTTTCGCGTGCTTCCCTTTCCAGTAGTTCCTCCTCGGTATACTCGGGCTCGTACATGTAGGGCATTATTGTAGCCATTGTGTGTTAAACAAACTAAAATAATTTATAGCGGTGGTACTGATATCTGTTCACACTGGCTACAAGCGGCGAAGGTAGCTGACCAGAGCACTGAAACGAGTCACAGAATACTCAAAGTAACACAGAGAGAGGAATGGAATCGAAAATCGGCTGCTGTGTCTTGTGAAACGGTCTGTTTATACTTATTGATGAGAGAGGCGTCCTGCCATTTCCATGGCGACAAGTCATTAGCTGAAGCGCAGCAAGAGACGTGCTTTGGCGTTGGGAAATGGGCGGTACGAGTCTGCTGATGACAGGCTTAGGGGCGGAGGAATTGATTTACTGCCGCAAAAGCAGGTCCGCCAGGGCGATCGGGGAAAAGATAGGATTATCAGAAAATGGCGGCTCCCTGGTGCTTGTTTTCGCGTGCGTTTAATGGACGAAAACTCGGGTAAGGTCCATAGGAAAGTTTTCTAAAATCGAGCCACTTAGGCTTAAAAAAACATGGCCGACCCGTTGGGACAATAACATTTTTTACTAGACCATGCCTTTAAGGTACATGATGGTGCCGCGCTCTGTCTCCAGCTGACCACTGATGCTCTGCTGCTTATAAATCACAGTGATGCTTCCAATAACGCAGCGCTCCGGAGATGTATCTTTGTCTCCTGGCAACAGTTAGTTGAGCATAAACTTTGCTCCAACCGATGTTTCATCCACGTTGTGGTCCCAATTCCTTGCTGCAGCCAGCACCAATCACAGGGGAACCATCTCCAAGTTCATGAATGTCTTGACAGTTGTAGGGCTAAATATTCACTCATCTACCCAGACCATGGGTATTCTGAAAAACTCATCATCCGAAGTTGCAGGGAGCAATATCCTTAACGACAGCCACATCTGTGTTCAGACTTTTTCCTATTCCTGCTACTCTCCAACCTCTGTCCCGAAACACCCTTTCTTCAGACTGCAGACTGCCTTCTTAGTGCCTCAAATACCAAGTGTTTATGCCAAACTGGAATAGGTGGATGGTAAATCTCAGCATCCCTTCTTTCCCCCCACTTCTGTGGATTTTGCCAGCAGCGTGTTTCTCTCTGCCACCTCCATGTGCCCCAGCAAGTACTTCTGCTGCTTCAACTACTAGTACTTCTCCAACCACACCTGCACTACTGGCCTGAACCTGAGGGAGCTTTTTGAGCCAGCCAGCCTCGTTCAGATTTGTACTGTTGAGCCTAATTAACTGACCTTCAAGCCTGCACTGCTCTTCAGCCCTCTTTTTCATCCCAGTACTCCTGGGATTATGGGACTTGGAGTCCCAGGCAACACAATCAGTTCTAAGTAGTTTTGTTTTACTATTCTTAACTTTAGAACTATTTTGTTGATAAATTTGAAAATATTCTTCATCATGTTTAATTGCAGTAGGGAAAGGCAGTTAATTGAAGCCACCTTTTACAGATTTCCTTTCACCATGCCTTTGGGAGTAAGGGGGATGTTCAATCACATTGGGTGTAATGGGTTCCTCCTTAAGTGGGTTATTTAAAGATGTTACATCCCCTTTTCCCATATTTCTCAACTTAATATGGGGATCATAAATATTATACTGACAATAAGCCATTGTATGTTTTGGTATATATAAAAGGTTATTCCCTTTAAAAGGAGGATACCGTGTCTCATCCCATGGGATCCCTTTAACTCCCTGGGCCCTGTCTCCTCCCAGGTGATCCTCCCACAGTACACCACCCCCAAGGTCAGGAAGTGTCTGCCTTTCCTTGGCCACCTTGGAGGAGACTTTAGGCAGGGCCACAGTGAAGGATCCATAGGATTCATCAAAGGCTGCTTGTGTTTCTGTGCAAAGGGGGCATGACCGAGCACCTCGGACAGGACTGCTCCCATTGGTGATCGCTGTAGACATATTTGCATATGGCTGGTCCCTTTATGCAATGGCGCAAACAAGCTAAAAAATCAATTGTGTGGAAAGTTGCCCAGAGCACTGGCAATGGTTCAGATGAATTCAAAACTGTGCACCCATTCCTTTTTTGGTAAGAGTTTGTCCACATATAAGAAGATACACTTGTCATATTATAGCAGCATCAGAAATGTGGGAATGCATTTAGCATATGATGAATATACTTGCTGTGGGAGGCTACACTTGGCATAATATTTATTTATTTAAATACAGGAGGAACAATGCTCTTTTGATCACAAAAGAATGTACAATAAATAGGAAATCAGATTTAATGGGAAGCAGTGAGCCTCTTATAATGGGGTGAGTTTGGGGGACATTCTGGCCACGTTGTGGAGGGGAGTAAATGAATAGTCATTGGGGGCACTGCATAAGTGGACATACATAGATTGATGTTAGGGAGAATTCTCTGTAAAGGCTAATTTCCCAAACCTAGTGAGTCCCCCAGCAGCTTTGCTGGATTTTTTGGGGTTTATTTTTTCGTCTGCAAAGAGTGACACTCTTTTTCTCCCACTCTTAGACATGATTTGAGGTGTTCCTTTGACTTTGTATGTGTTCTATGGGCTATGGGGTCCTTTAACCCATAGGGCTTCATGTGTTTTTGATATGTAGGTTACACAGCACCCTCCGTGCAGTAACCTAGGGGTGTTGTCGCGACCCCCAAACATAGACTCCATACCCTGGGACTGACTACTGTCTCCCAGGGCATGTAAAGTCACCATTGGCTTTACTAGTCTCAAATTGTGAACAGAACCAATACAAACCATCATATTGTGGACGTACTGGTCGGGGCAATTCGATTGCCCCGGGGTCTGTTGTTCGAGGGAGCACTGTCCAGTCCCCCCCGACCGAGTTTTGGCTGGTGGCAGTGGATACTACTTTTTATATTCGACCGCGAATATATTCCTATGGGATTTTCCCATTGTTCGAGGCTACCACTTTTTAATATAGCCTTGAACATACCGCCGATTTATTAAATTCATATAAATTCACCGGTTGGTATTTTTTGCCAAACCTTGGTTCCAAAATGGTGTTTGTGTTCGCTTCTGTGACCCTAACCCAAGTCGAGCCCTTTGTTCCACTTTTTGGCGGGCTTCTCCACAGAAGCCTCCAAAAGTGGTGCCACTCTGTCTGGGTACCACAAGGGATGTGGGAGGGGGTTTAGGCACCCTGGACTGAGTTGCCTCAGTAACTAAGTCGCACTCTTGTGTGATTGGCCCAAGTGGTGACCCGCCCGGCTCACCACTTAGCATGTTTGAGTGACAGCTAGGCTGAATGAATGTGGGTTTTTCTGCATAAAAGCAGGGCTTTGGGGACTGGAACTTCAGACGTCGCCACAGGACCTAAAGAATCCGAGGAGTGAGAAGCCGAGCCGACCTGCAACAACGACACCACCGGTGGAGCCCTGCTGAACCGTCTCACCACTTTTCCCGACGACAGAAGAGATCTCCTGCCCGGAGAGTCTTCTTCCTTTGACTGGTGGGGATAACCAGTTTGCCCATCTTTTCGCCTTCCTGGAACAACTTGTGGCCGCCAAGCACCCCGGCAATCGGAATACCACGGTATACCACTACCGTGAAGAAAAGGGTAGTACCTTGTAACCGGGAAACTCTGCGGCTGGTTTCTTCCCTGGCAGTGCAACAACCTTCAGCTTTCCTCCACGTCGAGACCTCCTCTTCCTCTGGACGAAACACCGACTTGCACCCGGTGCCAGGAACAACTGCCCCCGCTGGAGCGTTCTTCCCATTTTCAGGTACTGTGTCCCGCCTGGCTTCCCTTGCGACAGATCGTTCGGGGTGACAGTAAATCCTCGACTTTTTTACCTGGGTTAGCCTGGGACCTGTTAACTTTTCCTGACTTGATCTCAATCTTTTATGAACTATCTACAAAGACTCTTTGGGCATAACCCCACTGTGTGATCCTGGACACATTTCGCTTGCTCTCTCTAAGAGTGGGCCTGGCATTTGAACTTCCTTGCTCTCCAGTAGCCTTTGCCTAACCTGCCTCACCTGTGGTTCTTTGAAAGGTATTGAAATTGTGTGCTTCCATAACTTTGGCTTTTCCCTCCCTTTTTCTATAACTTATTAGAGTGCCATCTTATGTTAAGCGCTGTTTCTCACTAAGACTTGTCTAATAAGTAATTAGGGTTGTATATATATATAATAGTGACTGTGTGTTGAATTTACTTAACTCTTTTTTGTGCTAGTGTATTTACAAGTGTGTCTTTAAATAAATAATTATATACTTTTACACCAAAGCTCTGGTCAGTGCTTGCTTGTGCTACTGTGTCTATGTACCTATTGTGTATACTCTATATACTGCCTAACTCATCTTGAGAGAAGTCTGACTGCTCAGCCACAGCTACCAGGTAAATCTGGGTGGTACAGACTGCTACCAATTGGGTTTACTGCCAACCACCTGTAGTCCTAAATCTTTTGCAGTGATCCCCAAGGGAACTGCACAGGTTTCTGCCTAACAATTGAAAACAAACATTGGACATTTGTAAGTGCAAGAAGGCGGCCATCTGTGCTCGGGATGTGACCATGATGGGTGAAGTGCTAGGGTGGAGGCAGAAGAAGTGAGGGTGGAGGCAGAAGAAGTGAGGGAGCGAGGCAAGGGAATAATGGTAGCTAGCAGGCAGATGAGAGGTAGGTTAAGAGGCTAACTCAGACAAGGAGGTAGGCTTTTAGTTTGGTTTCGAACAAATAAGTGTGGACTATTTTTCGGATGTCCGGGAGAAGTGAATTCCATGCAAGTGGAGCAAGAAGAGAAAAAGAGCAGAAGCAAGAGGAAGTACAGGGTAGTCGAGGATGCAGAGTAGAGAGTACGAGAATGCTTCTAGAGTTGGATAGAGAAGGATAAATACAGTGGTTCCTTACCATGGATAGATTTGTGAACTAGGAGAATAATTTTAAAACAGGCCTGTTTTGCATCATCAGCCACCTAGCCTGGTGACGGTAAGAAGAAGTAGGTGTGAAGTGAGGGAGTTCAAAGAGAGTCCTGGTAGAAAAGGTAATGATCTTGTCAAGAGGACAGAAAGCATAGTCGGGGAGACCAAAGAGGATGCTGGCACAGAAGTCCAGTTTAGAGAAGACAAGAGTGGTTAAGAGATGCTTTGCGATGTTGAAAGGAAGGAGGTGCCTGATTTCCTAATATTTAGGAGGTTGAGGGGAGCTGCTGTTACAGTTTTGGAGATGAAAGTAGAGAAGGTGTGAGAATGGTCATCGATGACGCTGAGGTTTCTAGATGAAGAAGCGTAGGGGAGAGTGTTGCGTGGTAGCGGGGTAAGCAGAGAAAGAGGTGAGAGAGCTTTTGGCAGGGAAGAAGAGCACCCTGTTTTGGTAGAGTTTAACATCAGGGAGTGAAAAGCCATCCAAAATGTAATGTCACCGAGACAGTTGGACATTTTGTTAGAGAGATCAGATGAGAGTTCAGGAAAAGAGAAGATGATTTGGGTGTTGTCTGCGAACAGTTGGTATGAGAACCCAAAGGAGGAGATTAGTGCCCCAAGAGCAGAGGTGTAGAGTGTAAAGGGGAGCGGACCCAAGACAGAGCCTTGTGGAACACCAACAGTTAGTGGAGTGAGTTGAGAGGTGTTGTTGCTCCAGGGAACAGAAGGGTGCCCTAACGGACAGGTAGCAGAATAGGGCAAATGCACAAATATAAACCAGAAAGAGTTTACTGCTACCAAGGGGTTGACCATCAAATTTGCAATATAGTTAGAAGCCTAATTGGTTCAACCAATGATTTAGCATTCAGTGGCAGAGAAAAACCCTCAGATAGACAAACAAGTGTTTCAAGTAAGAAAAAGTATTATTTTTGCTTTTTATAAATATTTTCTGCCATGGGTGCACAAATCGAACACAAATCACATAGGAAATAATGACGACAACCAAGGCTAGTGATGCTCAAAAATGAAAAAAGAAGAAAGAGGGGAAAGAGAGAGTGTAAAATGTTTGGAAAACCCCAATAGTTAAAGTGACTAGGAGGGCCATGTATGGTCTACTCACAGAAATATCTATAGAGAACATAGAAAGAAGGTGAAGTATTTTATCTGAGTTTCTTCTATACTGATTGTGACAAACAGAAGAAGTTATACAAAAACACAAGTAAATACATAACAAAATACTTAAAAGAAATGATTTGCATCATATGGAAAAGTGAAAAAACATTCATATGAACAACATATTTATCATCTGAAATTCTACCATAGTACAGCAGGCTAGTTGCTGTTACATTTTATTACAGTTCTGTATGCCCAAAACATTTTTGAAAAAAATCCTTAGTGAGAGAAAGGTTATGCAGTTCTGTATTCTCAAACCTTTTTAGAAAGTCCTTAATCAGAAAAAAGGTTTTGCCATCCTTTGAAAACTAGTCACAAGCCAAACGGGAGTCCTAAACTGAACCGACAAACAAGGTTGTCGCGTGAAATATGAAACAGAAGGGTTTGGTTGCCTTAATGGACATGTGATTTTTGTTAGATTTGTGCGCCCCTGGCACAAAATATTTATAAAAAAGCAAAAAAAATAATACTTTTTCTTACTTGAAACACTTGTCTGAGTGTTTTTTTCTGGCACCAAATGCGAATTGCGAATGATTTTATCATTAGTTCTATCTAAATCATTGGTTGAACCAATAAGGCTTCAAACTATATTGCCAATGTGGTGGTCAACCCATTGGTAGCAGTAAACTCTTTCTGGTTTATAGTTGTTGCTCCAGGGGACAGAGGATTGGCGAGGTGCAAGATAGGATTGAATCCAGGCAAGTGCTTGATCGTAAATCCCAAGAAGAAAGATTATTAAGGAGATCAGAGTGATCGAGAGTGTCAAAGGCAGGTCAAGGACAATTAGGCTAGAGGATAAGTTAAAGTGCTTAGCAGAGGCAATTAAGTTTCAGTGGAGTGATAGGAGCAGAAACCTGCTTGTAGGGGGTCTCGAAGGTTGTGGATGTCTAAGAAATTGGTTAGATGGTTGAAAACAACCCCTTTGAGAACTTTAGAGTAGTGCGGAAAGATGGAACACAGGGCGAAGATTAGCCGGTAGGTTCGGGTCAGACCTTTGCTTTTTTTAAGGAGAGGGGTGACCGTGGCTGTTTTGAAAACAGAGAGAAATCAAGTGGAGTCAAAGGACAGGTTCAAGAGTTCAGCGAGGTGAGAGGCCACTTAAGGGGCAATGAGCTTGAATAGCTGTGGAGCAAAAGGGTTAGCCTTTATCAGTAGAGAAAGTACTTCCTCACTATTAGTGTGACAGAATTGGGAGATAGAGGCAGAGGATGATGGTAGAGTAGGCAGATTGTAAAATGTAGGAGGAAGGAATGTGAGGAAGGTAAGGAGAGAGTCTCTAATTTTGGAAATGTTGGCAGCAAAGTATTCAGTTAGGTGTTTAGCTGTGAGAGTGGAGTTAATAGTGATAGACTTAGGAGTGAGGAGTGAGTTAGGGTGCCCTGTAGCCGGTGAGGATGGTTGGAGTGAGAGTCAATGAGGGTTGAGGGTTAAGTAGAGTTCCATTTTGCTCTATCAATATGGCAATAACTGGTCATATGATGCTTCTACTGGTATTTGACAGCAATGCCATGGCATGAGTTGGATATGTTGGGTGTGCCCCTGAAAAATAAGGACCCTACCCCAGTATGTTTAGGGAGCACCCCAATTAAAGTATGGTTATTTCATTCAGATTAAGTATTCTTTTTGTTTCCATAATGTCACGTCCTGTGATTTTATCAGGTAGTAGTGTGAAGTGGTAGCAGCGGTAAGGAGGAGAGAGTAGTAGTGTGGAGAAGTGAGCAGTAGTGCAGTGGAGGGAGTCGTAGTGCGGAGGAGGGAGTAGCAATGTCGAAGAGTGAAGCAGGTAGTAGGAGAGTGAGAGGTATCAGAAGGACATAGGAGGAGGGACGGTGGGTGGAGTTGAACGCAGGAGAGCAGTGAGAGGAGAGAAGCAGTCAGAGCTAGGGAGAAGAACACCAGCACATGAGAGGAAGAAGGGTGTCCGGAAGGCACATTCCCGCAATCACATCCCTCTAGTACACCAGACCTTCATCACTGAAGACCACAAAATCCAGCCTCCCTAGTCTACAACCACCTGGCACCCAACAGCCAACACAGACCAAAAGACTACTCACAATGACCAGCCCTACTCCCGATCCCAACAGACGGCCTTAACAACCCCTGTCCACCCGTCTTCAACAAAGTCAAATACCTACTCTCCCTGCAAATTGCACTTGTGCTCCCTAACTCACACAATATCCCACCACCCCCCTTCCTTTCTAAGGCACAACCAATCCACACTTCTACAATCCCGCAAACCACTGGACATAAGACCACCCCATGTTCTAAGAAACCATGCTCCCTTGAGCACAGAAACAAGCGTCTAGTATCCTGCCTAATCACCGGCCAACAATACCCACTAACTACCACCCCATCGATCGCCAGGAGAAACAAACAACTCAATTCTAGAACCAAGACCCCCTCAACGACTAGAATTCAACTCACCTTGATGAGAACGATCTCACCACTCAGCTTAGATGCTCACACAAGTCCCTCTGGGGCTACAGACCCCCAAAGAAAACCATTCAAAAAGGTCACCACACTGGATGACCTGATAACAGATATTACAACTCACCTTAAGGGAGCCATCATCAATGCCATATCCCTCCTGGCACGTGCCCTTGACATTGCTGATCTAATCACCTCCAACGACCTAGACTTCCTAGCAATTTCAGAAACCTGGCTGCACCCAGCCACCTGCCCTTTCCTCTCCTTGGCCATCCCTGAGGGATACACTATCCTCAGGAAAGACAAATAGGTATCTAAAGAAGGCGGAGTAGCTGTCATCGCCAAAAATAACCTTCCTTTCAGAAACATTCCTAACCAAGCTATACCTAAAAATCTCCCTATCTGCTATAACCACTCTCACAATCCACCTAATCTACAGACCTCCAGGCCGCCTGCTATCATTTGAGGAAGACATCGCACAACTCTCAGCAAACACTAAGCCGCCCTCAAAATTCATCATTTTGGGGGACTTCAACATAGGTCTCAACAACCCTTTATACTCCCAGGCACTTGCCCTTGCAAAGACTATTGAAGCGCAAGGCTTTCTCCATCGAATTTCCAACCCCAGGCATGACAAACGCTGTATACTAGACTGACTAGCAGACCTCAATTGCCACACCAACATACTAGCCAACAACCCATGCCCTTGGTCAGACCACAACTTCATTCTCTTCTCCATCAATGATATAGCCCAGCCGAATATCCCGCCCCAACTCACGAAACATCACCCCAGACAATATACTTCCCCTGCTACTACCACTAACAACTTACCCTCACACCAACACTGATCCCACCTCCATGGTGGCACTCTACAACCAAACTCTCCTTGATGCCATTAACAAAGCTGCTCCTCTGGGCAACCGTACATCCAAACCAATAGCCCACCTAAATTCCTGGTACACCTCTAGCCGCAAACCTCTACGAACCGCAAAAAGATTTGCTGAGAGCGCCTGGAAAAAATAACTTCTCACGCGAACAAACTGCACTTCAACACCCTAGCCATATAGTACAAACAAGCCACTATTCAATCAAAAGGCAACTCATACAATGAGAGAATCGTAAAAGCAAACTCGGACACGAGAGAGCTCCTTACTATACTACGTGAACTCGAATCACCAGGCCCCTCACCTGAGCACTGTAACAAAGATCTACCCTGGTGCAAGAACATTCAAAAAGCCCTCCTCGGAAAAATCTCACTACTCCACAACAAAATCAATGCTAAGAAATCCAAACTTGCCCCAGTTGTCCAGACCCCTGACCTGTGTCCTACACCTTCTATTCCCACAGCCAGATTCAAATTCACCCCTGTAACCATCACGGAAACCACCGAAATCATCAACAGCCTGAAACCCTCCAGATGTCGAGGAGACATCTGCCCAGCATCTCTCAAAGACTGTGTTGAAGAGCTTGCCTCCTTCATCACAGCCCTGAGCAATAACTCCTTCACCTCCATCAATTTACCAGAAAATCTTAAAGAAGCATGGGTACTCCCACTGCTCAATAAACCCACACTGGACCCCAACGCCCCCACCAACTACCGCCCCATCACAACGGTACCCTTCCTCCTGAAAATACTTAGAGTGGCGTATGTGCAAATTCAAAAATACTTGGAAACCAACAACCTCCTTGGCCTCCGCCAATCAGGTTTCTGCCCTGGTCATGGAACGGAAACCACCCTCTTGTACCTAAAAATCCAAATGGATGAGATTAATGGCAACGGAAATTTGGTCATCCTCCTCCTACTTGACCTCTCAGCAGCCTTTGACTTGGAAAATCACAATATAGTATGCCAACACCTTGCCCTAGCTGCCAACTTCTCGCCCAACACCATAAAACGGATCGAATCCTTCTTATCCAACCGCACTATGAGAGCATTTTCAACCACTGCGGCAGCCCCTCAACCCCAGTTACGTGTGGAGGGCCCCAAAGCTCCTGTGTCTCACCAACACTGTGCAACATGTTCATCAAGCCACTCTTCGACCTCCTAGACAAACGGGGAGTCACGTACACTAACTACGCGGATAACACCCAAATACTCCTACCTATCAATGACAACTAAGACACTGACTGCAACTTACTGAATGAAATATACCTAACCATACAAGCCTGGATGGCGAAACACAAGTTATGCTTTAATGACGAGAAAACGGAACTCCTCCTCATTGGCAGTCAATCTCAGCTAAACAACCTTTCTCACTCCTACAAATCCTTTACCATTGACAATAACATTATCACTGTAGCAAAAGAGGTAAAAACATTAGGAGTTAATATTGACTACTCGTTTTCCATTACAAGGCAGGTTAACGCAATTGCGACGGCAGCGGCCTACACCAATCAATGCCTTTAATAACAAAAAAAGGGGTTTGCCTCTAGTGATGCAGTTTTTGGTGGGGGTCTAATAAAGTACATACGTTAAGTTCCCAAAAAGACTGCTAAAAAGTTATTTTGGCCAGTTCATTAAATCAATTCAATTTAGTTTTTGTTGAGTATCGTTATATATCTCTATTCTATTCCTACCTTTGTAGTTAAAGTAAACAGTAAACCGGAAAGAAGGAAAAAGGAGAACAAATCTTGAACATTTTTATTTTATCGTGACAAAAAAGTGAACAAAAAAGAACTTGTTCTTGAGCATATAATACAAATGCTTTGAAAGCAACAGGTTGCTCATGAAAATAGAAAACAAAACAGAGTGTAAGGCAATAAAACCCACAATAGATTATTCTAATTTAAGAAAAGAGTAGTTTTGCTAAAGCAGCCTGTATTGAGCAGAAAACATTACATATTTGGACAACATAAGACAATAGAACAATCAACAATTTATGGACTTATGATACCGATTGAATATTCAGAATCTCAATTGCTAAATCAAGTTTGCCCTGATATCCAAAATCTCCATTGCTTAGTCAGGTTTTGCCTGCTAATGCCAGCAGACCTTTCCTGACCACTGACAACTGCATCACCCTCGCTAGAGCCCTCATTCTGTCTAGGATTGATTATTGTAATTTCCTCTTTGCAGGTTCTAACGTCCGAAACATTAACAAAACTACAAATCATCAAGAACAATGCTGTAAGAATTGCAATCAACATCCCTAAAAACACATCTCTTCAGCTAGATGAAATATCCACTGGCTCCCGGTCCGGGAACGCATCACATTTAAACCCCTATCTCTAACACACAAATGCCTGTCAAACAGCGCCTAGATCTATCTGACTAGACAAATCTCCAAAGCCCAGTCCAATAGACCCACGTGATCTGCATACTCCTGCCGCCTTGCTATCCCTAGAACGCAGCTTCCCTGTGATTACGGCTAAACAATGGAACTCCCTGACCGTAGCGCTGAGATCATATCCCTCCCTTTGGTCCTTCCGCAAAGGCCTCAAAACCTGGCTCTTTTCCCAAGATACCTAGAAGAACCACAACCTTACAGCTACTCTCATAACTATGTACTAGCAATCTACCTGTACCTGCATCGAATTGTATTTACTATGTTCTAATTTTAATGTATTTTGCTATATAACTTCTCTTATATTTTGTAACCCAATGCAATATGTGGCTACTGTAACCAAGCCTCTTACGTAACCAGTGCTTAGATGCTCTGGGTTAGGTGCACTATACAAATATCAAAATAAGTCAATAATAAACAAATCAGGAATAGTGTAGGGCTAATATAGAAAGTCCTGGAGGAAGCTTATACAAACAAGCTTATACAAACAAGGCAATTGCTGCTGGGTTCTCATTAACAGCAATCTAGCGAATAGACGGAATGGGTCAAAAGCCTCTGTATACTAAACTCTGGGATTACTGACACCTATTTTAGGATGCCTAATGCTGTATCGAGACAAGAGAGCGAGGGTCAGCCCTAGCACCGTGCCAAAGACATCAATAAAAACCCTTGAATCTTGAATGGGAGTTTTTTTGAGCCATCTGTGACTAAAGGCAGAGTGAAGCAGAGTGGTGCAATATGAGGGCTAAGGGTTCACATACCACATATCACTCAGGATCTGGGTCAGAGAGCAACTGGCACCCAGGCCAGGTGCTAGATTAAGCCAGTGATTTTAGGGACGAAAAAGGAAAACATTCCAGGTCATCCGCCAAGCAAAGAGATGCTCAGTTGTGCAAAGGAAGAAGATTATTAGATAGAGCAACACCCACAGGTCAGGTGGTGAAGCAAAGGGCCAGTGGCTGGCGGGAGTGGCAGCAAAAGAGGATGGGGCAGGAGGCAGCAGTGAGAGAGATGGGGGTTCAAGTTACTTACCTGTAACTATTGTTCGCCAGCATGGGTCTGGCATGGATTCACATGCTCATGAATATTCCCCGTCGTCAGACTGGGAATCCGTGGTAAAAGAAAAAACTGTTTCACATTCGCTCTAAAACTGTATTTCTTCTCTAAACCAATCACTGTCCTCCAGGTCATACTGCCCCCAGCCGATGACAGTCCTCTCCCTAAGCTACGCCCCTGGTGGACATCTTCAGATTTAGTAAGCACGTAAAGTGGCATTATGAACCAAGAAGAGCCACAGAGGCGAAGGAGGAAGGGTATGCATGTGAATCCATGCCAGACCCATCCTGGAGAACAATAGTTACAGGCAAGTATCGTAAAACTTCTCAAGCATGGGGTCTGGCATGGTTTTGCATGCTCATGAATAACGATTACACAGCAGTACATATACTCAACCATGATAGGTGGGCTCAACAGAAGTAAAACAATCACCCCTGGAACAGACTCACCTCAAGTGAACAGGTTGCGTAGCAGCGCTTGGCCGACATGGGACTCCTCCCTGGAATTCCTGTCGACGAAGTAGAACCTTGTGAAGACCGCAGACAGAGTATGATGCAGCCGGAGATGGAAGTCTTCGACAAGGCCTTTCTGTGATTCACAGGTCAAAAATTTACGAAGAGTTGAGAGATCTTCTGAAAGCTCTTAGTGCGTGCCATGTAATGCTTCAAAGCACAAGCAACGTCCAGAGAATGCAAGGCCCTCTCTGATAACGACAAAGGATTCGGGAAAAAGATAGGTTAACACCAAAGTCTTGTTGAGGTTGAACTCTGTAGGCACCTTCGGCATAATAGTGGGGTGTGTCTGCAGTACCACCCTTGAAGCGTAGAAGGACAAGTACAGCTGTTTGGACGACAGGGCCTGGATCTCCCCAACCCGACTGGCCTGTGTGATCACCACATGGAACACCATCTTCCACGATAGAAACTTGAGAGGGGCCCGAAAATGGGCTAAAAGGGGCCATCATAAGCTTAGTCAGAACCACATTGAGCTCCCAAGCCGGAGCAGGCACCTTCACAAGCGGAAAAGTCCGGAAGAGTCCTTTGAGGACTCTGTGACCACAGAGAAGGCCTACCCGGTGCCCTTGTGTAACCGGATATGGCATCCAGGTGCACCTTGATAGTGGCTTGATGGAGCCAGTCCAGCCTTGGCCAAGGAAAGCAGGTATGGTAGGAGCTGCAAGGCAGTGACTTCCAGAGGGGTAATCTTCTGAGCCCGGCACCACACAACGCTTCCACTTATGGCCGTAGAAGGTCAACGTTGAAGTGGCCCTGGTCTTGGCCAGGATGTCTTAGACTCTGCAGGTAAAGAATAATGTCCAAACTCTAGGGCTGCAGGAGCCAGGCCCTGAGGATCAGCGACGCTGGGTCGTTGTTCAGAATCACTCCTGCTTCTCTGGAGAGAAGGTATGGAAGAAATGGCAGTCTGATTCACAGAAACGCCGACAGACGTAGCAGGTCTAGATACCAGATTTGCTGTGGCCATGCCAGAGCGACGAGTATCATCCCGCAGTGACACTGAGTGTGTTGATCACTCGTAGCAGGAGTGGTAGCGGAGGAAAAGCTTATAGGAAAAGTCCCTCCCAGTTTCTCGGAGGAGCCTGAGAAACTCGGAAAGAAAACCCGCAGCGTTTTCCAACACAACGGTGTTGTGTTTCTGGCTGCTGTGGCTATCACTTTGGGTCTCCGGTGCTCCCAGTGGAGCACCGAAGACCCAAAGTGAAAGCCACAGCAGGCAGAAACACAACGCGGTTATGTTTACATGCCGCATAGTGTTTCTACCTACAGCTGATTTCCCATTTGGGGCTCTCGGGCTCCCTGTGGGGAGCCCGAGAGACCCAAATGGGAAAGCAGATTCAGGCAGAAACAACGCAGTTGTGTTGGAAAACGCTGCGGTTTTTCTTTCCGAGTTTCTCAGGCTCCAGCCTGAGAAACTCGGAAAGAAAAACCGCAGCGTTTTCCAACACAATAACGTTGTATTTATGTTTGCGGTCACTTCAAAAGCGACCGCAAACATAAATACAACGTTTTCGAAGCTGCGGTTTTATTTCTACGTTTTCCGGGCTCCTCCAGCCCGGAAAACTTAGAAAAAAAACCACAGCTAGTACTTATTTAAAAAAAAAAAAAAATAGCACTTACCGAGATTCAGCTGCAGCTTTCCTGCTCTGGTCTCCGGTCCCCGTCCTCCGCGTACAGCACTAATGAAGGGAAAGCCACCCAGCGGTAGCTTTTGTTTACTACAGCTGGCTGGCTTTTCCTTCATTAGTGCCGCAAAAGCCAGCACAGGAGGGCCCCATTTCACAAAATGGATGCGCCCATGTGCTTGCTTTTGCGAATTTTGAGCTTGAATAGCTCAAAATTTTACATAGGAAGTTTTAAAAAAGAGAATGCTAGTATTTTTTTTTTTTATGTTGCCTATCTATTTTTTAAATAAAATGTTTTACTAGACCATGCCTTTAATAGTGCTGGCAGTCGTATAGATAATCCTCTTCCCCATAGCATCCAGCTTCTTCCCCCTCCTGGTGTACCATGTACAAGGACGACGGGTACGCAGAGCGTTTCCTGGCTGCGACCGAGACCACAGAGCCAGGTGAAGGATTGGATCTCAGGCACTTAGGGGCCGAGTCCGGGACTCTCTATTTCTTCTAGAGACTGTCCCGCTTGGGAGATGCAGTGCTTGGATTCTTCAACAGCATTAGGTCTTCTTCCCAGATATTGTCCAACAAAGGGACGGACATGATGGTCTTCTGCTTGGACTTGCGATGTTGATAAAAGAAGCCTTCCTTTTTCATCTACTCCGGCACCAGTTGGAAAAGTTCAGAGGCCCTGGACATCATTGAGTGGAAGGAGCTGACTTCATCCAGAGGAGAGGCCCTGTGAGGGTCATCCGTGCCTGCTGGCTCTCCGTCTGCTGGCACGAAGTCACCGGCCTCATCGGTGTCCATCAACGCTGTATCCATGCCCGTGTCTGTGTGTGTAGCAAAATCCCCTGTTGGGGCCAAATCCTGAGGTGTAGGCGTCAGTTGATGCCTTGGACCAGCAGGGTTCTTTGACTTGTGTTTGCGCCTAGAAGGGCTGCCAAAAGCAGTCTTGGAGGACTTCCAGATGGAGCAAGGCCCGGTGTGGGCTTTAGCCTCTGCTGAATTACTGATACCAGCGTGTGAGCGTAGTCAAAATGTCCAACGAAACGTCCCTGGGATGAGGTGCAGGAGGAATGAGAGGGGGAGCCTCCGGGCTGCTAAACCTCTTCCTGAGAGGTAGAAGACAGGGTTCATCCCGCGGTGACCCGCCTTCCAACAAGGGTCCATGGCCCCCTTCCTGGTCCGAATAGTAGCCCTCAGGCAGGTCATCACCCTCATCGGAGCTAGTATAAATGTGATCCGGCATACTTGGTTCAGCTCCTTTATCTGTAGCCATCCTAGGGGTAGTTGGAGCCTTACTCCTTTCCCTATCCCGATACTTCTGGGGGGAAGTGGCTGTCATCCCCTTCCCGGGGGTCTTCGCCAATACTGCAGCCGTTACCTCATTCGCTGCCAGCAGGGACACCTGCAGAGCAGCCGTCGCGACTGTGGGCACCACCTTTGTGGTCTGCCCTCCTTTTGACGAAGTAAGTAGTGGTCATTGATGAGGCCATCAATGGGGTGGTAACAGCAGTCGTCGATGTGGTTGTGGCTGTTGATGACTCTGTTGATGATGATGTTGCCTTGGCTGGTTGAGACACTGATGGAGGCAGCAAAGGGCCCACCTTGGATATCTCCTTAATCGCCTTGTCCGCCGATGGCAAGTGTAGTTTCAAAAGAGTCAAGGACTTTCTCTTAGAGGGAGCACCCCTCGATGGTAGGCTCACTGTGGATGTAGTTGGCGATGTCGACCTTGTCCTTCCCAAGCCAGGAACTGCAGGGGCAGCAAACACAGTGGGATCAGTGGCGTGCAGCCTTGCCTTCTTTTGGACACCCGCTGGCAGGGCATCCTAAAAGGACCGCAACCTCTTTTCTCAGGGAGTTCAATCATGTGACTGGCCGGTCCTGGGGGAAGCATGACTATGCCCAGAGGCATTAAAAGGCTTACCCGATTTTAACCACACTGCCAGCCTGCTGTAGCAATCCTTTTTGGCCACAGCAGACCTCGCATCCTTCTTCATCATGGTCCGGATGCAGACAGTTAAGACATTTGTGGGATCGATCATCCACGAAAACGTTCCTTAGTCCACATTTTGCGCAGTGTTTGAAGAGGCATCTCTTCTCCTCAGAAATGGCAAAAAGGCACGAAGTAGGCCCAAGCCAGGGCCTTGTCTGATCCGATGAAAGATCTTCTATGTAGTAAGATCTTCACCAACAGCGGATCCCTGCTGCCGGTATTCAACCTCCAGTCGAATGATAAGTCCAGAAATCGGTCAAAAAAGTTCACATTTTACCAAAAACTCAAAATATTAGGAAAAAAGCGTGGAGAGCACTAAGAGGACTCCCAACACTGAAGCGTGCAGTAAAAATCTGAAGATGGCCACCAGGGGTGAAGCTCAGGGAGAGGACTGTCATTGGATGGGGCAGCATGATCCAGAGGACAGTGATTGGTTTATAGGAGAAATATAGTTTTAAAGTGAAAGTTAAACACTTTTTTCTTTTACAGAGGATTCCCAACCTGACGACTGGGAATATTCATGAGCAGGCGAATTCATGACAGACCCCACGCCCGAGAAGTGGGCAGACATTGGAGGGGTTTGGAGGCTGCGGGTTGAGTGGCTGGCATCATTTGTGGTAGATGGAATTCTAGAAGCCACCAAGATCCAGGGTCTCCCCCGTGAAATACTTTCCAAGATTTGTATTGAAAGCTGTGACTTCAAAGGAAATACAAGTATTTCCAATTCCTATCCAAGCTCACAAAAGTTTGGATTTTTATTTAGGTTAGATGACGCGGGACTCCAAGCTTCTACCCACTGTGCTAACGATAAAGTTCAATTAGGCTGGAGGAATGGCTGACTGTTTGCGATTTATGAGAAAACGCAAGAGAAACTACTTTATTTTAGAATAGGTACAATATGGAATTGTGAAGAGAATGTTGGACTAAAAGGACTTGGGAACAAAGAGTTTGTGAAGTGAATCTTGGACTTTGAATCTGGTATTTGATTCTTGAAGAAAACTTTAGACTTTTAAACATTTGAGGGTTACAAACCTTCACTCTTAAAGTGGCTTTTTGAATCTGTCTTTCAAAATTCTTCAACTTACATTTAAAGTTCTTGTATCCAGACTCACAGTTTACAACAATGCAGCATGCAATGCATTTGTTAACATACTTGCTGTAATCAGCGGCACCGGTCATTTTTTATGAACTTCACTCAAAATCTCAAGCCGTCTAGAACAAGGATACAAAGGTGCATTCATTCTTTCAGCAAGACTGAAAATGCTGTTTTCTTTTCGATTTACCTTCTGTTTTTATTTCTTGTTAACAAGGCATTTAACATAATACAACAGAAGGAGAAAATGCAGTTCAACAATTCACCTTCAACTCAGCATTTAAGAAAAAAGTAAAGAAAACGAGGCGGTTATGGACTCACTGTAAACTACTCATCAAGTCCTGGGATTTCATTTAGCAAACCAAGGCATGCTATGAGTTGTAGTCTAGTTTCACCTCAATAGCAGGTGCCATTTTGCCCTTGTATGAAATCCATTAGAGGAGAGCATTATAGCCAGGATTTTTCCAAGATTTTCCGAATATCGAATTAATTAAATACTTAGACTTCATGGATTATCCAGGTTTTTTACTGCAATTATGTCATATGGAGCAAAAATGGAAGCTTTGCAGTTAAGCTAACTCATTGTGGTTTTCTTTGTGGCTCTGATCAGGACGTGACCTTTAAGAGGTGGCTTCTAGGTGGCGCTATGGCATATGGGAAGTGTGAACTGGAATAGCATATTCTACTCCGAAATGAGAGATAGAATGTTTTTTCATTACAGTTTTTAAATCCACCAGGATACAATGTTTTGTAAACGTGCCCCAATGCATTCAATCACAAGGAGCTTAACAGCACATTGCATAAAATGGGATGCCTGGAGGATGGAAAGTGTGCATACTGCAGAAAATGAGAGTTCATCATTATATTTTGGACACGGCATCCAAAGAGCCACATTGTTTCAAACCTTGGTGTAATTAGGGTTGAATGTGATGACTGAAATTGATTTTGTACACCTTGATACCTCTGGGTTTGGGCGTGTAACAAATGCTATAAATAAATACAACTTTTAGGATTTGTGGACAAAAAAGTCTACAAAGGGAAAAAACTAAGGCCCTGTTAAATTCAATTTTAGAGAAAAGCTAGGAAATCTGCATATAAAAAGATACGCAAGATGTATGCAAGGCGGCGCGCATCGTCAAATCTGACAGAAAGAGCTTCATGAAATCCTAACGAGAAGAAGAATGTTGTATGAGCTGTTGGGGTGATGAGGCAATGCATAAAATAGTGCTACTTAGACAATTACTTTTAAAAAAGCATGCTTTTCAGTTAATTTGTACACTCAATGTTTTGATATAAACTGAACGTCCGGACTGGCTACTAGCCAGCACTGTGATCATTGTTAAATAAAATGACCTATTCCACTCATTTATTTTGTGGAAAATCTTAGATTTTATCAGAATGTTAAGAACGTTTCAAGTGCACGTTTTTCAGAAGAATATGGTCTTCGACTTTCCAAGCTTTTCCTAACATTGATACCCGTGAGACGTCCTGGGTTATCCATGGTTTTCCAAGCAAATCGATGAGTCGTAAATTCTTATATTTTTTAGGAATATTCCATCACCTAACTTTTCTGATATAGTCAGAGTCTCAATACAGTTGTGACTTTCCTAAGCTTAGCCAGAACTCTGAAAAACTGGAACTCCTTACAAACACAGATTAATATACAATTGTTCAAGCCAAGCTTTTTTCATAGGACAACCTCGCATTTCCAATCTCACTTTTTAAGAGGCACACAGACTAACAATGCTCAGAAGTCCAGAATCCTGACTGACGCTCTGCATGCTAAAGCTATAACCCATAACCCGGATTCTCGTATGCATTCCATAAGGTCACATAATAACTTCATGTTATGCACTTTCTCTTTTGATTTTATGGACCATTAAAGATACTGGCAAAGTACTTTCAGCCTCCATCATCTGTGAGTAGAAGGATGCGGTCAAGCACACTCTGAAATGGCTTGACACCGAGTTTACAAACAGGGACTGGACTAACTTTCAAGAGGATACGAACACACAAAGCCAGATGAGGGTATGGCTGCTCATCATCGCCTGCAAGTTCTGCCCTTCTTTATAATGCAGAGATGCTTTTAAAACCAGCAACACATGTTGGCTTACAGACTTCCCTCGTTCTAACTTGAGCACATTTTGACTGCCCACATCAATCAACCCCTTTTTATTATTAACCAGAAGCAGGTTCCTTCTACTTTGACCGTCAGGCTATGGAAACTATTTTAATTTTGCAGTCATGAATTTGTGGGCACGGTTCCACTGGACCTTTTTGGTAAAAATCCTGTATTGTCCGACAATATTTTTGTGGTTTTGTCATCCTATTTTTATTTTTAATAATTGCGTACAAATAAATCTCCACTAAAACAGAACAATCTGGTCGAAAATCAGAGACACACTATCACGTGAAAGAAGTTAGCATCAACTGTGCACACAGCACGAGATCAAAGGGTTCAAACATTAACTATTGTTTACTTTACTTTCGGTTAAAAATTCGAAACGTGCCAGGAGATTAGTACCTATCCCAGTGCTTGTACTTTTACACCGCCTGATGAATTCAATGTGTAAAAACATTGATCCACTGCAAAAGAGGTTCTCTCCAAGCAATAAAGCGCAACCTGATTTCAAACGTTATTCCTGGGCAGCGCTAACTGAGAAAACACGTACTGGCTCAACATAATGGTCATAATCTGCATGTGGTTTCTTGGGTAGCGCTCTAGTTGAGCACACATAGTTTCTCACGTACACATGGGTACGTATCTTGAAGTACCATGTCCATTCAACAGGGCAGACGTGTAACTGCTTCTTGGTGGTGCCATTTGTTAAAATGCCGCTGTATGAGTATGCAAGGCTTCCGATAAGAGAATACCATTTCCGTGAAGCATTTTTTTAAATTCTAGGACTTGGTTCAATGAAGCATCTGGTACATAGGTTTCTTCTCTTTCCACAGCCCCTACATTCTGCAGAAAAGGTACCAAAATGTCACCTCTGCTACGGCGCCCCCGCAGTTACTGCGAGTTGTGAGGTGCACAAAATATTGACTCCCATTACTGCGCCCAAGCAGAGCAGGGATTTTCGTCAGTGCAGTTACGGGTGGCGCAGTAATCACATAGATTCCATTCTGAATGAGATGTCGGAACAGAGTGAGCAGTATGTGAACAATTAAGGAGTTGCCATGCATTTCAGTAGAAACATAAAAGGTATTTATGCATTTAGTTTTAAGGAGTTTTTTTTATGAGATTACGGTATCTATAGTGATTGTCTTTATGAAGCATGTGGTATAGAGCTTTCTCCTGTTTTCCAAAGCGCTTACAATTGGAACAACATGTTGGGATCGAACGTGCAGTACTGGAACAATTAAAGGATTCAGATGCATTACATTGCTCTTACCAATGGTATTTAGGAGGTAAGTTCCAATACGTTGCATTATAAGTAGTGTATGAGGTTATAGTGCTTAAAGTAGACTCTTCCTGGAATGCCTAATACATGGGACGCTCATGTGACTAAGAGGTGCAGTGCTAGAGGTGTATATACTTTTTGAAATATGCTTTTGAATCACACTTTCTCTACTATTACTCTGATTTGTGTCATATATATTCTATGGCAACATTTCTTACGGCCATAACTTAGGAGTGTCATTTTTTAAATTTTATATCTTATTAGACAAGATGGCCCTGAGGAACACCTAGTAGACCACTGAACATGTATTATATGTGCTGCTTCTAGAGTTGAGACCAGCAGTTGGGTGGTTAATAGTTGATTGCCATGCACTACTAGGCCACTATTTGGCCTTAAATCTCTTTTTTTGTTTAGTGGCTTTTATTTTTTCTAATCAACAACGATGACGATGGGAGGTTTTGCATCACCAAAAGTGAGGTTTGTGTGATTTTAAGAACTATATGTTTGTGTACATTTATTGGTTTAAAATCTTTGTTAATCCATTGGCATTAGTTTGTACCAGTTGCCAAAATAATGCTTCTACAGATGAACTTTCAAATCGTTGGTTTGTGGTATACTTAGAGTGCATATATTGTAAGAGTGCAGAAGTTAGGCATGGACAAAATGGTGGCATGTTTTTGGGTAAAGACTTTGATTAAATAAGAAAGGGGTGGAAAAGCCCTCTCTATCCCTAAAGCTAAGAGGGGTTTTCCTACCTCAAAGAAAACTAATGAAATTGTCCGGAAGTCCCAAACTAAAACGTCTGTCACTGTTGTGTCCCAAAACCTGTTTCTGTTCCTAACACTAATAATCTAAAATAACTGTGAAAGGATGATCTCTTCTCAAGGTAAATAATGTTCTTGGTATTTTCAATCAATGGAAAAGTTCCCAAAAACAAGATTCCAATATTAGGGTTGTGCTCCTTTCCCGAAGACGACTTCTTATCTTAAGTTACTGGATAATTCACAAAGTACTGTTTCTTGATTTCACAGTTCTTATATCCTAACAGCGTGGCATGCTTCAAAACCAAGCGTAGGATTCCCTTGATCAGTTTTAGTGTTCTTGACCCTCTTGTTCATAGTCCCTGTTTCAGGGTCCTATACCCTCTCTTTCATTAAGCTCCCAGACCCTCTTACTCTTGGGTGCAGGCCCCAGACTCTCGCTCTTCTGTTGTATCTGCTTCATTCACTCTCCTGCAAAGTATACAACTCTCTCTCACTTGCTTCAGTGTCCAAGACCCTCTCTTTCCAGTTCCTGAGTTCACCCAGTGGTTCCCTCGGACCTCTACTAGCTCCCGAGCAACCTGTGTACCTGTTTGCTTCCTTCTTGGTGGTGCTGGTGTTTGCAGGGCAGCTATGTCCCTCCTGGAGGCTGCAGTAGTGTTTGTAATGTCTGATGGGGTCCACAACGGCTCTGCAGTCTGATGCCTTTTTCCGGCTGCACGTTCTGTCTCTTATGTGCTTCACTAGGCCTTGGGAGGCAGAGAGAATTCACTTTGCAGCAACCAGAGTAGTCCTCTCCTAACGGACTACACTCAGGTTCTCTCTTTCCTCTGGTTCGGGTTGCCCTTGTGTGTCGCATCAACTCGCCTGAGTTTGAGCTTGAGCTTCTCCTTTGAAACTCCTGCGTGGGATTGATGTACTGCTTTGGGCTAATTACTGGCATAGACTGCTCGCTCTGCTTCTCACAAGTGATACTTTAGGCTCGCCGCCATCTTCTTTATCCCGGTACCATCCTTAAAGTTATATGCACGATACTTTGTACTTTCTGTTTTTTCAGTGTTGTCATGTAGGTTAGGTGTACTGAGTTGACAACAAAATATATTAGTTCTATCCAGGGAGGGGGAAGGAGGACTCAGAGATGGAGAATGGGTTGGAGGTACTAAAGCGGGGTGATACTGCGTTCTCTGGTGATGGTCGTCCCAATCCCATAGGGGGATTCATTCCCCATCTGATCCTCCCTTGGTGCACCACCCCAAGGGGACTATTGTAATTGTATTGTGAATGCACCACCCTGGCCCCATGGGAAAGGACTCTCCCTAGGGAAAAAGGGACGACGTTCTCGGATTCGTCACAGTATGTTATGAGAAATGTTTCAGCACTGTACACTTTATACTTTTCCAATAATGTGATTTATATGCATACGTTATTTTTCAATATTAAACTATGTATTAGCTATCTTGAGATGCTCTGCATTCATCATAAATGTTAGTTTTTGTATCTTGTTGATCATGAATACCTCTTTCATCCGCAACATTGGCTTCTTCATTGTCTCAGAACTTAACAAGCCTATGGGTGTATATAAAATGAGTCATAAATAGTGTATTATTGTACAAATAATAGTGTTCTATAACAGCTACTCACATGGAGATTTTGTGCTTTTTTTGTCCTTTTCCCTGATCTCCATAGTAGTTCAGGGGACCTTGGTGTATTTTCACATTCATGAATGCCTGCCGACAATAGAGCCTAACTGGAGAATCTGACGGGCTGCCTCCTTCCCATCATTCACACAGGAACTGAAACCTTCTTTTATTTTGAAAATTATCAGACCCTCAACTGCATCTCAGACTACATTCCAGAAACAGTGGATATATTTAACCATGGCGAAGATGGTGTTCCAAAAGAACCCAAATGCTTGCTTTCCCGATAAGGAGGCAGGGAAGGAAATGTGGCCAACATGTATCCCAATGTGGAGGCCTGACCCATGAGAATCTCAGGAATGGGGTGCATGGACAAGAAGCCTGGATCAATGGGGAACAGACAATGCTTTATTGCAACAGGGGGGTGATTTCAACCACGCAGACACTGAGCAATCTCTTGTGGGGGCAACTAGTCCAGGATGTCTAGGAGGTTAACTGTAGCTTTGCATAAACTGACAAGCTCAGGGTATCAATATCCTTAGCAATGGTTCACTGGAAGGAAGCATGAGGCTTACTATGCAGGGGTGGTGTCCAGATGACTGGCGCCCCTAAGGATTTAAGCCAGCCAAATTGGTGAAGGTAGCCTCTCCGTAATAGAATTCCTCTGGGAAATCCTCTACCTCTCCCGAAACCAATGGTTCCAACAAATATGGAATTGGTTGACCCCTGTTGTCTAAAGTCTGACCCATTTTGGCAGAGAAGTGCTAGAACCTGTTGGTGCAGAAGCTGAGGAAGAGCTGGGGCACAACGCGAGAAGGCATAGCCGACTAGCATTTCAGGGGAGCACTACTGGGTGTCAAAGCCGGAACTGACCCAGCAGACATGAGGTCTGAAATGGTGCCACCACCAGCATGTCCAAGTGCAGTGAGCCCTTGCTCTGCCAAGGGCAGCGGACTAAAGTTTCCAGTGCAAGGGCCTTGGCAAAGATGCTTAACATCTGTTGACTGAATTGCTCCCACTCCTCCAGTTTAGAGGACGGAGTCAGGAATGGTTAAATTCAAGGATGACAATTCTACAGAAGCTTCTTTATTGCCTGAACAGGTGTGAAAACACTTCTTTTTGGAGGATGAGGACAAATAATGGTGTCCAGTCTATATGTTGGGGACCTTGAATTTGTGACGCCTCTTTTTTTCTCCTTTCGATCAACTTCATGGGATCTGGAATCTGCATGATCTGTGTCCTACTGCAAGCACTGTTGCAACTAGTCCCCTCCGAAGGCGGGGCCTTCTTGGAAGAGGGCTACAAAACAGGAGATTTGGAAGGAGAGATCTTCTGACCCTTGTAGACGAAGGTGGACAATTTAGAAGTATACTGCCATAGGTCCTTTCCATGCATGGACTGGGACACATGTCCACTCTCTGTATCATGTTCCTCCTCCTCCTCCAGGCAGTAGAGACAGGGATGTGTGGGTAGGTGACAAACATCTGCATCTTGCAGTTCCAACAGGACTAGAGATCTACCATGGGATCTGGCATAGTGCCTTTAAAACTGAAAAATGCTAGTAGCGTTTCTTAGCAGCGCACTGAGTGTGGGGGGAAAAGAATTGAAGTCAAGCGGTGCCATAGGCTCAATAAAAACTGCCTCACTTCACAGATGTCATGGATGTTCACTAGATTAAGATGGAGGCAATGTGGAGCAGCATGGTGCAACCTGTTTTTCGAAGACAGCTGGCACGGAAAGATATAACTGTAAGATAAGCAATCTGTGGGAGGAAGGAATTCATTAGAATGAAAACATTTTCCTGATAGAAATACCTAATTATCTATATGCCAATATGAAGCGTGATATTTGTGTGTAAACACAACTTCTGATTCAGGCGCAGCAGTTACAAACCCATGACTTAGAAAAAGAAAAGCCTCTTGAAGTCCTGCTCAAAATGTGTACCAAGGAATATATCAGAAGAGGATTCAGATAAAGGGTGTGTTTATTTTGTTTACACAGATCACAATTCCCTTCAGCATGATATCTGGCAGAAATGGCTTTCACAGTTATTTTAGCATCAAGATATTTTCTTGCTCTGAGACAACAAGGTCAGTAAATCAACAGTATGAAAACTGTCTCATATTCTCCATTCCCAACCCATCATCTAGTGAGAGCAATTGTATCAGTGCCACCGGTGCAATCTGGGGATCAAAATGGAGACCCAAGGTCGACTGTTCCCAACATTGAGTGTGTAGTTCCTTGACATCGACAGTGATCAACCATCAGAACTGGCATTGGCTCACCTGACAACGCCACCATGCCCACTGACACCGAGACTGTCATTACCATCTTTGGTGTCAGCAGCACCAAGGTTGGGTTAAATTTGCCAATTATAATTCCTAAAGCAACTGTAACCCTGCCACAGCCATTTATTTATTTATTTAGAGCACACGAAAACCCAAAGGCGCTGTGAGCATAGAGGCATGGTTAGAGTAACGTACAAGTCAGGTATACGCATGAGGTTCCAAGTCAGTCCTGTGGGTCTGGAGGAAGTCGGTTTGGTGATACACTCAGAGGTATTGGGGGGAGTGTTATTGATGCAAAGGTGGGGTCACTGTAAGACCTTTGAAGGAGATATAGTCCTTCACTGGCAGCCAGTGGGCATCTCTCCTGGCCTGAGAGATGTGTTCTGATTTTATTAGGCCCAGGACAGCACGAAGGGTGTTATTTTGAACAGTTTGTCGTTTTAGCAGGTTACATTTGTAGGTACCAGCGAGGAGTTGCAGTAATCAACTTTGAGCAGATGGTGGTTCGAGCGATGTTGATGCAATTGTCGGTGGAGAGGTGAGGGCGGCAGCTGCTGATGAGTTTGTCGGTATATGCTAATCAGAAGCCGATGGAGTTCACATGCTTGGAGAGGGAGAGAGAGGAATCAAGTTGACGCCCAGGGTTTTGACCACTGGTGAGACAGGAATGGTGGCGTCGTCAAAGGTTAAGTGGGAATATTCGGGTTCTAGGTTGGCTAGATGGACAGGGTTGCTCAGCCAACAAGAAGCTCAGTTTTGTCATCATTCAGACAAAGCCCATGGACTACCATCAAGGATTGGACAGATTCATAGATGCAGTTAATCTTAAAACAACCATTACTCCGCCAATGCCATGCACTTCTCTTGACACCCAAATGTGCCAAAACATTAAATGCATTTAGTAACACCAGTTACAGTAGCTCAGCAACAACAAGAGTAAAGGAAAAAAGCAGAACCCGAACGATGATAAGGGCCACTTTAAATTTGAAATAAAGGCCAACAAAAATTAAACGACATAACAACTGTAAACACATATTTTAAGTCATGATTTCCAAGGGCAACTAGTAGAACGAGAGACGACATGCATGGAAGCAATCGACTTATTTGTTTTGTACAATGGTGGCATTATGGTTGCTTTAGAAACCATAATCAATAAAAGTGCGGGCTTTTGTTGCTTTGAGTTGCAACCAGAACAAACCTTCAATCAGCCTTACAATGTGCTTTGATTTCATCATGCTTATACTTTCTGTTTAAAAGAGAGCCTTTTGATGACTTACTCAAACTGTTCTTCCTCTTACAACATGCATTACAGTGTGTGCTCTCAAAGAACATAGGAAGTACTCCATTGCCCATAATGAATTACACTGTGTTCCTCCAGTGCTTGTTGGATTTATAAAACTCTTTGGTTTTCCAGCATGACTTACTTTGCATTCGTTCGACTATTGTATTCCTTTCTCTCTAATCATTTTACTGTTACAAGCAGAGAATAGCTGAGCACACAATTTGAAAACATCGACAAAATAAAAACAAGTAAGGAAATGTTAAGTCTAGAGGTTCAATGCAAACCATGAGAATACATTGGTTTTTGGGTATAAGTAATGAAGAGTGAGTGGGGTAGGTAATTTGTTCAGTGCACAGTGCAAACTCACATTGTTACAGGAAGAAGTCACAAACATATACATGACAACTTTTAATTCATATCAATACTTGCCTCTGTTGTCGTAATTCATCAGGAAATTGCTCAAAAGAACCAAAACATCCAAGTAGGCTGCTCTGGTCACCAAACAAGGATTCCTCCTGAAAAAGAAAAAGTTAGTCCAAGAATAAGTTCACACTACTAATGGATGCATAGCAAAACAAATATATTTATGAAAAACAATGACAACTTATTGAGTTCTACTCAAAATTCAAGATTCAATATAAAGAGGTCCCAAATACTGAGAGTGACAATGTGCATTTGAGGACATAATATTGGCCTGCATGCGAGGCAACAACGCTCGTGGGACATCCAACACCATAGACGCACAGTCCAAAGGTTTATAAATGGGAATACAAAAAGGAACAGTTAAGGATGAATATGACTAACGTTTAATATATGAAAGAATGTATTCTCATTGACAATATCTTTCTTACAGATTTGCATTACCTTTTGTGAGTTGGATCATTGACCAGCTTTCACTGTAGACAGTCTTTTATGTCAAACATCATTGGGGGACAGACCGTAAATTATTTTTCAATTGATAAAAAAGCTCTTTTGCACACCTATCCTCCAACTCCCGATCCATTTCAGCTACCCCAGTCAATCACATGACTGTAGCCCTGCCAAAAAAGGCAATATGAGTCTGGGCCAGTTTGCTAGTTCTAGGAAGGCGGTCACTGGTTGGCCCCCTCTTATCAGACGCATGGCCAGTTCGAGGCCAGCAGTGGGGCATGTGAAGAGGTAACTAAAGATCCCCAACAAGCATCAATTGTCCATTTCTATTGAAGGCATATTTGCCTAGGATGGCAAACATTCAAACATCGTCCCTGACCTGAAGAGGTCTCTTGGATTAAGATGAGATAAATTATATCTAATGTGACAATGGTCTCTCTGAGCCACTTACGCCATAAACACATTTTCAATTTTTAATTATGAAATATATTCAAAGAGACAATTAGGGTGTCATGTCTAGGTGTGGTCCCTGAACCCTTTCCCCTCATGCTCTAACCACCCAACCTCCCTACTTCAAAAGGTCATTTTGCACCACAGATTCATTATAACCAAGTGACACCTATAATCTAGAATATCCCTACTATAGGGAGACCTAAACACCATAGCCTTCTCTATCTAGCTCCCTCAGAGACATCCTAAGTAATGAGTGGAGCAGTCTGATTGCTCTAGGGCCCTCCTTCTTGATGAGAATCTCTCACACTCCCCTCCCTCTCTCTTTCTCTCTCTCTCTCTCTCTCTCTCTCTCTCTCTCTCTCCTCACTTTGTCTCTTGGTCCTCTCTCTCTCCCACTCTCTCACTCACTCTCTCTACCTTCACCTGTCCCCATCCTCCTGATCTGTCATCTTTTTTATGCAGTCCGTGCTTTCAGTGTAATTTGGCTTGAGGTTAAAAGCTGCAGTAGTATTCCTGTAAATCTCCTCTATACTCCGTCTCTTGGTCTTATCTTCTTCTCTCCCTCTTTTTGTCACCATTCTCCCACCCCCTCCACACACTATAATTGTTTCTACCCTCCTCCACCTCCTGTCTGTCGCTCCCTTCTGATCTCTCCTTTTCCTTTCTATCTTTCACTCCTACTCTCAACCCCTTCCTGCTTCCCATACAAAATGTACGTTCATTCACTCTTTCTCTCACTCACCCACTCACTCAAAAACAACCAAATTGGAATCATCATCTGAATCCCACAGTCTTGCCTTCACTAGCTCTAAACACGCCAAAAATCTTTTCCAAGTCCTCCCCCTACATTCCTCCAACCTCACCCAAACATCTCTCATTGCGGACTGACTCTGCTGGCATTTGATATCCCTTCCCCTTCTGCCTAGAAAGTTCTCTCTACTCCCACTGGATGCCTGAGTCAGCTGCTCTCCTGCGCCGATGTCTAGCTAAGCTACTCACAACCCCTCATATTTCCACCCCTTGAGGGCTGAGATTTCCCCCGGAAGTCGTCATAAGGGCCCTTAGTCCTAACCTTCTTTCAGTCTCCATTTCTTTCCACCCAGCCATGCAATCACGGTGCTAGTTTGTTCTCTGGCTCTTCCCTATATCACGTAAATTAAATTCCACACAAAGGCGGGAAGGGATCCCTCCCTGGACACCTGTAGGGCAGTGTCAGTCTCTGCTGGTTCCAGTCCTATCCCTGCTGCTCCCATGCTTCTCTTTAGCATGCTTGGGCAGTCAATAGTCAGTGTTTTGTCTCCCATTCAGCTCCAGAATAGGGAAGCCTATCCCATGCGCATTTGGGTAATCAGTCTGTCAAAGGCTAGGTCTTGTCTGGCGGTTCCAGGTGCATTGAGGTACTTGTCGTTTTTTAAACGGTGCTGCCTTCCAGAACCCATTATCCATCCTAGGGATCTGAGTAGTCTGGTGCATTCTGGCCATCATAGTCTCTTGGGAAGCACTTGAAAGAGAAGACAAAGAAACAGGGCTAGGACAGAGGCTGGTAGGCTTTGGATGCAGGAAAGCGTTACTGGGAGACATGCACGGTTCTATGCCGACTAGGCAAAAGGGTCCCCCTCATCTTCCTCACACCATTAGTCCATGTCCCACCATCGCTCTATTAATCTACTTATATTGACTTAATGTTGAGCATTTAAGTATGTTATCAGAAAAGGATTGAGAGAAAGCATCCAAGATCATGACCTTTTTGAGAAAGTCTCTAACCTGCAGATTTTCTGTAAAAGACACACTAATAATGGGGAAATTCTACAGTGTGGGTGTAATTACCAATTTTCTTTTTTACTCAGTTAAGCCCACATGATAAGCAACATAAAATGTCATTGCGTTACTGTAGTGTGGGCCTTTGCCTGGGAGATGGGGACAATTTTATTCTTCAGATACTCTGGTAATATGCAGTCAATGCTAGGGTTAAAAAAAATGTTTTTACCCAATTATTTCTAGTCAAGGCATTACAAGACTGTAGCTTGGTAATTCTTTATAGAATGGGTAGCCACTGGTAGAGATATTGGCAGATACAGTTTGGATTGTCCACAGTTTGCCTATTTGGCAAGAAAAACATCAAAACATTCAGAGTGACCTAAACATGGAATGGATTGGGAGTTGTTTCCTGGTTGATTTTTATTGCACTCCTTTTGGAAAGAACCAAAGATAGTAACTGTATTATACTAATAAAGATGTGTTGGGGTTGCTGTTGGTACTCTTGTTCAGAGGAGAATTGCCTAACATTTGAATGCTGGACTGTCCTGGTGGGTTGGACCAGACTGATATGCAAATGAATAGTTCTCGTCTGTGAAAAGTACAATGAACTTAATCGCAGTTGTAGACCTTACCGAGTGGGAAACCTCCCATAGAACAGGTTATTTGAACCGTGTTCGTTCTCAGTATATGGGATCCCACATACTTATATTTGTATATACCAAAAAAGAAATATTGCCATAGTTAAGCATAAACAAAAAATATTATTAACCCTCCAGCGAACAAAAAAGGAATTACACTAAACCCATATTACATCCGTTTTGTAAACTCTGCTGTGACATCACAGTAAGACAGTTCTTTCTGATGAATACTGTAGTCCTCCCACAGATTCCTGAGGTTTCAAAAGGTCCCTTAGGAAAAGACTGGATCCGGATGTTTCCATTGCTCCTACAGCAAGTAATGTGGCTCCACAGCAAATTCAGCACAATGTCATCAGTGCCATCAGTGCTGGAAGGAATGTCCTCCATATATACAGTACAGAGAGTCGCAAGAGCCCTTCAACCTCAGTTCCACCCAATTTTGCCTGTTGACATATGCTAACTAAACAGTAGAACAGGTGACGGCGGGAGAGTTGTTGTGTAATCCATGGAAGGTATAAGATATCCATCAGAAAGAATATAACCCAATCTTAGAACATTGTTCTACAAATGGATACTTTCCTACAATGGATTCCTCAGATTATGAACACTCCTACCACAGTATACACATGGAGAGAGGGAAAAGTGTGATCAATAGAACCTACTAAAGGACATTCTATTAAAAGAAAAGGCCTCTAAAACATGGATTATCTCGAGGCAAAGATTCCAAGCAGTAATGCTTTCAGAAAGTATTTAGCGAGGACCATGCGACTGCCTGCCACAATTCCAACAAAGACCTCTCTTTTCAATGCTGGAGTCACTGCCTGACCTCTGGTATAGTTTGTGAATTTGAAATGTAAGCCAGCAGGAATCTTTTCTGAGCAAACTAGTAGCATGATTTAATCTATAACGCAAACCTGTAAATTGTACACAGTTACTCTTCCGAAGACGAGCAGAACCAGCAACAAGCAGATCATACTGTCTGAATTCTTTGGATCTTGAAATGTAAAAACTGAGAACCCTTTTATAGTCCGATCTGTGAAAGCATTCCTCTGTTTCACAAGGAAGCAGAGTAAGAAAGAAAAAAGGGAGGCAGATTTTCTGCTGAAGGTGAAAATCAGACCACAGATTTGAAAAAGGTTGGTTTGGACCTCAAGTTCTGCACTACAGGTTCACATGAAATTGAGTAGGGTTAGTAGTCTAGCATGAAAACACTTAGCAATGACACCCAAATCAGGTGGTATGGAATAACATATTTGAAACACTATGGCCTCTAAGTAACATGCCTCCTCCCCATCAAAATAAATTCATGTTTGAAATTATTGCTGGCCAAATATGGTATTGCTTATTGTCTGATATTCAATATTGATTATTTAATAACAATGATCAGTCGTACAATCAATTTCAGTTGTTTTACCCATTCATGTAAGAATCCTGTGTTAATTCATTTATGTACAATTGTAAACATTAATTTACAATTTCAACTATTTGACCATGCATTCATTCAAGTTTGCACAGACATGCCCATGACGGAGGACAGAATGGAGATGAACCCCAGACTGATAGCACTAATTTCCAAAAGGTTGATATGGAATCACCTATCCTGACCTTCCTGGAGGTTGCGCAACAAGACGTCTTGCAGGTGAGCACCATAATCTATTCAAGAAGCATTTGTCCCCAGAGTAATACGAGGCCACAAATGATGGCTCGCATAGAAGTTTGAATGGGATCGTCCACCATTGCAAGGTCGGAAGAACATGAGTCAATTTGTGATTTTAGCCTACCCCAAAATTGAGACCACTGAAGTGACCTAATTTTCAACCTTGTCTGAAGCATGACAAAGATGCATGAAGCCAGAAGGCATAACAACCTGAGGAAGTATACTGCTGGGATCTCTGAACCAGTGGGAGAGGAGAAAATGCCACATTGGATGTTCAATGCTCTTCCAGGCAGAGGAAACATCAACTAAAAATTGGAGATGTTTCGAATTTAGCAAAAAGCCCAGGGAATGAAGGGGGCAACATGTCATCCGCAACTCTTCTAAGACCTTATACTCAGACTTCGTCTGCAGGAGTCAGTTGTCAATGTACAGAAAGAAGAGCAACCCTTTATTCAGAAGATGTTCTGCCACCAACCTGATTACACCAGAGAACACTCTGGGGTGGATGTTGGCCAAATAGCAGAGTAGCAAACTGATAGTGAACCCAGCCTACCAAAACACATGAATGGCTGTGGTTGCAGTGTACAGGGATGTGTAAACAAGCATCCTGCAGGTCCACGGACACTCGCCAGTCCAGTTATTCCCGGGTTTGAAGGATCTTACCCAGTGTCACTATTCTGAACTTACCTAACTTGAGAAAGGTTCTTCAATTGTCTCAGGCCTAGACAGTCCTGACCTCTTTGCCCTTTTATTTATTACGAAGTATCGAGAGTGCCACCACTAACCCACCTCCAGGTTCCAGCTCTAGACAGCTGTTGGCAACAAGCTTCCAAACGTCAGCATAAAGGCGAGAGTCTGCCAGTGGCATGACCAGAGAAAGAAGAGTCAGAGGAGGCCTCTGAATGAATAAGAGCCAACGACCATGGGTTCATTAATTAGGTGACATTCTAAAAGTCTGAGGTCATACGTTTTCATTCTAGTATAAAATAAATTAACCCTGCCTCCCCGAGGGACGGAAGTGGCTCACAAGTCCTCACAAAAGTGTGTGATGAAGTCTTGGAGTAAAGAATACGGTGACCACCGGAGCCAGTGTCATGATGCCTACACCTGGGAAACCAGACCAGGTCTAGCAACCCCAGAAGCAGGCATCAGGTTGTTTTTAGCAAGCCCAAAAACCCCGGCTAGGGGCTGTTTGGGTGCGGTCCTGGCGCCTATGGCACCAGGCTCACAAGGAGTCAGTCCTGGCTCCATAGGCGCCAGGCTCATAGAGTAGAACTTACCTGATGCAGACCATGCTGCAAGCTTACCTGGTGCAGACCTCCAAGCCAAATGAGGCTTGGAAGGGACTATTTTACCTAGGGACTATTTTTTACTCTCGTGGGGCTGGGGAAGAATACTTACCTGGGACTACTTTGGAGGCTATTTAAATCACGCCCGAAGAGCAGCACACGCTTTGCGTTATTCTGCATCCAGCAGCGTAACGCTCACTGTGTCTGTAAGCCTGCATCCAGTCTTCTGCCACGCCCGCCTCGAGTCTGCAGCTCCTAGAAAAAGGGAGGAACAGAAGGAGAAAAGGTTAGAATAAGAGCAAACCTTCGATCCTTACCTGATTACCGCCGGGGGTACTATTCCCTTCACGGGTCGGCGCAGTCTCCATTGCACCCTCGCCGTAGCCCGGCCCCCAAGGGGAACAAAAGCACGACAAGGTGAGACAACGGGACAAATAAGGGGAACTCTTCTCACCGCATAGACTTAACTAATTTTACCACCGGAGGCATAATTCCCGAACTTCATATTTTCTCGCCACACCTGAATAAGGGAACAAGCAGCTTACATTCTGGCCTTATTTTATTGAACTGTGTAGGATAAGCCAAATCCTTACCTGAACTTTGTCAGCTACCACAAGGAACTCTTCGGTGGGGTGAAGCTGCAAACTGCAAGGAATCGGACAAGAGTGAAAGTCAGACATGTGAACTCTTACGAACTACATATTTTTCTGAGTCAATATTGTTCTGGAACTCACCAATTCCTTCGAGCCAGTGAAGCAACTGGTTATCAACGCGCCCCTGCGCTCAATGCAGGATGGAGAGCTGATCTTTTGAAACCATCAAGTGAGACTATAAGAGGGGACATCAAAGGTGATCTGTGGGGAGAACAGCCGGGTGGGAGGATTTACACTCAACTCCACGGGTGGTTAATTTCCTTTCTCCATTTGCAGAAGAATATTCCTACGGGCCAAGCAAACAAAGCTAGGTGGGCCAGTCCAGTCCGTCATCTCCGCCCTAAGCGTCACATTGGTGGAGACCGCAGCTGTCCAGTTCAGATTGACGCCTCTGTGGGAGCCAGGTGAGCGTAACAGCCAGGTGCTGCAACCCTCAACGTGATGGGCACAGTGAGAGGCAGATTCCCTACCCTAACCCACCGTACACAAAGCTGTTTGCAGGGGCACATCACCTTGAACCGGGACATGCACCGCTCCCTTAAAACAGTTCTCCTTTTGTTAAGAAAACATCCAGATCTCAAGACCTTGAAGGAATGCATGCTGCTAGAAGTAGTAATCTATAACATGCACAGGGAACTCATATGTCACGAAGCAGATTTTCATGCTGGCTATCAACCTTGTCTGGAGTGCACTGGGGTAGCCAAGATGAAAGAGATTGTCTAGTCCTGCATATAAGTAGGCATATGCACCTTCCGACCAGCAAAAGGCATACTTAAATATCCACTCAGAGACTTGTGCTGATTCACACAAGTGACTGTGCAATCCCGACTGTAGATGTGGGACGCAGAGCTCTGATGTGTTGACCCCACTTCTCGAAAGTGCTGTTCGTGAACTGTGCCTTCACGATGCTAGCCAGCCTTCAACAATGCTCGGTCTGCATCCTGGTGCCAGGAAGACTAGGGCAACATTAGAAGCAGGGAAGCAATTCAATCCCTTAGCCAATCTGATTCCTATAATGGAAAAGAGAAACAACTGAACATTGCTAAGCACGTATGGTCCCTGGTTGTGGAGTCTACCACCATATAAACTGCAGGCTTGCAGATCGAGGTTTATTGGGTTGAAGGCAAACTAAGATCGAGTTAGATAAGGCGGAATGAAGCTAGGGAAAGCGGTCAGAGAGCAGCAGTGGTGGAGAGAAGTGGGGAAAAGTAAGGAGGTGAAGAGCTAGGAGGATGTGAAGAGTGAGATGGAGTTGAGGGGAACATCAGAAGGATTGTAAGGGAGGTGGGAAGGGACATCAAGAGAAAGAAAATGGAGAGCATTCAGTCGAAGGTTAGAGGAGTCCCCAAAAGAGTAAAGAACTAAGGAGAGCATTCAGGAGTAGGTTGAAGGAGAGAGGAAGGAGAGAGCAGTTTGGGAGAGACAAATTGAGGCAGAGGTTGGGGAGCATGAAGGAGGTTGTCGGAGTACTACGAAACAGGTGGGAATAGAGGGTGCAGCATAAAGGAGGAGAAAAGGAAAAACGAAGAGGAGGGGTGGAGGCAAGAGAACCTGGTGGAACACAAAGGAGCAAAAGAAATGAGTCGAGGCGACCCCTCCCTTCCATGCACGGGCAGTGTAAACAACCTTCAGAGGGCTAAGGTATATTTTACTTAGCCATTGATGATCAAACTAGCAAGGTGAAGTACTGTAAAAACAACATGTATTCTGAATAAAGTATCACATTAAAAACAGACATATATATGACTTAAGTTGTCATTCACAACACATGAACATTTGGTTCTAGAAGAGTGAGGTTAGTAACAAAAGAGTGGTTGTATGTACTTAGAACAATAACAGCAAATTTCATCTGTCACCACTATTGCGTGTTTCCAGTTCGGGGCTCATGCAGAGAAAATGTTTTTCCGGTTGGCACAGTTTCAAAAAAGCCTCCGAACTTTCCTCAGGACACTGGTGCTACAGGCAGTGGGAAGTTGTTGTCAAAACATGTTTGGTGATAGATGATTCTTTGAATCTAATATTTCTTCTCTTCGTATTTGGCTGAGAATAGGACGGACTATAGTCTGCACAGTTGCATATTTCAAATTTGCTCTTATGGTTACTGATAGGGTGCTTATGTCACTCTTCTAGAAGCAAATGTTCACGTGTTGTGAATGACAAGTTAAGTCATATGTATGTCTGTGTTTAATGTGATACTTTATTCAGAATACATTTTGTTTTAACAGTACTTCATCTTGCTAGTTTGATCATGAATGGCTAAGTAAAATATACCTTAGCCCCCTGAAAGCTGTTTACACTGCCCATACGTTCAAGGGAGGGGTAGCCTCGACTAATTTCTTTTGCTGAACTGATACAACCCTCAAGAGTCGGGCCCCCCAGAAACAAAAAAGAGGGTACTCTCCCATTTCTCTCGTAACACAAAGGAGTTACAGAAGGGAATGTACAATGGAGACAGCGGACAGGAGGAGCAGGAATGGTCCCCTTAAGGATGAGACCACAACAACTCATCAAGTAGGTATATGAGAATGGGGTGTAGTGACTTAGAGCTAGGACCTGGAGATTAGGAGGTGGCGACAATCTCTCCATCAGATCTACAAAAAAACTTTGGGATGCTTGCATCTTAGTGCCCACTCTTTGGGTCCTTCGATTACACTTCAACACTGGAGTTGCTTTGCCTGACCTAACGTGCATGCGTATGTACAGCCTTGAGGCCCAGGCAAGGTGTCTACCAATAGGTGAGTTTGAGAAGAATGTGACTGTGACTGGAGAATATAGAACAAAGAGCCAAAACAGAAATGTGGGGCAACCTGGCCCACACAACTGTGAATGACAGTTGTGAGAATATTTCCATCCCGGGAAGGCATCGCCAGTTTGAGAATCCCGAAACTCACTGAACTTTGTGATGGAACTTAAATCTGTCTATGCAACCTGGGTGTCTGCGCCCGTCGTGGAGGGGGAGGGACATTGCATGTAAAAGGGGTAGGAAGAGGTGAGGCATCGCTGGAGGCAAAGAAGGCTGACACTTTAACAGCTGTTGCTGCATCAGCTCCTTAATTAAGGCATTTGAAATAATCCACCATTTCATCAGAGTGCATTAGGCTCTGGAATCTGTCAAAAAAGCTGTCCTCTGAAGAAAAGGTTGATGTTGCAGTCGGTGTCCAGGTTGATGTAGTAGTTGGGTACCATGTAGGATGCCTATGAGAAGGAGGTGCACCAATAGAAGATGTGCCTCATTGAAGAAGATCTTCTAGGATTAGAAGAACCTGTAACCAAGGAAACTTTCCTTAGTGCTGTGTGTCCCCAGGCGGAAAATCTGCTGTTTGTTATTTAATGCTTTCCACTCATACAAGTTGTGACGGTTAAAAATATATAATATACAATTTCACAGTATTTGTCTAAAAGGCTGCAATTCATTGTGGAGACAAAGAAAAGTCCAATGCATTTTGGACTCCAATAGTCCTTCTTGAGGGACATCATCTCAAGAAGCATAGAAAAAAGGAAGAAAAATAGGACACAATGTTATACATAATTTATAGAATGTAATACCATGGGCACCAAGACTGTTTCTTCTATACCCGTCTCCTTTTCAATCCTTCTGTACCAGTCACAATATTCCCGACCAAACCACTCTGTAGAAAATCATATATGAATAATAATGCACACTGCTTCCTGATGGAACTTCTTGTCCAAGAAATGTGGCATAAACAACAAGAATCTGTTCAAAAAAAGAAATGGATAGTACCGGACACTGTATCTCATCTAGAAGATCATAAGGTTAACTGTTAGGAACCTGACAAAGAGAATAAATGAGACAAAAATAAAAAAACAAATGAGAAGAAAATAAAACAATCTGTAAAGCTCATTGGACCGAGTAGCCAAATGTAAATCATGGGTGTATCTAGTTCTTACAATCATTCTTCCTAATCCCTTCAGGTATGTTCACAAGAGGCTCACAAGACGTTCAGAACCAGTGTTGTTATAATTGCTGTAAATATTCACAGTTTGTGGCAAAAAGCGTGTGTGCCGTGACATCGCACACGGGTGCGTGAGGACATCACAGCACTCATCCGTGCCACAGCGAAAATGTTTTTATTAAACATGGAAAACTATCAACAAAGCTACAGACAACAATAGGGAGAGTGTACAGTGTACAGGTCTAACCCCATGTTTGAATGGATTCAGATATGACATACATTGCAAATTATTAGCTCGTCAACAATAGTGTCCATAAGCAATTCATGCTTGTACAGTCTAATCGGACCAAAGGTCAACTCGTTGTCATGGCAATTTCATTCCAGTACCATGGAATTAACATGAAGCAAAAATAATATGTTTTTCATCTGTGATGTACAAGAACAATTGCTGAATATGCAATCTTATATGATGCTAGGTCAGTTCTTTGTTATCCCAATTTCACACTAGTACCTACATGTTGACACAACTACATACAAATGAAATGTACTTAATTTCATAAAAACACATACGAAATCTTATTATTCATTCATTCCTCCGGGGTAGAGGGAGTCTAGCAAACCAATCCATAGTGTATCTTTTTCCTTAAGAAAGGTTTTGTCCATGTGTGATGTCTTCATGTCAAAAACTTAGAAGATCTGAAATTTCATCTGCGTGACATTATACCTTTGTTCTTTGAAATTTCTTGCAACTGGAGACTGTGTATTATTGGCCCTGACATTAGACCGAAGCTCACACCATCTTGTTTTGGCATTCCTATTTGTCTGTCCTACATAATAGAATCTACAGGGACACCTTATGCTATAAAGGATAAGAGGTAGCACACAAAGTGGTCAATGGGGGCCCGTCTAGCCTTACGAAAGAGTCTTTGACAACATTGGGGGGCAAAGGAACTTGAGGTGGATGTTTTTGCAAAGAACTTGTGAAATCCCCTAAAAAATGGGAAACAGGAGATCATACCTCCGACACTACTTCAGTGTGCGTGAAAATGCTACAGTGGAATCCTTTGACTTATCTGACATCAGGCCTGTTTCATGTGGGAGCTGTGATGCAGCTGAGCTGAGTCTTGTGAAACTTTAGTTCTACCATTTAACCCATACACATAATAAGAAACAGTAAAAAGGTGACTTAAAAGACTATTACTATTGTTGTCGGCAATCTTAAAGAGGACACATATTTCTCTCAAGATATATGCATGTTACAGTTTCTGCAAGAGTGAATTGTGCTCCAGCATTTATAAATAAATGAGTGAATGTCCAATGCATGGAATTTAAATATTCGCAGTATCGAGGTACTTAGGTTTGCAACACAGATTGACATTTTACCTTTGCCCACCATTGGTTTCAATTCAGTCAGAGAGTCATGCAATATATAATGCTATGATACTGTAATTTGCGCAGTACTTTGTTAATGTTCGTCCAATATGCATACACGTCCCAATTTATCTACTGTTCTACCGGCATCTATTCTAAATTTTGTTGTACCTTGTATGCCGTGACCGTGCTCACATATCAGCATATCTATGTGTGTTGGCCCCCGACAATTGAATTTACCATATATGGTACCTGAATTAATGGGCAACATGGTTATGTATGGTAGCATGATGTAGTGTGGTATAATATTGATAAAGTACTAATGCATAGTGCAAGAAAAAAGCAGTATATATATATATATATATATATATATATATATAGGTTTATAGTCATAATTTCAAAAAAAAAATGTCGAAAACAATAATGTCGACATCCTATACTTATAATGTAAAAAAACCACCCTTTCACCCCTCATACTCAACACATACTAATTATATATTTATTTATGTATTTATTCAATAATTAAATAAATAAAAAGAGTATCATTTACTATGGGGGTGTCTCCACCAACCCCTCTAACCCAACACTCCCTGCCACCACCCCACACCCCCCACCACTCCTCATACTCAACACATCTAAGTTATATATATTTATTTATTCATACAATAAACAGTCAAAATTTCGAAAAAATATCGAAAAAATGTCGACATTATTGTTTGTCGACATTATTTTTTTCGACATTTATTTTTCGAAATTTTGACTGTCGACATTTTGACTGTCGACATTATGACTGTCCACCATATATATATCTTTTCTTTTACAGGGCCTGCGGTAGCGGCCGGCCCAGTAGTTATGGTTAAGTTGCTCAACCCATAGGAAGAGCACATTTTGGGCGGCTTATAACTTATAACTTTGCCCGCACTTGACAAATCCTCACCACACTTTGCAAACGAAGTATATGCCCCACTTGGATTGATTCTGCGAAGTTTGGTGAGGGTTCGTTCAGGGGGGCAAAATTATAGGGTGGTCCCAAAACGTGTGGTTTTTCCCATAGATGCAATAGAAACAAAATGTTGCTCACGCCTACAGCCCAAACCGCTGGACGGATGTTCGCCAAATTCGTGGCAGGAGTGGCGGCTTGGTCCTGAAAGCGTGAATTTGGTGTAAATCCGTTCAGTATTTCTTTTTAAAATGGACAAAAAGTAGGTCAAATAAAATTAGTGATATCTGGGTTCGGACCTCAGACTCACTTCCCTATTCGCTCCGCGGACACCCCCCCTGGACCAATCAGGGTCCGACGTGATATCAGCGGACATCGGATGCGCCCACTGATTGGATGGTGAAAAGCGTGAGGTGCATCATATTTTTGGAAACGCCTGCCAGGCTGGATTCGCAAACAGCTGCCATAGTGCACGGACATCACTGTAAAAACATATTAAAAAAACACAACATTGCACTTGTCAAACTAATGAAACAATCTCTGGGGAGGTGAGGGGTGATGAGGATGGGGTGGGATATGGTCATAAAAACCAATAACGCCTTCGATGACCGCGAACAGTTCGGGGACAGCCCTGTAATGTTGACAAACATCTCAGATGATCGCGGGCATCCATACATATTTTTGCATTACAGGGTTGGTGAAAAGCAGTTTTTAGATGGCTTATGACTTTCGCACCACTCAATGAAACTGCACGATATCATTCTAGGCGTGACCTTGAATGGGTGTACAAAGGTTGGTGCTGTTTCGCCAAGACGGAACAAAATTAGTGGTGGGTCCTAAAATATTTGAAATGCTTATGAATATGGGGCCATTTCAAGAATCTGCACAAAGGTTTCCAAAAAAATTTAAGAACCCGGATTCAAATGTTTTTGCAACATTTAGTGGAATTTTGTGAAGAGCGGGCAAAATTAGAGTGGGGGTTTCAAAATGTTTAGATGGCTTGTAACTTTGTTCCTGTTTGACGATGTGCACAAAAGATTTTAGAAAGATTGTAGACTCACCCTTGAATTTCTCTGCAAAGTCTGAATGGATTTTGTGAACTTGCAGCAAAGTTATAGGACTATTATATGTATGTACAATTTGACAGTTATCACAAAATAAAACATGGATGGATTTGCAGGAAAGTTATGGAAGGAGCATTGGCAAAGCAAGGACCTGAAAGCATGGTTTTACAAATGTGTCCATGTTATTTTTTGAAAATGGTCATAATGTAGGTACAACAAATAGTGATATACCTTTGGTGACTGAGGTATAGCCGATGGCCATGGGCAGTGGCTAAATTGTCGAATGATGGCCTGTGGCGATTGGCAGTGGCCAGATTGTCTGAGTCAACCAACGGCCATGACTCAGATAATGTGGCTACTGGCCATGACCACAAAGGACTGGCAATGGGGTCAAAGTGGGCATGGCCACCAGGGACTAGCTATGTGGTCAAGTTCTTCAAAATCGGTATAGGTTTCAATAGGAAAACATTACCTGCCTGTGGTTGAAATTCTGTCTGTGGCTGCAGCCAGAAGTACTGCACAGGATTGCATTAAAAGATCGCTGTGGCTATCACTGCATACACTCAGAGACAATGCTAATTAACAGATTATTACCAAGAACGGCGAACCGTGTGCCTACATGGCCACCAGGCCACCCCTTGAAATCATGAATCACCCTTATTTGCGAGCATAGTGGGACAAGATATTGGGATTGGATGCAGGACTCATTTCCATAACCTTGCAGCAATGACTGGCTCACAATCCATATGCTTTGCGAAAGACCCTAGAGAGTTGAATCACGTGTCAGCTGACTTCTAACAATAAATATAGCATCAAGAATGGTTTTGAAGACTGCTTCATTATGACAGCAGTTACTTTTTGACCTAAAAACGTTTTTGCTATGAGGCAGTCACATTAGCGGTATAGACCTTTGATATGATATGATATGGCATTTGTAACGCGCCTATACACAAGTGTTTCAAGGCGCGACGAGGCGGGGGGGACAAGGGGAGACAGACAACGATCCTACTAGGCCAGGTGTCTTTCAGATCACGCAAGTGCAAGGGTAGAGGGAAAGGGAAAAGTGCATGGGGGAAAGGGAGAGGGGAAAGTGCAGTACAGGGTTATTAGCATACAGGATAAATAACAAGGGCCAGCTGGTGGCAAGTGCGAGGTAAGTGCAGACAAGTGCTGGGAAGGGTGGCTGTAGGGATACAGACACAGTCCTGCAGTGCAGGGGTTGCCGGGGAGGCAGTGCAGGGGAGAGTGGCTGGGCCAAGAATGGTGAGTGGGCCAGTTGCAGATTCAGTGCAGTTTGAATTAGAGAGTTGAATCACGTGTCAGCTGACTTCTAACAATAAATTTAGCATCAAGAATGGTTTTGAAGACTGCTTCATTATGACAGCAGTTACTTTTTGACCTAAAAACGTTTTTGCTATGAGGCAGTCACATTAGCGGTATAGACCTTTGATATGATATGGCATTTGTAACGGGCCTATACACAAGTGTTTCAAGGCGCGACGAGGCGGGGAGGAACAAGGGGAAACAGACAACAATCCTACTAGGCCAGGTGTCATTCAGATCACGCAAGTGCAAGGGTAGAGGGGAAGGGAAAAGTGCATGGGGGAAAGGGAGAGGGGAAAGTGCAGTACAGGGTTATTAGCATACAGGATAAATAACAAGGGCCAGCTGGTGGCAAGTGCGAGGTAAGTGCAGACAAGTGCTGGGAAGGGTGGCTGTAGGGATACAGACACAGTCCTGCAGTGCAGTGGTTGCCGGGGAGGCAGTGCAGGGGAGAGTGGCTGGGCCAAGGACCAAGAATGGTGAGTGGCCCAGTTGCAGATTCAGTGCAGTTTCAGTAGTATTAACAGGGGAGAGGGGGAGAGAAAGCGGAGGCAAAGAGGAAGGTTTTGAGGTGCTTCCTGAACCCGAGATGGTTCTCCTCAAGTTTCAGGGAGGCAGGAAGGCTGTTCCAGAGGGAGGCCCCTGCAGCAGAGAGAGATCTGCCCCCAACTCGTTGTTTGGAGAAGCGGCTGACCCTGAGGGAGTTGGAGGTGGATGAGCGAAGAGCTCGAGAAGGAAGATATTTAGGAAGAGAGAGTTCAAGGTATTTTGGCCCAAGGCCCCAGACGGCCTTGTGGACAATGCAGAGGGTTTTGAACTTGATCCTCGCAGTCACTGAGAGCCAGTGTAGTGATTTCAGTCCTGGAGAGATACGGTCCCTGGGCTTGAGGCCAAGGACAAGTCTCACAGTCCTGTTCTGGATGAGTTGCAAAGGGCGGAGAGTAGAGGCGGGCAGATTTAGATAGAGGCTGTTACAGTAGTACAGCTTCGAGAGAACCAGGGCTCTAGACACAGTGAGCTTCTGGGGCAAGGAGAGGAAAGGAAATATACCTCTGAGGAGGTGTAGCTGGTAGTGTGACTTCTTAGAGACGTCGGATATGTGAGGAGACATATCCTGCTTGACAACAGGAAAAAGGAATAATTGAATCTTTGTGGTATTACCGTGGGAAAGTTTAGTTTGACTGGAAATCTTTTTTTTAAAAGGGCTCCCTCTGATTCGAGATCTAACAGTTGAAAAAGGATGGGCACCTTCACAAAAGAACCCCTTCACCAGCAGCAGGGTAATATGTTTCAAGTACTAGATGAAGCGCAGTGATCTACCCATTATACCACGCTGCAGTTACTTGATAATTGTGTACTCTGATTTGATTATTGGGGCATACAGCATGGCTAAAGCTGAAAATGGGAAAATGGGAAAAGAAATTTGGAATGCGGATGCAGCCTGGAGTGCTGGACGGGATTGCTGCAAACTTGCGCAAGGAGCATCAGCAATGACCTGAAAGGATGATTTGGCAAATCTGTCCTGTGTTTTTTTTTTTTAAGTGTCGAAATGTAAATACAAAAAATAATGATATGACTTTTGTGCTGTGGGCAGTGGCACAAACAATTGTGATATAACTTAAGTGCATGGACAATGGGCCTGGCGCTCGGCAAGGACGAATGCCTACTCTAATTTACATATTGGGGCATGCAGCATGGCCGAAGCTGTAGGTTTAAATGGGGAAAAAAATCTGCTTGAGGCTGCAGCCCAGAGTGCTGGACGGGATTGCAGCACAGCTGCGCAAGGAGCTTCAGCAAGGAACTGAAAGGATGCTTTTGGAAATCTGTCCTGTGTTTTACTTTTTTTTAAATTGTCGAAACGTAAGTACAAAGAATTGTGATATAACTTTTCTGCTGTGGGAAGAGGGCCTGGCCTTTATGGGAAGGACAAATGTCTACTCTGATTTGTCTATTGGGGTATGGGCTGCTGATAACGACTCACATACGTATGTGTTGCAAAAAATATGTTTGTTAAAGGAGGTTTATAGTTCTTTCATATTTGTTAAAAGAGGGCTTATTAATAACTTATATAGAGTGATGTAACTATGAAACATTTTCACTTATGAAAACATATTCAATTGACAGAATAAACTTGGTTAAAGGGGTGTTACGGTTAAGATGTACCTCAATCTTGAGACTCCTTTGCCACAGCAGTTAGCTAGTGGCCTCCCACCTTGGCATCCCTTGGCACTTGCCTCCTGGGCTCCCATGAGCACTTGTCCCGCCGTACTGCCCCTTTTATTTATGCAGTTCTGTCACTGTACAATGCATATATGCATTTATAGAAGGACTATGTACAATTTTGTGGTATAAGTATTGGAAATGTAGATGCAAAAGATTTGTAGAACATTGTTAAGTGGCAGTTGGTGGGTGGATGTTTAATATGTTGATCAGCAATATGTAGAGTTTTTTAAGTGATTGGTGGATATATGTATGAATGGTTCAAAGCAGGCAAGGAGGGAGTGTTACAAACATAAAAGTAAAAATAGTAGAAGGGCTGCTTGGTGTGATTGTGTGCATATGCAATCTGGATTTTCTAATAGAGTGTGGGCTAGACAGGGCAATGCAGAGACTGTAGATAGTTATAAATGGCAATGGATTATGGTGTTTATTGTATACTAGAGAATAATTTCAGACAGAAATTTATTTCTGTACTTTTTTCTTTTTCTCTAGTATACAATTGTCCATTATTTCCATTAGCATATTAGAAAATGGTAATGGGAATGTTGGAGAATCTTATTGAATCTAACTACTTTACTGAATAATGTTAAGTAGATGGAGTCTACAAGCTTATTTTTTCAGTTTCATTTTGTTACAACTTTATTGAGTTCTTTACATTACAGCATATTTTGTGAACAGAGATCTTCATGGCGATGTATCCATCGGTAAGACGAGGTGGACAAGGGAGGGGGGGGAGTGCTAGTCAATTGATGGGTGTTTGGCATCTTGTATATTCATCTGAGTTGATGACAGGTATCTGCGCAAGGGAGGGGGCTTATGTCTTTAGGTATGGAGTTCATAGGTTGCAGTGAGGACCATCGCTCTTCCATATCGGATGCCCATGTAATGGCACGCAGCCACTGCGCGGCCGTGGGCAGGTGGGACGCAATCACTGTAGGAGTATAAGCTACGTTATGCTTACAAGTAAAACCGACCAAAAAAACAGAAATTTGTAGTTATAACTCACACCACCACCGGGCACTGCTAAGACTAACACCCAGGACATCAAAGATGACATCACAAATGCCAATGATGACATCACTGATGACATCACATGTGAAATTAATTTTGATTACAAGCCCTTACAAAAGGTTGTGTTTATAATATTGGTAATAAGATGTCCTTGATGTATTAAAGAACATACTCATCTAAACAAAACATTAAATTGGAGTGTTGTTAATACAGGAACCTAATCATACATACGCATAGGCAATGGATGCAGCATGCACCACAGAAGTACAATATCTTTAATCAGTAATTTTGGATAGTAAAATATTGAATGCAACATTATCAGAGTTTTGTTAAACATGGAATAAATAGCTACCAATTCAAGACTTACTATACACTACGAGGTTCCTCCCCCAGTTCCAGCAGAACAGCCTACCTCGATCTATCAAACCTACTAGCTTCCTACCCAAGCTGAACCTGTCTTACAACTCCCCCCTATCTGAATCTCCAACGAATCAGAACACCAACCTTATGGCCTCATTTAACCCTAAGATTACCTTGGATCCGATCAAAACTAATATACTTTGCCTTACCTTAGTTAGAAATAACAGACTCCACTCTAGACAAACTAGGCTCCATGAGCAACATGCCCAAACCCAACCTAACATGTTGCACAACCGGACTTGTCCACAAGGGATGACCCATAACATCAGCCTCAAGGCTAACAAAAAAGAACTAGGCCCAACTTCAAAACAGAATCATCGACCCTCCCACTGACCACTAGCCATCAGATCAAAGGCACCTTAATAAATGCTACATCTATGGTCACTCATACTATAGACATAGCTGACTTACTTAGGTCCAGAGACTTAGATTTCCTTGCCATATCGGAGACCTGGTTACATGTCGCGATTGGACCGTCACTATTACTGGCCATACCTGACAAATATACCGTCATTAGATCTGACAGATTAACTTCAAAAGGAGGCGGTATTGCCCTGATTGCAAAATCCAATTTAGGTCTCAGAATTGCTAGTCCCCCCATGGTAAAATCATGCAAAATACTTACCGCCAAACTTGCCACCTCTAACTCTAGCACGCTAACCATTCACCTAATTTATAGACATCGAGGGTCTATCGATTGCTTTGAGGAAGACATCATGACCTTACTGTCAGATACTAAACTTAATTCACAAATACTCCTGACTAGCAGCCTAGGTTTTAGTGACCACAATGACCAACCAGCTAAGCCTCTCTCTAAGGCCCTTACCGAACTGGGCCTCACGCAAAGAGTCAACCAGCCTATCCTTGAGAAAGGCAGGATACTAGATTGGGTCGCAGACGTAAACTGCGAAACAGAAATTACATCTGTTGAACCCCATTCATGGACTGACCACTATTTAGTCTCCTTCAACACCTCGGCCACACACCTACCAGTCAAAAATATGCCAATGGACCCACCACTCGCAACTAGGAACAAGAGAGATATCACAGTGGATAATCTCATGCCTCTCCTGATCCCTACACTGAATGCTGCACCAGAGTCCTTAGATCCTACTGCATTAGTAGATCTCTACAACTCTTCCATTACTCAAGCTTTGGATACTATTGCCTCAGTCAAATTATGCAAAGCTAAACATAGAGCACATCTCAATTCCTGGTTTACACCTTAGCTTAAAATCCTCCGAGCTCAGAAAAGAAAATTGAAGACTTGTGGAAAAACATGCCATCTAAAGAAAATAAACACAATCTGACCAAAATATCCACCAAATACAAAACAGAACTTTTACAAACTAAACGTGAAATGTACAATGATAGGATTCACAAAGCGAGATCCAGTACCAAGGAACTTTTTGTAATCCTGAGGGAATTGGAATCACTGATCCCTCCAGAGGACTTGTGCACTCAGGACAAAGTATGGTGTACTAACATCTAAAATGCCTTATCTAACAAAATTACTTTTCTTCAAAAGAAAAACGCAGCAAAGAGATGCAATCTCCCAAACAAAAAAAACCCACAGAGAACAGCTCACAAAAATTTGACCAGAACCTCCTGCCACAATTCGAATTCTCTCAAGTCACTACACAAGAGGTGGCAAAGATCATTGCCTCACTTAAATCTTTGAGATGCCAGGGAGATATATACCCAGCATAAATTATCAAAGAGGCTGAAAAAGATCTGGCACGGTTTATCACTAAATTAAAAAAAATGACACCTTCCGTAACTCTAATGTCCCTAATAACCGTAAGGACGCTTGGGTGTTTTGCCGCTGCTAAAGAAGGCTTCACTGGACCCAACTATTCCTACGAACTATAGGCCGATAACTACTGTCGCATTCCTGCTTAAAATAATTGACAAAGCTGCATATATCCAAATACAGTCAGACTTCGAGTCTAACAATTTATTAGGATTACGCCAATCGGGCTTCAGACCTCTCCACGGTACAGAAACTGCCCTGTTTGATTTAAAAACACAAATTGACCTCCTAAAAGACAACAGACAATGCACCCTGCTGCTCCTTTTGGACTATGAGAGTCTTTTCCCCCTCAGCCGCTGCTGATACTTCGCCCATTACTTGCGGCGTGCCACAAGGTTCATGTGTCTCACCAACCATGTACAACATATTTTCAAAACTGTTGTTTGATGTTCTGGACTATCTGGTTATCACCTACACTAATTATTCAGATGATACTCAGAATCTCCTACCCTATATGGGTCTTTACGACTTAGACCTGGCTCTAGTCAACAAAACATTCTCAATCATTCAGGTATGGATGGCCACACATGGCCTCTGCCTGAATGACGACAAAACTGAGATCTTGATTTTAGGTACCCCAACCAACCTTAGCAAACTTGGATGTCAATAAACGTCTTTTAACATAGTCAGTACTGTCATCAAAGTCGCCAGGGAGACAAAAACCTTAGGTTTCTACCTTGATTCAACTTTGAATCTAGGGAAACAAGTTAACGCTACAGCGTCAGCTATAGCATATACGTGTAAATTAATCTGGGCTTGCAAACAGTTCCTATCTAATAATAGCTGCATCACACTAGGAAGGGCCTTAATCTTGTCCAAACTTTATTACTACAATGCTCTTTATGCAGGAACTAATAAACAAGTTCTGAAGAAATTGCAAATCCTGCAAAATAACACTAAGAACGGCACTATCACGAGGAACCACCATATTTCCGAAGTGAGAAGAAACTTCAAGTGGCTATCTATCAAGGACAGAATCCAGCTCTAAATTGCCTCCATCACACATAAATGTCTGAACAATGCTGCCCCACAATATTTAAGAGATAAAATCACACAAAGATCCTTGTTGTGACCTACCAGATCAGCAAACTCAAACTGCATCATAGTCCCTAGATTCAACCTGGAAAAGGCTGGGGGCACCAGTTTTCCTGTTCAGGCTGCCCAATGCTGGAATGCCCTCCCAACACACCTGTGGATGAATCAGACTTTCCTTAACTTCAGGACTAATCTCAAAAAATGGATAGTGTCAAATGACCATTGACTGCCTCTCTTTCTGTTGTCTGCTATATGAACACTCTTGACCCCCCCGATCTGCATCGGTTCTGATACATCTGTTCCTTTGAGGGTAACATTGGGTTTAACCAATACCTGATTCTCGAACTTAGCTCGATCAGCCTTTCTATTTTGAAGTCGATGGTCTAACTGGACCAATAAGTCTATATATTCTGCACAATCCCGAGGTGGGTTCACAACTTGGGCCAAAACGTCTTTGAGTTCACCCCGAAGTCCACGATGAAATAATGTAATTCGTTTTACCTCTGGCAATCCGGTTTCCACCACTAACCTATTGAAAGTGGCGATATAGGTTAGTAGATGCTGGTTACCTTGTCGTAAAGATAAATGTTCGTTATCCAGGGCCTGTCCCTGTGAATGTCTGGCAAATAGTCTTTCCATGCTCAATTGAAAACCTGGAAAATACCGAAGAAGAGGGTCATCCTGGTTAACTAATGGAGTTGACCAATCCACTGCGCTGCCACTAAGATATGATAGTACAAAGGCTACTTTGGTTTTGTCGTTCGGAAAAGCTCCAGGTCTGCATAAAAAGTGCAAGCGGCATTGGTTCATAAACACGGCGAACTTTTTTGGGTCCCCAGCAAAACGTTCGGGTGGAGCTAAAGGAATGCTCCCTGGTAGAACCACTTGCACAGGATTGCTCGATGAAACAGGAGTTGGATTCCCCCCGAGTCCAGGTAATGGTGTTTGCCCAGCTTGGTTTTGCAGTAATTGTCTAGCAAGATCATCAGTGCGCTCCTTCGACACAATCACTTCTCTCCTGAAGGCATTAGTCTCTTGGCGCGCGGAGTGCACTTCTGCCCTAAGTTCCCCTAACAATAGGGTTAGTTGGTCGGTTTCTGAGGTTTGCATAACGCCCGGGTGGGGATTTGTAGGTAGGCTTCGCGTTCTGTTACGCTCACCTGGCTCCCACAGCAGCTGTGGTCTCCACCCAAGTGATGCATAGTGCAGCGATGACTGACTGGATCTGCCCTCCTAATCTTGTCTGCTTAACCCGTAGAAATATTCTCCTGCAATTGGAGGGATGGATTTAGGCACTTGTGGATTCAAGTGATGGCACCCCCACAGTCCTCCCCAACTAATCACCTCCCTCACAGCAATCTCACCTTATATTCTTGAAAGATGAGCTCTGCATCCTGCGTGGATTTGCAGGGGCGCGTCGATTCCAGTTACTTCACTGGTTTGAAGGCTCGGGAGAGTTCCGGAGAGTATTGACTCTGGGGTTCCTGGTGAGGACCAGTAAGTATTAAGTTCATAGAGTTCAATATGTCCGATGTTCACTCTTGTTCCCCCCTTCCTTTCTTGTCTTGCAGCTGGCTCGTGAAAATATGCTCTTGTGGCAGGTGGTGGCGCTCAGGTAAGAGTCTGTATTACCCGGCGCTGTCCTGTAAATGTTGCACGTGGAAAACGTGTTGTTTTGTCTCTCTTTATAGATCCGGCACGTGAAGATATGGAGAGTCACAAAAGGATGCCTCCGGTGGTAAATCAGGTAAGTCTATGGTGGTAAGATTTATATTTGTTGGTTGCCTCGGCTCACCTTGTGGTTTTCTTTTGTCTCCTAGGTGACAAAGTTCGGCGAAGAAATGGTGGAGGTAGTGTCGACCCGAAGGATGCTGTGAAGACTGGCGAGTATGGCGTGGCGCTGCAGCTGGAGGTGCGGTGCGTGAAGAAATGATGTTCTTTACAGGTCCTGAGACGAGATGGATCCACAATCAGGTGTGGAATAGAAATATGTTCATTTTCTAACCTTGTCCCTTTCTTTCCTCTTTGTTTTAGGAGCTCCGGATTCGAGGCGGGCGTGGCAGAAGACTGGATGCAGGATGCAGGCACGGTGAGCGTTACGCTGCTGGATGCAGAATAACACAAAGCATGTGTTGCTGGTTGGGCGTGGTTTAAATAGCCTCAAAAGTAGTCCAATGTAAGAAGTCCCTAGAACCACACCCGAGTAAGAAAAATAGTCCCTGGAGAAAAATAGTCCCTTTCAGGCTTCATGTTGGATTGGAGTCATTTCCAGCATGGTCTTCCTGAGGTAAGTAATGACTATGAGCCTGGCGCCTTAGGCGCCAGAACTGATTTCTACTATGAGCCTGGCGCCTAAGGCACCAGGACTGAACCCAGATAGCCCCTAGCCGGGGATGCTGAGGTTTCCTAAATGTCTAGAACCCTGCTCCCGGGGCTGATGGGCTTGGTCCGGATGCCTGGGGGTAGGCATTATGACACCGCTTTCTGTTTTCTATCTATGTGACTCAAGACTTGTACCTTCTTACAAATGTGCCCAGATACCTGCGGGTAGAGGGAAGAAAGTAACAACATCACCAGAAAATGTCAATAACATTAATGTTAATCTTCATGTATGCAAATGAATTGTGTGTTTGAGGCCTGCTTATTGCCCTGTGTATGTGCACCAGGAGCTGAGACCAAACCCTAAGGAAAGTACTTTAAGAACCTACGACAAGGTTAATGGCTAGACATATAGCACCTTTTTAATTTTCATATTCTGACTGTTAGTAAACAAAAACACCTGGCCTACATATGTAAGTGAACAAAAACAAGTAAACTAGATATGTGATGTCATCAATGACATTTGTGATGTCATCTTTGATTTCCTGGGTGTTAAGTCTTAACAGTACATGGTGGTGGGGCGAGTTATGGTTGCTTAGCTTGCCATAACTAGTGAATTTTGGGTTTTATTTGTAACCATAATGTTCATTTAACAAAGTTTATATATTTTATTAAACAAAACGTTCAGCATGCAGCCTGTTTAATCTATCCACAGGAAGCTAGGATGGTAAAACATGGCAAAAAATAAATCCGGACACTCATGGGTCGGGATTAAAAACGCAGCTCATTGTTGACTATTTCAATTCTTATCAAAATAAGCATTGTTTAAGAACGAAGAAAGTATATATTTCTCATCAAAAACATGGAGGATGACTGAATTATCACCCGTATTGCCACGTTTCTTTTTCAATTGTCACGGCCTTCTTCGCGCAGGATTCGGGTTTCCATTGCATGCAGCGTCTCTAAATAAAGCTTTGAATGAACTGCATTTCCCGTTCATACCAAGGTCATGTGACTAGCCATAACAACACTATCATCCATGATGAACAGTACCACCATCTTGGAATAGTGCCTATACATATCTTCACATATAATCCAATGTGAATATCCCTAATTAAATTCACCATTGTGTTGTCAATATTTTATATGGTGTGATTTATCAAGCAATTCATTCAATTTTTCAAATAATGACTCATTATGAAGCTTAAATGTGCATGTGCTAATGTTGCTCAGGGTTGGATTTAAAATCTGACATCTAGTGACACAGATTCCAACTCTCCATTACACCAGTACCGGGTGTATGTTAGAACGCAAAGCACAGGCCAGCCGCTTAAGTAGTGCTGTAGTACTATTAATTCATAGACCAGAAATAATGTCTTTGTGGACTAATACCCAATTACCAAATTAAAGCCTATGCTAAATGCAAAACGCTACATGTTTCCAACACACGTTCACACTACATCACTATTAAATATGATAGCTCGTATTTTCTACAAAGTGCAAGTGTCTCACATGGTTTTTATTTATCAGTTAAAAAACCTTAGTTGAGAGAGTTAAGGTTATCAGATTTAACGTAACAAAACCCTTGAAATTCAGCAGATGTGGAATGGTTTTTTTAATATGTACAATGGTTGGACCTCAACTATGGTGTAGCAACTGGCGCACTGTAATGCATAGCTACACTTATAAAGCACATACTAACCCACAAGGGACTCATAAGACAGGCGAGCAGAGCAATGTTTTTAATTGGTGGCAGTAGAATGGATGAGAATGAATCTCCTCTCTACAGTGAGCTTTGTCAATCACGTGCCAGGTTCCAACCCAATGGAAATAATTGCCACACACGTGTTCCCAAACAGCTATACACAGGAGGCAATAGATCACGGACAAGAACAGAAGATAAAATGTCTTTAATAGTGCTACTTTTAGGCGGGAAAGCCGAGAATGACTATACTCGTTTTATACTCAGCAGTGCCATGATGTATTGCACTCTGAGGTGCCAGGGGCCCTTCTGGCAAGTACCAATGGTCTGCTGTATTTTGTCAGTGACGAATGTGACATTGTAACCAGAACCAGAAGTGAACTCTATGAAACAATGATTTGAAAGGAAACAGCGTAATTTAGAAGACAAATACTGTTAAGAAGAAAAGGAGTTAGATCACCGATCCGGTGCGCAGATTGTTTATTCGAGCAATCATTAACTACTGTTTCAGGGAGAAGGCTGTTACATCATACAAGGAATTCATTCGCTAGATGTACGTTGGGGATATCAGGGGCCAGGTGCTAAGCAGCCACCTCCATATCTGCTCTTGCAAGTCACCGTCTAGTCAACAGCTTGAAGTAAACATCTGAAGGGGAAACTGCAGTTGCATATTTCCTTTTTGGTTTACCTCAAATGGTCATGCCAGACACAGAATGAAGTTAGAAGTGAACATACTGTGCCCAACTATGTATTGTTCTCTGTAAAACTATATGTAAAGCATCCATAAGGGGGAATAGTTAAGTGTGCTACCGTACTGCAGTATGCTTCTCCAAAAATGACTCTTGGGAAAATATGAAAGCTACCCAGAGAATTCCTGGGTCATTTAATGATGTTGCCATTAGAACTATCTGGCGAAAATATTTCTCATGGATAGTAAAGTCTTTCATGTGCTTAACTCCTCGACATAGCTCCAGGCGTCCAACTGTGGAACTGGGAGCCTTAACACCTTGCACACCCAGGCTTTCAATGTCTGTGGGCTGAATGATGAGCCCTGGATATAACTGGTACATGAGGAGACATCCTAGCCACAGTCATGTAGTATGTGGCAGGGAGCATTGTTTAAATGCATGGAATGCATCATAGAATATGGAACGCACTGGCCTGGGGATTCCAGGTGGGACACTCTGGATGGCAGCCCTTACTAGAAATATGCCTCTGTACAACTCTCCTGTATTAACTTTCTAACTTGCCCTGCAACTTGTCATGTGGCCAATAAAGCAGTTCTAACCCGAACCTACCGGACTCCGGCAGGCTTCCTGACTTACCATGAGTGCTTGGATGCTACAATGGTATTGCAACGAGTCATGGAGTTTGACAATATGGAGTACTTCTCTGAGATCTGGGTGAGTGGTGCAGCAATGAAATGGAGAGCTCTGGCTGTGAGGGGTGCCCCAGGAGTGTCCATGGACTCCAAAGCTGGTTACCAGTGCGGTTAACAGCATGATGAGAAGATGTGGTGGCCTGTGAAGGTTTTGTGGGGTTGTGATGGGCAGGAGTGTACATACTGCATGCGCTGTGCCCCAAACGGTTTATCATGCATTACACCAAAAAGGCCCATGGTCGGCACGTCATGGGCGCTGCGGCTGTTGAAATGGTTTTCGAGGCTCTAATACAAAAGGCGCATATGGCCAGGCAATGTCAGATTGGGCTTCCTGCAGAGGTCCTTGGTGGCCAGGAGCTCCTCCGAGTGTCTGGCATCTTTGAAAATGATGACATCAAGGCGAAGCCGGACAGTGCAGTGATGCTGGTCCTTCCAAAGAAAAACGCAGCAGGACAGCGATGGCAGTAAGGAGAGCTGGGTTGGTGCACAGAAAAGCACATTTAACGTTTCTTAATGCCTCATGACGTTTCCACTGTATGAGACGCCTTATCTACGTGGAAGAGATGCAGAGATCATTGGAGATTGGGTGTTTTGATGACAGCGCACTAATTGTCAGGTACTTTAATGGCACAACAACTGTCAGCCACAGTGCTCAAATTAAAGCGGCGCCTTGCAAGAACGGCGCATCTTGTTAGAGCTGTGAGGAACGCAGTGATCTGCTGATATACGCTACGTCCTCAAGATGAAAGATTATGGGGTTACGATTGCTGCACTGGTAAAACAGAGCGTAAAGTCTGGTTACTATGCCGAGCACTGCCGATAAGTCATACATGACAACATCAGGAAAGATATTAAGGGATATTGATGCTGTTGGTTATGATGGTGTTTGTTGTGACATCTTGACAGCTTTTAAATGTTGCTTTTGTCGTGATTCATTATTTTATTTTGGGAGCAGATTTGCTCATAAGTGCATGGTTTTATTATAATGTATATGCGCTGTGCAAAAATAGGTTTTTGTGTTAAATCACAAAATACACCAGTTCTGAGGAAGCTAAGACTGTCCTGATGAATGTGGTTCTAATGAAGTCATGCCACTGAAACAGGTCGACGGTGTTTGCTACATCTAAAAAAGGCAACAGTTAGCCTATTTGTGATTGTTTGAGCAAACTTTTTTACATTGCCCAACTCCCCTCTAATTAAAAACGAGCCTTGGAAGGGATGTTGTGACTGTATTGTCTTTGTGTTTGAAGAATAAGGATTTTCTCCTTCAATTGTTTTTGTGTCTTTTTAACCCCAGCAATCCAGGATCAGTGTGACAAATCTGTGAGCTATTAAAGGATTGTTTACCACATTATCTTCCACGCAAGTTTTTGGAGAAATATATATCCTCTTCAATACCCCTGGTGCGCCTTTTCTTTAAAATTACAGTTTCTCTCAATCTGTACCAGATTTGGAAGAAAGTGGTATAGGACCTACAAGGCTGGATGTATTACATACCATAGACGTTGGTAATTTGACTCTTATTCTGTCACTTTTTAGACAGGCGTTGTAACACCACAACCTAGTTAAGAACGCACGTTAGGCAGGGATAGTATATTTCTTGTTCTATCCTTCTGTCATCTGCCACAGCCTCGTCTTTACATCTTTCTCGATCTCGAGCTAGATATTAGCTGAAATTGTAGTCCTTACCACAGTCGTTTGGGTTGTGCAGACTGGACCTCCCTTGGTTCTTACTTGGCTGCGAACAACACAGATGTATATTGCCCATCTATTGTGTGAACATAATTTACTAAGGGTAATATCCTGTTAATTTTGTAGAATTTGCCCTCTTGTCTAATAATAACACATTTGTAAAAACCTGGTATACTCGCCTGCCAGGGCTTCTTGTATTCACACACTTGGTATACTCTGGTATATCAAGTGCAATTGCCTTGTATACTCTCCGGCCAGGGCTTCCTGTAGTTCATCCTTCCACTCCGGACAATAAGTCACATTAGCCTTATTGGCTAATTCATTCTGTCCATTGTATACTGTTTTGTTAGTGTTTTGCTGATACTTCCACTCTTCGTGATTCACCACCTTAGCGTTATTGGCTAGTCCACTGTTTGTTTTGTACTGCCTTGCAAACTTCAAAGAATCCCTTCTTTAGAAGATGCACTTTCACTTTCTCTCCTGCAGGTTTTGAAAACGGATTTCTTTCTCTATCCGTTGTGTTATATTCAACTATTCGCATTTGGCGTGCTCGCCAATATGCCCACTTGTACCCTTCGTCTGAGCATGGACTCGCCGGCTCTTCGTGCTATTCCTTTTCCTTCTCAAAGCCTGCCGGTAACAATCTTCGGGTGCCTTCTTCCTCACAACCACTGGCTTTCTGCGTCCCTGCTTCCTGCGCCTCCAGCTATGCTTCTCTGCTTCACACGAGTCTCTGGTAGGTGTAATGCTGCTTTCCGACACTGGCGAACCTCCAGGAGCCCTGCGCTGGCTTCTGGTGTTCTGCTGTGTGCAGTCTTCTTCACGCAGCCTTCTGTTTCGCAGCACCTGAGCCGGTTGGCTCCAGCACCCTTCTTTCAGCCGTCGTCTGCACAGAGAGGAGCTGCCCACCCCCACCAGCAGTCTTTCTTCGTTTCCGGCAGTCCTGATTTAAATGTCCCAGGCACAGGTGTGTCCTCCCAGCAACTAGAGCGCTGCCTGTGCTTGGGGCTTCTCTTGCTCTGTATTCCTCCACTCCTCTTCTTCGTCGCAGTATTAAGGTGTTTCTAGGAACAGTAGTCCCTTTGTGGTAACCTGTACGAAAACATTGGAAAAATGTTTCCAATAGGTTTTGATGACAAGTCAGTCATAGAGGATTGATGTGGGGAATCGGAATAGGGGACTTAAGCAGATTTACAAGGCAAGTCTTTGTTTGAGAGTTGATCTCCAAGTTGGAACAAGAGGGATTCATCTGTCTCCATACAGGGAGCAGTGGAGAAAATAGGCCATTAGAGTGTTTCAAATGGGAGGTTCATCAGGGAAAGGGGATACCATGTCTTATCTGGTAACTTACTTTTACCTCCATGAGGGTTGTCTTCCCTTTACGTGATCCTCTGTCCAATAACCACCCCCAGGGTTCAGATCAGAGAGGGTCTGCCTCACCAGGGCCACATTAGTGCAGGTTCCCCCATGGAAGCAGTGATGACATTGCCAGATTCATATATATTCATCATATATCTTTGAGTCCAATAGACAGCTTAACATTATAAGGTGTCGCTCAAAGTGTCCGCTCCCCAGATCCATCGGGGTGCCGCACATTGTCCACCCTCCAATCCATCTAACCTTCAGCGATCTTCTAAGTGAAGTAAATGTGCTAGCCATCATAATCTCTTCTAGAGCAGGACCTGTGCTCGTTTTCACAGTTCCTAATGTGCAATTGTCTTTGAAGTAGTTGGTGCTTAGGTCATCTGTAAAGGCTGTGTTATCTCTAGATTGGAAAAGGACATGCTGGCCTAAAACATCTTGTATTCGTAATGGACAGGTTTCCGTCCTTGAAACAGGGGATGGGCTGTCAGTATAGGTCCCTCTGGGTGTGCAGCCGAGGTGGGGTGCAATGAATGAGAACACAATGCATATTTCGTACCCTGGGGGCCTATCCTAATACATTTCTTTGGTAAAGAATAAGCTACCATCGAACTGTCAAGAGCTGTATATAGGTAGCCTGAGCGCACTAGTCAGAATGAAGGGGCCAGGTGGGCAGATGTGCGTTCATGTACACTGAGTGGTCTGCGGATGGGGGTGTATGGAGGGCCGCAGAGACTACAGTCAGCATCTGCCTGTAGTTTTATGAACAAGAGGCTTGTTGGTGTTGTGATGCGGTAGGGCGGGCTGCCGCGACAGCATCTGGCATCCGCCTGTAAGTGTGCGCACACGTGACTTGTTGGTGTTTAGATATGAGTGAGATTGATGTATGCAAATGAGGCAGTGGAGATAGAAATAAACGTGGGGAAGAGGGTTCCAGGTTGCCATAGGAAATAACCAAGTTTTGAGGGCCTTTCTGAAGGTTATCAATGGGGCAGATATGGAGTGGACGCGAGTTCTAGATGGCGGGGGCTTGGATGGAGAACACAGATACTTCCAATGTAGTGGAGTTGTAATGGGGGATAACAAGGATACACTAAGATAGTTTCAAAAAGTATGTTACAGTTAGTGGGGCTGCAAGGTCTGAGAACATGGGGGTTGCCAAGATGGCAGGTTCCATGAGAGAGAAACTCACTGTTTCAAGTTTGTTGCAACAGGGGGTTAGTTTCATTTTCTCTGCCGATTATGCAATTAGGGCGTATGCAGGGGGATGCACTCACTACGTCACTAAGATCTCACTAACTAATAAAATGTGATAATGTATGTTGTATTTAGGTACTCACATAGGTGGGAGACAATCGGGATGACGGAATTATAATACACCTAATATTTTGTATTGTATGTTAATCTTGTGGTTTTTATCTACAAATTCTGTAACCCAAAGTGGGCGGATTTTCAGATCCACAGAGCTGAATGACTCTCTCGACCGTTTAATTGCATGCATTTAAGCTGTATTCCTTGCAACCCGTGCCTCTAATTATTGTTTCCTTGGATTGATTTTTTTGGGTCCAAACCACATTAGTCAGGGCAAACACAGTGTTGGAGGTTTCCAGGTAAAGTCTACACAAAGTACACACCATTCAGCCAAGCAAATCTATTGGCCCCAATTCCTGCATTTTTTTAAAATTCCATCTGGGGGCAGGTTAAGGAACTTATTTGGTTTTTACTGTGTGATTGGAGCCTGAACTAACAGATTCTAGAGAACTGGGCGCACTGAAAGAAACAGCAGGCACCTGAAGACATCTTGTATTTATTAACACCTTTTTATACTTAAATGCAGCAAAGGAAAGCTTTCCTACAGTGAAAAAACGAGCTTACTCAGAGCATCAAAGAAAGGCGAAAAAAACCTCCAACATGCTTCAGACTAAAGCATATCAGTCAAGATATGCACATTATATTTGGCAAAAGGTGTTTCCAACTCTGCTAGCTACATCCTGTGCACTTGCATTTTACAAGTCAGCAGGGTTAAGTTCTATATTTCCTGGGTCAAACATAACCATATTAATTCACAGCTATATATGATGGAAAAGCAGATGTTAAGACAGAAGGCAGGACAAGGCCTATTTAAATCTCTCCAACTCAGCAGTAATGGAGACAGATTAAGGAAATTGAAAGTTGTACATTCTTGATAATCGGGAAAAAGACGTACTGAGGGAATGGTACCTTTTTGTCTTCTTTTCCCATTTCTGCAGTAGCAGAAGGAACAAGTTACTTACCTGTAACTATTGTTCTCCAGCATGGGTTTGGCATGGATTCACATGCTCATGAATATTCCCTTTCGTCAGGCTGAGAATCCTGAGTAAAAGAAAGAAAAAACTTTCACTTACAAACTGTCTTTCTCCTTTAAACCAATCACTGTCCTCTGGGTCATGCTGCCCCCATCCACGGACAGTCCTCCCCCTAAGCCTCTCCTCTGGAAGCCATCTTCATCTGGTAAACACGTAAAGTGGCAGTATGACCAAGAAAAGCCGCAGAGTGGTAGGAGGGAGGGTTCGCGTGTGAATCTATGCAAGACCCATGCTGGAGAACAATAGTTATAGGTAAGTAAAGCGTTCCTACTACAGCATGGCGTCTGGCAAGGATACACATGCTCATGAATAATGAATACATAGCAGTACAACATTATACAACCATGGGAGGTGGCAAGGCTCAACAGAAGCAATTACTCTTACCTCTGGAACAGACTCACCTCAAGCGAACAGGTTGTGTAGCACTGCTTGGCCGACTCTGGACTCCTCCCTGGAATCCCTGTCAACGCAGTAGAACTTTGTGAAGGTGTACATGGACCTCCACGTAGCAGCCCTGCAGAAGTCCATCAGGGGCTCACCGCCGTTGTCGTAGCCATCATTCTGGTGGAGTGGGCTCTCGGACAGCCAGGCAGCGGTCGGTTAGCCAACCGATGGCAATGCATGATGCAGCCGGAGAGCCACCTTGAGATGGAAGCCTTGGACAAGGCTGTCCCATGGTTTACAGGAACAAAGTTCACGAACTGTTGTGAAGTCTTCCGAAAACTCTTTGTGCGTGTTACGTAGAACTTTAAGGCATGAGCAACCACAGGCCTCTGGCGTGCAGACGTCTAGTGCGCTCCCCATTCCTCTAGAGAGGTGTCCGTGGTGACCGTCTCCTGGTATGGCGGGGTCTCGAATCCTGTGCCTCGGGCGATGTTGGAGCAGATGCACAGGATTCAATAGAAGAGCGCTAAAAGCAGTGCACGAAAGAGCTCCGACAAGCAGGAAAATTGATCCTGCATTCACTGAAGGATACAATAGTGGCAAACAGCCATATGAATAACAGTGGATCGGGACACATAACATGAAATTGCGTTGCTAAGCTGCATTTTAGACGTTCTACAATACAAATGCTGTGAACATTAAAGTTGCCAACCAGGCACTGGGACCTTACACCTGCATCTCTCCGCTTCCTCTGAGGGATTTTCATACACGCATAACAAGAGCGTCTGGACTAATAGCAAGTTAAAACCAGGCGAGTAAAATGGGTCCTTCAGAACTGACTATACCTACATTTATCATGGTGATGATAATTGGGTCATTTCTGGATTAAGAAATAAGTCCCAGCAATTGTTTTCAATGGAAAAAAAGACAGCAAGCCCTTGATGAAGTTACTGTAGTGTAGTTGTATCAATAGACAATAAGGGAATGAAACATAATGGATTTTGGTAGTTTGAATTATATGAAAGGGTGAAATTGAGTTTGTAGAGTGAATGAGTAGTTTGTATCATTTTTCATAGAGTACCGTATAGTACGAAGCACTGTATCTATTACAGACGTATTATATAATTGGGACTGTTTTCTATGCATTTTACTGTTTTTAAACAAAATAAAAGGTAATAAAATATGCAATTTAATATACTATGAAATAGTTTGAAGTGTTATATTCCCTGGACCTAATGAATAGCATCCCACTGGAATTAGTGACCCCTACTCTTCTGAAACGACTCAGACCCATGAGCATTATTGTTTTGTGAAGGCTACTAACATAAAGAAGGGCTGCTCATTTGGGTCGGTCGAAAAACCCTCCAGCCTCTATTTTGTTGTAGAGGACCGGATTCCCCACCATACTATCGCCTGCCGGAACTCGTCGTTGAGCGACAGCCTGCCTGTGAAGCGTTCCAGACACTTGTATCCAGCAGGACGTCCAGGAATTCCTGGAGGGGCCGCATCTGCAACCTGCAGAGCCAGACGAGGTCGATGCAGGACATCATGCTCAGCAATTACTTGATTGCTTGCACTGTGGCAGTCCTTGTTGGCGACAGCTGCTGCACCTTGCCCAGAATAGCTGCTATCCTCTCCTCCAAGGCGGACACCAGGCAAGACACCGTATTGAGCCTAGCGCCTAGGAACAGCACGTTCTGCGATGGCATCAAGCAGGACTTTGGATAGTTGATGGAGAATTCCAGACTCATTAGTAGCCACTCATAGTAGGCTGTCTCTGTGTCCTTGGGCCTGCTCCTGCAAGCAGGTGCGAATCAGCCAGTCGTCCAGGTATGGGTATGCGTATGCGTGTATACCCTGCAGGCGTAGATGGGCCGCCACTGGTACCAGGCACTTCGTGAACACTCTAGAGGCCGACTGCAAACTGAAAGGTAGGGCCTTGAACTGGTAGTGCTATCCCTGCACTACAAAGCGTAGAAACTTTTGGAGTTTCCTGTGAATGGGGACATGGAAGTAGGTGTCCTCCAGGTCCAGCGACGTCAAGAACTCTCCTTTTTCCAGTTGGCCGAGCATGTGTTGCAACGGGACCATCCTGAATATTTGGGACTTGAGGTACTTGTTCAGACGTCGTTGGTCCAGAATGGGCCTCCAGCCACCTGTCTTTTTTCTGACCAACAAGTATATGGAATAGACTCCGGAGCACCAGAGTCGCTGGGGAATCAGCACTACCACAATTTTTCGCAGCATGGCCCTCGCATCCTCTAGTAGCTGAGCCACCGGAGGGATCTGCGGACACCTGCGCTGGAACTCCAGCATATGTTCCTGGGCGAGAGCGTCCAGCACCCATCTGTCGGTGGTGATCTTTTCCCACTCGCTGACAAACTTCGCCAGCTGGCCTCTCACCGGGGTACACGGGTGGGGGCCCAACGTCCTGGTCACTTCAGACTTGCTTCAGCAGCGGCATCCTGCTGGCGACGGCGATGCTGTCCTGCGCTCCCGAAGCCCTTGGAACGGCCTCTGTAGGCTTCCTGAGTCGTGGATCTGCAAGGCTGACGGTACGATGAGGAGAAACCTTTAGAAGACCTGCTCGACTTTCCTCTGGAGAATCTAAAGGAAGAGTGGTGCTGCTGGAGGGCGACCAGGAACGGGCCGTCTCCTTATCAGTATTGATGGCATGCAGGGACTCGTCGACGACTTTCCCAAATAGGTTATCTCCATTGAAGGACATGTCCAGTACCTTCGCTTGGACCTCCTAGTGGAAATTTGTGGCCTTCATCCAGCCTTGGCAACGAAGGCAGACACAATTCCCTATGACTGAAGGATCTTACCTCCTTCACCTCCAGATCCCCGCTGTCTGCAGATTGAGAAGAGAGCACATAGCCTCTTTCGGAACAAAAATAGAACTTTTTTCTGTTGAAAACACGAAAAAACGTAGAATTCGCTCGCAGAGCAAACTCGAGGACTCCCAACACTGAAGCACACAGTAAAAATCTGAAGATGGCTGCCAGAGGAGGGGCTTAGGGAGAGGACTGTCATTGGATTGGGGCAGTATGACCCATAGGACCGTGAATGGTTAAAAGGAAAAAAAGAGTTTGTAAGTGAAACAGTTTTTTCTTTTACTCAGGATTTCCAGCCTGACGACAGAGAATATTCATGAGCATATGAATCCATGCCAGACCCCATGCTGTAGAAGTCAGCATTTATTCTTTTTTTCGGGCGACCTCCATATTTGTGGTTTCATGAGGAAGACATTTGGGACCACTTTTCATGCCATCTTCTATGGTTCGAAATCCCAAGTTGTCAGCAGTACAAGGATCTGATCCAAGTGCATGCCGGGCTTGGGAAAGTTCTCTAGTGGTGGCTGAAACTTACAGAATAGTGTCCTCATTAGTTCCCACAACCCTCTTGTACTGACCACTGATGGAGCAGCCTTGGTCGAGGAGCCACTCTGAGTCATCGAAATTGCCAGGCCCGATGGACCATCAAGGAGGGTGGACATTCATCAAACTGCTGGGAGATGACAGATGTTTTTTGGCCCTCAAGTACTTTGATACTTGTCTGAAGAAAAGCAATGCTCTAGTTTGGACAGACAATACAGTGACAAAGGCATTTAAAAACAAACTAAGCATGACCTTTTTGATGTCCATGACTTTTCATATTTACTTGCTTGGTTATGGGCAGAGAAAAACATGTTGTCCTCAATGTGATGTACATCATGGTTGCATACAACTCAATGGCAGACTTAGGGCCTCATTACACGGTAGGCGGTAAGGGTTTATAATCCTTACCACCTTACTACGAGGTCCCTTTGCGGGTTGGGGAATTTAACGCCTGCTTTTTGCAGGCGTTAAAAACCAACCCGCAAAGGGACCAGTGGTGCTAATTACGGTACCGCAACTTGCGGTACCGTAATTAGCACCTTCCCCATTCCCATAGAGCCCTATGGGGCAAAAATGGGAATGGGGAAGGGCAATGGTGGGAGGGGGAATTACCGCCCGCCAACCTTGGAATGGGGCGGTAATTCCCCTTTCCACCAAGGCGGTGCCGGTATTTTACCGGCATGAACCATGGCACTAACAGCGCTATGGTTCACCGCCTACTGTGTAATGAGGCCCTTAGTCAGGTGTTTCACATCCCACGAGTACTGACTAGCCCAGAGGGTCTTTGGAGAATTATGCAACAGGTTTGGGATGTCTGGCAAGAATCTCTTTTCCAGTCAGGATGATGCCTTGCTTTCTCTGGTTTGTTCCCAGTTTCAGGAAATGGGCATTGGATGATGTGTGGTGTCGCCTGGTCATTTCCCGGACTGTATAAATTCCCCCCTTTTTCCACACACTGCAATGCTCTTCTCCATGTTGAGGATGGTGGACTCCTCAGTGAACTGGATTGTCTTGTTTTCGCAGAAGATGTACCGGTTTCCTCTAATCAGATATATAGCTGTATGCCCAGTACGGTTTCTATCCGACTGAATCCCATCAGGAACCGCAATTATCATTGCAGACTTTCTGGCATTGTCTTCATCTATCAGCGTGGATGTTGAGATGGCTGGTTTAGAAAGACTAGCTCTGTCTTAAGACATGGCAGTCTCAACCCATGTCGCTCATCGTGCATCCACCCTTAAGGCTTACAATCACTATTGGCTTTTCTTTCAGGACTGGAGCATGAAAAAGGACCTTCATTTGTCCGACTGAGCCTGATCAGGCCCTTTATATTTAGCAGAAAGGGTCCATGTGGGAGGCCATTGAAGCTTTATGGCTGCCTGGGAGTATTTTGAACCCATGCAGAGCTTAGGTTGTACTCTTGTCAAGAGGGTTTACTGCTGTGACCTATACCTAGATCATTGGCTCCCGCATTGGGCCATCCCTTTAGTGATGCCATCTCCTCATGAACCCCATTTCAAACTACTGGCTAATGCACCTCTTAAACTGCTAGTGGAAATTACTGTGGCCAGGCTACTGAAAGAGCGGGGTGCACCGATAGCAGTTGCATCCTTTCTTAGCATTTTCATGGCCTGATAGTTCTGAGGCTGGGTCCACGGTTTTTAATTAAATGTACCTCTTCTTATCACTGCACTCAAGACATTGTGTTACCATCATTTTTTTTAAACCCAACCCTTCCTCTCTTGGGAGGAACGTCTGCATATAACTGATGTAAAAAGAGTTGTTGAGAGATATCGAGAAGTGCAACAATGTTTGTTAATTTTGCACCAGCAGGTAGGGACAATACATTGTCTGTGTGTTTTTCTGGTGATACGACCAAAGCAAAAGCATGCAGCTTAGGTTTACCTTCATGCAAGTAAGGATTAGGATGCGGAAGGAGGAGGGGTAATGTCAAGATTGCTGTTAAGGAGCATCAGACAGAGAATATTTAAAGCGCACTTAGGGGCTGTAACTGTAACCCTACAGTCCCTTGTTCTCCTTGAACTTACCCAGAGCCGCGCTGCCCTGGCTGCACTTACTCAGAGCATTGCTGCCCTGTTTTCCCCTCCCCTTCCCTTCCCTTCCCTTTCCCCTTGCACTTCTCGTTCTCACACTTGCACGACCTGAATGACACAAGGCCTGGTACGATCATTTGTCTTGTCCTCCCTCTGTCTTGTGGAGCCTAGAAACACTTGCATACAGGCTCGTTATAAATCACATATCTTATCAAATTAACGTTTCCTTTGTTTTTTCTGGCATATTGGCCTAGAGCAACCAAATGCAGAGCCGCCAGCTATGTGATGGGGCCATAAAATGTCAGTGTGATGTTCCCGCCTGTTGTCACACACTTACATCAAGTGTTTAAGTCTTTTTTGGCCTTAAGTCACATATCCAATTTCTCAAGAAATTAACGCTTCTTAGGATGGTTCTTGCTTGGATTCAAAAGATTTATTTAGGTGGTGAGTGGTGGTGGTTTGGTTATTGCTACATGAACACTATGTGAAGCCTGCCGTTTCAAAGGGCGGCATGGAAACATGCAAGAAAGATTCACTGTAACATGTGAAATTTAGAGCATTCACGAGATTCCAACTTTCCAAGATTAAAAGTAAACTTGTGTTTAAGTCAAAAACACATTTAGCGGAGCAAACGTTCGGCCCTGCATTAGTGTTCTTACGGACAAAGGACCTTTTTTGGAAACCGATTTATAGTGAAATTACAACCACGGTCAATTATTTGTTCAATACATCAGATATGTGCAGGACACACATCCATACAATCCCATCTTCTCTAAAGAAATATTTTAAATTACAAAGTAAGACCGTTTTCGATAACTGAACAACACCAGTTGATGTAATGTACTGCATGTTTCGTTTGTTGTGGGAATGCAACTTGTATTTATATCAATATCAATAAGACGCATTACTTTTTGAAATAGTGACTAAAAGCAGATGGTTTTGTCACACATGCATGTTAAAAACATCTCAGCTTGGCCCATGTAATATGCAATGTTAGTCTTGGGTTTCCGGCTCCCATCCGATGGCATTCTGGTATGTGTAGTCCTAGGTTTTATATTGACAACAAAAATACTGTATGTGAATACAGAATGATGTTGGCTCAAAAGCCAGAACATACCAAACATCCATCCTTTACCCATGGCAACTAAAGAAACAATTCGAAATGTGCAGTGTGAAAAAAACACATTTGCAACCAGAAAACCTAGGCGTTAACAGCCAAGCTTCCCCGCTTGACCAATCTGTGTGATCCTGGCAAATCACTACCTATATAGATCTCATTTTCTTTGGTTGCCAACATTGGAAATCACCTAGAAGTCATTTTGTGAAGGGCAAACTACACAAAAAAACGAATTCATGGTTGGTTTGCTAATCTATGTTGTGTTTAATCGATTTAATAATAATATTTAATTTTGTATGGAGCACACATCACATAGTCTTGGAACTCTCTCAACAGAAATGTTTAGTTGGTGGGGGTTCTTACTTGGGACTAGGCTGTGTAAGGAGTCCACCAGCCAAATTGAACTTTAGTACCTCCGTCAGCCTATGGGCTTTGGCCATGGGGTCTCCATTTGCTACACAGTTTGTAAGTGGGGGGTTGGAGAAGCAACTCCTTTTGGGAATTGGCAGCCTGCCTATTTCTGAGGCGTTGTTTCTTCTTTTTCTACACTTTTTCCATCCAGGACACGTGGTTGCTGCCTGCTGCTCCCATTTTTGCCTGCTGTGGGACTGGGGAAAGTAAGTGAGACTAACAGCGGTTTGCTGCTTGCCCTTCCTTTTCCAGACAGGAGGGCATGAGCTTAACTCAATGGTGCTCACGGTTTAAGCTTCAGAAAGAGAGCATGGTTTGCTGGCACATCTAGGATACAAACGTGTGACCCACAGCTTGCAAACAGTTCACTACAGCAAGCCCATCAACCATCTGAGGTACCTTATACATCGTATTCAAATGATTTATTCTCTGGCTATTGGGTATGATTTGTTTTGGTATAAATGCCATTCAAAAACAAGGTCTACACATTTCATCACACCTAGTCACGTGCTTTGATGTCACTGCCCACCTGGGTCAAAGTTTGTGCAATACGATTCCGCTCCTACACTCTGGTAAATCCCCTGAATGTACGTAATGGGACGTAAATGTCCTTTTGGTGGAGCCTTTGAAACCGCCGGCCTTTGCTCGTTTACTTGAATCTGCGTCGCCATACTTAGACCGCACATTTTTTGTTCAGCCCGTGAGTGACTCCTGCTTATGATACGCGAACCATTGTCAGAGTAAATGGCAAACGCTGGTCTGTAATTGCAGTAAGAGAAATCGAGGTTTATTTTTTCATTTCACAAAGAATGCTGGACGCCTGGGAAGGCTGCTCCCTGCAGAGAAAGTCAGGCAGCGATAGCACCAGGCGAGCGTTCCAGCAACAATACCAGAGCCTGCCAAGCTCCACAAGTGAAATAAGACAGATATTTCCTCGGCTTCTGCATAACAAATTACCCCCACCGAGCACAAGTCGCAGCATTTCTGTATTTATGCAAGACGTCTGAAGTCGGGCTTTAAAACTGCTTAACGCGCGTCGCCCTCAGAGCCGTTCTCACTTGTTTCTTCAACGGCGAAGCGCTTTGATGTCCAGTAACAGTTTCAAAGGCTCAGCTTGACATATCGATTATTTTGGACTACTTAAAAACAGATGGGTTTCCAGGGCGTAAAATGTCCCCGCACGGAGAAGCCCACATTTCATGTTTTATTTTGCGGAAAATCTCTCGCTATTCTACTTTCAAGCTATGCTTTATAGCAGAGCCCGCGCCACTGATGTTCTGGGATAGTTCTTTTTTTGGGTGCTATTTTAGTCACATTCGAAAGAATTCAACGTGCAGGAGGGTAGGGTGGAGACTATACGTTACTCATAAGCGTGGTGCAATTCTTTCTCGGCAGCACCTCCAGGCAGCTGCGCATAACGAAACCCGTGTAGACGTGCTCAGGGAGCAAGAACGCAAAATGGCGGCAATATTACGAATGCGTTCAGCATCTGAGAGTTCTGCACAAGCACTCATAGCCTCACCTATAAAGCTGATGGCTTGGATTTGACCCACTGCTAGCCACTATTCATCATGGGCATCGCACATAACTTGGCGCAATACTACTATGCCAAAAATGTGTTTCCCAGAGTGCTAATGCGGGGCCCAGCTTCTTGCCACTATGAACCCGAAGGATCAGGAGGCATAGGGAGCACCTCGGAGTTCTGCAAGTATAGCGCAGGGGTTGCAGACGTTTTCTCCAAACGATTATGCTCACTAGCTTAAGACAGTAAATGATACTGCAACGCAGCAATCTGAACGAAAAGATGTGCCTTCCTCTTTCTTTTGGTGCCAAATTGTGTTAAGTTGTGTTGCATCCGTGGAGAGGAAGTGTTGTGAACCAGGTGGCGAGTAATGTCCAAAGTAATGGGGTATGTGCCATCAGCAATATCTTGAAACTATAAAAACTGCCTTGCAGGCCACACGTTTGGAACGGGATGCCAATGTCTGGTTCTAAAAGCTGAAATTATATCTTAGATGCCAACAAGCCGGATGCCATGCAGTAGATGCTCCTCAAAGTACGGTTTCTTAGTATTCTAGAACTTGAAGTTTTGCGGTTTCCATAAAAACCCTAGAAACTACAATCTAGAATGAAAAAACAATAGGAGTGGATGGGCATCTATCTCATAAATGAGATGCTGCATTTTAGCATGCACGCTACATGGTCTGGAGAGCTAAGATGGGAAGCATAGCAGCAGATATGGAGTAGGGCCAGGCCCATACAGGAGCTGTTCACATTGTTGGCCCTTAAAATGACTCGATGAAGGACGGTCTGGTCTTTAAGTTGAATGCTTAACAAGATAACAGCTGGTGATGTGAAGTATTCTTAAGTGCACTAGAGGAAGCCCAACTTGGCTGTGCTTGCTCCATGGGGGGCTAATCTGAGGTTTGCATCCAATAGGACGCTCAGTTTATTTGACAGGACCATGGTCCCTTAGGGTAACCACCAGATTGAGTTCCCACTAGAAGGCTTTCTTTTAAGTGGAGAGCATCTTCAACTTCCTGGATAACAACCAGTTGTTAACTGCTAAAATGCAGAATTTAATCCATACGTTTCTATCTCCTGGTTGAATCTTAATCAGCAACTGGGTATCATCTGTGTAATAAAATCCAGTATTAAACGTTTGGATCATTCTGCCCAATGGCAGGAAATACATATGGAAATCCAGCAGAGGGTGAGTGGAATAAATCCCAGTAAGATAACTTAAAGATGGCCCCAATTTGACAACATTGTGGGATTACCTCTGCTGAGAACAAACATGGCCAAACAACGTGTTCTCTGGGATCGTTTCCACTTAGGAGGGTGCACATATAACCATGTTTTATCTCACTGTACCTTTTACAAAGGAGAAATATCCATATGCATGCGATTATGGTCCCATGCACAAGGACAGTAATGCGTGTCTGGGGTTGCTGTGAAACTTTTGTTCAAAGGAGAATTGCCCAGAATTTCATTGCCAGACTATCAGTGTGGGCAGGACCAGACTGATATGTGTCACATGGCCACAGGAACACATAACTATTGACACCGTAGCAAAGTTAAAGGGTTTTATTATGCAAAAGTAAAACCTAAGACTATTGAATGGAAATTGTTTCAGGCTGGCCGTCACAAAGGTTCTTGGGAAATATAGTCTTTAAAAGCAAGATTATATGGGAAGGACAGCAAATAAAAAAGTCCCAGAGTGGAAGGTCTCCTGTATAGCGATTTCTAGAGCTTAGTTTGATTCCTTTCTTTTGGAGTTGGAGACACAATGCCTCTCTGCCTTTCTCCAGATTTTATGGGTTGTCATTTTACCGAAAAGACAAGGGTTGTGGAATGGACACCATTCGCCCAATGACATCACATGAAGTGACATCAGTTGACTTTTGACCTAAACCTCACAAAGGTAACTGCCCTCACATGACGTTTGACCAAGATGGTATCATAGAAAGTGGCATCACTGATAAAAAGAACATACACTAAGCATACATTAATCAAATAAAGAAGAATATTTCGGTTACCAAGTATATAGTAACTAAGTCACTGTCTTGAGAGGCCACGGTTGCAGTCAGGATATGCCAACAGCATACCCAGCACAGCAGACTAATCATAGCTGATGGGGACTGCCATCTATTGCCAGTTATAGTGTCAATTGAGGGTTGTTTAGTCTTCCAGGCCAGATACTGACACCATATGCCAAGTGTGCTTCCTTTGTATAGGTACAGCATGACCAGCACTGCATTCCCCTGATCTTATGTGGACATGCTTCAGGGTCGGGGGGGGGTTCATGAGGATTATATGTCTAGAGTTACTCAACCAGTCACTGTGACATAAAGTTAACAGACGTCACTGACCTAATTTCTTACTAAATTATTCAACTTTTATATATTGCTAATTAGCACATATGTTATGTTATATTTTCTTAGAAAGTTCACGTTTGCCAAGGGCATCATGGCGCTGAAGAATGACCAGATTAGGGCTGCCTAAAACAGATGGATTTTCAGTAAGCGACGGAAAATAGAGAGTGTTATTAATCTTCTCCCAGCCAATCAGAATGTTCAGAGTGCAGTCAATAACTACTGGTACTGACTTCATTCTAATTTTAAATAAAGAGGTAGAGTACAGACATCCTGTATTGTGGAGCAGTAAGTTAAGCAACAATTGATTAACAAAATATTAGACTTTATTAAGATATTAAAACATTAATAAAATATCGATAAACTAAGGAACACTGTATAGAGATAACAAAAGAGTAAACAATACACACGTACTGAATGTGCAATTTAATAGCTAAAATAGTGACATAAGACCATATGAAGTTATGAAACTCTTCTGAGTAGAGATCTTGATGATTATTGGGCCGTATATCATTTATAGTCTCCAGTAGAATTATAGTAACTCGATGTAATGGTCACTATAACTCTACTGGAGACTGCACATGATATATGATCTCTACTCCGCTCTCTACTCAGAAGAGTTTCAGAACTTCATATGGTCTTAAATCACTATTTTAGCTTTTAAATAACACATCCTGTACGTGTGTATTGTTTACTATTTTGCGATCTCTATACAATGTTCTTTAGCTTATTGATATTTTATTCTTGTTTTAATATCTTAATAAAGTCTAATATTGTGTTAATCAATTGTTGCAGGACTTATTGCTTCACAATATTTATAAACAAAGGGGCGTCTGGTCAAAATCCCTGGTCCTCCAGGCTAGTAAATGTAGGAACACACAGAAATGGACCAAAGGGATAGGGAATGGCGCATTTTATACATTTATCTTTTTAGAAATATCAATAAATGTCACTTTTAAATTCAAATTAGTTTTATTTTCATACACAGATATAAAATATCAATTCATAAAACCTATATCAAAAAACAGTAATCAAAATACAACTCACATACATGCACTCCTACCAATCATTCAATATCACTTTCTTCAAAAATATTCATATCACACCTTTCTCCTTGACCACTTGGTCAACAATCTATCTTGTTTCACTGTGAAATGTCATCCACCTTATTCACAGATGGTTCTATCTGTGTTTGATCAACTGCACAGATATAAATGTCTACATATGTTTTGGTTGTCTATTTGGACTTCAACACATCCATCCACTTGATAATGCAACCTTCATTAGGGCCACAATGGGTAATACAATCATTCCTGTTAAACCGAGTAGAGTGACTTACACCACTCAAAAACCAGAAGCCCAACGTTTTTGATGTCACTGTGCGATATTTAGGACGTATCATGAATTCGTTGAGAAGGGTTCTTCATGACCCAGTTCAATGTTTGCAGTCTCTACACCAATTTATCATCTCATCATGTACCGATTGATGGCATCCACATTAATCCTTGTGGGCCCAAATCGTTAAATAGAAGTATCCCAAACTTGGAAGTCTATTTTCCGGGTGAGTCTTCTGTATCGCTACGCCGCTATAGTGTCCCTTTAGTGGCGCAAGGACCGTCTTCTCAATCTTCTGTTTCTATTAGTCTCGACTATGTAGTTAGCTTCGTCGCCGCCGTGTAATTACGTAATTACGCGACGTTGACGAAGCTAACTACATAGTCGCAGACTGTCTATACTTTATCTCTTTATTTAACATTATGTTTTCCCCCAGGGAAGAGAAAGAGACCACACGTTCAGATTCATAATCCGGTTGCGCTCCGGATATCCGCTTGTTTACTAACATTGACTTCATTCTAAACATTCTGACTTCAAAGGCAGACCAGGAAAGACCAATGTAATTTCCCAGCATGATTACTTTTGTCAAAACACTTCTTCTATGGTGGTAACCTTTCTTTTGCTGAAACATCCAATTTCCGTCACAGAGGAGAAGACTAAAATATTATATAATGCTTTCACTTTCTTACAGAGAAAATATTTCGTTTTATATCACACATCGTGCATGCACATGTAAAACCCACTCCAGTTTAACCAGGCTAGTAATACAAATGGTTAACGTATGAAGACAATCTTGTTATTTAAATACTACAACATGAAACCACATTTAATGTACTCACTAACTCAGCATGTCTACTTACGTTATCATTATTATAGTGAACTTTTTTACTTCACCACCAAAACTCCAAAACATGCATTGCTACTACCATTATGTGCTAATAGCCTTGTAGATCATGGGAGGGGTTATTAACGCTTGGGATAATGGCTGTTCCCCAAATTATGGCCTCAGGCAAAGATAATGACCTCTCCCTTGGTCTACAAGGCCACTGCTAAATACTGTAAGAATAGGTGTTATTGGTATCCAATGTAATGACATTCAATTTATTGACTGGATGGTGAAGAGTTGGTGTTCCAACATATGACTAAAAGCTCTTCACATATCACTGAGGTAAACGCTTAACTCACTGAACGACCTCAGCACTACTATGGGAGGTTGAACTGATGCCTCACAGCACCATATAATACACAGCTTACTTAAGTATAAGCATTGTTATCTAGACATTGGCATTGTATCATCATAAAATATCTTTGTTTACTGCAACAGTCTCACTTAATAAATCACCAATCACTAGGAAAATCTGCAATTCATCTAAAGTTTTCACAAGTTAGATGTGATTTGTGAATAGTTTATCCTATTGTTTTGCATCCTGTTACATGCCATTTTATTTTCTATATTATGAATGCACAATACGTGTTAAACCGAAAAGAATAACATTGCAAAGGGACACCATGAGATTCCTTTGTCAATACCATTAAAAACATTTAGCACATTACTGCCCATTCACAGTGAAGCCCATTACTGCTTTAATCTAATCTATGCATATATATATTGCCACAACAACATCTTTAAATGCGAACAGTGCTAGGGCTTGAATGCAGTCCAAGAGTACCAGTCTGCTTCATATTCAAGATACGTAAGAATATAGGTTTCATTGAAAAATATACATTCATTAAACAAAGTAACATTTTACACAATGCACGTGTTGAAACAAAAACAGATCTAGACTATGTTGTTTTCTGTCTACATTGAACTAGATGTCTGCGAAACACACCTAACTGCCAAAGAGAGTGGCTCTTTGACAGGGAGTAGCAGAGGCAATGCCAGAGGTATGAAGCAGGACACAAAGCGTAGCAGTTACTTTCTCTGGCTATCCTGAACGTTTCTTCCTTCGCCAAGTGTACCACAAGTCCTCCTACTCTTGGGGCTATCGTCTCCATTGCTTACTAACCTCTTCTGGGGCCAAGAAGCTCTTCAACTCTGTTACGCATCCCCACTCCTAGGGATACAAGTCACTATCTTCACAGCAGCACACCCTCTTCTGGGCTCATGGAGCTCTCCTCTTCCGTTACACATCACATCTTCCAGGGATCAAAGTCTCTCTCTTACTACTTCACACTCACATTGTCTTAGGTCAGGGGTCTCTTTCGTCTGGTCTAAAGGGGCTCTCTTCCTCCTCACTGCATCACCGTTTTCCTCTGCTGGAGTACCAAGGGTTCAACTCTTCCTCACAGGAGCAGACCCTTCTGAGGTTCAGGGGGCTCTTCTACCCTCCACACAGGAGCAGGGCCGGTGCAAGGAATTTTGCCACCCTAGGCAAACTGTCAGATTGTCGCCCCCACACCAGATTCTAACTGTTCTCAATCAACCGTCCTCCCACCAACCCCCACCCCCCACAGCCTTGTGTTCACTAGATGTGTATTGCCCTGCAGGAGGGGGTGACTTCTAGGCCAGCATGCATAAAAAGAAATCAACAAACGAATGTGGGGCAGCTCAAAACAGCAGCTCCAGGTGCCCTGACAGATTTGGCACCATACCACGAAAACAAAAGAAACAAAGCATTGTCAATGCCAATGGTTTTGGCCTTTTTGTAGACATGGGAAAGGCATTTGCCAGGCACTGCTGTAGTGGTATAAACTGGCCATTGATGGTAGCAGGTGCAAATGGTGCGGCTACCTGGGCATATAACTGCAGTGCCTGGCAAATGCCTAGTACCTATATACAAGTCAAAACTGTTGGCTTTGCCAAGGCTTGTTTTAACAGGACTTCAGTGAAGGACACCATAGTGCTTATACATTGTGTGGCTGTGGGCAGGCCTGGTAAAACATTCTTATTATATCAGTAGCACGTACAGCTCAAATTAAGTGAATAACTCTCATAAGACTGCTTTGAAAAAACATTTGCAGCCACTACAAGTACAAAGTTGTATGGTAAGGCTTGACTAAAGCACGCTTTAGTCAAGCCTTACCACGCTCAAAGTCATGGTATGGTATGGTAATGTTTATTTATAAAGCGTCTATACACAAGGCAAGTGCTTCAAAGCGCTCAAGGAGGGTGGGATCATGGGGACAAAACAACAGTCATTCAGAGCCCTTGAAATTCTGAGACGATAATAGTCTTCACAGGCAGAGTAAGTGCAAATAACACAATTAACAGTTGAGACACAGCAAATAGACCTGCCGACGATTCTGCAGTTTTACCAAGTGTAATTAAGGGGGGTAGACATGGGGAGAACAGACAGACAATCTTCATACACAGTGCATTCGGATCGTGGAAGTGCACAGACAGTTCCGGGGGGGGGGGGAGGTGTAAGTGCACCCAGTCGGTGGATACTAGGGTAAGTGCAGAGAGAGCCACTCTCTTACGTCCTTTCTCAAGTGCATTGAGGGTGGGGTGAGTGCAGGGCGCTGAGGCAAGTGCAAGAGAGGACTGGTGGGGTGCCAGGTACCTGTGAGACTTTGAGGTACGCCAGGCGGCCAGTCAGCAAGCTGTAGAGAAAAGGAGGGAGAGAGGGAGAGAGAAGGAAGAGGAGAAAAGGAAGGTTTTAAGGAGTTTCCGGAACTTAAGGAGATCAGGCTCAAGACAGAGGTTGGCAAGGGGGCTATTCCAGAGGAAGGCCCCTGCTGAGGATAAGTATCTCCATCCAAATCTCTGCTTGGAGAAACGGCTCATTCGCAGAAGGTTGGAGGTAGATGAGTGCAGGACTCGGGAGGGACAGTATTTAGGTAGACAATGTGGCAGATAGGTAGGTTCAAGGCTCCAGAAAGCCTTGTGGACAATGCAGAGGGTCTTCAACTTGATTCTTGCAGCCACAGGGAGCCAGTGAAGGGATTTCAGTGCCAGAGAGATGCAGTCGCTGGTCTTGAGGCCAAGGATAAGTCTTGCGCTTCTGTTCTGGATGAGTTGAAGAGGGTGCAGGACAGAAGCAGGGAGGTTGAGGAAGAGGCTGTTGCAGTAGTCCAACCTAGAGAGAACCAGGGCTCTGGAGACAGAGAGCTGCTGGGGGAAAGTGAGAAAAGGTAGAGTACCTCTGAGGAGGTCTAGCTGATAGTTAGACTTTTTAGCGACATCAGAAATGTGAGAGGAGATGGACAGAGTGGAGTTGAAGATCACTCCAAGGTTTTTAGCCTTGCCGGTGGGTGAAGGCACAGGGCCAAGGGAGGCCGGCCAGAGTGAAAGTAGGAAGGCGGGAGCAGGGGTGACTGAGTAGGGGACAGTCGGATATGAGCGAGGAGGAGGAGGCGACTGAGGGTAGCCTGAAAGATAGTTGTGTGTCACACGCGTAGCACTGGAAGTTAGAGGTGAACGTAGCAATCACACGTGCCAAGGCAGCCATATAGACGTTGAAGAACCAGGGGGATAAGTTAGATCCCTGGGGTATGCCACAGGTTGAGAGAGCGAGAGTTGAAAGAAAGGCTCCGAGTTCCACCTGGGATGGGCGTCGGAGAGAAAGGAGGTTAACCACACCAGAGCCTGAACTGTGATTCCCAGGGTGTCACAGAGCCGTGCAATCAGGATGTTGTGGTTACCTGTGTCAAAGGAAGAGGGGAGGTCAAGGAAAATGAGGACAGAGGGAGTGTGTTAGTGTCAAGTTTGAGAGCATTTCTTCACAGGTGTTCAGAAGAACAGTTTCCGTGCCTCTGGATACTCTAAAACAGACTGATGGTTGTGGAAGCACCCAAAAGATTCAGTGTGGAGGGTCAGCTGAGAGATAGCCAACTTCTCCAGGAGTTTGCCCAGGAAAGGAGTGATAGAGATTGGGCGGTAGTTTGCCAGAATGGAGGGGTCGACAGAGGGTTTCTTGAGCAGAGGGTGCACAAGGGAGTGCTTAAGAGCCGTTGGGAAAACTCCAGTGGAAAAGGAGAGATTGCATAGATCAGCCAAGGATCGGGCGAGGGAGTCAATGTCATCCTTAATGGTTTTGGAGGGGCCGGGGCGACGTGTTTGGATGAGGCCTTCATGGACTGGACTTGTCTGGCGACCCCAGCGGGTGAGACGGGTTAGAGGGAAGAGAGGGGAAGTGGCGGGGGGGGGGCAAAAGAGGCTCCAGTGTAGGTGTATGTTGTGGTCTGGAAGGGAGGGAGGAAAGGATGTCTTCGGTTTTTGTGATGAAGTGTGCAGCCAGGGCCGAGCAAAGGCCCTGGGTGGGTGTGACAGAAGAAGAGGCTGCTTCAGAATTGGTCAGTTCCTTACAGACTGAAAAGGTTGGCGGTGTTGCTTGATACCACGGAGATGCAGGCTTGAATAAAGGCTCTGATCCATGTTAGGAAGAAGCAGGGAGCCACTAGAGAGAGAGATGGGGTCCAGAACGGCAGCATCTGTGTCCCCCAGTCTGGTACCCATAATTGGCCCCATATCATGCAGTTCCGATCCATTTATCCAACACCTTCAAGTATTTACCGGGGCAGCCCCTGGAGGTATATATACGCTTCTCGAGGGATGCACATCTGTACATCTCGTTAGTCCATCTGCTTAGGGTTGGACCATCGGGCACTCCCCACATGGTGGCAACGAGTCTCTTGATTAGGCCCATAGCAACAGCAAGGAATGTTGTTTTCAGCTCGTGTGTGGTCCCCGTCACCCCAAGTCCCCAACAGTGCCAATTTAGGTTCCGTCAGAACCGGAATGTGTAGGACCTCATTGATTTTGTTAATACACTTACACCAGAATCCGTGTTATGACCTCACATTCCCACAGCATATGGTAGAAGGTGCATGCCACACTACGACATTTGAAGCATTCAGCGTCTTCCACCAACCCCCATTTAGCCATTGTGGCCTGGGAACGGTAAGCCTGTTGTAGTATTTTGTATTGTATCAGTCTGAGTTTGGCGCCTATACCTATTTCGCGCGGGACTATCAGTGCCTCTACCCACTCCTCTGATTCCAGGGGGCCCACAACAATCTCCCACCTTTTCCGCAGGCAGGCTAAGTCCCGGGCCCCAAATGCAGTGATCACTTGGTACAGTGTTGATGTGGATTTTGCCAAGATCCTTCTTTGAAGAACATTTATCTCGAGGGGGGAGCATTTTGGAATGTCTGAAAGCACAGGGAATTGGGCACGAAGGTCATGCGTCAGTTGTATATATCTGTATATGTCTCCAGGAGGGAGACCAAACTCCTTGCGCAGTGCCTTGAACGGCTTCAGGTGTCCATCCAGTATGACATTTGACAAGGTCCGTATCCCCCAAGCCTCCCAGCACGGGAAATGGCCCATTGTCAGGACCTCAATGATATACCCATTATCCCACAGAGGTTGGCCCATCGTCTGCTGACCTCCCCACCCAATGTGTTGGAGCGCCTCGACCCAGACTGTGCAAATTTGCCGTACCATCCCTGGCAGGTCAGCCACTGCGGTGTCTGGACCGTATAGGATCTGGAGAGGCTTTCGCCCGGCCATGCATCTGATCGCGTTCCCAATATGTGGCAGAGCCAGGTCTGCGTGGAGCCAGTCATCAAGACCCCTAGCTGTGCCGCCCAGTAGTAAGCCCAAAGACAGGGTATGCCCAAACCCCCGAGTTTGGGGTTTTGGAGAATTTGGAAGTGAGATATCTTGGAGTGGAATTTAACATAGATTTGTGGGTTATGGCTAGAGTTTTGAAACAGAGGCGCTCTTTGATGGGGAGCCAATGAGCATTTCATTTAGTTGGCGAGATGTGCTCCTTTTTCGCAATATTCAGGTCAGTTCCTACGGCGGCGTTTTGTATGAATTGAGCTTAATGTTCCTAATATATGTTTCTGATTCCAGGAAAGACATTTGGGAATCCATTCCCGGATTTGAATTTCTAAATTTGATGCATCTTGGGAAATGCAGTCCTGAATACTCTGTTTCTTTGGGACCTTAAAGGTTTCTAACTAGTTGCTCTCTCAGAGGGTTGGGTAATAGTTCAGAGCTGGTCCTATCAGTCTATCACAAATGTGGCACTGCACCACCAAGTAACACCCATTGTGAACTAATTAGGACTCAATTCCACACCATAATTCATCATCGGCAATACCTATTAATATTTCTGACTTTATTTTCCCATTTGAACACTTTGGTATTTCCCTATTGTGGAGTTGTAATCAAAGGCACAAACCAACAGTACTGAAGGACCCACTGGGAAACTGACTTGCCAGCACTTATAACAAAACCATCACACCACAAATTGACCTATTAAGGCAGACTGTAGGTTTTCTGGAAGTAACATAAGGAAGGGCCATGTGAATAGGCCTACCTGTCATTACAAAAGGAAAAGCAGCATTTGAATTCACAAAGGTAGAAGAAATTCAAAGGTCTCTTTCACATGAAAAACAGGATTTTTAAACACTGACCCCAAAACGGCTTTTGATGTGTGTTTGCAAGTTAAAGCAAGACATGAGAAAAATGTCCGCCTGCAAACAAAGATGTCAGAGAAAAAGAAATGGTGTGTGTTGACAAAAAGTAAGGTAGATTATGCTTCACATGCAAGATACCGGAAAACATTTGAAAATAAAAGCCCACTTCTGGTGCTATGAAAAGTTAATTTAGGCCCAAGGCAGACCCTGTTTGCTTGCTGTGAGACAAATGTCACAAAGGACTTCCCCCAACAGAAAGCCTGGCTAGCATCCCAGTGGTTTACAACAACCATAACATGTGGCTTGCCTAAAAGGTGTGGAAACCAAGTGTCCTTTATATATGCTGTCTCTAAAGGCAGTTATATGCAGCCCAACTGTTTTGGCTGATGCATGACCAGAATGTAAGAAGAAGGTGTGAGAACAGGGGCTACAATTAAGGGAGGCTGAAACTCCAACTTCAAACAGCAAACTCCAAACACAAAGAGACTAATAAAAATCTATTATCAATTAGGCATTTTACTCAGCAACCATAAGTCGGATTTTCTTTATTTATGTGTTATTTTTTAGATAATTCCCAGGCGATTTTGGGGGATCTAAAACTCACCCCCCTGCGACTTAGGGAACTGTAATGGCCAGTTAAACTAGGCAAACAGGTGGATGGTGAAATTAGGAATATGGATAAAAATTTGGCTGTTCTGAAGAATTATGCTTTTTGTAAAAACGGCAGAAAACTGACACATAGCCGTGTAACATGGTGCAGATCTGGCTGTTTTATTAATTTCCTCCTGATTAGCTGAATCAGAATATATATATATATTATGGCAAGTACTAGTAAATCAAAGTTTTTGCCAAAATTGTGATGCGAGTACAAATGGGAACTGCCATATGTCTGCTCCAGACACCTAAACCAATCCTTAGAGATGGTCTGGATTTGGGATAAGAGAGAAGGGTAACTGTCCAATCCTATTTGCGAGAACTCTTGCAGGGTACGCCCCAGGATTGTATATTTGGTGGTCATCGCTGTCATGATCTCTGCTTCCAAAAGGTCAGGGTTTTCCCCAACTCCCTTGGAAGCAGATCCATAACCCAGGTTCCGAGTGCCAACCAGTCCCAATTGGGACCTTTTGGACCCAGTCCTGAAGCCAGTGGCACCAGGCTCATAAATATGCCCAGTCCCAGCGCTGGAAGCGCCGGGCTCATAATGCTTGGGTGGACTTACCTGCAGCAGACCATGCTGCTTACTTGCCTGCCAGTTGAGCCTCTGATCCTCTTCTGTTTGGAACTACTTTTCCTGTTGGGTGGGGCTGGAGCCACTCCCTAGATTCAGAACACTGGAACTCTTCTGGAAGGCAGGAACTCTTTTCTTACCAGGAACTCTTTTCTTACCTAGGCGTGGCTGTGGAAGGAGACACCTAAGCACTACAGGAGGCTATTTAAACCACACCCGGTGGATGAATCTTGCTTTGCGTTATTCTGCACCCTCTGCAGCAGAACGCTCATCGTGTCTTCTGCATCCGGTCCTGGGCCTAAGGAAAAAGGCTTACCATCCTGAATCCAGTCTTCAGCAACACCTATAAAGACAAGAAAGAACAGGTTGGCATTCCGGTATCTGAAAGGCAAAGGCTTACCTACTCTTCGTGCGCTCCGGAGGTCTTCACACTGCATTCCAGCATCTGAAAGACAAAAGCTTACCAACTCTTCGCACGCTCCGGAGGCCTTCGGCGCTGCATCCCGCATCTGAAAGACAAAACAAGGTGCGTTTAAAGACATTGGGGAACTTTAATACTCACGTGCCATTACTCCTTTCCACATCTAACCCAGTGGGTATTCCGGCACCCTGCAGTCGCTCCGAACTCGTACCTGCAAAATAAAAAGACAGTTAGAGCGCATCGTGAAGCAGGCAACAAGCGCTTACTTACGTGCTTCCAGGCGCTTCTATTCATCACACGGGCTCCATCTTCAACTCACTTCAGCCCGTCATCCGCCATCGCCGGAACCCTGCAAAACAAGAGACATCATTACTAAAGACTTTACAGACATTTGAATGACTCGAAACTTACCGTTCGTGCAGTAAACGACGGACAGCAGTCCTCTGAAGTCAAGAGGCCTGCGCTACCTATCCAGTGAAGAAACTGGTTACAGCAACCTGCCCCGAGGCTGATGGAGAGCTCGGCATTCACTTACCTAAGGTGAGAGCGTTAACCTTTGGGGGTCTACAGGAGAGGAGAAGAGGAAAGAGATAGGGACACCCCAATAACCCCAGTTCATTAACCACATATTTTCTATCTGCAGACATCTTACTCTACACGTCAGGCATACAGTGCACAGAGGTCCAGCCCAAAGAGCCAACCGGGTGCTACACATCACCTTTGAAGATACGGTGGTCGCCCAGTCAAGACCGGCGCCTCTGCGAGAATCAGGTGAGCGTTACAATCGCTGCTATATTAATGGAATGCACTATGAGGAAGGGACAGTGCTGCTGAAAAATTACCATCAAGGGGGCGCTGTTAAAATGATAATCAAGAGAGCTGCTGAAACATACCATCTGACAGCTGCAAGGGAACACCAGAAAAGATTGCTGAGAGGGCATCTAGGTGGAGCTGTCTGTGATGCTAGAAATTCATTGGAGGGTAAGGGCCTCCGTATCCTTCTCCTTTCTGCCTTTATCATGTGTGTTCTGGCTTGTTTTCCATATGGTGGCGGCTCTTCCTCTTTTTGGTTTGGTTATCAGGCCCTTGGGATACCCTTATGGCACCCCTGGGTGGGAGTACGACACTGTACTCCTAGTGTATGTTTTTGAGCACCTCTGCGTGGCCCACAGGGCAGGGTATGGGCTGGTGGCAGCTCCATGTTGAATTTGACAGGTGCTCCTCCAGTATCCTCCATTTTGAGATACCCAGGCCCTGCCATTGGAATCAGTTGATTCCTGATAGGAAACAAGAGGGCCCCTGTGGCCTCTTGCTTTCTATTGCCTGTAACCTTGTATTCCCAAAGTCCCGGGAAGCCCTGACTCTGTCCCTTCCCCCTGACTGGCTGTTGGGTGGAAGTTCCATATATGGTAGTGTGGGGAAGTCCAGGCCAGACTGTCTGGAGCCTTCCCAATGACTGTGTGTTGTGGGTACGCCAGTGGGGTGGGACCTGGGTGAATGGAGTGTGTTGCGAATACACATTTCATGTTATGGGTGTCTAGTATCTGGTCCTTGACACAATGACTGAGACTGCCCTGCCCGAAACTGGTATGAATGTATGGAGTGCTGAATGGCAGAGTGCTTGCCCGAATCCACTTTCTGTGTTGTGAGTGTCTGGATGGAGAAGAATGGCCTGAATGCACTGTGAGCCTGATTGGCTGCCTGCCTGCCGAATGCCCTTATGAATGATTAGTTGCCTGAGTGTGACCCCGCAGAGTGAATTGGAGATTACAAGTATATCTGGGGGCCTCTCACTGATGGAAACCATTCAGAAGCTGAAGTTGATACTTGATGGCTAACCTTGAAGCCCACTGGAAGAAGAATTGGTGCTGCTGTCCTTCGCCAATCTGAAAGCTGCGTGACTGTCAAGGAACTGATCCAAGAGAGGACCTGGCTAGGAGACCTCTTCCCGAGCTACGAGGAACCATCGTGCACCAGTGATCTTTGCCAAAGCTCCCTGTACGTCTGACCCTCAAAAGGCTGCCGACCGGAGACGGGGACCGCTGCGGAATCACAAAGCAAAGCGCCCGGACATTGAAGTCCATCACAGTCGACAACCGCCGTCGCCGACCGGAACCGCAGTGCTCCTTTGCCTAAGGCATTTGATCCAAAGTCAAGTTCATCGACGCGCAGAGGAGAATCAGCCAGTGGTTTTCTCGCCACCCGAAGACCGCAAAGACGCCGACGACCCGATGCCCTTGCTGGACCAAAGTTATTCAGTAACTCTTTGCGGCAACAAACTATATTCGTCGGGGTGCACCGCACGCCTCATCTTTGCAGGACGTCCACGACCGATCGTCGACGAGCACCGCCAGGACCGAAGCTGCTGCCTCGAAGCCTTTGTTCACCATTTCCTTGTGGGATTGCGACGATCTGTGGCTCCTGCCTTAAAGGGAGCCGCTCAAGAAGGATCTGCGACGTCCCGGCATCGACCTCTGCTATTCCAGGTACATTGGGGTGATAGAACCTTTTTAGAGGCCAATAAGACTCACATAAACAAAATATGGACTGGGCTTGTATTATATCTTTATTTGCAGGTTGCCCAGGTGGGGAGATCCTCATACAGACTGTACCTAGTGGTAGGGGTCTGGTATTCTTCCTATTGTTTTAACCAACCTGCTTTCCTCCTATGTCTATTGTTGGTTCCCTTTATTAACTGATTTGCATGACATTTGAACTGAGTACAATTAATGCATTTTAATGGAATCAAAGAGTGATTGTGGTACCACATAGAAACTGTATATATTTACCATTTTAGAATGTCTTGAGCACAAACTGTGCTATTGTGATTGTGTACATAACTTGACCCTATTTATACAAAGAACTGTGATATCACTAACCTAGTGTGTGGATATTCGTGTGTGGGTGCTTGGGGGCTACACTGTTCTTAAGAACCAGCCTGAATCACCTCCTGAGAGCTAAGCCTTGATTGCTCGACCACGTTACCAATAATAGAGAATCTTGGCTGGGGTGCTCTGTGCCTCTCCTCTGCCATATAGAGAGCAGGAGTACAGATACCCCCCTCTGGTGCTTTACACTGTCTATTTCTGGGAAGGCCTAATAGCTGACTGGGTCCTATGGTGGAGGGCTGGTGACCATCCTTGAAAGTGGAGTGACCAGACCCTGCCCTATCCTCCAAGAGTGACCTGAAATGCAGTTGGGTTTCCTGAACTTTAAACAGAGGCTTTCTATGTAAGTAGAACTGAGCCCTGGGAAACCAAAAGGTGGGGGGTTGTTTGCCTTAAATCGATTCCTTTTTTCATTGTGGGCGGGGGCAAAACTGAGTAGATCCTTAGCCTAATTGACTAAAAATAATAATGTCATTAATTCCCTTTCGCAGAACCCTACAGTGTGATTTTTGTTACAATTTGAAACTAACAAAGCACACTTCCCAGTGTGCGCTGAAAAACTATAACCTATAATTTAATTGGGTAATCCTTTTTGTCCTGTTGACCCTGACTTCTTTAAGGAAGAGGGTTGTCTTTGTTCTTAAATCAGTCCAATCTTTTTGTCCAACTTTCCCCTAACACAGGCCTTTAAGTGGAGGGGGGTCTGAAATCCAAAATTCTTCAATCATACACATTTTTCTGTCAGACTTCCCCAACCCAAACCAAAGTAGGGGGGAGTTAAATTACCCTGTGTTTATTTTAAAGTGCAAGTGTGGGTGAAATAATAATTGCCATATGCATATGCCAAAATGTATAAAACTGAACTGCTAGCCTTTTAAGCGTGCAGGAAAACTGAAATTGCACAGCCCTACATTTGTAATTTTTTGTGTTCACTGACCAGCACTCATTTCTTGAATTAAAATTGAGATAAAGTACTGTGATTTGTGTGTTCCCGAATTAATTTGTGTGATTTGTGTAACAAGAAGTTGATTGTGAGCCACAAAGAAGGTGGTGGGTGTAGTTTGTGTGATTTTTCTTAACATCTAATTCAAATAAATATATTTCCTGGACACCGGCCTGGTTCTTGGCTCTTTGGTAGCTCAAGGGGAGGGATCCCATGGGCATTAGATGAATTGGAGATAGGGCTGAATAAAAGAATCCATTAAACAGTTTGTTGCATGACACCTTGAGTAAGGAGGGAAGGAACTCCCTGTGTTGAGGGTGGCCTCTCAATAAACCATTACACTACTGTATTTCACGAACTACATATTACATAATGCACATTAATGCAGTTCCCATTGTCTGGCTATTCCTATGCAGCAGTCTTAGAACTACAATCTCCAGAAGCCTTGGAGATCAGTGCTGCTTTCACTTTCCCAGGACCAGAGAGGTTGGAGGATTATTAGCTTCAGGTGTGGTGCTCCAGGTGCTGCTAACAAGCTTGCTACAACACAGGGCGGGGCAGTATTTAAGCAGCTGCATGCAGGAGCACACGGTGCTTGCATTTAGTTTTGCGCCAGCCCCTTGAGCTTTGATCCTTGGATTTCTGCTGTGTCCTGCTGCTGTTTCCAGAACTTGCATTTAGTTTTGCGCCAGCCCCTTGAGCTTTGATCCTTGGATTTCTGCTGTGTCCTGCTGCTGTTTCCAGAACCTGCTCCTGTTCCAGTGCCCCTTGCTCCCTCCCCTGCAGCCCTACAACTCTGCCTGCACTCCCCTGCCTTCTGCTTTGTACTTCCTGCCCTGCTTCCCTGCTTGCAATCCTCCATTCCCTGACTGCAGCCCCCTGCTCTATACCACCAATTCTCTTCTTACCTCCCTGCAGTTCCTTGTTCTGTGCCCATAGTCCGTGTTACTTGGCTTTAGCTTTCTAGATTCCAATCCTGAGTTTCCTTGTTACCTGTCTGCAGTCCTGCACTTGTTATTCCAGTCCAGAGTTACAGTTACTTGTATTCCTTGTTACCAAACTGCAGTTCAGTCCTTGCTATCCTAGTTCAGAGTTTCGCTCCTAAGATTTCTTGTTCCTCATGTATACTCCAGTCCGCTGCTCCTTGATTCCGGTCTTTAGTTTCAAGTCTCTTTCCTTCTGTTCTCCGTTATGGTTTTTATCCTCAAGTGTACCTGTGTAATTACTTGGTACATAGTTTAGCTGATGGAATTCCCACAGGCAATCTCTGCCCCTTTCCCATGTCACATTTCAGTATTGTACCTCATGCCATCCTGCTAACAGTGCTGGTTCCTGATTCAGGAGGCAGTCACTGTTCAGTTCCTGCTGGACTTCAGTCTTGTCAGCATTGTTTCCTTGTTCGTGCCTTAGGGTCCAGACACAGACACCCACTCCTGCTGCTCCCTTTCATGCTGCAAGTTTTTTGATGCCCCTGGAATCTCTTAGGTGGTTCTATGGTAGAGTGAGGAAGAGCACGAGAAAGTGAGTGCAAATGTGTGTGCATGTGCACAGTTCTAGCCTCCTGATGCCATGATACAAATGCTACCTCTTGCACTTTCATTTTAACAGGGCTAATCAGATTGGCTATTTCCAATTACAACACTGTTTTCCTTTCTTGTAACTTTGCCATCTATGATTATTGAGAGCTATACCTGCATGTGCAAAGGACATTGTTGGGCAGGGCCCTGTAATAGTAATCAGCTCAGAAGGCTAGAGTTTCCCATGACCCCATGGGAAACTCTTCCCCCATTCTGTGAACACCGCAAGTGGGAACCTAACTTGCTTGTCTTACTTGTACTCCCTGTCCCCTTCTATTCACTGCCTTTGTTGCCTGTCTGTAGTTATTGCCTATCCTTTCTTATTTGCAGAGTTCCTTACACTCCTGTCTCTTGGGCACTTTTCTTCCCTCTGCTCTTGGTCACGTCTCTGCTCTCAAACCCCTGGCACAGTCCTACTATTCAAGTAGACCGGGAGCTGGATGCAATGCTGACACTGTGTCGTTGTCACATATGCAAATGGATATTTCTCCCCTGTGAACAAGACCGTGAGCTAAAGTGTTCCCTGAGTGGGAACAGTTCATTTGGCCATGTTCTTTCTTCAGTATAGGGGCTCCCATAAAGTTGGCAAATTTGGAATGCTTCAGTTTCACCCTAAATTAGAAGGGTAATCCAGACTTTTAGCCCTTGTTCTCTATGCCTGGAGAGACAGAGCTTCACCTCACTGATGACGCCCAAACAGGAAGAAAAACTTAAATGTGTGTCTGGGGTGCTGTCTGTACTTTTGTTCAGAGGAGAACTGCCTAGCATTTCAGTCCTGGACTTTCCTTGTGAGTGGGACAAGACTGATATGTAAATCCAAATATAAAGATGGCCCCTGAAGAACGCACCTTTTTTGTTTGTACGAAGATGGATTGAAAAGACAGAATGAAGACAGCTTATTCTCTGCCAGAGCGAAACAACTTGAATGACTTAAGTGGTGTATTTCTCCCACTTGTTCAAGTATACGCACAAGTGTGGTGTGGTTCGACATACCAAACAGGGCCAATGCTCTGGCACAGCCACTACCCAATTATGTGTTCAATAATGGAGTCAACCAATGATTCAGTGCCCTTAAGGGGCAAAGCCAAGTTGGACCAGATCTAGCAAGTCAGTAGTCTCAATTAAAGACTGGATCTGTCTAGCCACAATTCCCATGTAAGAAAGATTGAAAATGGGATTATAGCTTGCCAAATTGGAGGCGATAGACTGAGGTTTCATTAAGAAGGGGGTGATTTATGGCCTCTTTTCATTCATCCATTAAAAGAGTGAGAGATTTAGAATTTCAGTGTATTTGATGTGTTGGGAATGGAAGCTAATTATTAAACAAAAAGTGGTGAAACCCATTCAGTGGTGGATGTAAGGTTTTAAATTAGTTATTACCACGTGCACTATTCATTGGTGTGCACTGATTAATTGGACAAACAGACTTTCTGCTCCTTATGTGTGCTTCATACAACTCTGCACCCGAGAGTGAATGGGAGGGATTAGGAAGCAATGATAGCATTAGAAAAGTTATTTCACGAGGGAATGCAGAGAGGAACTGTTATACATTTCTTTATAGATTTTTATTTGTTTTCTTAGAAACATTGGGATAAAGAATCAGTTTTTGAGGGGATAACATTAGATCATGTCAAAGAGGATTTTGCAGTTCAATCAAAAAGCTGAATAAAACATTTGGAGGTTTAAGAAAAGCTTGAATGTGGTCAATCGAGAACAATTTCTTAGGCAAGAACACCAGTTGTGTAATGGCTCTTACTTGCATAAGGGATTTTCTCAAAGGTCTAAAGTTCTGAAGAAGACCAGACTGAATTTTAAGGAGAATCCTATTAAGTTCTTCTGTAACTGAGATGCCAAGCCACACCGCCAGCAATTCGTGGCCATGATTCAGGCAGAACTCAATCGCCCGACAGCTAGATCAGCACATTTGACACAATCAGTCCAAACTGGAAAGCATCTCTCAGCAAATCAAGTATCTTCACTTTTTCAGATTACTCCAAAATAATCCCCATTTTGAGAATGAAGAGCAGCATCATGAATCAAATGTTGGTGTGTAACACCTCCCAAGGTGCCAGATCTCTAGATGTACGCTTTGCTACTACTAGCCTAACCAATCACATGTGAGAATGCCAGACAATAGCACTAAATGGTTGCAAAAGAAAGATAATCACAGAGTGCCTATTACAAGGGCATAGCCAAGGCTTGGACTTTGACACATTCGGTTATCTTAGGCAAATGTGAAGCCACATGAATCACTATGGATTTGCCATGTTGAAGATTCTCTAGCACTCTGTAAATCAGAGAATATTGAAAATCTGGTAAAAGAACCTCTCCTTTATCACAAAAAGACTGTACCTAGGGTAGCCAATTTTTAAAACTACCTGCTGAAAGATCTATGGGCATAGACAACAGTGTATCTACCCTGGATAGCCTCTGGTAGACAGGAAACTAGCAACAGAAACTGGAGATGTTGGACTCAACCTCTGATATTCCAGACCAAGAGGCTTAGTTATGTTGACGCCTGGTTTTCTGCATGAATCAGAACCCAGCAGAATCCAGTTCCGGTTGTGAATGTTTTAAGACAACTACAAATAACCACCACATTTTGGAATAATGGCAGCTCTTATCAAGGACCCATTAACCTTGAGCTGGAAGGCTGCCAGGATTGCCTTCAACACTTTATTCTGGCATCTGCAGTGATCACTAACAGTGGCTCCAAGTCTCACTTAGCCAGACCCACCCTCCATCTCAGCCTCTCAGTGAAGTTGAAACACCAAAGACTTAAGAAGCAGGCATGCTTGGAGAACGAATGTCATGAATGCTGCTGGATCTTGCACCATTAACCAGGATTTTTCCGTAGTCTCTGAGAAGTATAGCAAAATGTTAGGGAGAATTATCTTATAATGCTAATTTCCCAAACCTAGTGAGTCCCCCAGCAGCTTTGCTGGATTTTTGGGGTTTGTTTTTTTTTCTCCTGCTAAGAGTGAGACTCTTTTACTCCCACTCTTAGGCATGATTTGAGGTATGTCTCTGACTATATGTGTGCTTGTGGGCTATGGGGTCCTTTACTCCATAGGGTATCATCTATTTGTTGTGTATGTGTTCCACAGCACCCTCAGTGCAGTAACGCTGGGGTGTCATAGGGACCCCCAAACATAGACTCCATACCCTGGGACTACTGTCTCCCAGGGCATGTAAAGTCACCATTGACTTTACTAGTCCTAAATTATGAACCGAACCAGTACAAACCATCATATTGTGGAAGTACTGGAAGGGGTTAATTATATTGCCCCTGGGTCTGTTTTCAAGGGGGTACTGTCCAGTCCCCCCCTTGTCGAGTTTCTGGCTGGTGGCAGTGGTTACCACGCAAAATATTCCAACGGAATATTTCCTATGGGATTTTCCCATTGATTTTAAACGCACCACTTTTTGGTGCAATGTTAAAGATACCGCTGGTTTATTTATTTAATATTAAATCCACGGTTGGGTCTTTTTGCCAGAACTCTTTTCTAAAATGGCATTCGTGTCCGTCTCTGTAACTCCAACCAAGGTCGAGCCCTTTATTCCACTTTTTGGTGGGCTTCTCCACAGAAGCCCTCCAAGTGGTGCCACTCTGTCTGGGTTCCACAGGATGTGTGGGGAGGGCAATTGGCACCCTGGACTGCGTTGCCTTAGCAACTCAAGTCACACTCTATTCTGATTGGCCCAGTGGTGAGCTGCCCGGCTCACCACTTAGCATGTTTGAGTGACAGCTAGGCTGTTGAATGGGGGTTTTTCTGCATAAAAGCAGGGCTTTTGGGACTGGAACTTCAGAAGTCGCCACAGGACCTAAGAATCCGAAGAGGGAAGAAGCCGAGCCATCTGCAATGACGACACCATCGGTGAAGCCCTGCTGCAACGACCTCGCCACTTTCCCGATGACAAGAGGAGATCTTCTGCTGGAAGATTCTTCTCCCTCTGAGCTGGTGGGATCAACCAGTTCGCCATTTAGCCTTCCAAAGACGTCTCTTGGTCGAATCGCCCGTGCCAAGCACTCCGGCGGCCGGATAGCCAAGCTTCACCACTTTGACCGCGAATTACCGACGAACTCCGCGGCTGGTCTCTTCCCTGGGCAGTGCAACGACTACAAGTTTCCTCCTCGACGAGATCTTCTCTTCCCCTGGTCGAAACCACGACTTGCATCCACTGCCAGGAACAACTGCCGCCGCTGGAGCTTCCCCTCTCTTTAAGGTACTGTGTTCCACCTGGCCTCCCTTTCTTCGGATTGCTAAAGGTGACCCTTAAATCCTTGGCTTTCCAACTGGGTTGGCTCCAGACCTTCTAACTTTACTTCTCGAATCACCCCAAGCTCTTTTGAACACTCTTCAAAGACTTTTAGTGCATTTTAAACCGTGTGATCCTGGGCACATTTCGCTTGGCTCCATTTAAAGTGGGCCTGGCCTATGAACTTTGGCTCGACAGTGTATACTACCTTCACTGACTTGCTTTGGACTTAGAAAAGTGTTGGGAATTGTTTTATTTTTATGCTCTGCCTTTTTCTCTCCCTTTAGCTTAACTATTGGAGTGCCATCTAGGTTACACGCTCACATCTGTTTTAACAAATAGGGGTGTTTTAACTCTGACTTGTCTAATAGTTGTCAAGGGAGGTGTTTATACTTTATCTGACTGTGTTTTAACTTGCTTTTGATTTAGAGTGCTAGTGTACTACCTAAAGTGTGTTTTAAATAAATAATTATATACATTTGATACAAAGCACTGGTCAGTGTTTGCTTGTTCCACTGTGTTTTTGGCCCTATTGTGTATACTCTATATACTGCCTTACTCTTCTTGAGAGAAGTCTGACTGCCCAGCCACAGCTACCACGTAAATCTGGGTGGTACAGACTGCTACCAATTGGGTTTACTGCTTACGCCTGTAGTCTTAATCTTTTTGCAGTGTTCCCCAAGGGAACTGCACAGGATTCTGCCTAACACAAAAGAAGTTAGCTTAGATTGAACTCTAATTGATGAGTGTGCTGGACACGCCTTCACTACCATCTGCACTGAAAAGAGCTGAAGGATTTCTAGATGCTGATGTGATTTCTCCTGTTTGCTTTGACTGATCTACCATTAAAGAAGCTGGGAATCTGGCAGATGTGATCTCAGTATGACCAGATCTACGGCAAGAGCAGGAATCCAGATAAGGATGTTTTAGAATATGCTGGAACAAGGGCAGGCCACACAAGATCATGCTTAGTTTTCCATAGCAGAGAGGTTTAGCACGCAGATCTGGTTCGCTGGAATGTGGCTGCACATCAATAAAATACAAGCTTGTAGAGTAGATCGACCAATAAAAGTCTCAATAATTAGACTCTGCACCCAAAGAACTTTAAGCGGGAATGACATGCAGATAGGCCTTTTCTAGAAATTATGTCAGAACATCAACAGGTTTTACCACCAGTGGCATTTGCTGTAAACCTTCACCCTAAAAGACTGAAGTTGCACATATTGGCTCACTCACTTAAAATCCATAATCAGACAAATCTCCCGAGATCTGACTCAACAGGAAAATGATAGACATGATCTTTGATGGTAATCCCATGCAGGGTCTTTGGGTCCCTGCTTCGTTGTTCAGGCTCAATTAAGAGAATGCAATTCTTTGTTGCTGACATACTCATTCCCCTGACCAGAAAAGGAGTCTTTAAAACTACAGTAGTAAGTAGACTGGAGATAAATGTGACGCAAAAACACAGCATTTGACTGCTTTCCATGGACAAGCATTTGGCTTGAGCTGGCTCTACGGACCATGAAAGAAAATAAGCAGTTTCCAGTCATAAATAAACAGTTAGAACAAAGTATTTTGCTCCAGTAACAGAAGGGCAGGGTTCGAATTTGCTGGGAGCTATTTAGCTCCTGCCTCTAGTTTAGGAGAGCCCGGTTAGCTGTAATCCAACAGCTACAAGGAGATTCTTTTGCCTCCCCAGGTCAACTGGTGCATAAAAACATAAATATGTGACATTAACTCGATATGTTTGTCAATATGAATAAAGGCGAACAAAGGACTCATTTAAGGGATGCTTAAATCAAAATGGATCAAACATCATGGTGTGAGAAACCTGTGGGTATCCTCACTCCTAAACCCCCTGGATCCTCTCCTCAGGTGGCCAGGGAAAGGCCATCGCTTTTGGATCATGACCCTGGGGTTGGAGAAGCGAGGGAGGATCACCTGGGTGGAGGGTCCTCGGAGATTGGGAGTGGGGTACCCATGGCCTAGACATGGTATGCCCCTTCCCTTATAGATTACCAACCTAACCCTTCCCCGACCTTTATGGGCTACTGCAAGACATCTCCCCTCATTTTCCCACATTCAACCTTTGAAAGTACTGGGATGAGGAAGAGGAGACAGAGTAATGAATAATACACCTTCATTTTACCACTGTGGTACTGGATTGAGGAAGATGGTTAGAGTCAGCCATGTCCCCTTAAACATAGTTAGGTAAACATAATCAAGGGTCCACACCTGCAACCTGTTAAGATGTTGCAGGTGTATAAAGAGGGGGACAGAGAACACCACAGGAAGAAACAGGAAGGCCTATGGGGAGGAGACCAGCAGGGGACCAGTTTTCAAAGGAAGCAACCATGGTGGGACCTGTGGAAGAGCCAGGACGCCAGCCATCAGCCAAGAAAGCCTGAAAAGCCCAAGACGCGTTGGACCGTTTGGCTTTCACAGGAGTGGGAGCCTCTGTGTTGAGGAATCAACAGCCGGAGCTGTGAAAGTGCAGAAGAAAGCAGGACGCCATCCACGTCCACAGAGAGGCAGTGGAGCAACCAGCATGGGCAAGACAGAGAAGCATTTCAAGTGAACTGGTGAAGCAATCCAGAAAGAGGGTCAGGCTGACCTTGAGTTGTGTTACACTTTTTGAAAGACTGAAACACGTGCAAGTGGCTGAGTTTAAGTCTTGGGGAAGGGAACCCTGAGACTTGACGAACTGCAAGTATTGTCTTGAGAACGATGCCTCAAAATTGTTTTTCTTTTTAACTTTGTTGCTTGGAACTTGGGCAAGGGAACCCTGAGAATTGTGTGGAACTGTGTTACCTTGAACGTAAGAAAGGTAATGCTGAGACTTTTGTGGAACATTCTTGACCTTGGGGAAGGGGAGCTGGAAAACGAAGCTAAGAGCTGGAAGAAAATCAGAACGTTGTGTGGATCACCATATCTTTGATTATTGACATCCCTACACACAGTTTAGCTTTAGTTGTGAGGGCAAGCATAGGTTTGGACACAGATAGACTTAAGTTGAACTCTGACTCAGACTTTCCTTAATTTCATTCAGGTAGGGGAATTCCACATTAGCATAGGGCAAGTTAGGCCTTCTATCATCATCTTTTGTTTGAAGTTTAAGTCTGTTGTCTGTATCTTGCTTCACGATGCCTTCACAATGGACAGAAATGTAGTGTGTGTTTGCATCTCATGCGAATGCGGTGTGCTATGTACAAGCTCCTGGTTCTCCTGAGGTAGCTCCTGCCTACCGGGTGTAGCCCAATAACCAGGAGATGTTTTTAGATCCTGCTCATCAAATCTCAATTTCGATCCCTGAAAGGTGGAGAAGAATATTCATCCAGAAGATCTCCTTCCTCTGGAGCTACCACAAAAGTACACAAGGAACTGCAACTGATGCAACTGTGACAGCTGCAGATGCTTGCAACTTATTTCAATATTATACCTGATTTGTAGCACTTTATGCCAGATACTTCTTGCTTTTAAGCACTGTAATAATAGGTATTATCATTACTGCTAACAGGACAATAGCGTGCACCATGTGTTCTATGCCATGGTCAGGTTGACACATCCCCTCATCCTCCCAAAGTCAATAAATTGAGTACCACGAGTTGGTAATAATTACAACAATGATTAATAAATGGCTTAGACACTGGAGGAATCTCGTATGAAGGGCTACATAAAGAACCAATTTAGTTTCATGATCATCATAATTAAAGGTGTGGTCTTGAATGCTGAGACAAGGAGGCAAGCATTCCTCAAGAGGAACTGAGAATTCTGCTGTCAGAGAAACAGAGTTCATAAGGTTAATTTAATAGAGTAGCAACACACAGTTTTATTGTCTTGAAAAATATTGACCAGAGCTACATGCTTCCTTTACAGACCAATCCCACAACAAACTGACCCAACAACCAGACATCCACCTGTATAGGTTAGTACCCTGTGATCAAAACGCAACTTAGAATCCCCTTCAAACACAAGTCCACTGGCTGGTTTCTGTGACAGGTGACCTGCCTCTTGAGTCCCACCTTATCCAGAACCTGTCTTAGTCCTTCTTCAATGCTTATGGCTCTGTCACACTGATCATCTGACCTGGATCTTTCTAGAATCCTCCCACCCAGATAAAAGCTAATATTGCCATTTTCCATAGCCCACATGCCAGTACCTTTCCATTGCACAATGCGTAATCCTTCAATTTGCATGTCCGTCCCAAGTGGCTCCTCTGGTGCCTCGCACAGAAATGCTGCATCATCAGCTTCCACATCTCGCTCTCAGGGAAGCACTTACTTTAAGAATCCGTTTAGCAAAAAATATATATCACCTCAAATAATAAATCAATGTAATACCAAGTCCCACTATAGCTGGCAATGAAAGCAACTTTAGAGAGTCTACTCTAAAGATTAGAGCAAAAAGAAGTGGATTAACAACACCATGAGATCATATGATTGGAACAAATAGAAATATATTTGCTTGAACAATACCCTCACTAAATAAAAAAAAAACATTTGCATACACCTATACAGAATCAGTCTGCAATCTGATGGGCACACTAAAATAGATATGGCTGCAGAACAATAATGGCAAGCAATACCAGTGGATCCACTATTAGAGAAAATTGGAAATTTAGCTTTCAAAGACTCCACTTGATAATAGTTTGAAAAATAGCACGGTACTGTTAACTAATCCACAACCTTCCACTCTTTTACTTGCCCATTTCTGACAGCCT